>NC_091843.1:37035000-38285000 GCF_037783145.1 Equus przewalskii
CAAAATATAAGATCCTGGAACCACAATTCAAGCCTGAAGATGAGGAATAAGTGAGGTTAAATTTCCCACCAGTCAGCTGGGATAAGAGAATACAATAGGAGTTTACCTTTATTATCAACAAATGATACTTCCCACACATATGAATTTAAAAACTGAGAGTCATACCTGCTACAACTGCTATAGTTCAAGTGTGAAAGGATGACACCTAGATTAGAATGATTGCACTGAGAAGAAAAAGACATAAGAGTCCTAGAGATGTTATGCAGGAATAAAGAATAGGACTTGATTTGCCCAGAAACTACGGAAATCCCAGGACACATTGAGAATTCAGGAAGTTTCTCCTTGCCTCTGTCACTCTCTCCCCTTAGACATCCCCATAGGGGACTCAAGTATATGCTTTATGAGTTAGTCTTAGCATCCATAAATTATGATGAAATGCAACTTAAAAAAGCTTTGTTCTCTCTCAAGGCTGTATGTTAGTGCTCAGGTGCACTGGGTAATAAAAAAAAAAGGATAAGATTTAGTCATTGAGTTTCTACTTTGTGTCAGATATGGTGGATACTAGCAATACCTAGATTAATAAAACTCTGTTCTTGTCCTTGAGATGCTCACAATCTACTGGGAAGAATGGACATGCTGACAAATTAAACTCCCTTATATGTGTCATAACTGAACTATGGATAAATGCTCTAGTTCCACAGAGGATCAAGTGATGAGCTCTGCCTCAGGAAACCAGAGAAGGCTTTACAGAGAAGGTGAGATTTAAGTGGGTTTTACAGGATGAGTAGGAGCTCAACATTTGAATAAGAAAGAGGGGGGCATTCCAGGCAATAGGAAAAGTATAGACAAGGCATGGAGACACAAAGAAATAGTGAGCTTATGGTGGGGGAGGGGAAGAAGGAATAAAAAAGAAGTTGGAGGAATGAGCCTCCCAATATTTCCACAAGATTAATTAAATTACAAAGATAATGAGTGATTTTGCAAATTCACTAGGAGATTACCACCTATTTCCAAGCCTCAGAGTTGGGATTCACAGGGTTAAGTGGGATTACCACCTATAAGAAGAAAACTCGATTGCATTCAGTGAAAAAGATGTTCTGCCTAGAATTGGTCCCTACAATCTTTAACCAAGGACAGACTACCCACACGATGAGCACAGGAGGGATAACTGTTCACATATTCACTCCAACAAAACTTCTGAGGGACACCAAAGAGAAGTCACATGTCATCTGGTGTATGGCCCTGTGCTAGAGACTACACAAAGGGATACAGACTCTTAACTATCCTTAGAGAACCTAATAGCCTCAGGCAAAACTTCATTTTTCTCTCCATTTTTCTCTTTGAAGACTTCTCATCAAAAGCATGTTTTCCTTCTTCAATAATATCCAACCTCATAGCCTTCTTCATCTACCAAATGAGCAACCTTCAGAGAAAACACTTTAGTTTAACATCCATATTCCAGGAGTCTGGAAAAAGCCTGGGAACTTAGAGAAGCCCATCATACTGCACAGCTTCAAGCTTTCTGCCCCAGGGCTCACTTCTCTTTAGGCCATACTGCTTCCCCATCTTTGGCCCTAAAGACACAGGCACTGTGGAAGAGAACTATCCTTGCCTACTATTCATGGTAACTTCATGTAAAATATGGCACAAGAAGAAAATACTCCCCAAAACTTCACAGAGTTTTTTCTTAATAATGTGTCTCAAGATTTATTGGAATATCTGAATCTCATTTTCAGCACATTAAAGATCTGAATTGCAAATGTACAGGTTATGTATTTTGTGATGTACTTCTGATAGAATTCAGAGATCGAGAAAGAAAAGCTATCATTATTGATAGATTCTTTGAGGGTGAAGGGAGGGTCTTAGAAAACTGACTTGAACTGAAAAAAGAAAGGTAATTTGGTTTTGCTCTTAAAATAAAAAGTGCATTTGATTTTGAAAAACAATCATCGAGACTCACATTTTTGTGTTTAACAACCACCTTGAAATTGGTCTGCCTCAGAGGACAGCATGATTCTGGGCTACCTTAGCATGAATGATTTATGACATTCCTGAACTTGGCAACTGCATCAGTTTTTCTAAACCTGGCACCTAACACCACCTGCATGTTAAGTGAAGATTTATGATTTATAAAATTCACCTCATTATGCAGAGGTACATGAATTGTCTTATATGTGCAGTCTATAACTCCTGAGACAGATAAGGAGGCAGCTATGTCACAGAATTTACAGCTCCTTTTTGCTAAAGCTGAAGTTTTGGAGAAAAACTAAAGAAATAACTGGTCTTTCGGAGAAAAATAGCTTTTGCTAACCATTACACCCCCAAATGATGAAGCGGCTACAGCCCACTACTATATCTTACAGGAACAAAGAGGCTAATGGTGAAAGTCACTTTAATCACAGCACCGAACTATGTCTACATTTGAACGCTGCAGTAATAGACAGAACCTAAGCGACTCTTCGGAAATATCAAGCACTCTGTCAGTTTAATTTTTTCCCCAGTTTGGTGTCTGAAACCTCTTGCTGAGATTTCTCATCAAGTGGTCCAGCCAGACCCATAGAGATGGACTTCAGAGAAGAGAATTCAATACCTTGGCGTGCCCAATGGCTTCCTGTGTACACTCTCAAAGTGAAAAAAAAAGCAAATACTGGTTTAGGTTCTGAAATGCAGCTTGTTTTCAGAGATTTTTAGAAATGCAGCAAATCTCTCCCCATACCCTGCAAAAAAGTGGAAGCACAGAGGATTCAGTGGAATTAACTTATGAATCTCAAGAAAGAATAAGATTATATAGACAGCCATTAAAAATGACAAGTATATGGGACTAGGTTGACAGGCAGATATCTTTAGATAAGATAATGCTAAGCATAAAAAGCAGAACACAAAAATGGTAAGCACAGGTGCTGACTGGAAAAAGACAACATGATAGAAAAAATGGTTTCCAGCCTAGAGATTTTCAATAGTATAAAGCTAAATGAAAAACAATGAAATTCTAAATAATTTATTTTCAAATACCCCTATCAGTCAGGAAATAAGACACATATTCATGTCTGCTAATTGTCCTGAATCCAAGAAGTAGCCCATCCCTCTCTCCTCTGCAGAGCTCTCTAAAGTGTTCCACCCTCTCTAGCCTTTGAGAATACAGAACGGCAGCACTCAAATACCTAAGGTAACAGAAGAAAGCTGAAAATGTAAAAATTTTTCAAGGAGGGGTATGAAAACTACTTGGAAAAAAAGAATGTGGGGAACCCACTTTCAACTTTGAAAGCTAATTATTAAGTCACTTGATTTCTGAAATGTGTCTGGGATTTGTCCTGTTCTGATTTTGGTCTCTAACAATACCTTATGTCTGCTTGTTCCAGTGTGGTTGCTCTAACTCATGGAAACGATGTTCCACTCACAAAATGGTGCCCCAGGGCAAGAAAGCAATATCAAAGAACCGCAAATTACGCATCAGGAAAAGTGATGGCCTCTGGCAGTATATCCAAGAGCAGAGTAGATGCATAGGGAAGAACTGCATTGGGGTTCAGGGACTCAGTTACTACTTTTTATTAAGCTATCTGTAGATATTTGACCACTCAAACACAGGTGCTGTTCTCCAGGGCTCTGGGTGCTGGTGCCGTCAATCCTGAGAGCGATATCCCCAGCTCAGGTCAGGGAGTCGTGCTATAAATGGAACAAGAGAGAAGTGGGCATGCACCATACACACATACACAAACATACACATCCCAGTACAACAGCACAGGGCAGAGCCAACTTCCTTCTGGGAAGCCATGCAAAGCTGCAGAGAGCACACACAGGGTAGCCTCGTCTACAGCCTCTGTGGAGTCTCCTTTGCACTTTGCCAGACTTAGAAACAGTTCATTAATCTATGATGGAAGATGGGTGTTCATGAGACTCATGGTAGCTATTGTGCTCACACATCCCCCATTCCCCTGAAGAAGGGGTCACAGGGCTCCTTCTAGGTAAACCAGCTTGCTTCACATCATGTCCTACTCACATACAATCACCACCCCCACCCTCACCCAAACTACTAGTTGAATAAAACAAGGAATTGGCACGTAAACCAAAGGCCTATGATCTGACCCAGTGCCCATGAAACAACTTGGCACTTTTCTGTGCATTTACTCTGCCCAATAAAGCCACTCAATATGGATGGTGTAGTTCAAGCTAAACAGAAAGCTGGCAAGGATGGTGCAAGCAGCCCTGGGATACACTGGGGTACAGGTAGAAAATATTCAAATGTATTTAATGTATTTATTTTTATCTTTTCCATTTTTATTTTCTATTTTTACATATGTTTAATAATAGTACTATATACATATACATAGTTTATAAATACATAAATATACACATAATGGAGATGTGTGGTCAAATAGGGATGTGTAATGAAAAAGTGTAGAGACAAGAAGACACCATGGTGCTTGGAGTGTTTCTAAGTAAGGTGTAGCCCTTAATCCCCACCTCACCCCCCTGAGAATCTCCTGGGGAACTTGGTAAATGCGCAGATTCCTTGACCCATCTCAGCCCTATAGGACCTAAATCTCTTGGAGTGGGATGTTTAAAGAGCTTCCCAGTAATTCTGATGCCTACTGAAGTTTGGGAACTACTACAATAGAAGAATTAGAGAAGTAGACGTAAAGAAGCTGAGTTACAGAAACAGCAGAGTCAGTGCAGATGGGAACATCAGAAGTCCATTTCTTAGGGGAAGACTGATAACTTGCCACTATAGCCAGCTTCTGCTGAACCTGACCAAGGAGGAGGAGCCACCCTCCTTGTTCTTCCAGAAATCTGGCTCTATAGGTATTGAGACAATGCCTATACTTCCCCAACTAGCCTTCAAGTAAATTCTCATCACCTAAGGAAAGCTGGGCACTTCCTCTCCTAATGGTTGGGGAGCCAGGGTGCGGAATGTTAGGAACCAACAGCCTCTCACGTAAAGAGAGTACTTTATCCGGTTGAACTTAAAGGATAGCTGACATAATTTCACTAGTTCACGTACCTTAAGCAGTGAGGATAAGATAGGAGGAAGAGGGCATATGAGCCAGAGCTTTTTATAAACATTTGAAAAAGGTCCTATACTGACTAAATATTTAATCTGAAATCATTTGGATGATTTCTCAACAGCATACCAAGTAAAAACAGAGGCTGTAGAGCAGAAGTTAACACTGTCTGTATGACCTCGGGCAACTCACTGATCCTCTCTGTTATTCATGTATTAAATGACAGGTTAGACTTTAAATGATATCTAAGATGCTTTCTGTTTCTAAAAACCAAGTTTGGGCTTAACTCCAAGTTCAGGGTTCCTTTCACTATAACAGGCTGATCAAGAATAAATTAAAATTCTGGCCCTTTAAACTAAAAAATTCAGAAAAGGCACCTATACACCTTTAAGAATTAACTACTAAGTGAATCTTCATGAAGAGAAAATCTCTGCTTTTGTCATCTCTGCTCCCTCCTCAAATAAGGAATTCATGCACAGGTCCTTGACCTATCAAATAGCCAACTGTTTTCCAAACCTGAACGAAAATCCAGAGTGAGGTTAACTGACTGATTTTTATCCTGTACAATGAGACTGCATTATCACCTATATGTAAATGTCCTATCTAATCAAAGTGACATCTTATTTTCATTTATTGCTGCCTTACTTTTCTTTCAGGGTCATCCTCTATTTCTCTTTTCTCCTATCCAAAGGAAAGCAGGTCGGTGGGTTACCAGGCATTCAGTATAAAATGAAACCTGCTAATTGTCACCACCTTTGGGGACAGAGACATCACCTGACATAATACTTTCTACACTTCACTGGGGCAAGCTCTGTTCAATCAGGTTTGAGTGGAATGACACCGTGTAATGTACTCCAATATAGTGTAGCTAATGCCAAAATGGAAAAATGGGAACTGTCTCCTGAAATCTGCTGCAAGCACATGAAAAATTCCAACGAGCATAAAAGTGACAAATCCCTGCAGTATGCCACATTTTTATTTCATGAAGATGGAAGGTGCCACAGCATGATATTCATCTTTGGGAAGACTGAATAAAACGTCATCTGAGTCACCAGTTTAAAGAGATTGCTTAAAAAAAACTTGATCCTATGTGTTATATTACCGATTGAACTTTCTTTATAGTCCCTGGAACCTAAACTACATAAAAATTTTTAAAAATCATTTCTAACTTTTTTATTCTATTGCCTAAAATAACTGCTGTTAATAACAGATTAAGCCAGTATTATAAAACTCTTCTTCTACAACTGTGGAGGTAAAAGATCAGACCCAGCTTGGTTATGAGGCAGCAGAGCCTAGTGGTTAGCAGTGTAGGTTCTGGAGTCAGTCTGACTTCAAATTCTGGTGTTACCATTCAATTGCTGTGTGACCCATATAACATACTTAACCAGTCCAAGCCTCAGTTTCTACATCCGCAAAATGGGAACACCAAGAGTATTTACTTGAGACCATTGTTGTGAGCATTCCATTAGATAATGTATATAAAGCATTTAGGACAGTGTCTGGCACTTAAGTAAACATTTAACAACTATTAGTGATTATTATCTAATGACAATTCCTATTAATGGCTGGCAGGTAAATACTTAAAAATCAAAACTAGTTTCCTGTCTTCAAATATGCTAAAACAGCAATCATGCCAGTCAGAATATAATCTAAAATATATTACGCACAGGTCAATACCTGTTCAACAGCTTCCTGTTCTGTCTGGTAAACATTTACCCACATGCAAATTATGTATCAGCTCCTTCCACTTTCCAGTGTGACAATGAAATGACAGCAGAGAAATGAAATATGGTACTGTGCTGTATGTGAAGAATTATACCATCCGGATGTAGATCTAACCGTCCATTCTTATTCATTTGTACTCTATTTCTTTTTAGACTCTAGCTCATTTCTTCCATCCTTCAGGCTGTAGGCCATGTTAATTTGTAAACCAGTCCAGAAGCCTGTCCTTCTCTCTGGCAAATACAGTACAGCCCCATTCTCAGGCTCCTGCTTTGAACATCTAGAGCTACCACATCCCCCTTGTGGTCATGGCAGGTATTTGCTCAGCTCTTGGGGAAATTACCAGGAACCTCAATCATACATGTACCCACAGAATCACCGTCTCAGATACCCTTTGGCTAACACCATTTGATTCCAGGATTCTTTTGATTAACGCTTGGTGGCTTTTAAGTGTACACAACAAGAACAACAACAAAAAAGCGAACTCTTAAGGGAACCAGTTGAGAGAAGAGGGAAGCGAGGAGAATGCAGTTACTCCAATCATTCCACTTGCCCTCCTTTCTCCATGTCACATACAACATGAGAAATTTTCAATTTCTATTTTGCTCCAATGTTTGATATCATTTGTCATTCCTCTCTATGTTCTTCTGCATCAGTATAGTGTTTTAGAACATAAATCTCTACAAACAGTGGGTCAGTCATTATCCTGTAACTTTGATGGCCTCAGGAAAGTCCACCTCTGAGGGAATTAAAAAGACAAGAGAAATAAGAGTATTAAGTAGACTAGTGAGGATAATATAATAATAGCTAACACTTAAGAGTTGGAGGGACTTTTTTTTTTTTTTACAATCTGTATAATCTATAACCCATGTTATGTTTGACTTTTCTGTTTATTTTCTTACTCCCACTTCCAACCCCCTCACAATGTAAACTCTTTAGTTGTCTTCTTTCCCGCCCAAACTTCCCCCAACATTTCCTTCACAATTCCCCACCCAGTAGTGATCACTTAATAGTGGAGCAATTTTTTCTTTTGAAATAGGACTTTAACACTTTAAGGACAAATTGCTTCACTTCCAAAATGAAACTCAATCTGACTGTCATCTCATCAGCGAATTCATGTTTTGCTTTCACCGTATTCCCACCACTTAGAACAGAGCCTGACACATGGTGAGCACTCCAGCACATATTTGTTGAATCAGAGAATTAATTCTTTTTCTTACAAATCTGAAACCAGTCACAGCACAAAATGGCTACTGACATCTTGTTACAGAACCCACAACCTCTGTCTCTAGCAACCAGCACAAGGTTTTGAGACCAGCCTGAGAAGCCTCAGGCAGGCCCAGCACAGCTGGGCTTGGAAAAGCCTGAGCTCAGATATTTTCTCTTTGTCAACAATAATAATCCATAACCAATCTATAAAGGAAAGTGTGGGCGAGTCTGCTCTGAGCCAAAATGTGAGGACCATGGCCCAGGGCCTTTCTTCCCGAAGGAAGTAAGGACACCAAAAAAGTGGGGTATACAGAGTGGTTATATACCCCCAAAGAGGATGTTTCACATATGATTGAAATGTCCCTTTTACAACAGTCATGAGACTGCTCTGTTGGCACAGCGGCTGACAGACACAGCAGGTAGTAGGTTGCTGTCTCTGTGTACATGTCAGGGTGTCAGTTCTGTTGTCTCTGAGCTGGGTGGTCACAGGTGAGCACAGCAATCACTTCCTAGCCTAGGGAGAGATGCTTATCCTTAAGGAAATGCCAGTGTGGGGGGAAGTTGCACCTTTCTCTTAAGGGCATGTGTTCTTGCCATAGTACACGTTGAAAGCAGATATACAATGCGTGCTCAACGGCGACGTGAGGCCCTATTGGAAAAACAAAGGCCAAATTAAGTTTATACCAAATTGGCTCCCTCATATACTCCAATATATCCTATTGCTTAACATTTCTATTTGTCATCTTGATGGTTTGCACAATAATTAGCCTAATGCGACCCAACGTTCCCTGTGAACCAAAGGCTGCTTTACTGGCTGGAAACCTGCCGTCCCTGTGGTAAACACTTCACGAATTTGCCGAACGTCTGTATATCTAACTGTATCAAGTTACTACAATAGTAACAAGAAGCCAAAAAGCGAACAAACGACGTGGCAGGGCACCAAACGTCCTAAGCCTGAGGTCGATAAAAGAACAAAAGCCTAGGACAAGATGGCGTCCTCTCCCAAAACAAGAAGCTGCGAAAACGTCAACGCACAGGAAGCGTGCACGCGCCCGGACGCGTTCTGGGCTACGTTCGTTGGGACCAAACTCACGCGCGCTGGTGCATCCAATGAGTGCTGTGAGTTAGACTCCACCCCCGTTTTCCGCCACTCCCTGCGCATATGCGCTCCAGGCCCTCAGCAGGATGCCAGCTGCGCAGGCGCAACAGTCCCCTCCTCTCACGCAACTGACGCAAGGAGACTGTAATCGGTTCGCAATTTATCCCGTGTGACCTTGAGTCTTTCCTGCCTCTGAAGACCGGGGCTGTCCAAGATACTGCCTTTATACATCTTATAGTCCCCTCGCCTCTCGCTGAGCCCAGACCTACCGCAGCTGAAACGGGAGGAAGCTCGTTTTCCAACCATCATGCTACGAAGCGTATTAGCCGTACGCCCTGACTCCGGGATCGACGTTCAGGTAGTCTCTGGTCAGGCAGAGCAGGCGGCGCCTCAGCGGAAGAGCGGGCCTCTGGGCCCCAGCGACCAACCCCCGCCCCCCACCCCACGTGGTTGGAGGTTTCCAGAAGCGCTGGTCCAGCAGTGCCGCGCAGCTCCTGGTCGTCCGAGCGCCTTTTTGCTGCCTGGTACTTCAACCGTAGAGCCGCCATGATAAGCGTCAGTCGAGCCGCAGCAGCCCGTCTTGTCGGCGCCGCAGCCTCCCGGGGCCCCACGGCCGCCCGCCACAAGGTAAGGAACTGCCGAGCCTTCTCCCAGGGGCTTACGGCCTTGGGCCTCTGTGCGGCAGGCCGCGCCCTTCGGGCTCAGAATCCTCCGGGAGAGATTGGGAGGGAAGGAAGATAGCGAGTTTTCAGAACTCAGCGTTCCCGGTTCAAGGCCTAATTCAGGGTTCTGCGTCCATGTCTCAGGCGCTGCTGAGTCACACCCCTCGCAAACCTAGAGCCTTACTGCACGAAGTAGCGGATAGTAGTCCTGACGGTGTTTTCTGTGCTTATCAAACAGGTTTGGCCTTAGGATCGAGGGACGCAGTCTCTTGCGAGGGAACCGCTATTCTAGTTTTCATTTCCCCTACGAGTCGAAGGACGACTGTTCTTTGCCTCTGTAAAACACATAGTGTGTAAGGACCGCGTTGATGTGGTGAAATGAAGGAAGAAAAGCACCCAAATGACGAATTGAAAATAAAGCTCCGATATCCTTGCTTAGGAACATTTGTCCAGTTAGTTCCTCAGAATCTTTCATGTAAAATTGTCTTCCTGTGTTATTTCAGAAAAAGTAAGCAGATTCTAGGAAAAGGTCATGGCTCGGTTGTTCATTATCGTGTAGGACGAAAAACGTTCATCGTTGGAGAATAGGATTTGTGCCTCTTTTTGCACTCACGCGTGGTTAAAGGAAGGCTTGGGAGTAGCCTGAGGTTAGGTTGAAGAGAGGTCTTTGATCCTGGGTGGAGGCCACTCCTGACAAATTTGTCTCTTTCTAAACTGACTCTGCATGACTGTTAATCCTAGTCCCCTTAAATCAGTTACTTGGCAAGGTCGGGTGAAGTGTCTCTGAGTAATTTAGATCTACACCTGCAATACACACGTATATAGAGTTTAGGTATACACTGTTCCTAACAAGTTGAGGCGTATCTAACTAGTATTTTGTAATGCAGTGATTCTCAACCAAGGGCAGTTTTGCCTCCCCAGCGAATATTAGGACTATCAATTTGGGGAGCTGTGCTGTTGGCTTGTGGTGGTAGAGGTCCAGGATGCTGCTGAACATCCAACAGTGAGCAGAGCAGGCCCCCCACACAGAGATTTGGTTCAAAAAAAGTAGTGTCAAGGTTGAGAAGTCCTGTTGTAAAGTAACTCAAGATAATTTTACACTTACTTATCTTCATTTTACTTATGTGGGAGATTCATAACTTTATCGGATTTGGTTGTTTCAGTACCATAATGTTTATTAAATATGAAATACTTTCAGTACATTTTATATATGATAGCCACTCAATTAACAGACTTAAAGTCTTATTAAACTTTCATGTGTTCTTCAGAAGAATAATTGGAACAAGCCTAAGTTTTCATGTATAGTTGATGTCTGATATAAGTTTGTTTGTTTTTTAGGATGGCTGGAATGGCCTTAGTCATGAGGCTTTTAGAATTGTTTCAAGGCGGGACTATGCGTAAGTGTTCACTTTCTTTGAAATGTCTCTAAATTTGTGATTAATTGTTCTGTTCAGAAAGAGAGACACATTCATATTTATTTATAGATTATGTAATGTTACTATTCCCACAGTATCAAGTATTTTTTTAAGCTTTCCTGCAGCCATTTGGGAGACCACTATTAAGATAACAATAACTAAAGCAGTGTTTTAAATGTCTTACAGATCAGAAGCAATTAAGGGAGCAGTTGTTGGTATTGATTTGGGTACTACCAACTCCTGTGTGGCGGTTATGGAAGGTAAACAGGCAAAGGTGAGCATGATTGGAAGCTCTGGATCATGTAGTGATAGCTAATACCCCATCCAGAATTCTGTGTTCTTTGGCTTAGGTAGGGACGTATTAAGAGCTGCTTTTAAGTTCTTAAGACCCTTGTGAGGTCAACCTTTGTGCTTAATTGCCTGGTGCTGATGACTGAATGGATTTGACTTCCCAAGCCTTAGATGTGTCGTAGCATACAGGTAAGACTGCTAAGTTACCATTGGAACCCATTGGGATGACTTTCACTGTTGGTTGTTTCCGTGTTTAGAGTCCAGCTTTTTTGTAAGTGAGTTGAACCAAGGCTGGAGGTGCAGAAACCGTCTAGAAGCAAGTGGAGCTCCGCGTGATGCATGGGCTGTATCCTAAGTAAAGCACATTTTTAGGAGCTCCCTGCTATGGTAGAGGTGTCCTGGAAGCCTCCTTAACTGTGTTCATGAAACATTTATTCTCACTGGGTTCATCTCAAGATTTAGAGCCCCTGGGATTCTTGAATTGCTTCTTCACAGTTTTTTTGTGCCTGAAACTTGTAGCCATCACAAAAAAAATGTAGCTTTAATTCTCCATATGGAAGGAAAGATTACCTTGTCCTAACATTGAGTATGAAGGATCCAATTTAAATTTATTCCAGTTTTTTGTTTTGTTTTTAGTTATAAGTTATTTTGAAGTAAATGGCTAAAAATAATGTAAACATCTATTTCCAGTAGTAGGTACTTACTATATCTGCATTCATACAGCAGAAACGCATGCCCAGTGGCGGGCCCTCTGGCCAAGTGGTTAAGTTTGTGGGCTCTGCTTCTGCAGCCCAGGGTTTCACCAGTTTGGATCCTGGACATGGACTTAGCACCGCTCATCAAGCCATGCTGTGGTGGAGTCCAACGTAGCATAACCAGAAGGACCTGCGGCTAGAATATACAACTATGTACTAGGTGGCTTTGGGGAGAAGAAAAAACACCACCCAAAAGACAAAAAGAAACACATGCCCATTAGTACTGTTCTTGAGCATTTGTGTTGTGACTTGGCACCTGTTTTGTCTTAAATGATTGATACAAAGACACTGGTGATGACTAGAACCTCATTCTGTATCTTACTTTGGGAGTTTTAGGTGCTGGAGAACGCTGAAGGTGCCAGAACCACCCCTTCGGTTGTAGCCTTTACAGCAGATGGTGAACGACTTGTTGGCATGCCGGCCAAGCGACAGGCTGTCACCAACCCAAACAATACATTCTATGCCACTAAGCGTCTCATTGGCCGGCGATATGATGACCCTGAAGTACAGAAAGACATGTGAGTAAGAGCAAAAGTGTAGTTACTTGCAAAGGCCATACAAAAGAATCTTTTCAGCAGGATCCCTGGTTAGGTGTTTGGTATGTATTGACATGATGTGTGAAGATTTGGCTAGTCATTCCTGGACCATGTAAATTGGTGTTAAACCCATAAGGCCGATAGCGGCATGGGTTCCGTTATGTGCAGATCAGGTATATTTTCAGGGTCGATCCATGTTGTAATGTGTATCAGTATTTCATTCCCTTTTATGGCCAAATATTTTTCTATTGTATGGATGTGTATTACATTTTGTTTATCTGTTTGTCAGTTAATGGGCATTTGGATTGTTTTCTCTTTGGGGCTATTATGATTAATGCTGCCGTAAACATTTGTGTACAGTTTTTGTGTGCACATCTGTTTTCATTTCTCTTGGACCTAGTAGTGTGATTGCTGGGTGTTACAGTAACCGTGTAATTGCTTTCCCAATAAGCAGCATCATTCTTTTGTTGGGGGGAAAAAAGAATGTTCAGGTTCCATCACGATGTTTTTACATGTTAATGATTGCTTTCTAAAGGTTTTCTTGAATCCTGAAGTTCTCATTTGTTGGCTCTGGATCTCGGGGTAGGGGTTGGACTTTATGGTGTATGGGAACTTTGTCATGGTAGGTTGCACTGGCATGTTTTCTCAAACATAAATTTTGTCTTTCAGTAAGAATGTTCCCTTTAAAATTGTGCGTGCCTCTAATGGTGATGCCTGGGTTGAAGCTCATGGAAAACTCTATTCTCCAAGTCAGATTGGAGCATTTGTGTTGATGAAGATGAAAGAGACTGCAGGTGAGTTCACATCAGGGGAAGTTGGGAGAACTGGCTGATTCCTCTGAAATCACTAGCTGCCATGCCCATATCCTTGTAGGAGTCTGGTAGGTTTTCTATAGAAAACCGAGGAATGGCAACACATTGTTAATTTCACACTTTCCCTGCAGATTGTGAATTTGTCTTCTACGTTTTCCTAATGGTGCCTTGCTTGTGGTCATCCCTCCCCCCAGGAAGGGAGAAGTATTCTGTGTTGAAAGCCAAAAGACTACACATTAAGCTTTCGTCTCTGTTAGATAAAACTTAGAACTTCCCATTTGAAAAAACTAGTAGCTGTTTCAAGTCTAAAAAGTAGGTTATTATAGCTGGTGAACCTTCACTAAAGTGTTAAGGTGATATCTTGGGTTTTCAATGTGTGTCTTTAATTGGAGTGTTTTCCTACAAGGTCTCTACGTATTGTCACATGCTAAAAAACTGGTGGGTGCTGTCTGTGACTTCAAGGCTATATTAGTAATCTATTACGTATTTATCTGACAGAATCTCATGATTGAATTTCATTCTTTGATTCTTTTCCAGAAAATTACTTGGGGCATACAGCAAAAAATGCTGTGATCACAGTCCCGGCTTATTTCAATGACTCTCAGAGACAGGTGTGTTCAGTTAGCTTTCTTATTCAGGAAATTAATTGTACTTGGGACACAGGAGTAGAAAATGCTTTTTTTCTTTAGGCCACTAAGGATGCTGGTCAGATATCTGGACTAAATGTACTTCGAGTAATTAATGAACCCACAGCTGCTGCACTGGCTTATGGTCTAGACAAATCAGAAGACAAAATGTAAGTTTGTGCAGTAAGTTCTACCTGGATTTGTGAGACTAAGTTTATGGAACTATGAGACTTATCCTAAATTATCATCTTAATTTCTTAGTGATCGAGCCTTGTACTCCAACTGAAAATGTGATGCCTTAACCTTCAAGGCTGTATGATCTGTGTTTTTCATTCATTTGAAGACCATTCCTTTATTTATTTGTTTGTTTTTAAGTACTGGGCTATGGTCTTTTTTTCCTGCTTGGTATGCATGTTGGCAAGTATTCATCCAAAAGAGTGGTTGAATACTGTCAATTTTGCTTTCAAAAATTGAATTTATTTCATTTCAGCTGTGTGTCTTACATGTAGCTATTGGGACCACATGTTAACACACATCACTTAGGCAGTTATCAGATTTCATAATTTGGGGCTGGCCTGGTGGCGTAGTGGTTAAGTTTGTGTGCTCTGCTTCGGTGGCCTGGGGTTCCTAGGTTTCAATCCTGGGTGCAGACCTATACACCGCTAATCAAGCCTTGATGCAGCAGAGTTCCACGTACAAAATAGAGGAAGGTTGGCACAAATGTTAGCTCAGGGACAATCTTCCTCAAGCAAAAAAAGAAGAGAGAAAGAAATCCATAATTATTACACCTTGGGGGACATAGCCAAGTTTATGTTTGTTTGGTTATTGAAATTTATACCCTTGTGATAGTTTTTGTTCCTTAAGGGCTTCTTTTTTTTTTCCCTAGCATTGCTGTATATGATTTAGGTGGTGGAACTTTTGATATTTCGATCCTGGAAATCCAGAAAGGAGTGTTTGAGGTGAAATCCACCAATGGAGACACTTTCTTAGGTGGTGAAGACTTCGACCAGGCCTTGTTACGACACATTGTGAAGGAATTCAAAAGGGAGGTTAGTTACCAGTGTGGTTAATGTGTAGACATTGGGATATTGAGAGTTTCTTGTTCAGATTGCTATTTGCATTGTATATAATAGTTTGCCCCTAATAGAACATAGAATAGACCACTGAAATGATTGCATTTCAGTTGCATGGGTGGACTTTACTGTTTTGGTTCCTGTAGCTTCAGATTGGGAACAAACAGATTAAAAGGATACAGCACTCAGTGTACAATATTGGAAAAGGAATCTTGGGGACTCCTTTTTTGAGCTAGAATTCTACAGCTGGCAAGAACCGAGATCAGTTCAGCCCTCTGACTCCAGGCACAGATAGCCCTTTTTTTGGTGAGGAAGATTGGCCCTGCGCTGACATCTGTTGTCAGTTTTCTTTTACTTTTTTGTATGTGGGATGCCGCCACAGCATGGCTTGATGAGTGGTGTGTAGGTCCACACCAGGGATCTGAACCCATGAACCGTGGGCCACTGAAGTGGAGTGCGTGACCTTAACCACTACACCACTGGGCTGGCCCCCTAGATAGCTTTTTCAGAATAGGTTTTCTGTTCTCTACAAGTTTTTAAGGGTAATAAGTAATTTCTGCTTGTTTATAAAGGTATGGCTCTATTTTGTGTTGTTACAGCTTACCACTGCAATTTAAGTAATATTCATTACCTCACTAATACTAGTGTTGTGTGTCTTCTCTTTGTAGACGGGGGTTGATTTGACCAAAGACAACATGGCGCTTCAGAGAGTTCGAGAAGCTGCTGAAAAGGCCAAGTGTGAACTGTCCTCATCTGTGCAGGTGAGATGTGAACAAATTCCAGCAGTCTTGATGCATCTTTTCAGCCTGAGTTTATTTAAATAGCATGTTCTCATTGGCCTAATGTCAGTCTAATCTTTTTACAGTTTTCTGGTTGGTGGTAAATGGCTTTCCATGAGCAAAGCAGCAGTATGTTTATGGATGAGCTGAAATTTGTTAACTACCAAAATCAGAGGTTGTATATACTGGAGCCAAATAATAATTAAGACTTGAATGACACTGAATATGCTTATTTGCTTTAAATTAAAGATACTGATTTTAAAATTTAGACTAATAGTATGCAAAATTAGAATTACTAGCCTGGAAATACTAGGAGACTCTCAGAACTGCTACTGTCTTAAGACATCTCTTTGTGTGAGTCTCTAGTTGTCTCTCATTTAATTATTTGAATCACCAATCTAGAAAATGAGCTGTGAAACGTGGCTGAAGGCTGGTGTATGTACACATGTGCAAGTTTTCCTCTGGGTATCAGATTTGCTGAGCATCTGCAGAAGGTGTCAGTCTGTGTTGCTCTAGTTCTGAGAGGTGAGAGCTTTACTTTGTCTTAGCCACTTAGAACAGGATAATAGGAAGCATGTTAGATTTGGATCAGAAACCCAACAAGAGGGAAAGCAAGAGATCTGTTTCCGGGTTCTCAGGTGGCAGCAGGAAAGCAGACCCTGTGACTACTTTAGTTGTTAGTTTGATCACTCCCACTAAGAAGAGATACTTATAGCAGTTGACATTGTGTTGGTAAAGTGATTGGCCTCCAGTCAAACCCGGGTTTTTTTTAAGTAGCCGTGAGGAGTGACAAAGTTGTACAGTCATCCATGATGTTGATGGTGTTGCCTTGTCCCTGCTATCAGAGTGGCAGAACTTTGCAATATGATGGTTAGGGCTGGGTTGAAATATGTGGCACTGCTAGAGGATAGCTTAGAATTCTTTCCAGGGGCTTGACACTGTTTGGAGGCGGGGTGTTGGTTTTAGTGAGGCTGTATCCTACTGATTGTTTCCAGCATTTTGTTATTTATAGCAAGGTATATGGAGCATTCTTGTGCTTATAATGTTTGTGCATGTGTGATTGTAAATCTGTAGGATAAATTTCTAGAAGCATTTTTTTTACCCTTATGGAGTTTAAAGTGTGGTTTGAGGAGACAGACTTTAATTAAAACATTATATTAATGTCAAATCAGAAGTAATGTAACATAGAGGTTAAGAGGGCTCTGTAGGCACACTGCTGGGGTTTAAGTCCTTATTTCATCACTTATTAGCTGTGTGACCTGGATGAATTAACAATTCTGTTTGTTTTCTTATCTATAAAATGAGAATAATAGTGCTGCTTTCCCCCTTAGAGTTATGAAGATTACTAAATTAATACATATAACATGCTTAGGACAATGTGTAGTAAATAGTAAGTACTCTAAATATAAGCTGCTTTTAATGTGGTAAAAAGGCAAAGTTAGATTTACACTTAATAACAAAGGAGCCTGACAGAGGTTGGACATAATAAGGAGAGCTTCTGAAAGATGAGTTGATCAGGAAAAGAGAGAGTCAAGTAAGTATGAGGCTCTGGGGTGAAGACCTGAGCAAGAGCCAGTGTGACTGAAGTGCACACAGGCAGGGGGGCATGGAAGATGAGGCTACAGGCTTTATAGATTTGGGATTTGGTGTCTATGCTGAGATAAGTGAGTACAGACCCCGCAAAACTTTTAAGCTGGGGGCAGTAACACGGTCAGATTTGGTTTTGGGAAAAGTCTGAGGTGGAGTAGGGTATTGTTCCTGGGAGTCCTGTGGCAGAGGGCATCCTGAGTGGATGGAAAATGTCGGGATGCTGTTGCAGCACACCAGGTGGTGAGAGAGAATGTGGTTAGATTTGAGAGAGGGACAAAACTTTATGATGAACTGGCTTTAGGGTGTTGAGAGTCCCAGGTTTTTCAGATTGTCGTTAACTTACAGTGTATAAAACTGCACTGATATGGTAGTAGCCACATGTGAGTATTTAAAATTAAATGAAATTAAAAATTCGATTCCTCGATTGCACTAGCCATAAAGTTTCGGGTGCTCAGCCGTATGTGGCTAGTGGCTGCTGAATTGAACAGCACAGATAGAGAGCATTTCTGTTGCCACACAAAGTTCTATTGGATGGTATTCGTTTTGATAATTAAATTCTATTTTCTGGTTTCATTTATTAATATTTTGCAAAGAAAGAACAAAATTGTCAGTGGAGTTCTTTAGAGCTATATGCAGTGTCACTGTTTCTACAGAAGGTGTGTCAGCTCTCACTATTAAGCATTTAAATGTCCAGGGTACTTTATCTGAAGAAAGGTGGTTAAGGACTTGCTCCCCTCAGTCTTATTCCCTGTTGGCCTTGCTTTGATGTGAAGTTTGAGGGGAGACTTAAGGTACTTCTGTTCCTGAGAGTTCACCCTTGGGACACCTGTTTCAGCATGTTCGGTGATGTTTTGTTAGTCTTAATATTCTCAATTCATGCCTTATTAGGATTTGGGGTTTATTAAATACTGGATGTTACATGGTGTGACTGTAGAAGTGTTAGCTGCTCTCCGTGGGTGTGATGGCAGTAAAGTCAGTCCTTGTAGTTTTCTTTAGGATTTCTGTGGTAGCTTTCTTACTATCTGCCTGAAACTTATAAAGCTCTTACTTGATGGCTGGTTATTTGGTTCAGAGCATATCTTTGACATTTCTCTTCATGTGCATGGAATACTTTAAAACTTCTAAAAGAAAACAGTAGTGTGATTTTTAATGTATGTTTAGTGGCAAGACAGTTCATCTCCTGAACGGGGATTTTTCCTGCTTCTCTGTTCTTCATTGTGTTTTTTGTTTTTTTGGTTGTTTTTAAGATTGGCACCTGAGCTAACAATTGTTGCCAATCATCTTCTTTTTTTTTTTTCCCTGCTTTTTCTCTCCAAATCCCCCCAGTACATAGTTGGATATTTTTGTTGTGGGTCCTTCTAGTTGTGGCATGTGGGACGCCGTCTCAGCGTGGCCTCATCAAGTGGTGCCATGTCTGCCCCCAGGATCCGATTGTATAAAGTTTACCCTCTGGGAAGAAAAGAGGTTGAATCTTAAATAGTCACTGTCTTGTTGGCTGTCCATTTAAAGTAGGTTTGATCCTCGTGGTTTTCAAAGTGTTCCTGACCGAAGGTATGGTCTTATTTTAAGTAATAAAGAGACTTCACCACTACTGGTCTCCCCGCTTCCTTTGTAGACGGACATCAACTTGCCATATCTTACTATGGATGCTTCTGGACCCAAGCATTTGAATATGAAGCTGACCCGGGCTCAGTTTGAGGGGATTGTTACTGATCTAATAAGGAGAACCATCGCCCCGTGCCAAAAAGCCATGCAAGATGCGGAAGTCAGCAAGAGTGACATAGGAGAAGTGATTCTTGTTGGTGGTATGACTAGGATGCCTAAGGTATGGACCCATGGAATTCCTGGCATGGGGAGGAGAGAGGGCCAACAGATAATGTTCTCTTGGAACAAACGGCTTATGTTGTTCAGGGACACGAATATGTGGCCTTTTTGCCCTGGTGACCTGAAAGGGGGATGAATTTGTGCCCTCACCAGAGAGTTCTTTTCTTAAAAGAGTATAAGAAAAAGGATTAGAAAGGACAGACTGTCTTTGGGGTGGTAGCAGGGGAGGATCCTGAACTTCAGTCCTGCAGAATTTTTAGGAATGAAACAAAGTTTGAGGTTAGAGATTGCTTAAAACCTTCATACTAAGTCGTCTGTAGGGGCAATTTTGGACATGTGTCATTGCAGCATAGTATTTGGGCTTTGTAATTGCATCTCTTCAGCAAAGATTTGTGCGATGATGCATTTTACTCATCAACACATCATTCTGAAAGGACAGGTGTGTGGAAAACTAATGACTGAGCACAGAACCTGTTGAAGGTGCAATTCTTGCTTTATAATTTGAATGGAATTATCCTGGGCCATGGTAATTTCTTAATTTTTACTTTGGAGTAAATGGGCTTAGGAAAACATGCACACAATAAACCTGGAGGAAAAAAGAGAGGCTTTGAACCAGGTGGATATTTTTATTTAACAAATTATCTCATGCTATTCAAATAGAACTGTTTCTTAGCATTAGTAAAATAAGCAGTGGGGAGAAACATGCCCCACATCAGCACCAGTGTTGAATTAACACTGCTGCTTTTAAGTTGGTTTTTACTTGATATGTGGACGAGAACTTGAAATATAAAATTTCTATGTCCCTTTGCCTTGTACCTTCTATTTCTTTTTTTTTTTTTTTGAAGACTTTATTTTTTTTGTTTTTCCTCCTTCTCCCCAAAGCCCCCCAGTACTTAGTTATGAGTCCTTCTAGTTGTGGCGTGTGGGACCCTGCCTCAGCATGGCTTGGCAAGTGGAGCTGTGTCCGCGCCCAGGATCTGAACCGGTGAAACCCTGGGCTGCGGAAGCGGAGCGCATGAACTTAACCACGGGTTCAGCCCCCTTTTTTTGTTTGTTTTTTGAGAAAGATTAGTCTGAGCTAACGTCTGCCGCCAATCCTCCTCTTTTTGCTGAGGAAGCCTGGCCCTGAGCTGACATCCCTGCCCGTCTGCCTCTACTCTATATGTGAGACACCTGCCACAGCATGGCTGACAAGCAGTGCGTGTGTCCACACCTGGGATCCAAACTGGTGAACCTTGGGCCGCCAAGGCAGAATGTGCGAACTTAACGGCTACGCCACTGGGCCAGCCCCGTACCTTCTATTTCTAAGTTAATGTATGGGAAACCAGAAAACAAAACTTAGGCCAATTCTTCCCAAATTTAAAAGGGTTGTAAATGAGATAGTCATATGAGTGAAGTATGTGTGTTACCTGCATGATTAGCTCATTAACAAGAATTCAGTTACAAAATAGTAATTTGAGTAAACCTTCTTGCATGTGAGGCAACCTATCCTGCGATCTGGTGGGGTCTTGGGACACACATCTGCTCTTCCTCGACCTTCTCAGGCAGTTGTTCTGAGGTTCTTTTTTCTTCATGTTCAGGTTCAGCAGACCGTGCAGGATCTCTTTGGCCGAGCCCCAAGTAAAGCTGTCAATCCTGATGAGGCTGTGGCCATTGGCGCCGCCATTCAGGGGGGTGTCTTGGCTGGTGATGTTACAGATGTGCTACTCCTGGATGTCACTCCACTGTCTCTGGGTATTGAGACTCTAGGAGGTGTCTTTACCAAACTAATTAATAGGAACACCACTATTCCAACCAAGAAGAGCCAGGTAAGAGCCACCCTTCCCTACCTCATAGAGATAATAGGTTCTGTGAGGTATGTGGTTGTAGCTACTTTTGTGAGCTTTTCCTAGAAAACTTCTCTTTTTGTTTTGCAGTCCATACTAGTTGAATGCGGGTGGTAAGAATCTTGTCTTTTGTTCTCTTCTTTTTTTATTCCTGGGAAAGTTCTTTACCTGTCAGCCAGTGGTGATGATTTTAGGAATGGCATTTTTCCTTTAGTCTCTCCTTCACAGGATTAAAATAACTTGCCAAAAGGAGCCTCACTATTTGGGACTGAATTCCCTGTACTCTTCTGTTCTCAAAGGCAGTAAAAAGAATGGGTTGGCCAAGGCTAGGGGAGTGTGCTTGTCTTCCAGGTGAATGATGGGGGTCTTCAGATACCAAGCAGGGCTGTCTGGACAATTGCTTGGTCTTGGATTAAGAATTATTTCCTGACTTTCCCAATTTTGATATTTTTCTGAAAACCTATGACTTGCTGTATTTGTGCAGTGCCAACACATCATTCTGAAGAAGAGTGTGCAGTGACTTCCTGTGACTGAGCACAAAATATATGTCCTGTCTCTGACCCATTTCCCCAGATGAGCATGTTTCAACACCTCACTTTTTAGCTCCTTCTCTTGGGGCCCTCTGTGCTAATGCTACATCTTTGTACAATGCATTTGCTCAGCTGAAACAGTAGCTGTTGTATGCTTTTTTGCTGTGCTAAGCTTCCTCCTGTTCCCTGCAAAAATATGTGTCTTTGTTCTGAACGTAGTGTACATTAGGACTCTTACAGTGTTGGGATGTGAATTTCTTCCTTTGGCTTGCACTTTGTATAAGGGGAGTAGTTTCATCAGACTCCCAACCCAGCAAGTTTCCTTCTCCCTAGGTGTTTTCTACAGCCGCTGATGGACAGACTCAAGTGGAGATTAAAGTGTGTCAAGGTGAGAGAGAGATGGCTGGAGACAACAAACTTCTTGGACAGTTTACTTTGGTAGGTATTGGGAATCCTGAATATTATGCTCCTCATTCTATTTACTGTAAAGTTAGATTATGTTCTAACCCGTAATAATAATACTATAAACTGGTGACAGACACAGACATAGTCTGTTATTTTAACATCATATGCAGACAAATTCTGCAACTGGATACCCATGGCTTCAGTTTTTACCTAGAAGCCTTGCTTGTTCCTTGTGCCTTAGGAACTTCATCAAAAAGTTTATAAATATAAGAGTCAGGGAAATGTTCATAAGCAATATTAATTAGGAGAAATTCTTGATTAGTACTGTAAAAGACATTTGATGTTCTGGCTTTTAGTTAGCGTTGCTTATTGGTTCTTGATGAGGTGAGCACTAATGGAGAGGTTTGTTCTTACTCTGTGCCCAGGTACATACAGCGATTAATGGTTTTTTGCTATAGCCAGTCTTCATTGGTATAAGCCCTCTTTATTTTATGCAGCAATGAAACTACTCCCCTCACTTATAAACGTTGTGGTTTTGTACATTTAAGTATCACTTGTTTCTCCTAGGAACCAAGTGACTTGTTTTCCAGAAGATGGTATAGGTTTTGAAATAGAGCACTGGACCCCTTTGCGAGAGGAGCTTACTCTGGATATTTATTTATTTTAGATTGGAATTCCCCCAGCCCCTCGTGGAGTCCCTCAAATTGAAGTTACATTTGACATTGATGCCAATGGGATCGTACATGTTTCTGCCAAAGATAAGGGTACAGGACGTGAGCAGCAGAGTAAGTGCTCTTATTTATCAGACTGTAAGAGTCAGATGAGGGACCTTGGAGTTCCTCTATGTTAGGAGCTAGAACCTCTAAGTTGTGCATATCTTTCCCCCCAGCCTCAGGAGGATGATGAGTCCTTCCTTGCCCCTTTTTTCCTCACTTATCAAATTCACAAACAGGTGTGTTTATCTCCATAACAGGCAAGCACTGAGCCTCCGGATTGCTGAAGTTTTGGTAGGCAGGCAGGACAGTTGGTCTTTGTATATTTCAGACCCATGGTTTCCTTCTTATAAGACAACAGGGTATTTGTTTTTTTCATAATTCACATCAAGATTAGCTACTCTGTGCAGGAGTTTTCTTTTTCTTAATAGAATATATGAAGAGGCATGTAGTTTTATCTGGGAAGTAACAAGGTGCTTTCTTTTCATTATAGTTGTGATCCAGTCTTCTGGTGGGTTAAGCAAAGATGATATTGAAAATATGGTTAAAAATGCAGAGAAGTATGCTGAGGAAGACCGCCGAAAGAAGGTGATTACTTTCTGCCTTTTCAGCTGGGAGGCGAAAGTAGTTGGGACATGTGTCATTCATCTTATATCTTCTGTTACGCTCAATATATCCCTTCTCCGCCTTTGCTTGTAACTTGTGTGTGGAATGCCTTTCTTATTTATTCTGTCTTCCCATGTCAAAATTCTTATCTTATATAATCCAGCTGAAATCTCTTACAAACATCCCAGGCTATGCGAGATCACAGTGATTGCTGTCTCTTGATATTTTTATTCTGTAACTGTATGCAGCAGTTACCATGTTGTTTTGCTCAGTGCAGACGTTCAGTCACCTGGTTGACTGGGAAATCTTCATTGGTACTACATTTCTAATTTCTCTTAGGAACGAGTCGAAGCAGTTAATATGGCTGAAGGAATCATTCACGACACAGAAACCAAGATGGAAGAATTCAAGGACCAATTGCCTGCTGATGAGGTGAGCCCACTTTTAAAATAGCTCAAGAAGTTTAGAGGCGTTGTTACCAATGTCATTTAAGTTTGTTTTTCTGTGTGGGAATTTAGTTTTTAAGAAATGCTTCTGAATATTACTGCTACCTGTAATAGGTTAAGAAACCCAGAAAAACTGAGGGTTTGGTTTGGTTTGGTTTTTAAGTGCAACAAGCTGAAAGAAGAGATTTCCAAGATGAGAGAGCTCCTGGCTCGAAAAGATAGCGAAACCGGAGAAAACATAAGGCAGGCAGCATCTTCCCTTCAGCAGGCATCATTGAAGCTCTTCGAAATGGCGTACAAAAAGGTACACAAGGGCTGATGGGTGTTTTGCTCCTAACTTGATCCCCATGTAACTTCTCTTGATTACTGTCACTGATTGCTCTCTTCATAGCCATTTTATAGAACTGGGAGTATTGGAATTGAAAATACCTTTTCTGCCTTCTCAACTCTAATTTGGGAGGGAGCGTAAGGTCAAATGGAAGGAATCACACAAACCACCAATAGTAGACAAGCAGGGAGGGAGGTTGGAACAGACAGGATATGCTCCCTTTGTTATTTAGTTCTTCAGAAAGCAAACTGTCAGCCTTAACATTAAATGAATGGCTCTCAAATGTTTTTTTAACAGATGGCATCTGAGCGAGAAGGCTCTGGAAGTTCCAGCACTGGGGAACAAAAGGAAGATCAGAAGGAGGAGAAACAGTAATAGCAGTAAACTTGGAAGCTGAAAGGACAACATACTATGACGCTTGGGAGTGAAGGGACTTCCTGAGCAGAAAGGGGCAAACTTCATCTTTTACTGTGTTTTTGCAGTATTCTATATATTAATTCCTTAATGTGTACATTTAGTGACAGTTAGCTAATGATCATTTAGTGATTGATAATTCCAGCAGTACAAAGTTCACATGTTCTGTTCCTAGCCTGTCGTTTTTCAGCTGCATGTAAAAGGGACGGGAGATGACTTATTGATTATTATAAAGACTTAATGTTGTTTTGTGCTGAAGTAGCCATATTTTCAAGAGGTAAAACCGTCTCACACACAACAATGAAGGTAGTCAGCCCATAGACGTGAAAGGAGACCATATGAGGATGAGATCCTTCTAGTTAGCTGAGTACTGCTGTACCGGCCTGTGTGTACTTGGGATTCTTCAACTGAGGCCTTGCAAGGCAAGCCAGCTGTGCCATTTTGGGAGGTAGGGCAGGGGAAGCTAGATGGATGAAAAATAAAGTTAGCTATTTATGCTAGGTACAGCTTTTAAAACAAGGTAATAAGGCTCCAATTTCCTAAGGCATACTTTTCTAGCTACCTTGTGGCCTGTGTCTGGCACTTGTATCCTTGAGATTGTTCTTTTTGATCCATTCTGGATTTTTTTTAAAAAATAAATATGAAAATCATCTTGATCTCTTGTTCGTGAGGGGTGAGGCCCTGAGATTTAGCTTCAGGAATATGACATAAATCATACTTCAAAATTCCTTGATCTAGTGTCACTCAGGTGAAATACAGGATTTTCTAACGCTGGCTGAAAATACAAATTGAAGATTTGGAAGGGGCGGTATAATGAAATAATGAGTGTTATCACCAAGGACAAGTCTGGTCAGGAGTTTTTTTTCCCTCCTTCTCTTAAAGCCCCATTTTGGTTTGGAATGTTGAAAGTTCTAGATCTCTATCTAGCATGAAAAGCAGGTCTAGTATTTTCAGGCTGCTTTCAGTTCTAAGGAGCAAAAATCCAATCAGAATTGGCTTACAGTAAAGAAACATGTCTAGTAATAAGTCCTAAGATATGATTTCAGTGGCTCAGTAATACCAGGAACCCCAATTCTTTCTATATTTCTGCTCTTTCATCCTCAGTGTGTTTTCCCAAATTCTCTAATCTAATTATCACATGCTGACAGTTTCAGAACCAGAAAGGTGACTGCATCTTTCTTGTATCTCATTGAAGTGTTAAGAATTATTTCCCAAGACTTCTAACAGACTTCCCCTCGTGTTGATTGAGTACTGTCACATGCCATGCCTTAAGGAGTCTGTTAAGAGCATGGGCTTAGACCCCATTGGATATAATGCCTCCTTTTGTAATATTTTGCAATGTTATTTAGAAATGGAATTTATATTTACTTAAGAAATCAATACAGTGTTCTAATGTGAAGGAGATTATGTGATAATTACATTCCTGGGATATTGTGTTCATTAACACTCATTTAAAAGCTGCCTGGGATTCATATAAGAAATAAATTCTAGGCTCAAGTTTTCAGCCACATGAACACTTGGTGGGAACCTTGTGGAATGTGCAATAATTCTTTATTAAGGATTGTTTTGTGGTGTGTTGGGGGAAGATATTTAGCATCTCTGGCTGGCCCTTGCCCACTCAATGCCTCTAGTGTCTCCCAATTATTGTGATAACTAAACCCCTCAAGGATTTCCAAACTACTCCAGTTAAGAATTACTGGCTTATATTATTCAAGATTCATTCTTGGGATTGGGGAGGCACCCACAGCTGCTGTCTCAAGCTGTCCCATTTGTAGTGAACACATTGCAGTATTTCAGTTACCTACTAATAAAACAGGTATTAGTGCTAACAGCCTTGAAAAGGAAAAAGGAATTTTTTTTTATTCTTCAGATAGTTTCTTTTTTTGTGGTGACAAGTGCTTGATAGGTTCTTCTTGATAGGAACTTCTGATTTCCCTTAAGTGGTTTTTCCAGTTTCTTCAAAAAAACCTGGAGTCAGCAAATCTTAGCAAGCTTCAAAGTACATCCAGAATTACCATCTCCACTCCTACTGCTTATTTAGTGTAAGTTACTAGTGGGATTATTCCAAGTAGTCTTCCCCCACTTAAAATTACACCCTTGCTACTTTAGTGTTTTCCCACAACAGTCAGCAAATCACTTGCCTGCTCAAAGCTTTTCCCTAGGCTTAAACAGGCTTCACATGATCTGATGCCTCACTACCTCTTTCTCTTTGACCTCCAACTACAATTTTACCTTGTAGTCTTTGCCCTTGCTGGAACAGTATTCCCTTAGATTTCCACTTGGCTCAGTCCTCACTTTTTTCCATAAAGTTTTGAAGTGTTATAATAATACCAGCTGTCTCCTCACGCTCCTGTCATTTCCTGTCCTCCTTACTTTACTCTTTTCTCTCCATAGCAATTACCACCACCTAATTTGTCCTTCCTCTACTGCTATGGTCTGAATTTTTATGCCCGTTGAAATCCTAACCCCTAAGGTGATGGTTTTAGGGGTTGGTGATAGGCCATGAGGGTGAGGCCCTCATGAATGGGAGCAGTGCCCTTATAAAAGAGGCTCCAGAGTTTCCTCATCCCCTTCTGGACCCAATGAGAAGTCTGCAACCTAGGAGAGGGCCCTCACCTGGCCATGCTGGCACCCTAATCTAAGAATTCCAGCCTCCAGAACTGTGAGAAATAAATTTCGGTTTATAAGCTACCCAGGGTTATTTTAAAGATTTTATTTTTCCTTTTTCTCCCCAAAGCTCCCCAGTACATAGTTGTGTATTTTTAGTTGTGGGTCCTAGTTGTGGCATGGGGGACACCACCTCAGCATGGCCTGACGAGCAGTGCCCTCTCTGCGCACAGGATCCAAACAGCAAAACCCTAGGCCGCCAAAACAGAGCCCGAGAACTTAACCACTCGGCCAAGGGGCCGGCCCCCAAAAGGATTATTCTACAAAATATAGTAATATCATGGTCACATATTTTAAACAACTCCTTAATAGCAAACACTTGCATGTTCAAATTTTCCCAATTGTTTAATACCTTTTTCAACTGTTAGAGTCAGGAACCAAATAAGGGCCACATCCCATATTGGTTGATATGTCCCTTAAGTCTCGTTGAAACTATAGGTTTCCCTGCCTCTTTCTCCCCTGCTTTGCAATTTACTTGTCAAAGAAACTGGGGCACTGGTTCTGTAATACCTGTATTCTACATTTTACTGATTGCATTCCTGTGCTATCACTTAACATGTTCTTCTGTCCCTGCTTGATGTAATTCACATTCAGTTTTTTGACAAGACTAGATGGCGGTGTACTTCACCAGAGGGTACATAATTCTGGTTAGCTCTTTTGTAATGTTAACAGCCACTGATGATCATTACCTGGATCTCTAATTTCGTTCAAGGTGTACTATTCTATCTTCAATTTTTAGTTGGAATACCTCTATAGTGAGAAACTTCCCCTCATAACAAGTACCTAGTTACCATGAGGCATAGTTCATATAAGAAAGGCTTCTTTATGAAGTCGTTTATTAGAATGAGTTGGTTCTGTAGTATTACTCAAAGGTGAAATTAATGAGGTTTCTTGGGTGTCATTGTGACCTCGTGGATTTTAACTTAGGGGTTTTGATTTATTGCAGTTGTTATTGATGCTCAAATTTTCTAACTTTGGTCTGTGGGAGCCTCTTCCTATTGGCTTTTAAGTTCTTTTGACAAGACCTCAGTAGTCAAGGATGGTCTCTTCAATAAATGGTGTTGGGAAAACTGGACCAATATCTTACACCATAAGCAAAAATTAACTCAAAATGGATTTAAAGACTTGAACATAGACCTGAAACCATAAAAATCCCAGAAGAAAACATAGGCAGTAAGCTCCTTGACGTTGGTCTTGGTGACATTTTTTTGGATTTGACACCAAAAGCAAAGGCAATAAAAGTAAAAATATACAAGAGGGACTACATCAAACTAAAAAGCTGCTGTACAGCAAAGGAAACCACAACAAAATGAAAAGGCAACCTACCAAATGGGAGAAAATATTTGCAAATCATATCAGTGGTAAGGGGTTCATATCCAAAATATATAAAGAACTCATACAACTCAATAGCAAAAAAGCAAACAATCCAATCAAAAAATGGGCAGAGGATCTGGATAGACATTTTTCCAAAGAAGACACAAATGGCCAACAATGAAAAGGTGCTCAATATCACTAATCATCAAAGAAATGCAAATCAAAACCATGATGGGGTATCACCTCAGACTTGTTAGAATGGCTGTTGTCAAAAAGATAAGTGGTGGTAAGGATGTGGAGAAAAGGGAACCCTTGTGCACTGTTGGTGGGAATGTAAATTGGTGCAGCCACTAGGGAGGTTCCCCTAAAAGTTAAAAGCAGAACTACCATACAATCCAACAATTCCACTTCTGGGTATTTATCAGAAGGAAGGAAAACACTAATGGGGTGAAAAGATATATTCACCCCTATGTTCACTGCACCATTATTTACAATAGCCAAGATTTAGAAACAACTTAAGTGTCCATTGATGGATGAATGGATAAAGATGTGGGGTGTATACATACAACAGAATAATAATTAGCCCTAAAAAAAATGAAATCTTGCCATTTGTGATAACATTAGGTGGACCTTGAGGGCATTATGCTAAGAGAAATAGAGAAAGACAAATACCGCATGAGCTCACTTATATGTGGAATCTGGGGCGGGGGGGGGGGGGCCAGATCGTAGATGCAGAGAACAGGCTGGTGGTTGCCAGAGGCAGGAGTGAGCAAAATAGGTGAAGGGGGTCAAAAGGTACAAATTTCCACTTATAAATAAGTCTTGGGGATGTAATGTACAGCATGGTGATTATAGTTACTAATACTGTGGCAAATTTGAAAGTTACTAAGAAAATAAATCTTAAACTTTCTCATCACAAGAAAAACAATTTTGTAACTATGAATGGTGACAGACAGATGTTGACATTGTGATCATTTCACAATATATACAAATAACGAATCATTATGTTGTACATCTGAAACTAATATAATGTAATATATCAATTAGACCTAAAAAAAGTCTATCAGGATGTTAAAAGTACTTATACAAAAACAAAAAACCCAGTAGTCTGTTAATTTCCTTTCTTATTGCTATAGCAAGTTGTTCCAGGTTCATCTTGTTCACTTCTGAACAGTCCTATAAACAGCTGCTGTAGGGGCCGGCCGGGTGGCTCGCGGTTAAGTGCGCACCTTCCGCTTGGGTGGCCCAGGGTATGCTGGTTCCGATGCCAGGTGTGGACATGGCACCGCTTGGCACACCATGCTGTGGTAGGTGCCACACATAAAATAGAGGAAGATGGGCACGGATGTTAGCGCAGGGACGGTCTTCCTCGGCAAAAAGAGGAGGATTGGCAGATGTAAGCTCAGGGCTAATCTTTCTTTAAAAAAAAAAAAAAAAAAAAAGCCGCTGCTGCTTTTATACTGTTATCTATTTGTTTAATATTCCTACACCTTTTTTCCCCTAAAAAAGATGGTAAATTTAAGGACTGTACTACATCTGAAATTTTTCAGCACTCATCCCAGTGCTAGACCGAAAACTGGTACACAATAAATATTTATGGACCTCAACTAAAAGATTAGCATGTGTCTGCCTACTCTACAAGTATCTCTATTGAGTCAAAAAGGAACAACTGGAAACGTTATGTGCTTACCTCCTCCCGAGCTAGTCCAAGGGCATGGCTCACTCTCACCCTGCCTTGGGGCCGACCCCATGGCCAAGTGGTTAAGTTCACAAGCACCACTTCGGCAGCCTGGGGTTTCGCCAGTTCGGATCCTGGGCGCGGACATGGCACCGCTCATCAGGCCACGTTGAGGCAGCGTCCCACATGCCACAACTAGAAGGACCCACAACTAAAATGTACAACAATGTACTAGGGGGATTTGGGGAGAAAAAGCAGGAAAAAAAAAAAAAGATTGGCAACATTTGTTAGCTCAGGCGCCAATCTTAAAAAAAAAAAAATCTCACCCTCTCAATTTTTCATGTTATGGGAAGACCTACTCCAGCTAGTGAGTGCTCCCTAGAACTAGAACCTAGAATCTAAAAAAGAAAAAAAAAATTTCTAGAACTGAAAGAATGAGGAAAAAGGTGTTATCTATGTACATTTTCTTAAAATTGGAAATCAGAGAGTAAAGCATTTAATGGTCAATATCTGCTTAATTTAACAAGACTACAAACTCGTGTAAAGGTGTTTGGTAGAGAGGAAACTGCTGTCACTCCTTAGTTGTACTTCCCTGCTCCCACTGAAGGGTTACATTTCACCACTAGGTGTCCACAGGACAGTAAATGACACTTGCCCAATTCAAGTCACTTTCACACACACTGCACTCCATAGTTAAGCAACTATGTCGTATGTCAATTTACACAAATCTTAAATCCTTTGAGTCTTATATTGTACCGCTATAGCTCAGGTCTTCTTCCTTGGCTTTTACTTAGTGTAAGATTTCTTTATTTATTTAAGGATGGAATCTACAGAATTGCATTACTCAAATTCATTAGGCTTAAGTACAGCCAGGAACTTGAGGGCAGACTAAACATTCCCTTATTGATCTCCATCTACTTCATGAAATTGTAAGCACTTTAGAGATAGTCTAATCCAGAGATTTTTCAAACTATTTTTTCTTTTTCTAGGGAAACATTTTTCTTTTTCTTTTTTTTAAAGCAAAATCTTCTATGGAATCTTTGATTGCTGGATCAAGGGCAGGGAAAAAAACACACCTAACTATTAAGATACCTAGGAAAAAGTCATTCATTCTACTAATATAGTTAGGGCATATAAATACCCAACATTTTAAATTCCAACTCTGAAAAGTTCCAAATTTCTAATAGTTATTAATACACCCGCCACTGAAGTAGTGGAAAAGATCCCACAGACCTATTTTACTGGCTCCCTCTTTCCACCAAGAGAAAAAAATCCCTAGGAATTGTACTTTGGATCTGCTCTGCCTTTAGTCTCTCAACTTTATTTTCTGCTGGAGAATGATAAAATGAGTAGTGTCACACGTGTCAACAGATGAGTACAGAAAATAGTTGAAGAGGGGCCTGCCCAGTGGCGCAGCAGTTAAGTGTGCACATTCCACTTTGGCGGCCCGGGGTTCGCCGGTTTGGATCCCGGGTGCGGATGTGGCACTGCTTGGCAAGCCATGCTGTGGCAGGCATTCTACATATAAAGTAGAGGAAGATGGGCATGGATGTTAGCTCTAGGCCAGTCTTCCTCAGCAAAAAGAGGTGGATTGGCAGCAGTCAGCTCAGGGCTAATCTTCCTCAAAAAAAAAAAAAAAGAAAAAAGAAAATAGTTGAAGAAAACAGGACAAATTAAGAGAAACTAAAAAGAGAACTAACATTCATTCATGACATATGCTTGTTGTAAACGGTACTTTACACTTCACACAAGTTATTTAATTCAACAATAGTCCCACAAAATAGGCAGTATCCTCATTTTACAAATAAGAAAACCGAGATTTGGGGCTGGCCCAGTGGCGTAGCAGTTAAGTTTGCACATTCTGCGTGGGCGGCCCAGGGTTCACAGGTTCAGATCCCGGGCGCAGACGCATCACTTATCAAGCCATGCTGTGGGAAGCGTGCCACAAATAAAGTAGAGGAGGATGGGCACAGATGTTAGCTCAGGGCCAGTCTTCCTCAGCAAAAAGAGGAGGATTGGCAGCAGATGTTAGCTCAGGGCTAATCTTCCTGAAAAGAAAAAAAGAAAACTAAGATTCTGCAAGATTTAAGAAGTGACTTGCCCAAGGTAAGGAGCAGACAGAGTCAGGGTTCAACCCTAAGCCTGCCTAGCTCCAGGTCTTTCCTTTAACAATCCTGCCCACTTCTAGAAGAGTCAAAGGGTATAGCCTTTAGCAAACCTTTCCACAACCATCCCTTCCCTACCTTCTTCACCTTGGCTACTCTTGAACCAGCCTCCACAATAGCACAGAATTATCTCATTCCATACCTACCAGTACTGTGTTCTCAAGCTGCTATCGGTGTTTTCAACATCAAAACAAACCATCCCTCTCCTTTCCCCCCACCCCCACCCATTAACTAGTAATGTCATCTATATCCCAATATTTCACTTTATTACCGAATGTTAGAGCTGGTGAAGGAGTTCTGAGGTCACCAAGAACAAATCTCTCATTCTTCAGAGAAAGACAACCTGTGCCCAGAGAAGTTACATATTCTATTCTCACCATATGGCATTTTGAAAAAATCTGTATCACCCTTATACCACAGGAGATTCCTCCTGGACACTGAGTGGTATGGTCCCATTTAAAAAGCCTCATCTTTGCTGAAGAAAACAGCATCCCTGTTCTATTCCTCCCAAATCTCTTCTGCTAGAGATCCATGCCAGCCTTTGCCTCTAACGCACTGATTTCCAATTCTAAACACAGAGATGGTGAATATGCAGCAACTAGGCAAGAAAGCTTTGGGGGCTACAGTTAAACTGCCTGGGTCTAGAATATTCTAAGAAACAAGTCGCACGTCTTCATAATCACCAAGGTTCAAAGATTCAAAGGTTAACAAACAGTAGTTCTATCTGGAATGTCACCACGCTTACTTCAGCACGAATCACATAGAAAAACAAGCCTGTGAGCTGGCCTAGAAAGCCTGTAAAGCCATCAAACACAGACCTGAAGCAACATTATAAGCATAAAAATGAGCAGGAAAGGTAGATCAAGGCAACCTAGTGTATAAAGCAGGAACTGGGGCAAGGGGAATGAAGTTGGAAAACGCTTGGGACATAGTAGACACCTAGTCAGTCAGTAAGCAGTGTTAATGACTATTTACTTTAAGGCCCGTTACTAAGCACAGTGAATGGCATACAGCAGAAGTACAAGAAATATTATGTAATGAGTGAACATATGCCAAAAATTACAAAATGGAACCCAAAGAAGAGATTCCATCTTGGGAATTCATTTGCTGGGGGAGAGAAGACTTGACCTATAGAAATTCTGTGTCCTCAGCTTATGGAAACATAGGTAACGCGTTGCTGCGTGATAAAATGCACTGACACTGAACATCGAGTCTGGAAGCCATCAATTAGCTGTGTGACTCTGAGCAAGTCCCTTTCACCTTTCTTTGCCTCAGTTTCCCAATCTATGAAATGGTGGTAATACCCCCATCTCCAAGATGTGGATAAAGTTGACATAACATGTAAAAAGGATGCAAAGCCTACACAAACCCAAGTGCCTGACTGACATCACCAGTTGAATAATCAATCTCAAACTTAATAGATGCAAGATGAAATTTTCAATCATCCCCCAAACTCTGCTCATCTTTCCCATCTCAGTAAACCTAACCATTTCAGTACTCTGGGAGCCATTCTTGCTCTCCCTCCACATCCAACTCATCATCCAGTGTATCTATTCTAACCCCCATACATCATTCACTTCTGTCTGCATGTCATCACCCTCGTATAAACTACAATTCTCTCTCACGTGAATTACCGCAGCAACCAAAATGATCTTTAGGCTTCCACTTTTTTTTCTCCAATCCAAGCAGAACTGTCTCCTTAAAAACATAACTATATACCTTCATGTCACCTCCCCACCTCTAAATCCTTTAAGCTGCCCGTTGTTTAGGAGAAAGAGGCCAAACTCCTAAACCTGGCTTTCAAGGTCCTATATGATCTGTCCCCTGCCTCCTTCTCCCCATTCCTGACCTTGCTCGAGCAAGAGGGTTCCTCAAATGTGTTATGCTCCCTCCTGACAAACTCCTGCTCATCCTTTGGGTCTCATTCCGGGGTTGAGCCCTCTTTCATTACACTCACAGCATTCTGAAGTGCTTATGTATTTGTTGAATTATTTTATTACACAAAAGTATAAAATCACAAATGATTATAAAGCCAACTAAAGTGAAAGCTCCACGAAGGTAGCCACTGTTATCTGTTGGTTTACCTCAGTACCCTCAGGAAAACCAGGCCTAGCGCACAGTTTGGGCCCCAAGATTTGAATGAATTCAACTGAGGTAAACAGAGAAAGTAGCCAACTAAAAACCGTAACTCAGAAAGATCAAAGCTCTGCTATACAGCTGCCCATTTGCTTCAACACTTCTCCACCTCCACTGTCAACGGCTCAGACTAAACCAATCATAGGATTGGATACCGCAGGTCTCCAACCTCAGGCAGCCTTTTTCTTCCCCCCCATAAAGCTCCAGGTCCAAAGTGAAGCCATTAGCACTGGGGCGAGAAGGAACATGCCTCTCTTGCTCCTGCGGGTGGCGGGGTCCCATACCACCCGGGGGAGGTTTCCTAATCCGGACACCCTGGCCGGGACTCTGAACCCTAGTCCGCGCAGCCGTGACGCACGCAGGCCGAGCACTTCGTCAGCTATGAAGCCGCGAGCCGCTTCTCTGAGGCGTCTCTGGCGCAATTCAAACCGCGCGTCCAGGCCTGAGCGCCTAGCCACGCGTCGCAGACTCTTAGAAGCCCATTCCATTCAAGGAGGAGAGACGGAGACGACGACGACCCCTGCGCCTCGCCCTTTAAGGAACACCCCCCCATTAGATCCTGGCCGGGCTCTGAGTATTTCCTCGCGAGAGCTACCGGCTTCCGCCCGCTTCCTCCTTTCGCTTCGCCGGGCCGGAAGGAAGGCGGTACTTCCCCGCCCCCCGGCCTCTACCTCACAAGGCAGCGCGGCCTCGGCTGCGGCGAATCGGGGGGCTCCTTGTAGGCCTCGGCGCAGAGAACCAATGGAAAGTCGCGGCGCACGCAGAGCTTCCCCTCTTCCGCACCAGCCCCCTCCCTTCCGCCCGCCGACTTCCACTCAGCCTCTGGCAGAGGAAGTGATGTCACAGGCCCCATGTGAGCGGATTGCAACACATGCAGCTGCCTGGAGCGAGGGAGCCGGTGTCCTACGTCAGAGCCGCCGCCGCGGAGCCGCCGCCGGGGAGGAGCAGCCGCTGCCGCCCAGGACTGGGCCCTTAGGTAAGCCAGGGAGAGGGAAAGGCCAGTGACCACAGCAGCGGGCCGCGCGGGCCGGGAAGAGGAGGGCCTCTCGGGGGTGGCAAGGAAGGGGGCCGCTCTGCCCCAGCGGCGGCGCTAACTCTGTGGTCTTGGTGTCTCCGGGCCCCGCCGGGCCGCTCTAGGGAGGAGGAGGCGAGAAGATGGCGGACGACCCCAGTGCAGCCGACAGGAACGTGGAGATCTGGAAGATCAAGAAGCTCATTAAGAGCTTGGAGGCGGCCCGCGGGTGAGCGCCGCGTCCGGCCCCCCCGTGCCCTCTTGGTTCCCGGACCCCTCAGGATGGCTGTCCTCGCGCCGCATGGCCGGATGAGAACCAGGCACTAGCCAACTCCCGCCTTCTGGACCTCTGGGTAGTAGCCTCCGATCCAGGGGCTAGGGTCTACGCGGTTGGCCAGAGAAGGGGTCCTTCCCCGGCTTGGGGGTAAGGGGTCCTGCTCTCGGGGCTCAGACCACTCGACCGCCTCGTGGTAGGCCACTGCTACTTTTCTACCCCTCCCAGGCTCTTGAATCCAGCTCCTCCCTCTTGGAGCTCCAGGTGCTGACACCCGACTTGGGTGTTCTCGGGGGAAAGGGCTCGGCCTTCCCTAATTTCCTCTCTTTCTCTCCCTTCACGTTCCTCAGCCAGGCCTCCTTAAAATGGCCTTCTCCTCCTGGGCTTCTTAGACTCCGGTGGGTGAAGTTTGGATGGGGCAGGAAGGAGAGGTGATCGGGGACAACCTCTTCCTGACTTCCCCTGCTTTCTCTGGGTCTTCCAATTCTCCCAAGATGACTTCCTGGTTTTAGCTGTTCTAGGACCCACCTATAAACTGGAAATGCCAACGTGTGCGGGGTGGGGACGTAGGGGAGGTTTTGGTTAACGAATCTGTGTCTGTATAGCAGAAACCCGGATTATGGGGCTCTTGATATGAACTGTAACAACCGGGTCCCTTTTGGCCTCTCTGGAACTTGGGAATAGAGGTGTCTGATGAGTCCATGTTTGTGGATATTCAGAACTGAATAAGGTGGGCTTTGAGTGTCATTCTGTAAATTTTGGTAAGAAACCATAGGTGTGTCCATTGTGGGAAGGGCAGGCTAGCTTAAAAGTGGCTTTATTTGCTTTTTTTTAATTAAAAAGAGTTACTAGACCATCTGGGGAAGGTGTGTCAGAGGTATTTCTGTTTTCTCACCTAATTACTTTATCCTGTTCCTTTCCCAGTTGTAGAAACTTTTTACTTACAGGAAGTGGCAAAAAAAGCATTTGGAACATTACATGTTTTTATGTTTGAGCATTTTTAGAATAGCAGAGTGGCTTGCCCTAGGCCATGTTGAAAGTTGTTTTCAGCACAGAAATTGGACATTCTGGTTTCCAGCCCAGGTTTGTCCTTCATCAGTAGATTTGCAATGATAGACTTAATCAAACTCTTGATTGTTACCACTTTATGAAATAAGGTGTACCTAGTTCCATGAAAGGCCCAGGGTTAACAGACTGGTTTGCCATTGTGTTTTGTTCTTAATAAATTAGTAACAATTATGCTTGAGATGAAGCTTCTGAAAGTTTGGCCCTATTCAGTGACTTGGGCTTTTGCTCACTTTTTCTAATACGAATTGAAGGTAGCAGCTTATTTTAGTTCCTTACGTTTGTTTTTCTTTGAATTTAATAGACTATTCAGATCTAGTTAATAATCATACAGGAACTTGAACACAGATGATTCTGTGCCACATGATAGAATGAATAATTATTCCCCAAGTGTGAAAATACTGTACAGGAGGGGTAATATAGGTCATGACCCCATATGATCATTATTATTAGGAATTAGCCAGGTTCTTTTGTTTCACTAGGATCGTCTGTTGTGTTACTTGAATCGTTCAACTGAATGTGGCTTTTATAGCTTACTGTTGTTGCAGTGTTGTTTAAAGTTGGATGTGACCTGTAGATTTGTTCTCTTATTACTTTAATTGGAGACAGTTCACACATTAGAATTTGCATGCATTATATTTCTCTGAAGAAGTCTAAAATGTGAATTCACAACTATAATTTGTTTGTTGTCTGAGTGAAGTAACGTTAAAGATAACACTGCTTAATAAGTAACAGCATTCCTTTCTACTACTTGATAAAGGAGGCTTATTCTTAAATTTGTTCCTAACCATGTTACCTACCCATTTGAAACTGTTAAGCTCCCCTTTTAAAGCTTTTAAAGGTTTTACCCCTTTGATTAGCAAAGTTAGTAAAGTTTAAAACACTCTAAAAATGAAGTTCTTATGGACAACTTTTCTTGCAAGTGATACAGTTAGTTTGGACATTTTAGATGGGATTAGGCTGTCTGAAATAGCTGGGGAGTAGTCCTTCAAACAGTGTGGTTGATTATCATGGCCTACTTTGCTTTTATTCACGATTTGGTTGCATCTTGATCCCATGAAAATTTAAAATCTTGGCCATCTCTGGGTATCACTAAGGGAGTCACAAATTCATTCTGTTTGGCTGAGAAGTTTCTCAGCACATAGCAATTTCTTTTCAGGAATAGCAAGATTGTGTTTTTGTGGCTGAGTTGTATTAAAGTCAGATTCATTCGATTATCATAGTATACAGTGAGAAATGTTTTTTCTTTTTTACCTGATGCTAAAATATTTTAAAGAGAAATGTAATGGACCTTAAAAACAAACTGGGTGGCAAGATGAATCTGTGTGTGCGAGTGTTTAGGGGACACCCTGGGTTTCAGGAGAAAACTGAGGTTGTGTTCAAGCATGGTTATTAGCACTAGATAGTGAAACTTAGTGGTGAATTAATAGAATTGTTTTGGAAATGAAGAGGTTTTTTTTCCCCTTCCCAGCAGTGTAGAATTCTGGGCATGAGAATCAGATTGGTTAGTTTTTAACAGTAACTATTATGGTATGCTGGGATAAGAGTAATTTTGAAATTGAGATAGTTGATATGTGACTAATTCTTGATAATATGACCCAAATGTAATATAGCTTTAAAAGGGAGACACCTTCAAAAATAGACTCACTAATTAAGTACATCTGAACACAGTGAAGTTTCTAAGCACAATAATTTATTAAGCACTTAATATGTTATAGACACTGTCTTAAGCAGTACATTATTTCATTTAATCCTCACAAGAAGTATAACTGCCATTTGATAGACAAGGCACCTGAGGCCGAGAGGTTAAATAGCTTGCTATCTGAAATGTTATAGAGCTAGAATGTAGCAGAGCCTAGCGCTTGAACCAGTATGCTATACTACACAATGGATATATTTTATGTTTCAAAAAATGCAAGCCTGGATTTACTCAAATTGTAATCTGAACTATAACAGACATGTCTGTGGAAGAGCATGTATAGGAGCCAACATGACTGAAATGGGGAACTTGCTAGGAGTCCTTTTGTAGCCAGCATCATACTTAATTTTCTGAGTTGAAAGGAGTGTTAAACATGTAACTTGAATTTAACTTGGGTGGAACATACCTATTTAGTTTCATATAAGCCTTGGTTACATGTTAGTTTCTGTGTGTGCTAGTAAAATAGCCAGCCAGTATACGTAAGTCCCACTTCAAGGTAGTGGTAGTTCTTCCCAGTTTATGATTGTTCCTGGTATGTTTTTCACAGTTGGCTTAATGGGGACAAATGTGTACATAAGCCAAAACTGGAACTAGGGCCATGTGAATGGAACAGTGGTTGCAGGTATTCTGAGTAAGGAACTAAAGCAGGTGAACATATGTTACAAGAAAGGTATGTGGGCAGTTTTGGTTGTTTCTTTTTCCTGGTGTTTTCTGAACCAGCAAGAAGTAGCTCCAGAAGTAGTGTCGGAAGCTTTATAGTTTTCACATAATAAAATCATAACCAGAGCCTGTTCTGGCCAAGGACAGTTGTGATTAGAAACAAACAAGGTTAATTTGGGCTAAGTTGTTCCTGTGGGTGTTAGAATGTTTTTTCACTTATCTTCAGGTAGGAACCTTGTATATTTCAGACATAATGAGGGCTTGGTCAGATAACCCGTGTTTGAACATCAGTGCAGTTTGTAGTCTTCATTTGGGTCTTCTGCTGTGGTCTTGGGGCATTTTTAAAGCTTACTCTTTAGTTAAAAATAATTTGTAGAGCGGCCGGCCTGGTGGCCTAGCAGTTTTAAGTTCCTGTGCTCCGCTTTGGTGGTCGGGGGTTGACCACTTTGGATCCCACGTGCAGACCTATGTACCACTTACCAAGCCATGCTGTTGCAGCATCCCACATGTAAAATAGAGGAAGATGGGCATGGATGTTAGCTCATCCTTACAAAAAAAATTAGATATCTTGGCTTTGAAAGAAATAGAAATTACCTGGCTATACGTGACTGTCTTTCCTGTCCCCAAATATAACTCTAGTGGTGGGGGTTGGAGGGCTATTTTTCTCACGTACTCTCAATAGTTCTGATACCAGATGTGTGGGGATTTTTTTCCTACACTGAGCAATTCTCCAGTTCTCAGTGACACAGCTGAGTGTCCTGCAATTTAATTCGTTTCTCACACTACCTGGATTTAGCATCAGATCTCACAAGGTATAAGTCTGAGTTCCACAAGACGACCCCCACTTGCGATGCCAATTACAAGTCCAGGCCTCCCCTACTTCTGGCCGACAGGCTATAAATTGAGGGTTCGATAATTTGCCAGAATGGCCCACAGAACTCATCGAAACACTTTACTTATGTTTACTGGTTTGTTACAAAGGATATTATAAAGGATACAGATTGAGTCACTTGGGGCAAGATCCGAAAAGGTCCGAGTGCAGGATCTTCTGTCCCTGTGGAAGTCGGGTGCACCACCTGGGTTTACCAACCCAGAAGTTCAGTAAATCTTCTTCAAGAGTCTTTATACAGCTTAATCTGCAGCCGCTGTCTCCCCACTCCCCCAGGTGTACAAGGATAGAGCTGACACTTCCAACCCTCAGTCTTTATAGTGACCAGCCCCATACCGTAAGTCACTTCATTAGCATAAACTCAGTTGTGCTACAAAGGGGCTCCTTATGAATAACAAAAACACTCCTATCAGGAAATTCTAAGGGTTTTAGGAGCTTTGTCAAAAGGTGGGACAAAGACCAAATCTATTTCCTATTATATCACATAAGTTTTTAAAAAATCTTCAAAACTCCTCACATTATGTTGAATTAAAAGTTAGTAATTTTGTAAAAATCGTTGGATAGGTTTTTAAAAATCTTATAGACAAATAATACAGGCAGATGGCTAATACGATTTGAATAGATTAAGGTATATTAAATGTGTTTGAGTACCTTCCCCAAGTGAAAATTGTTTTTTAATAGAACATTTACCTAAATGATACTTGGATTGTTCTCAAAGTGATGAATTTCAGGTACTTTTATTTTTACTTTAGTTCTCCATATCCTTAAAGGGATGGTTATAACTAAAGTGATACTTCGTAGTGTTCCTACTGATAGCAGAACGTTCAGGCACTTGAAGAGGGCTTTTTTCATCCTCTCTTCTGCCCACTGCCTCCCTCCCCATGGTTAGACGGCTTAAAGAATCCCCAGAGAAAAGTCAAGGATTGGGATATTTTTAATTTTCTGAGAAGAGGTGAATATAGACCAAACAACTACAGAGGCTTTGGTGTTCTCTCACTAAAGGGTCAGGATACAGATGCCACCAACATGTCTGAGCCATGAGAAGAGAAAGGAGAGAGAAATGAGGTAAAGGGAAGAGGGGAAGATAAAAGAGTATATTTGATAGGATGTGGTGGTGTTCCTCAGTCCACTCCAGGTGTCCTGGGCTGCCTGCCTCAACTCAGAACTAGTCCTAACAACCGTTGTATTCTGGCATGGTGTTCCATGCGCTGTGAACCTAATGAACAATTACTCTCTTTGAATTTCAACTCTTGACAGACTTCTCATTGTAATAATAGATAGACTTATCCTTCCAGGAAAGGAAGGCTTTCTCTGGACACGTTCTTAGATAATAAGCAAGAGTACCTAGTTAGAATATCATTTAAGGCCAAATGCAGTATGGATTATAGGTCTCCATTCGCTCACCCTCCCACCCACCAGTTGGACCCTTTTGGCGGAGAGCCCTTTCTCTTTGAACTTGCAGTTGAGGGTGTGCTCAGTGTTGCCCCTTGTGCTGGGAAGACGTTTGGTTGTGAGAAAACTTAAAATGTCAATTTTGCAGTGGGGCTAAATGGTCTTAGGTCCTATTTGAAGAATCACAAGGAGAAATTTGCCTTTTTTCCCTAGATCCACAGCTGGAACTGTCCAGCTGAGAACTTGAACAGCAGAAATTTCCGAGTCCATCCTATTCTCCAGGGATCTCAGAATAGAACCTCCTAGGATACATTCTGTAGGTGTCTCTTAATTCTTTGGCAGCCTGCTATCTTAGGGGGAGAAGAGATTAGGGAGGTACAAAGCTCTTTTTTCCAGCAGGTTAGAAATTAGATTTCTCAGTGGGGCACTATTCTCAGAGAGTATGATGAAGTTCCCTCTGATAACAGATTTATTTTATGCTACTGGACACACTTTGAACCCTTGCCTACTGTCTGTTAGGAATGGAGGGGCCAGCCCTGTGGCCGAGTAGTTAAGTTTGTGTGCTCCACTTCAGCGGGCCAGGATTTTGCTGGTTCAGATCCTGGGCATGGACATGGCACCACTCATCAGGCCATGCTGAGGCGGTGTCCTACATAGCACAACCAGAAGGACCGCAACTACAATATACAACTATGTATTGGACTTCAGGGAGAAGAAGAAGAAGAAAAAGAGATATCTAAGATGGAAGCTTCCTTTTTTTCTTAATATTGTCGCTTTCTAAACAGACGACTTTTTCCTTTTCTTTCTTTCTCTCTCTCTCTTTTTCTTCTCTTCCTTCCTTTCCTTCCTTTCTTTCAGTTTTTTTTTGAGGAAGATTGGCCCTGAGCTAACATCTTTGCCCATCTTCCTCTACTTTATATGTGGGACACCTGCCACAGCATGGCTTGATAAGCAGTGGATAGGGGTCTGGCTGGCCCAACTTTCTTTCTTTGAATCTAAGTGAATGAAGATTATGGGGGAAAAAATGATTTTTTTTTTCTCTCCTTCTCCAAAACATAATTGAGTTTAAGAAGCATAATTTCGGGGCGCGCCTGGTGGCGCAGTGGTTAAGTGCACACGTTCTGCTTCGGTGGCCCGGAGTTCACCACTTCGGATCCTGGGTGCAGACATGGCACCGCTTGGCACGCCATGCTGTGGCAGGCATCCCACATATAACGTAGAGGAAGATGGGCACAGATGTTAGCTCAGGGCTAATCTTCCTCAAAAAAATAACAATTTCAATATTATTCTCTTCTTATAGATACAAAGGTGAAAACAGACTTGATTTTTTTGCGTTGGTAGACTGATCAAGCTTTCTGTCCTTTCATGCAGCCCTTTCTTTTTCACCTACTTAATTTGTATATAATAGATGCCTTATAAGAATATATTTGCTTTGTCCTTTTTTTAGCCCTCCAAGTTGTTTTATATCTTTATTTTAATACTAATTTTCAGACACATAGCTTTCATTCAGTGTATACTTTGACCTTTGACCTTACTCTTGTCACTGTCCTTCCTACCCAGTTCCAAGGACTTGACGTTAGCAGATACCTGGTAACTACGTCTTGTCGTGCAGATAACCAGTGGGGGATATTGAGCCTGTGCTCCTCTGTTCTCACGTTTTCATTTGATCCTCTAAGGCCTCCTTTCGAAGAATGATCCTACTCAAAAGATTTATTCCCTTCTGGATACATGGCCTTCTAAATTACATTTTTTTCCAAACTCATATCTAGGTGTATGAAAAATGAAGCCCACATATGCATTTTTGCTATTAACCAGTCAGCTTAGAAACTTCATCAAAAATCTGCTTGAGTTGGACACTAGATATTTTGGAAGAAGTGTGTGATACAGTGAGAACATGGTCTGACACACACCCTGAAGTGATGATATGAACCGTTTCCACCCCATGTTAATAAGTACAGAGTAATACAGTACATGTTGAAGGGAGTATGGTGTAAGAAGATGATTAGGGTCTTGAATGAGGTGTTGGACTTTGTCAAAAACCGAAAGAGATTGTGTAACTACTCAGGCAGATTTCCTAGGCAAAGCAAGTGTTGTCAAAGAATGTTACCTTGGGATTAGTATTATTTAGCTGATACAGTATCTTTGATGCATGGTGGAGTGGAGCTGTAACTGATCTGCAATGTTGAAATTGTAATTGAAATTCATTCTTTGGGGCCAGGGGGTTGGGGGGAATTAGCCCTGAGCTAACATCTGCCACCAATCCTCCTCTTTTTTTTGGCTGAGGTAGACTGGCCCTGAGCTAACATCTGTGCCCATCATCCTCTGCTTTGTATATGGGATGCCTGCCACAGCATGGCTTGACAAGTGGTACGTAGGTCTGCACTCGTGATCCAAACCAGCAAACCCCAGGCCGCCAAAGCAGAACATACAAACTTAACCACTGTGCCACCAGGCTGGTTCCTGAAATTCATTCTTGATTAAAAGCCAGTTAGCCTAAAATTAGATCCAAAAGCTTTGTGTCGGTTGATGGTTGGTGACCTGTCAGGGTATTGAAATAGGGCAGAGCATTTATACATGTGTGCCTTGTTGGTAATTTTGGCATGACAGAGCTTAAGACAGTCCCAACAGTTTGCCTTTCAGCCTGAATAAACTTTGGTTTGTAAGTAATGAAAATGTACTTGTACTGATCCTCAAACATTAGTTCCTTAATACCTCTGGATATTTTTAGCTTTTTACTGAAAAAACTTGTCTTCCTTTCTGGCTGCCCCATTTTCTGGCAATCTTCTGTCCTTTATGATTCCACGTAAGTAAGGAGGATCCTCAGGAAAGACAGGGTTAGAGGTTCATGGCTGAGAAGTGTTTTAATCAAGTAATGAAACTAGTTTTCTAAAGATGAGTTGAATGGCATACATTTTGACTCCTCACAACAGCTCTGTGCGGAAAACTATTATTGCCCTTTGATGGATGAAGAAATTGAAGTACAGAGAGATTAAGTAGCTTGCCTAATATTACAGCCTAGTAAGGGGCAGTGCTAGATTATGTTCCCACTTTTCTGATTTCAAAGCCTGTGATCCCAACTATTATGCCACACTGCCTTGCTCTGTGATTAGTAGTTCTTTTGCTGGATAGAAACATCTCCCCTTCCCTTCTGAAAGAAGGGCTCTTGTCCAAGGAGATTTGCAGTTTACTAGAGGGAGCAGGTGTGCTGAGACCCAGGAGCAAAGATAAAAGGAAAACAGGTATGCTATTTGCAAATCTACCCTAGAAAGAACTTGGGTACCGAACATGCTTATTCTTAATGAGCATCAGTGGTGAGGGAAATAACTTGCTTTTAAATCCCTCCCCAGAAGCTTATTTGTGTATTAGAAAGAAGATTAACAGGAAGCCTCAAGCTTTTGTTTCGTTTGAAAAGTACTTGCGTAGTGGTCAAGAAAGATAGGAGGTGGACTTTCTCATTTATAGAGTCCTGTATAGAACATTGGTAATGAGTCCCTAATGCTGGTTCCGATTGATATCTCCTGGCTTTGCACTCATGTGAGAATGCTAGAGAAATTTTCCAGCTTCTGCTGCTCCCTGGTGGAATATTCCACTAGGTTAATTTTGTGAAGTTGTTATAATTTTTTTTAAGACATAGTAAATGCCTGTAATTGTAGAAAAAGTAATACTTCACTAGATATATACGTTTTTGTTTCGGATGACTGAATAATCCTAATGCTTTTGAGGGTAAAATACTAAAATGAACCTTTGTAAACTTTCTGCTGAAAATTTTTGGGACATCTAAGTTATTCTATTCTCTAGGATAGAGGCTGCATTTTTTCTTTTAATCGTTCCTGAGCTAATATGTTTTGCCAATCTTTTTTTCCTTCTCCCCAAAGCCCCCCCAATTATATACATAATTGTATATTCTAGTTGGAGGTCCTTCTAGTTCTGCTGTGTGGGACACCGCCTCAGCAAGGCTTGATGAGCGGTGCTAGGTCCATTTCCGGGATCCAAACCAGTGAACCCTGGGCCCCCAAAGTGGAGCGTGCAAACTTAACCACTCAGCACGGGGCCAGCCCCATAGAGGCTGCTTTAATGTCTCAGTATGTCCAGATCTTGGTCCTTCTTCCATGTAGTAAGGGCATTTGACCCTAATGTCAATTTCGCAAAGCAGTTTCAGGTAACTTTGCCTAGCCTCTTTGAACAGTAACAGGCTTCCCCCTCCTAGTTTGATATTCTATAAGCTCTTTGTAAAAGGCAGCCCCATCCACCTCCTATCTGCATCCTAGATGATATAGCGGAGGGGGCCATCAAGTTGAGAAATGAACAAAATTAAGTGTGGCAAAAGAAGACACTCCAGAAGTGTTGGTTTTGTTACGGTAAAAGACTAACAGGATAGTTTGAACTTTTGTACTGGAGCTAAAGCCAAGACAATTAGTCATTTCCAGGTATGTGTAAGTTCTCCAGAGAGTGGCAGATTTTTAGTTGGTGTTTTATTTGGTAGTTTAGAATAAATCCCTGGTGTTTGCTTAGAAGAGACTATACAGAGAAGACCCTGTTTCTGATGTTAGGAATTAACCAGTTGTTCATCAAATATTTGAGCATCCATTATGTGCTAAAATGATTTCTGTCCTCAAGAAGCTTATATAGACCTAGTGTAAGCAATGTGTTGTTTCACTGATACTTGGTGGAAGAGAAAACAGGTCAGATCTTTGAAGTAACTGATAACCAGAAGGAAGTGCCTGGCTCTGGGTTATATCAAAATACTGAACTCATGCCACAGCTGTAAGATAAAGCCACTTAAACTTTTATATAGTATAACTATTTAAAGTCTTAGACGGGAATGAATTTATATTTCTCCCTTATGATAAATTAAGGAACAGTTTCTAGTGTCCTGGCCATGTTGATAAATCCTGTAATCCAATAAAGGTGATCACCACCTATCACAAAGTCAACTCTTTATCTCTTGCTCTTTGGACTTACTCAGGTTCAAATAAGAGTTCACTACCTAACTGTGCTTCCCCCCTCCCCTCCCCCACTGTGTTGTGATGTTAATTCTTTCTGACTTTATTAAAGGGCAGGAGGAGAGAGCACAAAGAGCTAGAGTTCTATCTAGTTGCCATTTATTGAGCATGTACTATCTGCTATCCATGTTAGGTACTTGACATATATTATCTTATAGAATCATCATGACCTTGTAAAGTAAGTAGAAACTGAGGCCCAAAGGGATTTATGTAATTTGCCCTAGATCATGCAGATAGGACAGGACATGAACCCAAATCTGTCTAATTCTAAAATCTATGCTCATAACTGCACTCCTATTCTGTTTCCATATTAAACCCGTATCAAAAAGATAGTTTTAGTCTCAAAGTTTAAACTTAGTTTTGTGTATTTGGTAAAAGAAGAAAAATGGAAAACACTTGATGAATAAAAAACAAGGACAAAGGGAGGAGAGATTGGAGGTAAACTGATTGATTTTCAGCTGGTGATCCATATAATGCAGCTAGCTTAGTGACTCCCAGAAATGATCTGAGATGTAAGCTGAGCTCTGTGAGTTTGAGAAGGGCATAGTGGAAACCTTGGCCATCCATATCCTAGGCACAGCCCAGTCATCAAACATTGCAGTGAATGCTTGGGGAGCATGTACTCTAAATCTCAACTAGAGAGTATAGTAGGCAGTCTCTACAATATTCCTGGTCCTAATCTGAAAGTAATTCTATTATGTAGAGTTGATGAGATGGATGGCATGACATTTGATGGGGAGTGGGTGTTTCAGCTAGAAAAAGCTGGACGTCTCTGAGCTGTCATTGTGGTTGTGTTACTACTAGGGTAAATGACTGCAGCTTACCTGTGGCAAGTGAGCTCTGCCAAGTTTCTCTTCTTTAGGTGGAGGTGAGGTCATGGAATCTCTTTGACTTCAGCTGGCCGAGAGATCCTGCTTGAAGGTGTAGAAAGCAAGCCAGATACAGTGATTCTCAATCCTAGTTATGCATTAGAATTTGTCTATTTGAAGCAGTCTAGTTGAAAATTGAGACTCTCTCTTACCCACAATCACCACCACCCTCAGTCTCCCTGTTCAAGAGCTATTGAATCAGAATAGAGTAAGGGGAGATCTTTTTGCATCTGAGCATTTTGTGTTTTGTTTTGCTTTTTTAGAAAGCTCTCCAAGGATTTGGGGTTCTCTTGCAAATTGCTCCGTGGACAAACTTGTGGGAACCACATTTTTTTTCCACCTACCTTTTTTATTTTAAATTAAGATTGGCACCTGAGCTAACAACTGTTGCCAATCTTTTTTTTTCTTTCTTTCTGCTTTTTCTCCCCAAATCCCCCCAGTACATAATTGTATATTTTTAGTTGTGAGTCCTTCATAGTTGTGGCACGTGGGATGCTGTCTCATTGTGGCCTGATGAGCGGTGCCATGTCCGTGCCCAGGATCTGAACCAGTGAAACCCTGGGCCGCCGCAGCAGAGCGCACCAACTTAACCACTCTGCTACCGGGGCGGCCCTCTCCACCTACCTTTCTAAAAATCTTCTTGAACATTGTTGATGATGATGAACCTTGATAAGATCTGTAAAGGTCAAAGAGCACCTTAGATTTTCTCGTTTGCCTGTCCTTCTTCTGACTGACTGCATCAGAAGGCACCTTGAATCCAAAGTCTGAAACTCTACAAGCCCTAAAGCTACACACACCACAGCCTAGGCTTTGCTCTGATTACTTTGAGTTTTCTTTTCTTAGAGACCTTCCAGTCCTGTCAATTTGAGTGACCTTATAAATGTTTTCCTGTCCATAATGCTCAGGGGCCATGAAACCTTGGATTGGATAAGTAGCTGGTGGTACTATCCTAACCTCCTGTCCTAGGGAGAGAAACTTGTCCTTCAACAGTCTCTTAGAGAGTGAGGGAGGGAAAAGCTGTCAGCTTTTCTTTAAATTTTCTTCCTTCCTGAGTTTTGTCTAGTTTTATTTACTGTCCGTATTTAGTCTCTTTACAACTACTACTTCCTCCCATCTCCCAGCTGTTTTATTTCTCAGAAATTAGCCCTCTGGGGGGAAGTGTTGATGAACAGCCGTTCTTTGATAAGAGAAAATGCCCCTAAAATGTTTAGAACAAGAAGAAAGCTGAGAGCAGAGACCCCTGGGAACCTTAACGTGGCACATTGCCCTATGTTGTGTGTTGCTTCACCCAGTTTTTACAACCTCCATGTGCATCATTGCTGTACCTCATAAGTCACTGGCTCTTGAATGAGAGCTTTTCGATTTTGGAAAAGGGAGATAGTGACAAAGCAGAAGAGTGAATGAAAGCAATTAAAATTAAAGAACGGTGTAGTTTGCCTGTGTGGCCAGCAGCTCCTTAGTGAGAGCTTTGTTTCTCCTCCTCTACTTTAAAATGAAATATTCAGCCTTCTTGATTTTATTTTGGTGTTGACACAAACTGGTCTAACAACTTTGATTGGCTTGCCTGAAGGGTAAATGAGCGTTTATTTTGTTTGGAAACTTTCCTGGAGAAACTTTAATCTGCTTATATTAAACCCAACATACAAAATTCAGAGTTTATAAAGTAGCCTTTAAATTTCTAAAGTGGAAGCCATCCTTTCAGTAATCCTTGTTTCTCTTCACCAGTCAGGTGTCTTACAGTAAAGATGAATTCAGAAACTTTAGGTTTCCCACAACAGGGTAGGGAGAGGCACAAAGGGAAACTAGTAAAAGGTAATCCTGGAAACATTAGACAAAATTTAAAAGGAGTAAGAGACCAAGTCTAACTAGTGTTTCAGATTTAGCAACTTGATAGAAATCTACCAAATGAAATTTTTTGGCAAGCTACACTTCCAAACTATTTTTTAAGTAGAATCCTATAATAAGATTATGTTCTTAGTTCTTAGGTTCTTCACTACTTTGTCCTCTCTAGAGTGTTACATGGATATGAATGTAAAGTTGCCCAACTCTGGTGCTATACGGTAAAGTTCCTTAATGAATGCTTATCTTCTTAACCTATCTGCAGTAGAAAGTAAATAGTTGCTTATCTTAAGGTCATTGCTTTGTCCGGCACATGATTATCTTGCTTTAAAAATTTTCCTTCAGGGGCTGGCCTGGTGGCGCAGTGGTTAGGTGCGCAGTTAAGTCTGCACGTTCCGCTTCGGCAGCCCGGGGTTCACCGGGTCAGATCCCGGGTGTGGACATGACACCGCTTGGCACGCCATGCTGTGGCAGGTGTCCCATGTATAAAGTAGAGGAAGATGGGCACAGATGTTAGCTCAGGGCTAATCTTCCTCAAAAAAAAAAAGGTTTCCTTCAGGCATTTGGGTTCACTCAGTTAATTTGTCCCAACATATCCTCTTTAGCCTCACACTTTCCATTCTTTGGAGATTGGGGTCTCTTCGCTTCCTGAGCTCTGAGCCTTCACTCCTGCTATCCTTGGAGCCCCTTCTCATTCCATTCCCTACTGAGTGCCTCTTTGCTAGTTCAATCTCCTAGGAAACTACTCTGTAAATCAGAGCACATCAGCTTTTAAAAGCTGAGCCTTTCTTTTGAGAAATAATTCTCTTGATCCCTGAAGAGTCCAAGAGCCCTTAAGGTGAGAAACATGCTCTCTTGAGGATTGTTCATCTGAAAACAAGCACAAGCCAGTAAAGTCAGTATTCCAACTTATCTGTCTTCTTTTCTTCCCGTCTTGTGTGTTTTCATATTAATAATTTGCATAAGTTGACAACCCTGAGTAGAGACAGGTAGGTGGCATCTATATAGACCACGTTTGAAGTTAAATTTACTTGCCCAGTGTTTCTAGCCCTTCCCAGAGCAAACTCCTTTTCTCCTCCGTGGCCTTTAGGGTTTGACATAACTCCAGAAAGGTTTGTCAAAAAGGTTTTTTTGGGAGCCAGCACAGTGGCATAGTGGTTAAGTTCACACGCTCTACTTCCGTGGCCTGGGGTTTGTGGGTTCAGATCCCAGGCACAGACCTACACACTGCTCATCAAGCCATGCTGTGGCAGCATCCCACATATAAAATAGAGGACGATTAGCACAGACATTAACTCAGGGCCAGTCTTCCACACCATGAACAAAAAAAAGGAAATTCTTCTTTTAAAGCCTGGGAAGATAAATTATTGGAAGAAAAGCAATTTGTTACATTTGATTCCTTAAAAATAGGGTCCAAAGAACACTTACTGACTGTTAAGAACATTTTTCTTTTTTTATATTAGAAGATATGTCTGTTTCATTTGGGAATTCTTTTTCCATCTAGCTTAGAAACTGAAACATGGCCACAGATAGAATTGTAGCTATGTGTCTGATCTTTTGATTTCTAGACACTTTCTCCTGGTTTAGAAAAGTTCCTTTAATGTAGTTGTGCTATGAAAATTAAGATGAAAACCATTTTAGAGTGTGATATACATGACTTAATACAAATGTCTATGTATGAGCAAGGGATTGTTCTGAATCACTTAGCTTTGTCAGTACTGTATTTGGAATTTTAGCTGATTTCAATAATGGAGATACAACATGTAGATGGAGAAATAACTGTGGGACAGATGTGGTATTTGGAGCTTTATTTATATGAAGTGTATCTTGGAAGCAGCTTTGTTTTGTGATCACTTTGCTTGTGTTTGTGATGACAACTGAAGCTGCTTATCATGAATTGCTTGGTTCTCTGGGTCAGCTTAGAATGCTTGCTCCCCTATCCGAGGGGTGGCAGCAGAGCACACACACATACAGATACTACACATATGTGTACTGTCATTAATCAACTTGTATTCATTGGGGAAAGTATCACAAAGGTTATGAACCAGCCTTGGGTTTTGAGAACAAACCCCAACAGAAACAATGCTGTTGAGTTATAACATCAGCTGACAGTATTTTGATGGTGGAAGGGCTAGATAGCTAGCTTGTCTGCGTGTGAAGAAAATTTGTCTGATGAGAGAACCTGTGGAATTTACCACTAGTAGAAAGCTTTCAGCAGGCAGGGACTCGTGTAAATGAGTTTGCTTTCCAATGCTAATACTGAGGAAAAACAAATACCATGGTGCATGTTTGTGAAATTAATTTTACTATGTAAAGATATGTTTCCAGACATTGTCAGATTTCAGACCCCTCTAGTTAGAAAGCCGATATAGGGATTTTCTTCACTTTTTGTTTTTGTTCCCTCACTGTACCTCTTCCTTTCTTTCTTATTAGTCACTTGGCACATAAGCCCATTTGACTTGACATTGTACCCATCTTTCTAATTTCTTTTTGTTGCCAGCTTCCACTGGACACTGGATATGTGAAATTTTACTATTAAAGTTGGCATGTTGGGCTACTATGAAATTATGCAAGCTCAGTAAGTGGGGGAAAGTTTAGACGTTTCTGGCAGTCTTCCCAGTTTGTGTAAAGAAAGCCTCCACTCGTTTCCCCATGACACTAATAACTTAAAACGATTAAACTTTAAGGGGCTGATTATAAGAATCTCAGGAAGTAACTTTCTTACAGACTCATTAAGTATCAAGTAGGAATATTTGTAAAATGATATCATTTCTTAACATGCTTTGGCTCATATCAGATCAGCTTTTGCCTTTAAAATATATAAATCAGCTCAATTTATGCTATAGCCATTGTAAGAAAGCCAGCCATCAGATCTGATCGGGGCAGATTTGGGGCTTTTAATTTCCTATGTGTATGTATGTTATAGATTCAATTCTGTTCATATTGCCGCTCATGAAATTGATAATCTGGTTTTTTAAACATTAACACTTTATCGTTAATTTGGTAAACATAAATTAACATTTCTCAGGAACACCATCCTTTGGCATTTCTAGTAAGCTGTCAGGTTAAGAGACCAAGAGACCTTATAAGGAATATCCTATTAGGTACTGAGTGTTTCCCATAGATTTTTTAAATAATAGCTCTATTGAGATATAATTTACATACTGTAAAATTTACCATCTTTTTAAAGTATACAGTTCACTGTTTTATTCAGAGTTGTGCAGCAATCACCACTGTCTAATTTTATTTTATTTTATTATTTAACAATTTTTTTTTTTTTTTTTGAGGAAGATTAGCCCTGAGCTAACTACTGCCAGTCCTCCTCCTTTTGCTGAGGAAGACCATCCCTGAGCTAACATCCATGCCCATCTTCCTCCACTTTATACGTGGGACGCCTACCACAGCATGGCTTTTGACAAGTGGTGCCATGTCGGCGCCCGGGATCTGAACCAGCAAACCCCGGACCGCTGAGAAGTGGAATGTGCAAGCTTAACCACTGCGCCACCGGGCCGGCCCCTGAACACAAGTTTTTGTGTGTACACATGTTTTCGTTTCTCTTGAGCATATACCTAAGTGTGGAATGTCTGGGTCATATGATAACTGTGTTTAACCTTTTGAGAAACTGCCAGACTTTTCCAAAGTGTTGTACCATTTTGCCTTCTTGACAGCATTGAATAAAGGTTTCAGTTTCTCCATATCCTGTATCTTGGAGAAATGTCTGTTCAAGTCCTTTGCCTACATGTGGGACGGCTGCCACAGCATGGCTTGATGAGCAGTATGTAGGTCCATGCCCGGGATCCAAACCCAGGATCCCCAGGCCACTGAAGAGGAACATGCAAACTTAACTGCTGCACCACCAGGCCAGCCCAATAATCCAGTATTTTACATAGTAATTTTTCTATGCTGTTTGGGTATTAATGAGAACTCATTGCATTTGCATTTCCTAAACTGGAGTCAGAGATGAGAAGAGACCTCAAGGAATGAAACTTATGGGAACCTTTTTTGAAGAGCAGTCAGCTAGAATGAACTCCCCAGGTGATTTTAGTCTGCAACCAAGGTTGAGAACTGCTGTTTTAAGGAAAATGTGTGTTTTAAATTTTTTAACTTACAAATAGACTAACTAGTTCATAGTTTGGGGGTTTTTTCCCCCCTTTTTTTGGTGAGGAAGATTGGCCCTGAGCTAATAGCTGTTGCTAGTCTTCCTCTTTTTTGTATGTGGGATGCTGCCACAGCATGGCTTGATGTGTAGGTCTGCACCTAGGATCCGAACCTGCAAAGCCCGGGCCACCAAAGCAGAGTGCATGAACTTAACCACTATACCACCAGGCCAGCCCCACATAGTTTGGTTTTTTTGGCTTTTCTATTGTGCCAAAATATACAGAACATAAAATTTACCACCTTAACCATTTTAAGATACAGTTTAGTAGTGTTAAGTACATTGACATTGTTGTGCAACCAGTCTCCAGAACTCTCTTCATCTTGTAAAACTGAAACTGTATACCCATTAAACAACAAACTCCCTCTTTTGCCTTCCCCGCCAGACACAGCAACCACCATTCATTCTGTCTCTGTGAATTTGACACTCAAGGTACCTCATATAAGTGGAATCATTCAGTTTTTGTCCTTTTGTGTCTCGCTTACTTCTCTTAGCATGATGTTTTCAAGGCTCATCCATCTTGTAGCATGTTTCAGAATTTCCTTTAAGGTTGAATGATATTCCACTGTATCTTTATGCCTTCCTTTTTTTGTTATTGTTCATCTATCAATGGACATCTGAGTTGTTCTCCCCTTTTGGCTGTTATGAATGTTGCTACTATGAGCATCAGTGCACAAGTACCTGGTTCCTGGCTTTCACTCTTTTGGGTATATACCCAGAAGTGAAATTTACTAGATCATATGGTAATTCTATGTTTAATTATTTGAGGAACTGCCATGCTGTTAATCCATACTGGCTGTTATCACTTAACATTACCACCAGCAGTGTGGAAGGGTTCCAGTATCTCCATATCCTTGCCAACACTTGTTATTTTCTGGTGGTTTTTTTGATAGCCATCTTAATGGATGTGAAGTGGTTTTGTGTTTTGATTTGCATTACCCTAATGATTAGTGATGAACTGATACGTTTTGATAATGTAGTTTTATGTTTCCTTCAAGTAGAAGTTGGGGTATTGAAATGGAGTATTTCTTAACTGGTAGTGCTAATAAATATGTTGAAAGTGTGTAGGTAAAAAAATATGTTGCTGGCATCAGTATTGAGGTTAGAGAGAGGCTGCTCAAAAGACCTGTATGATAGGGACTTGGTGGTGTCCTCCATAGTTGGGAGTTTGGTGCCGGTTTTTAATTCTAGAAACTTGAATTTGTTTGGGCACACAGAGTTGGTCATGCTCTCAGTGCATTGCTCTTTTTAATTCAACTCAAAAGCGATTAAAATGTAAAATATACTTAGAGAGACATTTATTTAGAGAGAGAGTGTGTAAGAGAGAGCGATTTTCTAACTGGGATAATTGTGTAAATTCCAAGGCGCTCTTATTATCAGGGTACATAGAGTGCCAAGTTGGTGATTATAAATTTTTTGGTGAGCCTGGAATTTAAAGAAAAAGGGGGAGAAGGATAATACTAAGTTGGTATTTCATCTAGAACTGGAACGACTTACTGCATCATCCTGTGATGGCATCTCCCGCTGAAGAACCACCAGATTCCAAACCTCTGCCATGGACCCACTGTCAGATTTCAGCCCGTCATCACCTGCCTCATCAGAGCTTCTGTCTTTGTCCTTAGGGAATGAAGTGTTTCCCAAGCATCCCCTAAAGTGCCTTCTTTACATTAAACTGATATTACGTAGCTAGTATTCGTTCAAATAGTTGAGCACCTACCGTATTCTGCACACCATTCCTAGCTCTGGGTATACTTTGATTACACTGGTATAGTTCCTACCATCCTGGTCACTTTGAGGGTGATCTTTTTCTACTATTTTAGCAGCATCTCATTCTAGCTCCCTTTACTAATGATAAGCATGAATTTACTTATGTGGTACTTGAACGTCTAATGTTATTCTTTTTTCCACAGCAATGGCACAAGCATGATATCATTGATCATTCCTCCCAAAGACCAGATTTCAAGAGTGGCAAAAATGTTAGCAGATGAGTTTGGAACTGCATCTAACATTAAATCACGTGTAAACCGCCTTTCAGTCTTGGGAGCCATTACATCTGTACAGCAAAGACTCAAACTTTATAACAAAGGTAATTTGGAGCTTGGTCATTTTCTTCTTCTTTGTTTGTCATGGTTATATTTTCCACTTTGATCCTGTCATGATGCTTTTGGTCACTAGTGTTTCCTTCACCCAGCTGTCAGCAAAGTCAGTTTGGCCTTGGAATTTAACCTCCTTTTTTTTTTTTTTTTTTTTTTTATTTTTAAGTTAGGTAGTATTTACTATACTTAAAGGAGTAAATCCTTCTTTTTTAAAACATCTCGAGGAAGTTTCAAAATTAGGGTGAGAATTCTGCCTAGGAGATTTACAGATATTTTTGCTTTAAATTATGATTTAAAGGGGCAGGGACAATAGGCTCTTGAAACATTTTCTGTTTATTGCGGAAAAATAGCTATGGGTTTAAGGAGAGAAATTGTTTGTGTTCTTTGCAGTACCTCCAAATGGACTGGTTGTTTACTGTGGTACAATTGTAACAGAAGAAGGAAAGGAAAAGAAAGTCAACATTGACTTTGAACCTTTCAAACCAATTAATACGTCGTTGTATTTGTGTGACAACAAATTCCATACAGAGGTAAGAAGTTCTAGCACAGAATATTTTCATCACCCTGAAAAGAAACCCCATACCCATTAGCAGTCACTCGCAATCCTACCCCTTCATCCCCATCCCCAAAGATCTCTCAGGTCTAGGCTATCACTAATCTATTTTCTGTCTCTATAGATTTGCTTGTGCTGAGCGTTTCTTATAAATGGAATTATACAATGGGTAGCCTTTTGTGTCTGGCTTCTTTCACTTAGCATAATGTTTTCAAGGTTCATCCATGTTGTGGCATATATCAGTATTTCATCCCTTTTTATTCCCAATATTACCAAATAATATTTGCCATATTATATTTTATCCATGGATGTGCCACATTTTATTTATCTGTTCATCAGTTGGTGGACATTGGTGTTGTTTCTACTGTTTGGCTATTATGAATGATGCTGCTTTGAACATAGATATACAAGTTTTTGTGTGACCGTATGTTTTCTTTTTGGAGAGTATGTACCTGGGAATGGAATTTCTGGGTCGTATAGTGACTATGTTTAACCTTTTGAAGAGTTCCAAGACTGTCTTCTAAATCGTTGTACCATGTTACAAGGTTGGCTATTTTTAAAAAATGAAAGAATTTACATTTATTATGACACACTGAATGACAGTCATTCAGCATGTTTGAAAGTGCTAAGCTAGGTTTGGAGAACTAATTAAAGGCAAAGAAATAATTGGCTACCTGATCTCCATCTCTCCCTATGTGCTCGTGATACTTACCTATATTCCTTGCACCCTTAGTTTTTAGCTCACAAATTGTGAAATCTTTAGTAGCAGGACTGTAAGAACTTTATTATCCATGAAACTTTTGAGTGACAGAGCTACCATAAGATGAACTTAGGGGTGGAAAGGAAACCTCATTAGAGTGACCTAAATCAGTCAACAGTAGAACAATCAGGAATTCACAGCTGGCTCCGAGTTCAGTCTCTTGCCTTTCATCGACCTAGGGAAAAACCTCTACAGTGGGATTAGAACTGACATTTGTCGACACAATTTACAGTGGATGATTTTTGCTAACTTGACAGGAAGTTCAATTCCAGTTGGCTCTTGGTTGGTTACATAGATGGGTGAGACTGTTTTTGGCTATGACAGCTTCCTTCTGGCAAAGCTTCACTGAGGAGGCTCTTAGCCACCCTGTCCCACTTACCTGTATTTGCTTTGATGAAAGCAGATTTTGAATCTTGTTAATTTAAACAGTACCTGGTACCCATGTTATCTAGCTTTAGCTTACATATTAATTTAGCCTCATTGGTTTTTTTAAACCTTAAGTCCTTTTCCAAGGTACCATTTAATCTTGCTAGCTTTGTTTATTTTGGCTTTAATTGATATGTCAATAACAAGATATGAATGTGGCATACTGCAAAACACAATTCATGTCCTGTTTAATCAGAATAATTGTACATTCTTATGGGGGTAAGTCTGTTCCCTGATGACCAAGCTTGCTTGGGCCCTAAATTAATCAAGCTACCTAACAGAGATCATTATAATAAGGCAAAAATTTTAACATATGCAACATTCTTGTCTTACTGCTAATTATCAAGTTGGTTTGGTTAAAGATTGATTCTTAGTAATTAATCTGCTTGCTAGTCAGTTCTTGAATGAGTTACTTTCTTCCTTAGATAAAATCGAATGGGCAATGATTTCTTAGCTCTAAAGAGGCTGCCACCTAGCAGTTGGTATTCTACCAAGCCTATAGTATTCAAACTCCATCATAAAAACTCTTGCCCAGGGGCTGGCCCCGTGGCTGAGTGGTTAAGTTCCCGCGCTCTGCTGCAGGCGGCCCAGTGTTTCGTTGGTTTGAATCCTGGGCGCACACATGGCGCTGCTCATCAAACCATGCTGAGGCACCATCCCACATGCCACAACTAGAAGGACCCACAATGAAGAATATACAACTATGTACTGGGGGGCTTTGGGGAGAAAAAGGAAAAAAATAAAATAAAAAATAAAAAACTCTTGCCCATCTATATGGGTCCCAAGACTGTTTAAATATTTGCTCTTTCAGAAGGCAGAAATAATGCTAACCCAGAAAGAAAATTTTCCTCCATAAAAACTCATAAGCATTAGCTATAATACCTTTAAAATAAAATTGAGTTTTATATCCTGGTATCATTAATGATGCTCAAGACGTAGAAGTTAAATGAAACATTTCAGAGCTGGATCTTTTTATAGACTTTTTTTGGGTTTTGTACTCATATACTCCTACTCTAGAGTTGATTTATGAGATATTCTTATTTGTCATAATGAATACTGTCTATTAATGCTGGGGTTATTAATGGTAACAGAAAGTCAACTTTTTGAAGGTTGTCTTTTAATTTGAACATTATGTTCCCTAGACTACTATCAGTCTAAGTCAAATCAAGGACTAGGAATAATTTGAGCCCCGTAACTCTGTATTCATGGGCCCAGGTCAGGTTTGTTGCAAGGCTTCACATTGATATCATTGGTTTTTTCCTGCATTGGGTTCACATTTGTCCGTAGGAGTTACATATTTATAGCTGAAATCTATAAATTATTCCATAAAATGGTTTTTCTGTAGTACTTGTACCATTCTGAGTGGGGTGAAAGGGTTTGTATATATCTCCTTTCAGATTTTGTCTTGACCCTAGCAAAGCTTTGCAATTTATCGTGTGGTACATGTGTTTACTTTTCAGGCTCTTACAGCACTACTTTCAGATGATAGCAAGTTTGGCTTCATTGTAATAGATGGTAGTGGTGCACTTTTTGGCACACTCCAAGGAAACACAAGAGAAGTCCTGCACAAATTCACTGTGGATCTCCCAAAGAAACATGGTAATATAGGAAGAGAACATGAGCCCATTTGCTTTGTGCGTAGCAGTAAGGAAACAAATAGGATAATGGGGGGAAGTAAATCCAGATGATGGAAGAAGCATCATGAAATGACTCATGACTCATTCGTGCTGTAGCTCTTCTTTTGACAAGAGAATTAGTAGTCACCCTCTGGAAATGAGTAACAGTTTGTGTCAGACATTTAGTTAAGGGAATAGTGATTTTCCTCTTTGTCCTTTTCTTGGGTAATAGCATGATCATTTAATTACTTTTTAATTAGCAAGGCATCCTGTGCTTCTTAATAATCGCCTTTTTCTCTCACCACTTTTTTGTGTCAAAGGTAGAGGAGGTCAATCAGCCTTGCGTTTTGCCCGTTTAAGAATGGAAAAGCGACATAACTATGTTCGGAAAGTAGCTGAGACTGCTGTACAGCTGTTTATTTCTGGGGACAAAGTAAATGTGGCTGGTCTCGTTTTAGCTGGATCAGCTGACTTTAAAACTGAACTAAGTCAATCTGATATGTTTGATCAGGTGAGTGAGAAGTGGAGGCTCCACTATGGAAGCTTCTAGGTGGGAGTGGAGAGTCCTCTGAGTACTGGGACATGCACATTTTTTTTTACTTTTACAGTGATATATTCTGTGTTAAAAACCTATCTCTGAGTTGGTAGAATTCCGAGTGTTTATTAGGAAACGTTCCCCCATGCTTTTCTGGGCCTTTTCTCTTTTGAAATCAGCCATTTTTAGATAGAATCTTTCTGGGCCCTATGGAGGCCCCTGGTTTAGTGGATTGCCATAATTGGCTTTAAAATGGAGATTGATTTCAAAGAAACTAGGAGCTGGTTTTTCCTGTCTTTTTCTGATTTGTTCTTGGAGATAAGTAAAGCAGTGAGACTCAGCAATAGACAGAGCTGATTAAGCCTAAAGCATTTAATCCCGTAAGATCTTTTGGTTTACGACATGGGCTTAGCCGTGACACATTCCCAAGATGATGTTCTGGAGGGGAGGTGTAGCATTGCAGTAGAAGGCTCACCAAAGAATGTGTCTTTTACTCTACCACCTTATATGGCGGGAACCAATAGCTCCCCCTTTGCCTTCACAAGAAACTTAGTTTTGTTTGTGTTTAATGAGTTAGTCTCTTATGGGTCTAATAGAATGCGTCGTATGATTGGAGAATTTTACACTGGGCCCCTTCCCCATATTCTTTCTCTTTAGACTTCAGTGATTATGTTGCTGAGCTTTGCATGCCATTAAGAGACAGTAGAAGGGCCGGCCCCATGGCTGAGTGGTTAAGTTTGCACACTCTGCTTTGGTGGCCCAGGGTTCGCCGGTTTGGATCCTGGGCATGGACCTAGTGCCACTCATCAAGCCATCCTGAGGTGGCATCCCACATAGAAGAACTAGAAGGACCTACAACTAGGATATACAACTATATACTGGGGAGGGAAAAAAAAAAAAAGGAAGATTGGCAACAAATGTTAGCTCAGGGCCAATCTTTCTCACCAAAGAAAAAGAGAGGTAGTGGGTCTTGGTAAAGGTGTTTGAAATACTGATAATGCTTTTTTTTTTTTTTTTTTAAATTGTGTCAGAGGTTGCAATCAAAAGTTTTAAAATTAGTTGATATATCCTATGGTGGTGAAAATGGATTCAACCAAGCTATTGAGTTATCTACTGAAGTCCTCTCCAACGTGAAATTCATTCAAGAGAAGAAATTAATAGGTATCAGTGAAATGCACCTGACTTATTCTGTGAATGTTTTTGTGTGTGTATATGTATGTACATGATTGTATGTATGAAAAAGACACTGAAAGGTAAAAAAGGAAGATTTAGCATTTTGTTTAATTCTTCCTCAGTGGAATCATTATTTTTAATATTCCTTTAGTCATTAGGTCTCATAAATGTGTTTATATTTCCAATAGGAACCAAGTTTCAGTCTTATTTCCCATATTAATTACCCTTCGTAATAGAGTGTTGAATAGAGAGCCCGAATTAAAGATTGATGTGGCCATTGCTTCACTTTGTTTCTAATTTAACTGAGCACACGCACGGTTACAGGTGGTTGTATAGTATTTGGCCCAACTGTTACCTCCTAGGGTCAATTTCCAGAGCCTCACCTAGTGGTATGATTTCTCACTGACTTTTAGTGCTTACTCATTTTTAAGTTGACTTTTTTTCTCTGATTTTGAGTAAAGGGGTCTGTATCTACAAAGGAAACTTTAATATATGTCCTTACTGACCTTTGCCTAATCACAGGGCGATACTTTGATGAAATCAGCCAGGACACGGGCAAGTACTGTTTTGGAGTTGAAGATACACTAAAGGCTTTAGAAATGGGAGCTGTAGAGATTCTCATAGTCTATGAAAATCTGGATATAATGAGATATGTTCTTCATTGCCAAGGCACAGAAGGTATGAGAATTAGAAGATAAGAATGCTATTTGTTACTGACTTGTGTATTCAGGAAGCCTGGGGTGGAGATTTGGGAGAGATGGTTGATTTCAGGAGCAATCAGAAGGCAGCCCTACACCTTGTTCCCCACTCCTTCAATCTATAACACATTCCTGCATGGATGTTTCTGCTTGAACTGATACATGCCTGTTTAAGATTGTTAAATTTCCTGAAGACAAGGACTGTGTCTGGAATGTCTTTGGTGTTTGCTTATGATAGGAGCAGTATACCTAGTAGACACTCAGTGCATGCTGATTAATATGCTTATGAAAAGAAGGTTGATAGAATGAATTCAGGAGCCCTTTCATCTAACCTGACTCATCTCATGGGACTTATACTTACTAGTATATGAGAACTAGGTTAACACATTTCCCCCCCCCCCCCCATCACTGCAGAGGAGAAAATTCTCTACCTGACTCCAGAACAAGAGAAGGATAAATCTCATTTCACAGACAAAGAGGTATGTGATTGTTTTCTTGGTTTGATGATACATGCAAGGAAACAAATTCGTATGTTGGAGCACTGGCAGTGTAGAGGATCAGCCTTGGGAAACCAGACCTCATACTTGTTGGCAGTGGAGGGCAATGGGAAGTGGTCAGCTCCTAGCTGCCACATACCCATCTAATTCCACGGAAGGAGGCCAGGTCATAGTTACTATGGTTCCTTATTTTTAAAGTAGTTAAAACATTCTCATCTTTAAAATAGTAGAGAGGAAGATTTCATGGAATAGTGCCTCTCCTGCACTGTGAAACTTGTGCTGCTGTCTTCACTCTATCAGTTCTTCTGAAATGGCTTTTGCAGGTTTGGTCTAAATGCATCACCACAGCTTAAAGTGTCACCAGCACAGATCCCTTTAAGTGGTGGCTTCCTCAAATGCTGAGTTGAAGGACTTTGTTTTTTATAAGGCTACTCCAAAAAGCAGTTAGGGCATGTCTCTTCAGGGCTGTTGAATGAGTGCTACCTAGAGACACTTAACAACAGCCTGACTTCCAGAGACAACAACAGGACCATCAGTTGAAAAACTGCTAAATGTATGTTGATATTTCATTACTGAGGCTAGAACCTGAGGAGGAATGTTGTTTCAAATAATCAGAATTTCTGTGCTGTTCAGTTTGTCATCAGAAACCAGAATTTACTTAGAGAGTTTTACACACATACACATAATGAGAGGGAGAATGAGAATGATGGTGGGCATGGGAGCAAGAGTCACTGAATCTTGATATATCCTAATTCCACTGTGTCTCTGTCTCATGGTTGCACGTGTAGACAGGACAAGAACATGAGCTGATTGAGAGCATGCCCCTGTTGGAATGGTTTGCTAACAACTATAAAAAATTTGGAGCTACATTGGAAATTGTCACAGATAAGTCACAAGAAGGATCCCAGTTTGTGAAAGGATTTGGTGGAATTGGAGGTAAGTAGCAAATCAGAAAACTAAGCTTAACGCCAGGGTCTCAGGCCAAGGCCTTTCCTGGCTACCCCAAAATAAAGTTACTTCAAGTGAGGTGTGCTCATCACCCACAAGACTGGAGGTTGAGGCAGCACATGGCTGCAGGTTCCTTGGTTGGAACCATTTTTTATCATCGCCTTGTTGCTGTTTATAATTCTGCAAGGGAATTGGACTTCCTTTATTAGAGTGGACCTTCCCCATTCCGTGAACACAGGTGATTTACTCTTTGGTTTGTTTCCCCAGGTATCTTGCGGTACCGAGTAGATTTCCAGGGAATGGAATACCAAGGAGGAGACGATGAATTTTTTGACCTTGATGACTACTAGGTAGTCGACGTGGGTCCGGCAAAACGTGCCTCACCCTCCAGCATCCAACCCAAGGAGCATACCCGTGGTGGAATCCAAACAGATCCCTGCCTTACAATTGGAACATTTCCAGAACTTAATCCATGAGCATTGGATATTGAAAAGAAAACCGAAACAAAACCAGACCCAACCCTACACTTAGGTTTGTCATGGTGTCAGCGCAGCAGCCTACAACTAAGTTCCTAAATGCCACTTTGGACTAATTTAAAAAAGAATCCCAGTTTTTACTTTTACTTGATGGTGAAATTGGTTTCTCTTGTATTTTATGAAAAAAAAAAATGATTTTTTTAACCTTCATACATAGAAGCAAAAATACTTTAACTGCTGTAAACCTTCAAAAGTTAATAGAAATGAGATCTTACTGGTTTGTTTCTTATTTTGATTGGAGATAAATTAAATTGCTGCATTTCGCAGTGACCCATTTACATGGCATTCTCAGCTTAGACTGCATAAGAAGAAATATATGTGGTGAAATGTTGGAACCATTTCTCTCTTGGTCTCTGTTTAATGTTGAAAGGGTGAGCTAATAGGAGGCAATTTCAACTTCACTCCCTCACACTACCCATTCCCCCTCCAGACTGTCAGTTTTGAGGATGCAAATTGCATTACAAAGTCACACTGACACATGAAGCATTTGGGCCAGTGCACTGTTTACTTCCATCTGTTTTGCAGGCGCATTTGTGCCCAGGGTTTGGGAACTGTTAGCATCAATTGCTTTGACAAGGGTTCCCATAATCTTAGCCTACTAGAAACCAGTTTGGGATGGATATAATGGGGCTTCTGTGCTATTGCTGGGATTGGGAGAAATAAAACATGCAATTTAAGTGGAAGCAAAGAAATTTAAAGAATATTTTATTTTGCTTGGGTCTGTCCTTGGTAAAAGGGAGGTGGTTGTGTTTTCCTTGTGTTGGATGGCATGAGATTATGTGAATGTTTTGATTCCTAAAAAATGAACTACAAGGTTTTTCACAGGAACGACAGACAAGACATGTATGACTGTGCATGTAATTACAAACCCCTGACCTCCTGGTGGGGTAGGAGCATCTGTTTCGAATATGGGACTTATAATAAGCACCTCTCATATGAGAAATTATGGGAGGGGGGTGGGAAGGGCAGGGGTGGGAAGGGATGGGACACAGCTTCTGGCACCAAGGACTTAACCATGTTGGATCCAAAAGTGGGCCTGAAAACCTGAAGCATATGCTTCACAGCTGGGCTGTAAGTCGGACTTGACCCCAGCTGACATGCAAGGTCATGGTGTGCCCGAGGTGGTGACAGTGAACAAAGTGTATATGATGTGCCCAGTGGTAGCAAAGGAAAAAAGCATACCAAATGGACTTTGAAGGACCAAAGGTTTTAAAAGTCGATTGGTATCACCCCCACACTGATAGAGTAGTGGGGTGCATTTGGTTTTCAAATTGGGTACTTTTAACACTTTAGTGCCTGACTGCTGTTCTTCACTGACTTGACTCAGTCACTCGTAGCTTTATTGGTCTGAACCAGCTCCTTGTTCCCAGGTTGCAGACCTGCCTATCGTTCCAATAATCCTGTTTCACTTGAATGAAGGGAGTATGTCTTAAATGTAAAGCTTCTGGTTCTCACACTGTACTCTGAGGTCCAAATGACTGTTTGTTGATGTATAACCTGATGTCTCAACCCCCAGTGAGAAGAGTCACTTCTTTGGTATTCACCGACGCGGGAGGCTTCACCGGAACAGGCGTTTGCTTTGGGCTCTGCTGTTTGTTTGCAGAACACCCAAGAGTGAGCAAACATGCTCTCTTCACAGCAGTACCTTAGGGTTTTGCCATTGTAAATGGGTCTAATGTGATATGACAAGACCAGAGAAATTGGATGTAAATTTACATTTTTGAATATGCTTGTTGTTTCACATGATACATTTAGGGTATGCAGCTCCTTTTGTAGTTTTTATTTTTACTATTTAAGTTTGGAAATGATGCCAAATTTTTGTATTTCTTTAATCAATGTGTTCTCTTCGGTGATATATATTGCATTATATATTGATGTGTGTATCAATATATACTGATATGTATTACACTTACACATACAAACACATAAATAAGAGGGGGTGAAAACCGTAGCCTTTGCATTCTCTATAGCCTCTACAGAGAGATCCTAAGCAGCAAAATCTTGGTGTTGTGATGTACAGAAATGGAGAAGAGTATTAAACCATATTTAAGAATACGCTTTGTGTGCTTGAGATTCTTTAGGACTGTTCCTAGAAAGGTCTGAACTATGGAGACAGTATGAGTGAGCTCTCCAAGGCATGTGTCAGTTTAGTCATGGCAAATAACTTTTCAGCCTTAGATTTTAGTTGTCTTTTCGCTCAGTTTGCCTGTGGAAGGATATATACAAAGGGTGTCTGAGATGATGATCCCAAAGTTAATGCCTTAAGGAAGGAGGTTCAAGTTGCTGGGGCCCAACTAATTCGTATCTTCCCTGATTCCACATGCATGCCAAAGAGAAACTTGTCTTTTTTTTTTTTTTTTTTTTAAGGTGTTTCAAGTATGTTATCCCATGTAACTCAATATTCCCTGGAGGTAGATGGTGTACTCTATTTTACAGGTGATGAAACAGACCAAAAGAGGTTAAGTAGTTCTTTAGTGGAGAAGCCAAGTTTTATCCCAGGCCTAATTCCAAAGTTGATTCTCTTTATACATCTGGCCACCTTTGAGTCAATAGAATGGTCCAGATGGGAGAAACTCAGCCTCCCATTCTCCTTGATCTTGCACACATGGCACTGCGTAGGAGCGTAATAACCTCATCCAAGAGCAAGTGGGAGGCTGGAGTAGGGCTCTTAGATCAGGTCAAGAGCAGAAGAGCATTTGTTTCATTTGTTTTCCCTAAAGGTTAAGGTGCTTAGAGCTCCTTCTATTTCGTAGTTTAGGAAGCCTCATTGAAGAACCAAGGTGATGCATTATTTATCTGTTTTCTGTGAATTTAAGGAAAACAGTGTTTTTAACTATTGACCAGTAATGGCACTTTTTCTGTCACTTTGCTTTTTCAGCATACTTATGCCCATTTTCTCATCTGAGCTAGATGATAGTCTTGGTGAAACCCACTTACCCTCTGGGAAGGGGCAGACATGCCTGTGCATGGCAGAGGTATATAATTTTTCCTCCTGATGTATTCCTAGGTGCTGTTTGAAGTCAAAAGTTGGAAGGTAGCACAGTGGTGCCAGATATGTGGGCTGTTATGCTTGCCTGTCTGGGCCTGTAGCACTTGCCGTCTTTTTGTTCTCTGGCTCCGGTTCTCATGCCATGACGCTCCCAGACAGGCAGAGTGGATTCAGGGCTGAGTGCCAAGGTGGAATTTAAGCTTCATGCCAGCTTCTCCTTTGTTGCCAGTCTGAGTGAGCGCCTGCTGGGATTCTCACATGCCAAGTCCCACCCTATGGGACTATGCCTCCAGGAACATAGGAACTGACCAGCCAAGGAGTGTGGAAGCACTGGGTGCCAAAGTTGTTGAGGACATGGCTGAACAACAGGAACTAGAGGTGCCCGTGAAAACAATTCACCTCCAGAGTTCTCTGATAATCAACTTGAAACCCTGTCTGGGTGAACTGTTTCAAGTATTGAGTGGAATTGCCCAGCAGTCTCATCCTGGGACTCAGTTAAAAGCCAGGACAAAGAGTCAGCTCTTTGCACAAACGTCTGTGGTTCTGGCTCTCCCAATAACTAGACTTGTGATTTCAGGTAAGTCTCTTCCTATCTCTCAGTTTCTCTGTTAGTGTGAGGAAGGCTGTGAATCTAAAGAGCCTTTCCAGCTGTAAAGCTACCAGGGTAGCACGTTGAGCTCCTGATGTCTGACTGGGTTAGAAGCCTGGCTGTACGAGTGAGGGTTTTGCAAATTATCTAATGTTTGTGAGCAGCAATTTCCCTACATGTAACAGTGCCTACTCCATAAGGATTAAATGCAGTAAGGCATGTGAAATACAGAGCACAGTACCTGGCACTTAGCAGGGGCTCACATGGGAGCTGCTCTGATAGTCCTGTTACTACCAACCTTGGTCTTAAGCCAGGGTAAATTTGCGCTGGCAACCACGAGGTGGTGCTAGAGTTAAGGATACTGGCTGTGGAAGGAATTTGTTGCTTGTGGGGAGACTGCTGCTAAGCAGTAAGAGTGCCTGCGACAGCTTGCTTACCCTTAAAATTTGGAGAAATAGGAGAAATTACCAAAGGAAGTAGGAATGAATAAACAGGAGAGCTCAGGAGTCTCAATCTGGGCTTTGAGTTACCCATCTGTAAAATAACTACAGTCACTAATATTTGTTGAACAGTTACCATGTACCAGGCAGGTTGCTGTTGTCATGTGCATCATCTCATTTAATTCTTAGAAAAACAGTGAGGTAGCTACTGTTTTATATCTGCCCATCCAAGTTCATAAACTACTATGTCGCAAAATTTGGGACTCAAAGACAAATCTATTTGGTGCCAAAGCCAATGCAAATGAAGGTCATTCCTCGCTCAGGAAGGGAGAGAACAGTTACTGGTGCTGCTGAGAAGATGATAAGTGGACTCACCAACTCTTGTGCTTTCAGAGTTGAGCATCAGCTCAGATTGCATCTGGAAGGCACCCGGTCTAGTAGTTCTGTCCTTCCCACAGCACATGCACATTTTGACTGGCCAGCCCAGCTTAGCCACAGCCACGATTGCAGATGGATCAAAGGAGCTCCCTTGGACTCTCTGTAGGGGACCCTTATAATTTATCCAGTATCATCAGAGAAGAATGTATACATAATGGAATTTCTCAGACTAGGGGATCTGCCCATGCCCTTAAAAAATATGTCGTCAGTAGGACAATTAAGGAAACTGGAATGTGGACTATAGATGAAAGTATTGTATCAATGTTAAATCTGAATTTGGTAACTGTATTGAGGTTATGTAAGAGAATACCCTTTTTCTTAGGAAATATACATTGAAGTATCAAGGAGTTTAAGACATTTGTTAAGGAAATTTTTGAAATTTCAGAAATGTAGAAGAAAAACATAAGAGCATTATTCATCTTCAATAGGGTCATCATGAACATCCATTGTAGAACAGTGTGATAATGAGTGTTTAGGTTCTAACTGGTTCACAAGGTACTTAAAACAACTTTGGTTTGATTCTTCATTCAAATTTGGGTTTGACTCAGAGGTCAGCATTTAGAAGAGTTAGTTCTGCTGCAGGGTTTGCAGTTCAGGAGAAATCCCCACTGTGAGTTAGCCAGTGGGGCTGGGGGCTGAGCCTGGGAGTTGGACCCAGACTGGAAGGAAGAGAACAGAGGCAGGGCCGGGAGAGGAGCTGCTGTCACATGCCTCAGATGAAATCAGCTTTGAGGTTGGTCTGGTACTGGGTAGATGAGGCAGTGTGAGAAACAAGGGTTTCTTTGGGGGACCCTTGACCCCTAGCTGAGTGAACAACCCTGGGGACAATGGGAAGAAGGAAGAGCTGTACCTGGGAGCCTAGAGCTCATTCTCAGAAAAGACAAAAGTGTCTTTAGATCCTAGTCCATTGCCTACAGCCACACCCTTATGTAGCTCTTCTGTTGCCCCTACTTTCACTTCTTAAGGCATCAGTTTTAGCACTTAAAGGGGCCCTGGACCTTACTTTTCAAATCCCCTCATTTAAAAAGATAAAGCTAAAGCCCAGAGAGCAGCATAATGACCTGTCATGCTCATGCAGCAAATTAGCAGAGCCAACATGAGCACTTGATGTTACAACTCCGCATTCAGTGCTCTTAACACATGGATGATCTTGTTATTCTTCAGCTAAACCCTATTCTCCCCCTCGTTAGGGATGAGAAAAGGGAGGATCAGAGAGTGAGTGGCCTGAAGCCAAAGACAGAACTGGGAGGAGAAAGGTGGCCAACATCCAGGTGGGATTGTGAAAGCTGTTTAGAAATCACTTCCCTGTGAGTCAGGGTTGGCTTGAGTGTGAAGCTTAACTTGCTTCTCCAGCCCCCAAGGTTCCAAATTAGCCCCATCCAGGTTTCCTTGTCAGACTTCCGTCTCTTGCATTCTGCTGAGATACCCTCCCTGGGTTCAGCCCCTTTTGCTTGATTCTCCATCCCCACCCAAAGGAAATGGGCAAACCCATTTCCAGAGAACCTGGAGACTAGGAAAGGAGGATGAGAACTTCAGAGAGAGGCTCCCCAAGCAGGAATGGCAAGGATCTTCTGAGGTAAAGGCAAAGATGCAGGGATATTCTGCTCCATGGGGGAAGGGAGGTGGGAGCTGGGCTTGAGAATGAGGAGAAATCAGAGTTTAATGCCAGATGCCTGCCCCGTGTTACATAGCTGTCTAGACCTAAGTACGTTCCCAGCCTCGGCTCCCCAGGGTGGGTGGTCTGGACCAACGGCCTAATGACACTGGAGGGCCTGCAGAAGGGGACTGTTTGTTATAAGGCAGAATGTCACCTGGGGAAGAGGAGTTAAAGCTCCTCCAGATAAAGGTGCATTCCTTTGCACTCCAGTTCTGAAGAGAGGGAGCATGAAGGGGCCCTGCCCCTCCCCAGGGAGCTGAGCAAAAGGCCCTCAGAAACCCAGTCTCCTCCAGCCTTCCGTTTCCACAGACACAGCCCACTGTCACCTCTATTCCTTAAATTGGACTTGGGTTAACCCTAGTGGCATTCTGTCATTCAGCAAGCATTTACAGACATTCCCTGTGTACTGGGCCCTGTGCAAGATGCTGGGATACATTGGTGAACAACAGGCACTAACCCTGCCCTTCAGCGCTTATGGTCCAGCAGCAGAGACAGCAAGGAATGACAGAGTGAGGAGCGTCAGAGGATAAAGAGAGGGCAGGGTGGCTCTCACTCCATCTGGGAGTAAGCAAGGGTCAGCCTGGAGAGGTGAGAGGAGAGTTTGGAGAGGTAGATGAGTTAGTCCTGACTTGATCCAAAGGCCAAGAAGCTGCTCAGATTTCAGGACACTGATTTTTTCCACCCTGCCATCATTTTTGTTGTTGCTTGTTTAACAGCTTTATTGAGATAAAATTTATCCACTGTAAGTATAGTTTGGTGATTTTTGAAATAAATTTGTATAGTCATGCAAACATCACACGTTCCAGTGTCCATCACCCCAAAAGGTCTTTGTGCCCCTTTGCAGGCATTCCCTGCTCCCACTCCCAGCCCTAGGCAACCACTGGTCTGTTTTCTGCCTCTATAGTTTTGCCTTTCCTAGAAATTTCATATAATGGAAATAGTACAATATATTGTCTTCTACATCAAGCTTCTTTGACTTAGCTCCTTTCATTTAGTTGAGTTTTTGAGATACATCCGTGTTGTTGCATGTTTATTTTATTATTATTTTTGAGTAATGTGATACAATAAGAAATACATATTCTGTCTTTGTTCCCAGTTCAAGGCACACAGCTCCTAAAAGCCTTGGAATCTCTGGAGTGATGAGTGTCTTTTCTATGCTAATGAGATGACTAGTGGTTGGGGACTTCAGGGTGGAGGCAATGTTGCCAGAAAAGGATGATATCGGGGTTGGAACTTTCAGCCCCACCCTGAGGGAGTAGAGAGGGGCTGGAGTTTGAACTAATCACCAATGGCCAGCGATTTAATCAGTAATGCCTGTGTGATGACACTTCCATAAAAACCCCTAAATTATGGAGTTCAGAGAGCTTCCCGGTTGGTGAACATGTCAAGGTGCTGGGAGGGTTCCTTGCAATTCCATATGAATTTGAGGATCAGCTCTTCCATTTCTGCAAAAAAGGCCATTGGAATTTTGATAGAGATTGCATTGAATCTGTAGATTGCTTTGGGTAGTATTGCCATCTTAACAATATTAAGTCTTACAATTCATAAACATGGGATGTCTTTCCATTTCTTTAGGTCTATAATGTCTTTCAACTGTGTTTTGTAGTTTTCTGTGTACAAGTCATTAAATTTATTCCTAGGTATTTTATTCTTTTGGATGCTATTGTAAATGGAATTGTTTTCTTAATTTCTTTTTTGGATTGTTCACCACTGGTGTCATTGTGGTTTTGATTTGTGTTTTCCTCATGCCTAATGATGCTGAGAATCTTTTCGTGTGCTTATTAGCCATTTATATATCTTTTTTGGTGAAATGTAATCTTTCATTCTTAATCTCCAACTCTGCATTTCCATGATTGGGAGGGGAGTCCCTTTGTCTCCCAGATACCTTTCTTCTTCCCTTCTTCCCTTTCTCTTTACTTTCAAAAACTACTTAACAGGTGGAGGGGTAGTGCACTGCAGGGGTTAAAAACACAGACACTGGAGCCAGATGTCCAGGTCACACCCTGCTACTTACTAGCTGCATGACCTTGGCCATGTTACTTAACTTCACTTTTAGTTCCTTCAACTTTAAAATGGGGTATTTTGTTAAATAAACTAAATTTTTATTTCATTTGTTACATAAATAAGTGTCTACTACAGCCAAGCACTGTGCTAGACCCTAGAATACAGTCATGAGCAAAAGAGACACAGTCACTGTCCCAGTTGGCTTCCAGGCTAGTAGATTACTCCAATGAATGTGAAATCCCTATTGCAGTTAACACCTGAGGGAGGGTCACACATGAGAGTCTGTCAGAGAAAGCTTTTCTGAAGACACTGTTGCTTGGCAAAGAGGAATGTATCCTACATACTGAGAACAGCATGCAGTGGGAGAGGGAGTATAGTTGAGGAGGTAGGTGGAGAGCTGTGTGGATGAAGCTCAGAGAACAAAGCGGGAGCATGGTGGAAAATGAAGTCAAAAGAGAGGCCAGCAGGTGCAGACCAGGCTGAGCCTCAAAGCCTTGCTGAGAACTTGAAATTTTATTCTGAAGAATATGAGAAGCCATTGAGGTGTTTTAAGCAGGAAGGTGACAAATTCAGATTTCTTTTTCAAAGAGGGCCTTCTGGGCACAGTGGAATTTGAGAAAAGAGCGTGGGGCTCAGTCTTGCAGCACTGGAACACAATGACCACACAGAACATTGTCCTTCGAGACGTGTAAATGATGAGAGAGATGGCGTCAAGAAGACATGATCACATACAAGTCAAATACTGCTGAGAATTCTAAGGAAGGTGAGGACTGAAAAAAATCTACTGGATTCAGAGACAGGAGGTTTCTGGTAACATCTGAGGAGCCCCCAAACACTGCTGCTCAGCCCTCAGAGCCTGTCTGCCATCTCCAGCCCCCATGGCCACTGCCTCAGGACTTCCCCTCTGGCAGATCAGAGCAGGTCTTTCTCATTAGGCTTCTTAGGATGATTCCCTGGCAGCTTCCTGGCTGGCTGCACTAGCTGCATCATAGGGCCAGGCCAGTTTGACCATGTCTGCCCACCTCATCTAACCCACCTCACCCATCTGGCTGCTCAAGAGCCAGAGGTACCTACTGGGTGCCACCATGAAGGTATCCTCATGTTATGGCTAAGTGCTTCTCTGAAGTCAGACACCAGTTCCTATCAGAGCTCTACCACTTATCAAGATCTAGGTGAAGGATACTTAAATGACAAACTGTTTTCCAATCTGTGATTGAATGTGACAGTGAAGCATGAATTAAGTACTCCACAAACAATATTAGTATCATAGGTTCATATTCATTCAACAATTGTTTATTGTGCCAGGCAATGGGGATATAGTAGTCAACAAGGCAGATACCATCCATGTCCACAAGGACTGCCCAATCTAGTGGGGGACCTAGTCAAGCAAAGATTCTGTTCTTTGATGGGAAAGGCACAGGGCACTGGGCAGAGGATTGGGTGGGTGGGGAAACAAAAGTTGCACCCAACCCAGTCTTTGTAGGCAGGGGTTGGTTATCCTTTTGGCAAGATCCCTTGTTACAGTATGAAGATGGGGTTGGTGGGGCCTGCCCAGTGGCGCAGTGGTCAAGTGGCACGTTGGGCTTTGGTGGCCCAGGGTTCGCCGGTTCGGATCCCGGGTGCGGACATGGCACCGCTTGGCAAGCCATGCAGTGGCAGGCGTCCCACATATAAAGTAGAGGAAGATGGGCATGGATGTTAGCTCAGGGCCAATCTTCCTCAGCAAAAAGAGGAGGATTAGTGGCAGATGTTAGCTCAGGGCTAATCTCCCTCAAAAGAAAAAAAAGAAGAAGAAAGCAAAATGCATAGAATTACCAGGTCACTATCATATTGGGTGTCACATTAACTCTTTTTGCAAAAAGGCTCAGTTGATCAATTCCCAGGTTCCAAATATCCTAAAAGCTAGGCCCCAGGGCCACGAGAGTATCTGCCTCTCTCAAGGCAGGGAACAGCCCAAGAACCCTACTGCTTCATGGAGCTTTCAGAGGTTCAAAGCCCTCTCACTCAGAAGAGAACACAAGGCCTGCCCAACAGGCCTGGGGTTCCTGCAAATTCTGTAGCCAGAGAGGAGGCTGCTGGCGCTCCCCAGCTTCTCTCACGCCTTCCCTCTCTGCTAGGCTCAGCTATAAATAGCTTGCTGGTTTCCAGTCGGGGATCTCCCAGCCCTGCAAGGAACAAGTACCGCCTTCTCACCCTGTGCTGCCCTCAGCCTGGAGCAGAAGAGGGTGGTGGCTGGCAGGGGGAAGGAGAGGAGGGGAGGGCAGGAACCAGCACCAGAGAGAAGCTGTCCTCTGGACTACATTACCCACAATGCTAGATCATAGCTGGGAAGAGGAAGCTGCTGAGGGACCTCAGCCTGAGGTGGGAAAACCAGGCCTTGGGTGTGCAGCCCAGGGCCTGAGACCCAGTTTTTTCCAAAATCTAACCCCTAAACCTTCAGTCCTGGACCTTAGAGATCATCTCCTCTCCATGCACCCAAATCAGGCACTCAGCTGACCTGGGGCCAGGGAGACCAACAAAGCTCCTTTCTTTTGGCCTTATTCACAGTCTGTATGTGTACACGACCAAAGACTAAAAGCCTATGACTGATTTTATTCTGGATCAAGCCCAGAGGCTGCTTGGCACTTGAAGCCCCTTCCCTGGCATGTTCCCCAACTCAGTCCCAAAGCTCTGAGCTTCTCTTTCCCTGCCTCACCTGAGGCAGAACAATCAAGGGCCACAGGTTGGTCCAGCAGAAAGCCTGTACTCTGGATGACATGGTGCCCTTCTGGAAGAGCTGGGGGATGGAACTTTGGGAACTGGTGACAGTCTGGTCTCTGCTGAGTCTGGTCCCTCTCTCTGACCTTTGCTCATCTCCCAGCAGATAGCTCAGGGTAACCACATGGCTGGGCCAGGTTTAAGTTTCTCAGAGGCACTGTAGGGAGGGCCTGTGGGGGCTTGCTGGTTCTTGCAGTGAATAACCAGAGTTGTCAGGCTGAGCAAAGGAGGCCATTCCGGGTGGTGGGGGCACCCAGTGTGCACTACTCCATACCTCAGCCCCACTGCAGGTGGTATACCTGCCCCAGCTCTGGCTCCCCATACCCCATCTCTCCAACTTTCCCTACAGAGTCAAACTATTCATGTAGAGTTCTGGGGCTCATGAACCTCCAGACCACAAGAAGCAAGCAGGTGAAGACGTTAGGGGCGGGACCTAAAGTCAGGGACTCCTATCCAAGGTGAAAAGGCACCAATGACTGGCCTGAAAACAAAGTCCTTTCCCTCTTTCCCCTGGGTCAGATGTAATAACAACTCTAGCTTACTAAGCTAGGCAGCAGGAATGCAAAGATGAGTAAGATCAAATCGTAGTCCTAATAAATAAATGATGTATAATACTGTGTTAAGTTCATAATGGGCCTATGGGGTGGGGTGGGAAGGATTTGCAGATAGCCAGATGTCTGAACCAAGTAAAGGATGAGAGGCGTTCTACCAGAATGGTGTGGGAAGGGCATTCCAGGCAAAGGCGACAGCTTGAGTAGAGGCAGGGAGGGGCAAGAAACTGCAAGAGGGACGAAGGGAGAGAGAGACACCAAAGACCAACTTGCAAAATGCCAGGAGAGGAGCGGTAGGCCCTCACACCACGCTCGCAGTTTGGGCTTCAGCCCCAGGGCTGGGAGCCGCGGAACGATCTCCAGCAAGGTGAGCCTCGTTCCAAAATTGGCGGGGGAAGGGAGTGGGACAAAATATGAAATCGGTGGGGACAGTGGGAATGGAGGAAGGCACCGTGCCCGGGTCGGGGCTCCCAAGCCCGCCTGTCCCGCGTTCACCTCGGCCGGGCCCAGGCCGCGCGTTCCCAGCCCGCCGGCCGCCCCCTTCTTGGCATCGTGTCCCCTGGCTGCTGGCTCCCAGGCGCGGGCGGGCCCCGAGGGCCAGGCTCCCGCCCACAGCCGCCCGCGGGCCGCCTGCCAGACGCGCCGGGAAGGAAGCGCCTTGTATGGGCCTCGAGCAGGAGGAAGCGCCTTTTAGGGCCCCGGGAGGAAGCACCATACATGGCGAGGGGCGGGCGGGGGCGGGGAGGTCGCCCGCGATGGAGGCCGCTTCCGCCGCAGAGGGCGGTGAACCGGAGTCGCGCTGCGCCACCCCCACCTGCAAAGGCCGCCACCCCCTACCCCAGGCCGCGACCCCCACCCGCCTGCCCCTACCCGCGCCGCGCCCTCCGTCTCCTCCGTGCCGGAGCTTCAGAAATGGGGGGGGGGGGGGGGGGCGGGCCGGGCTACAGTGGGTCCAGCCCGGCTTGACGCCTGACCTAGCTGAGTTGTATTCCCAGCCCCGCCGCGCACTCGCTCTGTGACCTTGAGTAAAACGCTTTGGTTTCTGAGCCTCAGATTCTTCTTCCGAGAGTGTGGGGATAAAATGAGAGGATGCCAGTTAAGCACCTCCTGGAGCGGGCATGGCCCTCAGTGGCAGCTCCGTTACCCTAACAAATGTGTAAGGGGGGGCGGTGTTCCCAATCACCTGCTGTCCGTGTCTCTTTAGCCTCTTCCCAGCCGACTTCCTCTGGGGAGCCCGAATGAAGGGCTACATGGGAGCTGACAGCTTCGGAAGAGATCTCTCCAGAAGAAAATAGGACAACCTTAAGATCTAGTTTTCCCTTCCAGGCTATGGGGTCCAGAGAGAGGGGGTTCCAATCCCAGCTTCTCCCCTTACCAGCTGATTGATGCTGGGAAGGTACTTATAATTTCCTCATCGGTAAAATGGGGATAATAACTCCTGATTTGCAGGGTTGTTGTGATAATCAAATTAAATGGGGCAAGTATCTGTATAAAGTGCCTGACATGGAGTAGGTGCTTAATTAATGTCAGTTCCTCAGTTCTCTGTGCACTTTCCCAGTTGGGTGGGGAAAAGGAGATATGAAGGGCTTGAGTACTTGGCCATTCTTCCTAGAAGCCCTGTGCCCTTGGGGAAGACTGTCTCTTCTTTGGCATCTCTGGGGCCTTATTGCCAAGATTTGATGCCTTTACCAGGGGCATGTCTGTGGCCCTGATACTCACCTTCCTCAGTTCAGCCACCATTCCAATGACCTGCCCTTCCTGTCTGCTGCTCTTCTCTACCCACCCAGAGCGTGGTTGACCTCCTAGATCGGCTGGCAAGGGCAAAAAGAACCTGGAGGAAGTTGAAGTTCCCATCACAGCCAGAACCTGGTATCTAGGACACCATCCCCTCCCACGCCTGCTGTCAGTACCACACCCACACATTTCAACACGAGATGGGTATCAATCTCAGGAAGATGTTTCCCAATCCTCCCGTGTTGGCCCTGCCCTGCCCTCATGCGTTCTGCCTGTCCTGGAGTCCCACTGAAATCTAACCTGAATCTTCCTACCTCTCAGTCGCAGCCCCATCCTGCTGTGCTGCAGTTAGCAGCCCCTAAGAGGTTCCAGGCAAGTTTGTGGACACATACAATAGATGTGTGTCACCCACAGCCTTGTTTCTTTTCATCCTTGTTGGGCAAGGAGGCTGTCGTTGGCATGGTAACCTTCCCTGCAAAAGTTGCAGCCCTCAAGGATGTTTTTCAATTCCAGTGGGGACATAGCTCCTTCTCCCACCGTAGATCACAGGGTGACATGTAGCTGTGTCATTCTGGCCTCCCCCAGAATGAGGACACGGTGCTGGCGGCATAAAAGGACTAGTTCATGGAGGGCGGCAAAGGGCTTAAGGGAGATGCTGATTGAATCTCTGGGGGGAACAAATTCCTTCTGTCTGATGTGTTGCTCCAGTTCTGAGCCCCAGAATATTTAGGGAGCCTCTGGGGATCTCGTGGTGAATGATAAACACACATCTTCATTAAAACCAGGCACCTGACAAATGGCATAACGCTGGTGCTTAATTCTGTAGAATAAGCTCATAAACCATAAAGCCTCCAGAATCCAGTGATTTCCTTTCTCTTCAGTCCCTCTGTGGAATAAATGAATATTTATTAACCGTCTCCATCTTCCAGGTCCCATATATTAATTCTTCCCACAGTCCTATGAGGGAGGTATTGGAACACTCATTTTACAAATGAGGAAACTAAAAGTTGAGTAAAGATCCTAAGCAACTTGACCAAAAATACATGGCCGTGGAGTGATGGCACCAGGACTGGAACCTAGGTCTTCAGATTCCCAATCCCACACTCCTTCTACTACGTCCTGTGTTCCTTTGTATTTGCTACTGTGTTGCTGATAAAGAAGAATCCTTCTCCCAAGGTCCCAAGGCATTGCCTTTCTAAGAGGTCCCCAGTAACGAAATGGTCATTGGCACAGTGTCCATGGCCGCGGGGTCCCTTGTGGCCCTGCATGGCACTGCAGCAGCAGCAGCAGCAGCAGCAGCGTCCTTGTCCTCAAACCTGAGGCTTCCCCTTGCCAGCTGCCTTGTCTCCGTCATGGAGTTTCCCCGGCAGAGGGCAAGCCGAGGGAAAGTGGTTCCCAGCTGCCAGCTTCATCTAAGCAAAATTGCATTAGAGCCAGCCCCGGCTTCCCTCAGTCCCTCTAGAGTGAGCACATTCAGCTCCCCCGCAAAAGGGAGGGGGGAGAGAGACACAGCAAAAAAGGAAACTTCCATTTCTTTCCCTGGCTGGGAAGCACTTGGCTTCGAGCTGCCAATCATCTTGTAGGTGGAGAAGATTAATACTGATCCTCTGGAGATTATAGAAGTCTCTAAAATGAACCCTTGGGTGAGGGCTTTGCTCAGGAGAGACACTAATAGGAAAGCCCTGGGTTTGAGTGCGATGGATGAGGAGAGGTGGGTCTCAGGAAGGAGAGAGACCCCTGGATGCCCTCCTCCTCCCCTCATGTGCTCTTTTCTTGGTGTCATTCTTCTTTCTGTGGGTCTTCTGTCCAAAAAGACGAGAAGAATCATGTCCTGGCAACTGGAAGAGGGTGAAGGAGAAAGCAGTAGAAGGGAACTATCAGGTTGTGACCACAAGCAAAGCAGGGAGAATGTTAATAGTATTAATAGTTAATGTTTATTTACAGTGTGTCAACCACCTTCATGTGTTATCTCATTTAATCCTCTCCCTCAGGTAGATCCCGCTGTTATCTCTGTTTTAAAGATGAAGAAACTGAGGTATATGAGCTCCTCAATAACAATAGCTCCCAATTGGAGGGAGTGGGCCAGCCTCTCTATAGACATTGTCTCATTTAATCCTCACCACAAACGATGAGATGGAACCATTCTGCCCATTTTCCACAGGTGAAAACTGAGGCTCAGAGAGGTAGGGAACGTGCCTGTGATCACTAAGTTATAAATCGCAGAGTGAGGGATTAGAATTTGGATGTGTGACTCCAGAACATGTGGGCTTGACCGCTTTGCCTCGCTGACACAGAGGCTTCTCTACTTCTTCCAGGTGGAGATAGGCTGAGACCACAGAAAATCTGCCTGCGTCTACACTTTCCTAGTGCTCACCACACAGATGAAAACCTGGCTGGGATCGTTCATTTGGTTCAGTTCCGACTCGCCACCAGAGTATTTTTAGGGCCTGGACAGATGGGCCTGGGTAACATGGGGCCCTGTGTCTTAGAGCTCTGGCTGTCTCCAATCCAGATTCCCGAGGCAGGAAGAAGCCTTGAGAGGTCTTCCTTACCCTCCCCATGCTTGAGAATCCCCTAAGAGATGCAAAGATGTCTAAATTGAACAGCCCGAAGGAGGTCTCCTTAAGACTCAGAGGAGGTGCTTCTCGGAGAAGAGGGTGGAGAGCCCAGCAATTTCAATCAGGGAGACGAGATGGCAGCCTCTCCAGCCTGTTGGGCTTCCAGCAGCCTTTCCCAGAGGCTCCTCTGCACTGTTACGGGAGCAGATTCCATCGTCCCACCCCCACAGCCCTGCTTGGAATCTTGAGTCAGAGGAAAGGTTCCACTTCACTTTCCCTGGAACGGCAAGTCAAGGATGCAGCAGTCTAACTGGAGAGGAGAGGAGCTGGAAAGTGAAAAAGGAAAGTGCCCATTTACTTCCCTACCATCTCTTTTATTTTTAAAACATTTTACTTATTTGTTTTTTATTCCACCATAGTAAGGCAAGTACATTGCAGAAAATACATGTGATGGAAATAAGATTTTATTAGTTTGTGTGTTCTTCCTTTTTTCTCTCCTTTTACCCATCCACCAAAATGTTTCCAGCTCAGAATCCAATCGTACTTTCCAGTTTAGAGAGTTTGCTCTTTGCCAGCCCAGTTCCTGGATCTTTTGTAGTATAGAATCAGAAGAGGAAGGAGGGGGGCCGGATCGCTGGCTCAGCAGTGAAGTGCTCACGTTCTGCTTCGGCAGCCCGGGGTTTGCCGGTTCAGATCCCGGGTGCGGACATGGCACTGCTTGGCAAGCCATGCTGTGGCAGGCGTCCACATATAAAGCGGAGGAAGATGGGCATGGATGTTAGCTCAGGGCCAGTCTTCCTCAGCAAAAAGAGGAGAATTGGCGGCAGATGTTAGCTCAGGGCTAATCTTCCTCAAGGAAAAAAAAAGAAGGGGGAGGAGGGGTGCTGGTTAGAGAGAGAGAATGAGCTGTAGAGTCTGAGAGGCTGGGAAAAGGAAGGACTTGGGCAGAGAGGCTAAATTGATCTATATAATAAAGAACAAGGAAGGGGGAGGGACAAAGGAAAGAGACAGGTTAGAAAGGAAAGGCAGGCATTTTATGAAGTATTGCTGTGGGGCAGTAAGTGGATTCCCCTAGTTCCCCAAGTAGAGATTGGATTTCCAGGATTATAATTCTTTATTTGCAACTCCGTGTAGAGCCTTGACCATGTAGAGACCCAGAATTTATTAGGGTTCCATATAGGAAAGTACAAAATATCATTGTTTGATAAATGAAAGGAAGCAGTCAAGTATTTATTCTGTCTTTGTGTTTTTTTTTTTTTTTTGAGGAAGACTGGCCCTGGGCTAACATCTGCGCCAATCTTCCTCTATTTTGTATGTGGGATGCCACCACAGCATGGCTTGATGAGCAGTGTGCAGGTCCACACCCAGGATCTAAACCTGTGAACCCCAGGCCGCCAAAGCAGAGCATGCGAACTTAACCACTACGCCACTGGGCCAGCCCCTATCCTGTCTTTTTTTACAACTATGGTTTAGTCTAAATTCTTTGTCAACAAATTCTGATTAGTAAATGCCAATGGAATGATAGGATTACAAAATCATCATTTCCTAACCTCTAATGAGATAATGGGTTTAGACAAGGATCATCAATCATCAGGGAGTCCTAAAACCACTGGGTGAAAGATTGAGGGGAGCTTTATAATACCAATAATACTTGACCCCTCCAGATAATTTTAACATCACGAAAAGCGAGACCACCCAAGAGAACTGAAAACATATGTTCACACAGAAACCTGTGTATAATGTTCATAGCAGCAGCATTATTTGTAATAGCCAAAAGTGGAAGGAACCCAAATGTCCATCAGCTGATGAGTGGATAAACAAAATGTGGTATAGCCAAACACTGAAACATTATTCAGCCAAAAACTGAATGAAGTACTGAGGCATGTTACAACATGGACGAACCTTAAAACATTATGCTGAGTAAACAAAGCCACATATTTCATGATTCCATTTATATAAAATGTCCAGAATAGGCAAATCTGCAGAAACAAAAAGTAGATTAGTGGTTGCCAAGTGTTGGGGGGTAGGTGGAATGAGGAGTGACTGCTAACAGGTACAGGGTTTGGGCGGGGGCGAAGGGGGGCGGTGATGGTAATGTTCCAGAATTAGATAGTGGCAATAGTTTTACAACATTATGAATATATTGAAAACCATTGAATTGTACACTTTCAAATGGAGAATTTTATGTTAACTGAATTACATTTCAATTTAAAAATCATATCTAGGAAATTAAAAGGAGAGAACCAAAAATTATGTGCCTCTTGATATGTTGCAATAGCAAGTATATAGCATTGCCTAAAAAGTGAAGCTGAATCTGATCAACCTCTAGGTGTAACAAGTTTAGAGGAAATTCATGAGCTAGAAAGACATCATAAACAACATTACAATCTGTCAAATTCCAAAAGTGGAGGAATTCTTCATTATAAATAACCTGGTTTCTTGAATAAATAAATAGCAAGATGAGCTATTATGAATGAAAAGAAACTTGAAAGACGTATCAACCAAATGCAAAGTCTGGTCTTTTTTAAGTCCTGATTTAACCAAAGGAACTTAAAAAATACTTATAAAGATATATACTGAGGGGCCGGCCCTGGGGCCGAGTGGTTAAGTTCGTGTGCTTTGCTTTGGCGGCCCTGGGCGCGGACACAGCACCGCTGGTCAGGCCATGCTGAGGCAGCATCCCACATGCCACAACTAGAAGGACCCACAACTAAAAAAATACACAGCTATGTACTGGGGGGCTTTGGGGAGAAAAAGGGAAAATAAAATCTTAAAAAAAAGGTTGTGTACTGAAGTATTTGCAGATGAAATTGTATAATGTCCAGAATTTGCTCAAAACAATCCACTGTGTGGTGGTGGGGAGGGAGGAGGTGGTAAAGATGAAACAAGACCACCTATGAATTGACGGTTGTTGAACTGCTGATAGATACAGAGAGGTTCATTGCACTATTCCCTCCTACTTTTGTGAATGTTTGAAAATTTACGCAATAAAAAATATGAGGTTTGATTTATCCATGAAATTGGAGCATATTTAGAAGTTATATCTTATTTGAAGAAAAGTGGGCTAAGATCAAATAATTGAGTTGGAAGTGACTCATACTTTATTGAAAGCTGAAATAAAAGAGCATGTATAAAATCTGAAGTGACTAGTTGAATTATTGTTATCATTGCAATAACTAAACTGGAAGTGGAGCGGGGGCACCAGGACCCTCCCAGGGAGGCAAGAGGCAGTGCAGCCTTTCGAGCACACAGAAACACAGTCAGACTAAGTCGCAGACCTTCTCTCTAATGCCACTTGTGTCCCTGTTGCCTCTAGGAAAAGTGCAACCTTCCGAGTCTGGCCTGGACCTGCCTCCAGGCTGGTTCCCTGCCCCTCCTCTCCTTGCTTCCTGGCCACACCACCATGAATTCATGCTGGTGAACATGCTGACCTCCTTGCCTTTGCACTTGCTGTTCCCTCTGCCTGCAAATTCTTGTCCTCTGAACTCCCAATCTTCCTTTTACACCCTATTCCTACGTCCCCTCCTCCTTGACAGAATTAGTCACTCCCTGCTCTATACACACCTCTGTTATATCAATCACGCTGTAAGGTAATTATTTATTTCTAAATCTTTCCCCACCCAATTCTGTACTGCCCCAGACTTTATCTTTTTTATCTCTACGTGCACAGGGCCTGACATAAAATAGGTATTTGATTAATGTTTTTTCGGATAACAGACTAAGTTACTGAAGGAGCAGTGTAGACTGGATGGCCCAGGGCTGAGTGTGGCCCCAAGACAGTGACCCAAACTTGGGCTCTTCCTTCTGCAATGTGCCCACTAAACTGGGGTACACAAAACAGTCTGATCCAAGAGTAACCAGCAAGACCACCTGGTTAACACCAACTCAGTAACAAGCAGAAGAAAGAAATTTCAGAGGAAGGCCTTGAGCCTAGTAGTATGCGTGAGTTGTAGACTGGAAATGGGGATAGGGGGATACTTCAGTGATGGGGCAAGATCTCAAGAGTTCTCTAAGAAATAGTTGAGGGAGCTTGGTGAGCCAATAAAATAACAACGCTTTCTGACTTTTTTTTTTTAATATTGGCACCTGAGCTAACATCTGTTGCCAATCTTCTTTTTTTCTTCTTCTCCCCAAAACCCCCAGTACATAGTTGTATATTCTAGTTGCAGGTCCTTCTGGTTGTGCCACGTGGGACGCCACCTCAGCGTGGCCCGATGAGCGGTGCCATGTCCGTGCCTGGGATCTGAACTGGTGAAACCCCGGGCTGCCAAAGTGGAGCATGTGAGCTTAACCACTTGGCCACGGGACCAGCCCCGCTTTCTGACTTGTGAAAAACCCACAGTCCCCAAATTTAGAAGTAGTGGCAGCTCCTTTGTGCTTCTATCCTGCCACCCCCAACAGACAATCCTCCTACAGGCATATGAAACGGCCAACTTGTGTCCACTCAGCAAAGAATGTAGAGCCCTGAGACCCTAGAATATCTTTCCCTTCCTTACTTTTTAGCATTCTTTAACACCTTACAATTGAAGGGGCACATCCTTGCAAGGGGAAAGAATGATCCATCAGAGAACTTCCACAAAGATCCCTATATCACACCAGAGTCTAAAAAAATTATTTGCTTACCTAGTCTTAGTTTTTTCTTTTTCTTTCATAAATAGAATGATTTTCTTCTTTTTTATTAAATTGCTGATTGATTGATTTGATTTGATTTTTTTTCTGAGGAAGATTTGCCCTGACTAACATCTGTGCCAGTCTTCCTCTATTTTGGATATGAGTTGCCGCCACAGCATGGCCACTGACGAGTGGTGTAGGTCTATACCTGAGAACTTAACCCAGGCCACCAAAGCAGAGCATGCCAAACTTAACCACTAGGCCAGAGGGCCAGCCCCAGAATGATTTTCTTCTGATGATAAAAATGCCTGCTCAACGTAAAAAATGAAATAAAAATTTCCCACAATCCTACCAAAGTAACAAGTATTAACATTTGACATATGCATGTATGCACATAAATGTATTTTATAAAAATGGACTCATGCCATATAAAGTTTTATATATTACTTTATCACTTAGTATTATATTGTTGACATTTCTTCAGGTCAATAATTATCTGGGAACATGATATATAATGACTGCCTAGTAGTCCATCATGTAAGAATATACTTCAGCCATCATCTATGGGACATTTATGTTGTTGCCAGTTTTTCTCCATTATGAAGAATACTGTAATTAACAGCGATCCTGGAAGGATTGCTAGGTCAGAAGGCATGAACTTTGGTAAGGCTCTTGGTGCCTGCTGTTGAATTGCCCACAGGAAAGTTTGTACCAGTTTAGTCTCCATCAGTGTATGAGATTTTGTGTGTCAAAGTGCTTTCCTGGGGCCTGCCTGGTGGCGCAGCAGTTAAGTGTGCATGTTCCACTTTGGCGGCCCGGGGTTTGCCCATTCGGGGCGTAGGTGCAGACATGGCACCGCTCATCAAGCCATGCTGTGGTAGGCGTCCCACATATAAAGTAGAGGAAGATGGGCGTGGATGTTAGCTCAGGGCCAGTCTTCCTCAGCAAAAAGAGGAGGATTGGCAGCAGTTAGCTCAGGGCTAATCTTCCTCAAAAAAATAAATAAATAATTTTTAAAAAAAGAAATTATTAAAACCAACAAAAAAAGAGCTTTCCCTCCTCTCACATGTGTGAAAAAAGTGAGGTGTTGCTGTAGTTCTCACAATGAATATTTATTTTGAAATCGGGGAAAAATCACATGCTTCTTTTAAAGAGAAGGAGAAAATAAGTATTATTTTTCCCGTTAAACAGATGGGGAACCTGAGGCCCATGGATGAGTAACTTAAAAAGACCTGCTTTATGGAGCCTGACAGTGGGGCCTGAGGAGATTGAAAAAAGTGTTTCTGGATAGAACCAAGATGCTTCTGAGAAGAAAATTCTAAGGACTTTGGCAGTTTCATTAGCCAAAAGTGAAATCTAGCTCCGAAGAGAATGAAAGATGACGCTGAGGCGGCAATTTGGGGGAATCATCACAAATCTGAGGAGACAAAATCAGTTCTGAGGCTGCTGTAATGGGATTGGAAGTAGTAACCACTCTAAAGCTTCTGTTTTATAGGGACTCGAGGACCATCAAAGTTTTGTCTGTGTCATTCATAGAAGATTGAGAACGCTCCCCAAGGTTCTCCTTGGCCTCATCACTGATCTGAGAAGGCTTACAACAGGGCCAAGTCAGGTGGACCTGGGGATATTAAATACGTGATTCTGAGAAGACAGTTTGAGGTGGACAATTGGTGTGGAGATGACTGAAATTTTTTTCTTTATTTTTATTTTATTTATTTATTTTTTTGCTGAGGAAGATTAGCTCTGAGCTAACAACTGTTGCCAATATTCCTCTCTTTTTTTGCTTGAGGAAGATTTGCCCTGAGCTAACATCTGTGTCAGTCTTCTTCCACTTTATATGTGGGTCACTGCCACAGCATGGCTGACAATGTTGTGGGTCTGTGCCACATCCAAACCTGAGAACCTGGGCCACTGAAGTGGAGCATGCTGAACTTCACCACTACACTCCGGGCAGGCCCTGAAAATCAGTTTTGATAAAGCAGCTGGAGGAGATTCACTGTCTCTGAGAAGTCAGTTTGAGGGAATTCAAAGTTGGTTCTAAAGAGATTGAAAGGTGGTTGGCAGGCTGGGATAGTTTTGTTTCTCCTTCTCCCAGAACCCCTCCAAATCCCCTGGACCAACTTGCCCACAGTTGGTGCTCCTTTATTTTTTTTAGTATTGGCCCTGAGCTAACGTCTGTTGCCAATCTTCCTCTTTTTTTCTCCTCAAAGCCCTCACTACATAGTTGTCTATCCTAGTTGTAGGTCATTCTAGTTCTTCTGTGTGGGATGCCACCACAGCATGGCTTGATGAGTGGTGTGTAGGTCCATGTCCAGGATCCGAACCAGCAAACCCCAGGCTGCCAAAGCAGAGTGCACGAACTTAACCACTTAGCCACGGGGCGGCTCCTTTTTTCTTCTTTCTTTTTTTTCTTTCTTTCTTGTTTTTTCTTTCTTTTTTTTTTTTTTTTTATGAGAAAGATAGGCCCTGAGCTAACATCTGTGCCAATCTTCCTCTATTTTATGTGGGATGCTGCCACAGCGTGGTTTGACGAGTGGTGTGAAGTCCACGCCAGGGATCCAAACTGGCGAACCCTGGGCCGCCAAAGCGAGCACGAACTTTGCCACTATGCCCCCAGGCCGGCCCCTGGTGCTCCTTTAATTTGTTCAAAAAATGAGGCACAGTTTGTTTCTTAGGAGTCTGGTTTTTGGATCTGAAAAGGTTCTAGGATGAGAAGTTGGTTCTGAGGAGAAATGAGCTTCCAAAAAGGCTGAGATTGTGTTCTCTGAGGAGGGCACCCATCGCTGGTTCTTTGGAAAGGGCAACTTCCTCATTTGTTTGGGAGCCGAGGAGCCCTCTGGCCGCGGTGGGTCTCCTGAAGTACCTGAGCCTCAGGGATGGGACAAGACACTTCAGGATACATTCATTTCCACCCATTTGCCTCCCCAGATTTCTTACATCCCTCCCCTCAAAACAAGTCCCGAGTGAGAGTCTTAGGAGGGCCTCCACCCCCGCTACCTTGGGGCCTGCCCTTTGGCCTCCAGTTTGCAGATCAGCACCATGATCTTAGAGGGCTGTGTCCTCCGAGCAGAGGGGCTGGTCAGAGCTCAGGCCAGGGCAGCTAGCAGGACAGAGGGTCCAAGAGGGTCACCCCAGGATGGAGGACAGGTCTGTAAGGATGGGATGAACGCTGGGAAGCCCACCTGGTGAATGGGCACTCAAAGACAGGGATGGAAAAGATTTTTTTAAAATAATATTTATTTATTTTTGCTGAGGAAGAGCTTCCCTGAGCTAACATCTGTTGCCAATCTTCCTCTTTTTTTGTGTGTGGGCCGCTGGGACAGCATGGCCACTGACAGATGAGTGGTGTAGGTCGGCACCGGGAACCGAACTCGGGCCGCCGAAGTGAAGCACACTGAACTTAACCACTAGGCTACCCAGGCTGGCCTGAAAAGAGTTTTTAAATATAGCTTTATTGAAGTATAAAGGATTTAAAAATAGCTTTATTGAGGTATAATTTACATACCATAAAATTCATCCATTTTAAGTGTGCAATTCAATGACTTTTAGTAAATTTACAGAGTTGTTCAAACATTACACCAGTTTTAGAATATTTCCAACATCCTCAAAATAACAAGCTGATTTGCAGTCAAAACCTACTCTTAGGCTCAGCCCCCTGGCAACTACGAATCTGCTGTCTCCATAGATTTGCCTTTTCTGGATAGTTCGTATAAATGCAATCATATGATATACATCTGACTTCTTTATCATAACGTTTTTGAGGTTTATCCATGTTGCAGCACACATCCCTATTTTGTTCCTTTTTACTGCTGAATGGTATTTCATTGTTTGGATATACCACATCTTGTTTATTCATTCACCAGTTGAATAGACATTTGGATGGTTTCCGTTTTTTGGCTGTTATGAATAATGCTGCTATGAACAGTCCCACACTTATCTTTGTGTGAACATATTTTCATTTCTCTTGGGTAGATACCCAGGAGTGGAATTGCTGGGTCATAGCGTAGATATTTAACTTTATAAGAAACAGCTAAGTCATTTTCCGAAGAGGCTACACCTTTTTACATGCCCATCAGCAGCGTATAAGAGTTCCAGTTTTTCCACATCCTCACTAGCACGTGTGATTGTGTGTCTGGAAAGGCTAATTGTTGAGGATAATTTTCTAAAATAAGTGTAGCCGCCCATGCACATACCCAGGCAGGCAGCAAATGCCAATTTATCAGAGTTGGGAACACAGACCAAGACCCACCCTCTGGCCTCAGCTGCCCTTTTCACGCTCAGGCAGCTCCACAGTCCCAGGCCTTCTGGGCCCAAAGAGGAGAGAAAGAAGTTGTAGTTACAATACTATCTCAGGACTGAGAGGCGGGAATGAGGTAGGATAGGGTTTGCAACAACTAATGGGTGAGTGGTGCCTGTGTTCCAGAAAACCCATGCAAGGTAGAGCCCACAGGAAACAGTAAAAAAGGCAAAGCGTACAGATGACCTCTTGGAACTAGTCTCCCAGGGCACCTTCCCGCATCCTCTGATCTCAGACCCTTCCTCCTTTTGAGGCAGGAGTGCCTCACCAGTGCGTGGCCCACCATCCAGCAGGTACCCTTCCTCCTTAGAAAAGTATCACTAAGGATTTACGTACATTTGCCAAGCAGAATAAATCATGACAGCATACCTTGGCTAGCCCCAGACATCTCATTACCAGGAAGGTATAAACAAACTGGAGGGAGTTTGGAGTAGAGCAATAAAAATGATGAAGGGGCTGGCTCTGTTTACATGCGGAAAGGTTAAATGAAGCAAATCTTTTAGGAGGTTGAGCCCTGCCTCTGGGAGTGTAGGGGGAGATTGGTGATTATTGCTTTGAGTAAGAGGGAGGAGAGTAAATGGGGACATGGTGGGAAGAAGGAGCCAGAATCGGGAGGCTTCGGAATAAATAAGGACACATCCACATAAGGACTTGTACTCAGATGTTCACAGCAGCTTTATTTGTAATAGCCCCGAAGGGAACCAACCCAAATGTCCATCCACAGGTACAAGATTGTGCTATAGCCATTGCAGTGGAATACTATTCAGCAATAAACAGGAGTGAACTATTTATGCATGCAGCAATGTGGATGAATTTCAAAATAATGATGCTAGGTGAAAGAACCCAGATCAAAACGAATACATAAAATTATTCAACTTACATGAAACTTCGGAAAATGTAAACTGATCTAGATAGTGACAGAAAGCAGATCAGTGGTTGCCTAGGGACACGGGGTGGAAGAAGGAAAAATTACCAAGGGGCATGAGAAAAGTTTTGGAGGTGATGGATATGTTCACTATCTTAAATGTGTTGATGGCTTCACTGTGTACACATATGTTAAGACTCATCAAATTGTACACTTTATATGTACAGTTTATTGTACATCAATTGTACCTCAATAAAGTCGTAATAACAATAATAATAATAAGCCTAAGTAGTGAGTGAGTGAGTGGAGTAGGCTTGTTGGAGAGAGCTCCCTGAAAAGGGAAATGAGGTAGATTTACTTGGGTCTGAGGAGCTGAGCCACCAACTTGACCTAAGAGAATTCAAGTATGCTAGGTTCTAGTAAAGGGAAAAGGGAGATGGGAAGAAACATCACAGAAGTGGAGGGCTAGATTTGCTATTTGAGTGCAGAAATCTTATTAGCACCAAAGGCTTATGGGTAAAATGTTGAAATCTTATTTGCTTGACACTCAATTCTTTTAGACTTGGCCTCATTTCCCTTAGGACCACCGGGATCTCACTCTGCCCAATCTTCCCCTCTCAAACTGCACTGTGTGTGGCTGACCAGGGAAAACAGCAGGGTTGAGGAGAGAGAGGGAGCCTGCAGGGAATATCTCTGACCTTGGAGTACCCATTCCTAACTCCATTTCTTCCTGGGGTTGGGGGACTCCAAGCGGGGGGATGTAGAAGGAACACACTTCAAACCCAGCCTGACAACCAGGCTAAGCTCTGCCTTTCTAAGTGCTTAGAATCTTTCAAAATGGACGAGGCTGAACATTCCTGAAATTAAAGAGAAAAGAGTACCTCTCAGGTACTAGGAGGAAGGGTGAAGGGTCCTTAGAACTCAGTTCTTTCTTTTACATCACAGTCTAAACCCGTCCTCTGCTCGCCAAGTTCCCCGGCCCCACTCTCCTCTTCCACCCCACTCCCCTCTGTCCTTCTCCTCATCCCTGAAGCCCTAGGCAGTGTCCCCAGGTAGCAATCAATTGTTCAACACTATCTGGGTCCCTTCCCAAACCTCAGCCTTTATGATGATGAGAGCTTTTATCAGCACTGCCCTGTGCCCTTGGTTTCAGATTTCCCTCCCAGGAGCAGGAGTTAAAATGAACACTTTCCTTTTTCTTTATACTATAGGACTGTAAAATGGGGCAATTTTTGGGTCTTGCCCTATTTCAACCATGCAAAGAAACTTGAGTTTTCACTCTCAGAACCTAAAGAAACCCTGATGATAGGAGAAAAAAAAAATATCTAGCAGGCGTGTCATAATTTCTCAACAAGCCATCTGCATCAGAATCTCCTGGTGTGTTTGTTATCAAGGTCAGTTCCAGGACCCCAGCCCAGACTTCAAGAATCAGACGCTCTGAGAATGGGGCCGGGAATCTGATTCTGAGGCACTGTAGTCACATAGGAGACCCTCTACTTTAAAGGAACAGAGTCTCTTTGCTCTTTCTTTCACATTTTATTCTTGCCATGGTTAGTTTCTTGGGAGTCTGTGGTGAGAAATTCTTAAGAATGTGTAACAGGCATAGACTTGCGTTCCTGAGCCTAGAGTGAGATGAGGAGGGGTAGGTGGGGCTGGGAAGAGGTGTGCCAATGCAAATATTGTCCCATCAGGATCTGGCACTTTTGCTAGGAGGCTCACAGGGATGTGCCCTTTGCTGGAGAAGGTGGCTTGGTTCCCCCTGCTCCAGGCTGGGGAGTCTGGTATCATGGGAAAGGGCAGAGGTCAAGAGCATTGGTGCTTGAGGGCTAGAATGGAAGAGAAAGAATTGGGCCTATGCCAGGGGATTGCTGTAATTCCTGGCTCCAGAGAGGTGGGTAGGTAACTGAGGAGACCCTTAGAGGGAGGAGGAGTAACCAGGGAGACCCTCAAAAGAAGGAGGAGTAGAGGCAAATGAGACTTCGACTTCACTCAGGGCCTGATAACCATACTGGGTAGGGGGCATACTTCATTGTCCTTGATTTTGGGGGTCAGAAGTTAGGAGGGGAGCCCAGGCTTAGGAATTCCAGGACACCAAATCTATTGTACCCATCTGACCAATTCACAGAAGACTCATATAAGGATTGGAGTTAGTGCTTCCATTCAGTAATCCATCCATCAACTCTCCTGGGCAAAGACCAACCAGTGCCCTCCCTGCCTCACACAAAGCAAGTCAATTGAGTTGAGTCCTACTTACTCTTCCCGACTCAATGTTTCTACCTTTCCTAAGCCCCGGGTGGGTTGTGTGCCCTTCTCTGTGCTCTTACAGAGCCCCATGCTTGCCCATATTACAAACCATAACACCATTTTATAATTTTTGGCTTACATCTCTGTCTTTCCAAATGACAATCTGCATTATTGTTGTGGCCAGCTCAAGATCTCTCACAGAGTAGACAGATGCTCATAAGCCCACAAGGATTGCTCTAGCCATGTGGACCCTCTGGGAGCTGGGGCCAGAGGAACCTGGCACCTCAGACCTTCTACACAATGGGAACAGACTTGGTCTGGATGGGAACCTTAAGACTCCAGGCCAGTCTCCTGCCCACTCTGCCCCGTGTCCCAGGAAGCTGCCAAGGATTGCTGCTCCAGCTGGCAAGTAATGAGATTTCTTCCTGGAAGGATTCTTGGCTTGACTAGTGGCCCTGACCTCTTCTAGGCTTCTTCGACATCCTTAGGTTTCTGGGGACATGGAGGATGGGAAGGAGAGGCTGAGTCAGCCCCAGCTTTGTTGCTGTTTCCCAAAGTCCTTGTGCCCACCCCTTATCTCACCCAAGTGCATATGGCAAGGATTCCCAAGAACCTAGATTTTCCCAACCCTGCATAGAGATGGGGGGCAGGGCTGGCTGAACCTTTGGCGCCAGGAGAATAGCATTGCCTCTGGCCACACATGTTCCACCCCTATCACTGGCTGTTAGCTTTAACTAACCAAGACAAGACTGCAGCCCACCAGACTGAGGAGGAATAGGCCCAGGATCAAGAAGAGGAGATTCACACCCAGTCCTCATAAAGAATTCACTCCAGTGACACACAGTGGACATGACTCTGGTTGGAATACCTTTGTCTCTGTAAAAGCCCTTCAAACCCCTTGAGAGGGACAGCTACTGCAGACCACCCCACCCTCAGCCCAGGAAACACACCCAACCACACCTATTTTATTTTCCTTTTAATTTTTCTCAAGGATATACACCACATATCCCATGGGCAATAAAGCGCATTCAATGTGTTTATAAGCCAAACAGTCACTTTGTTTAAGCAAACACAAGTACAAAGTAAAATAAAACCACAAAATAATGAACTGCATGTTCATAACATATAAAAATTGCCGCCTACTCAGTAGGTAACTACAACATTCCAACTCCTGAATATATTTATAAATTTACATTTTCAGTTAAAAAAATAGACTTTTGAGAGTTCAGATTTTGTTTTAGATTTTGTTTTCTTACATTCTGGAGAACCGAGGCTCGGCTCAGCCCTCTTACTCATTTTGCTCCCAAAGCCTCCCCCAATTCATCACTCCCTGCCCCCCTTAAGGCTAGAGGTGAGCATGTCCCTCACAACTGCACATGTCAAGCCATTAGCGAGGCGCATCACACGAAAGGCACCAAGACGTGAAACTTTTTAAACCAAAAGGACGGAAAAAAAAAAACCACTTTCAAAAAAAAGAAGAAAATCCAAACCATATTTTGCCACATGTGAGAGTACGGTCGGGCAATATTTACAAAAAGATTAACGGAACATCACTCTGACACATGCTCTGATTAATACCGAGGACTGCTGTTTCAAAAAAAGCTTCAAACTTAATTGTCACAGCATCATCACAAAATTAAAGGATCACCATTGGTTTGCTTGGCTTTGCTTTTTTTTTCCCCCCCCAAAGTGAGGACTTAACTCCAAATAATACAATAGAATATGCAAATTATCTTCACATCAAGAGTACCCCAAGAAAAACAAAATCCATGGCACAGACACTGTACAAGGGTACAGGGCTGGGCTCTGAGGGGCCCAAACCCCATTTTGCCAACTTGATTTTCTAGCATTGAAGGGAGCAAGGGGTCAGGCATACGATGGAGATGATACTGAAATGATATATCCAAAATCCATGCAAATCAAGTTCTTTGGATAGAGGTGAAGAACTTGGACATGGCTGTTTCAGGCAGCTGAAGTCAAAGGGAGTAGGGGAGGAAGGGAAAGTGGGCAGAAAGAATTGTTGGCCAACAAACCTTCCACGCCGACCCTGGGGTTGAGTAAAGAGGGAGGATTTGGCTCTGAGGACCTCCATCTGACCTAAGAAGAACCCCCTCCTATGGCCGTCTCCTCTTCCTGTCCTTTAAGTCTCTTGTGTTTCTTTTTCTCCCTTTGCCCTTTCCTTTAGCAAATTTCAATTGTCCTCGGAGAAAAGGTTGTTGTCATGTCCGAAAGCCCTGTGGAGGCGCTGAAGGAGTTGGTGACAGCTGAAGAAGGGAAGCTACTGATTTGGGCTGGGAAAGCAGGGGGAACGGAGGAGTATGTGGTGGCCACCGAGGGTGAGGGGAAGCCACTGTGCACAGGGGACGGGTAGGTCGAGGAGCCGGGAGAGGAGAAGGAGGTGGGCACAGGCGATGGGTATGAGGTGGTGGCTGGGGATGGATAAGAGGTAGTAACCGGGGACGTGTAGGAGGTAGCCACCGGGGACGGGTAGGAAGAGAGGGAGGAGGTGGCAGAAGAGGCCACAACACCTTTGTCTGCTTTTTTGTCCTTCTGCCGCAGGTGGATCTTGGTATGCCTCTTGCGTTCATCGCTCCTGGCAAACTTTCTCCCACAGATGTCGCAGGCGAAGGGCTTCTCGCCTGTGTGGGTGCGGATGTGGGTGGTGAGGTGGTCACTGCGGCTGAAGTTGCGCATGCAGATGCGACACTGGAAGGGCTTCTGGCCAGTGTGGATGCGAATGTGGCGGGTAAGCTCATCTGAGCGGGAGAAGCGGCGGTCACAGGACTCCACTGGGCAGGCATAGGGGCGTTCGTGGGGGGGCGTCTTGCTGGGCCGGTTGGGGTACTTGCGCATGCGGCTGGGTTTGATGAGCTGAGACTGGTAGGTGGTGTTGAGGGCCTTCAGGTCCTGGGAGCCCGACTGTGTGGCAAAGGCCTTGATGGTAGAGAGTGGAGTGAGTGAAGGCTGCTGGGTACGGCTCTCCAGGCCCTGGAAGGGCTTTTGGTCTGGCGTGCCCAGGCCCAAGTCCCCCTGCTGCTGTGGAAACAGGTAGTCAGGGATCATGGGGACCTGGAAGCCACCCTTGGCAGCAGGGTAAGCAGGAGGTGGGTACTGGAGCGCGGTGCCTGCCGAGCCGGGAAAGGCCTGGTTTTGTGGCTCAGGGAAGATGTCAGTGTTAGGCGTGGGGAAGGTGGGTGCCGCGGAGTAAATGGGGCTGCTGTCGTTGGACTGCACCGCACAGCTCAGAGGTGGGCTCTGGGAGGCAGAAGAGGAAGAGGAGGCCGCCGGAGATGGTGCTGAAGATGAAGTGGCCGGTGGGTTGGTCATGCTCACGAGGCCACTGACCAGGCTGAAGAGGGGCTCAGGCCACAAGGTGTTGCCACTGTTGGGCGCAGGCTCCAGAGAAAAACGGCCAGTGTAGGTGATGGGGGGCAGCCGCGTGGTTTGGCTCGGGTAACTTGTCTCCACGAGAACCTTCTCGTTATTCAGAGAGATGTCAGGAAAAGACTCTGGGAGGAGAGAGAGAGGGACGAAGCCTGGTTACTGGAGAGCAATCACTGGAGGACGAGGAGGACCCAAGCCGCCAGGCAAGAGGTCGGGCCGGCTACCATTGACTCCCGGGCTGGTTAATAATTGATAGCAGCAGATTGCAATGTTCCTGGACCCGCTCCAGCGGCAGAGCCCATTTCAACAACAGCTGACGCAAATACGGAGAATCCCCCTCCACTGCAGCTCCCAGAGCTGCACCGCGGCGGCTGCGCGGGCAAGGAATTCCCGCCAGCACTCCCTCGGCTGCGGCTAGTACGCGCCCACTACCCCGGGCAGCCGGGACATCTTTGGCCACAGATCAGAGCCTTTCCTTGGGGACAGACGGCAGGCACGGCCTTTGGGGGGAGGGGGGCCACAGCCCTGCTCATCAAAACAAACCCTCCCCCCGCCTCCACCCACCCACGCAGCCCCAGAGCTCTCCATCCAAAACAAAAGCTCTCTCCTCTGCGTACCGCTAGAAACGAGGTGGGTGGGGGTGGGGGTGGATGTCCCCAGGCATCCCTTTAACATATGACCCTGAGGATGCGAGGAACAGAAGGGAAACCCTACTTGCATCCCTGAGGTCCAGGAGCACTACTGCGGTGAATGGAGCGCTGCAAAGGCTGTGGGGAAGGACTGGACGCCAGGATGGTGGCGAAGGGGCTAATCCTGGGCATAGGCCACCGCTTACCTGAGGTCAGGTGCTCGTAGGGCTGCTCGCCTGCCTCCCCCTGAGGGTTGAAGGCGCTGCTGCTGCTGCTGTTGCTGCTGCCCCCTCCAGCTCCACCGCCCCCGCTGCTGCTGCTGCTGTTACCGCCGCTGCCCTCAGGGGCTCCGGCGGCACCGAGGAACTGGGGAGCCCCGTTGCTCAGCAGCATCATCTCCTCCAGCTTAGGGTAGTTGTCCATGGTGGGCGAGTGAGGAAAGGAGCCAAACGGATCGGAGATCTGCAGCGGGGACATCAGCTGCATCTCGGCCTTGGCTGCGGCCATCCCGGGCGGGCTGGCGAGCTGCTGTTGGGCCGGGTGGGCGCAGCCCGGGGCTGGAGCTGGGGGGACACACTCTCGGGGGCCTGGCCGGGTCACATGCGGGGCGCGGGGCACACTGTGGAGAGTGCAGGTGGGGTCCCCAGGCTCGCCCTCGCCGCCGGCCGGTGTGAACGCGGTGCTGCTACGGAGGCTGGGGCAGGGGCCGGTCCTGCAGCGGCGAAAGCTGGCGGCGGCGGCGGCAGCTGGCGGCGGCGGCGGCAGCGGCTCCCCAAGTTCTGCGCGCTGGGATCTCTCGCGACTCCCCGGATCCGCCTCTATTTGAAGGGTCTGGAACGGCATGGGCCCGCCTCCGTCGTGACGTACATGGCCATATATGGGAAGCAGGAAGCCCTAATATGGCAAGACCGGCCAGGAGGACCCGGAGTGACGTGAAGCCCCCTAGCCGTGAGCGGTGGGCACCACCATCCCGCATCCCGGGCCCTGCGCGGACTCCTGCACCCTGGGCGCCCAGGCATCGGGAAAGCCTATGGCTCAAGCCGCACCTGGGGACTCCCGGACCCAAGCTGCTCCGGAGTTCCCGACTTTGCCCCCGTCCCTTCCCTCCGCCTTCTTCCCTCCTCCCGGAGCCGGAAGCGGCCGGGCCATATCGGGCTGCTCCAAATAAGGCGCTGACCAAATAAGGGTTGTTCCGGCGGGGGATCCTTCCTGCTCCTTATATGGCGTTTCCGGGTCGCTGCTTGCTGCTCCCTGACTCCCCCCTCCTCCCTGGTTCCAAGCCGGGAGCCCGATCGCGCGCAAGAGCGGGGGACGCCCAGGCAGGGAGGGCTTGGGGCGCGTAGCGCTAGCGCACCGCGACTTGAGGCTCCCCGACGGGGCCTGGGCTGGGGAAGCCCAGGCCCGAGGCGGGGGCGAGGGCGAGTCGGGCTAGGGTTCTGCCGCCGTCATCCGGGGCCCGCCCGCCCACCTCTGGGACCGTGGGAGCGGGGCGGGAGCGAAGGGGAGGAGCGGCTGGACTGGCCCGGGCAGAGGCCGCCCAAGAGGGGCGGGTCCTTGACCCCGGGCCTCGACCAATGACACGGTGCCTTTCCAGGTGTCACCGGGGAAACTGAGGCTAGGAAATAGTAGCCAGATGGTTCCTGGGACCCTGGGCATTGCGGTGGGCCGCCTGCTTCTCCGCCATCTGCCAATGGGATGAGGCTGTTGGAGCCTGGGGATCCCTTTACGCCACCCAGAACCGCAAGACTGTTCCCTGGGCCCCTCCTGGGAAGAGCCCACCTTTGGGTGGCGGACGATTGCCCTAAGGGAGACCCGAGTCCTGCTCCCACCAGGAGCTGCTGGTTCTTGTGGTGGTGGGAGACTTTCCCACCTTTATCCGAAACAGGTGGAGGTGGTGTGGGCAGTGCGGAAATCTGAAAAAGGGGCTTCCCTAAAGATTGTCTGGGGACCACAGGTTAGCGCGAGGAGAGGACCTGCTTAGCGGCTTGGTGCTGCCCCCTGCAGGTCCCCTCTCCAGCTCAGTTCCCCTAACCCTCGGCGGAGTGGGCTCTTGCGCCGCCTTCTTGCTCCCCCTCCCGGCTCCTTTGCTGGGCGCCGAGCCAGTCCGGGGGAGCCTTAGACGCAGTGAGCGCGAACTGAGCAGGCGCCGCAGCCTGGGCTCTCCCTGCAGTCCCTCGGGAGCCGCCACCGCTGAGGCGCCCAGACTCTGGGCAGGATAACACTCCCTCCCCGAGCCAGGCCAAGGGTCGGGGGGGCTGAGGGGGTGGGGATAGGGTAGGCGGGAACGATTCCTGCAGGTCTTCCGGGAGCGGGACTCGAACAGGGAAGCCCTCCCCCTCCCGTCTCCCCCGCAGTCAAGTGCGCACCCCAAAGAGAACAGGGATTCCAGGAGGGGAATGCTCCTGCTCTAGCTCTCAATCCAGGGAAGGTGTTGTTTTTCTGAATTTAAAAAGAAAACAGAAAGTGTGTGTGTGTGTGAAAGGAGGGTGCTAACGCCAGGAGTGAAGGGGGCAGGTCAAGGTCTCCATGAACCCAAACAGCCTCAGGAGGTCGGGGTCAGGGGGTTTAAACGGGGCGGGGTGGAGGATAACTCTCTTGGGCTGCATCCCTCTGTATCCCCCCCACCCCCACCCCCCATATATTTTCTTATAAAAATCTGCTTAAGGAACCCAGCAATGAATCAGGAGTCCCTTGTCCCTCTGCTCTAGGTCTGAGCTCCCCATACCAAGTGCCTAGGGCCAGTGGGCCCTCTCCCACCGCCTACCGACTTGTCCATTAGGGGCAGGAGTGATGCACCTCTCTGAGGCCTACTGCAGGGCAGGGAGGCCAGGCCAGGCCAGGCAGGGTCAGATTGTCCTGTGTCTGAATGCCCATTTTGCCATTCCCCAGTAGGGTACCCTGGCCAGGCTTTTTGTATCTCCCTTTCTTCAACTGTAAAACAGGGCTAATGTTAATGATACCTACATGGAAGGATTGTCGTGAAGACTGAAACTTGCATGGACTGCCATCTGTGAAGTCCCAAAACACAGTGCCTGCCTTGCAGTTGGCAGTCGATAAACAGTAGCTATTGTTATTTTCAGGGGCTTTTGACCCACAGCATCACCCAGAGGTCACCCACCCATCCTCAGCCTCCAAGCAAGCCCTAGTGACCCTTTTCTGAAAAGTTGTACAGAAAGGGAGAAACATTCCAATTCTAACACAGGGGACATTGTCCTGAAGAGCTAATCTGAATATCCTTCTTGCTGCAGTAGAACATCATTTCTCAGAGCAGAATTTTTCAACCTTCACTGTGCAGCAGAATCACCCTTGGAGCAATGAATAAGAAAGGTTTTACCCTAGACCAACTGAATCACAATCTTCCTGAACTTGTGGGTGCCAGAACTGAGTAGGCACCTTGTCCTAGGAACCTTGTTCTGTTCATGGGGAGCTTCCCAGACCCCAAGAGCATGTCCTCCTTCCCCAGCCAGGGCAAGCCAGTTCTCCTGTGGTTCTAATGTGCAAGCTGACCTAAAATATCTTCAGGTCCTTGCTGAAGCTGGGCACTGGGAATCCTTAAATCTACAACTTTTGTTTTGCATACCCAACATCAATTCTCCTTTCTTTTCATAACTACTCCCCAGCCAGTGATTTCCTTTGGGCAACCACCCCAATCCATGTGGTTGGGGGAAGATAACCCCATCCTAGATTAGGAGTAGATATGTCACCCAAGCCTGGTCGTCCATCTAGGCTGTTCCAGTCTAGGGCTGTTCCATGTCCCTAGCCCTAGTGAATGAGTCAGGATGGACACATGACTCAAATTAGGCCAATGAGAATCACTTCTGGGACTTTTTCTGGAACTCTTGAAAAGGAGGAATTCTCTTTCCCTGGTGGAGCTAAGACAATGGAATGTAAGGCTGGAGGCCATCTTGCCGTCAGGACTGGACAGCCTTCCTCAGAAAGAAGCCAACGCGCCAAGGAAATCAGAGAGAAGAGATGTGCATACAGAGAGTGAGTCTCTAAGTGCAGCCTGGGCTTTTTAGTTATGCAAGCCAACGAATTCCTCTTTTATTTCATACAATGACACAGGCTCATTTCGATTGCTGTTACTTGCAACCCAGGAGGTTCTGACTAATACACCCATTATCCACACCAACAAAAAACTTTTCTGAGGACTTGCTGTGGGCAAGGCCTGGGGATAAGGCCTAAGGCCTAAGGCCTAGGCCCCTACCTCTAAGGAGCTTACAGCTGGGTAGAAGGGAGCCTGGATTCCATATTAGGAGAGAATTAAGAATAGGAAGCAGCCCTGTTAGCCACCAAAAGTCAGTTACACTAAAGAACGGAGGGGATAAGAGGAGGGAGAGATTCCAGGGGTTTGGGAGGAGGACAGGGTTGATGAAGAGATTTTTGAGAAGAAAGAACACAAGAAGGACTAAACTTTGTGGTGAGGAAGTGAGAGGCACTTTCAGGCGGTGGTTGGGGGTGGCCAGCACAGTCCATGTGGTCTGTCTGAGAAAAATGGACTGGAGTAGAGAGGGTTCCTATTGGGAAGTAGTAGGAGGTAAGGTTGAACAAAACATTCATTCTTTTAAAAATGATTTTTGTCCACTGCTTGTTTCAGACGCAGTGTGAAGTCTTGAGAATTCCACAATGAGGAAGGCAGATGCAGTTCTGCCCTCCTGGAAACTGCTGTTCGGGGTGGGGGGGTAGAAGGAACTAAACAGCTACGCAAATAAAAAGGATAATTTCAGATTCCGGTATGTGTAACATACTAGAGAGGTGAGGGAGGGCACCTTGGAGGAGGTGACGTTTATGCAAAGATATAAAGGATAAGAGGAAAGCAGTTCTGCTTAGAGGAGTGTGGTGGGGAGAGCATTCCAGGTAAAGGGGACAGTTGTGTAAAGGCCTCAGGATGGAAAGAGATGTGGCTACGATCAGTCTGGGGCCTCAGGCTCAGGTGTGAGCAGCAAGAAGGTTGAGGGCTAAGCTGTCCCCTCCACCTTCATCTGCCTTGTTCTGCCCTCTACAGTTCAGACAGAGGAGAAGCTGGCCTTCTCGATCCCACCCCGCTCCACGGTGTATGCCCCTGGAAGGCAGCTCCCACCCAGGGGCAGTGAGAGGAGCTGGCTCAAAGCCCCTGCACGCTCCCCAGACCTGCGCCCTGTTTGCCTTGAGGCAGCCAGTGAGAAGGAAGGCCTGAAACCCTGCTCCCTACTCAGGGTTGTGCTGCTGGCCTATCTTCTCAACAGCAGGGCTGGGGCATCTGAGTTATCCCCACTCTCCCCTGGTCTGTCTTTTGGCCAATGGCACACTTCTGTTTCCTGAGACTGGGGGGACAGGAAGGGAAGGAGACATGGTGACATCGGTCTCTCCTCCCAAGGAGCCAAATCTCAGTTTGGGCTCGTGAGCACCCAACTTGTGACCAATACCCCAGATGGGACAACTGGCCTGGGGCCTACAGGAAACCAGATGAGGAGTAAGGAAGGCTGTGAGCCACTCCTGTACCCTGGCCTGGGTGCCCACGGGGCCTCAAGGGTTACTTAGGGATGAGTCTAAGACTCTCAGACCTTGCCTGCTAGGTGACTGGTGCCAGAAGCCCTGGGAGAGATGAGAGGCCCCCAGAGGGTCTGCAGGTCTGAGCTATCTACACTCAGATTTTCCTTGCAAACGGGAGAGGAGGAGGGGGCAGAGGTGAGAGCAGAACTGAGGTTGCCCGTGGCAGCTGAGGCTCCAGGAGAAACCAGTGGGAACCATCATGTCTCGGACACTTGGCCTGGGGTTGAGCGGGCTGCAGCTCTCAAAGGAAAACAAGCCCCATTTTCCATTGCCACTTCCTCTTCCCCAGCCCCGGGCTACGTCAGCACCCACATGTGCTGCTCAGATCGGTGGTTTGCCACTGCTGTGGCCAGCCCGGGGCTCAGGAAGTGACTCTCTCTTCATTCTGTCTGGGGCGCCTGTCACACTTTCCGATGGCTGATGGGCTCTGCAGGAAACATGGAGGGCCTGGCCTTCAATGGGTCTGGGGGCAGCTCTGCTCCCACCCTGAGGGGGGTCTTGAGGGGTGAGAAGAAACCTGAAGAGGCCAGGTATGGGGTGGGACAGAAGGTGCACTGAGAGAGTGGGGAGAAATGGAGACATCAAGAAATACAGGGGAGATGAAAGAGAGGAGCATCCCAGAGTGTCGGAGTTTGAAGCCGTCTCATCTACTCCAATTACAGATGAGGAAACAGCATGCCAGAGGAGACCCCTGAGTCCCAGGATAGGTGGAGAAGGGCCCATGCAGAGTGATGCTGAGGCCTGAGGCAGAGAGGGTCCCCTGGGCTCTGAAGAGGGTGCCTGGCATGTTCTGGACGAGATCCAGGGACCGCAGGGAAGAGACCATGGAGGATTTGGCCCAGGTACGGTCATCTGCCTGAGAGAGTTGGGCTGGGCTGCTGTCCTCAGAGTCTGTCTGAGGGGTCATGTGCCAGAGAGAGTTAGGTTGGGCCTGAAATGGAAGACCCTGAGGCATAATAACTTGGGGAGGTGGCACAGAGGGTCTGTTAAGGGAAGAGGGAGTGGGTAGAGGTAGATGAACACTTAAGTAGGGCTTTATGGGTCCTCTCTGCCCCAGAGTGCCCTGCAGATGCAGAAGAGGCTGCTGTCCTTGGACATCTGTCCCTCTGCCCTGTGCTGGGTAGTCCCTCTCCCAGGCCCGAGGGTGGCAGGACCCTGGGCTTAGAGGACGATCCAGCCTGTGGTGACTGCTTTGCTCCCTCCACCCCCAGCTGAATGTGCAGCAAAGTCTGCTGCAGAAATCTCTGGAAGCTCATGGGCAGGCAGAGGGAGGGGAGCATTACATAAGAGCCCACTGATGTGCAGGAAGTCTCGAGCAGCCTTTAGATTAGAAAGGCAGTGTTCCCATCCAGCCCAGAAAGGCAGGAATAGCAACAGTGGTTATTTCTGGCCCCTCACCACCGCCCAGCGCTGGGGCTGCTCAGCTTCGTGGTGGGTGAGCTTCAATTCTGCAGACTTGGTGGGAGGGGGAGGGAGGGAGGAGGGGGCAGGCAGCCCCCAGGGTTGCCCCACTCTGGCACTGACCTCACCACCCCCTAAACACCAGGACACAGGGATCAGTAATGGTGCTTGTCTTCTATGATTTTCCTTAATCTCTAGATGCATTCTCTACCCCCACCCCCACCCCACCCCCAAGACACACTTACAGTGTCACAGGTTCTGTGCTAAACGCTTGACAGGCATTTGTCCCCGCAATGCCTACGAAGTAGGTACCATTCTTACCTCCATTTCATTGATGAGGAAACAGGCTCAGAGAGGGCAGGAGACTTGCTCAAGGTCAAAGAGCTGGGCAATGGTGGAGCCAGGATTCCAGACAGTCTGGCCTCAGAACTCTCTGGCTAAATCCCAGCTCATACCGAGAACTGTTCTCTGGGGTCCCAGAATGAGTTGGACAAAGCTTTCGCCCTACAGGGGTTCTTGAGTCAAGCTGAATAGACATGTGAACAGATCATTTCAATTCATCCATTCAGCAATTATTTATCAAACCTCTACTCTGCTCTAGGCATTAAAGATACAAAGAGGAGTAAGGGGATACACCTTTTGCAGTTCACAGTCTAGTGGGGGAAGACAGACAAGTTAACAAGCAATTACAACAGTGTGAGCCATGCTATTGTGGGGGAAGCATAGTGACGGTGGGAGCCCCTAATGTCGCTCCTACCCACTGAAGTGGTTCCTGGATAATCAGAGAGCCAACTCCTCACCATTTTTAAATAATTGCAGGAGGCTGGGTCGAGGAGGGCTAGGGGTGAGACCAGCCAGGAAGCCCTGCATTTCTCCCGGAGAGAGGGTGAGCTCTGGCTGCATCAGCACCAGCTAACACAGAGGCTCCCTTCAGGGGCCTCCCCGTCATAGGCAGAGAGCAAGAAAATCTGACACCCAAATTTACTGACAGGCAGCTCACCCAAAGGTGCATCCATTTCCCTTGGTACAGTGGCAATAGGGTAGTTGGAGAGGCTGGATGGAAAAGTCCTCTCTTTTTCCTCCTCCAACTGTCTCCCTGTCTACTCCACCGTATGGGAACCCTGTTTTAGGGCAGAGTCAAAATGAGCGACTGAAAAGGAAGCTGGTACCCAGAACCAAGAGGAAGAGCTTCCATCCAGATTATCACACTGACACGTGGTGATGAGAGGGAGGGAGCGTCAGCTCCGGTTCCGAGGAACATCTGCAGAGGGGTCTCTGCTTTGCTCTGGGCAGAGGCAGCCCTTCTGTTCCTATCAGTGGGCAGAGGGAGGGCATCTTTGGAACTTCTGGGACCCAGTTTACCTCTGGTGGAGCCACAGAGAGGTCCATCATGGCAGGATGATGGTCTCTTGAAGCTGACTTTGCACTCAGTGTCTGACTTTGGGCTCACTGTCTTTTTAAAAAATTTATTGTGGTAAAATATACATAACATAAAATTTACCATTTTAACCATTTTTAAGCATGTGATTTGGTGTCATTTAGTACATTCACAATGTTGTGCAACCATCACCACTATCCATTTCCAGAACTTTTTCATCATCCCTAACAGAAACTCTGTATGCATAAATTAGTAGTTCCCCTGCCTGCTCCCTCCCCCAGCCCCTGGTAACCTCTATTATAGTTTCTGTCTCTATGAATTTGTCTATTCTAGGTACCTCATGTAACTGGAATCATAATGTTTGTCCTTTTGTGTCTGGCTTATTTCACTTAATATTTTCAAGGTTCATCCATTTTGTAGCATGTGTCAGAATTTCATCCATTTTTATGGCTGAATAATATTCCATTGTATGTATAGACCACATTGTGTTTATCCCTTCATCTGTTGATGGACATTTGGGTTGTTTATACCTTTTGACTACTGGGAATAATGCTGCTGTGAATATTAGTGGGCAAGTATCTTTTTGTGGGCTCTGTTTTTATTTATCATCCGTTCCAGTTATCTCAAGAGGGATTAAAGTTAGATTTAAGAAAGACTTCCCGGTTTCCTACCACAGTGATCAAAGCAGCAGCTTCTCCCTCTTTGGATAGTTTTAATAACCAGAGTGTCCTCTGCCTCACCTAATCCCACCCCTGGACGGGGTCATGCCCGGAATGCTGCACTGGTCTAGGAAAGAGGCTTTGTAGGGCTCACTCTGGGGTCAAAGCTCTGGATGGTTTATTTCTAGGAGCTGGATGGTGAGGGTTTCATCGTTTTCTCTTGGGCCCTGGGTATGTTTGCCACTACTCTCCACCCCAGACCCAACTTTCTCCTTTCCCTGGCAACATCCAGGCTGTCTCCTTTTTCTCTCCCAGGCTAAATTGGGAGTGTGAAGCTGCTCTTCTTCTCATTTTAGCTTTTGAATTAAAGTGAGAACTGAATGTGGCTGGAAAGCTGACTCCCATCTGTGTGTGTGTGAGAGAGAAAAGGAGAGCAAGTGAGCATGAGCGCATGCAGGGGGAGTCAGAGCGAGGGGAGCTGATCTGGGCAGCTGCTATTTAGCACAGACACCATCCCTAGGTGCAGGCAAACAGCTCAGCAGAGAGACACTAAGGTTTGAAGGTTGGTGTTTTTCCAGGAGTGGAAGATGCTGCAGGGACATCATTCAACACTCCACAAAAATGTGCCGAGTGCTTATTGCATGCCAGGCCCCATACTAGATGTTGGGGAAACAGTGGTGAACCAGGTAGACCCACTGCCTGGGGAACATGTGTGCTGTCAGGGAGGAAAAATAGGATGCCCCGGGGTCTTGGACAGGGCAGGGTAGGGGAGTCACAGCAGGAGAACAAGAGTGCTTGGGCAGAAGGCACTGCACATGCAAAATTTGAAAATCTGGCTTCTGCAAAGGAGCCTGGCACTGGGTGATTTGGGCTCAAGAGGGCTCAAGAGCTTCCACCTCCTCCTCCTCGTCTCCCCACCCCTTCTTCCGGGGAGAACACCACCAGATGAGAGTGACTTGGGCCAGAGAAGTCTGCTCAGCTCTAAATAGCTGAGGTAGGGGCAGGGAAGCTGTAGGTCTCCTTCTGAGTTGCCACTCAGAAAGCTGGACGTGGCAGGTCCAAGATAGACATGGAACAGAGGAAACGGGATCTCAATCGCATCATAGGAGACAAGGTATCAAGAAGGGTCTCTGCTTGGTTTAGCTTACCCCATCCCTCCTGGGGGTGGGAGGGTGGGCTGGATGAGTCAGTCTTTGGGGGACCTTTCCTCTTCTTGGTTGATGGGAATGAATCATGATTCTGGCTGAAATGGGAACAGGTAGAAATCTTGGCAAAGAAAGACCCTCCGTTGGCAGAGACAGGAAAGAGCTCTCTGGGGGGCCATGCATTCTCTGTCAGCTTTTCAGTTCCCCAATGACAGGCACAGCTAAGGGATGCTGGTGTAAAACTCGCCATCAATATTTCAGGCAGCATTATTTATTGATCACTCATCTGGCTGGGACAAAAGGAGAGGGTAATTCATTAGAGATGCAGGGCTGGTGCGGTCAGTTTGGGGAAGAGGTCAGGGAAAGGTAGGTCATCGAGGAGTCCCAGGCCTGGCTCCTGCAAAACCACCTTGGGATTCCACGGATTGGGGATTAGGGTCTTTGTCTCCTTTTTTAACCCCACTGTACCCCAGATGAAAATAAGGGAAGGGCAGGGGACAGGGAAACCTGGGGCAGGCTTGGGACCGCCCCTGTGGCCACCAAGGAGATCATATCCAGGGAATCCTGCAGCTGGGTGAGCTTCCCTCCCTCTGGGCCCAATCTGCCCCTCCCAAGTTCCCTGCCCCTTACCACCTCTTGGGTCCCTCTCCCTATCTGACCCTGAAATCAGCCCCAGCAGCCTCTCTAGATGCCATTTCAGAAGCCCAGATTGGGTCCCTTGGGCTGCAGCGTCCTCCCAGGGTCAGCTTGGCAATTTTCCCGCTCCTAGGAGGGTGCCTGATTCTCACCCAAAGGGCATAACTTTCCTGTGGGTCTGACCATCTCTCCTGTGGGGAGTGGGCATGGGGTGGGCACACAGGCTGGGCTTAGGAAGCAATAGCTTGAGAATCCATAGCTATTGCTATCCATGGACTGTCCACCTGTAGGGTGCTTTCCTCGTGAACCTCCAACTCCAGGGAGTGGGGCATGAGAACCTTGCTCACCAGCCCTTAAGCAGACTGGCTGCAGGAAAGATCGTTCTCTGCAGGGGCCCGGGAATCCCACATTGGGAGGGAGCTGCGCCACCTTGTGGGCAGTTTCCTCCTTGCAGGCATCCCTCTCATCCATCGCTGCCTCCAGCATAGATATGGGACAAGCTCTCAGGCAGAACCCAAATGGCTCTAAGACTTGAGGTGCCCTCCTCCTCTAGGCAGGCCTGCCCAGCTCAGAAGGGGAAAAACAGGGAATTTTGGAGGGAGATGATCATATACTGGCTGAGATATAAGGCAGCAGGGAAGCCAGCAGTTGCTATTGGCTTGGAAACAGTCTACCTATTATCCTGGATGCCACAGATATGGGAACCACGGCCCAGAGCCCCCAGAGCCCCTCCCTTCTTTGCCTCACCCCCCTTTCCTCCAGGCTGAGCAAGGCTGGGCTCAGCTCTGCTGATCAAGGAAGAGCTGGCACAGGCTGGGGCTGCTGGCTTTTCTCTGACGTCACGGCCTGGAAATCCCATTTTAAGCAGGTTCTCTGGGTGCGGGGCACACACAAGAAAAGGCGGGGGAGCCAGCTGAAGCAGTTCTAGGCCCAAGGCCGTTCTAGCCAGGGACCTCAGGCTTGGAGAGCTGCCCAGTGTCTCCAAGATGGGACACAGGGCTAGAACTCAGCTGTCACTCCAAAGCCAATATCTCTCAATGTCCAGTGGGGACCCAGGCAGCAATCAGGCTCCCTCCACGTAGCTATAGCCATATACCTCTGTTCTGGCATCTCTTCCCCACCCTCCTGACCTAGAGAGAGCTATGGAGGCAGAGGGGAGAGGGCAGGTGGCCCCAGGGAATGAGACAGCAAGGGGTCACCTAGACCCAGCTGCATTCCCCCAGCCTCCTCCCAGGAGCCTTTCCCCAGTTCTTTTTCTCACCTCCATCTCTTCTCTCCTCCCCTGCATCACAGGGGCCAGGCCCTGTGCCGAGTTCTAGGAGACTGAGTGTTTCCATGGCAACGGACCAATGAGCTTGGAAATCTGAGCATGTTCCTGTTGACACAGGGAAACCCAGATGTGCATGGAGAGCCTGGCAATGTGGAATCTGGCAGTGACCTCCTTAGCCGCCGGTCCTTGTGGGTGCGAGTGTGTGTGTGTGTGTGTGTGTGTGTGTGTGATATGTAGGAAATGGGATTTAGGTTAGAGAGGGCCTAACCTGGTTTCCTGGCCATATGGTAGCTGCTAGCATGAGACTGCAGCATCTTACTCTCTGGAGATCTTTCTAGAACAAGGGAATCTCTCCCCTGAATTCTACCCTGACACTTCCCCTCCTCTCTGATAGAGAAAGGGGCCAATTTGCTCAGAGACCAATGGTGAAAGGCATGCCCTTCAGAGAGCTGTTGACTGGAGGATTCCAGGGAGGATGGAAAGAGCATTGCATACCCCACCTCCACTGGGAGCTTAGTTCAGGAGGTTCTGGGCCAGCTTGGCTCAAGTGTGGCGGGAGGATGTGCCCCTGTGATGCCAGGAAATGGAGAGGAATGCCTGATGTAGGGGCATTTTGCCCACCTTGGGATTCAGAGCCCGGGGCTAGGTCCCCACACGCCCCTACCCATCCCATGCTCTGCTTCTTCCATTTTCCTTCCACAAGGCTGAGCTGCTGTTTCTCTGCTCCCGTCTCCCTCCCTCCTCCTTCCCTCGCTCTCTCCCCCCTCCCTCTCCTCTCTTTTCCTTTGTTCATCTCCTCAGATGCTGCCTCTGCTCCTCTGCCATCCTTTTCCTCCTCCTGGGTTCTGCCTTCCAGGGCCTCATCTCCAGTGAGTTGTGCCCCTTCTGGTGGCCTTGGCTCTACCTCCCAAGGGCTCCGACCTCATGCCCTGCAGCCTCCTCCTCCGTCCCTCCTCCAACCTAGCCTAGGAGCTCAGGGCTCGGCCTCTCCCTCCTTGGGCCCCGTAAGCATGCCTCTTTGGCCCTAGCCTTTGCTTCCCTGTCTTCCCCTGTCTCCAGGGTTGGACATGAACCACGGGGGGCTGGTTCCCTATCTCTACCTCTTCCCCCAACCCACCCCTCTCCTCCTTTCAGAGTCTCTGGCTCACAGCTCCCCTCCAACATTTTTCAGCCTTTCTGGACTGTGGCCATACAATCCCCTAGCCCTGCCCAGCAGCCCCCATATACCATCCTCTCTTCCTTGGGGGCCTCTTCAGGGTCTTTGTCCCCAGAGCTTACACCTGGCACAGAAGGTCCAGTCGGGGAGGGGATCTCAGGGCAGGATTCTGAGGAACAAGACAACTTTTGAGGGTTGGGGCCCCTAGCCCTTCTTCAGTTCTGGCCCCTCTGGCTCTATCTTGAATCCCAAAACCATTTTCCCAGACTGAACCAGCTCAAGGCTATTTCTTACTTTGGAGATCAGAGCTCCTAGGGTTCAGAGTCTGACCTCTTCCCCTCTCTGTCCCACAGCTGGGCCCCGCTTCTCACTTGAGGTCCTTCTCTCCTATGGACTGGTGGGGCAAGAACAAAGTACAAGGCTGAAATAAATGAGGTGCCAGAGTTTGGTTTATTGGCTCATCCAGTGCCAAAGGTCCAATGGGCACCCTCTTTCCATGGAATTGGGAGCCCCTTGGCTCCTAAATTTTTTTTCTTCACACATTCCTCCTGGCCCTGACTGAAGCCACGGCAGAAGCTGGGGCAGGGTGTGGGGCAAAGGCTGGGCTCTGACAGGGGTCTGCTCACAAGGGGCCCAATCTGCTTGGCACAGGAAGAGGACCCTGGGGGACAGGAGGATGGGTCCCCAGGTGAGGAGAAAAGAAGCTGGCTCAGCAGCGGCCTCTACAGGGGCCCTGAGGGTAAAGGAGCTCAGCCCAGGGGCAGGGCAGGAATGGGAGGAGGCGAAAGGAGATTGAAGGCAGAGGAGGTGAGAGGCCCCTTGGAGTCCCTCTCTCTCATGGGCTGGGTCCTCTGAGGCTCAGAGACGGGGAGGGAGGGTTGAGAGGGGGAAAGGGCCAGCTGGCTAAGGGTGGGAGGAGGTCACTGCTAGAAGGAAAGTCCTTTACCCCAAATCCCCCAGCTCTAGACCCAGAAAGATACACAAATACACTCACTCACACACACCCCCTGGAACCCCACCTCTTTTGAGCAGGGACATGTAAAACAGAGCCCCACCCAATGCCCCCAGCTGCAGCTCTGGCCTGCCTGGCCATCCTGGTCATTTAAGCACACACTAAGCCCTTGTCCACCATTCACAGCTGTGGCCTGGAGCCTCTGCCCAGGTTCTCCGAGGCCTTCCCCACTCCCTCCCTCTTTCTCGGGTGCCTTCAGGCCAACTCTGCTCAATCTGGGCTGTGATGCCCCCCACCCCCGACCCAGGGAGCACAGGGCCAGGGAGCACAGGGCCAGGGAGCACAGGGCGGGCATGTTAGGACCTCTGAGAAGGGGATGGCCATGGTCTTCAGCAAGGCACTGGGTGGGTGGTGGCAGGGCTGGAGCGGGGAGAATAGCGGTTCAGGCTCTGAGGAGCCCCCACCTCCTTGGGTGGCTCAATCCTCAGCTCCTGGTCCAGCCTCTACCCTCAACTCCCACAGCAGGGCCTCCCTCCTCTTTTCTAAGCCCTTCCAGAGGAGTGGCCACCGGGCAGGCACTGGAAACAGCCATCGGAGGGGCCCTGGGGCCTGAGAAATGTGGGCTACTGGCACAGTGTGAAGCAGGGGCTCTGCAGCCTGTGGGGGTCAGGACCTCAAGCCGAGTCGCCCCCGCCAGAGGTCTTCTTCTTGGGCCGGGTCTTCAGCGTCTTAGAAGCCAGTGGCTGTGGGAAGGAGGGAGGAAGACAGAAGGCTCGGCTTGGAGCCACAACCCCCTCCCCATTCCCAAGCTCTGGCCAGGGCTCTTACCTCTGCTTTGGGCACTTTTTTGATGGATTTGACCCTCTTAGGGGCCTTGTCCCCCATGTCATCCTCAGAGGTCTCTGTCCGAGGATCTGCCTGGCTCGTGTTAGACCTTAAATTCAGGGCAGCATCATCTCCTGGTTGAGGGGAGGAAAGAACAGGGGCCAGGTGTCTTTCCCACCTGGCCTCCTTGCCCTCGTGTCACCCTGCCCAGCCCCGGGCTCTGCCTGTACCTAAGTCCTCAATGGTGTCCAGGAGGCTGCCGGGGCTGGGTCGGAGGCGGCCTTCAGGTCCCTGCAGGGGCAGTGCATCCTCGTCCCGGATCAGGGTCAGGTCCTGCATGCTGAAGCTTCGGAGCTTCTCTGACAGCACCCCCTGGCCCTAGGGTTACCACCGCGCCGGAGAACCGGAGGAAGGGGCGGGGTGGAGATAGAGGTCACCAGAGAGCACTGGGCAGCTACGGCATTCAGTGATTTCCCCACTGCATCCTCACCCAGTTCTACAACAGCACTGACAGGCTGGGGCCATACTTTCCCTTTGGACAGATGAGGAAACTGTGGCTTGGAGGTGGAAGTCACTTAGCTGGAGGGTAGTAGAGCCAGGACTGCAACCCCAAGCTGCACAAGCCCCAAACTTTCACAGCCCTGAGGACAGGATGGCAGCAAAGGGGCATGGACAGGGGGATGAGATGAATAAGGTGGGGCTCTGGGCAACTGGGTCTGCCCCCATCTCACCTTGGCAGCAGCCGTGACTGCCGCATTGGCGGCCAGGTTCAGGCCTCTCTTGCCCACTCTCATCATGGTCTCATAGCTCTTGTCTCGGGCCTGTGTGATGTACTCGTCAATCTCCTGAGAGGTTGGAGGGGAAGGAAGGGGAGGTGAGGGCTGGGCCCTGATGGCCAGGCCCTGCCCTGCTCTTGTTCACACCTGGACAAAGGCACTGCCTGCTCCAGGAGGGCAGGCCCTGCCAGGTCACTTTAGGCTCTGGGTACCCACGGGGAGAGCCAGGAATGGATGTGGCTGCAGGCATAGGGTGCCGTGGCCTGGGGCAGGCTGGGAAGTGAGCTGAGGGGGGGGTGGGGGTCGGGGGGGTGGGCACGCGCGGGGGCAAACCTTCTCCTTGTTGGACAGTGTCGGGTGCACGAACTTGCGGTAGAGCACACTGGAGCCCTTGGTGTAAGGGGACAGCAGCCAAATCACGAAGGCGATCTTGAGCTCAAAGTAGAAGGGGAACCTGTTGGGGGGACAGAGGCAAGTGGCAGAGCCCGGGATATGACCCTCTGCATGACCCTGGCCAGCCCCCAACCCCTTAGTGCACTAGGGTCCCCATGTAGCTCAGGAAACTGGTCATTTCTAATCTCAAGGGGACTGGGAGGCTCAACTGAGACCCCGAGTGGGAAGGTGAGAAGAGACCCCGGCAGAAATTCCCCTCAGCAGCGGCTCTCCTCAGCCTCTTCTCTCTCAGAGTCCCAGCTCTCTCACGCTGAGAGAAGGCCCCACTCCTCTGTCCTGGGGTCAGCACCAAGGCGAGCTCCCTAACCTCCCAGGTGGACTCCTGGGTCCGTCCTCACTCTCTTCTCTTCCTGCCCTTCCCCCCATGAAGAAGACTGGGGCTTCTCCAACTGTGCTCTGAGTCCCCTCCCTCGCAGCTAGGACATGCCCCTTGCTTTTAAGGACTTTTCTCCATTCCCCACCAGGCTCCTTCTCCTCAAGCCACAAACTCCTTCAGGCAGGTCTCCTTACAAAGCCTTCATCAAAGCTCTCTCCTTTGCTCGTGTCAAGAAGCATCTGTACTCACTCTCCTCAATTTCTAACCCATCACTCTTTCCTAGTCTGACCCCACTCAACTTCCTCTGCTGAAACAATTTTCCTCAAAGGCCATAGGCCCTTGTCATCTACAAATGCAATGATCTTTTGTCTCTATCTCTCTGTAAAACTCTCTTCTCTTGACTTCCAATGTACTGTGCTGTTAGTCCTCTCTTCTAAAAGGCATTTTTAAAAGGCATTAAATAAACATTTTTGAGTTCCTGCTGTGAATATACAGAGGGTTAAGACATTTCCTGTCCTCAAAGTGCTCGCAAGTAGTACAGCAGTGCCTGGAAAATGCCTTTGAAATACAAGCATCCAAAGTTTACAGGGTTGAACCATATGCCTATTTTACAAATAGGGAAACTGAGGCCTAAATAGCTGCGACCTCCCCAAAGTCACAGTAAGTCTGGCAGCTGCAGGTTTCTTGAATCTATTGTGGTGCTTTGGCTGCCACCAGAAAAAATGTGGAGATTATGTCTGTCCTTATTCTGATCAAGACAGGCCTGGATGTGGGTGGTGGCATCCAGGATCTCATGGAACTACAGGGGGAACTCCACCCTGGGTCTGAATCTTCTATTTTACTGGCTGGATAGAGAAAGTCAGAGGCCTGGGCCCTGAGATGCAGGGAGGGGATGCTGGACCTCACCAGGAAAGCACGATATCCGTGAGTGTCTCAGCCGTGGTGAAGAAGGCAAAGACGATCCAGTACATCATCCATTTCACCTAAGGGTACAGAGGGCAGCATTGGCTGGGGCCTCGGGGGAACACCCAGGACCCCACCCCTGCCTGCCAACCATGCTGGAAGGGCTGTAGGGAAGAGACATTTAAGATCTCAACTTTGCCTGTGGATCACACCAGGGCTGGGGGAAAGGAACACACAGGAACCTCCTTTGGACCAAGGTCTCAGTGCTGACAGCATTGGTACAAAGTCACCCCCATCTGTAATGTGACCCACTATCCTCCCCTATCTCTGCCATGTGGGTTGGGTGGGAGATGAAGGGTCATACACTCACATATTCCTTCACGTTTTTTGTCTTCACGGCCTTGTAGGAAGAATACGCTGGGTACAAGGTGCCAAAGATGAGCCTAGGGAGGCAGGCATGGTTACTGGGCCCCATGGCCAAGAGCCATGGACTCTCCCTCCCAGCTCTGCATCAGTCCCTGGGTAGGTAAGGGGAGAAGGCACAGAACTCCACAGTGCTGCATCAGCTGGATTGATGAACTCAGGTCAGGGGTTAAGGTCAAAGCAGTCAATTCTCAAGTGATACACAAGCATGGAGGCCTCAGCCAGACAGGGTGATGCCCCTTCCCCCTCTGTTGTTCAGTTTTTCTCCAGCCCCTGAGGTAGAGAAAGACCCAGAGGCTAGAGGGTCCAATAAGGTCTCTTAAGCCATGATCCTTGGTTATGCACAAATATATCATGGGGAGTGGGGGTCTGGTCACTGCCGTGGGGATGTCTTCCTTCTCTAGAGACTATGCCCATTCATACCCTTCTGCCTTTACTCCCTACCTCCTTATTTCAGAGCCAGGCTGGGTAGGGCCAGGTCTGCAAGGGAACCTGACACCACCTAACAGGGGACTCTACCTGGCACTCAGAGGCACCACTGTGGCCCTGAGGACCTGCCCTGGGAAGCACAGGGCATAAGGGCAGGAAGTCCTGGGAGGGGCAAAGAAATTTATTCCCCCATGTAAACACTCTTTGGATTAGGTGCAGGGGAGGGCCCTGGGCTCAAGGCCCTGGCTGGAGCGGGGGCTGGTGGTGACCCCGTTAGAGACCACATACAGGACACAGGTGAGAGAATGAGAGGAGAGAAGACTCATGCCCCTCAGGGAGCTCATCCAGACAAGAGGGAAAAGCCACTTTGAAGGCCACATGGAGACATGAGGCTCCTGGATTCCCTCTGGGGTGGCATCGGGGAGAGGAAGGAGAGAAACTGGTGGATCTAGAGGTAGCTGGACACAAGCACTTGAGAGCACTGAGAGGGAAGAAGGCAGCAGGGAGGGGATTCTGGGGTATCAGTCCCCCATAGAGAGAGCCAGGGTCCTGTGCTGGGGCAGGAGTTGGCTGAGGCCCACCTGGAGCCCCCGCCAGGCCCAGCCCCTTAAAAACATGTGGGTACTGCTTGTTCCCACATGGACGCACCTTATAGAGGCAGGATACTTCTGAATTGGCCTGTGAAGATGGGGTGGGGGACAGAATCCTCAAGGGCAAAGTCTGGGGTTGTGGGAGCAGGGTTCCCTCCTGGGGCCTGGGGGAGGTGGCAGGGACATAGCTCCTTGGTGTAGCTGACAGCCTGGAATGAAGGACACCTAAAGCCCTCCCCTCCGTGGCTTTCACAATCCTAGGCTGAGCACACACATCCTCTCCTGGTTACCTCCCACATTTTGTCCTCCAAGCATCTCTGCTTCCAGATACCCAGATGTCCTCCCTGGGGGGCCTTCAGAGCATGTGCCCTTATCCTCAGTCTCCTGACAGTCAGTGGAAGAGGGAGGAGGGACCGGGCTCTTTGGGGAGGCCAAGGCTGCTGCCTATGGCCCTAAGCTATGGAATGAGGCCCTGCCTTGATCCCTACTCTTCCATTAGCTCTCTCCCCCGAGGGAGATGAGGGTCCAGGTCTGAGGAGCTCCTCCAGCCCCGATCTGCTAGGTGGGGGAAGGGACATGCCCGCCTCCCCTCATAAATCAGCCTCCAGGATAACGGAGGGCGAAGGAGCAGAGAAATTAAAAATAAAAGGGATAGGAAGCCAGGCCTGCCATGCTCCTCTGAATATTCTCCGCTCCAGTCCTGGGTCCCACACGTCCACGTCTCTGGGGACCCCAAATAGGGACGATGTGCCTTTAAGTGACTGTGCTGTGTCAAGCCACGGAGTGGTCCATCCCCAGCTTCAATACACCTCAGCTCCCATCCCTAGCCCCCCTCCCCCTCCCACCCGGGCCGCGCCCCGCCGCTGCCGCACTCACACCACCAAGCGAGAGATGATCCAGGACACCATGGCGGGGCCGGGCGGGGACCCGGCCCGGGCCGAGGATGCAGCTGCCGGAGGTCGAGCGGCAGCGGCAGCAGGAGGCAGCAGGAGCCGCAGTAGCAGCCGCAGCCGCCGCGGGGGCCGCGGAGCGCCGAGCCGCCGCCGTTAAAGGGGAGGTCCCTGCCGCAGCGGCGGACCGTGGGCGGTGGCGGCTCTTAAAGGGGAGGCCGTGGCGGCTGCGGCGCGCCCCCTGCACCTGCTGTCGCCGGGCATGCGCCTTTGACCCTCGGTGCCCTGCCTTCCTCTAATCGCTTGTTCAACTTTCTTGCGTTCCAAGCCCTGGGTTGAGGTCCTTAGACCTTCATGGTTCCATCCTGATATCCCAGCCCACATCAGTCTGAAAGGCCTAAAAATCCTTCGAGGAATACTAGTTGTGACTTATTGAGTGCTTACTGTGTGCCAGGCCCTGTGCTAAGAGCGTCACATGCATTATTTCAGTGAATCTTTACCACCATTCTATAAGGCAGGGGCAATAACTATCGTCATTTTGAAGATGAGGAAATGAGAAGCTTAGGGAGGTTCAATAATTTGCCAAGGGTTTCAGAAATTCTAAGTCATGCTGCTGAGATATGAACCCAGGAAGTTTAAACAGGCTACTTCTCCCAACTGCTGACTAGCAAATACTCCTCCTCCATCACAGGCCCTGTAAAGAACCCACCCCCCCTCCCCCCCAACTCCTGAAGTCAAAGGTATAGCTGCACCTGTCCCACCCCACCCCTTTCCGACTATCACCAATCAACCCAGTTGGAAGAGGACCCACCCCCATCTGATTTGCTTTTTAGGTTGTCAGTTCCAAAGCTTCGCAGGGGAACAGAGCCTTGTTCTCAAAAGGTGGATACCCTGGGGCAGGGGAGTCAGATTCTCTTTAAACAGAGGGACTGGGAGAGGCCTGGGGTCCAGGTTGGAGATGGATCGGGGGCTCCAGTTCCACCCCCATCAGCAAGCACTGGCAGCAGTGGATGTCCTAATTCTGAAGACATTTATATCCAGAAAGTAGGCTAGCCTGCCTCTTGATTTCTACCAAAGCAACAAAACTCCAACCTCTGCACCCACCCTTCCCCCATGCTTTCCTTTCCTGTCCCATTTCAAAGCTTCTGCATTCCTCTACCCTTTATGCCGAGGAGTAATCCTTTTGGTGATCACAGCATCAACTGTGCCCATCAGGCTGAAAGGACACGCTCAGAGTTCTGTGTTTCAGTTACGGCCCTATTCAAACTCAGTATCCTTGAACCACACAATGGTCTATTTCCACCCTGATAATTGTATTTCCAGGCTCAAACACTTTGGAAGATGTTTTCCAACAGCCTCTAGAGAAGCAGCCTCTGATGACCCCTCTTGCTATTCTTTACAACTTCCTCTTCAAAAGGCCTTTTCTAATTGGAATGCAGTCTGTCCTCATCACCCCTAAAGCCACTTTAATTGCTGTCTGATAAACAAAAATAAATCCCATTTGGGTCTTCTGCCACCAACTCCGAGGTGGATCCAGGGCCATATGTTTCATACGTGGGCAGCCAGGCCTCCTGCTTTGAGGAACTCCAACATTCATTGCCCCAAACTTTGTTCAGGCCATCCCCCCATGGCCTTTTCCCCCCAGACTGCCTCAGGAAGGTGGGACCCCATCTTTCTCACTCCATTCACAGAGCATAAACTATGGAAAACCCATCTCTCTTCCCAAGTGGCCCCTTCCCTCACCCCCAAGCCCACAAACCACAATGACCTGGCACTTCCCTCTCCCAATTGGGCACAAATTCAGGAAGCAAAGCATAATAATTGGAGGCAGCAATGTAATGAAGATGTGAAAGTGAACCATCCTCCACCTCCAACCCCACCCTCAACCTGGCCTTGCTTTTTAGAATGGCTGGCACAGGAAAAATTTAGTCCACTCCAAACAGATTTGTTAGATTTTTAATAAGAACATGGAAATCCCAATCAGCCCTTCAACAAAATTAAAATACAGAAAGTGAAATTAAAAGTATTCTACAGTAAATGACTTTTATTAAAAAAAAAAAGTAACTGTGAACATATAAACAAGCCTGCAGGGCACTACAGTACAGCTGGAAAGAAGATAGATACATTTTCCAATGTACCTATGGGCCAATGAATTCCATCATTTTCAAATAAATTCTTAATAAAACTCCACTGAGTTGGAAAGTTTTACTGAAAATATTTCTGGACAAAAAACCCCCAAACCAAAAAGCCTGATGTAGGAAATCAAACTTTCCTTTGTATCTGGAACTTTAAGAGGAGTCCCAAGGGAACGCTGGTAGTAGGTGAAAATGGTTCCTGTAGTCACCAGTGTTTGTGTGTGTGGAATACACCACAGCTCAGACATGACAAAGTTCTTTCTCCGATGGCTGTTCCCTCAAGATAGGACTGAGATGGGGGTAGGCGGGTAACGGGGACTAAAAGAATCCTAAAAAGCCAATTCTTTTAAATTCTGCTTTGGCTGATTTTGTGCTATAATGGGCAGTTGACTTCTAAAAATCATATTTCTTCAAAGAGTTTTATCGAAAGGAAGACTAAATGTAATGTGCCTTTCCTCATAATCCAGGAAAACAACTGTGGTATTTCAAAAATTCTAAAAATATCTACTTTCATGAAATAGTAACTATTTCACTACAAACCTATTTTTCACTAAATACACACATTTCCTAATCCTGGAGCCTCCTGGGAAAAGCAGTGGGTTCTCCCTGGGTCCTATAAGACTCCAGTGTTCATGGGAGAGATTGTGGGGAATGGCTTCATCCCGTCTCCTGGGATGGGCTGTGTCAGAGGTCAAGTGCAGAATAACTGTCAGGCCTCCACCAGGCAGGTTTATGCAATTAGCCCCTACTTGTACCAGTTATGTGATTCCCCCTACTCCAAACACATTCCCACTTAACTAGGCACAAGAGAAAAAGAAAAGAAAGGTGTGCCCACATTCCTGGTTTCCACGAATCTCAAATCACGAGAATGTGCAGGAAAGCCCAGCGATGTTCAGGCAATGCAGAGTCCCAAAAGGCCACAGGATGGGGATGTGGCACCCTCGGCTTGGAGTCTGAAACTGTGTGTGTGAACAGTGACTTTCCTGTGTCAACCTTCAGTGTTGAGGCAGCGTAGAAAAGAGTGGCTGGAGAGTTTGTAATACTGACCACACTGGCTCCAAGTGAAGGCCTCTGCTCCAGCAGAGAACCCTGCCATTCCCTGTATGTGTTGTGAGTGAAAGACCTGCTTCACAGGGGAGTTTGGAATTTCTCCACACCTAAGACCTTGCCAGTTTGGATTCATGAGCCTTGAGGGTGCCAACAGCATCTTTCACTGCATGATAAATGATGTTCTTCACCTGGAGAGAGCAATCAGCACAGTCAGTTCATGGCAGCCCCATACTGTGTTCTGGAAACGAAAATGTATGTTCTACACTGACTATAATCCTACTGGTTAGTGAGGAAACCCTTCAACCAGGACTGCATGTTTCCCAAATCAATCCCAAAGATGATTTACAAGTCACGTAAGATATAAGATCTATATTTAAAAAAATGATTAAATCATTTGAAAGGTTATATGATCACCATCATCTATGTGCTTAGTGTGCTCAGCACTATTGCTAAGCTCTTTATGTGGACTTTCATTTAATCCTTACCATAATCCTATGAGTTAGAGTCTCTCATTCTCCCCACTTTACAGGTAAGAAACTGGGGAAACCAAGGTTCCATGGTTACGAATGCACTAAAACAATAGTGGGCAGGTAGGATTATTGGATATTTTTTCCCTTTGTGCTTAAATGCATTTTCCACTTTGTCTAAAAGGAACATATATTATGTGTGAAGTAGGAAGATATATAGTGAGTTCCCACTATGTGTCAGATATTTTGCTAGGGAAAAGCAGTGAATAAAACAGTAAAATCCCTGCCTTCATGAAGCTTAAATAGCTTACGTTCTAGCAGGGATACAAATAAACAGATAAAATACATGGTATGTTAGATGGTAAAAAATATACCAGAAAAAATAAAGCAGTGACAGAGGACTGGGAGTGCTGGAGGTGACATGTTAAAAGTAGAGACCTGATGGAGGTGGGGTCTGAAATATGTGTACTTGAATATCTCCACTATATCTATAATATCAATGTTATCTATTTATCAATGTGATTGTACTTTGTATAACAACTTTAATAATTTTCAAAAAGGAATAGCAAAACAGATCAGACTCAGGGTTTAAGGTGATTTAATCTACCAGCAGCCAAGAAAAATCTACAACCGCATTGGTCACTGACCAAAGAAGACACACCTGAGTCACAGGCATGATGGAGGAAAACAGGCCACAAGTGAGAGGCTGGAAGAGTATATATTTATACTGCTGAAGTTCTGCCTGGGGAATCATGCTTCCTTATTCTTTTTCTTTTTATGCCACCTAAAGCACCCAAGTGTATTAACAATGAAATTCTGCCCTTAAAGTTGCAATCCATTTCGGGAGCAGAGGAAAACCTAATCTGATTGTCCAGCTTAGATCTATAAGGGGAGAACAATCCTCACCCTGTGAGTACAATTCTTAGGGCATGAATTGCAGTCTCTAGGAGGGATCTAAGGATTGAGTCTGCACAGAAATGTGCTGTCAGGAGCAGCTTGGGGGAAATACCCCTTCTCAGAAACATGCTTTAGCACACACTGCCACAGTGCTTTTCCCAGTGACTGGGAAAGTCAGCCTAGTCAGTTACTGACACTGACACACTGTATCTCCCAGGGGCAGAGAAATAGAAGACTGTCCGTGGAAATGAATAGGTTAAAAGATGAGTATTCTCTAAAGGCAACCTGAAGGGGATTGATTAAATACCTCCTGGTATGGAAGGACTCCATACCCCCAGACATGGTTCCCTTAGTCACCTTTCCACAGCATACTGCCCAGAGAATACCCTCAGAAAGCAGAATGTGCCTCCTGTGTAGGTAGCTGAGTAGGAGAAGAGAAAACAGAATGGGGGGAAGGAGGAGTTAGTTACCTGCAGTTTATCCTCATGGTTTGTGTGAGTGTTAGAGAGATGCCTGAATTCCTGCGTCAGGCGGAAACAGTGCTTTACATGTTCTGGAGATACAAAGTCTTCTGCTACTTTTATGCAACTGTATAAATTGTGCACCTGGGAGGGGAAAAAAGTACAGAGGGAAAACATCAGGCATTAGAGATTCAATAACACATGGAAAATGTCCATGATATATTTAAAATTTTAAAAAGCTTCAAAAATAATACTCCTTTTTTATAAAAACAAATGCAGAAAAACTCTAAGTATAAATTTATAAATAAAAATGTTAGTATTCGCACAGAAAGGGACCTGGAAAAATCTATCCCAAACTGTTAACAGTCGGCTACCTTTACAGAAGGAGGACGAGGGGATTGAAAGGGATATGGCACAGGTAGCTGGGCTGAGACTTTCACTTTTTCTTTAACAGGCTCCACTGTTCAAAAATTTTTAAATGAGCATTTAAAATTATGTAGAAGAAAATTAAAAAGCAAAAATAAGTTGCAGTTTAAGCGCAATCAGTCTAATCCAGCCATTTATATCTATTGCCAGATTAGCAAGAAAATCAGAAAAACGGAAGCCCATGGAACTGTGGAGCCCAACTCCCAAATTGGAACCCACCTGGTGAGGGGCTCCAGCAGGTATGAAGACAGCATCTCCCAGGAACTGAACGATGGCCCAGCCTTGCACACCATACTCCTCATAGAGTCGCTTACGGAGAGTCTGGTCCAGGTACCAACTTTGGTCATGAATTGGGTCATGATCAGGGGGATTCTCTTGGCCTTGCTCTTCTCCAACCTGAAGCCATGACCAAAACCCAAAGATGGAAAAATCAATAAATACATAACAATAATTAATAGCATAAATCCAAATTGCAGCAGCACAATGTCCCTAGTGGGCCAAAGCTTCTGCTTTATTCTAGTCAAAATCCTCCAAGTGTGAATTCAGGTCTTTGGGGCATTTTGACAAGAAGTACAGGTCTTTAATACCAAGGGACTCCACATAAGAAATCCTAGGCAGGCTGTCTCAGCACCCCCAGAGGCATACCTTTCGGAGTAGCTCCCGGATCTTCTCTGCATCCTTGGCTGCATAGATGTGCCACAAAGCACCAGGCTTCTCCTTTCCGTCGTGAATCCTCTGCTTTGTCACCTCATCAGCATCTCCCTCGTCAATTGTCTTGAGTACCTCTGAAAAGAGCAAAATGACACATTTCAATGAACCAGTCATTTCAGAACCTGCAAGTGAAGCAAAATATCCAATTCAAACAAGTTTAGTCTCCACTATTCTCCATCTCTCTGGAGTAATAAGATAAAATCAAAGAATCAAAACTCATATTGGTCTAAGCTTCCTATACACAGGAAGCATAACACTAAATCTTCCTTACTTAATAGAGACTCAGCATTTTTTGGAGGTATAGTTTTCCTTTAAAACATATTTCTTCCTGAAACTGTGTAGTCATACCTTATGTTTAAATTGTAGGTTATTTCCTGCTCTAAGTAGATGGACTCTATGTACTTTCTCAAGACCTCTTCAACTCTAGAATTCTATAGATTTAAGGCCACAAAGCATAAAGCTTCTTTGGCAAGTTAAGATAGCTGGCTTCTAATGCTTGTTTGTTACAGTCCCTTAAAGGACAACATAATGGAAGGATCTGCAGGTGTGCAGCATCAAAAGCAAATATGTGGTAGGAAATATACCAAAGTAATGACATTAATTATCCCTGAATCTTGAGATTTTGAGTTTTCTTCTTCATTGTTTTATTTCTTATTTTTTTAAAGATTGGCACCTGAGCTAATATCTGTTGCCAATCCTTTTCTTCTTCGTCTTTGTCTTCTTCTTCTCCCCAAAGCCCCCCAGCACATAGTTGTATATTCTAGTTGCAGGTTCTTCTGGTTGTGTTATGTGGGACACCGCCTCAGCATGGCTTATGAACGGTGCCATGTCGGTGCCCAGAATCTGAACAGGTGAAACCATGGGCTGCCGAAGCAGAGTGCATGAACTTAACCACCTGGCCACGGGACCAGTCCCTTATTTTCTTCTTTAAAATTGTCTAGGTCAGGGCCCAGGGTTTCACCGGTTTGGATCCTGGGCATGGACCTAGCACTGCTCATCAAGCCATGCTGAGGTGGAGTCCCACATAACAGAGCCAGAAGGACCTACAACTAGAATATACAACTATGTACTGGGGGGCTTTGGGGAGAAGAATAAGAAAGAGAAGAAAAAAAATTGTCTGTTTTCTAAAACTTTCATAATTAACACATATTAATTTCACACTGAGAGATGGCAGGGAGAGCAAATGCAGCAAAATATCATTTTTATGGTTCCTTTCTGTGCAAGTGACCTGGCTCTGCCCTCTGTCACCCCACAGCTAATCTGGCTGATGGACCAAGTAGGCCAGTTTGCCCTTTCTTCGAGCCTCTTTGTGAGGCTACACACTCAGTGGAAAACAGCAGCATTCCCATAAAGAGAATAATTCTGGTCAAAGATACACAAGTAGCACTCTTCTCTGCTAGAACCTCCCTTTGTCTAACAACATCTACTGGGTACCTACTATGCATCAGGCCTGGTTGAGATTTAAGGACAAGCCACTGGCCTTGGCTGAGGAAGAAGATACCTAATTCTACTCCTGAGGCCAAGCCTTACCAACCTGAAGCAGTGGGTTCTAGGAATCGTACCTTCATCATGAGCACCCTCCCCGATGGGGATCCCAACATACACCATCACATTAACTGCATCAGACACATCTAAGTGAAGATTTGTTGTGCCAACTCTTCTATCTTCTGCTGTTATCAAGCCTGAAGGTAAAAGGAAGATATGAAAGGTGAAAGGGCAATATTCTGAAGAATCCATGGAGACCCTACAAGTGAAAAAATACTCAAAGATGTTCTTAAATGAGTAACATTGAGAGAGTGAAGTGTATCTGTTTATCAAGAAATCATTCTCCTCATCTCTTTTCTAGTGTTTTAAGGCTGTTTTCTAGCTCAGTTGACACTATTATTAGCTTTGGCCATTGAACCAATTCCACTCTCTAAAAATGACCTCTCCTTCAAAAGCAAAACAGATATGGACATTAGTGTCTTTCAAATAAAGCTTGGTTTTCACAGTGATGTAGGACATTATTGTGACTTCACAAAGAGCTGGCTCGGTAGCATGGCACTCAGACTTCTTCACTTTTTTTTTTTTTTTTGAGGAACATTAGCTCTGAGCTAATATCTGCTGCCAATCCTCCTTTTTTTTTAAGATTTTATTTTTTCCTTTTTCTCCCCAAAGCCCCCCGGTACATAGTTGTATATTCTTCGTTGTGGGTCCTTCTAGTTGTGGCATGTGGGACGCTGCCTCAGCGTGGTTTGATGAGCAGTGCCATGTCCGCGCCCAGGATTCGAACCAACGAAACACTGGGCCACCTGCAGCGGAGCATGCGAACTTAACCACTCGGCCACGGGGTCAGCCCCCAATCCTCCTCTTTTTTGCTGAGGAAGACTGGCCCTGAGCTAACATCTGTGCCCATCTTCCTCTCCTTTATATGTGGGATGCCTGCCACAGCATGCCTTGCCAAGCGGTGCAATGTCCACACCTGGGATCCAAACTGGTGAACTCCGGGCCACCAAAGTGGAACGTGTGAACTTAACTGCTGCGCCTGGGCAGGCTGGCCCCTTCACTATTATTTTATCAAGTCTCTTGAAAGCTAAGACTCATGTCTCCTCGGATAGAATTTTTGAGGGGCTGGCCCCGTGGACGAGTGGTTAAGTTTGCGCGCTCTGCTGCAGGCGGCCCAGTGTTTCGTTGGTTCGAATCCTGGACACAGACATGGCACTGCTCATCAAACCATGCTGAGGCAGCGTCCCACATGCCACAACTAGAAGGACCCACAACAAAGAATATACAACTATGTACCAGGGGGCTTTGGGGAGAAAAGGAAAAAATAAAATCTTTAAAAAAAAAAAAAAGAATTTTTGAGAGGAAACTTTCTAACTACTGGAGATATACAAGCTTATGGACTGGGTCCATATGGATGTTACTCAAATCAATATGACAAAAGCAAACATATTCAAAACCATCCTGGATACTATTAACTTCTACAGCACTTGTCACTTGCCCTCTATCATCTCTACACTCCCTCTATAGGTGAAATGGAAATAATAGTGTCCAAAATGGGCAACTATGGCCTCTCCCTCATACCGTAGGCATTGTACATCTTGGGGCCCAGATCGGGCCTTACAAAGTAGCTGGGTAGCCTCGAGGCCAGATTGAGCCGGCCATCTCGTTTCGTATATTCTGGTAGAGGAAGGTTCTCCATCAGATCTTCAAACCTACAAAAAAGGGGCAAAGTTCACTTTTCTGTGATTACTTTGTGAAGGCTTCAGCAAGGCACAAGTCTCTCAAGATGACCCACTGTAGTTCACTAACCTTGTTGGCATCATGTCCCGAAAATCTTCCCCAGGAGGCCAGTCCTTGAGTTTGAGCACCATTGGCTGCCCATCTTCTGACCTTAATCGCTCTGGAAGACAGAAAGCACTCCCACAAACATCTGCTGGGTTGGCTGCTGCCTGATTTTCCAGTAACTAAATGTTGTAGGAGACCAAGCTCTTATTTTCAGACTTATAAACCCCCATAATGGACTAGGTGGGCTTTCTTCTCCTCACTCACTACTTTAGTACATGCTATATTTTTCCATCTCACAGGGATTCAAGCCCCCTTCCACTGAGTGAAAGTGCTCCACACACCCTGTGGAATTACATGCTTAAGCCCAGGTGTGCTCTGGGGACCATGTGATTGCTATGCAAGTTACCTGGCTGGCACCAGGAAAGAATGTTCCTCCCGCCAAGAGGATGTAATTTGTCATTCCAGGGGCAGGGCTGGGCATATAGATGCTTACTTTCTAGTCTGCTATTACTGAACCAGATATCAAAGCTACTTACTGCATATGATCTCAAAGCCATCCCAGAAATCCCGAACTTTCACATCAGAAATTATAGCACAATTCCTGCAGTTCACCAAGTCCACATCCTGGTCTCCAAATTCCTGGCTAAAGGCTTCTGGTTTCCAGAGTTCAGACCTGAGCTTTTTATGTACCCCTGAAACCAGCACTGGCTGTGGAAACAAAAATATCCCAATCGGAGGCATTTAGGAAATACTTTTAGCTCAGGGCTAACGGACAGAATAGGAGGGTTTCCTGGGGACGACCTTGTCTTCTCCATGATGATTTATTGTTCCTTCCCAGTTTCAGAATCTATGGATTTCTACATGCCAAGTATAACAAATGGAAACTACTTCTACTCCATTATTATACTTGGTTCTCACCCTGGGGTGCATGTCACAGAAATCACTTCTGCTGCCCTGGTATCTACCACTATTTTGAGGTGAGAGGACAAAAAGCTGACAAATGCACCTTTGAGAATACGTCCCCACATCTAGAATAAAAAACTATCCAGACAATTCTATAACCTCCCCCTTCCTCAATCACCTCCTAAAGTATAAAAATCAGGAAATGTTATCACACTATCACACAAACTTGTGTGGCCTTGAAACATTTACTTAGAAAGGTACCCCCTACCTACATCCACCTTCGCCTCACCCCATATCACACGTAAGGATTTTCCTCTAAAGGTGTCATTAATGCCAGATTGCCACCTCACAGGAATTTCAACTGCCCTTTTAAGAACACAGAGCTACACAGCTTAGAAATAAAAGGATCCACAATGTATTTTTAGGAATCTTCTGCTTTTTAAAAATCCAAGAAAACTTGAAGTAGCAAGGCTGTCTACAACAAACTTCCTTTGTCTAAATCTCCCTGGCAAAAAATCTGCCAGAGAGGACTGGAACTATCCTGGTAGCTGTGGTGGGCAGGCAGACAGGCAGGCAGACAGCTAGCCCTGGGAACTACTTATTCTTGCTTACCTGGCCTTGCTTCCAACACTCCCGGAAGATCTTCCAATTGTTTTTGTTGCTAGGGTCATGGAGACACAGAAGTCTCCCATCACAGAGCCAGGAGTGAGAGGTATGGGGGTCCAACACATTTAACCCCATCACCATCTCCTTTACCTCCTTTTGGGTATCAGTCAAGTTACAGGCCCGCTTTGCAGCATCTGAGGTTTTCTTATTTTCTACCACTGAGGCAATGATGTGGTCGAGGAAGTTGGGTAGGCTGGCCTTGTTCTTTACTCCCTGCCAGACACAAATCCATCAGGTAAGTTTGAAGCACCACGAAAAAAGTATTCAAAGAATTGTCTCACAGTTATATTTACAAGAAAGAGTTCTGATCTACCTGATTAAATTTCATAAAAGTTACTGAAATGTCTTTTGTAATTGGAGGGGGGAGTGAGTCTGTGAGGTCAACATCTTAAATTTCCCTATCCTTCATATTTTGCTCTACATTTATGAAAGAAAAGTATAGAAAGATCTCCTGTGCCTCAAGAGATTTGAGACCTAAGAAATATCTTTGACATTTAACTTGTTTTAAGCATATACATGTAGACTGCAGGGATCACACCCCAATAAAGAGGTGTACCAGAGTATCCGAGGGGAACTACATGTTCTGAAAATAGTCCCCTACTGCCCAGTCTTCCCCTGCTGCCACCTCACTGAGAATTTCTCATGTTTTAGCTGATGGGAAAGCTCAGGCCCAGAGATGAAAGCAACATACCCCTGAGGTCACAGAACTGAAGGAGGGGAAGGGCTTTGTAAACTGGATAATCCTGTACCTCAAGTATTACTAATCATTATCTCTATAGAGTACACGTAATAATATACATCCAGGGAAAATTAAAAAAGAAAAAGGAGAATTGGGGGTCAAGCAAGTAAAAAATAGAGCCCAAGTAATCTTTTTTTTTTTAAGTCACTTATCCAAAAGAGAAACAACCTACATTGTACAGGGCTCAACCACCCATAGTTCATTAAGTTTCAGCCATTAATCATAAAATAGAATGAGAAACATGTTTATGTACTTGTTCAAAATTATTTCCAAGATATATAAACTGAAAACAGAAAAGTAATTGTGCAGAACATTTGTGTAAAAAGGGGGGAAAAACTATATATACATGATAACATCATTGAAAGGACACTCATGAAACAACAGTGACCTCCAGAAAGGGAAACAGGTGGCTGGGAGATAATGGTGGGAAGGAGACTTTTCACTGTATCTTTTAAATTTTGTACTTTGTGAATCCATTCATTCAGTAAATGCTTACTAAACACCTACTGTGTATCAAACACTGGCACTAGGGATATAGTGGTCAATAAAACAGTCAAAACTGCCTTTAGCACAACCAGAGGCACTCACAACTAGAATATGCAACTATGATCCCACAACTAGAAGGACCTGCAACTAAGATATACAACTACGTACCAGGGGGTTTGGGAAATAAACCAGGGGAAAACTATGTACTGGGGGGCTTTGGGGAGAAGGAAAAAAAAAAAAGATTGGCAACAGATGTTAGCTCAAGTGCCAATCTTTAAAAAAAACAACTGCCTTTAAAGAGAGGTGAGACAGATAATAAATAAAACACACAGTAAGTCAGATGGTAATAAGCGCTATGGAAAAAATAAGTGCAGAGAAAACCAATTTGAGTGAAGGATGGGAGTGGGAAGGACTTTTTAAAAGAGTGATCTAAGAAGGCTTACTGAGGAGGTAGCATTTCAGGAGGGGGCAGAGGAAGTTGATGAAGCAAGCCATCTGGTTACATGGGAAAGTTCTAGGTGGAGGAAAGGATAAGGGCAAAGGCTCTCAAGATGGAGCAGGCCGAGCCATGCTCAAGGAACAGCAAGGAGGTGGGTGTGGCTGAGGTGCAGTGAACAAGAGGAAGAGCGGTAGCTGAAGTCAAAGAAGTGAGGGGAAGATGCACATAGGACTGGAGCCTTATAGTTCACTGAAAGGACCCTGATTATATTATGAGAAACAGGAAGACCATGAAGGATTTTAAGCAGAGGTGACATGATTTGACTTACATTTTAAAAGGATCACAATAGCTGCTAGGATGAAAATAGACTGTAGAGTAGAAAGGGAAGAAATAAAAGGGACTGGTAAGGATTTCACTGCAAAAATTCAGGCAAGAGAGGATGCTGGCTCAGAAAAGAGAGGAAGCAGTGGAGCTGATGAGAAATGGGTGGACTCTGAACACATTTTGAAGATCAAACTGAAAGGATCTGTTGACAGATTAGATATGAAATGTGAGAGAGGGGAGTCCCAAATGATTCCAAGATTTCTGGCTGAGCGATTGGAAGAATGGAGATGCCACTGACCAAGAGAGGAAAACTACAGGAGCAGGCTTACAGGCAGATGATCAGGAGTGTGCTCTCAGATGTGCTAGGTTGAACTGTTTATTAGATACTCAAGAGAATATGCTATGGAGGTACTGCCTAGGTAAAAAAAAAAAATGTAATGTCTGTCAAGAAAATAAAGTGATTTCTGCTGCTGATTGCAAAATTTCAATGTCTCAATTTCTACTGACTTCCTAACACGGCACAAAAGGTTCACTACTTAAAAGGATCACAAACATTCCCAAAACTTCATGTAAAGAGAGATCTTGTCAGCTGGACAATGCAGAGAACACAAGTCACCCACATACCCTCTAACCCAGTTATCAGATCTCTGATGGTTTTCATGGAAAAGCAGCAAAGCCTAGAGCCTTAGAGAGGACACTTACTGCTGAGGATGTAGAGAAGACCGGGGGGAAGGGTATGCCTGTGTCCAGAGGGGTTTGAGGAAGCTTTCCGGGCCCGGAGTGAAGGAGGTCTCGAAGGCTAGAGCCTTCAGTTTTGTTGTTGGAGGCAGTGGGACCCAGTAACAGACTGTTAAAAAGCTTTGGAGTCAACGGAGAGACCTTTGCAGTGGAGTTGAACGAGTCCAGCCCAAAGGGTGAATGAGACTCTTTATTGAGCACCGACCTCAGGGACCCTGCTTCTGTAAGAATATAACCAGGAACAGCATTAGGCATGGCAAGGAATACCCAGCAGGCAACTGACTCCTAAAAATCAGTCAAGTTGGGAAGGAGGGAAGACTCTCCCCTCCCCTGCCCCCCAAACTACGTACGGTTTGTCTGGGCCAAGCCTGATGAGCTATGACTACAGCAGGTCTCATGGCCAAGGAGAAGCTCTCCTACTTCTTCCTTTCTTTTCCAGATCTGGATTTCAAACTTCCTTTTGTTCCCATCCATCTTTCGTCTCCCTCACTTTCTAAGACAGTGTTTCTTCAAGTGGGTTTCCAGAATACTTGTATTGGAATCACCTGGAGTGCTTGTTAAAAATGGAGATTCTTGGTCTTACTCTAAGCGATCCTCATTTAATAGTTTTGGTGGGGCACAGGAATCTGCATTTTTAACGATTCCCCAGGTGATTCTTGTGCCCATTGAAAACTAAGTCTAGCCCTCAACCCTGGCTGTATAACAGAACCATCTGGGAAACTTGTTAAAAGCCTTGTATCAGTTCTGACTAAAGAGGTCTGGGGTAGAGCCCAGGCATGTGACTTTAAAAAAAAAAGCTCCACTTCTAGAAGGAAGGTGAAAGAGATTCCCTCATTTTATGTGATCAGCCAGAGAAAGCAAGTGGCATGTTTCATAAATGTGGATGGTAATGTGTGAGCTTGAAGAATCCCAGAATAACTCAAGTGTTCCACCCATAGGCAGGACAGAGGCTTGTGTGTATCTCACCTTTTGTTTCTTCTTTAGCCTTTTGAGTTGCTAAATCCGCCAGCCAGTGCAGGGCAGAGGAGGGTGGGGCTGTGTCAGGGCAAGGGGGCCTGATGGCTTTTAGCTCACTATTGCTATTTGATGCCGAACCGTCTGCTTTCAGAGGCTCATCAGATCTGATGTCAGTGCCGTCAGCTTTAGGAAGGTGGTCAGGCTCTGGAGTCGTTACTGCTGCAGTTCCTCCTCCGCCTGAGAAGGGGGTTTCATTTCCAGAAGAGGCACTAGGGTTTATGCTAGGAAGCTAAAGCACAGAAGACCAACATGGTTAGAAAGCTGTCCTTGTGTAGAAAAAATAAAACGCTATGTATGTCAATTTTTTCTCAATAAAACTGGAAAACAAAACAAAACAAACAAACGCAAATAGTAATAATGCTGACACTAAATAGATCTGGAAAAACAGTCTGAAACCGTCCCATAAACTGCTATTTCATTCATTCATTAATTTAACATATATTTATTGAGTCCTATGACACGATAGAAACTATGCTAAGTTCTGTGGAAAGAGCAGTGAACAAGACTTGAAAATAAAAGTTTTTAGCATGCCTGAGGCTCAATTTCTGCGATGGCAAATTGGTGATTAGAACTTGACTTCAGAGAGCTAGTCCGAGGATTAAATGAGATACTATATGCAAAGAGCTTAGCATAGTGCCTGGCACACATAAATGTTCAATAAATGTTTATTATTCTATTACTGAGTTTTCCAGATGATTTACTCTAATGTCAACTCTACTGAAAATATATCTTGAGGTCCTCAGGATTAATCCCTGAGCCTCTTACTGACCACGTATTAGCAGTGTTCCTGGAAGGGCCTCCAAATGTAAGCAGTTAGTTGTGTGCGTGTGTGTGTGTGTTTTTAAAACAGCCTCTTGTCCAAAATAGTCACCATCAAACTGGCATGACCTCCACCTCTGACAGAGCAATGAGAAAACCACTGTCTCTCTCTGGAGGCTTGGGATTGCTTTCAGGGTACAATGATCCCAGCTCAACAAGCCAATCGTCATATTTCTGTCCTCTGTAGCTAACACAACAAGGACAGGGACAATGCACACAGATAGTACTGTATTCCTAGTAACCTTTTTAATAATCTTCACCTATACAAGGACCCTGAGGTATAAATCGTGATAAGATGCAAAGAATCTTCGTGGTTTTTGTTTCCTTGTTTTGGCATGGAAGACTGGCCCTGAGCCAACAGCTGTTGCCAATCTTCTTCTTTTTTCTTTTCTCCCCAAAGCCCCAGTGCATAGTTGTATATCCTAGTTTTAGGTCATACTAATTCATTCATGTGGGATGCTGCCACCGCATGGCCTGATTAGCAGTAGGTCTGTGCCCAGGATCCGAACTGACACACCCCGGACGACTGAAGCGGAGTGTCCAAACTTAACCACTAGGCCACAGGGCCGGCCCCACTCTTTGTGCTATTTATTAACCAAGCCTGAATTGGTTTTAAAGATGAAGAAGAGAAATTCGTACTAGTCAGGGGGATTAAAATTCCTTGAGTAACTCTTTTTGGGTTCTCTCTAGAAAGGCTTCCCATCTCCTAATTCCCCAGGAATCCTACAGGATCCTGGCACAACAGAGGTGAAAACGAGGCGTTTCCTGGTACTAAGAACTTAAGTTTCACTCAGTTATACCCACTCACATCACTTTACCTGTGACATCCCATTGGTGACAGCAGGTCTCAACACAGATTTGTTTTGCCGACTGATACAAGGGCAGTTTGCTTTAATTCCCCACTTGCCCCGAGCAGCGTGTACCATGTCTCCAATATTGTAAAGAGCTGGAAAAAAGACAATAATAACAATAAACATTAGAATGCTTACATGCATCAGGCATTGTGCTAAGGACCTCATTTAATCTCCCTCAATCCTTACCACATTTCAATGAGGTAGCAGCTTTTTCCCTCAATTCTTCATCATGAAACTGAGACTCAGAGAAGTTAGGTTGTTCGCTCAAGTACATGTAAGTGGTAAATGGAAGTATTAAGACTTTAACCCAGGTATATCTAGCCCTAAAGCTCTGTGCACTCTTAACCACTAAGCGCCACATTCTCTTCCCTCCTCCAGTAAATATTAACAAGGTGTCCTCCAGGAGAAAGTCTAGGGGTAGGTTCCTTAATGTTCAAGAGTACGTAAACATTTTGAATTGTGTACTTGAGATTTATGTACTTTGCTGTAAGTTATACCTAAAGAAAAAGAAAAAGTGAAAAAACAAAAAAAAAGATCAATGTAAACTTTACATAAACCTTTAATCAACGCTTGGACCAGCAGGGAGCAGGTATCCTACCACTGCATTGAGGGAGCCCTTCTGCTTGGAAGTACTGGGTATAAAGGATGCAGGGGGTGCCCCCTGCAACACTTTCTTAAGTAGAAGAGAAAACAGGCAGTAATTTTGCAGATTCACCATCTTCAATGCCTGTATGTTAATAGAAGTGTGGAAGCTGGAAATACAGACTTTCTGGAGGAATCACAGAAGTAAACTGGGACTGCGACACAAATGCGACCATTTGTTCCTACTGTTAAGCTGCCTTCTTCATGGATTCAAGAGATTTGGTTAGCTTCAACTGGATTTTATAAGTCTAAAACCAAAGGTCTTTCTGAAAATGTGGAGACTGGCTTCTTCTATTCTGGTCCTGCCAACCAAAGCCATGTAAAATATTATCTGGAAAAGTAGCCAACCTCTCCGACCAGAAAGGTGAAGCAAAGTATGTGTAGTGGCTACATATAATCTAACATATATATCTAAAAATTCAAATTCTCAGAGAAATCTGTGAGGCTTAAAAAAAATCAGGCTGAGATAAACCATTTCACCAAATTTTACGGTGTGTGAGTAAAACATTTTTTTCCCTACCGAATCTAAAAAAGTAATTTCTTTACCTGTGCCAGGGATGATCTGTGTGGGCATGAGATTCTCTGGTTCATGGGACTGCCCCTTTGCACACTTCAACCAGGAGAAAACCTCTTCATCACCCATCTCTTCTGTCTCTGAAATGGAAATAAAATGACTTCACTCTTTTAATGAGGGTCACAAGATGTACCCCTCTCAGTGAGTCGGAGTTTCAGACCCTAAAGGCCAGTTTTCTCATGGGCCAAAGAAGATAGCTAACTTTAAAAAAATCTGCTTCACTTATGTATAATTTACATATAATAAATCCAACAATTTAAAGTGTGTACTTTGATGAATTTCCACAAATGTATACAGTTGTATAAACACTATCACAATCATGAAATAGAACATTTCCATCCCCTTCCTAAAGTTCCCTCGAGCCCTTTGCAGTCAATACACCTCTCTTCAACCCCTAGCCACCTGATCAACTTTCTAACATTAAAGTTTTGCTTTTTCTAGAATTTCACATAACTGAAAGCATACAGTATGTAGTCATTTGTGTTTGGCTTCTTTCATTTAGCATGACTTTGAGATTCACCCATATTGTTGTATGTATCAGTAATTCATTCCTTTTTATGGTTGAGTAGTATTCCATATGGTATGGATGTACGACATTTTGTTTACTCATTCATCTGCTGGTGGACATTTAAATTGTTTCCAATTTTTGGCTATTACGAATAAAGCTGCTATAAACATTCAAGTACAAGTCTTTGTATGGACACCTTTTCATTTCTCTTATAAATACCTAGGAGTGGAATGCTGGGTCATATGGTTATTTTATGTTTAAATTTATAAGAAATGGCTATAATGTTTTCCAAAGCGATGGTACCAATTAGCATTCCCATTAGCAATGTTTTAAGATTTCTAGTTCCTCCACATCCTTGACAACACTTAGTACTGTCAGTTTTTAAAATTTTAGCCATCCTAGTAGGCATAGTGGTTTCTCATTATGGTTTTAATTTGCATTTCCCTAATGAGGAATGATAACTTTTTTTCATGTGCTTATTTTCCATTGATCTATCTTCTTTGGCAAAATATTGGTTCAAATCTTTTGTGCATTTAAAAACTGGGTTGTCTTCCTGTTACTGAGTTGCAAGAGGTCTTTATTATGGATACAAGTCCTTTAGCAAATATACGATTGGAAAATCTTTTCTCCCGGTTTGTGGCTTGACTTTTCACTTACTTAAAAGTGTCTTTTGAAGAGCAAAAGTTTTCAAATTTGATAACAATTTTTCTTTTGCTTTTTGTGTCCTATCCAAGAAATATTTATCTAACCCAAGGACAAGAAGATTTTCTATTCTTTTATGTCTAGGTCTATCATTTACTTAAAAGTTAATTTTTTTCTATATAATCTGAGTAAAAATAGAAGTTCATTTTATTCCAATACCAATTGTTGAAAGGACTATCTTTTCCCCATTGAATTATCTTGGTACCTTTGTCAACAACAGTTGACTATGTATGCCTGAGTTTACTTCTAGACTCTCGGTTCTGTTGCATTACCACAGCATTTTAATTACTGTAGCTTTATAGTAAGTCTTGAAGAAGTATAAATCCTCCAACTTCGTTCTTTTTCAAAATTGTTTTGGTTATTGTAAGTCCTTTGCATTTCATATAAATTTTAGAACCAGTTTGTCACTTTATACAAAAAGGCCTACTGGGATTTTGATTGGAAGTATGTTTAATTATAGATCAATCTGGAAGAATTGACATCTTAATATTCAATCTTCTATCCATGAATATGGTACATTTATCCATCTATGTAGTCTTCTTTAATTTCTCTCAGCAATATGTTGTAGTCTTTACTGTGTGTCTTTTACATATTTGCTAAATTTATCTGTAAGTACTTCATGTTTTTTTGATGTGACCATAAATTATATTCATTTAAAATCGAATTTCTAATTGTTCAATGACAGCATACAGAAATACAACTGTTTTTTGTTATGTTGATTTTATATCTTCCAATCTTGCTAAATTCATTGATTAGTTATTGTAGTTTTTTTTTTTCTGAGGAAGATTGGCCCCGAGCTAACATCTGTGCCAGTCTTCCTCTATTTTGTATGTGGGATGCCGCCACAGCATGGGTTGATGAGTGGTGCATAGGTCTGTGCCCAGGATCTGAACCCACGAACCCCAGGCTGCTGAAGCAGAGTGCATGGACTTAATCATTATGCCACTGGCCAAGCCCCAGTTCTTGTAGCTTTTTGGTAGTTTTTTGGGATTTTCTATATAGATGATCATGTCATCTGATAATAAAAACCATTTTGCTTCTTTCCAGTCTATATCCAATCTATATTTTTTTTGTTATGATTTTGTCTTTTACTTCTTAATGCTAACTAGTCACTCCCGTACAATGTTGAATAGAAGTTGTGAAAAGTGGACATCCTTGCTTTCTTCCTGATCTTAAGGGGAAAAACTCAGTCTTTCACATTATGTAAGAAGTTCCTATCTATACCTAATTCAGTGTTTTTCAACCTTTATTTCTTTATCACTCCTCTAAAAAACCTTCTAGATCTTTATTTGGGGAGGAGAGGGGATAATTGTACTTCCCACCTCGAAATTTCAATAAATCTTTTTTCAGTAAAAGATATACTGTATAACTGTTTATGTACTGTGACCCTCTGGAAGGGCATAAACCATTATATGTTAGAATTCCCCTGCCTCTGCCAAGAACCAATTTTCACCCCTGTAGAGAATACATGATCTAGTTTGTTGAGAATTTTGACAAATGATTTTTCTGTATTTCTTGAGATAATCAATGGTCTTTAAGCTATTAATATAGTTAATTGTATTGACTGATTTTCAAATATTAAACCAACCTTCCATTAATGGGATAAACCCCAATTGATCATGATGTATTTTTCTTTTTATGTATCTCTAGATTTAAATTTATGAAAGATTTTTACATCTATGTTCATGAAGGATACTGGATCTGTAGTTTTCTTTGCTTGCTCTATCTTCATCTGGTTTTGATATCAGTGTAATGCTGGCTTCATAAAATGAGTTGATAAGTGTTTCCTCCTATTTTCTGAAAGAGTTTGTGTAGAACTGGTATTATTTCTCTGAAGAGGAAAGAATGAGGAGGTCAAGGGGCAAGGAGGATTCTTGGCCTGTAATAAGATAAAGCAACAATAAAAGGAAGCAAAGGATTTGAATAGACAGTTCTCCAAAGAAGATAAACACACGGCCAATAAGGACATGAAAAGATGCTCAACATCATTAATTATCAGGAAAATGCAAATCAAAGCCACACAACAAAATACTACTTCACAGCCATTATAATGGCTATAATCAAAAAGACAGACAAGAACAAGCATTGGTGAGGATGTGGAAAAATTGGAACCCTCATTTATTGCTGGTGGGATTATAAAATGGTGCAGCTACTTTGGAATACAATTTGGCAGTTCCTGAAAGGGATACAAAGAACTGTTATATGACTCAGCAGTTCCACTCCTAGCTATATACTCAAAAGAACTGAAAACATAAGTTCACACAATAATCTGTATTTATAATAGCCCAAAGTGAAAACAAGCCAAATGTCTATCAACTGATGAATGGATAAACAAAATGTAGTATATCTATACAATGGAATATTGTTTGGCAATACAAAGGAATGAATTAGTACTATGTGCTATATAACATGGATGAAACTATAAATGCTATGCTAAGTGAAAGAGGCCAGTCACAGAAGACCAAATATTGTATGATTCCATTTACAAATCTTCTTCAACTTACAATGGGGTTATGGCCTGATAAACTCATTATTAAGTTGAAAATATCATAAGTCAAAAATGCATTTAATACACTTAACCTACTGAATATCATAGTTTAGCCTAACCTATCTTAAATGTGCTCAGAACATTTATATTAGCTTACAGGTGGGCAAAACCATCAAATACAAAGCCTGTTTTATAATAAAGTGTTGAGTATCTCATGTAATTTATTGAATACTATACTGAAAGTGAAAAACAGAATGGCTGTCTGGGTACAGAATGGTTATAAGTGTACTGTTTGTTCACCCTTGTGATCACATGACTGACTGGGAGCTGTAGCTTGCTGCCATTGCCCAGGATCATGAGAGAGTATCATACCGCGTATTGCTAACACGGGAAAAGGTCAAAGTTCAAAATTCGAAGTATGGTTTCTACTGACCGCATTATCACTTTTGCATCATGGTGAAATCGAAAAATTGTAGGTTGAAGGACCATAAGCTGGGGACTGTCTATATATGACATGTACAGAATAGACAAACCCATAGAGACAGTAAGTAGATTGGTGGTTACCAAGGGTTAAGTGGAGAGAAGATGGGGATGGGGAGTGACTGTTAATTTTGGGGAATAATGAAAATGGAAATAGATAGTGATGATGGTCATACAACTTTTAGAATATACTAAAAACCTTCGAATTGTACAGTTTAAAAGGGTGAGTTTTATGACATGAGAATTATATCTCAATAAAGATGTTATTTAAAAAAAAAGCAAACAAAGGGAGATGAAGAACAACCCTTCTTGACTTGTTTTAGTTTTCCTAGTTAGGCTGGAGTATTGGCAATTGTAATGAATGAAGCTAAGCAGCTAAAGAGGGGGCATAAACCCATTCCTACTTCTTTTCCAAGTCCCATTCCTCCACTGACAGATTACCTTTAGAACTGCACAAGACAATATTAGCTTACCACTGCGTGGACGGCTTTTCCTGAGCCTGTAACAGTCAAGGCAGACCCCAAATCCACATTTGCGACAAACCCAGTGGATGTTGAAGAGAGTTGTTTCACATACATCACACATCTCCCGTACACCACGCACTGCTCGTTTCCATGCCACTTTCTCTGGTGAAAAGAAGAGGAGGAATATTGTTGGCAGTGACCATCCTAAACAACAGCAAAAGACCCCAGATCCACTGATTCCTACTCAAGCCATTTTGTCCAGCTATAAACCTCAAAGGTTCATGAAGTTTGCGTTTCTCTAACTGTAAGAGAAACAAACTACATGGAATTTCTACTATTTCTGAACAAATGTTAACAGAGAATGAATGCCACATATTATTACTTAAGATACTATAAAATTTTCAATTTGGGGGAATTTGAAATAAGAGAATTTTTATCTTGAAATGTGGCACATAATTTCATAGTACAATTTTCCTTGGTCTAGAAATAGAGTACAGTATCTCACAGACATGGAAATATCATAAATGTGTGAATAATATGGGTTCTAGGAGTGAAACATGGCACCCAGTAGCACTTCATGTATTCATAAATCACAGAGTATTGCTTACTAATACAAGTTTGTTCAAAGAAAACTGAAAACATTCAGAGTGAACCAACCTCAAATAGGGATCAAAATGCATATTACGGCAGCTGTGCTACAAAAATGAAAGGCAAGCAGGGAAGGAGTTTTTGGTTTGTTAAGCGCCAAAGACGGAAAGAATGAGGGTTGCTGGATATAGTTAGGGCCTCAACTATTTAGTTTGCTATAAAGAAAAGTCTTATCAGCTTTAATTCATCCATAGAAAATGCCACCTGCCACTCCTTCTACTCCTCCTTTTAAGCAAAAGAAAATGAAAGTTTCCAACTAGGAGTGCCTGGAAGGCGAGCAACAGGGTGCCTTACGGTGTGGTTCCACCATCATCATGGCCTCCTTCTCGGACATCACGAGCTGGCAGAACTGGTCCCCAACGTTGGCCAGGATGTATTTTGAGGTTTCTAGGTCTATCCCTTCTGCTAGGGAGGAAGAGGGAATCCACAGGTTCATGGCATCGGGGTCACTTTGCTGGGGACTCAGAAACCCCTCCACACGGAGTACTCCCTTTCGAGTGAAGATCAACCTGAGATAGGAAGGTAGACAGTCAAATACATGGAAAATAGCAGCAGCAATACAAACTAACATACACCTCAAATCCTAGGACCTAAAAGAAATTAAATGAGAGTTAACAGGAATCAGGCTGAGTTAAGAATTTTCACCATATTTGACCAAGACAGTATACAATCTCTGCTTGTTAAGACTTAATGAGGCCTGGGTTCTCTAAAAAGCTGTCCCAAGGAATGCCTACCAGTTTCTCCATCCACTTGTACTACACCTACGCCAATGCCACTGAACTGTGACCAGAGAAAAACACAGAGCCATGCTCACTGTCACACTTTAAATTCATGTCTACCTACATCAGGTGAGACCTTAATGCTGCCTGGCAGTCATAATACAGTTTCCTGGTGCACCCCCTCTCCTAGATACGTTTCATATCTTCTCCTTTCTCTTAAAACCTCCAATATTACTTTCTCCATGAGGAAGGACCTTGCTAAGTATTCCACTGAGAAAATACAAAGAGCCAGAAGAGAACTTCTGAAGCTCCCACCACCACAGTACCATACCTTCCTGCAACTGGGCCTATATACTCCATGTGACCTTCTGCTACTATGAATGCACTAGGTCCCGGCAAACACCAATCTCTTCACCTATGCTCTGCATTCTATCCTCTTTCATAGGCATCCCTCCACTAATTCTCTCTTCTACATCATCTATTTTTCTCTCTGCTGAATCATTCTTGTCAGTATTTGAACTTGCTATCTCAAAAATCCTCTAAAAATCTGTATCTCAAAATACCTCTTGATCCTACATTCTCCTCCATTTATTTGCTTATTAGAGCAGTTTCTTGAAAGAGTTATCTATACTGATTGTCACCAGTTTCTTTCCCTTTTATTTTCTCTTAATCCACTCCATCAGGCTTTCCTCTACCAATCTACCAAAACTGTTTTTGACGAGGTCATTCCCCCTTGTTAAACCCAATGGTCACTTCCAGTCCTTACCTTACCTGACCCAATTAGCAGCATTTGCCACAGTTCATTATTCCTTCCTGGAAATACTTTCTTCAGTTGTCTTCCAGAATACTTCACTGGCTTTTTCTTTCTCAGCCTCCTTTACTAGTTCCTCCTCATCTTTCCCATCTCTAAATGTTGGAGAGCTCCAGAACTCAGTCCTTGGACTACTTCTCTTCTGTACAGTCTGACTGCATAAGTGATCTCAATTAAACTCACAGCTTTAAATACCTAGTGACAATATAAGTTTTTATCTCTACTTGGAGCTGTTCCTCAGCTCTGGAGTTGTACATCCTGCTGCCTTTTCAACATCTCCATTTGGAAATTTAATAGGCATCTCAAATTTAACATGCCCAAATTAAAACTCCCCATTTTCCTCCCTAGACCTGCTTTTCCCCAAGAAATCTCTTTATCAGTAAATGGCAAATCCATTCTTCCAGTTTTCAGGCCAAAAGCCCTAGACACATCCTTGACTCTTTTCTTTCTCTCATACTCCACATCTAACCCATCAGAAAATCATGTGGGCTGTACTTTCAAAATATACCCTTTATCCAACCACTTCTCATCACTTCCATCGCTAATTCCCTGCACTAAGTCACCATCATTTCTCACTTGGATAATTCCAACAGCCTCCTAATTTTTCTCTGCCTTTGCCTTAATGTAATCTATTCTCAAGAAGGGAGTCACAATGCTCCTTTAAAACATTCATCCGTGTCACTCATCAACTCAAAACTGTCAATGATCTTATTCACTGTGAAAGCCAAGGCCCTTAGAGTAGTCTTTTAAAATGTGGACCCATCATTAACTCTTTGACCTCAATTCCTTTCCTCCCTGGCTTACTCTATTTTAGCTACCCTTGCTCCATGAAGATACCAGGAATATTCCAGCCTCAGGACAGTTGCTCTTGTTGTACCCTCTACCTGGCATACGTGTCTCCCAGAGAAATGCATGGCTCACTCCCTCACCACCTTCACGTCTTTACATAAATAATCTTCTTTAAAACCGTAGCTTCTCTAGCCTCCTCATACTTCAATCCTCTTTCCCTTCTTTATTTTTCTCAAAGTTATTATCAGCTGACAGACCATATATTTAACCTTTTTTTTTCTTATTTACTGTCTCCCTCCCCAACTATAATGCTAACCTCCTGAGGGCTAGAATTTGATGGTTTTGTGCACTGCTTAATCCTCAATGCCGGAACAATGGCTGGCACACATTAAGTGCTCAATAAACATTTGCTGAATAAGTGAATCCATACCACATGGATAAACCACTCAGATTTCTTTATTTTAAAAATGAAAGATTTTTGAAAGATCGTTGATTTATTGAGAAGAAAAGTGACTAAATAACTGTTTGGTAAAAGCAGGGGACATTTCTAGGATTTTCATCAGTTATCTCTACTTCAAAGATGCTTCACGTTATCTTCTAATCTTACTTCTCCTTCTCTCAAGGGGACTCAAGGGACTCTAGCACTGAAGAGAGGAGAAAGTGGTCAGGCAGAACCATAATACAAAATGGAGTCCTGCTTATACCACTGGTTTCAAATGGAACCCAAGTTAGGAGTAACTCAACGTAGCTCAGGGGCTGGTGGCTGAGATTGTTCAAGTTCAATTCTCCAACGACAAAGCCACATGTCATTTCACAATCCAAACAACTAAGTGGCTACTATGACAGAGCCTCAGCACAGACCCTGAGAGCAAAGGGGTAAGAAAAACAAAGAAAGTTGGTGAGATGTGCTTACAGATTCAGAGGAAGAGTGGGAGTTATGTATCATTAATGGAGACTTGGAAGGAGACAGACAGTAGTTTGGGTACCTCCGGAAGTGAAAGAACCGGCAGGCCACAGTGGAATCATCTTGCTCCTGTTCCTTAAACTTCCTATACCGCTCTAGGCGGCACTCACGACACTTGTGCAAGTGAGGGGCGACATTGATGCATGACCCATCCTGCAGGAAGGGCTCTCCAGACTGCTTCAGCTTTTTCACTTTGCTTACATCTTTCAGGACTGACTGGCCAACTGTAGCAAGGGAGGGAGGAGAAATGGTTAGTCATGAGAGGTATAAATGAGACTCAATAACATGATCCTGGGGACAGATACTTGTCCTGACCTGGGCCACTCTTCTTTGCACTGCTTGGGCATGCACCCATCAGGTCCATCCTTGCAGAAAGGGAGCGAAGGGAGCACAGAGGCTTCAACTGGTTGCTAAGGACTACGGAGAATCTGTGGGAAGTGCCCCATTACAGCAACACAACTCTGGGCATGGGTGAAGAAAACCCAAGAAGGCAGAAGGTAGCTGCCATCTGCCTCTAGCCCTTCATGATATGACTGTTCTAACTAATCAAGGACTCTTGGACTCCCATGGGATACCAATTCCTAATGACAACAGCTACTTTTACCATTAAATTTTCTTACACACTTCTGGACCATAACCTCATACCACAGAAATTAATGGCTTTTGGAAAAGGTGTTAAAGCCTTATATATGTGCCAGAGAGAATCAAACTGAGGAGTGATTCTCTTTGCTTCCAGTCCACAAAAGGCTGCTATTTGAGAATAGATGCGAATACTCAGTAACTCCCCTTAAGTAAATTCAAAAGAACGAGTCAAAGGGAGGTACAAAGAGATGAGAAAAAAAAACACAGAAAGAGTTCCTAAACAAACATTTTATCAAGGAAGACTGAGGATCTTCCTTTGTGGGATTATCATTACATAGGACAGACACCCCTCTTACAGTCTGGTTTTGATGCAATCCTACCCTGAATCAGGAGGTCTGATGAGAAACCTTTGCTGGACCTTTTTGGCTATGTAATTTTATAAGATTATAAAACTTTCATCAAAAAGAGGGCCTCCGCTGCCCAAGAACACAACAGACATTTGAGGCTAGTGCCAGAGCCCATGTATAGCCCCAGCAGGATCACCTTTCAGGGGTGCAGTCCGAGGCCGGCCCTTGGGGGCCTGCTTCCCTTTGCCTTTGCCCAGCAACAGCTCAGCACTGCGCTCCCCATTGGGGCCCAGCTTCCCCATCAGGTGCTCCGGAATCCCCTTCAGGCCAGTCTTGGCCTGCAGCTGCTCCTCAGAGTCGCTCAAATCTGACAGGTCACTGTTGGTGCTGGAGTCCGAGTCCTGTCTGCAAGCCAAGCTTCGCTCATCCAGTGAGAACCTTTTCACAGCTTCAAAAGGAGCTTTGTTTTCCTGTGAAAAATCTGCTGGGGGGGACAGAAAGCTGCCTGAGTGCCTGCCAAAGACGTTACTAAAGGTTTTGAGGAGGGGATTGTCTTGCTGCCCAGGCCCCACAGTTGGCCTCTCCTCTGTGGGGCTCGAGGAGAGTGTAGGCATCTCAATGGGCTGGGTGAGGCTGCTGGTGGGTGAACTGGAGCGGCCATTCCCCATGGCAGAGAGGCTTGGACCCCCAGTGGTAAGAGCTGAGCCTAGAACACCAGGTACCAGTTTGGAGGAGTCAGTTGTGATGAAGAGGGTTTTCTTCTTTGCTAAAGATGTCGAATCTGCAGAGTGAGACTCGGGCCAGCTGGGTGCTGCCTTGGAGGTGACAGTGGTAGCAGAGGAAGAGCTACCTGATGCCTGAGATGCAAAGCTGCTGAAAGGGCTATGTTCAACTTTCTCCACAAACGCCAGGAAAGGGTTAGAGGGTTCTTCTCGGGACAGTTTAGGGGGCTGTAAAAATAGATTTTCATGACTCTCTGGGGTGCGGGCATTTAGGAGGCTCCGTGGGAAGGCTGGCGTGAGGGTGGGCATGGACTCTGCAGGCATTTTCCGGTCCACAGAGCTGCCAGCCTTAGAGCCAGATTTAGTGTCTGCTCCAAGGGTGGACCTGCCTTTACATAGGTTCTCAAGGCTTTGTTTGAATGAGTCTCGACTGGAGGAATCATCAGGCAAACTTTCTGAAACGGTAGTGAAGTAGTTACTGGTGGGTAAAGTTTGGGACATGCATTGAAAAAACAAGTTTTTGGAGAGATCAGTGTCTTTCTGAGACTCTGGTGCAGAGCTACAGCCAAAAGAGAAGCCCAAAGGTTTGTTCTCTGTGGCTAGAATCCCATTGGACTGGCTCCTTCCACTTCCAAAAGTCAAAGGTTGTGATGAACTTGGAAGAGATGCTCCAAATCCAGAAGAGGCCAGAACAGAATTTCTTGAATTCTGAAAAGAAGATAGCCTGAGTTAGTGATGCTGGCTTCTCCTGACAACCTTATGACCTCTTTGGACCTAGGCCAACATTTCTTGTGGATCAATCAACTTTTCTTTCCTACAAATCCATGAAAACTGCTCTACTGACTAGATTTCACCAGCATTAGGGCAGAAACCTGCCACAGACCATACAGAGGGCATCTTTAGCAAGGTGAGCTAGAGATAGCAAGATGTCAATTCATCCTGCCACTCCCTCAGTTGTTAGCCAATTGGTTGTCACAGCACTAGCAGGCCGTGTAGGCTTCTCAGTATCTATTTGGAAATGAAGACTTCACCAGGAAATTGGAGAAAAGTGTTCCTGAACAGACATTAGCTTTTACTTTGAAATATACCTACTGACCCTGTAATATTAATCTACCTCAGTGACCTTTGGGGCTATTGTTAAAGCTTTGATTTATTTAAGCTATTGCAAATTATCCATCTTACAAAAGTGACTTTAGCCCCATAACAAGCCCATTGTACATTAAGGAAAATCATTTTCTTTGTTAGTCTGAAACTTCCCAAGATGGACCCTTTTGGAATTTGGCCATTTATTTACGGATTCAAGTCAACCCAAAAGACAAGTATCTGTTTCAATTGAATTTAGACCTAAAAATGCTAATTAAAGAAAGCACACTAATTACTGAACGCTTTTGTTATCATTAGGATCTAACAAGTCTCCAAGTAGGAAAAGTGTAGATACTGATATACCCACGAAACAAAAGCATTCAGCACAACAAAATGGTGAATGAATAAACACTTTCCTTTTTTTACCTTGAAAGTATTAACTTCTGCTATGAATAAAGAAGGGTAGGATCACTTTCATATGCATTACACACACGTATACATACACAGAGAGAAACATCCACAGGTAGATATGAGCCCTTATGTAATACTTATTAATTTAAGAAAATCCAGTCCCTAGGACTTGATTTACAAACAATAGATTCCTAAAAAAAATTAACTTTCTGGTAGTAGAGGATAATATCCCTAAACACTCACTTTAAAACAATGGAAATAAAAATTATTCCATGACTGCTTAACAGATATGGGGTTTCCTTTTGGGGTGATGAAAATTTCTGGTACTAGACAGTGGTGATGGTTGCACAACATTGTGGATGTACTAAATTCCACAGTATTGTACACTTTAAATGGTTAAAATGGTAATTTTTGTGTTAGATGTTACTTTGCCACAACTACAAAAATATTCCAAATAAATGAAAGAGCTATTGTTAAAAAAGGGGGGAGGGGGTTCCATTTATTTAAGGTATTCTTTAAATATGCAAGAGGAGTCTATATTAGGACTGTCCTTGAGGGTTGCATAGAGGCATGAGAACCAGGGAGGCCACCTATGGCTTGCCTCCAGTTGACATTTGCTACAGAGACTGCTTCAGGGCATTTTGGAGTTAAAAACTTAAAGATTATTATTCTTTCTTCTTTTCCTTTCCACTAACCAACAACCACTGACTTAAACCCCCCGCCCCCAAGAAAAAAGAAGAGACCAGACAGATACAGCCCTGAGGCTTTGCTGTTGTTTCACTAGCAGAATTTGGCCAGGAGCCTTGACACCTGCATGACTGCAAGGAACCAGTGTGGGTAGCTCAGGTTTCACTACTAAAGGTACCCTTTAAAAATAAATACACACACGAATGAAAAATAACTTGGAAGGTCCTTCATTTTCCTTCAAATGATTCAATTCCAAACCCTTTGCTTAGAAGAAAGTGATGACAAACTGATTTCAACTCAAGTTTTAGGGCAAGAGGTTTCCTGGGGGCTGTGTCCCTATTTTAGATTTGACATCATAATGGAAACATCCATTTCTGTACTTTAAATCATATCCTAGGAGAATACCAAGAGGCTGACACATTAGCAAAATTACTGATACAGTCAGAGAAATTTCTCCAACCTGTTTGGAAAATGCCCTTTGAATCCATATTTCATCTATTCAGCTTTGCTATTCCAAGAGTAACAGCATTCAGTGGATCTCTTCTTGTAGCATACAAAATTTGGTCTATTTTGTAATCCCCATTTACATCCACATTGCTGTTGACATGGAGTTGATTTTAATTAATTTGGGCAATATGATGACTCACACACACTGGAAATCCACATAAGATCCTCACCTAGTTCTCCTGGGAATTCTGATCAACTAACAGAGGACAAACCATGAACAGTGTGAAATTTGCATTTACAGGCCTTTTCCTCTTCTGCCTGGACATTTTACCTCCCTCTTCATCCCTGCACACTAGGGATTAACAAGCTGCATTTGCTAGGGAGAGGAAGAAGTCAGAGGAAATGTATATGCCATTTGTTTTATCTGACATTGTTTTATCTGACACTGTTGTACCTAAAATAATTCCATTTTAGGATGTGAGCTCCTTCAAATAGGGATTTCAATTCTTTGTTTATAATATACAGTACTTAGCACACAGTAGTTTCCTATACATAATTTAAAAAATCATTTAGTATTTTATCTTTATATTTCATATTCCAGATTAAGTTAACAGCCAGTTTGAAAAAAAATGACTCACATCATAAATGATACCTTGGTGACCAAAATAAGAGTCAAAAGATTGTAAGAACTGATTTTGATATTGTTTCAAATTTGATTGGGGAGTCAACTTGATGCTAACATGTATTTAACAAAAGTTCCATTTTAGCAACAATACATGCATACCAGACAAAGAATATAGTAAACTGGATACTACTGTGATTAATTCCATCAAATTTCCCAGGTAAGGCTTTAAAAGATTAAGTTAGTATTAAAAAAGAAAAAAGCTTTTATAGCCATATCAAATCACAGAAAGAAGCCCAGCCTCAAAGGAAAATATCATAGAAAATGATGAAATGAAAACAGGGGTTGGTGATAGTAGCTTTCACATAGGCTTAATTATAGTGTTCACTGTTACCAACACTGTAATTCATCACCCTTGCCTCTCATAGGCCTGGTGGAGGCTCAACCACTACATGAACTAAATAGATAATTTAAAAAGATTCCCCACCAGATCTATTTTAGCATCTCATTAAATTGGATTGTATAATCTGTTTTTGATTAGCCCAATTGTTCAGGTGACTTTTAAGAGCTGATAAACTTATTAAAATATACACATTTGTCCAGTGAGCAATAAAAGACTATCCACAGAGTACAATTTAAGCACATCTCAGAAATACTCCTTCCCTATGGCATTTGAAATGCCTTTCAATGTGTTAACAACAAAGTAGGGTGAAAGAGTGAACCCAAATCTTGCAAATCTGCCCCTGAAACAACTCACCTCTCCTGGGGCCTGCAACCGGCTGCCTTTCTGTTTTTCCGGCCCAGCCCCTGCTCCGAGGCCAGTGTCTGAGATCCTCACCGTGGTTGGGGTGGAGCTGGTGGTAGTGACCACAGCTGCTGAAGCCACCAGGCCCTGGCCAACTTGTTCCAGTGTTTTTCCTGCCTCTTTGTTTTCGGCTCCACCCACCTCTGGGGCCAAAGATGTCTGACCTGTGGCTGTAGAATATGAAGTGAAAGGTACAGGTGTGTCTCCACCTACAGGCTCATCCTGCACCACCAGAGTCCTGCCGTTTTCTTTGGTGTAAGTGGCAAAGCGAATGTTGCGGTTAATCTGGGGGACAAATGTAGTCGGTGGCTGCTTGGCTCTCTGATCCAGCCCTGGCTCTCCACTGGTATTCCCTCCTTTCCAGGGCCCTCGGCTCGCCTCACCTCCATCGCTCCCATTACTGTCTACTTCACCCCTGTCTCCTTTTAATTTCTTTGATGCAGAGTCACACCCAGAGTCCGAAGCACTCTTCCTCCTCCGGCCATCTTTCCCCTCTATGCTCTCTCTCTTCTTCTTTCCTTTGGAAGATTTTACTGCTTTTAACGTACCCCCCTACAAAACAAAATTCAAAAAAGATTTATTAAAATGGACCTTCCATCCTGTGAAAACCATAAACCATTAGCTCTTTCCTATCTCTAGAAGCAGACAATCAAAGCAGGCACAAGTTTCCAAGTTCCAATGCCAGTTCTACATTCCCTTTGTCAAAAAGCTCCAATCTTCCTGTGACTCAGTTTATATGTACATATTCAAGATAATGGTTACTAGACCTCACTTGGCAAACTTTCCCTTAAACAAAATGCACTACTTCCTCAAATGGACTTTTTTGAGGGTTTTAAAAATTTGTGGAATTTCTTTTACAAAATAGACTGCTGGAGGTGGGCTAGGAGCTCATTTGCCCCTTGCTGAAAAAAAGTCTGCTTTATTTCACATTTATCTCCTTGTTTGACAGAAAACTGGCATTTCAAGTATTGAAATAAAAAGTCTCTAAAAACTTGTGACAATTTAACAATAGGAAAACCAACATTTGCAAGTCTGTGACCAAAGGAAAAGTGAGCCCAAGAGAGATAGGTTTGGCTTGCTTTTAGATACTATAAAGATGCAATCAATCTCTAGACCTCATTTCAAAGCATTAGAGAGAGGAAAGCAAAAAAACCAGGTTATCATAAACTGCCAAATCTTTTGGCTCTTCCAATAATTTTAGCCTATCTCATGAAATCTTACTTGTGCTTTATTTAAGAGGTCAGATAATCTTAAATGATACAGGATCAGAAGGGGCAATTCCTATCTGAATAAATTCCTTCTTTGAGAAGGACAAGGGGCAGGTGACTTGGGACACAGCTAACATTCTCTCAAGCAAACTTTGTGCAGCAAGGACTTATATCTAGAACATTCCTAGACTGGTATCCCACCACAAGCGGGTATTCTTTTTAGCTTTAACTTTCAGATAAAATGTGTTGAGGTGCCAATAAGCTAGTGACTCACAGTTATTTAGCCATTAATATTCACCAACTTAATCTACTCTTACTGCCCTTGAATATTTATAGATTCTTTGTGCAGATCTGTATCTTTGTTATAATCACTATAATAGCTGTTACAACAAACTTTTTCAAATTTTATATTTCTTCTTGTCATCTCTAGTTTCTATATTTTTCTCCTTCTTTCTTTCCTTCTTTTCCTTTTTTTGTTGCCTTCATTTCCATGTTTTCTCCCTTAACTTCCTTCTACAACTCATTTTTTTTTTTCGAGGAAGACTAGCCCTGAGCTAACTGTCGCCAATCCTCCTCTTTTTGCTGAGGAAGACTGGTCCTGAGCCAACACCCGTGCCCATCTTCCTCTACTTTATATGTGGGACGCCAACCACAGCATGGCTTGCCAAGAGGTGCCATGTCCGCACCCAGGATCCAAACCAGTGAACCCCGGGCCACCAAAGCGGAACGTGCGCACTTAACCGCTGCGCCACCGGGCCAGCCCCCTTCTACAACTCTTAACCAAAGCTCAAGATTTATTTGTTTCCCCAATACTTTTGGTAATATCAATCTAAGTTTCTAAATCTTTCATTCAAGAATTGCTTCTGTTTGCTAAGAATTGTTTTCATTTGCTCCTTCAAATTTTTTTTATCCTTTCTTCAACATTTATCATCATTCAGTTTTCACTGTTGTGAACTATTTCTGCATGATCAATGAAATCTCTCCTTTCTTGCTCACTCATTCAAGGAGACAAGGTGACTATGGATCTCTAAGAAGGGTTACTGGAAAACTTGGCAGAACTGTCAATAATAATTGTACTTTGTTAGCTAAGAAGATAGTCACATTATGGCAAAGCTGAAAAGGGAAGAATCAACATCTGCTGCTGAAAACCACAGATCTCACTTCTAACTCATCCAGCCAACTTGTAGAGCTTGGCTCATAGCAACCTTCCTGAGCAACAACTTATTTATATGTCCTACTTATGGCAAGCTACTCACACGTGAGTAGACAACCTAGAATACTGAGACCAGTACTCTCCAGCACTATCTGGCCAGCTGAACAGTACCTGGCATATAATAGGTGCTTAATGAATAAGGAAGAAAATGAAAAAGGGACCCAGTACACCATCAAACTAACAGGTATTTTTAGCCATTTAAACACAGTCAAGAGATTTATCCTATTTGTGTAACACAATATGTTGTAATGAGCTGTTAAATTTAACCCTGATGCTTCTTTTCCTACCCTGATCTTGTTTTATCAAGTCAAGAATGACTGGATAAAGATGATGAGGAAAACTGTACGCTCAGCAGGAGTGGCCAAGACAGCAATATTACAGAGGTGCTAAAAGACTATGAGGAATATGTGCACAGCTGGTTGTCCTAGTCAATGTCCTACTGAAGGAAATTCACACAAGATTCCTTGACTGGTTCAGGCCCTGATTTATAAAGTATCTTTTTGGGGGGCAGGGGACCATGATAATTCAGAATGAAGTGAGTGTTGGCCTGGTTCATGGTAAGTATGGAGTAATCCACTGTGTGCTGAGCACTGAATTGGGCACCTGTTTGATTTGCTTCTTCTTGGGATATGGAACTTCAGAACCAGTTGGAGCTCACTACCACCAAATGGAAAAAAAAAGAGGATATAGCTTCTCCATTTGTTATTACTGGATAGGTCATGAATACTACCAGTGCTTATTACAGCTTTAACTGTCTGCTGTATCTTTCAAACATACCTGTCCTAAAAGAATGTAAGAAGAAATAGTTAGGCCATGGATTTTAAAATGGCTAGGCAACACAGCCATGATTAAAAAGGTTTGCTCAGACTAGGTCTCTTTCTTCAGAGTAGCCTCCCTTAACTAGACAAGACTGTGGGAACAGCAAGAAATGTACAGTGGCTAGAGCTGAAATCCAAAGGGCATCCAGGATAACACACACACATAAGGAATCCACATAACAAGATAATGCAAGGTCATGAGTCTGCTCGGAGTCTCAGTCTATTACTGTACCTCACTCTGAGGCGTCGAATTATCCATCAGCATCACATGGATCAGTCTGGGATCTACGGACTTGATCTCACCACTCTACAGTAGGAGCAGGATAGCAGAAAATATGAAAAAGGGAGGAAAAAAGATTTAATGCCTTGTCCACCAAAGATGTAACCATGTATTTTTCTAATCTATCTAATTATCTCATATTCTCTCATTTTTTCTTTTTCTTTCTTCCTTCCTTCCTCTCTCTCTCCCTTTCTTTCTTGCTTTTTTTGCTGAGGAAGATTAGCCCTGAGCTAACATTTATTGCCAATCTTCATCTTTTTTTTTTTGCTTAAGGAAAATTAGCCCTGAGCTAACATCTGTGCTAATCTTCCTCCACTCTATATGTGGGTTGCTGCTACAGCATGACTGACAAGTGGTAGAGGTCCACGCCTGGGATCCAAACCCGTGAACCTGGGCCACTGAAGCAGAGTGCACCAAACTTAACCATGACACCACAGGGCCAGCACCATCTCTTTTATTTCTACTCCCCTACTAGAATGAATGACAGAATTGTGTTCAATGCCCAAGTGTCTCTTTTAGGGATGTTAATTTCAAATTCTGCATCTCTAAAACCTTCTTACTCTGTTACATTTCATTACAGAAACCAAAAAACTTCAGTACCAATAATCATTAAAAGCACTATGCTAAACAAAACTCACCTCTCTACTATTAAAGAACAAAAGCTTTTGGGAGGGGCCAATTTGACAGATATTGTCAGATTTAATGTGCATATCCTTTGACTTAGCAATTACACACCTAGGAATTTATTCCAATAATGTGAAACAGTGTGCAATGATATATGTTCAAGGATAATCACTGCAGCATTATTTATATTAGTGAAAATACTGGCGAAGATTTAAATGTCTGTCAATTTTAGATTAAATTAGTTATAATACATCCATTCAGTGGAATAGTATGCATCTATTTTAAAAGCATGAGGCAGATTTTTATATATACTTACGCAGAAAGAAGATAATTTACAATTAAGTAAAAAAGGTAAGTTATAGAACTGTATGTACCGTAGGATCCCATTAGTTAATGAAGTGTGATTTATATAATTATCATATAAATAGGTAATATATTAATATTATACACACACAAACAACATATTTGGAAGAATATGAAATATATACCAAAGTGTTGATTATGGTTACCATTTGAGGGAGTGATATTTGCCTAGGAGAAGGGGTGGCTTTCAATATCTACTTTATATATCTGTGTATCATTTGAAATTTTTAAATGAAGATTAATTAAATCTTTTTTTTAAAGATTTGCCCCTGAGCTAATAACTGTTGGCAATCTTCCTTTTTTGTTTTTTTCCTGCTTTTTTCTCCCCAAATCCTCCCAGTACATAGTTGTATATTTTTTTAGTTGTGAGCCCTTCTAGTTGTGGCATGTGGGACGTCGTCTCAACATGGCCTAATGAGTGGTGCCATGTCCGTGCCCAGGATCTGAACCAGTGAAACCCCGGGCTGCCGAAGGGGAGCGCAGGAACTTAATCACTCAGCCACAGGGCTGGCCCCAATTTAATATTTTTTAAATATCATTTAAGCATAAATGATAAACAAATAAATAAACTGCATTACATGTGACTGCTTAGGGCAAGTCTGAAACCAATTCAAAGACATCATAAATAAATATTTATTTGACTCAAAACACTCATCTATTGTTTTTCCTAGACTATTCTCCAGGTATTTCTAGATGCTATGTTTTTTCTGTTTACTTCATTAGAAAAAATTCATTTCTTCAGCCTCTCAGGGAGAGTGGCTAAGTATTACAGAACCAAATGCTAACTGACTAGATTTTTAACTGCTAACCTTTATGAATATGATACCACTTCACATTTGTGTGTTCTCTTACCAATTTCAAACCATTTTCAAATACATTATCTCAGTTCCCAAAACAGTGCTGTGAGGTCAGTGGAGGGTTACCTAATTACCTCTAAGTTACAGATGAGAACACTGAGACTAAGAAAACTGAACAGCCTTTCTCAAGGTCATACAGTCATTAAGTGACAGAGCCAGAAATGGAACCCATGTCTTCTTACACTAGCGAAGTGCTCCCTTTCTCTACACCACCCTCTGTAAGGGGATGGATGGCCCTCAGATGAAATAACATGGAGCCTCACCTCAGTTATAGACACCTCCATAAGACGAGTGATAGAGTCTTGATGGCTTACAATACCATAGAGCCAACTTTCCTCCCCTTCTGGCTGGTATACTTTGACCCTGTGACCTTGAACACTGTAGGGACCTAAAGGAGAGATCAGTCAGTATTTAATATTTTAATATTAAATTTAAAACATAAATAGTTTTTCCCAGTGACTTTTGTAAATTCTGTTTTTTTAAGAGATTCCTTGGAATCTCTCAGCACTGTGATTCCACCTTATCTCAATCTTCCAATTCTAGAAATAACATAGAGAAGAGAAAGGAAACTTAGAAATCAAAAACTACAGGTACTATGAAAATCTACTCAGATCTATCTGACATATATATAAAAAGTGAGAGGTCAGTAAGTTGAATGTACTATTTTGTTAAGTGACCACAGGAATGATATATGACCATTTATACTCTGCTATCTGACTTTCAAGAACAGTAGGTGGAGAGTTCAATTTATGGGGTTTCCAGCCTCTGCACTATAATAGTCTGAACAAATATAGCACCTGTCTTCCTAGGAACACATAGTTTCAAAGATATTACTTTATCAGCAGGTAATGTTACCCTGCAATTTCAGTTGGCCAGCCAAGAAGGACAGTTTCTCTCTCCTGCATATCTTATACATTTGAGACTATATGGCTAAATCATTACTTATTTTAAATTATTATCTCTCAAAGCTATATTTAAGCTTAATTTTTCTATATATACTCATATACATCTCCACTTTTCATTCTGTCTGCTTGATCTTCTTCTCTCTGCTATTAATTTTTCCTCACATTTCTTTTTTCCTCCATACCTTTCCTTGATTATTAAACAGCCCCATTTTATCCTGATATTCTCCTTCCCTAAATAGGTTAGTTTTCCTACCTTTACCTGTTTAGATTTAGTTTGACAAAAGAGAATCAAGGACCCTATTTCACTGAAAATCATGATTATTATCACGAGGCTCAGAAGGAAAGAGGAATGGATGTACAACATGAAGGGAAGGACAAATGAAGCAATAATCTACCTTTGTGTAGAATCTTGGGCAAAATCTGTATCTGAACTGAAAAAAGCTAATAATTCTCTTTTTTGTTTTCATTCTTAAAAAATAACATGCTGTTAATGTGCATGAGTCTATGGACAACTTTCCTTATGAATCCACCTTGCACTCTTAGTTGTTATTTGCTGGTATTAACTGTCTTTAGAACTTGAGAAACTTACAGACAGTAAGCTCAACAAGGGCAGAGATTTTCTAGCTCATGGTTATATCCCTAGTATCTCAACATTGTGTCTGGTACAAGATTAGTCCTTAGTGAATAGTTCAGAAATGAAAAAAACAACAAAACTCAAGACAAAACTGTATATTATGAAACATAATACAAAGAGAAAACAGTGGTCTGAGTGAGAGCCTAATTTGCCAACCTATTCTAGAGATCCAGCTAACTGGAGATACTCTTGACTCTACATACAAAAAGAAGACAAGCACAAATGTTTAGAGTTGCATGGTATCCTCCTCATTCTATCACTTTCAACATTGACCACACACCTGACTCAAAATTCAGGGACAGAAGAATCCTGCTCCTACCTCGGCTGAATATCTCTTGTAGCTTTTGGTCACTGATCAAAGCATTAACTGTTTCTCTCAGTGCAGCGTGTTCCAAAAGAATCTGGTTTTGACTATCTGTTCCCATCTGGCAAAGATAAAAGAAGAAAACAACTGAATATTAAAATGAGTAGCAATAATATGTAACTAGATGAGAAAAATCGTACTCCTAAGGAGTTCTATAATAGCATTTGCCAAAGAATGTTCTGTAGGACCTTAATCTCATGAAATGCTCTGCATAAAATAAGGATGATAGAATCAATTAGGTTTAGGAAATATTACATACTATATCTTTCTACATACAATAGGATATTAAAGGCTCTGAGAAGACATGTAGGAGAAAAAAATCTCTTAGGTCAGTGTTTCTCATACTTATTTGACCACAAAACATTTTATTCCAGGTAAATCTGTTTGTTTATTTTGATATTTATTCAACATTTACTGAGTGCCTACTCATATTCACAAAGATGAATAAAGCAAAGTTGCTGAGAGGGTGTGAGGCCTCATGAGAGAGGAAGACACATCAACAAAGAAATTTTCATTAATATTTCAGTTTAGGAAATACTGTTCTTGGCTGCCTCAGTAAGAGAGCAAAACTCTTAGAAGTCTCCTAATTTTTAACCTTTGGACAGTAACCCTTACAAGTGAGAAACAAATATTACTATTCATAAATTCTGAAACTCTAACTCAGATGCTAATTTGCTTAAATTACTAACTTATCCTTTTTCGTTGTAACTAAAGATATACATAAGCTCTTAAATATTTAATGTTGCTCAGAATCATCCCAAACTCCCAGCTTCCCTGCCACTGACATAAATGTAGGCCCCTTCAGACTCAAATTATAAAAGCAGCTACCTCTGGGAAGCCACCTCTTCTGAGACCCTTAGAATTGTGGTCTTAAGTCGTAAGCGGTTTTAGGGTGGGGTAGGGGTCTATAGAAGAGGAAAGAAGCCTCAGCCGCCAAGCCCACTTTTCAAGGGAACAGAGAAACTTTAAAAAGCATAGCGTATCACTGGGAGGAAGGACTTGTTTCAATGCTAAAACAAAAGGGGAAACACCATATATTTACAATCAACAAAGAAATTAGCAAGGCGAGAAATAAGCTTAGGACTAGAGTAAATGTTAAGTACCTGGAACAGATGTAACCCATTAGCATCCGACAGGAAACGAAGCTCTCGATCCAAAAGGTATTCAACTGGAACCACAGAACCCAAACCGAGTTTATCTACTAGGGGAGTGAAAGTCTGTGAAGTACAATGACAAGAACTTTATTAGAACTTGCAAAAGAACATATATAACAGTTCAACCAAATCTCTAACTTCAGAGAAAATATCCATTATTAATATATCTTTCACCTCAGTAAATACAGATAAACTAAAGCTTAAGTCCTTGGAAATATTCCCAACCCAGCACCTGCCCCTCAAATAATCACAGCAAGCAAACTAGAGCAGAAAGTCAGCTCAATACTTCTTATTTACAGCTAAAAAGGACAAGAAGAATGAGAAATTCCTCCTCCTCTCTAGGGATCTGACTAATCTTCTTGCCAGGCTTCATGAGGACTAAAAGTACAGTAAATTCCCAGAATAAAGAGTTACACCATTATCATCTCTACAACTCCTGAAATCTCAGTGAGATTTCTAAAATAATCACTGGTATAAATATGCACGGATAAATTCATATTACTGTTTCACAAATAAATAGCCTACAAAAGTCACCCAGGGGACAACATCCATTTGAGCTTCTTCTAAAAGTTCAATTGGAAAGTGGCCTTAAAAACAAATGAAAAAAGACAGTTTAGTAATTGACGATATGTATAATCAATAGGTAAAAGAGATTTGTTCTGAGTATTATTTATTTAATTTGGTTAGCCACAGGAGAATTAAGATTTTAAAAAATGTAACCATTTATGCCTATACTTTGCTAATAGGATAGGTAGAAACAAATGGATATGCTCAGAATTAAACTTTATAGTATATTTTGTCTGATTTCAGAAAACAAAACTTAATAACAAGCAACAAAGGCAAAAATAAACATGTGGGACTACATCAAACTAAAAAGCTTCTGCATTGCAAAAGAAATGATCAATAAAATAAAAAGGCAACATAATGAATGGGAGTAAATATTTGCAAATCATACATAAGGAGTTAATAGCGAAATATACTAGGAACTCATACAACTCAATAGTAAAAGAATAAATTATCTTATTAAAAAATGGGAAAATCACCTGAATAGACATTTTTCCAAAGAAGATATACAAATGGGCAACAGGTAATGCAAATCAAAACCACAATGAGATATCACCTCACATCTGTTAGAATGGCTATCATCAAAGACAAAAGATAAGTACTGGAAAGGATATAGAGAAAAGGGAACCTCTGTGCACCATTGGTGGGAATGTAAATTGGTGCATCCACTATAGAAAGCAATATAGAGGTTTTTCAAAAAATTAAAAATAGGGGCCAGCCCCGTGGCTGAGTGGTTGAGTTCGCGTGCTCTGCTGTGGCAGTCCAGGGTTTCACTGGTTCGGATCCTGGCCACGGACATGGCGCCACTGGTCAGGCCATGCTGAGGCAGTGTCCACATGCCACAACTGGAAGGACCGACAACTAAAATATACAACTATGTACTGGGGGATTTGGGGAGAAAAAGCAGAAAAAAAAATTAAAAATAGAACTACTATATGAACCAGCAACCCCATTTTTGGGTATTTATCTGAAGGAAACGAAATCACTATCTTGAAGAGCTATCTGCAACTCCATGTTCACTGTAGCATTATTCACAATATCCAAGACATGGAAACAACCTAAGTGTCTGGTAATGGATAACTGGATAAAGAAAATGTGGTATGTACACACACACAGGAATATTATTCAGTCATTAAAAAGGAGGAACTCTCTGGGGCCGGCCCAGTGGCGTAGCGGTTAAGTGCACGTGCTCCTCTTTGGCAGCCTGAGGTTCGCCCGTTCAGATCCTGGGAGCGGACTCATGCACTGCTTATCAAGCCATGCTGTGACAGGCATCCCACATATAAAGTGGAGGAAGATGGGCATGGATATTAGCTCAGGGCCAATCTTCCTCAGCAAAAAAGAGGAGGATTAGCAATGAATGTTAGCTCAAGGCTAATCTTCCTCAAAAAAAAAAAGTTAAAAAAAATTTAATAAACAGAAAAAGGAGGAAATCTTGGAGTCAGCCCTGTGACTGAGTGGTTAAGTTTGTGCACTCCACTTCAGAGGCCTGGGGTTCGCTGGTTTGGATCCTGGGCGCAGACCTACACACCAATCATCAAGCCATGCTGTGGCAGCATCCCACATAGAAGAACCGAAATGACTTACAACTAGGATATACAACTATGTACTGGGGCTTTGAGGATTAAAAAAAAAAAAAGAGGAAGACTGGCAACAGATGTTAGCTCAGGGCCAATCTTCCTTACCAAAAAAGGAGGAAATCTTGCCATTTACAACATGGATAAACCTTGAGGGCATTATGGTAAGTGAAATAAGTCAGACAGGAAAAGACAAACACTGTATGATCTCACTTATATATGGAATCTAAAAAACTAAACACATAGATATAGAGAGTAAACTGGTGGTTGCCAGGGGAAGAGGGAGTGAGGGAAATGGATGAAGGTGGTCAAAGGGTACAAACTTCAGTTATAAGACGAGGAAGTTCTGGGCATGTAATGTACAGCATGGTGACTATAGGTAACAATACTCTGTTCATACTTGAAAATTGCTAAGAGAATAAATCTTAAACATTCTCACCACACACACAAAAAGGTAACTATGTGAATCAATAGATGTGTTAACTAACCTTACAGTGGCAATCATTTCACAATATATATGTATATCAAATCCTCATGTTGTACACAAACTTACACAATGTTATGTCAATTATATCTCAATAAAGCTGGGAAAAAAATAAAATAGAGTTCCTATGGAAAAAAAAGACCTTAAGGATTACAAACATTGTTTCATAACCTCACTGTGAGAAGAGACTACAGGTGAAAAAATTCTTTGGCAACAAAAAGTATCAAATATTATCTAATATAAAAAGTTTCAGAAGACACAGGAGAAAAGATCTCTCCCAATTTTTGCTTTGGTAACTTCAGAGTAAAAGTGTGTTAAGGACAAATCATAGAGTTTCGGGAATTCTATAGAGTTCAGCTATTAGAGAAATACCACAGTTACAGCGTCGAAGTAAAGCCCAAATAAGTTCCCAGCCAATCAGCGTCACTCACCAGGGCTGGCCACTGAGCAATGGAGACTCGAGCACCTTGGACAAGGACTGGGTCCTTCCGAGGTGCCCATACTAGAGACCCTTCCAGCAGGAGCACAATAACCTCTTCAGCATGAACTTTAACCCAGGAGTGTTGCTTCCAGTTACAGCCGTCAAACTCTACAAAGATCTGCAAGAAGAGATAAGGAACAGTTTGAAGGTCACATGTAGAAAAACCCCACACTCCAATGTATAAACAAACATAAACCCCGTTTTGAACAACTAGGAGAAATTCTACTAACTTGTTTTTAAATTGTTTTAGTGGATTTTAATTAAAATCAATCTTACTTCAGAGCCAGGAAGCTGGTCTCAGCCCCATTCTGAAAGGGGGGAACAGAATTAAGGGTGCATGAGGGACTCACAGTGAGTAAGTTTTAGCTGTGATTCTACTGAAATCTGCAGTTCTTTGTTTCCAGTTCACACCTATGCACACTGGCTGGGGGCATATATGTATAAGGCACTGTGCCAGGTTCAGGAATACAGAGAGGAATCGAGCACATTTCCTGGTCTCAAGGAGCTGATAGTCAAACAGGTAAGAAGAGAAATTTTTTACACTTCCACGGAAAATGACTGTGAACTCCTTTTATTAATTATTTTGAATAAGTGATATATGTACATGGTACAAAATTCAAAAAGATAAACACTGAAAAAAAACAGTTGCCCTTCTAGTCCTGTGTGTGGATTTTTTAAGTACCACTGCCAGCAGTGATCTCAGATCTGCTAGTAGAGGCATGCTGTCGTCACAACAATGCTTTGCTTCCTCCCAGAAGAGACACTCCACTTTTTGAGATATACTTAAGTAGACACTGTAGGGAGTTTTGAAAGCAATTCATATTAAATGAACCTACATTTTTCTAATAAATAGTATGCTTAGGTTTGGCTTTTCCATATAAATTCTGATTTCTGATCACGTTCAATCCAGCATAAAGAGCAAGACATATGCATATAGGTATCAATATTTAGAATGGATATGTCCAGTGCCTAAAATATAGCTGATGACAAAAGAAGGGCTTGAGTATTTATTTATATCCCACTTAACTTTCAAAGAATTTTAGTTGGCTTTTGGGAAACATATGCAATAAAATGATAAAATATAAATTAAAAAATCAGGGCCAAGCAAACTACAACAGAAAGTCACTATCAAAGTTTAAAAACAGAAAACTTAAGCCGGCAATAAGGATCTATGCAGCTGTATGAGGTGATAAATTTGGCTCTGAGCTTCCTAAAGGCCAGTCTGAAAATAGAGAGGTCAGTTGCATAGTTCTCACTGTCTAAGAGGAAAACATAAAGCAATTACTCCAGGAAACAATGTTATTACAACCACTTGGCCCTATAAGAAATTTCTCACATGAAGCTTCCTAAGGCAATAATGAGTGATACAGGACAATGTCAGAATCAAACAGCAGTGACTCCCCAACTGGGAACCATGGAGTTACTAGGAAGATCTGGAAGTACTAGGGGCATCAAGCATTTCCTGTAGACTGAATACTAGAGGTCTTGTACATGTATGTATTATTATTTTTCAAATAAATGTAGATGATACAATAAATAAAATTCAAATCCACTAAAATTGTTACTGAATTCATAACAGCTTTTGTTGGTATCTATGTTCTCAGTCAGCATAAAATTATAGTTAGAACAATATGAAAATTCAGGATACTTATACTTGAAAAGTGTGGAACCACTGCTCAGTAACCTAGCGTTAGGCTTCTTCTCTTCACAGGCAATAAATACTTATTAATTGAAGTACATTGCTGAAGTTATTCCAGAAAGTAAATTCATTATATAAAGCTCTAGTTTTATTATTTATAATATACCAAGTAAGCTTCATTTCTACTTAAAAAAAAAAGTGGCACAGTGTGGTGGCACAGCGGTGAAGTGCACACGTTCCCTTTTGGCAGCCAGGGTTCGCTGGTTCGGATCCTGGGTGCGGACATGGCACCACTTGGCAAGCCATGCTGTGGTAGGTGTCCCACTTATAAAGCAGAGGAACATGGGCACGGATGTTAGCTCAGGGCTGGTCTTCCTCAGCAAAAAGAGGAGGATTGGCAGATGTTAGCTCAGGGCTGAGCTTCCTTAAAAAAAAAAAAGAAAGATGGGGAAACAAGGCTCAGAAAGGGGAAGGATGATTTTTACAGAGAACACTGAACTGCAATATGGACTCATTCATATATATATATATATAAATATATATTTATATATATATATATATGCTCTAGGGGAATAAAACCCAATTTGCGTAACTTGCAGGTAACTGGAAAGACAGGTACTCAAACTTAACATTTAAGCGCAGACTCAGGCACCAAGAAAGGTAGTGGTAGCAGCAAAATGAACAAAGCTTGGGGCTTATGTCCTAGAAGGCTTGGATTTGAGTCTTAGTTCCACTCTCTAGTAACTGCAAAACTTGGGTAAGCCACTCTTCCCTCATCAGGTCTTGGTTTCCTCCCTTGTGATAAGACACAACAGTCTTACTTCACAGACTGGTTGTGAAAATTAAAGTAATAGATTCCAAAGCACTTTGGTCATTTGCAAAGCACTACTTGGGCAATAATACGCCATAAGATAAACAGAAATAAAGTAAAATAGAGTATGGGGGATGTTCAGAGGCAGGAGAGATCACTTCAGGTGTGTAGAGACTGATGCGGGCAGAGGCCAAGGAAAGCTCCAGTCAAGTTCCAGGATGGTCAGGAGCTATAGAACACTGTAGGGAAAGAGAGGAGATGAGGCTAAGAAGACTAAGAGTCAATGTGGAAGACCCTGAACACTGGGATAAAAAATCTGGGCTCCATGGGCCGGCAGGATGGCGCAGTGGTTAAGTTTGCACATTCCGCTTCAGCGGCCCAGGGTTCGCCAGTTCGGATCCCGGGTGCAGACATGGCACCACTTGGCACGCCATGCTGTGGTATGCGTCCCACATATAAAGTAGAGGAAGGTGGGCACAGATGTGAGCTCAGGGCAAGTCTTCCTCAGAAAATAGGGGAGGAGGATTGGTAGGAGTTAGCTCAGGGCTAGTCTTCCTCAAAAAAAAAAAAAAAAAAAAAATTAGGATTCCATCCAGCTGCCAAGCAGAGGGGTGTGTGTGTGTGTGTATGAGTGAGTGTGAGTGTGAGTGTGATGTGTGTGTGTGTGTGTGTATGTGCAATTGCCATTGAAAGGTTTCTACTCAAGGTCAAGACAGGAACAGAGCAGTTGGTTTTTGGAAAACTCAGCTAGCTAGCAGTGGATGTAGATGGGTTAGAGTTTGGGGGTGTGGGGAAGTAGGGGGTGTTTTTACATGACTAGAGTAGGAGTGACTAGGAAGGAAGTGAACTGTGCTTGTGAGAATCCAGGAGTCCTATCATCAAGCTTGATGACTGGCTGGATATAAAAGTAAGGGGAAATTCAAAATGAGTTGGATTTTGAACCAGAGACTGGGAGAATAGTAGTGCCCTTACATAACTGATGTCAGCAGGCAGCGATGGCTAGAGGACAGACAAGACCTAGCAAGCCATGGAAAGCAGCGTGTAGTGTTCAGTGGCCAGGCTGAGTCTGTCCCTGAGTGACACAGTACTCTATCCAGCATCACTTAGAACACCAGAGGTTGAGGATCCATGGTGACTTGACGGCTAGACGCCATGCTGCAGCTCTAATCTGCCAGACACTTTAAAAATCAATATATGAGTCACAAAATTCTAAGTCAAACCAATACACAAATACAAGAAGAACACTAAATGAAGTCATTGTATTAAAGCTGTGACTGTTTTTATTCTTTGTATAAGAACTTGAGCCTTTAAAAAGTTAATATTCAGGAATCCTATCATCACATATCTGAAAACATCAGGGAAAAGCTGAAATACTTGGGAGACAAATTTCACCTAATTTAAGGACAATTATCTCTTAACCTGCCTGAGCAAAGGATGCGGAATAAAGTGTTTAACCTGACAACAACCACTGTTATACATTCTGTGATCAAGCAACAGCTCCAAGATAACAATATGAATTTGTTTTGAAAGCAATATGGAATGTAGATACACATAAACATGTTCTTCCAACAATAAGGCTTATTTTTGCCCCTAGCACTGCGCTTTACCTCCTAGCTAGAGAAATGGAAGGAGTTAGAACATTTCAGGTCAAAGTACACAAAAAGTGAACTCTTAAAATGGTAGTGGCCAGGCCACAGGACAGGAAGAAGGGACATAAATTAACAAAAATCAATGGTAGTGGTTCGACTGAGTCAAAGATGACCAAGGCAGGTTGATAATCTGAACAGAACAGGACTAAAACAGTTTGAGTTGATTTTTTTTAAAAAGTCTGTAAAAAATTTCTACTATTAGAGTAAACATAGCAAAGAGTACTATACACACTACAGCTAGAACCCAAGGACGAAATGTAAGATATTTCATCAGTTAAGGAGAGTTAACGGTAAAACTCTTACTTTCACTTCAACATTCCTTTTATGGTCTATATGTGACTTATATTCATTTTCCTTATATTAAAATCAAATAAATTCGTTAAAAAAACAACTAAGTTCCCTTAAGTTTGATAAAATCAGATGGTAGTAATCTGAGTAATATAAGTCTTCAGGTTTATCACATAATCATATTTGAATTCTGGTTTTCCCCAAGACCATTCTTACTACAACTAATAAAATTATTTGCTTATCTACTCACTCAACAAAAATAGAACACCTCTTACATATACAAGTAGCACTTGCCAGGACCAAGAATATCAAAGTGAACAAGGTAGCACTTGGTAGGAAGGACTCACATCCTGGATGAGCCAACAGAGAAGTACAGCAATTATTACAGAGCTATGTAATAAAGGCAATAATAAAGATTTGCACATGCTGTATTAGGCTACAGAAGGCATTTGCCGTGGGAAACTAGAAAGGTTTCACAGAAGAGGTAGAAGTATACAAGCTGGGTCTTAAAGGACAAACTGCATTCTTCTGGCAGAGAAGGTAGGGAAAGACGTTCCAGCAGGTGTAAAGGCAGAGAAACATAAAGGCAGATTGAGTATTCTAGCAGGAGGAGAAGGCGGCTACTAAGAAAGCGGTAAAGGGCTCTGACTAGCATGTTAATGGATGACAAAGTGAAACCTGGTGGCAAAAGTGTCTTGTTTCGCCAACAGAGTGTTTTTTTGTTGGTTTGTTTTTAATGTGCATTTGAACATCTTTAGGCAGTGTCTGCACTCTCCAGTTGCCAATCCCCCCTACACCTTTTGGTCTGTCACCCAGCTGTTTCTCAGAAGCCTGGTCCCTGGACACATGTGAGTTTATGTTGCCTACTACAGGCCTTGGGAGAGCCACTGAAAGTTTTAAAGGGGGGAGGGTCAAGACATAGTAAAATATGTTTTAGAAAGATAATGCCATCTGGGGAGAAAAACTTCTCAATATTATTCTAAATAGGAAATCAAAATAGAAATTACAAAATATTTTATAATTAGGTGAAAGGCTAAACACACTTTATTCATACTATGGAATAACGTAGACAAGTTTTAAAAAATGAGATATATCTGATAGACTAATGTAGGAAGATCTCCAAGATACACTATATGGAAAAAAGCAAGTTGCAGATTATTTTCTAGGGGGGTGGTGGGATAAGAAGGAGGCTTGAGATAGGAAGGGAAATAATATTTTAGCTTTATCAGTAAGCATTTCTTTTTTTTCTTTAGAATATGTATTCATATATTACTTATATAATTTACATTTTTTTAAAAAGGAAAGAATTACCTTTGGGATCAGAATGGAAGAAAAATTACAGAGGGAAGAAACCGGAGGCAGGGAGACCAATTACAAAGCAATGATAACCCAGGAAAGAGATTAAAAAGTCCTAAACTAATAAGACTGCATGAATGGAAAGTGTCTTTGAGAAATTAGAGATAAAAATAATGGGATATGGTGGTGGTGAATTAGAGAGGGTAAGGGAAATGGAAGACTAACTCCCAAGGTTCCTAAATTTTCTTTTTCAATCTCCTACCTATCTTCTAAACAAAATATGAACTGTGTTACAAATGATCTTACAAAACTGTGGGATATCTTGACAGCCAAGGTGGGGAATGATGCATGTCTAGAATATTGCTGTTTTCAAACAAAAAATAATTTTCTCTCTATGGTTCCTTTGATCAAGAGATAGTTTTCTAACAATTATTCCCAATTTTTTCCTACTTTCTAACATCCTCAATAAATTAAATGTTAAATACTTGAGTACCATACAGATAACCTGAATAAAAATTCAAGCATATATATACATATATATACACAGTGCTTTTAGGGGCTGTGGAATCAAAAAGATCTGGATTTGCATCCTAACTTCCCCATTCCTTAGCTGTGTAGCCGGGAGCAAGTTACTTTAGCCTGTTTGAGCCTCACTTCCTTTGCCTATAAATAGGAACAGTAAGTACCTCAAAGGATTGTTGGTAGGATTAAATGAAATAAAAGCATAAAATGCCTAGCAGACCACAGGCTCCTGATAAAGATGCATTCCTTAAGCAAACTCATACTACTGGTCAGAGTATAAATTGATATGACTTAAAACAAGAAAAAAAAAAAAGCTATATATCAAGAAACTTAAATATGTGCATACTCTGTGTCTCCATAATACCACTACTAGCAATAATACTGGGAAACAACCCTAAACACAGAAAAGACTTTATAAAAATGCTCATCACAGCATTACTGATAAAGCCTAAAATCTGAAACAATTTCAGTATCCAATGAAACGGAACAGTTAAATAAATTATCCAGCCAATAAAAATTATAAGATTTTCTTACAGAGCATTTATTGTTTTCCTTTCAGTTACAAAAGCAATACATTTTACATGTGGGAAATACAGAAGAGCACCATGAAAATTAAAATCACTCACAATACAAAAGAGTTTTAGTAATACAAGAAAATAATTTTTAAGAGACAAAGTAAAACTCAAAATTGAAAATACAGTACGAATTCACCTCTTAACAATTCTAAAAAAAGATTAGAAGAAAATGTATCAAAATATAAACAACAGTTTCTAACGTGTTGTGACACTACAGAGGCTATTTTATTATTATTATTAAAATAATTTCTAAATTTTGTATAATAGGCACACATTACTTAAGAATCAGAAAAATAAAACATCTAATGCTTCCAATCTAACAATCCAGATGTAAATCACAATACCTATGGACAATGTACCTTGGACTGGGGTCCCAAATATGACTCCAATAATGTCAAGACAAAAAACTTAGTAGTGAGCCCATATCAATAAAAATATATAAAAGAAAAAAACTTAAACATCAATTATAAATACCTTATAACAGGGGGGTCATAGAGTAGAAATTCCACAATAAATCAGAAGTGAAAGTTAACCTAAAACTGGCTTCTAAATATTCTACTTTTTAAGATAGGGCAGTCAGAGAAGGCCTTTCAAAATAATAGAAAAATGCATGTGTTCCTTGTTATTGATGAACTTACAATCTAGTAGGGGAGATGAGCTATACATCTTGTTATATATCTATAAGAAAAACTGTGATAAATATTCCAAAAGAGGTATCTACAAAATGCTAAAAGAACAAAGAAAAAAATAACATGCCAGGGATTCAGAAAGGCTTTATAGATGTGGAAGAACCTAGAATGCACAGGCTTTCTTTTCTCTTTATAGGATTTTGATGGATGACAACATTAAAAGTAAAGGGTAGGGCCAGCCCTGGTGGCCTAGTGGTTAAATTTGGTGCACTCTGCTTTGGGGTCCCAGGTTTGGTTCCCAGGTGTAGACCTACATCACTCTGTTAGCAGCCATGCTGTGCTGGAGGCCCACATGCTAAAAAAATAGAGGAAGACTGGCATGGATGTTAGCTCAGGGTGAATCTTCCTCAGGGGGGGAAAAAAAAAAAGCAAAGGGTAAAGGGGGAACAAAGCAATGGAAGATCACCAAAGCAGGGCTGCTTGCTGTAAATACCCTTTAGGCAACATCCAATTTTCCCTGTCTTGATTCTTTGCACACCAAGGATTCTTCTTATTTGCAATTTGGTCTCTTGAGTAGACCAGGAGGGGGCTCTGTGCAGATCTCTGGATAGGTATATCTCCCACTGTAAATTAATAACCTTACATGTGGATTTACAAATCAGCCTCCTGAGAGTTTGGTTAGTGAGAATCAGTCCCCTAGAGCCTGATTACCCTTGAAGAGACACACAAAAAACGGAGTTTCTGTCCTTGCAAAACCGAGAGAGGTCACACTATATGAGTCACTACTAAACAATCAGGCAGGTTTTACCCATCTCCAGAACAAGGATAAAAGACACTTTGGCAATAGGGATAGTGGGGTGGGGAGAGCTTAAAAACAACCAATCTGTCAAAGGCAGTGGAAAACTGAGAAGCAGCAACAGGTGTTGTGTCCCCCAGGCCTCTTGGAAGCAAAGCCTACAGGAACCCACCCCAGCTGTTGTTGAGAAAATCAGTAACAGAAAATGCTATTTACTTAGCCACCATTTAGGAGGGTGGAGGGGAAACTAAATCAACCAGAACAAGCTGGGGATGAGAACTAGGCAAGTGAGTACCAAAGACGAGAATGAAGCCTTGGAAGGTGAGGACTTAATGAAGCAACTCTTAGAAATAAACGGGTAATTAAGAGAAAAGATCTGACTGTGTAATAGAGAGAGGAGGCTGGACAAAATGACCAGTATATAATGTGATCACTGGTGGACATACTGCACAGCCCTGAAATAAATAGAATGCAAAGACAAATTAAGATAGACCTAATAAAAATTACACACACACATAAACACATAAAGTAAGACAAACTTAAAAAAAAACTATAGGAAGCACTTGAATGCCTAAAAAACTCAAAGGTGGCTCAGTGTTTCAAAAATAGACCTTCTGCTTTAAGAGGGGAGTTAAGATGAAAAGTATGCTTAGAAGTATGCTCACACTTAAATGTTATATATTCTTTTGTACAATCTCATTTTTTTTTTACAGATTTTATGCCTCGGCATGGTCTGATGAGCGGTGCCATGTCTGTGCCCAGGATTCGAACCGGGGAAACCCTGCGCTGCTGCAGCAGAGCGGGCGAACTTAACCACTCGGCCACGGGGCTGGCCCCCTGTACAATCTCATTTTTATACAAAGTTCTCTAAACCGTACACTGGAAAACATATTCTATTTTAAAGTATATCATGAGGTATCATGATATCACTCAGACTTTTATTTAACTTTTGGAATTATAAGCAAGAAAAGGATACTTAAGGATAATCATTAAAAGCCATAAACCCCTTGGGGCTGGCCTTGTGACCAAGTGGTTAAAGTTCCGTGCGCTCTGCTCCAGCGGCCCAGGATTCACGGGTTCGGATCCAGGGTGCGGACCTACGCCACTTCTCAGTCAGGTTGTGGAGGCATCCCACATCCAAAGTAGAAGAAGACTAGCACAGATGTTAGCTCAGGGAGGATCTTCCTCTCACAAACACACACACACACACACACACACACACACACACACACACACAAAGCCATAAACTCCTATTTCAATTAGGGCTGAAGTTCTATGTTTGTTTGAACGTAGGTTGAGAATGAATAAACAATGGATGGTACACTGGAAATATGGTAATATCCTGGACCTGACTATAATTATTATATTATCTAGAAACAAAGTAGAGAGGTATTTTAAAGTCCACCTAACCTGAAACAGAGGGGAAAGGTAGGAGGAGGAGGAGGTAAAGAAATAAGGCAGATACGCTTTCACCCCTCTTGGAAGACTCCCAGATAGAAGAAACATGGTATTAGCCCAGACACTGTTACAATTATTACATTATCTCAAATCAAAGGAAAAGAGTATGTTAGAGTCCACCTTTCCCTCAGATAAAGACGAAAGATTAAGGGGTAAAAAAATAAGGCAGATACGCTTTCATTCCTCTTGCAAGTTCTGGACAGCTGAGATAGCTAAGACACACATTGAAAAAAAAAAAAACCAATACTACTAAAAGCATCATTCAATTCTACCATACAGCAAGAAACGGATGGTTTAAAGTTGGTGCTGCCACAATTGGTTACTCAGTAGGAAAAAAGTTAGATCCCCCTACCTCACATGCCATTTACAAAAATATTCCAGATGGACCAAAGATCTAATGGTAAAAATACATGAAAATATTGAAAGAAAATTTGAAGCATATTTATATTATATAGGCTCAAGATGGGGAAGCCATTCCCAAGCAAATAAACCCAGAAGCCATTAAGAAAAGTCTAAGAGATCTGATGATATAAAAATTTTATTTTTCTGTATGGCAAAGCAACCCACAAACAAAATCAAAAGACAAATGAGAGAAAATAATTGCAACACGCTTGACAGGTAAAAGGGTTAATATCCCTAACATGCGCAGAACTTGTACAGAGTGATAAGACAACTTCCATTTTTTTCAAATAGGCATAAAAGAAATGTAAAAGGCCAATAAACACAGAAAAAAGACTAGTTGTCATGAAAATGCTAGACACTATTTCTCACCCATACATTGCCAAAAATGACAAAGAATGATGACACTAGTGATGGCAAGGGTGAGGGGAAACATGCACTTTGTGTGTCACTGCTGGTGGGAGTATGAAATGCTACAATCTTATTAGAAAATAACCTGGCATTACCTAATCAAACAAAAATACACATACTCCTTAATCCAACAACCTCACTCATGGATGGCTAAACCAGAGAAATAAAATCACAATTACATAAAAATATATGGGGCCGGGCCTCGTGGTGTAGTGGTTAAATTTGCACACTCCTCTTTGGCAGTGCAGGGTTTGCTGATCCCAGGCACAGACCTACACACCACTCATCAAGCCATGCTGTGGCAGCATCCCACGTACAAAATAGAAGACGACTGGCATAGACGTTAGCTCAGTGACAATCTTCCTCACCAAAAATAAAACAAACAAAATATATATATATATATATATATATGTACAAGTACATTAACTGCAGCATTGTTTGTAGTGCCAAAAACTTTTAAACAAGAATGTCCACCATAAGGGGAAATGACTGAATAAATTATGGTACATCCATTCCATGAAATATAACTTAGTTATCTAAAAGGATGAGTAAGATCTATAGGTACTGATGCACACGGTATAATGTTAAATGGAAAAAAGAAAAAAGCAGGCTGCAGATATTGTGCAGTATGATATCATTTGCTTAAAAAAAGCAACCTTTTGTATATGGATGAATGTTTTAATATTTTTTGTTTTGTACCAGTATTAAGAAAGATGAGCAAAGCCTTCTTTGCTAAGTGGGAGCTGGTGAAGGATGGAGTTTTGGTTGTTTGACATTTCGCAAAACGTAAGTTTTTCTTTTACAACAAAAAAAAAGGGAAAATCCATGTTTTTTTGGTCTGTGTGTTTGTTTTATCTACCATACCTACATATGTGAAGGTCCCAAGGGCTCTGCAACTTATATAGACCAATAACGATTCAGGAACACAAAGAGGACATTGAGTTAGAAAAGAAGAGTTAGAGATAAATGCATGAAACTCCATTAAATTAATTTGCAATAAGACTTTTTTAAAAAAAACAGGCCTATTCTAAAATACAAATAAAGCTCAATTCCATGAGAGAGAAAAAGGCTGTTTTTCTATTCCTACTTCATCTAAAAATCTCAGTAGTTACTTGTCAGCATAGCTTTGATGAAGATGGCCACCTATCAAACCCTTATCAACCAAAACTCCCAGTCAACAGGATCCTGACTTCTCTTTGTCCATATTTCATCTTAAGGTAGCACATGGCTTTGGTACTGTTTTCAAAAAAAAGGGTTCATAAAAAGGGATCAGGACTATATTTTGAAAGATTTCTAGATCAAAAAGTATTTAGAAAGAGGATATTAATGGAGCCTACAATTGAGAAGTGTTTTCAATCACTTCAAAAACTCATTCATCCAACCCTCAATTACTCATCCTTAACAGGGGGCGCCCTGCTATGCATTACTCAAAGCCAAGCACGCCTGAAAACATCTTAAACATAACTGAATGAAAATCTGCCCAATCACAGGCCAGCTGCTTGCAAACTCCACCCTTGAGTACAGGAAGAACACTTTTGATTGGGAGACGGTTGTGTTTACTACGGTGTGTGGTGCAAATTGGAAATGCCCACATGCCTAGGGTCCAAAGGAAATCTCTAATGAAAAAGGAAAACAAACGGCTAGTTCTGATCCTATACTAGTCACTGTCATTAACAGAACCTCACCATAGCAAGAGCAATTCTTGAGCAATTTTGCAAGCTGGTGAAAAATTCTAAAGGCTCTAAAAGTTTTGTTGCGGCCGTTTTCTCAACTGTGTCCCTTGACAGACATACAAGACAAGCTAAGTGTATTCTCAAAACCCAAATCTGTCTTTGCTTCTGTATGTACACAGGTCTATGCAAGACCTCAACACAGTTGTAATGACCATTTTGCTTTAATTTCCAAGAATCCCTGCAACTTTTCATTTGGTTTGAGAAACCAATTCCACGGACCCAGTAAAATTATTCAGTATTTAGCTTAGTAGGTGTCCAGCATCTCAGAGAGCTTCAAAAACCTCTGCCCTTAGGGAGTCCAGCAAACAACAAAGTGAATGGGTAGCCATTTCAGGTGCACAGCACATTAGCAATTCATTTGATGGAAACAACTAGAATAGAAAATTCCAACTGAAAAGCTAGGACAGACTAGGCCTTTGGTTAAATTATGCACATAACGGTGGATCTTAACTATGTTTTGCATTCAAGGGGGTAGAGTAAATTATTGGATCTGAGAAGGACACCTCTCCTCATCCCTACCTAGAAAGCAATCTTCTAAAGAAAGCGCAGAGGAATTTAAATCCAAATCCCGTTCTTAATCATCTTCCTCACTCCCTTATATTCCTGATATCTTTTTACAAATTCGCCCCCCGCCCGAGACTCATAAATGTCCAAGCAGCCTTTTCTTATAGAGCATGGAGAAGGATCAAATCAAGCGAACTTAAGTAGCAGAAGCAACGCCTAAGACAGCCATAAACCAAACAACCCATAACGCTTGCTTGGGGGCGGGGGGTAAAGGGGTTTAACACCATTGATCAATAGGTAGAAAAATGAATAACAGAAACCTACAATATTACTACTAAATCTCACAAAATGCGTTCCCGTTTATAGCGAAGAAAATATCTGCAGAAGCAAGTTCATCAAGAAAATTTACCTTCTGCCTGCTGATCTATTACATTCCAAAAGAATCCCCCTAATTTCATAGCCCTATCTCAACAGAGAAGCTAGGGCCGCTATCAGAATGAGGAACTAAAAGAGCCCTGCCAAAGCTCAAAGACAATATTCTGCCGCCACATTAACAAAAATAACACACCGTGGTCCCGAAGGCTAGTTAAGTTCTATTACTGAACAACTTTAATCACAAAATACACCAAGGCAAGTAGTCAAACGCGGCTGAGCCCCAACACAAAGTTTCAAAACAAAACCTCTCCCAAGGTTGGGGGAGTAGCCGAGCTGGGAGCAAAAAAGCACCACCCAGCAGCCCCACTCGGCTGCTAGGACAGATCCCAAACTTATCAAAAACAGCCACAACTGCAGCTCCTGTCACCCAGAAGCGCAAAGAGAGAGAGGAGCCCGAGAGAGTCCCGAGAGCTGGCCTTTCTGGAGACCGCCAGGCCGAGCCCGGCTCAGACAAGGAGGAAGTAACCAGATAAAAAAGCCCCAGCAGCTCCAAGTGCAGCCTCTGTGCCTCCCACAATTGCCCACATTCCCGCCCCACTCGGGGCTCCCGGAGGAAGGGAACAGGGCGCAGGTCTCCTGGGAGAGGCTGGGGACTACAGGTCCGCGTCTTCCAGGGAGCAGCGGCAGCACCGGCCGAACTCTGAGGGGCCCCGGAGCCCAGGGTTCGGGAGCCTGCTCCGAAAGCGTGTTTGGGGGGAGACGCTGAAAAAGGGGTCGCTCAGGAGGCGGGGCCTGCCGGGTGGAGGCAGCAGCCCCTGGCCGCCCCCCGGAGGAAACGGGGCGCGCACCCCGACGCGGAAGCCATGCCGGCCAGAGCTCGAGGTGCTGAAGAGCCGGCGGGGGGCGCTGAGGAGATCTGGGGGCGCGGAACTGGGTCACCCCCACCCCACTGCCCCCTCACAAAGGCCCCCGGGGAGGCCGCCCGCAGGCCCCACAGCCCCGGCCTCGAGTGCCCGCCTCGGCCGCCACTCACCGCTAGGTCCTGGGGCACCGCCCCGCTCATGGCCCGCACCGTGCCGGCCCGCCAGGCCCGAGTGCGCAGCGCAGGCCCCGGATCTCCGCCTGCCGCCGCCGCCGCTGCCGCGGGGACCGAGGCTGAGGCCGAGGCCGCGGTGTCCGCGAACAGAAGCAGCAGCCGCTTGCCCACCGGGGAGGCCGCCGCGTCCGCCATCGCCAGGGCCGGCCGGACCCGCGCTCCCGCCCTCCGCCTCCCACCACCTCCGCCGCCGAGCGCCCGATCCTCCCGCAAGGCCTCCCTCCGCACCACCCGCGGCCGTGACTCCCCCCCACCCCCCCCAACAGCCACCACCAACCACCGGCGCCGCGCAGCGCCCCCCGTGGCCGGGAGCGGAGCCGCAGCCCGGGCCCCGCACAGCGCCCCCCGTGCTCCGGAGCGGGGCGGCAGCTCCGGGCCCCTCGCAGCGCTCCGCCCCAACCTCCCCGGGGCCTGCAGTGCCCCCTGCGGCAGGGAGGGGAATTGCAGTTTCGGCCGGGGTAGGGAAGTGGGCGGGTCCTTCAGTCCCCCATGGCACCATCCTGGTCCCAACCTTTCTTCAGGGGGTCCCATATCTGAGGAAGCTTTAGCTTACCCTCTTAAGATGAAATACTTTTACGGTCATCGGGGCTGTGGGGCAAGGTACCTAGCGAGCGGATGTTTCGAGCTTAGAAGTTAGCGCCCCAATACTCTGTTGATTTCTTATCCCAAAAATAATCTGATACCTTTCCTGTCGTTATCTTTTAGGAAACGTTCTCCCCATTGGTCCTTGGGATACAGTATCTTTCTTCTCACTGGCCTATAACATGGTACCACCCCATTCTATACTACCAGTACTTCATAGGTTCCCTTCCAATTGACCAATGTGTTACATCCATTGAATATGATAATGCCATTCTTTGCATTGGCTGAAGGCCAACATACCTCCAACATCTTGGTATTTTGACTTAAACACGTAGAGCTCCTCTTCCCCTTCCAAGTGGGCCAATGTTATTAAGTCAGGTGTTTCTCAATTCAACTTTTAGGGGAATTGGAAAGAGACCAGAAGTAGAGATTCCTTTCTGTGGTTCAATAGCATCTCACCTTACCACTGAAGTGGTGGGGCTGTGGGCCAAGAACCCCACTACTCCTATCTGAATTCATTTAATACAGGCATGGGAGATCGATAGCTCCTGTTAGAAAAGGGGCTGTAGAGAAGGGGAGATACTGAATTTTTTTGCCTGGATTGTTATTCACACCAGGCAATTGGAAACCTCGATCATTAACATCGGTAATGTCAGAGACTAGCACAGTTTCCATGGTCTTATGGACACAGAGACTGAATATATATGGGAGCAGACACAAACCAGAAAGATAAAGGGTCTAGTAATAATCCAAGATTGTTACCCTAAAAGTAGCAATTTCTTTCATTGATCTGACCTACAGACTGGAAAAAGCAGCAGCTCGTTCTTTCTCCAAGACTTAGGCGCTTACCCAGTAATCTGTTCACAACCTCGTCTTTACCTTTGACCTACTTTTCTTGTAGCAAATGATGGGGGCAAAAGGGGACCAACTATTGACTTCAATAAAAATACAAAACATCTAGAGAAATCATTCTAGAACTAACCCTGTGGAGCACCAAGGAAACATTTCCTCGGACTATTTCTCTCCCTATTCCTTGGAATTTCTATCTCCTATAGCCAACCTGAGGCCTGACTCAATGTTTTTCTGAAGCACCAAGAGACACCTCTTACAGCACCTGGCCCACAAGTTGTGGTTGGTAGTGGGGAAACAAGGGTGAACCCATACAGGACCCAGCTGCCTTGCAGCTTTTCTACCAAAATTCACTGCTGGCATTTTCTCCTATATGGAGCTCTAACTACTGCCCCAGTGTCCAAAGCTGGCTTCTCACAGTACCAGAGACAGAAATGTGCCTAAGCTTAGGTATGGGAAGGCAAAGATGGAAATTCATTCAACAGAGAAGGCAGGCACTTTTCATATGCCAGTAACTTTTCTAAGTGTTGGCGACACAACACTGAATGAAACAAAACCTTTGCCCTCATGGAGTTTATATTCTTTCCTGTACTAGTGGGACTTTAGGAATGGAAAATGAAATCACATTTCGCCTCACAGAAAATAAACAGTAGAAAAGCCCAACAAAAAAATTGAACAGAAAGGGAAAAAAATTGGGGGTCAGGGGAGAGAAGTCATTTTAGATGTCCAAACTACCTCTGCTCAAACAGTAGGCAAAACAGCAGTTTTAAGGAAAGAAAAAACCTACAATTCTGAGCTTCTTTAACCACACACCATTGCCCCACCCCCTTCAAAGCTCCTCCTTTGTTTCCAGGGCAGGTGACAACTCCCACTCTTTTCAGAGTGTATTTTCATCCCCTCAAACGTTCCTGCTCCAGGTAGTCAAGCCAATCCTGTCTTCTTGCACACTTCATTGGTATTCAACGATGAGAACTACCAATTTGAATCAAGAAACTGGGACGGAGGCTAAGCAACTTGACTCTTCTTGCCACCTGGCAAGTCAGCACCACAACTGGTAAAGAAAGGCTATGCCTTAAGGACAGAGGCTTCTGCCTAGATCTCTAAGCAACTACCCTTCACCCACACACATTGGAAGAATGCTAACATAGGGAGAAGAATGGGTGAAATAGAAAGATCTAAAGGGAGAGAATAAGCCACACAGCTTCTTTCAGCAAACGAACATTCCAAATTGAAGCATCAGGGAAAATACCACCTTCTAGGGGAAAAGAGAAGCTCTGCTGCTAGGATAATTTTCCAAAAGCAGTATTTTTAGGATGGAGAAATTGCCTAGATCTTTGGAATCTGAATTTTGATGACTAAATCTCCATCTCTCCAGGACATAACATGTGCAAACTCTTAAAATAAGAGATTCCTGGTCAAGTCTCCCATCCTGCCTTCTCCCCACTTCTCAAAGCCTACAAACCAATCTAGACAAGTTCCTGACTACACCATCAAGCATTTCTCAGAATGTATTAATACAGGCATACCTCGTTTTATTGCACTTGGCAGATACTGCGTTTTTTACAAGACCCTCCACCAAAAAGAGTATGACTTGCTGAAGGCTCAGGTGATGGTTAACATATCTTGGCAATAAAGTATTTTTAAATTATGTACATTGTTTTTTAATTTTTTTTTTTGAGGAAGATTAGTCCTGAGCTAACTGCTGCCAATCCTCTTTTTGCTGAGGAAGACTGGCCCTGAGCTAACATCCATGCCCATCTTCCTCTACTTTATACGTGGGACGCCTACCACAGCATGGCTTGCCAAGCGGTGCCATGTCTGCACCCAGGATCTGAACCGGCGAACCACAGGCTGCCGAAGCAGAACGTGTGAACTTAACCACTGCGCCACCGGGCCGGCCCCAAACATTGTTTTTTAGACATAATGCGATTGAACACTTAAGAGACTACAGTATAGTGTAAACATAACTTTCTTATGCACTGGAAAACAAAAAAATTTGTGTGATTTGCTTTATTGCAGTGGCCTGAAACCGCACCTACAATATCTCCAATGTATGCCTGTACTTAACTTCAGCCTGGTGGAAGTGAGAGTGACGGCAGGGAAAAGGAGATGGGTATAAGTACCAGGGAAATAAACCAAATCAGACTGCCAGAAATAACCAAGGCCTTAACAGAAACCCAGGCCATGGGATATGACTGCTGTGGCTGCAAACGGCCTAGGGACCAGATACTGCCCTCAAAGGGCAAAGGCCCAGCCTTGTCCTAGAGGAAGGGGTGGAAGAGTTAGGCAGCCTTCTCCCTGCTTCCTCCTTGCCTTTCTTTGTGGAGAAAGGAAGAAGACACTGTAGTACACAAGGTTGCTTGGGAAAATGCATTATTCTAATAAAACTTTATTTTTTCAAACACAGCCACAGAGGCAGGACCTCATGTTTAACACACACAGACTTATGGATTTTTTTTTTTAATATAAAACAAAGTTTACGAAAAATTTTTTTCCACTTTTTGTGTTTGTAATCCCATTAGCACAGGGACTTTGGCAGCAGGTGGGAGTGAAGGGCAGCTGGAGCTGCCACTGGGCAGTCACCGGGCACAGGACGAGAGCACCAGCCTGGGAGTGGCTTCACTCACACACGCAGGAATACTCACCTACTGGTCAGCCACACCACACACACAACACAGATGCAGATGTCTACCCAGCATCAACCACAGCCCTGTAGGTGTGCTCCACTCTGGGTAAGCCCAATATGTGAAAATCCAAATAGTCAAAACTGCTAAAGTAGAGGGAGGTTGCTTGCTTTACAAAAGAAGCAATCACAGGCTGCTTTTAAATGGTCAGCAGTCCAAATGTATCGAAAAATAGCATTTGGTTTACACAGAACTGTTGGAACAGATCTATTGTGTAAAGCAAAATGAACCACTTCTTGAAAAGGCTTGTCCCAGGGCCACAGATGCTTAGATTGGGAAGCAAGATGATAGTTCCAGCTAGTTTAACCTTCCAGTCTTAAAGTAATGGAATTCAAATATAGTATCTGTAGACTTTCTCCCCTAAGGATGGTGCCCAAGGACTTTGGAGAAGCCAGGGTGGAGGCCAGAATTACTGCCTTCACTTCTTCAGCTTAGGGTCTGCAGTGACCCAGTTGGCACTGCCAGTGGTCTTTTGGAACCTGGCACAGCCAATCTGCAGCAGAGAGCCCAGGGATGAGGATGTCCCAAGAGGAAAAGAACCTGGCACCAGAGAAATTATGGCCTAAAGAGGGAGAAGAGCCAGAGGCAGGGTGAAAACAAGGATGGGCAACTCCTGGGCTCACAGTTTCCCTGGATTCTCCAGAGAGCCTCTCTCAGGCCCCTACAGACCTGGTAGCTCACTGGTAATACATGGTAACTAGCAGAAGAAAGGGAGGAGCCCTGGAAAGGTAGAACTTCTGAGGGCCAGAGGTTCGAGAAGAAATGAGCATCTCCTCTGGAGTGGAGGCCAAGAGGCTGGAGCCCCACTGATGCTCCTATCTGACATGTGGGAGACCCAGCAACCGACAGGTTCAATTCCATGAGGAAGAAAACACATAGACTTTGGTCTTCTTCCCTAATATAAGGAATTGGGTCCTAAGACACCCTGGAAATTGAAGAGAAAAATGCCTTTCTTCCAATAAACAGGAAGGACAGGTCCAATTTGGTTGTGCAGAGTCTAACCAAAGCTGGACAGACCCTCACAAGCTATTGTGGCAGCAGCTTCAGTATGCATCTCCACTGGTGCCAGTCCTACCAAGGCTCCTGCAGTCCTTAAACGCCTCACTGTGGTCACTGGGACCTGCTGCCCTGGCTCAAGTTGTGGGTGAGAAACAAAAAACGAAATTCAATCCAACAACAACAAACTCCCAGCTGCTTCTCACGGCCTTTGCTTTCCACATCCTCAGCCAATCCCTCAGTGAGCCCCAACCTCCCTGAGGTCTCTCAGGGCCAATTAGAGGCAAATAAACATTTCCTGGCAGGAGTGGAAGACAAGCAAACTAGTAAATGCTGATATCCCCTTCCTCTTTCTCAAGCAGGTGAGAAAAGAGGCTCGGCCTCAATCATATAACAACAGGTTTCCCTACAGTCTGCTTCCAAAGGGCAGTGCTGAGGCGAGCTCACTCATGTCCGCTGCAGACCAAATGCCACTTCTCCTGCTGCAGGTTGGCCTCAATAGATGCTGGGGACCAATACAGGGCCTTCATTCCTTGTTCTTGACCCTCAAAGGTCAGAGAGTGACAGGAAAAAGTTCCCGTCAGTAGGGAGGGAAAGAGAGAGATGGAGCCCTTCAACTCTGCCTCAGTTGCCCACATGTGCTTGCATCTATTCAGAGAACGAGAGAGGCAGGTTGTACACAGCATAGGCAATCTGATGAGAAAAAAAGGCCAGCTCAGAAACAATGTGGAGAGCCCTCTCCCGCCCCCAATACTAGATCTATCTAGGGGAAAGGGTGGGCCTGAGGAAAAGACCATTAGATGAGGTCACAGCACTTAAAAGACCCTGCTGTACCCCAAAACAGAATCCTTTGTAGAGCCAGTGGTGCTTATGGATTACAAGCCTGGTTTCAGAGCTACTTAGAAAAAAGAAAAACTCGATGCCCTTCTCTTGACTCCTTGAACAAGCCCCTTGTCCCATGGAAACTCAGGATCCTGGGGGTATCATGATGCTCTGCTGTCAAGGAGCAAGTGCCTTCCTTCCCTAAGGCTATGCAAACACACCTTTCCTTGAGTACACTCCCATGCATGCACACACTCTCACACAATTTCTCCAAGGAGGCTGAATGAACCCCCCACCCTGGCCAAATTCTAAGACACAAGTGCCCTTTGAAGCAAAGGGGCTAGTGAAATTCCCCGAGCTGGGGTCAGCAGACCCCTTCCTTCCCTGCCCATTGCTTTCTCGGTGGCAGGGATACTCACACTCAGGGCCGCCATGGGAAGGGTCTGCTCTGGGGCTGTCCCTCCCGCCACCAGCTCCGTTTATCTTGTCCCGGCCAGTCTCTCGGCATGGTCGAGTTTCCTGGAGCGAGAAGATTTCCGGCTGCCCTGAGTGGGAGCCCTCCACTCACCCCTATTCCCAGGCTGGGCCCCTGGCCTTGGGGCCTCCACACTTGTTAGTAGCCATAAGAGAGTCAGTCTGTGTGGCCCCAGGAAGTAGCCTCTCAGTTTTAGTTCTCCTCAATCAGATTCAAGTCCAGGTCCCCAAAGTCCTGCTGGCATAGTGTCCGCTTGCTCAGCGCCTGCCGCCCCCACCGCACGGCCCCCTCCTCCTCCTCTTCGCTTTCACTCAGCACCTGGGAGGAACCCCCAATGGGGCTGCAGGAAGCAGAGAGGGGTGGGGGGCTACAGGCCATGAACCATGGTGGAGAGACGCTGCTGCCTTCCCGGGCTGTTTCTTGGAGACAGAGACCTCCTGAGTATGGTTTCTGTCAAACAAACAACAAAGTTAAGAAGGCAAACAAAGACACTACCTTCCCAAGAGTACCCTGGCTCAAGCTGTCTTTCAAAGTCTCTCTCTTGGTTACCCTTGAAGGCAGAAGTCCTAGGCTTTAGGGTAAAGTGTGTGAACTCCCTAATAAAATTTGGAAAATTTAGTGTACACCTACATTTCTTTGAGGAAAGGGCCCATAGTTTCTATTAAATTCAAGATAAGTTTATAAACTTCATGTGGGCAGGAATATTGTCTGCCTGTTTCACTATTGTATTATCAGTGCCTAGTCAGAGCCTAGTATATAGTAGGTATTCAATAAATGTTGGCTGATTGGTTGGATGAATGACTCTATCAATAAGTGAATAAGTTCTCAAAGAGGGTTGTGACTCAGTAGTCTAGAAGGAAGCATATGAAAAAAAGGGGCAAGTGCATACAACAACTAGCAAGTCCCACTGGGAAGTCACAAAACATTTGTTGAACAGATGAATGATGCAGTAGCCCATTTTGCTTAAGCCCCCGCTGGTCCACTTGAAGCAGTGAAGGACAAGTGGCAAAACCAGCCTTAAGCGCAAGGAGTGCCGGGGTACTGATGATGGGACTTTTGTGGCTTATGCATTCTCAGAGAGGAGGGAAAGTTCCTCTAGCAGGACATTCTGGGGTCCCTGGAAGGTTTAACATGAGTCTCACCCCAGTCTCTCTGGAACCCTCAGGACTGAGAAGTTTCACAGGACATAGAACTTTTAGTGCTAAAACTAGGACAGTCCTGAGCAAACTGGGATGGTAGATTACCCGAGCAAAAGCTCAGACAGAAAGGAGCTCCAAGGGAGCCCCCGCCAGAAAAGCATGGAGCAGAGGGCAGCTCAAAAGTGAAAATGGAACAGCATCTCCCTACTCCCATCCAAGCTGCCCCAGTCCTGCTGGTCCCACCTGATTCATCTTGTCAAAGTCCAAGGAAGGCCGAAGCCGCCGGGAGTCCTCCTCATGGCGCCGCTTGACCCCAGCTTTGCGGGCATCCAGATCACAAGGCTGTGAGCGGCTTCGGGGAAGATTGCGGAGGCCTCGAGGTCGCCAGGGGAGCTCTGGGGAGGAGGCGGGGGAACTCCGGGCCGAGGGCAAGAAGCGGCTTGCCTGCGGGCCCAGGCTGGGTGACAGGGAGAAGCGGCGCTGGGGTGGGCAAGGTGACAGGGACTCAGCATCACTCTCCCAGGAGCCACTTTGGGGGGAGGCGGCACAGGGTCGAGAAGAATCTTGCGCCAGGGCCAGGCTGAAGAAAGGAGGACTGTAGGGTCTGTGAGCTTGGCCACACTGAGAAGAGGCACTGGGAGCTTGGAGGAACCTGAGGCTGGAGACCCGCTTTGGGGGGCTCTGGTGAGGCACCTGCGGCCCACCCCCTCCACCACTGCCCCGGTGCTTGATGGGAGTCCACAGCTTGGAGGGGGCGGGCCGCCACACTGGCTGCCAGCGAGACAGGTCCACGGGCACTGAGAGTGAGCGGCAGTGCCTCTTGGATGGAGGGGCAGGGGGCACAGGAAGCTTCTCTGGGTCTGGGGGCTCAGGGCTTAGGACTTGGGAGAGGGGCTGCTCCTTTGGGGAACTTCCCCGGCTGGGTGGTCTGAGGTGCAGGCTTAAGCCTGAGGGGTGGTAGCTGAGGTTGAGGCTGTCCTGGAACTCAGCACAGGAACAGTGGGGTAGGCCCCTCCAGGAAGCACCTTCTGGAAGGCATTCATAATAAAAATAATATTAATGATAGCTGATACATTTTTAAGAGCTTACTAGGTGCCACACAATGTAATGAGCACTTTATGTGAGGTTTCCCAAAAACCTCATGAGGTAAGTACTATTATTATCTCCATTTTACAGATGAGAGAAGATCAGTAACTTGCCCAAAGTCACGTAGGAATCAAACGACCAAAGCAGGATTCAAACTCAGGTCTGTCTGATGCTAAGGCTAAGTTTTTTAACCACTATGCTATACTGCCTCCATTACGAGGAACCACCTGAAATGGAAAATATAGTCTCATATACTGCCTGCCACTCCCTCTCAAAGGTAGAATGAGTCAAGGGAAACAAATGTGTGTGTGTGTGCCCTGCTCAGTCCTCACCCCACTCCATCTAGCCTTACTTTGCTCCCTCGCCCTGCAGCCGGGGGTTGTGAATAGCAGATCAATGCTCTCCTGCCTTAGCATTTCCCCTTGCTATGTGTCAACAGCACCAAGACAGGAGTTAGAGTTGCCAAGGAGTAAGAGGTAATCAAGTAGGTAACAGACAATTCTCATTCCTAAGGAGGGCAAACAGGGTGGGGAAGGCCTTTGATGGCACCTGTGCTTCGGAAACCCTAGGATTGCTCGTGTTCCTTTGCGTCTGGCCACCCACAAGGAAACGCTCAACACAACACACTTATATGAAAGATCTAGCTATATTAAGTAGAAGAAAAAGTACCAAATAACATATAGAGTATACAACCTTTTGTGTTAAAAGAGTAAGAATAAAAAATATACATTTAAATGTGCTTCTATTTATATAAAGACACTCTGGTTGGATAGACAAGAAACTAATAATAGGAGGTACTTTTAGGGAGGTGGTGGGAGCTGGGTGGACAGGAGAAGGGAGACTTTTCTCAGTATAACTTACTGCTATTTTAAAATTTTTGAACCATCCGAATGTATTACCTATTCAAAAAAATTAGATGACAAAAGTCCCCACAAGGCTAGAATAAGAGCAAACTAAACAGATAAATTCCATGCTGGTGCAGTAAAATGGAGACAAGTGCCAATCTCAGAAGGTGACCCTGGCAACAAAGTTGTGGATGTAGGCTAGCTAGCCCTGGTCACTGTAAACCAATGAAAGAAATGTGTGGATGGAGGATGGGCATACACACATGCACACACAATGCCTTACCAGACACAAGCTGGAAAGGGTTCCCACAATTGGAGATGTCTGCATGATCAGGCAAAGGCTAAGGGAGAGAGAATAGCCATCATGATTCAGGTTCAGCACACAGATTTCTAGGAAGCCCTCTTCAGCTCACCCCTGCAAACCATGGGCTATAAGGATGTTAGGGACTCCTAAGTGTTCTCTTCTTGTCTTTCCAAAGTTAGCAAGTAAAATAATCCACATCTTCCAACATCTCAAACCCTTCTCCACCCAAGATTTGCTGTCCTTTCTCTAAAATTCCTGCCCCCTTCCTTTTGGGCTGGGTTTTGAGCCTTTATTGGGTTCTTCCAGTACAAGTACCATGACTCATAACAGCACAGGACGAGGGTGAAGTATTAGCAACAAACAGCCTCAGAAAAAAGGGGGAGGGGGTCGTGGAGAAGCAGAAAGACTGGTCTTTTACCAGACTGATGCTGAAGCGTGTGCATTTCAGCTCATCCAGAGTCTGCTTCTGTAGCTGCTCAGTGATCAGGGTTATCATGATTCTCCCCAGGATTTGACTTGCACACTTTGGAGCAAATGATGGATGTCTTCCCTGTCGTTCTTCCAGACCTCACTCGTGAGCCGTCTTCTGCCACTGCAGCACCATTCTAGCACCATTGGGACTTCCCTCTCCAGTCATGCCTGCTGAGTCTGCCAATTACAGAGGGACCAGCCCCAAGTGATATTAGAGATGTACCTGGTCCAGAGATGGAAAATGCATGGCACATACCACAGCATCCCTAAGCCAGGCCTCTGGCAGACATCATTAATTGATCACAGCTCTCTCCTGCTAAGCCTAAACATAGCCTCAGAAACATCCTGAACTTGGCACTCCAGATAACCAGTAAAATGAACTGGAGTTAGCAAGCAAGTTGAAACCTATTTGCCGTTCCTAACTGGTTCATGCTCTGCTCTGTCTACCCAGAATACCAGCACCACTTCAAAAACAGCTCAAATGAGAGGGATTCCCAATGGTTATTTCTATCCTGATTAGCCCAATATTTTCTTTATCCTCTAGGCACAAGCAAACAGAGGTACCCTTTTCCTAAACAACAGAAATAGTAATAGGTATCAGGGAAGAGCAGTGGTTGTAGGAATGACTTTCTTCTTCAGACCAATCAGAACAATATAGAGTATACAACCTTTGGTGAGAGGATAAGGAAATGGTCCCAGGGTAATTCCAATTACATTTCAACTCTATAGATGTTAAAAACAACTACTCTATGACTTCATTCAACTAAGTTTTTAGCCGGATCTGACTCAAAGACCACGGACACAATTAATCTAGACTCTCACAGTCAGTTTCAGTAGAAGCAAACTAATTCAGAAAACAGGCTTCAAGCCCACACAACTGCTTGAGGGGCCTTGCTCAAGGGAAAAGGGGAGCTTAACGCAGTGTTTTGATACTGTACTGCCTATTCCCAGAAATGACCACCAAGCAGACACCTGATCAGAGAATGTATGTAGCATTTGCTAGTAGAGAGAACTATCAAGAAATCTAAATCTTGATCTTATTTGCTGTGACAGTTTTGTCAAATCATTTAACCTTTCTTGACCTCAGTTTACCCATAAGTAAAATGGGCAGAATAATCTTAATCTGTCACAGGGACAATACAACATGAAATATTAAAATGTAAAAAGCATACCGTCTGATCTGTACAAATCAGGAGTCCACATAGACTGCTGTTTCTCAATCCTCCTGTTTGTTGCTCTATGAAGCCTCAGAATGCCACAAGTGATGATATCATTAAGATCAAGTTTATCTATTTGGCTGGATGCCAACCTTCCTCATCTGCATACCAAGAGAAGCCCAAAAGGGCTCTTCTGTGACCTTGGGGGCAGATCACTTTCTATTTTTGCAAAAAGGAGGGAATCATCTCTACCCCATTGCCACTTCAGAGGGAGGCACGCCACAAGGAAGAGCAAAGAAATACACGTGGATGTACTTGGAGTTTTTTGGAAGAAAGGTGTGAGAAGCCAATCATCATTCTAGTTAACTATCATTTTCATGCATAATTATTATTACCACCCTGAACGAAGTTCCAGCTTCCTGAAAGCTCCCTTCAACTGCTTCCCCTATGTTCTTGAGGGAGAAGCTAAACCTTATATCACTTCTGCTCTTGGTTTCTTAACTTTACCCTCAAAGATCAAGTAGAGAGGGAACCTAACTGCACACTTTTATCCCAGAGACCTCAGGCCTCAGGCTGACCAGCCATGAGGAGCAGGGAGTGAAGCAAACTCTTTCAAGCTTTTCATGAGGCATTTGGCCAAACAGCAAACTCCCAGCTCTCTCTGGGATCAAGCGAAGAGAGTGATTTTGTGTTTTTCTGCATTTTAATTGTTGGGATGTGGCCACACACGGCGGTAATTGGAACAATGCAACTACCACCACGCAACTGATACTCTCAGCCTGAGTTTCCTAAAACAGGCCAGGCAGAGAGGGGGAACAGAACGGAAGCCATAAGGAATCAAACCAGGACACAAAAGAAGGCAAACCAGCTCCACGAGGGGCCTCCTCTTTCTCAGGCAGGCATAGAAAAAAGTGTAAGAAGCTCTCTCTTGCCGCCTTCCTTCCCCTTCCATTTTGTATATCTGAGGGGCAGAGACGGCCCTGAACATTCACTAAACAAGTTAAAACTTCTCAGCTTAACAACTGGCACGGGGCTCAGTCCTTCACAGAGCAGCAGGCCTAGACCCTGCCCAAAACCCCACCAGGCCCAACTCTCAATCCAGGCTTTCTCTCCACCATTAGCCCCCTAAAATAAAGACTGGACTCCCACCCCATCTCCTATTGGATGGCAGTAACCCCTGACATTCGGGTTTCAGGGATGCTGAGGTTGTGTTGAAACCTGGAGAACCTAGGATCAAGTCAGGCCAAAGGAGAGGAGAGTCACAAATCCCCTAGGGACCTTCCCCCCAGGTCCCAGTCCCAGACCTCTGGGGGAGACTGAAAGAAAACATGAGGGAGGCAGGGAGGTGCATGAACAGGTAAGTGGGGATCTGACTGCTCTTCCTCCATATGGCTCTGGTGGGGAAAGGGGTGACAGTGAGGAGCACCCCTCCCCCCCACCTCGATGAAGAAGCAAAAGCTAGGCCCCCCACCAATCTTCAACCTCTCCCTAGGTTGCCCTGCCTGTCCCCGCGGGGTGGGGCATGGAGGGTCCGCTGGCCCCTGGTGGGGGGGCGCCAGGGCTCGCTCAGGGGGGCTGTCGCTCGCCTCTTCCCAATCAGCTTCCATCATCTGGCCGCGGGAAGCGAACTCAAGACGCAAGGGGATGGAGAGGGTCTGGGACTTAGCACTCCGCCACCCCCTCCCCCACCGGGTCCCGTGCTCTCCCCGCGGAGGCGGCCAGCGAAGCCGTACCGCGCGGGCGGCCGGGCTGGGGGAGGGGAAAGGGGGAAGGAGGGAGGGACGGTTGAGGTGCCCGCCCCGAGGCCCCAGCGCCACCTGCCCTCCGCCACCTACCGCGGCTTCTCCAGCTCCCAGGGCCGCGGCCGGAGCAGCTCTGAGCGCTCCTTTCGCCCCACGGTGCCCTTAAAAGGCGCCGGCGCGAACCAACGGGCCCCTCAGGAGTGTGGGGGATCGCTTCGGTTCACAGAATCCCCCTGAACCGCCCGCGGAGGCTCCAGCCCGGCGCCGTTTCTCTCTCAAAGTCTTTCTTGGATAGCGCTGTCGGGAACGAGCCCAGCTCTTTGATTTAGGGATGAGGGTGGCTTCCTCACTATCGTGTCACCCCCTCCAAAATATTGCAGAAGGTGGACGGGCCCAGTTGGAGGCATATCTCGAAACCCGCGGGGGAGGCCGTGTCGGACGAAGGTAAACAAAGCCATCGCCCCCGCCCTCCATTCCTACCTGGGCCCAAGTACAGCACTCTACTCGGCTCGGGTAGCATAACAGCATTGACCAAGGTTCCTCTCACCTGCTCTCCTTTCCCGCACTCTACGGCCGTCTTACTGAAGGAATCCCCCTACCCCTGGCAGAGGACCCGTCCGCGGCGTGAAGGCTTCTGGGAAGTGTAGTCCAAGAGCCGACTAAGGCCTGCTCTGAGTCCCAGGAGCCCCTCTTCCAGCTGCCGGATCGGCTCGAACCTTATAAACCCGGGATTTATAACGGTCGCGGGGCCGTTCCTACTTGGTTCTGTAATTAGCCCCTACCCAAAACACTTTGTAAAACTGAGGAGGGCTCAAGGCTGTTCACTCCTTCTCCTCCCTCTACGCACCTCCCCCCCCCCCAGCAGGATGAGGTAATGGGATTGTGATTATGACATCATAGGCGGTTCAGTTGCTTGCTGGGGGGGGGGGGGGCGGGGGCGGGGAATACGGTGGTTACAGCTGGACCTTTTTCGTTAAGACAGAAAGGGAGGGAGAAAACACGCAGATGAGGTAAAGATGTTGATGGCGCTACATTTCCTCTTCAGGAAGAAGAAACTACCTTTTATTAAATCTCCACCACTACCACCTCCCACCTCAGCCAAAGTTTAAGTCCTTTTGAAAGAGACCGAATGTAGACGTTAGAAGGCGAAGAGGTTGGGGAACAGCTAGATGGTTTCTGGCTGTTATGTAAACTCAAGTCTCAGCTATCAAAGGTTTAGAGAGACGGGCAAAAAGATGGAAAAAGGAGAGGTTTTAAACAATGGCTTCGTGTTGTGATCTCTTTGTAGGGCAGAGTTTTAGATTTCTTTTTTAATCTATTGGAAAGTAGCAGTAATGCAAATAATCTTCGCTATTATACTTAGCAACAAGTCCCCTGAAAGACATCGGTTTTCCCTAAATATTTTGTTCCCCACTCAAGTCTGGGACAGATAAGTAACTATGATAAACTAGAAAGTAGAGGCAGTGGTGGGGATCTTCCTCATAGAGCCAGGGAAGGGAGGAAGCAGGAGCCACCAGGTCTGCAAACTGAAAAATAAGAGTAAAGGGAAAGGGAGGTACTTAGGAAGAAAATGGGGGTGGAGGGAAGATGCACTGCACATTTCCTTGCTCTGCATCTTGCCCTTTGGCAAAAGAAGGAGCAGGGGCAGGGACCATGAACTATAGGAGACATGGTTTCCAATAATTGCTGTTGTGCATCACTTATGTGCCAGGCACTGTGCTACATACTTTAAATATGTATACTCATTTTTGCTTACAATCATCGAGTGAAGCAAAATCTCGTTATTTGATAGATGAAATGGCTAGAGAGGTTAAATGACTGCCCATGTGGTAGGCAAAGGTAGTATTACAAAGCAGTTTAAGGCTCTAAAGCCCTCGGTTTTCACCACTCGCTGATCCCCCTTTTTATTATTAACCATGCTTACTAAAGTTAAATGATGGAGTATAAGAAGTTAGCAGTGGCTCCATTTGCAAAACATTGAAAGAAACTGAGACAGTTAAAAAAAAAGCAAACCTGTAAGTCAGGTTTCAGGCCTCATTTCAAAGAACGATTACACCCCTTTCATCAAATATAAAATAGCCCCTAGTGCAGCCCAACCCCCCCCCATTACTAACTATAATTAAATCTCCTTATGCCACTTTTAGTTCTCAAGGTTTTTTTACTCACATCCTATTTGTTCCTGCTGCCCCATTTTCCTTCTTTTGTTCTTGGGCTACTACCTTGAACCCCATCTTCATTGTGACCTCATGGGCCAGACCCCTCTCTGACCCTGCTCTAATGGGTTTCAGCAGAGGATACTGCCTGGGTTCCCTCCTGGCCTCCGTCAAGATTCTCCGAGTGTTCCAGGGTCTGAAGCCAGTCATCCAGTAGGTCATCCAAAGGGGTGGAATCCATTGGCTTTAAGAGACTCTCCATTCCCTGCCTAGGAAGGCAGCAGAGTCAGAGGAACATGTACCTCATTTAGACCCCCTTTTCAACCAGCGAAAGCTAAACCTCTGCGAAGTGGGGAGAGGTAGGGTTCAGTCCACCACTCACAGCAGGAACTAGGAATAGTGTACACACCCCTCAGCCCCCCTGCCCTGCAGAGGCTGGCTGGGGGGGGTCCCAGGAATGTAGAGCTCTTCTCCACTGCCTGATCTGGGCATCCCAGGAGCGACGGCTGTATCTCCTGTTCTTGTTTGGCGTTTGAGGGTGAAGTCCTGGCTGTCGCTGTGCTCTGGCAATGACAAATATGTGTTAGACTGAGGTCAAGGTGAGGGGCACAACTCACTGCTTTATCACAATGAATCAGGAGACTCGTTAGGGAATTCCCTGAGAATGAGGTAGGATCAATGCTGTCAATCCAACAGAAAAAACAAATCAAATCAGATTAAACACCAAACTTCCTAACTTGCTAATATTCTTTCTTCTGGGAAGGATAAATTAGATATTCCAACTCCCTCAGAAGTCAAAATAGATATAAAAGAAGATAGTATCTGATATCCCTTTAAAATGCATTCTACGCGTTCATACATTTGGTTTGAAGGTATGCATGTAAACGTACATGTAATTAGGCAAATATGTTGCAGTTAGCCAAGTCAGCTGGAGGCATGAGATAAAAATGGTTGGAAGGAAAAAACTTCAATAGCAAGCATGGTAGAGCTTTAAAAAGTCTTATGGGCCAAGTATGACTTGTTCTATTTGAAAAAAATCTTGGAAACTCATTTTGGAGATTAGATTGCAGGAGAATTAGTTTTAGTAATGCTCCAACTTGGTGAGAACACTCAGATTCTAGTATCTTTCCATCACCCGACACTGAACTAAAGCCACTTGGTTGATGTTCTTGTTATGACCACTTACAACTGTACTCACTTGGGGACCTGCTGCAGAAAGCACTGGTAACCAGGCGTGCGTTTGCCATAATCTATCTGCTTTTGCCGCCGTTGTAGGACAGTTTCATCTGTCTCTACTTCCCACCTGCGAGGAAGTATACAGTGGTCCCATGAAGTGTGATTATAGTCATCAAAGCAGAAACCAACTCATCCCACACTCCCATAATCCCTAGCCTGATTTTTGAACTCACCTGGCATGGCAGGACTCTGTGCTGACTCCCACACTCACCATCTCTATCTTAGAGACAAAGATTCTTCACACACCTTCTTTCAGGGGAAGCAGATTCTACAGATGAAAAGGGTAAAACCCAGCTGACTACACTGCACCTCTCAGCCACTACCACCACCAAGATCCTACCACCAGATAAAGGTTGTATTTCTGATTTACTGTTTCTCAAAGATAAAGGCTGCATTTCTGATTTGTTTCTTAAAGTGAGATCTGCAAGCCATCTGCATGGGTAGCTCCTGGAGGCCTTGAGAATTCCTAGGCCCCACTCTAGACCTATTGAATTATTTTGGGGGCCTGCATTTTAAAGAGCTTCCAAGGTTATTTTAAACATTTTTTATTACGGAAAATATCAAATATACAGAGAAGAGAATAACATTATGCTTTGCTACTCAAGGTATGGTCCCAGAACCAGCCACATCAGCATCGGCTGGGAGCTTGTTAGAAGTGCAAACTCTTGGGCCCTAACCCAGACCTACTGAGTCAGAATCTGCATTTTAACGAGATCCCGAGGTGATTAGTATGCACATTAAACTTTGAGAGCACTGATATAATGGATGCCCAGTTCCCCATCACTCAATACTCATGGCCAATTTTGTTTCATTTATACCCACCACCACTTCCACAGGATTATTTAAAAGCAAAACTCCAAGATTAAGTTCTTAATATCACCTAGTGCAAATTTCCAAAAACAACCAAAGTTTGGGATCCTTGGGACTGTGATAAGGATTATGCCAAGGGATGATTCAACTCCCCTACTTTCCCTGAAAAATGAATTTCCTTTACCCCACATAACCTAGCGTCTCTGAGATGCTGCGCTCTCAAAGGAACACCGAACAAGGAAAGCTCTTGGAAGGGGCCAATGCCCCTCAGCATAAATACGCACACCTGTCTCGCCCCAACGTCTGCCACACCAGGAGCAAATGTTCCATCTCCAGCGGAAGGCTAGCAAAATTAAGAGGGAAAGGTCCACTTAACGACAAGAGAACAAAGCAAGGAAAAAGAAATGTTTAAAACACCCAAGTAAACAAACGTCTCCAGGTCTTATCCTAACCAGTGGTCGTCGCTGGCCAGGTGCAATTTAAATCTCCCGGGGTTGGACGAGCAGAGGGAAAGGAGAGCTCAGAAAGGGTGTGGCGATTGGCTAGAGGGAGAGCCAATGGTACGCCAGGCTCCCTGTGGGGCGGGGCTTACCTAGTCGCTCGCTGAACGCTGGTGCGCCAATCGGCATCCGACTCTGGCTGCGGGGCGGGGCAAATAGTGCTCCTGCCCGAGAAAACTCACGCCCCCGGGTGATGTACGAGACAAACGATTGGCCGAGGGGGTCTGGGCGGACGCGCGGAGATTGGCTGACGCAGTTTAGAGGCGAGCGGGATAGGTTATTGGGAGGGCGGAAGGTTTGAATGGTCAAGGTCTGTGGCAGTTGATATCCTCGCACGCAAGCTGTAACTTCGACTCTATGCGGAGAGAAGCGGCAAATCCTGACCCTGGCCTATCCAGTCGAGAAGCAGAATTGTAGCCTGGTTAATCGCTTCCTTTCTCCAGATTTCCTTTACTTCTGCTCCAGTCTTCACTTGTGTCTGATCCCCATCCACTCCCTTTCTCCTGAAGGTAGGTCTCAGACTCAAACCTGAGGTTAGCCCGGAGTCGTCTCCGCTGCAGAATCGCCGAGACCCCATGGTCCCTCAGGGTCCGGTCCGGGCCCGGCAAACGGAAGTTCGGAAGACCTAATAGGCATTATCACGAGTTAGGAGAGGTGAATTCCTTCCGGTCAGGAGTCACGAGCTGTGTGGCCCGGAACCAAAGGGTTTTTTCCCTCTTTAAGGTCCTGAGATTGCCTCTCGGTAAATTCAGGTCCCGACGAAAAGGCCAAGCCGCTTCGGGCAAGTGCGATTTAACCATCAAGCCAAGTTGTGATTCACGGTTTGGGGATGCCCCTCCTGCGATACCGATCCGCTCGCCGCTGCTGGGAAGGGTGGGGGAGGCTGTGACAGCTAGACAATATAGACGACGTTCGCCTCTTAGCTAGGTTTTATTGTTTTTCTTAGTGAGAGCTCGGAGACCATGTCTGCAGAACTCTTCTCATTCACGAGAGAGCCAGGAAGCCCTGGCTCAGGACCTAGTTTTAGATCCAATCAGAGGAAGATATTAAACCTGCTCCTGGAGAGAGACACTTCCTTTACCGTCTGTCCAGATCTCCCTAGAACGCCAGTGGACAAACTCTTTGGTGATTCTGGACACCTAAGCATTTTGTCTGGGTAAAGCTTTTCTTTTCAGACCTTATCTCCTTTGCTTTTCTAAACAGTTTTAGGTTTTGTTTTTGTTTTTAACTATGCGGGCTCAAAGATGACAGTTTAAGTCTCAGCTCTGCCCTTGACTAACTATGTGACCCTTTTGAGTCTCAGGCTTCTTTTCTGTGACATAGAAATAATAATACTATCTTATCTTATGAGAATCTTGCGAGAATCAAATGATGTGATGTCTGGGAAAAGTCTTTGAAAACTCTTGCATTGTGTGAGTTGGTCACTTTAGTGGTATCAATATTAGTGTTACTGTTATTGTACTTTAAATTTTGGTCATGCCCTGATGCCTCAGCTAGCAAACAAAGTTGCAGAGTTATGGACCTGAGAAGTACTAAAGATTGCAGGGAGAAATCAAATTTATGTACTCATGGTGCACAAGGGCAGAAGATGTGGGGTCAAGACCTATCTTGGCCAATGAACTTTGGTTCTTAATTTAAAAAATTATCTTGTCTCAATATGTGGGTGAGGAGAAAATGAGGTACAGATTATTGGAGTAGAGAAAAGGTAAGAGAATTTTCTCATCCTAGTCTGAGATATTTCCAAAAGCAATTAGATTTATTTGGACACTGTTCAGATTATGTGATAGTCATTGAGAGGTGTTTCAAAACAAGAGGATAACACGATCTTTGTCTTTTAAGGATATTACAACTTAATGGGAATCTTAATGTATTATTGTCTCAACAGAGGAACCCCAAAATGTTGCCTTGATCTTTCGAATCTTAGCAGTGGAGAGATGTCTGCCACTCAGCTTACCACTTCTGCAGACCATGATGAAACTGGTAGGGAGAAGGGAGGTAAAGGCCTCAAGGGAAAGAATAACTTTTAAGGGGGAGGGCAGGGTAGAAGGATAGAGATGGAAGGTGATAAAGATAGGTAGCGAGCCTTGAAGTTGGAATTTTTTGGGTACCCAGAAGATTTTTGAGGAGAATGATTAAACCAATGGGAAGAGAAAGATCACACTAATAGGAGCCGCTTTGCATTTGAAAAGTTAGACAGGAAGGAATATGTGTTGACTGATTGATTGTGAGAATGAAAGTAGTAGTTAAGATGAGTTTTATGCCCTAGTCTAATCTCAGCAGAGGCAAAGAAACCCACATACAGAAAAACTTTGGGGTCAGCAGGTGATGCAGCAATTAAGTGCGCACATTCCGCTTGGGCTGCCTGGGGTTTGCTGGTTCGGATCCCGGGTGCAGACATGGCGCCACGTGGCAAGCCATGCTGTGGTAGGCATCCCACATATAAAGTAGAGGAAGATGGGCACCGATGTTAGCTCAGGGCCAGTCTTCCTCAGCAAAAAGAGGAGGATTGGCAGCAGTTAGCTCAGGTCTAATCTTCCTCAAAAAAAAAAAAGAAAGAAAAATTTGTTAACTAATTCTTATGTGTTTTTATAAGGCCTGTGCCTGAAAGGAATATGTTTTATTAGTCAACCATTTTAGTATTTGTTCTAATTTTAGATTTACTGAGTGGTAAGCTTTCTTTTCTACTCATGAAAAAAATCTCTGTAGGTTAACATAGTGTACTGCTTCCTAACTTTTCTTCTTTCAGTGACACGTGTAAATTCTTAAATTTCCACGAACTTGTACCTTGTACCCTGCTACCTTGTACCATGAAATTGGTACCTATCAAGAGACTTTGTGTTCAAAAGGTCAGCTTTTGAAATTAATATGACTTACTGGTAATGAAGATATCAGAAGGAAAGACAAGATACATGGACAAGAATAACTCTTCATATCTGTTTGCAGGTCACTTGAATTCTTCAGGACCTCAGGGGATACAATTATCTGCGATGTAAGTTCTTTGGCTAAATGAACCCCATGCTGAATACTGACACGGGGATTTTATCCTATTTAGACTATGCAGAGTATAGAATGTGTCACTTTGGGTATAAGTGGGCCTGAAGGCCTAGATCCTTCCCTTGAAAGGTTTTTAAGTTTCCTGGGTCTGAATAGTGTTGTGAAAATGAAGGCTACTCATTTTAACCATCACATAAATCAGTATTATCTTTAAAAATGGAGGAAAATGGAATACTGCACTTAGGCATAGTCTGTTATCTGCATGTGAGTAGTGCTATATCTTAGTGGTTAAAAGTGCAGAGTGTAGGCTCTGGAATCAGAGAGTCTGGATTCCAGTGGCTTACTGCTTCACCAACTGTGGCTCTGACAAGTCTGTTAACTTCATGGGACCTCAGTTTCTTTGTTCATGATAAAGAAGTAATAATAAAGAGATAATAATAACACTTCTGGGGCCAGCCCCGTGGCCAAGTGGTTAAGTTCGTGCACTCTGCTGCAGCGGCCCAGTGTTTCATCAGTTCGAATCCTGGACGTGGACATGGCACCGCTCATCATGCCACGCTGAGGCAGCATCCCACATGCCACAACTAGAAGGACTCACAACTAAGAATATACAACTCTGTACTGGGGGGCTTTGGGGAGAAAAAGGAAAAAAATTTTAAAAAAAATCTTAGGGGGCTGGCCCCGCGGCCGAGTGGTCAAGTTTGCGCGCTCTGCTGCAGGTGGCCCAGTGTTTCGTTGGTTCGAATCCTGAGTGCGGACATGGTACAGCTCATCAAGCCACGCTGAGGCAGCGTCCCACATGCCACAACTAGAAGGACCCACAACAAAGAATATACAACTATGTACCAGGGGGCTTTGGGGAGAAAAAGGAAAAAAATAAAATCTTAAAAAAATAATAATAACACTTCTGATAAACAGCCATTGTAGGGAAATTTAATCCTTAGAACATACCAAGCATTTAATAATATTTGTTATTATTACTCATGAGGATTCTTTGTTGAAGATCTTAAAATGTTCAATCAGAGAATACTCGAGGAATGAAAAGTAATTTTAATTCAACTTCTTAACTTATTAAACTCATTGTAAGTTTTCCATTTGACTGTGTTAATCTTTTTAGAACTTTATCCTTCGATGCTGAGGTGAATTAGGTGCTACATTGGTGCACGAGGGAAGGCTTTCCATGACTATTTTTATCAATACATGTGAAAATTTCACTTTGTATTGCTTGTATTTTCTTTGAATTGCTTAAAATGTCTTAACCCATGTAGACTGGATAAAATCCTGGGAGGGAGGATAGAAATTCATAAAAAGTAAATATTAGCTCCCAATAGTCAATGCTGGAAAATTATTAAATTGTTTAATTTGTCTACATAAGATATAGGACAAACTCATCATCTTTGATGCGTGTGTATATATATATAGTTATGTCACTTAATGTCTTGATATTTACCACAGAGAGCACCCTATGTATTGTTATCGGAGGAGACGTAACTAGATATAGGACTCCTAGAATGGAAGAAAGGAAAAGTTGGGATGCCCCGAGCCACTGAAGAATAACCAAACAGTATTTGGGGCTTAACTAACTGCAGTTCTTTTGATCTATAGGAATCATCACCAGAACGTTATAAAATGCAGCCCAGTAAGTAGCCCTTCTTTCTTGGGTGGGGTTTGTTTCTCAGGTGGGATGCAGAGGCTTTCCAGCTCAGCTGTGGCTTGAAGATGCTAGATGTTCTCAAAAAATGGTCTCTTGTAGGCACAGCTGCTTTGTAGCACTCCAAATGCCTTGGACCACAGCAAGAAGAAGAAAGATGTGATATGTAGCTCATCCACAAATAAGGAAAATGTGAGTGTTTAATGGAAACCTAGATACGTTAGCAGTTTTCTTTCTTTGAGTGGAGCAACTCATCAGTATCATTATGAGACCTAGAGCTGTGTATGCCTCAGTTCGCTAGACAAACAAACTGCATCACTATAGGAAAAAAATTCTTTATGGTATGTTTTGTTTTTTTCTCTTTAAAGTTTGACCCTAGGATAAAAACCTACCTCCAAGTCTTCCACAGCAGGCCATTATTACTCATGTTCAGTTGATTGGTTTAAGGACAAAAATCTCTAGTACTGTAGTATTAGGAATTTAGAGATAAATTCTCTCTTTTTTTTTTAAAGAGAGAGAGATAATGTACGTAACTTGTTCACATACTTTTTGCATGGTTTCACATACAAGTCTGGATTTCTTAATTTCTTTTTATTTCCCTCTTAGTTTCTTAGCCCCTGTTCTAAGAAAGCCATGGACCTTTTTGTCTAAGCCTCAGGGCCTCCTTCAGAGCCACCTAATCATTAAGATAATTCTCTAACTAATCCCTTCAACTGATCCCCTTTTCTAGCCATCTTTTTCTCGTCCCTGCCTTCCACCCTTTCCCCCAAGTCAATATCTATAAAGGATAGCTGCTGTTCTTCTTTTCTCACATTGACTAAGTTATGCCTATGTTTTTGGCTGTTCTAATCAGCTTTTTCTTGATTTAATACTGTCCTTCTAACCTCCCTTTAAAATCACTTTTTAAAAATCTCACCATCCTGTCCCCAGTCAGCTCTTTTTTTCCTCTATTCCTTTTGCTTTAATCATAAAGTTAGCATCCTCTAAAGCAAATCTACATACTGTACATCAAATCCAAAGCATAATTTATATCCTCAGGATATAGGGTCAACCTTGATTACCTTTAATGTGTTTCATGAGGGCTATTCATGGCTTCACCAGATGAAATGTTTTTACCAGGGCCTGCCAGCACTTCTCTTCCTCCAGCAAATGTAGTTTTTCTTATGCAGGAAAACAACACTTCGAGGCTTTTAGAGTGGTGGGCACCCAGGAACCTGAAGTTTCGAAAGAGACCAGAGGGGCCTTATATGTCTCCGCTTTCTCTACTGGTGAGTCACTGGACATTGTCATCAAGGGTCAGCTGAAGTGTTGTGAGGTATAGGATAGCAGGTCTGGATTTATGACCCTTTCAGTTTTTCTAAGCTGGCTTGACTGAGCAAAAGGGTTGGAGAAATAACGTTTGACTAGGGAAAGGGAGGAGACGTATGTCCTCTAATCTTTCTATTTGTTTAAATTTTAAAGGGGAGAAAAAATTGTTAGGCCTTTTAAGAAATTTCTTTTTTGTTCTTTAAGTGTTTCCCCCCTGATTTTAAAAGTACTGTGTGCCCATTGTGAAAAAGGTTTAAAAATATAGGAAAGTATAAAAAAGAAAATAGCGACCTCATAGAGAAAAGCCACGGTTAACATTTTACTTATTGCTTCTCAATCTTTTAATTGTGTGTAAAGTTTTACAAAGTTGAGGTCATGTCCTACATATAACTTTATATCCTACTTTTAAAGTTAATATTAAAACTCTTAATAAATTTTATTTTTTAACAGATGCTTTTATTCTGATAAATGGACCATAATTTACCTAATTACTTGGTCATTGTTGGACACTTAGTGGTATCCAAATTTTGCTTTTATAAATAATGGTCTCTTGTAAGTTCTTGAGCATAAATCTTTGCCTGTATGTCAGATTTTTTTTTCTTTCTTTAGGGGATTAGTACCAAGAATTGTAATTATTGGGTTAAGGGATATAAATGTTTTTAAGATTTTTATTTTTTTTGGCTTTTTTTTTTTTTGGGTGGGGGGAAGACTAGCCCTGAGCTAATATCTGCCGCCAATCCTCCTATTTTTGCTGGGGAAGAGTGGCACTAAGCTAACATCAATGCCCATCTTCCTCTATTTTTTTTTTTATATGTGGGACGCCTACCACAGCATGGCTTGCTAAGCGGTGCCGTGTCCGTACCTGGGATCTGAACTGGCGAATCCCGGGCAGCCGAAGCAGAATGTGTGAACTGAATCGTGTGCCACTGGGCTGGCCCCAAGACTTTTGATACATATTGCCAAATTCCTTTCCAAAAAAGTTTATAAGAATTTACATTTTAATGAGCAATCCATAGCTCATTTGGATAAATGATTTGCTACGATTTTTAAAAAATTACTAATTGGGTAAAAAATTTTATTCAACATTAAAAATAATTAGTAGTGATTTCAGGGACTTGCCTGCTGGCATAGTGGTTAAGTTTGCATGCTCTACTTCAGCAGCCCAGGGTTCACAGGTTTGGATCCCAGGCATGGACCTATGCACAGCTCATCAAGCCATGCTGTGGTAGTGTCCCACATACAAAATAGAAGAAGATTGGCACAGATGTTACCTCAGTGACAATCTTCCCCAAGTAAAAAGAAGATTGGCAAAAGATGTTAGCTCAGAACCAAGCTTCCTCACCAAAAAAATAATAATAATAATAATAATTAGTAGTGATTTCATGTGAATATTAGCCATGTATATTTCCTCTGATGAATGATTGTGTCATTTGTCCATTTAGCTACTAGAGTCTTAAGTTACCCAAGCACTCATTTGCTTTTAATAGACTATGGACTCAGGATACTCAAGAGATTTGGATTCTAATCTCAATCCTATGGGAAAGCCATTTTAATATATCCTGTCCTAAGTAGATAAAGTTGATCATGTTTCATGTTTTTTATTTCTTGGAGGAAGGGAAGACTTGGAACATGGTAAATTACTGGATAGTCTTTTGTGTGTGTGATTTTTTTTTTAATGTGGTAAAATATACATAACATAAAATTTGCCATTTTAAGTGTACAGTCTAGTGGCATTAAGTATATTCACAGTGTTGTGTGCAACCATCACCACTGTGCATTTCCAGAATTTTTTCATCATTTGAAACAGAAGCTCTCTACCCATTAAACAATAATTCCCCCTTCCTCCCTCCCCCCAGCCCCTGGTAATCTCTAGTCTACTTTCTGTCTCTATGAATCTGACTACTCTAGGTACTTCATGTAAGTGGAATCATACAACATTTGTCCTTTTGTATCTGGCTTATTTCACTTAACATAATGTCTTCGAGGTTCGTCTATGTTGTAGAATATATCAGAATTTCGTTCCTTTTTATGACTGAATAATATTCCATTGTGTGCATATACCACATTTTGTTTATCCCTTAATTTGTCAGTAAATATTTGGGTTGTTTCTACCTATTGGCCATTGTGAATAATGCTACTATGAACATTAGTATACAAATATCTGTTCAAATCCCTGCTTTCAGTTCTTTGGGTTATATACCCAGAAATGGAATTGCTGGATCATATGGTAATTTTATGTTTAATTTTGGGGGGAACTGTCATACTTTTGTCCATAGCAGCTGCCCCAGTTGACATTTCCTACAGCAATGCCCAAGAGTTCCAATTTCTCCATGTCCTTACCAACACTTGTTATTTTCTGAGGTTTTTTTTAATACCTCTTCTAATGGATATGAAGTGGTATCTCATTGTGGTTTTGATTTGCATTTCTCTAATGACTAGTTTGGTGGTCTAGTGGTTAAGATACAGCGTTCTCACGGCTGCACCCAGGGTTCGTTTCCCAGTCAGGGAACCACACCAGCCAACTGTTGGTTGTCATACTGTAGCAGCTGCATGTTGCTGGGATGCTGAAAGCTATGCCACCAGTATTTCAAATACCAGCAGCGTCACCCATGGTGGTCAGGTTTTCAGCGGAGCTTACAGACTAGGAAGAAGGACCTAGCCACCCACTTCCGAAAAAATTGGCCACAAAAACCCTATGAATAGTAGCGGGGCATTGCTTGATATAGCGCCTGAAGATGAGAGGATAGTGCAAAAAGACAGGGCAGGGTTCCACTCTGCTGTACCCATGATCACTAGGAGTTGGAATCAACTCAATGGCACTAGCAACAACAAAATGACTACAAGTTATGTGTCCATTTTTTCATGGGCTAATTGGCCATTTGTATATCTTCTTGGGAGAAATGTCTGTTCAAGTCCTGTTTGTTTCTGTTGTTGAGTCATAGGAGTTCTTTACATATTCTTGATATTAATTCCTTATCAGATATATGATTTGCTAATATTTTCACCCATTCTGAGGGTTGCCTTTTCACTTTGTTGATAGTATTCGTTGATGCACAAAGGTTTTTAATTTTGATGAAGTCCAATTTATCCATTTTTTCTTTTGTTGCCTGTGTAGAAATTGTTGCCAAATCCAATGTCATGAAACTTTCCCCCAATATTTTCTTCTGATAGTTTTATAGTTTTAGCTCTTACATTTAGGTCTTTGATTCATTTTGAGTTAATTTTTGTATATGGTATAAGGTAAAGGTCCTGGGTAGTTTTTAATAGTCAGTATACTTGACAGGACAATGGAAACTTGGTGGAAAATGAAATGAAATATCTGGGCAGCCCCATTACTAGAGTTCCAAAACTGGATAAAAATCCAGAACTAGAAGACCAGACAGAGGAGTTTTCAGATGAATTGATGGAGTTTTCCCTGGATGATCAAGAAGAGGCCAAGGTAAAGTGCTCTCTTATGGTATCTTTGCATTTTTCATCTTCCTTCATTCTTGAATAAACAATATTGTATATCTAACATGTTGCAGTCACTGTACTAAGTGGTAGGTCTGCAGAGATCAAGAAGATACGGTCTTTACACTCTAAGTGTTACCTGACTGATAGGGTATAAGGTTACCGTGGGATTCTTCTTATTGCTGGGTGAGAAGGCTCTAGTTAGTAGTTTGAGTTGATCACCATCAATGTAATCTGGTGTAAGTGATGCCTCTAGAATAGTGGTAATGGATGGAATATACCTAGCATGATTTTTCAGGTATTTTACAGTGTATCTTTTTGTCTTCTTTTATCCTCCCCATATCACTGGGAGGAATATCTGAAGCCTATGGCTTATTGATCACATACTGATTTGTCAAAGATAGTTTCTGAGGCATTTAGCATTTCTGAATCAACTTCATTTCTTTGAGACAAATATGTGTAGGGATGTGTTTTTTAAATTTTTTCATTATGCAAGGCAAATGTGATATAGTAGATTCTAGTCTTATTCTCTTGTTTAGTGTCATGACCAGGAGCAAGACACTTAAACACTCTTAGGGCTCAGTTTCTCCTTTATAAAATGGAGAGCATAATAATAAAAGGATACCTCCTCAATGGGATTGTTGTGAATATGATAAAGTATTAAAACCAGTTTGTCATAATGATAGCTTGTCAAAAGTGCTATGAATGACAGAGTGATATGAAAAAAGGACCTAGGAGTTTAGAAGGGTACTATTTTTAACTTTAAGTAACTAGAGAAATGGTGGTGCTATAATGAATTTGCAAAGAAAGGTGAAATCAAAGAGACTAAGGTGTTCTGTTTGGAACATTTGAGTTAGAGGTGGCAAAGGAAATTTAAATGGAAATACTGAATGAGGCATTGGAGCCATCAGGACTAGAAATGTACATTTCAGGACCATCTGCATAGAGGAGAAAATGAAGGCTAATGACTCCAAGTTTAAAGGCAGAGAGAAAGAGCTCTTGAAGAAGGAGTGCTAGCTACTGAGGAGACATAATGAAGTAGTGGATACATACAGGAATAGCACTGTTCAAGAATCAGAAAGGAGAAATCTAGGACGCAAACAGAGGGGTCAATTTTATGTACTTACTCATTTTATACATTTCTTTATTGTGGTAAACTGCAATATACATAAAATTTACCCTTTAACTATTTTTAAGTATACAATTTGATGGCGTTAAGTATCTTCCTGTTGTTGAGAATGTACTTATTCATCTCTAGAACTTTTTCAACACCCCAAACAGAAACTCTTTGAAGAGTTTTATAGTTTTATTGCTTAAATTTGGGTCTTGATCCATTTTGAGTTAATTTTTGTGTGTAGAGTTAGGTCAGGGTCCCATATTCATTCTTTTGCATGTGGATATCCAGTTTTCCCATCACCATTTGTTGAAAAGACTATCTTTTCCTTATTGAATGGTCTTGATACCTTTGTTGAAAATCATTTGACCATATATGTGAAGGTTTATTTCTCAACTCTGTATTATAGTCCATTGGTCTTATGTCTGTCTTTATACCAGTACCATAGTTTTGATTACTGTAGCTTTGTAGTAGGTCATTTTATACATTTTTTTTTTGAGGAAGGTTAGCCCTGAGCTCACTGCTGCCAATCCTCCTCTTTTCGCTGAGGAAGACTGGCCCTGAGCTAACATCTGTGCCCATCTTCCTGTACTTTACATGTGGGACGCCTACCACAGCATGGCTTGCAGAGCGGTGCCATGTCCATAGCCAGGATCCTAACCGGAGAACCCCAGGCTGCCTAAGCGGAACGTGCGAAGTTAACCGCTGCACCACCAGACCGGCCCCATTTTTTTTTTATTAAGATTGACACCTGGGCTAACAACTGTTGCCAATCTTCCTTTTTTTTTTTTTTAAGAGTGGCACCTGGGCTAACAACTGTTGCCAATCTTTTTTTTTTTCTTTTCTGCTTTATCTCCCCAACCGTCCCCACCACCCCCCCCCCCACCCCGGTACACAGTTGTATATCCTAGTTGCAGGTCCTTCTACTTGTGTCATGTGGGACGCCGCCTCAACGTGGCCTGACGAGCGGTGACATGTCAGTGCCCAGGATCTGAACCCTGGGCCGCTGCAGCGGAGCGCGCGAACTTAACCACTCAGCCACGGAGCCGGCCCCATTTTATACATTTTTTAATTCACAAATTATACTTGAAGATATTCTCCTTGTAAAAAATTAAAACATAATAGCGAAAGCTAACTAACCCTATCTGTGGACCATTCCCAGCCCGGATTGGAGGGTGACTTTTAAATTATTTGAGATTAGAGGGAAAAGTCAAGATCATGGGAGTCTATGGAGCATAGTGGTCTAGAAAGTATAGACTGTGGAGCCAGACCGCCTGGGTTCATAGCTTGGCTCTGCCGCTTGTAACTGTATGGGTAAGTTATCCGATCTCCCTATGCCTGAATTCCTTAATCTATAAAAAAGAAATCGTTTTAGTAACTATTCATAGGGTTGTTGTGAGGTTTAAATGAGTTAATTACACATAAAGCATTTAGAATTATACTTGCCAATTAATAGTCCTTAATTATTATAGTGTAATGTAGTATAAGTGCTTAATTATTATAGCGTAAGAATCAAAATGTGTGTAGTTATGAAGAAGACTGATAGATCAGGGATGCTCAATGACCTTGACGTCCTTAGCAAAGTGAAAGTTTAAGTAATCTGACTCAGAGGAAATTGTTACACGAGGATCTTGAAGAGTGTGGATAAAGTTATAGTCAACTTTTGGAAACTGGAAGGGAATTAGTAAAAGGCTAATAAAATGGTATCTTTAAGGTCCTATAAGACAAACCTGCATGGTATACCCTCTTCCTACAAGAATGCTTTTTCCTGGAAGCAAGGCACTTTGGAACTCCAGGAGTGACTAAGTAAGGCTTGGAGGTTGCCAATGGTAGATGAAAAACGGGTCAAGGAAGCCTAGTTGATAGTGAAGGCAGCAGAGAAGTAGATGATGATGAACCAAAGCCTGGATCAGGAGCCAAATGTCATTGCGTAGACTCAGTAAAGTAAAAACAGTCATGTGATTGAAAATTGCTGACGAGATAGAAAGGAACTGGTGTAGAAAGTTGTGAGAATCAGGGGAGATTTTAATCAATTTGAGAACATGTCACATTTGAATTCTTGGTGACGGAGTGATAGAGGATGGTTGCAGATTTTTTTTCATCTCAGTTTGTTGAGAGGTTAATGTGGAATGCAGGAGAAGCTTGGTGTAAATATTTGAGGAGTTGAGAAGTCACACTCTCCATGGATTGTCAGTGAACTTTGTACGAGTGTAGAGAAGTAGCATGGACTTTAATGTTGAGGGTAGTAATGGGCTAGAGTGGAAAGGAAAAATGAAAGCCAGGTAATAATAATAGCTCCCATTTATTGACTACTTAGAATGTACCAGGCACCGTGTGCTGAGCAGTTTACATCCATCATCACATTTAATTCTCGTATCAGTCCTGAAAGATTATCTCTCTTTAAGAGGAGAACATTAGGCCATGAGGTACAGTCTCTTACCCAAGGTCATAAAGTTAGCAAGTGGCAGAGCCGGTATTTAAACTAAGATCTGCCTGACTCCAGAGCCTATGTTTTTAGCAATATTATGGTGTTTCCTGCTGAAGATATCTGGGAAGTAAAAGTCATCCTAGGGACATATAATAGTGTTAGTCGCTTTTTGTGTAAGATCGGTAAAGTTGAATACCCTGTGTTTGAATGAACTAAAGTGTTAAGAAGGATGGTGAATCAATTATCTAGAACAATGCTGTTCAGTAAAACTTTCTGAGATGATGGAAATGTTTTTTTATATCTGTCCAATACAATAGCCACTCACCACATGTGGCTGGCTATTGAGCACTTGAATTGTGGCTAGTACAACTGAGGAGCTGAATTTTTAATTTTTTTTAGTTTTAATTAATGCAAATACCCACCTGCGGCTAGTGTTACTATAGTGGGTCGTGCAGATCTAGAACCCTCTATAAAGTATGGTCCCTGGCGTAGCGGCAGCTGTAAGAGGTAGGAACTTCTTCTCAATGCAGATTTATGGGCCCTCCCCAGACCTTCTGAATCAGAACCTCTGGGGCTGGGACCCAATGATCTGTGCTTTAACAATCCCTCCAGGTGATTTTGATGCACATTAAAGTTTGAGAGCTACTGTTCTATAACATAGTATTAAATTTTGTTTTGTTTTAATTTCGTTGGTTTGTGGGAAAACAACAGAACCAAGATATAATGTGAAAGGAGCAGGATGTGTATTGGGAGAATTGACAGTGACCTTCCTGAAACAAACATTTCTGATGACTTGCTGATAATGGAGAGTAGATTTGTGGAAAAACAGCAAGTTAGGGATAGTTAGCATAGAGAAAAGTTTGCTAGGCCTTCTGAAAAAAAAAGAACAATGTAAAATAAACATTTAGTGTTGCTTTTACAAATATATTTTAGTTAGTCTTCGTATTTAATTTGCAAAGTGTTGCAGTTAATATGGTCAAATCTCAACCAGTGTTATTTAGTAAGTTGAATTTAATGTTGATTAAAAAGAAAATCCTTTTATTTTAAATTTTATTGGTGGAAATTTGTCTATGGTGTGTTAATATGCTTTTGTGAAATTATAAGTACAGTACAGTGAACATAATTGAATCTATGCTGATTGAAGGTCTTTCATAGTCTCAGATATGTTCTGAATTGTGTCATATAGATGGTATAGGAGAGTGGATTTAAAATAGACTGACGCCAGGAAATACTCTGAAAGTTTTGTATGTTTACATGGAAGAACAGCATATGGCTGTTAGGTATTTATTTTGTTAGTCTTTATATTAAATCCCTTTATGGGCTCATTTTCTTGGATTGTGACTCATAAGATCATTTTCAGTTGTGAGTCCTCTGTATAAGAGTATGCATAGCAGTAGGTTTTAGATTAGAAAAATGGTGGGGATTTTTGTTATTGGTTTGCCTTTTTGATGCTAAATGAAAGTAGGTACCGTGTAAGGCAGTGAACTCCTTGGAGATTGGTATAACCTTAGTGATTTCTAATTCATTCATTTAAAAAATATTTATTGAGTACCTGTTAACTGTCAGGTAATGTGCTAGGCACTGGTGATACAATGGGAACAAAACAGACTAGATTTATGCTCTCTTGGAGTTTAAATTCTTGTCAGGGAGACATCAGAGAACAAAAAATCACCCATGTTTATCAAGTTAATAGATGGTCTAGTTAGAGTTCTTGGTTGCAAATAACAGAAACTGATTCTAGTTACCTCAAGTAGAAAAGGGATTTTCTGGAGGGTACTGGGGAACTCAGAATTACCAGGAAGGCCAGAAAACAAGGTAAGGCCTGGCCGAAGTTCTGTAGGAACATTGTGCTTGGGATGCTACCACTTGCTGGCTGGACACTCAGTGCCACCGTTACTGGCACCCTGCCACAGAACATAATCTGACCTGCTGCTGGACTCTGCTGCTCAGGGACATTTGCTGTCACCTACTATATTCTCTACTCTGATGCATAAAAATGTCTCAACCAATACCATGCTTTTGTGTTACTCCTCATGGTTCAAAAATCAGGCAGGAATATCTAGTTGGCTATAAGAGAATGGAAAAGGGAGTATCTTCCCCCTTTGGCCTCTTTATTGGAAGGTAGGGCTGCCTCCCATCTAATTTGAGGTTTTACTAAAATAGGATGCTTGGTAGCCAAATTGCAAATGACTGCCATAACAGACAAAATAATTTAACTATTGCAAATTGTCCACGTGTAATGATAGAAACAAAATGGGGGCCGAGATAGAGACTAATAGAAGGGAACTTTTAAATGGGGGTAATTAGGAAAGGCCTCCTCAAACAGAAGATATTTAGTTGAGAACTGGTTGATGAACTGTCCTGGTTTGCCTGCAACTGAGGAAGTTCCTAGAATATGGGACTTTTAATGCCAAAACTAGGAAAGTCCCGGACAAATTGGGATGAGTTGGTCACTCTAGTTGTGAAGTACAGAGTATGTTTGTTTGTTTGTCTGTCTCTTTCACTCTCTTTCACTGCTATGTCACCTAGTAGGTACTCAAAAAGCGTTAAGCAGATATGTGTATACAGATGGTTAGAAGTAAGAGCAGAGGTCTTGAAGAATGGTGATTGAAATTTGAGAGTTATCAGCATAGAGAGAAAATTTTAATTCATGGGTAGAAAAAAAAATCACCTATGGCAAGAGTGAGGAGATAAAAGAGAAAAGGACCAGGACCTAGCCTTGATGAATCCAACATCTATTAGAGGTTTGGTAGGCGAAGAGGCCAGACAAAGAAGACTAAGAAGGAGCAAGAGAGAGAGAGAAGCATCACAGTTCTTTTAGTATAGGGGTCGCCTACCCTAGAGCTGAACTGAAAAAAGCTAGGAGGTGCTGTTGAAGCCAAAGAAGAAGGGAGTAGCCAACTCGGTGGAAGCAACATGTGGCAACATGAAGGTTGTTGACAAGAGCAGTAGAGTAGTGCAGACAGAAGCCAGGCCTATGAGTGTATAGGCTATGAGGAAATGGTGATGCCTCCTTAGTTTACAAAATAATAATTCAATTATTCAATTAAACCTTTTATAAATTTGCAGGTAGAATCAAGCTTAGCAAGTTTCCTTTTCTTCTTTCTGGCCTTTTCAGAGCTTAAAACCCCCAGATTTGGAAAGGCCAACGATTCCTTAAAAAATGAAAACCAAGGGGGCCGGCCCGGTGGTGCAGCGGTTAAGTTCGCACGTTCTGCTTCTCAGCGGCCCGGGGTTCGCTGGTTCGGATCCCGGGTGCGGACATGGCACTGCTTGGCAGCCATGCTGTGGTAGGCATCCCACGTATAAACTAGAGGAAGATGGGCACAGATGTTAGCTCAGAGCCAGGCTTCCTCAGCAAAAAGAGGAGGATTGGCAGTAGTTAGCTGAGGGCTAATCTTCCTCAAAACAAAAACAAAAAACAACAACAGCAACAACAACAACAACAAAAGAAAACCAATAATAGATTGATTTCCAGTGTGATCTATCCCAGCTGGTCCTAGTGTCTCCCTACACCAGCTTCTAGGAACTGGGAAACTTCCAGCTAACTAGACAAAGCTAAAGTATCATCATCATCATCCCTCCATGACCCTGTTTGCGATGTTTCCCTTTGTTTTCATGTAAATGTATTGGAAAGAGTCTGTCAGAACAGTAGTGGCTGTGTCTGTTTGTTAAAGTAGTTTCCTACTATCATTTATTTCTGGCTTCTTATCCTTGGACTATATGAAACCCGAAAAGATGTTTATCACCTTCATTGTCACCATCATAATAGCTACCAAAACTCTAAAGCGTCAGTGCAACAGAATAGAGATTCAAGAAACAGACCCATGCGTATATGGTCAACTGATAATTAGACCAAGATACAAAGGCAGTTGCATGTTGAAAAGTTTGTCTTTTCAACAAATTGTGCTGGAGCAATTGGAAATCCATATGCAAAACAAAAACAAAAACCTCAATGCATCCCTCACACCATATGTAGAAGTTAGCACAAAATGGATCATAGACCTAAATGTAAAACCTAAAACTGTAAAACATCTGAAGAAAAAAACAGGAGAAAATTTTTGTGACCTTGGGTTAGGCAAAGATTTCTTAGATATAACACTAAAAAAAATGGATATATTTCACTTAGTAGCTAATTAATTCCAAACTCTTTAAAATAAGCCCTTAGCTTAACAATTACGGTATGTTTCTTTTTTTTTTTTTCAGTGAGGAAGATGGACCCTGAGCTAGTGTCTGTGCCAATCTTCCTCTATTTTGTATGTGGGACGTCGCCACATCATGGCTTGATGAGCAGTGTGTAGGTCCACACCCAGGATCCAAACCCGCAAACCCTCAGCTGCTAAAGCACAGCAGGGGAACTTAACCACTAAACCACTGGACCGGCCCCTACACTGTGTTCTAGAGACCCTCTTTTGGTTAGAATAAACAAAGATTGCACCAAGGCCAGCAAATTTGAAATCCTGATCTGCCTCTCCCCTGCCCTTCTTCTCAGGGCAAAATTGAAATTATAGGAAGGGAAGTCTGTCACGGAGGCTGGGTAGCCTGCTCCTCAATCCTTTACTATGTGTCCTCTCCTGCCATAGCTTTGGTTCATCTATCCATTCATCGTTGGCCTCATGGCCTTTACTTTATCTCTTGGCTTCTTCCTTTTAAGCATTGGCATCTGCTGCTGCCTAATTGTTTCTCCATTTTCCAAGTTAGAATCCCAGAAGAGGGAGCCTGATGGACCCAGATTATTTTTACATGTTCTAGGCCACTAAATAGGTGTGCTCAACCAGCAATGTGGTCCAGTCCTCAGTGGCTTGCAGCAGGGCAGTTTAGACATAGGGAGATAACTGGCAGGGATCCTAGGAAGTGTAGAATATTGATTATATAAAATGTGGACTGGTTTTGTTGGGGTCCTTAAATCTTGTTGTCAGTGTCTTAGGATCCTATAGAGAAATTGGACTTGGGTTTGTTTTTTATCACATGACTGGAGGAACTTAGCTTGTGTTTGCTTTCTCCTACCAGAATTGGTACACATAAGACAGTTAGCTGGAGAATTTGGTTTGGCTAGAGTTAAAACATCTAGGGGAGATGGAACATGCAGTCTGAGGAGAAAAATGTTAATAAGGAGGGGAAGACAGGTTGCTTACCTAGGGGATTGCTTCTCAAACTTGAGTGTTTCTGGAAATCACCTGGGCATCTTGTTAAAATGCAGATTTTTAATTCAGTAGGTCTGGGATGAGGCCTAACATCTGGGATTCTACATTTCTTTTTTTTTTTTGAGGAAGATTAGCCCTGAGCTAACATCTGCTGCCAATTCTCCTCTTTTTGCTGAGGAAGACTGGCCCTGAGCTAACATCTGTGCCCATCTTCCTCTACTTTATACGTGGGACACCTGCCACAGCATGCCTTGCCAAGCGGTGCCATGTCCGCACCCGGGATCTGAACCGGCGAGCCCCAGGCCGCCAAAGCGGAACGTGCGAACTTAACTGCTGCACCATCCAGCCAGCCCCTGGGATTCTGCATTTCTAACAGGCTCCCAGGAGATTTCATGCTGCTGGGCTACAGACATACTTTGAGGAGTAAGAACCTAGGGGTTTGATATTCCCAAACAGGCATCTCTGAACAGAAGCAGGCTGTATCGCTCTCCTTCATTGCCAGAGAATTTGAACAGGCCAATACTGAAGCAGGTGGTAAAATTCAAGGACAACCCAATACCAGATAAAGTAAAGAAGAAGTATTGTTCTAGCCACAGAGAGCTCAGGAAGGTAAGAACTTTTTAAGATGAAAATCTGTTTAATCTTTTATTTCATTGTCTTCTCTACTTTTCTAGTATGGAGATTGCTTTAGTATATCCTTTTTGTCTTCTTCCTCATTACTTTTACTTTTTTTTGTTGAGGAAGATTGAGCTAACATCTGCTGCCAATCCTCCTCTTTTTTGCTGAGGAAGACTGGCCCTGAGCTAACATCCATGCCATCTTCCTCTACTTTATATGTGGGACACCTGCCACAGCATGGCTTGACAAGTGGTGTGCAGGTTGGTGCCTGGGATCCAAACCCGTGAACCCCAGGCTGCCAAAGCAGAGTGCACAAACTTAACTGCTACACCACCGGGCCAGCCCCTACTTTTACTTTATCTCTTTATTCTTTCCATCTTTCTTTTTCCCTTTTCTACATCTGCATCCATATGTAAAATATTTATCAATAAATATCTATGTTATATTATTCTTTGGAAATGACGTTGTCATGCTGTCTTCCCAGCCCTCTTTTTTTTAAGATCTGAGAGAATACAAGGAACTTAGGTTGGTAAGGATACTTACTGCTGTTTTTACCTGCATTCTGTTGGAAACAGCATCATAGAGCACACTGGTTTCGTGGATTACAACCTCTGAAAAACTTAGCCCTCAACCCCCACCCCTACTTAAAAAAAAAATCTAAATATATTTGACTATTTTATAAAATCAGTATATGACAGTATAGAAAAAGCAAATAAGCAAAAAGAAGCAGTTGCAAAATACCCATAATCTCACAGGCCAGAGATAATTACTGTTAACACTTGATGTATTTTCTTCCAGACACTTTTTTTTTTTTTTTTGCTGAGGAAGATTTGCCCTGAGCTAACATCCATGCCAGTCTTCTTCTATTTTATATGTGGGTCACCACCACAGCATGGCTGCTGACAAGTGCTGTGGGTCTGCACCCAGGAACCGAACCCAGGCCACCAAAGCAGAGTGTGCCAAGCTTAACCATTAGGCCACAGGGCTGGCCCCCAAAAAACTTTTCTATGCAAATATTTTTTTCTCTTATTAAAGTAGTATTATAAAGTACGTATTTTGTAACCTACTTAATGATATTATAAACTTATTTTCATGTTAATGAAATTAACCTACTATATACTTTTTATGGTATAATACTAATCTATAATATGTCAAATATGATTTGTTTAACCACGAGCCTGTTATTGAATATTTAATTTATTAGTAATTTTCCTATATTATAAACATGCTGAGATATCCATCCTTACAGCCAAATCTTTGTGCATATCTTTATCTCCTTAGGAAAACAAGTGGAATTATTAGATCAAAGGGTATGCATATTTTTAATGAGTCTCCACTCCTTCCATCCCCTGGTTTTTAAACCTTTAACATGAGGATTGGGGGTGAGAGGAATCTTGTCATCTTCAGGGCTTAGGTCTAAAGAAGACAGTCTCTCTCTGTGACGTTAATATCACTCACATGTTGGAGGAAGATTCTAACCAGGGGCATCTGATTGGTGATTTCTCCAAGGTGAGTTTGGTTACATCCATTCTATATTTCGGTGAGTCATTTTGGATCTGAATCTTTTCTTCTCTGCATGCAGAAGACACTAGGTATAATTATGCATCCTCACTAAGTACTCTTTGATATCCTGAAGGTGCGTGGTGGTAGATCTAGGCCCTAAGACTTTCAGATGCTAAAGTATTCCTTGTTCATTCTGGGAAAATCTAGAGCAGTGAGGAAAGTGTGAGGCTTTTTACTTTTTTCTTTCTTTATCTTTTTTTTTTTTGAGGAAGATCAGCCCTGAGCTAACATCTGCCGCAAATCCTCCTCTTTTTGCTGAGGAAGACTGGCCCTGAGCTAACATCTGTGCCCATCTTCCTTTATTTTATATCTGGGACACCTGCCACAGCATGGCTTGATAAGCAGTGGGTAAGTCCGTGCCCGAGACCTGAACCGGCAAACCCTGGGCCGCTGAAGCGGAGCACATGAGCCTAACTGCTATGCCACTGGGCTGGCTCCTTACTTTTTTCTTTTTAAAAATATCTTTTAAAATTATGTAAATAATTCTTGGTGATTACAGAAAAGGTAGAAAATGAAATCTACCCCAAAGGGTATCAACCACAGTATTATTACTTTTAACGTCTTGGTATATATTCCTCCAGACTTTTTTCTCTGTCTTTTCACAAACACACATACACAGATATATTTTTTGTTTTTCCACAAAAAAATGGTTTATAGTTTTGTGATCCACTGGGGGTTTTTTCCTCATTTGATGTATCAGGAACATCTTTTCATGTCAATGAACAGTTCTGTTTCATCATTTCATCATTTTTAAATAGCATAGTATTTCATTTTTTTGGCTGCCCATAATTTCTTGATGAGTCCCTTCTCATAGGATATTTACTTTTACAGTTTTCTTTTGTGAACTATACCAAGATAGACATATTTGTAGCTAAATCTAAAACTTTGTACACATCCTTAATTAGTCCCTTAGAATCAGTTCTTAGAACTGCTGCATATGCATATTATAGACACCATTGATTTTTGAAGGCATCTGGGATTTTAAAGGTCATTTGGAAAGAAGGATGATATATGGGTCTTTGATCTCAAATCTGGGTATAGAAAACTTGCTGTTATTTCAGCTGTTGGGTATTTCTAGGTATGTGTGCTGCCAACCGTGTCAGGGAGACACCAAGATCTGAAGTACGTCAACCCAGAAACAGTAAGCAGATTTCTGGAGATGGTAACTGGTTACGTAAGCTACCATCTGGTCTATTCTGTCCCTAAAATCCCCACTTTCATTTGTATTTCTGTCACTGTGTTTACTCACATGGGCTCCTCATTCAGCTGAAGCTGGATTAAAGGACTCCCTTTTATCCCATTCTTCTGTCACTTTTGTTTTTAATGAAACAAATGATATATAATTGTTATGAAAGAAAGAAAGAAAAGGAAAGAAAGAAAAGAAAGGAAAAATCACCCAATTTGGGTGACCTTACATCCTGGTTTACATGTTATAATCCCTTTTATGCCTATTAATGCAGGGTAATTATTAATAGTGTTGTCTTTCATTCTCAAAAGTGTCCTGGTTTGTGCAATAATTATTTAGTCACCCTACCCATAATCTTGCCACCAGAGATAACAACTAGTAATATTTTCCTATGGCCTTCCACATTTTATTCTGGCGTATGTTTTATAAAAATAGGATCATAATGAACATGTAGTGTTGCAATTAGCTTAGTGAGACATTGTAAACATCTTTCTATATCAATAAAAAGATATCTGTATTATCCTTTTAATGGCTATGTAATATTCTATTATACTGACATGTATAATTTATTTAACCAAACCCCTATTATTGAATATTTATTTGTAATATTTTCATAACCTAAAACAATGCTGAGATGAATATTATTGTGCCACATCTTTGTGTACTTTCCTGTTTACTTAAGATGTTAGAAAAGAAATTGCTGAGTCAAAGTGTAACTATATTTATTTTTATATGTATTCACAAAGTTTCCTCCAGAAAGGTTAAACCAATTTACACTCCTACAAGTAGCTTAAGTTTCCTCCTCTGGGTATTAACCCTTTCCTTCCATATCCTTTTCTGAAAGACTTGCTTTCTTCCTTTATAGTGGAGGGTGGGGAACCATCTCCCATTTCTTCATGCAAAATTGGCTTCTGTAGCTGCTACCTGGGCCCCTTGGGTGTCTTCTGAGAGGCTGATTGCAGCCATGCCTGCCTCCAGATGAGTAGCCTGAATATGGTTTTCCCTGGTGTCCTGGCAATACCAGCTATTTTGGTTCTCCAAAAAGGCCATTTTCTATTTCATCCTCTTATGTGGAGTGGAGTTGAGCCATTGCCACATTTCAAACACAGGAGGACTTTGGAGGTTGGGAATACAGTGGAGTCCTGGGTGACTAAAGGGAGTGCAAATAAGAAACTGTGTGACTGGCTCTTCTCTCCCTCGGAGTGACAGTGGGCAGGGTATTCAATCACAGTTTCTGTGCAGGTGGCTGCCTTGCTGTCGGGGAAGTTCCAGGGTCTGATTGAGAAGTTTTATATCATTGATTGCCGCTATCCATATGAGTACCTGGGAGGACACATCCAGGTGAGGTTACATTGGGGTCATTAGTAGGGAGGAGCTGGAAATAGCTTTCTATTTATGAACTCTAAAACCAGGGCATAGATTATACATTTGGAGTACATCAAGGCTGAAGTCCTCATTCCTGTTCCAATTCTGTACATCTTGAACAATTTACTTTCTCTTTCCTTCCTAGACCAATCTCCCTTTTTTCTATAGGAGCCAAGGGCTCCTACCTGGAAATAAAAGCATTAACCCAAGGACTGAGAAACACTTGGCAAACACTTACTGCTCATAGACATTCCTCACAATGATTTCCACACTTTAGGGTGGTTCAGTTCTACAAACATCTATCAAGCACTACTACATACCAAGCTCTACGCTAGGCCCTGGGGGTAGATAGAGAGATATAATTAGGTCTCTGCCCTGAAAGTGCTTTTAGTCTAGCCTTCCTGGCCCAAACATCCCAAGATGGTATCCCAGTTATTTCTAAGTTTTGGAACTGTCCACAGGCCCTTAAGGAAGTACTTACTAAAATTCTTCTACAGGGAGCCTTAAACTTGTACAGTCAGGAAGAACTGTATAACTTCTTTCTGAAGAAGCCCGTTGTCCCTTTGGACACCCAGAAAAGAATAATCATCGTGTTCCACTGTGAATTCTCCTCAGAGAGGGGTCCCCGAATGTGAGTGTCTACATGGGGTAGGGCGGGTGGTGGAAATGGATCTTGAGTTGAGACTTACAACCAGGGAACCTTCCCAGAGCAGTTCAGACAGAGACTGAAATGAACAAATGCTTTCTACTGCAGTTTGAAGAATGTTAGGGAGGTGGAAGGAAAGGGTTTCTACAATTTAAAAATGTGGAGCAGTGAAGAAAAAAGGATTGGGAATGAGCCATCAATGGAGGAAAGGAGAAAGTGTGCTACTTGAACCTGTTTTGCAAGAATAGTGAGATCTGGAGGTCCTTTTTGGAGTTAGCAATAGTCTAGTCTTTCTCCCCATCCCCAGTAAATGGCCAATGAAATCCTAACCTTGCTTCTTTCTACCCCACCCATCTCTGGATCTTCTCTAAAGGTGCCGCTCTCTGAGAGAAGAGGACAGGGCTCTGAACCGGTATCCTGCATTGTACTACCCAGAGCTATATATCCTCAAAGGGGGCTACAGAGATTTCTTTCCAGAATATATGGTAAAGGAAAGGGCATGTGGGGCAACAGGGGAACTCAGACTTGGGGGAGCCAACGTTAACATGCAACTCCCAGGGTGTGCAAATCCCTCTGAAAAAAAACTGCTGCTCCTTCTTAGCCTCCTTATTATACTTAGTAGGCAGAGTTCAGGAGTCTAGAGGATCCCTTACTCTGTCCTTTACCTTTCAGGAGCTATGTGAACCACAGAGCTACTGCCCTATGCATCACCAGGACCATAAGGCTGAGCTGCTGAGGTGTCGGAGCCAGAACAAAGCATGGGAAGGGGAGCGGCAGCTGCAGGAGCAGATTGCCTTGCTGGTGAAAGACGTGAGCCCATGATAACGGGTCAGCCCCTGGCTGCCTGGGAGTCGTCAAAAGACACTGTAGAAACTCTGAGCAGAAAGAGGCTATCTTCTATGTATTAACCCAAGATTGTTAAAAGATGTCTGCAAATCAACAGGCTGCCAAACTAATGGAATCCCAGGCCTGGCGATTGGTTAGGTTTCAGTAAAGCTGCTGGCTTGTGGTTAAGTCCTGGAGCTGGCTCTATAAGGCTGTAGCCTTGGGTTGCATACATATTTGTGTTGCTTCAGGAAGCAGTTGCATTCTCTTCCCAACTACTCATATCTTCTCACAAGCCAGCCAGCTCTTTCTCTCCCTGTGCTTCTGGCTATGCAAGAGAGTTGTCCATCTTTGTATTTTCCTTCTTTGTTTCCCTTTCTCTCTTTTTCTTAAATGGGAAAATAAACATTGCAGAATGAGGGATGTGATTGTGAGCCCAGTCTGCCCCTAGAAGATCTGTATAAGGTCAGTCTCCTTCAGACATAAAGGTGTAACCATCTCTGTTCAGAGCTGAGGCCATGATGCTTTTCTCTAGACCAGTGGTTCTCAAAGTTTGGGCCCTGGACCATCAGCATCATCTGAACTTGTTTGAAATGCAAATTTTTGAGCCCCACCCCAGACCTACTAAATAAGAACCTCTGAGGTTAGGGCCTAGAAATTTGGGGTTTAGTAATCTCCCTTTCAGGTGATTCTGATGCACACCAATGCTTGAGAACCACTGCTCTGGAGTTAAGGAAAACCTTTTAACCTGCATTTTTCAGCAATATTTCAGGCTTTCCTTTCCTAGATCATTCCATGGTATGAGTTAGCTGAAAGTGTGCCCCAGACTCAGCACTCTGGTATCTAGGCTCAGAAAACCACAATGATTGACATTCTCTAAGGCGGCTGATAGGTCTGAGTTGAGATCAGAAGGTTCCTTATCTACAGTCTCAATGGGATTTTAACTTTTCCCATTTCCCAGACTCTTCCCCACTCCATTTCACATCTCACAAAGACAAGTTTAGGATTTAGGATGCTTGGAAGTAGAGATTTGTGCTATGTGAAGACAGGAATCAAAGAATATAAAAGTACCAAGCAAGATCAGTTGGACTTAAGGGAGACTTTGTGAACTGCAGTCTTCAACAATAGCTCAGGGTTTCCTTTCTTAGAGCTCTTTAAGGCGAGTAGGCTCTGTCAGCATAGTAAGATACAGCCATACTTGGTCTAGGTGGCAGTGGAATTGATTGAACATTGTCATTCTCTGGTATTATCCTAGTAGTAGTCATAGCACAGGACCAGAAAAGGACCAAGGGCTCTGAAGCCCAGACTGAGATAGAATAGAGACAAAAATGACATCTTGCTGGGTTCTGGAGCAGAGAGAATTTTTACAAGTGAGCAGGAGGGAAGGAGGGCAGTAGCTGCTCTGATTTTGCACGGTTTGCAAGTGCTCTGCTCCTGGAGTGCCACATGCATGCTTCACAGCAGAGGGCACTGCTGTATTCTCTAAGCCAGCCACTGAAGCCTACCGCCTCCGGTCATAGCTCTCCTAGCTCATGCCTGTCTGTCCAGAGGGAAGCTACCTCTCTGGCCTTCTCCCTGAGCCCTTGAGCTCAGAGCTCAGAAGGGCTGGGGGCAAAAGGGAGAGAAAAGCTGCTGCTACACTAGGTGGGGATGGCCAAGGGAAAGATGCTGCTCCTCTGTCCCAGCGCCCCCCCCCCCCACACACACACACTGCCCGACCCCCAAGAAGGAACTCTAGTTAGTGTGAGGAGGAAACTGCTTGAAGCACCTCCACTTCCAAGTGTGAGGAGGGCTCCCCGACTTACTGCCTTCCCTATTGGGTCATTTCCTGATAATTTTCCCCAGAAAGGTAGAACCAAGGACCCACCTGGGAAGAGATTGGTGCACATGTGTTCACATTTCAATTATCTCAGTTAAGTGGAAATTCTGAGTTACAAAACAAAAAACTAGAACTTACTTAGTTATCTACTTTGTGAAAAGTTGTATTTGCCTAAAGGGCAACATTTTCCCATATGATTTCTTTTAATGTTCTCCAACTATATAGGTACCGTGTGATTTGATTCATGTTATTTTAAGGAACAATACCAACAGTAGCTAACACTTTTCAGCTGCTTACTGCATACAAAACTTTTTATGAACTCATTTTATATATATAAACTAATTTTTACAACAATCCTATGAGGCAGGTAGTCATTTTTATGCATGTTTTACAGATAAAGAAATTGAGGAACAGAGGGATTAAGTGACTTGTTTAAGATCACACAGCTAATGAATGGTGGAATTGGATTTTTACCCAGGCAGTATGGCTCCTTAATGAATTTTGTTGTTACCAAATCCTCATCAATGAACAATGTGTCTTCCTAAGTTAGCACTGTATTAGGTGTTAAATATGTAAGAGCCTCAATTGTAGGTTCTTGAGAAATCCAGGTCATAGGGTTGCTTGGGTTTGGGAAATGAGGCTGAGGGCAGACACTAAGACCCTAGCTCAGAACCTCGGCACAAGGCCGTCTTAGGGGGTTAGCTCTGCACCGGTGTCCTTGCTCTGACTGGTATTTGTCCATCATGAAGTCAAGTAATAAAGAATGGAAATCTTTTGGACTGAAAACTGCTTCTGGTTGTCAATCTCAGCCTAGGAGCTGGCTGACCTCTGCTACAGAGAGGGGAGGAGCATTTCCCTTTCCTTATCAGGAGTATAAATTGGGAGGCATGGAGGATTTTCTTTCCCCATTTAGTTAAGGCAGAATGTTAGGGAAACACCAATGCCTTTAAACATATATCTAGGGTTGTCACTCCTAAGTACCACAGATATTCAGATGTGACAGTCCCTGCCCTCAAGAAACTGAAAAGGTAGAAAATAATTCTCTTCGTTCCCATCCTTACAAACACTCTGGCCCGCTAGTATATTCAGCCAAAGGAGGAAGTACTGTAGCTTCCAGCTCCAAAGCAGCAGGTCAGGTGTGGGGGGCTGGCTAAGTTCACAGAATAGTTAACTCCTGCATGCCACCTGGGGTAGCATTTATTCAGTGCTTGTTATGTGCCAGGCACTATGCTAAACCCATTACTCAATTTAAATGTGTCTAATCCTCACAACTGTTATATGAAGTAGCTACTGTTGTTATTTTACAGATGAGGAAACTGAAGCACAGGAAAGTTAAGTGACGTGCTTAAGGTCACCCAGCACGTGTTGGAAATAGCATTTGAATCCAGGCAGTCTGTAAAGCTTGTGCTCTGTTTTTTTTTTTTTAAAGATTTTATTTTTCCTTTTTCTTCCCAAAGCCCCCCGGTACATGGTTGCGTATTTTTAGTTGTGGGTCCTTCTAATTGTGGCATGTGGGATGCCGCCTCAGCATGGCCTGATGAGGGTGCCATGTCTGCGCCCAGGATCCGAACCGGCAAAACCCTGGGCCGCCGAAGCGGAGCATGCGAACTTGGCCACGTGGCCAGCCCCCAAGCTTGTGCTCTTAACTATTATTCACTATACTGCTAATACTCTGAGATTAGCTAGGATAGCAGCAGGAATTAAAGCTCAACAGTGAAAGAGGTTCTTGATAGAAGGCAGAAAACCAAGATTACAAATGAAAGTGGAGTAAGATACAGGACCTTTGGACCTTTGAGCCCCAATCAGTGGACTGCAAGGCCCTCCCAGGACAGGGTTTGTGTCTTAATCATTTTTGCACCTGGCACAAAGCTGGACCCATAATCAGTCTCAAAAGACATATTGAATTGAACGATGGCTGAGTAACATCATCTTTGTAGAAGGGACTGGCTCATTTGTCATTATCCACCAGGTTCCCAACGGCAATGCTGCTTATCTAGCAGGTGTTGGCAGTCGCAGAGAACATGGTTGGTGGGGAGAGGGGGTGCTGGAGGAGCTGTCAATATTAGTCTTGGAGTCATATTTATTTGCAGAGGTTTCCCCAACCCTCCCCTAGCCTTAGTTACCAATCCTCATTAAAGGCCCAATGATGTCAGGCTCTCCACTGCAGTACCCAGACAGAAATATGCTCCAAGCATCTCATTTACTCTCACAATAAGGCTGACCTCTTACAGGTGGAATTGGGCATTGCTCTTAGCCCATCAGTTTGACTTTGTTCCTGCCTTCCTGGTCCATTCCATGGGGATAGCATTGAGTAGATACTCTGAGTAGGCACCCTGAGAAAGTGCCTTTTCCCAACCTACCTCCTACCCCGAACTTGATTTGGCTTGGTTGCTGAAGGAGGAGGAAAGCAGAGGTGACACCCCTTGACTACCCCCTGTCTTTGTTGATTCATAGGTCTCAGCCCTTTCCTAGCATCCCAACCACCTGAAATTGTTACTGTTCTCTTTGTAAATTCTGTTTTGAAACTATTGCCAGAGTGAAGTGGAAAGGGGGGGCTATCAGCTCCCCCGCTACAGGTTTCCTAACTTTACTGGAGGAGAGGGCTTGGGAAAGGTACATAGAGGTAGGGTGGAGCTGGGGGGAAACAGGCCCTGTACAAAAGCTGAGTACCCAGATGTTCACTTTCCCAGCTCTCCTATAAGACTGGCAGGGCAAATATAGATTAAAATGAAGCACAAACTCCATTTAAAGTGCATTACAGCTCAGGAACCAGCTCCCCCTGGGCAGGAGAAGGGAGGAAAGGGCACAGAGGCCACATCAGTCTCCTTCCTTATCTAGGGCCACATGTCTCTCTCCTAGCTTTTGTGAAGGGTGATTTACACCCCTGGCTGGAATGACTCTCTTTCTGGGCTGATTACATCGGCAAATGCCCCCCAGAGGCCACAGCAGGATGGCCATATTCAGAAGCAGCAGCCAATAAATCTTACAGGTTTATATTGAGCTTCTCGATACCCTCCCTCCTGGCCTTCTGCCAGGCCGGCTGTGGAGGTAAGGAGAGGGCTTGGTTGGAGGGTTAGGGGAAGAAACCCTGCATTTCCGTTCATCACTCTCTTCTCTAAGTACTGGTTAGTTCCCATTCTTCCAAGACATTCTGCCTGTATCTTTACCCTCGGACCAGGTGGGAATCTGCCCTGGGCCCAACAAATATCCTTATCCTTATGGGTAGAAATCCTGGGTTCTGGGCACAGCTGTGTTTCTATCTAGCGAGAGATCTTGGTAGAGTAGCTTGCCCTCTGAAACATCATCTGAAAATGATGAGGCTCCTAAATGGTCTCTCCAGCCACCTTCCTCAATGATCTTTTTTTTCGTCCAGGGAAATCTCTGCTATTTAGTCTGAGGGAAGTTTAATCCTTTTTCCTCCCTGATAACACAGAAGGGGCTGAATTTTGGAGTCTAGTCTGGCAACGGTCCCGGGATCTGCCTCAGATCTGCTCCCAGCAAAGCTATTTCACCTGTCTGGCACCCATCTTGGCAGAATATTGGGGTTAATGACAACTGAATCTTACCCTTGAAGATACTTATGGGGGAAATGAAATCATACATGTGCAAATTCTAAAAGAAAAGATACTAGAAATGCAAGTGCCCTTGTGCTGGTTCGAATTTTGTTACAAGATTTCATTTGCGGTGACTGTTGGGGGTGGTGGGGAGGGAGTTCCAGAAAGTGAAAAGGAATGCTTTTTTGGATAAATATCTGGACCCTCGAGATGGCGAGTCTTCAGCGGCAGCTTCCACAATGTCTTGCGAAGAATTCCTCCTCTAAACGAAGTTGGCAGCAGACGGCAGGTGGGCCGGCTAGGGTAAGCGCTCCCGGGGCGCCTGCCCTCCCTCGCCCCCACCCCCGCCGCTTGCTCGGTCCAGTAGAGGCAGCGGCGTGGCGCGTCCGTCAGCTTCGGAGTTGGAGGGCGGCGCCCAGGACCCTGGTGGGAGAGTGTGGGCGTCGCGCTGCGAGGAGGGGCGGGAGGCGGCTGTGGGAGGCGCCGGCCGAAGAGCCCCACTCGCAGAGCTCCAGCCTCAGGAGCGAGGGGAGCGCGGCGCCCGCGCAGGCAGAGCGCCCCCGGGGGCGGCCACCGGGCGTCTGCACCCCGTCATGGCGCGCCCCCCGAGCCCGTGCTCGCCGCCGCCCGTGCTCTTGCTGCTGCTGCTGCTGCTGCTGCCGCTGCCGGTGCCCCTCGGAGCCGGTGAGTGTCGTCTGTGCGTACACGAAGCCCGAAGCCCGCTCCGGCCAGGGCTTCGGGGAGGCGCGGGGGAGGGGAGCGGGAAGGCGGGGCCTGGGTCCCCGCTGTCCTGAGAGGGCTCAGACACCGCATGCTGCCTGGTCCCGGGCGTCCTTTCTGTCCTAGCCTGGGCAACTGGAGGAGGAAGCCCAGGGTGCCAGGAAGGGGCTGGGTTTCTTGCCTAGAGCAGTGTCTGAACTGTTGTAGATTGAGTACCAGCAATGGTCAGGTCACCCAAGCATCTCCTCGTCCTCGGTGCCCCCTCTTCTGTGTTTTGAGGTGCCTCAGCACAGTCACAAAACAACTGCAGCCAGGCTACTACAAGGACAGCATCTTTAGGAGGTAGGAAGAATCAGAAGCAGGACTGCCATTTGCTCGACAGGGAGTTCAACTCTTCCTCCCCTTGTAAGGACTGGGGAAGTGGTCACTAGGTACAGAGTAAGAAAGAGAAGTTTTTTGTTAAAACTGACTTGTCACAAATTAGGGTTGTAAACTGCTGCTCACAATTTGCCAACGTTATTATTTGGTTGTATTGTGCGAATATTGCTCACCACCAACAAACCCCTCTTCAGGTATGGGGCTCCTGCCTGGAGCCTGACTGGAGGGAATCCTGAGGCAGTGACCACACATTGACCCTATGACCTCGGTCCACAAGGTAGTACTACAGAAATCCAATCTTAGCTGTGAGACAGATATGGAAAGAAGGAAGGAAAGGACTGGTCTGTCCAGACTGACTCCATCAGTAAATCAGGGCATCAAGACATCATTAATCTGATTTGACTGCCCAGGAAATTTCACTAACCCTAGGTATGGCTGCATGTCAGGATTGGGGGTAAACATTAAACACCTTTTCCTCCAATGTGGACACCTTAACCAATTTAAGGGAACAAGTTCCACCCTATTATGATGAAATTTAACAAGGCTCCCACCTTCTTTTGTGGAGATGCAAATGCCCCTAAATCCACCACTCAAATTTTGTGAACTATCAGCTAAGAAATTAGAGAGGTTTCCTTTTGAAAATTGTTATGACTCAATATTTAGTCCAGTTAAAGCAATGAGACGTGGACCTGCAACATTTTTTTCAGAAAGCGCTTATTGGGTCCCTACCAGAAGTAACATCTTAAACACTTACTATTTCTCAAACTGTTTAAATCCGTTTCTCCCTTTGGTAAAGATAAAAATCTCATATGTTCCTTAAATGTTTTTTGAAATTTCAAAAGCTTTCGTTTTCATCTTCCACATATAAAATTATCAAATACGCTTTTTTGAACCACACATTCCCTTTGGAAATTCTAATATACCCCCAAAAGGGACCTAACCTCTCTCTTCCCCATCCCCTCCATTGAGAAACTCTGGTTTAATCCAATCTCCTCATCTTACATTTGGAAAAGGTCCAGAAAGTGAAGTAAATTGTCCCAGGCAGGGCTAGGACTAAGGTGAGGTGACAGAAGGGGGTGCCAAGAAACTCAGTAGTCAAGGTAAAGAATATTTTAATGCAATATTTTTAAAAATCAAAATTAATGCCCCCCAAAATCCTTGATGAACAAAATATCAAACTTTTAAATAAAGAGTAACAATGCTATGCTGAGGCATTTTGGAACTGAAGCAAAAGCAAAAATCAGTGCTACTGAGCCTGTCTTTATTTATGCATTGAATATGGCACTAATTCTCAAACTTTAGCTAACTTGCTAAAATTCAGATTCCCAGGCTTTATCACCAGAGATTCTGATCCAGTAGTTCTGGGATGGGGTTCTGACATCTGAATTTTAATAAGTAATCTAATTGATTATCATATGATTAGAAGAGGAGGTTGGACTAACTAAACCCTGAGGCCCCTCCTAATTTGGGGACTCTGATTGTAAGTAGAGGGAAGGGACCCAGAGAAGTTACAGAGGTGACTCACAGAATGTCTCTGTTATCTGGTTATTTCTTAAATAGTGGGAGCTTACAAATAATAGGCACTGTTCTTGGCACTGGCGACAGAGTAGTAAGATAGACGTGGAAGTCTAGAGGGGGAGATAATCAATAAAAAATCAAGTCAAAAAATAAGTCGTGATAAGTGCTATGCAGAGAATTGGAGTAACAATGTGTTAGAGTAGCTAGGGGGCTATTTTACATTGGTTGGTTGGGGATGGCCTTTTTGAGATGACATTTAAGTTGCAAACTGACTTACCAGAAGGGGCCAGCCGTGTGAAGATCTGGGGGAAGAGCATTCCAAAACAGAAAGAAAGGCTAGGGCAAAAACGCTAAGGCGGGCATATATTTGTTCAGTGGCAACCAGAAAGAAGGCCAGTGTGGCATGCGGAAAGTTGGAGACAGAGAGCTAGGAGGAGGTTAGAGAGCAGGGCAGGGACCAGGTCTTACAAGGTAACCAGGGAATATAAACTAGATCTCAGCTAAGTGCAGTGGAAGCTGTTGGAGGGATTTAAGCAGAGAAATGAGATGATCTTATTTACAGTTTTTAAGAGATAATCTCATATAATGCCAATCAGCATTAGAATTATATTCACACAGTGGAATGCTGTATAGCAACAAAAATAAGTTGTTTACAACTGTACTTAGCAGTGTGAGTGAATTTCATAAAAATAATATTGATCAAAGAAGTCAAGATACCAAAAGCACATGTTGTATGATTGAAAAACAGGCAAAACTAATCTCTAATGTTAGAAATTAAAGTACTGGTTTCCTTGGGGGGATGGTGACTGGCAGAGAGCTTCTGGGGGGCTGGTAACGTTCTAGTCCTTTATCTGGGGTCTGGTTACATAGGTGTGCTCTCTTTGAAATTCATTGAACTGTACATTTTTGATTTGTCCATTTTTCTGTATGTTATACTTCAATAAAAAGTTTATTACCAAACATAATATACAAATGGCTGAGAAGCATATGAAAATATGCTCAACATCACTAGTTACTAGGGAAATGAAAATGAAAACCACAATGAGATACCACTTTATACCCATGAGATGGCTATATAAAAAAAAGAAAACAAAAACCCCCCAAAATAACAAGAGTTGGCAAGTATGTGGACAAATCGGAACCCTAGCACATTGCTAGTGGGAATGTAAAATGGTGCAGCCACTGTGGAAAACAATTTGGCTGTTCCTCAAAAAGTTAAATGTAGAATTACTATATGACCCAGCAATTCCACTCTTAGGTATACACCCAAAAGAACTGAATACAAGTATTCAAGCAAATACTTGTACATGTCTGTTCACTGCAGCACTATTCACAATAACCAAAAGGTGGAAGCAACCCAAATGTCCATCAGCTGATATATAGATAAACAAAATGCAGTATATCCTTAACAATGAAATATTATTCATGCATAAGAAAGAATGACGTACTGATGCAATACTACAATGTGGATAAACCTGAAAAAAGTGTGTTAGGTAAAAGAAACTAGATATAAGAGATCACATATTTTATGATTCCATTTACGTGAACTATCTGGAATAGGTAAATCTGTAGAGACAGAAAGCAGATTAGTGGTTGCCAGAGACTAGGGAGAATGGAGAATGACTATTCAATGGTTACAGGTTTCCTTTTGTAGTGATGAAAATATATTGGAATTAGATAGAAGTGATGGTTCTACAAAACTGTGCCTGTACTAAATGCCATTTAATTGTACCTTTTAAGTTGGTTAGTTTTATGCTGCATGAATTTTACCTCAACAGAAATGTTTTCCAACCTAAAAAAATGTATTAAAAAAGATGGCTGCAATAACAATAAAATACTAATTATGTGAGGTGAAGGATATGTTAACTAATCTTATTGTGGTAATCATTTCACAATATATATGTGTATCAAATCATCACATTGTATACCTAAAACTTACACAATGTTATATGTCAATTATATCTCAATAAAGCTGGAAAAAAAGATGGCTGAATGGTATGGGAGAAGGAATTTGGAAAATGGAATCAGGGAGACCAATAAGGAGTTTTGACTATAGTTGAGACAAGAGTTGACGGTGGCTTGAGTTAAGGAGGTAGTGATAGATGTGGAGAGAAGTAGACAGATTTTAGATATTTTGTGGAGTTGACAGGACTTGTTGGACTGACTGTAGAATATGAAGGAAACAGAAGAATTAAGAATGACTCCTATATGTTTTGCCTTGAAAAACCAGGGGGATGATGATGTTCTTTCACCCCTTAACAGTGACCCTAAGTTTTAGGATGCAGGGCCTTCCTTCAGGGCCAAGCTATAACTAACGTTGGTGTTCCTGAGTGACAGAATCAACAAAAGCTCCTCACCCCAACCCCAACCAGTTCTCACCAAAAGGTATTTTTAAGTGACTTTTAATGGAAGACTCAAAGTTGTTGCTAACTCATTTGCAACCCCATGCACATTCTCAACTCTCTGGTTATGACGCTAGCCCTGCCCATGGCATAGCTCTGCCCAGGGCACTCTTCCCTGTGCCTGGCAGGGTCATCAGGTTCAGCTTCAAACAACTGTCCCCCTTCCACTTCCAGTTGGCCGAGCAGCCTCTCTTCAAATCCCCACCTCTTCTTGGGCTTGATCTGTTCTGTCCAGATTGTGACAGCTGCAGACTCTCTGCTCCTGCTGGACTTCCTTCTCCCCACTTATTCCTAAAGGCCTTTGTGCCATCCCAAGAGTTTTCTGCCCAAAGTTTCATCTGGAATCCCCCCACCCTACCTTACAACTTTGTTCTCCCAGCCAGCTCCTCTGACCTTCTGTGAGCCTCACCTGGTCTCTATTCCCCCACAGGGGATCCCCTCCCCACAGAGGGTCGGCTAATGATCAACTGTATCCAGGCCAGGAGGAAGTGCCAGGCCAATCCCACTTGCAATGCTACCTACCACCACCTGAATTCCTGCATCTCTAGTATAAACACCGCATCACCCGCAGAGGAGCCTTTCGTCCCTGTAGACTGTGTGGAGGTAGCACAGCACCTCAGGAATAGCTCTCTGATGAGCTGCACATGCCACCGGCGCATGAAGAACCAAGCTGCCTGCCTGGACATCTACTGGACCGTTCACCCTGCCCGCAGCATTGGTGAGGCCCCAATCCTAGAGTGGATTAAGCTAGAGAAGATGTCTTTTGGGGGTTGTTTTTCAGTCCTTCAGCATAAGGGCCACATGGTAGATTCTGACGGGATGATAATGAAACTCTGCATTTGACATCAGCAAGAAGTGGAGGGAGGAATTGGCAGTATCCTTTTAGGCTCCTATAATACTGCCCTCTCTTCTCCTTACTTCCTTCTTTCTTACTAGGCTACATGTAGCTGCCTCATGGTAGAGCTCTGAGCCAGGCTGAGGCCCAGCCTGGGAAGCTCCTGGAACAGAAGGGTATGGAAAGGAGGTGGAGGAAAATGGTTTTAACACATAAATATGCTCCAAATACAATGTAATCCCTAAGTTCAGAGAGACTGAGAGGCAGCATCCTGGTCCAGCCTTTAATAGAAAGGAGACTCATTAACCAAACAGGAGATGCTAAGAGAGGGAAGTCACTGGAGAGTCAAAGAGAGGAGCTTCCTCTGACTCTTTCCAGAGACCCCGCTCTGTATTAGTCAGCTTTTACCAAACTATGCTGCAGTAATAAAACAGTGACTTGCAAGACAAAGTTTAGTTCTTGCTCATGTTCCATGTTGGCTGTTTCATGTGTTCTCTTCATTCTGCAATCCAGGCTGAAGGTACAGCCTCTATGTGGGGTGTTCCCTTCTCATGGCAGAGAGAAATGAGCAATGACAGAACTATGTGATGGCTTTAAAAGCTTCTGCTCAGACGTTACATAAAATACTTCTGCTCACATTTTAATTGACAAGGCAAATCACATGGCCAAGCCTGACATCACTGGGGTGGGGAAGTATATGCTCATCCCACAGGGAGACATTGAAAATCAGGTGGCAATAAGTGAGGATAGGTAGTCTTACAGGGACGGCAAAATAATTGGAAACAATAATACAATCTACCATCGTCTACTGCTTGATCAAAACATTCATTTCCTTGCCTTCCTCAAGCAAAATATACCTACCCACATTCCGTGGAAGATGCCCTAAGAGTTCTATCCAAACATCACATCAGGCTCCAAGTCTAGGATCTCATGATAATTTTGTGTGTGTGTGTGTGAGAGAGAGAGGAAGATTGGCTCTGAGTTAACATCCGTTGCTGATCCTCCTCTTTTTGCTTGAAGGAGGTTGTCGCTGAGCAACATCCATGCCGGTCCTCTTCTACTTTCTGTGGGATGCTACCACGGCATGGCTTGATGAGCAGTGCTAAGTCCATGCTTGGGATCTGAACCTGCAAAACCCGGGCCGCTGAAGCAGAGCATGCAAACTTAACCCACTACACCGTGGGGCCGGCCCCATCATGATAATTTTTATATCAGGTCTGGATGTGGCTCCTGTTCATCTAGAAACCGTCATCTGTCCACCATACACACTCAATATACAATAATGAAACAGGGACAGGAGAACCACAACAAATCTTCTTGGTTAGAAAGGGGAGGAACGGGAGGCACACAGCAGACACCGATTTACAGTAATTCTGAAGTCCTGCTACACAAATGTTGCAAGGGCCATCTCCCTTGGGTGTAAGAGATTGCTCTTCAGTAAGACCTTTCCATGGGAGAGTTACTCTATCCATTGTTTTCTAGGGCTCTTGGCCCAGCCCTCTGGGAGGTCCTTCCTTTTCCTTTATTTTCTTTGGCCACATCTGAAAAGGGCATTGGAGACTACAGCCTCCTTGGGGACTAAGCAGCATTCTCAGTTTGCTTGCTACCTGAGGAATAGTGGGGTATTTTAAGTCTTTTTTTTTTTTTCTCCCCAAATTCCCCCAGTACATAGTTGTATATTTTAGTTGTGGGTCCTTCTAGTTGTGGCATGTGGGACACCACCTCAACATGGCCTGATGAGCAGTGCCATGTACACTCCTGGGATCCGAACCAGCGAAACCCTGGACCACCAAAGCGGAGTGCGGAAACTTAACCACTCCGCCACGGGGCCAGCCCCTTAAATAGTCAAAATCTTTTTAAATCCAGGCTGGTGGCTCTTAGCAGTACAACTTTCTTAAAGCATAATTCCTTTTTATATCTTTGATTTCTGTCACCTCGTGTGCCAGTAGCCTTTCCTGTAATCCTTTTCAAGACATGCATCTCTTTCTAGACCTAATTAGAAGTACCTTGCCCTTATCAGGCTTCTGTGGAAGAGCCACTACCTTAGTCTTTTTTCCCTGAGCACATTTGTCCAACTGGCAGGATTTATGGGATACCATCTTAATCAATGAGAGATCTCCACAAAGGGCATGATAGCCACATACTTGAATTGGTCTTTGCCCCAAGGCTGAGTTGTAATTGACCTTATTACTCAAAGCGTTTTTCACTTTTATCTTTTACCATTTGAATATGAGAACCAGTTACATTTCTTAATCCTACGAGTCCTGGAATTTCTGGATTCTCTCTTTTCTCTTTCCTCCCTGTTTGCAAACTGGCCAATTCTTCTCTGAGCTTCTGTCTTTCTTGTAGTACCTTGCCAAATGTAGCCAGTAGCAATCAAGACATACTAATAACCTTTTGCTTCTCAGCTTCTTCCCGTTAAAGCATAGGCTCACTCAGTATATCATCTTCCTTCCAAGTTATTGCAGGCAACAGTTTTACCAAGTGCTTTGCCACTGCATGATGGCAGCTGCTCTCTTTCCAGCCCCTAGTAACAGCTTATTCACCATCCACTGACCAATACCAAAGCCAGTACTGCACATTTTCGATTTTTTTTGGTCACTGCAGCCCTCCACTTCTAGACACCAATTGCATTTTTAATAAGAATTTGCTAGGTTATGCTGCAGTAACAACTGACCAACCCCTAAATATCTGACTTTCAACGACAAAAATATGTTTCTTGCTCATGTTACACTCTGCTGCAGGCTTCCAAGAGTCAGCTGTGTCTTTGCCCTACCTGTCTAATTCATTTGGGAATCCAGGCTGTTAGAGGGAAGAGAACAACAGCAGAACCATCTGAACATTCTTAAAGTTTCTGCTCAGATGTGATTTATGTCACTTCTGCTCACAATCCACAGGCCAAAGAAAGTGGCTTAGCCGTACAGTGGGGTGGGGAAGTATACTCCTCTCCTAGGGGGCCTGAAAGTCACATGACAACAGGTGGAGGTGTATAATCCTCCCACAGGGTGAGCCGCAAATACTTGGAAACAGTAATACGATTTACCACACTCCTTGTTCCTTGCTTTCCAGTCTTTGTCCTAATCGCTTCTCTTTCAGAACTTCCCCTGAGGCTTCTCCCTGTATCCTCTCACCTCCCTCTTTTCCCTTGGGAACTCCAGGACTTCCCAAGTATCCAAACCATCCTCTCCTGTTTCCTGAACATCTTCCATATTCCTTCCCTCCTCAGGATGCGTTCACAAAGTTAATTGAGTGACAAACCTGCAAGCTCACCTCTCTCTCTTCCAACAGGATTTATTAACCAACATTTATTGAGCACCTACCACATGTATGAGCTGTGTGGTGATTTTATATATATAAGACCTAGGAGTCTCCTTAAGGAGCCCACAGCCCCATGTGGGTGACTGAGAGAGATGTGTTTCCTTTGATAGCATTGTCTCTTCCTCCTCTGCTTTTCTCAGTCAGGTTCAGTTCGGGACCTGGCCTCACTTTCATCTCCTTAGGATGCAATACATCTCCATAGCCAAGTGGTCAGAGTCCACCACTGTGCCTTCCCCAAAAGCAAGAGAAAACAAGACAGAGTCCCCTTGCCTGCTTATGTACCCACAGGCAATATGTCTAGGGGTTAGGAGCAGAGACTCTGCAATCAGAGAGTCTAGGTTTCCATTTCTTATTGGCGTATGTGAGCCTGAGCAAGTAACTTAACCGTTCTCATCCTCAGTTTCTTTTCACCTACGCAAAGGCTTCTAGGAGGATTAAATGAGATTGAAAAATAGATATATATATATTTTTCCACCTTTACCTTAGTGCCCAGTACACAGTGTGCTCAACAGCTGGTAGCTTTATTATTCTTATCATTAAACCCAGTTTATTCATTGATCCCAGCATGTGCATTTACAGCCCTCTTTTTTTCTCACCTCTGCACAGCTTGCAGCTAGTTAGGTAGAGACTGCCTTTTCCTTTTCTTCACGGGGCCTTGAGGTCTGGCTCAGTAGCCTCAGCTCCTCCTGCTCCCTCCCCCGCCAGCCCAGTCCTCAGGATTCTGGTGCTCCCCACCTTGTCTCTAGGTGACTATGAGTTGGATGTCTCCCCCTATGAAGACACAGTGACCAGAAAACCCTGGAAAATGAATCTCAGCAAACTGAACATGCTCAAACCAGGTGTGGACGGCAAGCCGAGGCTGGGACGTGGGGGCTGGGCCTAGACCCTGAGAGAAAGGGTGGCTGGTAGGGGACCAAGCTGGGGTGCTTGTCAGGGAAGAGTCTTCACCTGCCAGATAACTAAGGAAGCACCGTGTCAGGGTGGGAGTCTGAGCTGTGGGGCATGCTCTGGTCTCACCAGAGTCAACAAAGAGCAATAGATATTAGGGAAGCATTCGAAGAGAGCCCATTAGGGCTCCCTAGTTCCAAAAGGTGGGTCTCTACAAAGGGTTTGGTGGGAGTGGCAGCAGTCCCAGAAAAACATGTGCTGAAATGGAGTATTTATCTTCATTTGAGGCAGCCAGGAAATATTTTTTTGTCCCTGAAGACTAGGAAATTGCTTGTTTTCAACCATTGTAATGGAATGGGCGAGGTGTTGGTCAGGGAAAATGAGGCGAGAGAGTATGACTCCTGAGGGGTGACTCAGGGTGGGGAGCCATCTGTCTGGCAAGGACAATGATGCACGTTTTTCAGGAAAGTGAAGCTGTTGTGTTAATTGGAAAGGAACACACACAGGCACCCTCTTTTTAAGACATGAGTTTTGTTGTACCGTCTGTTCTATATATTAGAATTAGAATTTTGAGAGAAAAGCATAAAGATTTATACATAACAAACCCTTAGTTACAAGGAATCTGGGAATAACTTGTTCCAGTTACTCCATTGCTGGAATATTCTGTTGATAGAAATATCACAGTAGTTTCCTAAGACTCAGAGTATGGGTAACTTTTATGCATACATCAATCAATGAAAGACAGGCAGGTGACATTAAAACTGAGCAGAATAGGGGGCCGGCCCAGTGGCGCAGCAGTTAAGTTCGCACGTTGCGCTTCTCGGCAGCCTGGGGTTCGACAGGTTCGGATCCCGGGTGGGGACATGGCACCGCTTGGCATAAAGCCACGTATGTGTCCCACGTATAAAATAGAGGAAGATGGGTGTGGATGTTAGCTCAGGGTCAGTCTTCCTCAGCAAAAGGAGGAAGATTGGCAGTAGTTAGCTCAGGGCTAATCTTCCTCAAAAACAAAACAAAACAAAACAAAAAACTGAGCAGAATAGACAGACGCAAAACAAAAAAATCCTAAATAGAATTTGTTGCATCTGTTTTGGACAGTTCAGAAAGTGCTTTAGAATGTTATGGGGCCTCTAGGTCATGATTTCCACCATGAGATCTCATTCACTGCATAGGATTGAGGAAAGGATTTTGGTTATTTGAGCTTTCTGGCTGCTTGAATTCTATATAAATGAGTATTAGATGTATATGGCTTTTTTTTTTTTTTTTTTTTAACCTAGTCAAGCTGAGGAGTAGGATGCTGCGATGGGGGAGGCTCGTGAATGCCCAGATAGTTTGTGGGTAGAGGGAAAGCCCTGGACTAGGAATGGCCTTATGGGGTAGTCTTCCCTTTTCTCCTACTACCATCTTGTTAAATCGGAGGGTTGCAGAGGTTCCTAGGGAAGCTGGGCTGCAGGTTTGCAGAGAGGACTCGTGACTTGGTGCCCCTCTCCCGCCAGACTCGGACCTCTGCCTCAAGTTCGCCATGCTGTGCACTCTTAATGACAAGTGTGACCGGCTGCGGAAGGCCTATGGGGAGGCATGCTCGGGGTCCCGCTGCCAGCGCCACACCTGCCTCGGGCAGCTCCGCTCCTTCTTCGAGAAGGCGTCGGAGGCCCACGCACAAGGCTTGCTGCTGTGCCCGTGCGCGCCCACCGATCAGGGCTGTGGGCAGCGCCGAAGAAACACCATCGCCCCCAACTGCGCGCTGCCGTCAGGGGCCCCCAACTGCCTGGAGCTGCGGCGCCTCTGCCTCTCCGACCCACTGTGCAGGTGCGGCTGCAGGTGCGGGCGGGCAGGGTGGGCCAGGGCGGTGCGTACCACTCCTAGGCCGTCTTCCTGTGCAGGGCTGGGTCTGACCCTCCAGGGACTGTGGACGGACTTTGCCACATAGCTACCTTCTATATTTTCTGAAACTTTTCTCAAGAAGAATATATATTTTTTTCTTTGAGGAAAAACTTCAGAAAGTATAAAAATATCACTCAAAGCCCATCACCTGATGATAATCTACCATACTTTTGGGAGTATTTCCTTCCAGTCTCTTTTGTATACAAAGAAAATTTGGCATTTTGGGGATATGTTTGTATCTTGCTTTTTTCACTTAATGGAGCATATCTTATGAGCATTTTCCATTGTAGGCAATATGGAATAGTGGTGAAGGAAGGCTTTGAAGTCAGACAGATGTGAATTTAAATACTGGGTTTGTGTGACCTTGAGCTCATCACTTAACCTAAGGTTGCACTTAGTCCTCTGTAAAAACTGGATCATATTGCAGATCTTATGGGATTCTGGCAAGAGTTAAATTACATAATTTATGTAGAGTGCTAAGCTTACTAGTGCAGAGTAAGTGCTCAATAAATGGTGGTGGTTTTTCTTTTTTGTCATTTACAGTCCTTTGACAGCTTGATTTTTTTTTTTTTAAAAGATTGGCACCTGAGCTAACAACTGTTGCCAATCTTCTTTTTTTTTTTATTCTTCTCCCCAAAGCCCCCCAGTACATAGTTGTAGATTCTAGTTGTGAGTGCCTCTGGTTGTGCTATGTGGGACGCCACCTCACCGTGGCCTGATGAGCAGTGCCATGTCCACATCCAGGATCCAAACTGGTGAAACCCTGGACCACCGAAGCGGAGTACGCAAACTTAACCACTCGGCCATAAGGCCGGCCCCTGACAACTTGATTTTTAAGTGCCCTCGTCATATTCCATTTTATGGATGCCCCATACTTTATTTAATTCCTTTATTGTTGGATATTTAGGTTGCTTTCTTTATTGCTATAAATAATGCTGCAATAAGTATCATTCTTGCTCATTAATCTTTGTGCACAAATCTAATTATTACTGAGGGTGTGTTGCTATAAGGGCTATTACCAAATCAAAGGACATGAGGATTTGTAAGGTGTTTGATACATACTCTCCAGCAAAATTCTCATCTGGCTTTCCTCTGCCTTCTCGGGACAAAACACTCTCCAAATTGAAGTTATCATTCATTTAAGTGATATTCGTTGACAATGGGAGTCACACCAATCTTGTTTTGCAACCTGGTTCTACCACTTAATTTTCTGTAACCTTGGTCAAGTTACTTAACCTCTGAGTCCCACTTTCCTCTTCTGTAAAATATTGCATAGTCAGAGCTCTCAAGAATTATAATACTAACACTTAGTGAGTACTTACTATGGGTTAGGTACTGTTTTAAGTACTTAACACATATTAATCATCTAAACCTCACAAGAACTCTGCAAGATAGATGCTATTTTTTATTTTTTTATCATCCTCAGTTTACAAATGAAGAAACCACAGCAGAGAAATGTTAAATAACTTGCTCAAGTTCATCTGGGTAGTCAGTCAGGTTTGTTAATGAGGTTTGAAATGAAGGAAGTCTGGCCTAGCGTCTGTGTACCTAACCGCTCTGCTCTACTGCCTATTATTGTGCTGGTAGCTCCTACTATTACTATTACGTAACAAGTGCTCGGCTAGTTGACTAAGATACTTTCCCTTCCTTCAAGGAGTGCACAGTTGAGTGGGGGTGATAGAGAAGTAAAAGACCAGTCTAACACAAAGCAAAATGTAAGGAAAACTGCAGAAATGTATATAGAAAAGCATACTCATAATTCCATCACCCGAAGATAACCAGCTTTACCTATTGTAGGATGAGTGTTAATAATAATATCTAACATGTATTGAACTTTTAGTAAGTACAGGCACTGTGCTAAATGCTGTACGTGCATTCTCTTATTTCATTCTCACAAAAATCCAGGAGGTAGTGCTGTTTTCATCTCTATTTACAGTCAAGGAAACTGAGGTTAAGGAAGCTGCCTGAGATCTTGTAGCTAAGGATTGTAGAGCCTAAATTCTGAGTGGTGTGCTGTGGGGAGTGGGGTGATAGTGCATTTAACTGTGACAGGAGTAGGCTTCACTGAGAAGGAAGCCCTAGGCCAGGTTCTGAAAGCACAGGAGGACTTGGCATGAAGATGAGCATGTCAACCAAAGGGGCAGCAAGGGTGAAGGCTGCAGGCCAGAGCTTCAATGAGGACTCTTGAAATTTTCTTTCTTTCAGATCACGCCTGGCAGATTTTCAGACCCACTGCCATCCCATGGACATCCTAGGGACCTGTGCAACAGAGCAATCCAGATGTCTGCGAGCATACACAGGGCTGATTGGTGAGGCTGGGGGCATGTGTAGGGAGCCCACAGGCTGGCCAGCCCTGGGGGTGAGAATGCTCTCGAGACTGAACCCAGATACAGTGGTCCTGAGACAAGTGGGAGAGGCCAGGAGCTGAAGTTGGGGTTGGCATAGGCCCTGACAATCCTCTCTTTACCCAACAGGGACTTCCATGACTCCCAACTTTGTCAGCAATGTCAACGCCACTGTTGCCTTAAGCTGCACCTGCCGAGGCAGTGGCAACCTGCAGGAGGAGTGTGAGCGGCTAGAAGAGTCCTTCTCTCACAACCCCTGCCTCAGTGAGTGCACTCCACCTCCTCCCAGCCCCTGCGGCTGGGTCAGCTGAACCCAGGGAGAGGAAAAGGGTCAGCTCTGTGGTCCACACTGGTTCCATCTGTCTCCTGCAGAGCAGCTCCCTCCTCAGGATAGGCTTACCTCCCCCCAGACTTGGCCTTTCTTCCTTCTCCCACTCCCTGAGTGACCCCCAAGCTGCTTATTCAACCTGTCTGGGCCCCAGGGATACTATTCAGCTCAAGGAATAAGCAAGCAGAATGAGACAATATCCTATTCCTACTGCTGCCCGCTCACCGTCCTATATCCCAGAGTTCCTGAAGCTCCCTTTCCTTCCCTGGGAGCCTGAGAAACCTCCAACAACTGCCTGCTTCCAATCTACCTTCTCCTCTCCTCAGTGGAGGCCATTGCAGCTAAGATGCGTTTTCACAGCCAGCTCTTCTCCCAGGACTGGGCAGACTCTACCTTTTCTGTGATGCAACACCAGGTAAGGCCCCCTTTGTTACACCCCTCATGCCTTTACCAGACCAGCTTGGGGAAACCCAGACAAGGGGATGGAGGGATGGACCCCCTTGTGATCATGAATACTATAGAACTCTAATGGACACCTCAGGGGAGGGGGACAGGCCTTGACTGATGCTGAGGTGGTGAAGGGGGTGGAGCTGACTCCGTTCCATTTCTTCCACAGAATAAAAACCTTGCTATGAGGCCACAGCCCTGGGCGCCCTCTCTTCTTTCCTGCCCACTTACCTTGATTCTGCTCCCAAGCCTCTGGTAGCTGGACTTCCCCAGAGGCCCTCTTCCTCTCTTCCCCATCCAGCCTGACCTGCATACTACAAGGGGTAAGGAAAGGAGAGCATCAGGAAGGAGGCACAGTAAACAACGTGGCAACCCTGACACCATCCCGTACATCCAGTTGACTCCAGATGAGGCCACAGTAGAAGCTGACTGGCTGAGTTCTCATTCCCCCCGCTTCTGACTCAGGCTGCCCCTCCTTAGGACTTGGTGGCCCCGGTTTATTCATATCTTCTGGTGGTGACCAGCTCTACCGAGCTTTCTCCTGATCCCTTCCTCCTGCCCACCAGGATCACCCATGCTCTAAGAAATCAGTCATTCTCTATTGCATTCTCCAGGTAGCTAGGGCTGGGTTTTCTGAGGCAGCCTAGAAAGACATTCCCCATTGTAAGGAAGTCTGGAGCAAGACTCCTGCCCGCCTTGTCTCCTTCTATGATTGGGGGATGGGAACCTGCTGCCTGCCCTGCCCTGGGATCATGCAGAGCATTTGAGCATCAAGAGCTGGAGCATTTGGGCCTTGCTTTCTTCTTGCTACTGTCCCAAAGTACCCCTCAGCCTCTTGGATCATGATTAAACATTTTGACTTAAAACTATGCTGCTCTTTTCCCATTTTCTCACGTTGTGAATTTATATAGAACCAGAGCTGTTGCACACAAAAGAGCACAGGCCAGGTGATCAAGAGATACAGCAACCCTGCCACCAACTGCTCTGTGACCCTGGGCAAGTCTCTTAGCCTTTCTGTATGTGTGACATGGAGTTGGAAGCAAAAATAGCTTAGGTGTGGCTGTAGACCTGGTTTCAGTCCCAGCTCCAGCCATTTCTGGGATACTGCCTGGGATCTGCCACAGCAGCTGAGAGGGGAGTGTCCTTAGTCAACCACAGCATTTATTGAGCATCTGCTTGTGTTATTGGTCTGCTCCAGGCCATAATAGGGGCCAGAGGAAAGGGGAGACTGGTTCTTGATCTCATTTGCAATCCTGTTAGGATAAGGAAACAGCCATCCATGCAAAGTAGTTAGAAGAATATGTAGGCTGTGGACATTTGTCCATTCATTCACTCATTCTTTCCATAAGCATCTGACGAGTGCTGGCTCTGCAAGGCACTGCACTAGGTGCAGGAGATTCTGAGGTAAGAAGACTCAGATCTTGTTTTTCAAGTCTTTCACACACCAGAACAGAGGAATAGACAAGATAGTCAATAAAAACAAAACAACAACAACAACAACAAAAATGCAGGGGCCGGCCCCGTGGCTGAGCGGTTGGGTTCGCACTCTCCGCTTCAGCGGCCCAGGGTTTCGCCGGTTCAGATCCTGGGTGCAGACATGGCACCACTCGTCAGGCCATGCTGAGGTGGCGTCCCACATGCCACAACTAGAAGGACCCACAACTAAAACTATACAACTATGTACCGGGGGCTTTGGGGACAAAAAGGAAAAATAAAATCTTTAAAAAACAAAATGCAGAATGATGCATGCTGTACAATAATTGTAATAATAACCGTCGTTTATTGAGCACCTCCTGTGTGCCAAGTACTACTTTGCCCCTACTGTGTGCAAGTACATGCATTAATTCATTTAATCCTCCAGGAACACTTGACTTTGTCAGTCACTAGCTATGTGACCTTGGGCTTAACCTCTCTGGGCCTCATTATCCACATATGCAACATGGAAAAAGCATAGAGCCCACCTCAAAAGAAATGAGATAATCCATGTAAAAGCATTGTGCCTGACACATAGTAAGAACTCAAAAAGGTAGCAATTATGGTATAAGGTTTTTGTACAGAATTTGGACGCTACAGATAATTATAAAGGGGAGAGTAAAAATCTTTAAAATCTCACTCTCAAACTTCCAAACTGTTGCCTGCACGTCTGTGCACATGAGAATCTATGGTATGTATACTTTTATGTCAGTGGAGTCAGACACTGTATGTCAAAGTGTAAGTCACAGACATCTTTCAGCATCCATGAGTAGAACTTGAGCTACATCATTCTTTGTATCAGCTGCATAACATGGACTTGTACGAATGCTTATTCCTACATACATAGTTTATTTTATTAACCAGTTCTGTATTGATGGATATTTGGTTGTCTTCCTATTCTTCTCCCAGCCAAGTTTTAAGGTAGTGAGGAGGTGACTGTGGGTAGGATGTGCAGAGGAGCTGCCAAAGCGATGGGTGGAATAGGGAAGCCTATCCCTGTACATTCTTGTATCCGCTTGGCCACCCTGGCCCAGGAAATGCCCAGCCAACCTGCCTCCCTGCAAACTTCAGCGGGACACTGGGTGGACCTTCTCCTTCCTCCCCTCCCAGGAAGATCTCTGAACCAGTCAAGGCCTCTCCATTTGCTTTGGTTCCATTAGCCTGCGGCTCGGGGTGTGAATGGTACAGTCATTACTTCTAAGTGCTTGAATTAGACTAATAGGTCATCTGTGCTTTTCTCTGAAGAAGGTCCAAATTCCTGGTAAACAACCAGACCACTCTCCCAGCCCAGGGCCCAGAGCCAAGACCCAGGGTGGGGCCACAGTGGCTGGCCTGAAGCTTTTAATGGTATCCTGGCTGGCTGGGATGGTTAATGCCATTAGTCTAGGTTCTGGGTAATGAAATGGGAAGGGTTGCTGGCAGCAGTGGTAAGTGGAGAGTGCTGAATTACAGGCCTCTGCATGGTTTGGGTGGTACAGATGTCTTTAAACAACTATCTTTGGGGGGCCGGCTTGGTGGCATAGTGGTTAAGTTCATGTGCTCCGCTTTGGCGGCCCAGGGTTGGTGGTTTCGGTTCATGGGTGCGGACCTGCACACTGCTCATCAAGCTATGCTGTGGCGGCATCCCACATTCAAAAAATAGAGGAAGATTGGCACAGGTATTAGCTCAGGGACAATCTTCTTACCAAAAAACAAACAAATAAACAACTATCTTCAAATTGACCCATTCAATCATTCATTCAACAAACCTTTAATAATCACTTGCTCTGTGCCAGACTGGGAGTATTTTTCAAGACCTGTCCCTGCCCATTCATGAGCTGCCATTTCAGTGAAGGGGCAGCCCAGGACTCTGGCAGCTGGGCCTCAAGATTGGGCGGTTGGGATTCTTCAGTTATCCTGGTTGATTGTAACACTCAGCTGTTTGACCTTGGGAAATATTCTTTACCCCTCTGAGCCACCGTTTCCTCATCTACAGCAGGGATGCCAATAGGAATACCTAACTTAAAGGGTTACAGTTTTTGTTTTGCTTTGTTTTTAATAAGTACATCAGCAATTTAAGCCAAAAAACTAATTAGCAATATCAACTATTGTTTATATCAATTTTAATGGTTTTGGTTGGCCATTTTTTGGCTTCTTATTTCTATAAAAGCTTGTAAGTATGAGGAATTTATGCTTGTTTTGATATCCATGTATATTTAAGTTAGATAACAGTAAAAATATTTAAAACTAGTCAGGGTTGTTATGAGGACTGGAAATAATTATAACGCTTATTATAATGCCTGATACAGGATGAACACTCAATAAATGGCAGCTATTATTACTTCTGAGAGGGGATCTGTGGGTACCATGTATTTCTCTCGCTGCCCTGGAACAGTGGTGAGTGATGGTACTGGTTCTCCTTCTAATTGTGGGCTGAATTCTAGGTGGGGCTGCCCATGGGAGATTCACTATTCAAGGTCTGAACTCCAGGATGGAAGCCAGAGCTCAGGCCCTGAGGGACCTTGGACAAGTGATGGAGTCAAAGAAAGTCAGTGTCTTAGTCAAAGGTCTTTCGACTACAAGTAACAGAAACATTGGAATTACGTAGTAAAAGGGGAATATCATGCAACCCAGTGCCAAGAAGTTCAGTCAGGCCTTGGGGAAGCTGGGACTGATGAGTCATCAACCAACCTTGAACCCCATCTATTGAAGGCCTAGACATCTTGGACCATCTACTTCATTCTTTCTGCAGACCTACTTCTGCATAACCTTCCAGGTCCCATGACTTCAGCTAAGTGATCTCCCATCCCAATTCCAAATTCACAGAAAATCTTATTGTCCGTGTACAGGTTCTAGAGCAGTGTTTCTGGTTTGAGGGTCCATCCCAGGCCTATCAGCTGGGTAAAAGAAACATCAATCCACCTGCTACCAAAGTAATTACAGGATCCCAGGCCTATTAGTGAAGGGCAGTTCTCAGAGAAGGCAGTGTGGCTCACCAAGACCTGCAAAAGGCATAGACTCTTGTCAGGGAATTGGAGTGGATCTTAATCACCTGAGGTCCAGCTTTGCTTTTTATTTTAAAATTTTTTAAAATTTGTTTTATTGAGGTCATATTGGTTTATAACTATATAAATTTCAGGTGTACATCATATTTTGACTTTTCTATAGACTGCATTGTGTTCACTACCAAAAGTCTAGTTTCCATCTGTCCCCATGCTATGTGTGAAGCTTGCCTCTTTCGTGGCTTCCTCCCTGGCCTAGGAGTGTCTTCTCTGAGTTTCCTTCCCGCATGCCTTGAGGGGATGGGAATGTAGGAACATAGGCCAGGTGCTGCGGTTCATTTGGGTCTGAGAACCACCCTGGGAGCTAGAACTGAGTGGAGTTTCTTTAGTTTTTGTTTTTTTTTTTTAAAGATTGGTACTGGAGGGGGCCAGCCCCGTGACTGACTGGTTAAGTTCACGTGCTCCACTTTGGTGGCCCAGGGTTTCGCTGGTTCGAATCCTGGGCGCTGACATGGCACCACTCATCAAGCCATGCTGAGGTGGTATCCCACATGCCACAACTGGAAGGACCCACAACTAAAAATACACAACTATGTACCGGGGGGCTTTGGGGAGAAAAAGAAAAAATAAAATCTTAAAAAAAAAAGATTGGTACCTGAGCTAACATCTGTTGCCAATCTTTTTTTTCTTCTTCTTTTCTCCTCAAAGTCCCCCAGTACAGAGTTGTATATTCTAGTTGTAGGTCCTTCTGGCTCTGCTATGTGGGGTGCCGCCTCAGCATGGCTTGACGAGTGGTGCCATGTCCACACCCAGGATCCAAACCGGTGAAACCCTGGGCTGCCGAAGCGGAGCACGTGAACTTAACCACTCGGCCATGGGCCTGGCCCCTGAGTGACGTTTTTTAATGGCTGCAGAAGGAGACTTTGCTACTGTGGGGCTTGCTAGATTTCTGGTTCTGGCTGTTGAAGAGTAAGACAGTGAAGGGGATCAGAATATGCCACTCCAAAGTATGGCACTTTGGCATAAGGATTGTTTTGACCTGATGGCAACTGAGAATCCACAGATGCAGGAAGAGTTCTCTGCCCTCCCCTTATCTGCCTGAAAGCAGGGACTAATTCAAGACCAACACCAAGTGAACACCAAGATGAGTTGCATAATCAGATCTTACCAAAATAGCCTTTATCTTCCATTAGTTGCCCCCCTCACATATGTTTCCTAGTCATTTCCCCATGATTTATTGTCCCTTGGAGCCCAAACGCTCTTCCCTTTGTCAAAAGGGTATATAAGGCCCCAAGTCTAACCGCAAGTCTTCTTTGAGTTTCACTTCTTTTCTGTAAACTCTCATGCAGGTATATATTAATAAAAATTTTGCCATTTCTCCTGTTAGCTTGTTAGCTTAATTCACGGGCCCCTAAGAACTGAACATAAGAGGTTAGAGGAAAAGGCTCTTCCTCCCCAACAAAAGCATTGCCATTTCCTTGGCCGATAACACTCTATCTTTGCCTCTATAGCCCATCTGACCAATAGTCATAGGTCCTCACCCTCATTCCTCTCTTGGGATCTCTGGTTTTCAGAAATTCCAGTCTCTTTTCAGCATCTCTGCTTCTCTCAGGAGGAAGCCTATTTACATCTGAAACCTGGGACACTTGGTCTGGTAAAATCCCACCTTCAGATATTGAGCTGGTCAAGGCCTTATCTGACATACTGTGGGTGAGTAGGGGGGTTGAGGAGGATAGAGACAATTCTAATAGCTAACATTTATTAAGAGTTTAATGTGTGCAAAGCACCATGCTAATGGCTTGATGAGCATTATCGCATTTACTTTTCAGAACCATCCTATTTTATTTTCCTCATTTTACAAAGGGGCTTAGCAAAGCCAAGCAACTTGTCCAAGGTTACAGGATAATAAGTAGCTGATCCAGAAATCAAATGTCAATCTCCTTGACTCCCAGGCACAATCTTTTTTTTTTTAGGAAGATCAGCCTTGAGCTAACTGTTGCCAATCCTCCTCTTTTTGCTGAGGAAGACTGGCCCTGAGCTACCATGTGTGCCCATCTTTCTCTACTTTTTAATATGTGGGATGCCTACCACAGCATGGCTTGCCAAGCTGTGCCATGTCTGCACCCGGGATCCAAACCAGCGAACCCCGAGCCACCAAAGTGGAATGTGCGCACTTAACTGCTGCACCGCCAGGCCAACCCCCTCCCAGGCACAATCTTTGATCCATGTTGCATTTATCCAGTGTTGGGGTGAGACCCCCACATCCTAAATTACGAGGCTAGGATGAGAGGTGTGAGGTCAAATGGAGGTCTTTCAAGCTGCAGAGATGGTTTCCTGGAAGAGAAGGTATTTGGGCTGGGCCTTGAAGAGTGAGTAGAGTTTATTAGACAGACATGGGGGAAGGGCACCCCAGAGATTAGAGTGAGCAAATGCAGAGACTGGAAAGGGCAAGGAGTGTTGGGGGGATAACAAGTAGTCTGCTGTGACTGGAGTTCTATGAGGGGAGGTGCTCCCAGGTGATCCTGTCACTCATCTCCCACTCCACTGTCCTAGGGAAGCAGTCGCCTCAGAAGACACATTCAACTGCAGAGCTGCTGCTGTGAAAGCCAGACTCTGTGGAGCAAGCAGGAGTCCTGGGGAACTGGTGTCCAGAATTTTGGTCTGGCATGCTTGGCATCCCTGGCCATGTTGAGCTCCATGGCCCCTTGACCCCTCAGTGGCATCCCAGGGCACAGAGGTCAATGTGTGTGGGTGAGAGGATGAAGTGAGCTTGTGTCTGGGCTGGGAACAGTGACAAACAGAAAGGAAGAACCCATGCCCCACAGAGGGATCCCAGCAAATAGCTCCTCCCTGTGCTGACCCTGTTACCAGTTGCTGTGGTCAGCTGAAGTGTCAAGGCATTTGTTCCCGAGAGTCTTGGTCTTCCCAGACTTTGGTTGGCTTTGGGGTTCCCACAGAGGCTTCTTCCTCCTGAGCACATCTTCTGAGCTGGGTAGGGCAGGCAGTAGATTGGCACAGAGATGAAGACAAGTTTTGTGGTAGAGACAGATAGACAAATAACAGTGCAAGACATCGTTATTGGAGCCTGTGGTACGTGTACAACACTAAGAGCACTGCGTTAAGAGCTTTACATGTGTATCCTTTTTAGACCTGAGCTGAGGGGCTGGCCCGCTGGCGCCGCGGTTCAGTTCACACGTTCTGCTTTTGTGGCCGGCCTGGGGTCTGCTGGTTTGGATCCTGGGTGCAGACATGGCTCTGCTTGGCAAGCTATGCTGTGGCAGGTGTCCCACATATGTAAAAGTAGAGGAAGATGGGCACAGATGTTAGCTCAGGGCCAGTCTTCCTCAGCAAAAACAGGAGGATTGGCAGCAGATGTTAGCTCAGGGCTGATCTTCCTCAAAAAATAAAAATAAAATAAAAAAATAAACGTGAGCTGTCTCATGGCCTCATCTCCACATGGTATCAGTCTGGCATTTACAACATTTGAAAAAAATTTTAAGTAATTTTTGCATAGTCTTTTGCAAAAAATACACAGCAAAACTTAAAGTCCTATTTCCCCTTCTGTCTTTGTGTATTGTATGCAGAAAGCAGCCACCCCCACAGACTCTTTTCTCTCTCTCCATGCTCCTCAGAGGAGACATTTAGGCCGTGAATATACGTAGGTCGTGTTTTTCTTCATCTGACAGGCATTATTCAATTAAACATCTTCACGGCCCTCTGAAGGCACACACTATTATCCCCATTTTACAGATGGAGAAACAGATGTCTAGAAGTTAAATCTTGCTCAAAGTCACACAGCTAATTACTGGATTTGAAGCAGGCTCTGTGCATACTGTGAAAGTGCATGTGATCCAGGGCCTGTGAGACCCCGAGGGAGGGACAGTTAATTTACCACGGGAGACTTCATGGAGGAGACAACATTTGAGTAGGAACTCAAGGACGAAGAGAAGCTCAACAGATAGAGATGGGCAATAAAAGTATTTCTCAGGAGGGGAGTGAAGCCCGGAAGATAAGCGTGTCAGACGGTGGGATGTCAGCAGGGAGGTCATCTCATTCCTCCCTCTCAATGGTGGCTGGCCTGGCATTTAGGAGCCTTGCCTCATTTCCCAACCTTTGCCCCAGGCAGATTCTGCCTGTGCCCTTTTAGCAGCCTCCATCACAAAGCCTCCTTGTGTCTTCTGAAAGAGACCATCTGATTTAGGCTGGCTCCCCAACCCCCCTCTTTGCCATGGGGGAAGATCTGTGGTGAAGGAACCCAGAAATGCACTCCCTCCTAGGCCAAATCAAACACACTTAATTCCTCAGGAATTACATGTCAAGTCTTAGGGAATGCAGCTCTCTAGTTGTTCAATGAAAGTATGTTGTAGTGAAAAGAACACAGTAGAAAGTGGACCTGGCTTGATCTGGGTTTGAATCTCAGCAAAACTACTTATCAGCTGGCTGAATTCAGGCAAACTGCTTAATTTTGCTAAGCTTCAGTCTCTTGATCTAGAAAATGACAGGCCCTAGTGATAAAAAGTGGTGCTTGATAGGTTTCTCAGAGAGAAAGAAAAAATGGTAGCATGGGGCATGTATTGAACTAATATTTACTTCAATGTGGGTGTTAGGGACTTGTCAAATCAAGGTTTCCCCTGCAGGAAGTGGGCAGCAGGAGGAACTTGGGTGGGAAGGTGACTCCCAAGCAAGTGGAAGGAAAAAGAGGGAGTAGTGGACGAAGCGTGGACAGAGTTTCGAGTCCTGAAGTCTCACTGCAAGGTTGGAACAATCTCATGAACTGAAAAGTGAATCCCTACCCTCAGTTTCCTCACCTTCAAATGCCAATTCAACTTAATAAATATTGGCCAGACACTCGAACTGCTATTTCATCTGTTTTATTTTTAAATGTATTTTTTCACTTTCTGCCACATCCCAGAAGAAATTTGAGGTGGCTTATAAAAATGCACAATGTAAAAAAATGAAAATAAAGGCATGGAAACCAGGGTGAAGAGAGAATCATAGTAAAACAGTGAGAGCCAGATCATTTTAGCAATCTGTAATGTATGAGAAAAAGTCCTGCTTAGATTAATACTGTTACCACACAGGCCGGCCTGGTGGCGCAGCGGTTAAGTTTGCATGTTCTGCTTCTCAGAGACCTGGGGTTCACCGGTTCGGAACCCAGGTGCAGACATGGCACCGCCTGGCAAGCCATGCTGTGGTAGGAGTCCCATGTATAAAGTAGAGGAAGATGAGCACGGATGTGCGCTCAGGGCCAGTCTTCCTCAGCAAAAAGAAGAGGATTGGCAGCAGTTAGCTCAGGGCTAATCTTCCTCAAAAGAAAAAAAAATACCATTACAACAAAACCCTTAATGTATCATGCTTGCAGGTAGTAGGGGTTAGAATATGTATCTTAAACAGAACTAAAGGTAAAATTTCTATTTTACAAATAAAACAGATTAAGTCCTGCCCTGGTTCCAGCACATAAGGTGCATGTGCATGTGCGAAGGGGGAGGAGGAAAAATTCTTTGTAAATTAAACAACGTACAAAGTTGGAGACCCATGTGTTTGTGTTTGGCAAGAGACCACAGGCAGCTGCCTCTGCTTTCTCTGCTGCCCAAGGAATGAAAAAACCTGACCACTTAATTGAAATGGGCATCCAGGAGAGGGGAGGCAAAGGAGATAAACCCAAATTAACATTTCAATAAACTATCCTGCCATACTAAAATTTACTGAGTGCTTATTACTTGCCAACTAGTCTGCTAAGCACTTCACACTTAGTATAGTCTAAATTGCTACACTAAGGTAATTAGTATAGAGGGTAGGTGCCTAGGAGTTAAGGGCCCAAGCTTGGGTAGGAGGGGTGGGAGTCCCACTTCCCTTAGTAACTTGCTGCATATCCTTGGTTATTGCCTATGTTCCTCCACCTGCGAGCCCCAATTTCCTCTAGCTGCCTCTTGGGTCGTTGTAATGGACGTCAGCTAAAGCGTGTTAAGTGCTTTGCCCGGTGTTGTCACACAATAAACAACAACAACATAAATAATGGCAAATGTTTATTGACTGATAAGGATGGCAGGGCATCCAAATCCTGAAACACTACCCGCCCCCTCCCACGCCTGTGGCAGGGCCCTGGGTTTAGTGAGGGCGGTCACAGCAGCGCCCTAGACCCATTGCTGGCGCGGGCTCCTCGGCGCGGGTGGAACCGCGGTGGGGAAGCCGCAGGCGGCGTGCGGAGGAGGCGCGCCGCCTAATGCAGTTGTCAGTTAATTAGGGGAGAAGGTTATGTCATTAACGGCGGGATCGATGCAAAAAGAATTAAGAGGCTCTGGCAGCGCCGCCGCCGCGCTCTCTGCGCGGGCCGCGCGGGCCGAATTCAACAGAAATTCGATACGCATTAGCGGACGATCAGCGGCCGCCGGGGGCGCGGAGCCGCCAAGCGCGGGAGCTGCGCCTGGGTCAGGTGGCCCGGCCTGACGCGGTGCTGTGCTGGCAAGAGCCGTTGCCCCCGCCTGGGCGGACCGGAGCCCCTGCGAGAGGCGGGATGCGGGGCTTGGGATGCGGGAGGTCCTCGCTGGCAAGTTTCGTGGCCTGAATCTGGTGAGGCTGGGAGCACGATGGCTGGGTCAACATTTGAACATTCCAAAGAGCTCCTCGTGCTGTTCCGCAGGGCACTCTGCCCCAGCTCTTCACCAGGCCCACTCCCACTCATCCTTTAGATCCAGTGACTTTGGTCACAGGGAAGACGCCCTGACCTCCCCAGGCAAGGTCAGGCCACTGTGTAACCCACCCTCCCATTCCTTCTTCATGGTCTTTATCACAGTGCCATTACATGGTGATCTGTACAGTTTTCTGGTCAATGTCTTTCTCTCCACCACGTTGTGAACTCCAGGAGAGCAGGGACTGTGTGGGTCTGCCTTGTTTACCTGCACCCAGAGAGCCTGGAATAGGGCAGGTGCTCAGTAAATATTTGCAGAAAGAATGAATACCCTCAGCAACCCAGTGAGTTGGTAGGGTAGGGAAATTGAGGCTCAAAGAAATGAAGTGACCTGCCCAAGATCATACCCACCTCCCAGCCCCTAGGCTCTTTCCTTGAGCAAATCAGCTAATCCATCGGAATCTTGGTTTCCCCATTTAGGGAAAAATTAGTTACAGCTGCCTGCATATTAAGGGCTGGGGACCACGTTATTTAGATTTGCTCCTTGAATTCTCACAACAGCCCTGTGAGATAGAAATTATTGTATAAAGCAGGAATTTTAAGTAACAGCTGGACCGCTCATTTACCTGCCCTCTGATAACATTTCTCCCCTTCTGATTCTGTGTCACAGATGGATTACCCCTAGCCCTCGACCTACCCCACCTCCCAACAGGCTACACTTCCCGGACTTCCTTGTCAGCTGGATGTGGGCTGGGATTGCCCAATGGGAGCCACTGGCACAGACTGGAGGGCTGAGGACAGGAGGAGCCAGGGTACCCCCAGCCTTGGCAGCTTCTGGGTCCATCTCTATCCTTTGGCCTCCAGACTAGGGATGGTAGCAGTTTCCTGCTCTTGCTAATCTCTGGGTTACCTCACTTTCCCCTGCTTGGCTTCTCAGTTCTTCTGTCATCTGCGTGGCCACGGTGTTAAATTCTCTGTATTAAATTCCCTCTGTTTGAAATACTTAGAGTGAATTCATTTTCCTGATTACTATAAGAGCCATGATTGGAACCCAGATCTGTCTGACCACAAAAGTGCACTTAAAGTTGTTTATAGAAGATGACAGTGGGCAGAGCAGTAAGAGAGTGATAGCCATTTAACCACCCTGCCCAGAGAGCTCTTCCCAGGTTCCTTCTGTGAGAGAAATTAGTTTTAAAGATAACCGCCCAACCATAAAATCTATTCATAATTTATTATTATGTTTAAGAAATTCTACTTTCCATAGCTAAAATAATGTTTATACCTGTAAATGAAGGTATTAATAGCATCCGCCTACTAGAGTTGTTGTGAAGATTAAATGAACTAATGTATGCCAAACACCTGGCATGTGGTAGATGCTCAATGATAGCTCCTTCCCCGACTCCTTTTTTAAAACCTAGAGAGTTGTTAGTACCTTCAGTGTTCCTAGCTCAGAATCCTGGAGTGTGGAGGACAGCAGCTCTGTCTTTCATTCCCTGGCATTCTCTTTATCACATTGTAGATTCACCTTGCCCATTGGACCAGTGAGTAAGAGTAGCAATCAGATGGCTGGCCTGGCAGCTACAATACACGGCAGATATGCGCAGTGAATGTTAGATCTGAGCGAATGCTCCTAAATCAATTGGACCACCCTAGAGACTTGGCTGGCAATGAATGAGAGTGTGAGGTGTTTTTGACATAGGCATCCAGGGTCTGATTTGAGCAAAGATGTCTGCTCAACGGTCCCGAGGGCAATTTTCTCCTGATTGATTTGCAACTTTGTATCTTAATGGAAAAGAAGCCAAGTGTAAAGGAGGTAGTTTTCTCCCTGAACCAGGAATCCTCATTATGCTATCCTTTTTGGACTTGGAAGGGTACCACCTCCTATTACCTGCAAAGGGGCAACAGAGGCCAAATCTTGCCAGGGAAGGGGTGTTTAAGGGTGGGGAGTTAGACAGGAGCTTCTTAACCCACATAATCCTTAATGACTCAGGAGAACCAGGGGATGGGAAACTGCCCTTGATGACAGAACAATTGCAGATAGCAGATCAGATCTTCAGCTACTACAGCCTAGAGCCTGGGGCTAGGAGTCCCACCTGTGCCCTTGGACACAGCACTTCATTTGAGCCTGCCTTGACTATTGCATGGGTTTCTAGGGGCTCACATGAGTCATCGAGGTAAATACAATTTGAGGAAGTTTGTAGACCTTACAAACATATTTGAGGTGATGGTTTTAAGCTCTATCAGCAGCTGAAAATTGCTTTTTTACCACAATCGCATAAGCCTCCTTCTCCTAGAAGTTAAGAGCACAAGATTAGGAGTCAAACAGACCCAGGTTCCAATCCTAGCTCACTGTGACTTGACTGCTTCTCACTTAACTTTTCTGAGCCCCCTGTTTCTCCTCTGTAAGACAGGAATGATAATGCCTAGCTGGAAGGGGTATTGTGAAAACTAAATTAGACACCAGGGTGAGAGCTTAAGAAATGGTAGGTGTTATTAAAATTGTTCCCAAATTTATCTGCTAGCTAATATTTTGGAATAAAACAGGGAGTCTGGTCAACTAGGTCACTATAGTCTTCAGAATTCTCAAGTATACATGCTTTCAATTTGTCATCCTGTGGTCCACTTCTCCAGGAACTGTTCCCACTCATACTCCCTGCCAAAAGGCTAGACCTGGGCAGCCATCTTGGTACCATGTGTCTCTGTCCCTTTGGCCATTGTTGATTTGACCATAAGTGAACACCTGACCTAAGCTGGACAAATCAGATTCTTCTCCTGAGAAGAGAACCAGTCAATTGTGGGGAGTCGGGTAGACTCCAGAACTAGTACCACCACTTTGAGGTGTGTACAGTTGATGGGTGAGCTGAGGAAACTGATATGGAGAGGCACAGAGAGAAATACAAAGAAGAGGTCATTTAGCTTTAGTAAAATGATGGAAATGGTCCTTTTCTTGATGAGGCCTACCCGTGCTAATTTTCTGTCCTTGGAGTCTATGCAGTCTGCAACCAACAACTAGTGCTCACCTTTTATTGGCACTAGCAGGTGTACGTCTTTTTTCCTTGCCACCAAAAGAGACTACACTAGGATAAGGGCAGTGTTGTCCCTTTATGAGGGAAAATGCTTTTTAGGGTCGGCCTGGCTGCGCAGCAGTTAAGTTCGCACGTTCTGCTTTGGCAGTCTGGGGTTCGCCAGCTCGGATCTGGGGTGCGGACATATGCATCGCTTGGCACGCCATGCTGTGGCAGGTGTCCCACATATAAAGTGGAGGAAGATGGGCATGGATGTTAGCTCAGGGCCAGTCTTCCTCAGCAAAAAGAGGAGGATTGGTGGCTGATGTTAGCACAGGGCTAATCTTCCTCAAAAAAAAAAAAAGCTTTTTAAAAAACTCAAGTCATCTTAGAAATGAGCTTATACACTCAAAACACACCCTTATCTCAGTAAACTAGTAAGCACAAATTGGTCAGACCAGTTATTAGGCAGTGTCAGCCACAAACTAGCTGAGAAAACTTTTTCTTATATTTTCTTGGATATTTTGTCATTATGCTGAAAGTCTCAAAAATGTTTGATTTTCAACAGCACCTGTAAGTTCTCAAAAACTGCATTACATGATCATGTGGTTTCTAAAAGAATATTGAGGATCTAAGGGTGGATGGGGTTAGAGGACTTAGACTGAGTTAAGAAACAGGGAAAAGAGGGGAAAGGCTATCTGAGAGTGCCTTGGAGGCTGTATGATTCTAAATGTTTCTCATCTCCATCAGTAAAGTGGGGATAAAAATGTACCCACTTCATATCATTGATCTGAGTATTAAATGAAGTAGTATGTGCAAAATTCTTTGCCTGGTGCCTGGCATATAGGTTGAAATCCATAAATGTTTTATTAGCTACAATGATCATCATGAAAACGTGACAAGGTTTATTGCTGGAGCCAGATTTTAAAGGAAAATGCTCTAGGGGCCGGCCCAGTGGCGCAGCAGTTAAGTGCGCATGTTCCACTTCGGCGGCCTGGGGTTCACTGGTTCGGATCCCGGGTGCAGACATGGCACCGCTTGGCATAAAGCCATGCTGTGGTAGGCGTCCCACGTATAAAGTAGAGGAAGATGGGCACGGATGTTAGCTCAGGGCCAGTCTTCCTCAGCAAAAAGAGGAGGATTGGCAGCAGTTAGCTCAGGGCTATCTTCCTCAATAAAATAAAATAAAATAAAATAAAATAAAATAAAACAAAGGAAAATGCTCTAAAATTCAAATAAAATTAAAGTAAACGTAGGGGCCAGCCCGGTGGCGCAGCAGTTAAGTGTGCACGTTCCACTTCTCGGCAGCCCAGGGTTTGCCAGTTTGGCTCCTGGGTGCCGACATGGCACCGCGTGGCAAGCCATGCTGTGGTAGGCGTCCCACATATAAAGTAGAGGAAGATGGGCACGGATGTTAGCTCAGGGCCAGTCTTCCTTAGCAAAAACAGGAGGATTGGCAGTAGTTATCTCAGGGCTAATCTTACCAAAAAAATAATAAAATAAAATAAAGTAAATGCTCTGGTATCTACTCAGCAGCTTTGTGAGGGTAGGGACTGGGTCTTGGTTGCTATGGTTTTCTCAGAGCTTAGTGCCTATTCAAATAAATAATTTTTTGAATAAACACTGAGCCCTCAGTATGGTCATCACAGGACTGAAAAGCAGTTTGAAAGTTTTGGAAAGTAAAATGGTGATTTTTAAGAGGATTCTAATTCTGGGGTAGAAGCACTGCAGGGTAGGTAGATGAGAAGGGTGGAGAGGAGTCGTCCAAAGACTTAGAAACTCAACATGCCCTCAGGAAAGAATACCCACAAATTCTTAAATTCTCAAAGTTTAAGGTCATGAGCTTAGTCAAGAAGTGCTAAAATGTTACAGATTGAATTACATTCCCCCAAATTCCTATGTTGAAGTCCTAACCCCCAGTACCTCAGAATGTGTTCTTATTGAGAAATAGGACTATTGCCAATGTAATTAGTTAAGATGAGGTCATACTGGAGAAGGGTAGGCCTCTAATACAACTTCGTGGTGTCCTTATGAAAGACAAAAATTGGACATAGACAAGCAGAGAGGGAAAATGTGTGAAGATGAAGGCAGACATCAAGGTGGTACTTCTGCAAGGCAAGGAACACCAGAGATTGCCAGGAAACCAACGGCTAGCAGAGAGGCCTGGAACAGATTTTCTCTCACAGCCCTCAGAAGGAACCAATCCTGCTGACACCTTGATTTTGGACTTCCAGCCTCGGGAACTGTGAGACAATACATTTCTGTTGTTTAAGGCACCAGTTGGTGGTACTTTGTTATGGCAGGCTTAGCAAGCTACTACATGAAGCAAACAAATCCAAAAGTGCTGCCCCCGGCTCTCACAGTGGCAATTCATGCCCAAGCCCCAATACCTAGATCTATATGTGCTCACCTCAAGCCATTTCTGTTTCTCAAACCAAACAGCTCTTTCCAAGCGTGCTTCCAAGCAGCAGGCAGAATGAGTGGAAAGGCTTGACCTGTTAGTCCCAATCAACTACAACCGTGTAATTAAAAAAAAAATATTCCTGCTTAGGTCTGAAAAACTTTAAAAAAAGTTTAGAATTATTTAGCCATTTCACCCTAATGTTATTTTAATGATTAATAATAATTGCTATACATTGATTGCTTATTATGGGTCAGGGAGTTTGCTAAGCACTTTATTTGTTTATTTATTTATATATTTTTTAAAGATTTTATTGTTTTCCTTTTTCTCCCCAAAGCCCCCCGGTACATAGTTGTATATTCTTAGTTGTGGGTCCGTCTAGTTGTGGCATGTGGGACGCTGCCTCAGCATGGTTCAGCGTGGTTCAATGAGCAATGCCATGTCTGCACCCAGAATTCGAACCGACGAAACACTGGGCTGCCTGCAGCGGAGTGCGCAAACTTAACCACTCGGCCACGGGGCCAGCCCCAATCCTAAGCACTTTATACACAACATTTCTTTTCTTTTTTCTGAGGAAGATTAGCCCTGAGCTAACATCTGCTGCCCATCCTCCTGTTTTTGCTGAGGAAGACTGGCCCTGAGCTAACATCTGTGCCATCTTCCTCTACTTTATATGTGGGATGCCTACCACAGCATGGCTTGACAAGTAGTACCATGTCCGCACCCCGGATCCCAACCGGCAAACCCCAGAATGCTGAAGTGGAACGTGTGAACTTAACTGCTGTGCCACTGGGCTGGCCCCTACACATAATTTCTTTAATCCTCTCAACAACTTCAGGAGATAAGAACTGCTATTATTTACATTTTATAGATGAAGAAACTGAGAGTCAGAGTATTAGCTTGTCTATAAATGCACAGCTAGTCAGTAATGGAGCTGACCTCAGACCTCAGTTGGCCTGAGCCCAGAGTCCATGTTCTTTGTTACTCTACTCCCCTGTCTTCCGAGGGGCTACTGGGCCCAGCACATAGAGTAAGCTCCTGGAATATTAGATCCCTCCCCTTGTCTGACTTAGTCTGGTAATTGATGTAAAAGCTATTGCTCATTCTGCCTGCATTTTCAAGCTCAAAATGAAAGAAAAATGGCACATAGTAAGTGCCCAGTAAGTGTTAGCTGTTATTACTATTAATATTGCATTTTGTGTGTTCCTTTCTGGCAGGGAGGTAAGTCCCTAGGCTACTGCTAACAGTGGGTACTTAGAAGTGTTCTTGAATGAACAAGACCAGTGGAGTAGGGGCCTGTAAGGTAAAGTTGATCTAGGAAAAAATGAGAAGTGAGGGTGGGGAGGCTGGGGTGGGGAGGTGTGGGGAAGGATAGAGAAAGCAGTTGGCAGAAGGCCAGACTCCACTTTGCCTTTGGTGTGGCTGCCCCTGGGGGTTGGGAGGTGGTGATGCTGGGTTGGGGGTGGGGGAGGTGTAGCCCCTCTGCTCCTGATTGGTCAGCTCACCCTGCTTTATCCTTTATTTCCTCCCTTTTGGGGTGATCCAGAGGCTGCAGCTTGTGGTTACATAAAGCTTTCTGGAATTCTTCCAGGAAGTGGGGAAGCATGTGAGGTGCTAGTAAATAAAGATTCCTGGAGTGAAGAAGCCTGTGAGCAAGAGTGATTGTATCCCAGCAATCAGCATGATGGTGAGGCTGGAGGGCATTGGGTAGATTTAGGTGCAGATCCCAGCTCTCCCACTACAGCAACTGTGGGACCTTGGGCAGGTAATTTACCTGCCAGAGTCTGATTTCCATTTCTGTAATAAGAATGATAATGATAGCTATTGTTCAGACGTTTAAATGCTTAGTACAACGCCTCATAAATAATAGCCGTTAATATTGTTATTGTTATGATTCTAATTGTTAGGACTTGATGTCCTCTCGCCTGAACTTGTGGATTCCCCAGCCTCCTCCTCTCCCTCCTGTTCCCTCAGTCGTGAAAACTTGAGTCAAATACCTCCGAGTGTCCCTTGATACCTCTGCTTTCCCCTGGGCTTTCCAGTGAGGCCAGGCCTTCTGGAATCTGTGGGCAGCCCCGGGACAGTGGAAAGCATGGCTCTGAGATAGTCTTTTTTTTCCCCCACAGCCCAGAAAGAGTTGATAAAAGCCTTATCTAAGTCACATTCCATTATGGGATTAAATCAGACTTGTCCTGGGGCCTTCTGGCTGCTACCCCAGGCTGGATGCCGGCAGCTCCTGGTTATTGCCTTTGGCCCAATCTGAGGTCATCACACTTCTTTGGGCCCAAGGGACCTTCAGAGGCAGGGGCTGAGGAGAGGCTCTGGTAGCCATTTGGGATTAGTTTCAATTACCAAGCAGTGACTAAGCATGGAGGCCAACAGACAGGCACACACTAGGCACCAGTGAGGGGCAAAGGGATGAGACATTTACCCAGTCAACTCCAATCTGAGGCAACAAATGACAGGCTCCAGGAGGGCAGTCGACAGGGATGTGGGATTAGCAGAGAGTTAATGAGGCAAAAGAATAATTGTGTGATTGCAGGTGAGTTGCTAAATTTCTCTGAGCCTTAGTTTCTTCATCTCTAAGTTTGGAACATTAGCATTTACTACAAAAGGTTAATTTAAATGGAAATATACTAGTTAAAACAAGATCTTAGAAATAAACCTGGGTTTAGATCTCGGTTTGCCATCCACTGGCTTTGTGCCATCGCTGCTAACTTCTCCCAGCCCCAGCTTCTTCATGTATGAAAAAGAGGAAGTAACACTTCCCTCCCAGGGTTGTTGTGAGGGTTGGAGAAAATTAGGCATAGCAGTAGGCTTACTGGGCAAGCGCACACACAACCTCCCCACCCCTCACCCCCCAGTGCTGCTTAATAAATGGGAACTCATGATTTTTCTTCTTCTTAGGGCAGTATGGATGAGAGTGAGTTTAGCCTTTTTGTCAGCCTTCTCAAGTTAGAGAAGCAGGAGAGAAGATTCACTTTTTCTTGCTGAGGCCCTGTGTGTGTGTGCGTGTGTGTGTGTGTGCGCGCGTGTGCTTGTGGGGTTGAAAGGTGGAGTGCATGTCTCTGTGTGTCCCCCGGCAGAAGGAGCCTGGACTGAGCCAGATGCCCCCTCAGCTTGAGGTCACCACTGTAGAGATGTGTTTACCAAACTTAGCTTGGGACCACCCTCAGCTTGGAAAGCAGAGCAGGGAAGAAGGGATAAAGGGGGATTTCATTAGCCTCCAACAACGAGGTGGGCCTTGGAGTAGGCAGGTGCAAGCTGTGAGCTGTCTGGGAGGCCTAAATGCCCAGCAGCCATGATGCCCCTGCAAAGGCTCAATCCTGAGTCTGAGATGCCAGTTTAGGACATCCAGCTTGTACTTCAGTCTCTCTCTGCCCAGATCTTTCATCTTCCTGGCTCTCTTCTCCTTTACCTCTTGTTTTTATTTGCCACCACTCTACTAAATTTGTAGTGGTTGATTCTTTCCTGACCTGGACCCAGCTGGTAATCTGGCAAATGTGAAAGGACATCGGACTCTGTGCCTGTTGGAAACACAACAACCTTTGTGTACCTGCTGTATGCATCCATGGTCTCATTTCATCCTCAAAACAACCCTAGGAGCAAGCTTCTCTTAATAGCCTCCTATTCAAGTTGAAGAAACTCACATTCTAAGAGATCAAATAAATTACTCATGGTCACTTGGCGAGGAAGTGGCCGAAGCAGGACTTTAACCAAAGACTGTCTGACTCCAAAGTCCATGATATTTCCTCTCTGACTCCAGATAAAGAGTATTCTCAGATCTGAGCTGTGCTGTCTACACTCATGGACCCTGGGGAAGTGTGAGAGCTGTGCTGTTTTCTCAGGGAGGGCCCACAAGGCCACTGGAGTGGCCAGTGTGGATTCCAGAAACAGTGGGCTGGTAGAGGGTCCTCTGATGTCTTCCCCAGGGGACAGAAATTAGGCACTGAGCTCAGATGCTCAGAGTGGAGATTGTTCCATCCAAATTTTAAGGGGGAGCCCAGAGGTTCCTGGTGAACATAAGCGCAATGAAACAAAAACGGGGCAGTCAGTAGGTTACTTTGAAGTGATGCCAGTAGGTGCCCCCTGCTATGGCAGTCGTTAGGCATGTAGGTCTTGCAGTCTGGCAGACCTGGTTCAAGTGCCACTATGGCACCTGCTTCTTTGGATGACCTTTGGCAAGGTATTTATATTCTCAAAGCCTCAGTTTCTTATTTATAAAGTGGAAATGATAATAGTACTTTGTTGTGAGGGTCAAGTGATATTATGCACAGAAAGCCTAATACCTGGACTTCAGTCAATGTTAAAAAATCATATTATCCATAATAAAACTGGGTTAAGAGTGAACACCTGTCAGAAATGTACTATATCTTGATCTGGGTGGTAGTTATATGAGTGTACGCATTGTAAAAAAATTATTGAACTGTACACCTAAGATCATATTACTTTTCACAGGTCAAAATGTGTAGTTTTCACATTTTACTGTATTATCTCATACCTCAACAAGAAAACAAGAACAAGAAAAACAAAAGGAAGCTCTTATGGGCCAGGGTTGGTAAACCTTTAAAAAAAAAAAAGGTTTGTAGGTTGAAATGTAGGGAAAAAATGTATTATGGAGGAATGTCAAGCTGTTAATTAGTAAAAACATATGGTTCTCCCCTCCCCCAGGATTTTGTAATGCTTGTGAGTAATTTGTCAGTTTTCTTAAATGTGAATTTCGTGTGACTTCTTTCGTTATTCTAAGTAAATATTCACTTTTGTAGTTAAAAAAATGTAAATGCCCCCCTCTTTGGTAAGGCCTAGCAGTACAGGAGAGAAAACAGGAGTTGCCAGGTTGGGTAAGGACAGAGCCACGCCCAGCTTGCCCTCCTCCCTCAGCCCAGTGGAACCATGGGCCGCCCGAGTGAGGAATCCTGTGGTCTTGGAGGAAGCCACCATGCAGGCCTGCCTGATGGGAAGCCTGCTGCGATCAGGCTTAGCCTGTTGCCCCTGCAGAGAGAGCTCCCACTGGATCATCTTCCCGAGATAAAGAGGCTGAACAACACAGTGATGTCACCCCGATCAATTCTCTTTCTTCCTAACAGTTCCCAGCAGTGACCTTGGAGGTGAGGCATCCTTAGGGGGACCTTACTGAGTAATAGGCATGAAGGACACTGAGAAGGGGGGTACCCAGGCTGGGAGCCCCTGATAAGCAGGGCTAGTAGAGGCCTCCCATTACATCCTAGGACTATTACCTTGGGGAAATGGAATTGGACAAGCCTGCCTTTCCATTATGCAAAGAAAGGGCTTTTCAAGTAAATTTCCATTTAAGTATGAGCTTAGATCAGTGAAGATGGGGCCATAATAGCTTAGATGGTCATCACAGCTATTAAAAATACATTTTTTCCCCTGTGCTCAGGCTGCCTTGTCATCTTCATATCGTTCATCCCCAGAAAACTGTGACACAACCTTTCCCAAGCTTCTGGGAGGCAGGTTAATATCCATCTGTAGTTTCAACTTTTTAATTCTTCAATATACGGGGTGAATGAAATGTCCATGCTTGACACAGCCCATGGGTGTATACAGAATGTCAATAACAGTTGGTTCGGGAATGGAGATCAGTGGTGGGTTGTAAATAAAGCACTCTACTCATTGGTCACTGCCCGCAGTGCTGGGCTTGCCTCTGTCTTCAGACCACCTTGTGTTGCCCTTTCCCTCCTTGGGTCCTCAGACATACGTGGTTCTTTTTTTGTGTGTGAGGGTACAAGGCCCTCAAACTGTTGTCTGCTGCCTGGATATTCTTCCCCTACACTTTACCAGGCTGACTCCCACTTATTCTCCGGGTCTCAACTTGAACCTAGTGTCTTCAAGGAAGCCTCCCGCGACCCACTCCCCATCCCCACACCCAGGTTAGGGCCTTGTATAGGTTGTCTATTGCTGGGTAACAAACCACCTTCAACCACGTATTTGCTCATGATTCTGCAATTTTGGCTGGGCTCAGTCTTGCCTGGGGTGACCTCTGCAGCTGCTGCAGTCAGTAGTCAGGTTGACTGGGTGCTGGCTGGTTCTGGATAGCCTCACTCGTATGTCAGGAGCCTCAGCCAGAATGGCAGGGGCAGCTGGGACAGTTGGAATCTCTGGGACAGCTAAGAGGCTAACCTGGGGCTTCCTTACACCGTGGCTTCAGGGCAGCAAGAGGATGGGAGTAGAAGCTACAAGGCCCCTTGAGGCCAAGGCTCAGAAGTTACATAACAATGTCACTTCCATTGCATTCTATTAGTTAAAGAAAGTCACAGGGGTCGGCGGGGTGGCAAAGCGGTTAAGTTTGCATGTTCCGCTTGGCAGCCCAGGGTTTGCCAGTTTGGATCCCGGGTGCAGACATGGCACCGTTTGGCAAAAGCCATGCTGTGGCAGGAGTCCCACATATAAAGCAGAGGAAGATGGGCACGGATGTTAGCTCAGGGCCAGTCTTCCTCAGCAAAAAAGAGGAGGTTGGCAGTAGTTAGCTCAGGGCTAATCTTCCTCAAAAAAAAAAAAAAAAAAAAAGAAGGTCACAGGGGCAACACAGATTCAAAGGGAGGAAAATGGACTCATCTCTTGATGCAAAGTTGCATTGCAAAAGGGCACGGATTCAGGGATGGCAGGACTTGTGGCCATTTTTGCCCACAGCCTAGCATAGGCGTAGCTCCCTAAGCTTTTCCTTCACTACGCTTATCATAACTGTTATTAAATAATTCCTTGTATGATTGCTTGTTTATTGTTTTTATTCCCCACTGGACAACTAGGTCCATGAATGTGGGGATTGACTGTCTCATTCCTCTCTATTCCCAGAGCTTGGCGCATAATAGGAGCTAAGTAAGTAGTTGTTAAAGGAACTGATGAATGAATGAATGAATAAGTGAAAGATAGGTTCCAGGAGTGCCAAAGTTGCAGCATAAGGCTTTGGAGATAGTCCTGGATTTGAATCCCAATTCTGTCACTTCCTGGCTGTTTGACATTAGGCGAGTTGCTTAATCTGCCTGAGACTCAGTTTCTTTATCTTTAAATGAGACATTTTTGGTTGTCACAGCTCAGGGGAGAGGCATGCTACTGGCATCTAGTGGGTAGAGGCCAGGGATGCTAAACATCTTAGAATGCACAGGACAGCTCTCTCCTAGCCCCAACAAAGAATTAATTGGCCCCAAATAGGACCGAAACCCTGCTGGGAACTGACTGTTCTTTCAGTCCTCACCAGGTTTAAATGTAGTAAGTTCTTCTTAATAGTAGTCAGCCCTCACCCTTCTTTGGCTTGAGGTGTCTGATGATGGCCACAATCTTCCTATCCCTGGACCACACAGCTTTTGAGTAACATCTTTTCTGCATAAGCCGTTTCAGAGTCGGTAGGGAGGAAATGGCGCCATCTGTTGGTCACAGCTGGGATCACAGCAGGAGAAGGTAATGGAATTTTTCCCGAGAAAGGCCTCAGGTGTGCCAACCTTGACCCTACTACACATTCCAAGGGCAGCTGGAGGATGTTAGTTGGGACAGCATGTGACTGGATAAAGTTGTTGCTGAAGCTGTCATGTGTGACAAGCTTGGGGTTAGGGCCTAGGGTTGTATTTAGCAGTCTGAGTTGCTTACCTTCTTATTCTTTCTTCTTGTATTTTATTTTTTAAAATTGTGAAACATATGATACATTTATATCATATACAGTATATGAATGTGCTTATATATAGCAAAAAGTATATAAGTACAGTTTAAAGAATAATATTAAAAGAAACATCCATGACCCACTACTCAGATTAAGAAATAGAACATTAGGAGTCGGTCCTGTGGCTGAGTAGTTAAGTTCCTGCGCTCTGCTTCGGTGGCCCAGGGTTTTGCCAGTTCAGATCCTGGGTGCCGACATGGCAGCGCTCATCAAGCCATGCTGAGGCGGCATCCCACATGCCACAACTAGAAGGACCCACAGTTAAAAATACACAACTGTGTACCAGGGGGCTTTGGGGAGAAAAAGGAAAAATAAAATCTTAAAAAAAAAAAAAGAAATAGAACATTACCAGTTCTTTAGAAGCCCCCCGGTGACAGTTACACTGTCAATCAGCTCTACTTCCTTCTTCCTTCCCTCCTTTCCTTTTGCTCTTTCTCTTTTCCTTTCCTCCTTTTGTGCATTCTTTCTTATGCTCCTTTTAAAGAATTCCTTCTTCTTTTTTTCCTTTCTACACTCTGCCATTTTATAGCTGTGAAACTTAGAGCAAGATACTTAATTCTTATGGACTGAAGTATCCTTATCTATACAGTGGGAATAATAAGAAAGCTTACTGACTTGTGAGATTTCACGAGATACTGTTTGTGTAAGGGTTAAAAGGAGATAATCCATGTAAAACCTTAGCACAGACCTTGGTATATAGTTGGAAGTCAATAAATTGGAACTGTTTATATTTTATTATTATTTTAAAGTCATTTCTTCACTGATAGAAGAATTCTGTGGTATAATGGAAATAGGCATAAACTTTAGAATCAAAGAGACCTGGGTTCAAATTGTGGTTCCATTATATACTAGCAGTGGCTTTATGCAAATCACTAAACTTCTCCATCTATGAAATGGGGGTGATGATACTGATGGTCTGTAACTGACCACACAGGGCTGTTGTGAGGATCAGAATAAATGATACATAAGGTGCCCAGTAACCAGTTAAAATAAATGTTAAAATCTTTCCTCCCTCTCTCCTTTTCTTCCTCTTTCTCTGATAGAGTAAAATTTCTTCCCAGTGGTGGTATTAAAAGCAGCTGTGTGCTTGTGCAGTTTCTCCTAGACTCAGTTCAGTTCTGTAAGTCTTCATCAGGCATCCACTAGGTGGCTACAAGCACCTTTGTGGCTGGTGTGCTGTTAAGTCCAGGACACTAACCCCTTGGAGGAAATGAAATTTTAGGGTCATTTCCCTTTCTGGGTCTGGGCCCCTGGATGGGGCCATGGGGCATGAGAGTGTGAGTGCAGCTCTGCTCTCAGAGATCCATCTCCTGAGCTTGGAGGCTGCTTGCTGCGCTAGCTTGGCTGTGTGTCCTTGCGCAGACTTAGGAGGGGGCATCCTGACCAGTGAGTAGACACAATGGGGCTCATAAACAAGTGAAGATACAATCTGACTGTAGTGCAGAGACCTGCAGAGGGGTAGGGACTAGAACTCTGGTCTCCTTTCACCTCTTCTCTCCTTCAAGGGATCTGTCTAATATTGTGCAGAGGGGAGGGTCCTGGTTGTAAAGTAGGTGAGGTACTGGGAGACTGAGGTCTTTGACTTTGTATGGAGCCTGGTTTCTGGAGGGGGCTCACAGGCTTCCACTGGGAGGGGAGCTTTGCATCCCAGCCCTAACTCTGACTTCTTAATTCCTCACTACATCACTGCCTTTTGATTTACTTACTGTTAATTAACCAAAAACAAGGAGATCATTTCCTCTCCTCTAACTTTCACGGAGGCAATCTGAGCTCCAATCTCCAATTAGAGATTATCAGAGGCAGAAGAAATCTTGAAAGTCATCTTGCCCAGCACTGTCATTTTATAAGGAGGAAAGCTGAGGCCCAGTGGGGAGAGGGAGTCGGGGAGGGGGAGATTTTCTCAGGTATGTTTAGATCATGGTGGATTTCAGCTCTTCTGGATACCAATCCTGAGCTGCTTCTAGATGGCAGCTATATATGAGGGCAGAAGCTTGAACCAGAAACACGGAGTCCTGGTTTCTTTACTTCTGAATGGCTGGGTAACCCTTAAGTCATGCTGTCTGTCCCCTAGTAGAAATAGTAGTCCCTACTAAGTGCACATGTCCGTAATCGTTTTAACAACTCTATAAAATAGGTCTTATTATCATTTGAAAAAGGAGATAATTTTATCTTCTTTACAGGATTCAATAACATTTGAAAATTGTTTATGATGGCAAAACATACAAATAAGATGAATTATTAATTTTTTTATAGTTATGAAAATGTAGTGGAAGAGTATGGGTTTTAGTTAGAACTTGAAGTCACCTCAGATAAGTTGCCTTTCTGCATCTGTAAAATAGGGATGATGATACCTCCTTGCAGGGTTGTCACGAGGATTGATGATCATATGTCAAGTTGCCAGCAGAGGGTAAGTGTTCAAGAATAGCTTACATGTATCCAGTGCTTATTATGTTAAAAATTATTCTAAATGTATTACATGGATTATCTCATTCAGTTCTTACCTGAACTGAATAGCAGGAATTATTGTCATGATCCTTATTTTGTCAATAACGTCTATGACCTAAAGGTCATAGAATAAATGACATTTCCAAGGTCACAAGCTGGTAGTGGTGGAATTAAGGTTTGAACCTAGGTAGTATGGCTCAAAGCCCACATTCTTAAGCTCTTTACTCTACTGCCTCCCAATAAAGAACCCTTATCACTACCAACATTTTACCTCTAGAGAGAGGAGAAGAAAGGTAAAAAGATGCCTAATGTCAGTTTGGAAATGAGACACCTTTGAAGTGGGCTGAGATTGGTGGTGTTGGAGGGCAAGGAAGTAGAATTCAGGGGTTCACAAAGGTGTTGGGGGGTCCATATCATTAAAGGTGGTATTATGACTTTCATTTTTTAAACATTTAACAAATAATAATTATTTAAATATTTTTCCTCCTGGGGCCGGTCTGGTGGTGTAGTGGTTAAATTCAGTGCACTCCACTTCAGTGGCCCAGATTCACAGGTTTGGATCCCGGGCAGGGACCTACACTACTCATCAAGCCATGCTGTGGTGGTGACCCACATACAAAATAGGGGAAAGAGTGGAGCACATGTTAGCTCAGGGCCAATCTTTCTCCAGCAAAAAGAGGAACATTAGCAACAGGTGTTAGCTCAGGGCCAATCTTCCTCACCCAAAATAATAATAATAGTAATAAATATTTTTCCTCCTGAAAAAAAGAACAGTTTGAGTCTTGAGTGAATGAAAGAATGAGTGTGAGGTGGATCAGATGAGCATGAAACAGTTTATTACTCAGTTGAACACTGGAAGCCTCTGTGGTGGTTTTAACTGTTGTAGTGTTTTATTCTGTCACATATACATTAAAAATTTACCCACAATGGATAATGGTTAAGACTCATAAGGAACTCTGATGTTGAAATACTAGTTAGTGAGGAGCTTACAAATGATAATTCTGTAAATTTGCCTTAAGGTCCTTTTCAACATATTTGTGAATTGCATTCATCTAATAAAAAATCTGATCTAGCACATCAAGAAATCTCTGGGGGGGCCAGCCTGGTGGCGCAGTGGCTAAGTTCAAGTGCTCCGCTTGGGTGGCCCAGGGTTCACCGGTTTGAATCCCAGGTGCAGACCTACACACACACCACTTATCAAGCCATGCTGTGGCAGGCGTCCCACATATAAAGTAGAGGAAGATGGGGATAGATGTTAGCTCAGGGCCAGTCTTCCTCAGCAAAAAGAAGAGGACTGGCAGATGTTAGCTCAGGGCTAATCTTCCTCAACAAAAAGAGAAGGACTGGCAGCAGATATTAGCTCAGGGCTAATGTTTCTCAGAAAAAAAAAAGAAAAGAAAAGAAAAAGAAATCTCTGGGGCTTCAGAAAGCAATGTTACAAAGAGAAAATATAGCCAGGGTCTAGGGGGAGGGGAGGATGGGAAGTGACTGCTAATAGGTATGGGGTTTCTTTCTGGAGTGATGAAAATATTCTGGAATTAGTCATGATAGTTGCACAACTATATAAATATACTCAAAACCACTGAATTGTGCATTTTTTTAAAGTTTTTTTATTTTTTAGATTGGCACCTGAGCTAACAACTGTTGCCAATCTTTTTTTTTCCCTGCTTTTTCTCCCCAAATCCCTCTATACACAGTTGTATATTTTTACTTGTGGGCCTTTCCAGTTGTGGCACGTGGGACGTGGCCTGACCAGCAGGGCCATGTCTGCACCCAGGATCCGAACTGGAGAAACCTGGGGCTGCTGAAGCAGGGCGTGTGAACTTAACCACTTGGCCACGGGCCCAGTCCCTGAATTGTACATATTAAAAGGGTGAACTTTTATGGTACTTGAATTATATCTCAATAAAGCTGCTATTTTAAAAAAGTCATTTGAATTTTGCGTTCTAATCAAGAACATATATCTTCATACTTATGTATGAAGATATACTTATGTATGAAGATATACATACTTTTTCCTCCAAATCATTCAATATAATTGACACTTCAGAATGAAAAAAAAACCTCCACCATTATTTCAAGGATCTATCCTGTGAAACAATCCTAACTATTAAAGAAAAAACCCCTTGTGCACAAAGATGCTCAATATATCATAATTTATAACAATAAGAAGTCAGTAATTATACAAATATGTGATGAGAAAATTAAAATTTAAAAGATGATATTTCTATTCAATTGAGTATTATATAGCTTTAAAAATTATGGTTATGAAAATTATGATTATAAGATACAAATTCAGCACAAGGGACTGGTTATATATATTTATGGTACATCCATATAATGGATTAATAGGCAAGGATAAGATGTAGAAGAATATTTATCAACGTGGGAAAAGGCCCATAGCGAATTACAAAGTGACAAATGTGGGCAACAAGACAGTATGAAGGGACGCCAACAGGCCAGCCCCTGACCATATGTTATTACTGTAATAGAAAAATTTGGGGGCTGGCCCAGTGGCATAGCGGTTAAGTTCAAATGCTCCGCTTCGGCATCCTGGCGTTCACAGCCCTGGATCCTGGGCAGTGACCTACACATGGCTCATCGAATCATGCTGTGGCAGCATCCCACATATAAAGTAGAGGCAGATTAGCGCAGATGTTAGCTCAGGGCCAATCTTCCTCACACACACAAGAGTGTTATAACATAGAAAGGTACAAAGTCCATGTAATAGCGGGGAGTGGTGGGGGGGAGGGATGGTGGAGGAATAAATATTAGATAACATCACATAAAAAAAGTATAATACAGAGTAATGATATTATAAGAACAATTATGGTTTTAAAAGTTGTAAAAAAAATTGTGTGACAATTATATCCAATTTAGCTCTTCACTAATTTGGATAAAAGATTACACCCAAAATGTGTTTATAGAGAAGTGCTTGCCAAAAGCATCTTGAAATCATCTCTATTTTCTTGCTATTTAAAAACAAAACATAAAAATGTAAAATTATATACAATTACAAAAATAAAGAATTTGATATTTTAAAGGGCAAAATGTAAGAGTTCCAAACAAGTCATAAAAGCATTATTTTACTATATATAATGACATAAACAGTTACTTTTCATTCTGTGTCAGTGTTTATTCACTTTATATTCAATATATATATTCATGGGTATGATATGATGTAATTTTTTAATTTGCTAACACATCATGCTTTTTTTTCTTAAATTAAAAGTTTAAGACAAATATAAAGTGTGCATCACTTGTGAAACAAGAAAAAAGTAGAATTTTGCCTTCATATACTATACATTATGGTGCAATAAAGTTGATTTTATAACACAATCTTTAATAATATTTATTACTCTAAAACAATATGCTTTACCTAAAATCAGTCCTATGTAACACCCCAAGAATGACAAAATCGTTCAAATAGTTCCCAAGGGAGTTGATAAAATCATATATTACTGTGAAAGGGTTAAAAACAAAAAAAAAGTTGAAAATGTTGAGGTAATGTTTAAGAATGCTGGGATCTGCAGTCGCAGCTGGGTTATCATCTAGACGGTCTTCCCGGAAGAGTGACAGAACTTCTCTGAGTTTCCGTTTTCTTATCTGTAAAACTGGGATGACACGCATGTCTTAGAGTTGTTTTAGGGGTTAAACCGGATTATACTTGTAAATGTACAGAACCTGTCCCTGGGTAAGCCCTTAATAAGTGTTAGCTAGCTTTCCCCCGCTGAGGTAAGAAAGAAGGTGGATAAAGAGGAAAGATTCTCCACTAGTGGCCACACATCTTGCTGCGTTAAGGAAAAATCCAGAGGGTACCAGACATCCTTGCTGGATACGTACACCACTTTGTCGTCGAGTGGCACAGATTCTACTCACAAACTACACTCTTTCCGTCTTTCGTCCAAACACATCACCCCTAAGGTGCAGGGCACTCTGCCTTCTGCATCCGTTCTCGCCCCTGCTCCCACTCCCAGCTTCCCACTCCCAGTCCCTCTTTCCTCCCCGCCCCGCCCAAAGATCATGGCTTCCCGCCCCCCGCCCCATCCCCTTTCTGTTTCTAACTTTCCCGCCCCAGTTAGCCCTTGGCCAATCGGGGATATGGGTGTCTCTTCTTTCCCGGCCTCTTGGAGATGTTACGAAAAGAAAGATCTCTGATTGGCTTTCCGGAGCCAAAGCCCGCCAATAGCAAGCAGGCTTTTTCGTTGCACACGGACAGCTAGTATTATCACTAATGATTGGCTGAAGTGGCCGAGCCTGGAAAATGGCTGCGAGCGCGTCTGTTGTGCCGGCGGCCGTGACGGCTGCCGTGGTGCCGGTCCTCTCAACGAGTGGCGATTTCTCAAATTTGCGGGAAATTAAAAAGCAGCTGCTCCTCATCGCTGGCCTTACCCGGGAGCGAGGCCTACTGCACAGTAGCAAATGGTGAGGTGTCGGGGTCGGAAGAGACAGGGCTTGGATGCTCGGCCTTGAGGGGCTTGGGGAGCTGATTCAGTTTGTGTGGGTGTTCCAGGTCCGCCGAGTTGGCCTTCTCCCTCCCGCCGTTGCCTCTGGCCGAGCTGCAGCCGCCGCCGCCTATTACGGAGGTAAGGGCTGCTTCACAGCGAGCGCTCCCCGTCACCCGAAGACGCACTCAGTGCCCTGTCCCTGGAAGGGAGCAGACTGCTTAAAGGAGTGTTTGAAGAGAGAATTCCAGCATTTAAGGAGCTGGAAGGGGCCGCGTAGCGCAGCGGTTAAGTGCGTACCTTCTGCTCCAGCAGCCCGGGATTCCCCGGCTGGGATCCCGGGTGCGGACATGGCACCGCTTGGCACGCCATGCTGTGGTTGGCATCCCACATATAAAGTAGAGGAAGATGGGCACAGATGTTAGCTCAGGGCCGGTCTTCCTCAGCAAAAAGAGGAGGATTGGCAGCAGGTGTTAGCTCAGGGCTAATCTTCCTCAAAGGAAAAAAAAAAAAAGGAGCTGGGTGTTTTAATTGATTTTATCCGTGTGATTTTGTTGAGCTTTGAAAGATTTGGTGGTGCTCTTAAGCTGGAGAGAATTTGTAAACAGTCCTTGATTAAGAGTTCAGTCTTTTCGGTTTTGTAGCCCAACCTAGACGGTGTTCATAACGATGAAAAGAATGAAAGGTTTTGACACCAGTGCGAAACTGACTTTGGATTCAGATAGCTTTGGATTGAAATCTCAACCACACTGGTGACTTTTGGCAACTTAACCTCCTCAGCTACATTTCCTCATCGGTGAAATGCAGATAATAGTATTTACTTCATGAGGATATTGAGAGAATTAAATGAGATATGAGTATATTTTATGTATAAACTTTTTGGTATGTATGTTTACATAGTCTGTGTAGTTAGAATGATTTTCATCATAATTCAGTTTTTCCTGAAAATGCCATTTCTTGATTCTCCCCTCCCCCACTTAACAAGAGAGGTCCGGCAGGTGGCATGGTGGTTAAGTTCACGAGCTCCAAATCAGTGGCCTAGTTGGGATCCTTGGTGCGGGCATACACAGGGCTCATCAAGCCATGCTGTGGCGGCTTCCCATGTACAAAAAAAAAAAAAAAGAGGAAGATTGGTACAAATGTTAGCTCAGGGCCAATCTTTCTCACCAAGAAAAAAAACCAAAACCAAAAGGTATAATGGTATACACCTCCGAAAGGTATAATGCAGTTGGGAAGGGGTGGCGGAAGAAATAAGCAAATGGTGTGTGGAAGGGCCACCAGAAGGGCCACCAGAATCCTAAGCTGAATGACCACATTTAAGACTTATTGATTCAATGAAGAAAATGCTGAATATATTTTGGGTCCAGTTTTGTGCTGGTAATATTTGGGGCAAGAAGGGTGAGGAAAATGAAATTATTAAAGTTTTTTTTTTTGAGGAAGATCAGCCCTGAGCTAACTACTGCCAGTCCTCCTCTTTTTTCTGTGGAAGCCTGGCCCTGAGCTAACATCCATGCCCATCTTCCTCCACTTTATATGTGGGATGCCTACGACAGCATGGCGTGCCAAGCCGTGCATGTCCACACCCGGGATCCAAACCAGCGAACCTGGGGCCGCTGAGAAGTGGAATGTGGGAACTTAACCACTGTGCCACTCGGCGGGCCCCGAAATTATTAAAGTTTTAATTATCCTTAGAATTTGGGGGTTTGTCTGTTTTTAACTTAAATGTGCATCATTTCATTTTTTTACATACAGAATTTAGCAGTGTTCTATGCTTTTTGCAATACTAACGTCAAAACTTTTTTCAAGTATAGAAAGTATAAGTGGGGCCGCCCTGTGGCTGAGTGGTTAAGTTCCTGCATTCTGCTTTGGCGGCCCAGGGTTTTGCTGGTTCGGATCCTGGGCATGGACCTAGCACCGCTCATCAGGCCATGCTCAGGCTGCGTCCCACATAGCACAACCAGAGGCACTCACAACTAGAATATACAACTATATACTGTAAAGCTTTGGGGAGAAGAAGAAAAGGAAAAAAGAAAAAGAAAGTATAAGTAATTGCAGAGTATAGCATTTATCTAAGAATTGAAAAGCCTGGAGAAGGAAGGGAATGTCAGACATTAATGCCAGATATTTTCCATAATTTTTCACTTTTTTCTCATATTAAATCTGTATTACTGGCTCCATTTTACAGATGAAGAAGTGAATACTCAGAAAAGCTAAGTAATTTCCCTACTAATGTCATGAAACCAGGAAATCAAGGAGTCAGAATTTGAATCCAGGTCCCTCACGCTACAGCCTGTGCAAGTTCCCACTACATTTGCAAAAATATTACAAGCCTCTGAGTGTGTTGGTTTAGTTTTTAAAATTTTTATTTTATTTCCCAATTTTTTATTTTGGAAAAATGTTTTGGAAAAAAGTTTTGACCTTACTACATAATAAAATAAATATATAAAAATCATATATTGCATATTAAAATACATAAAATATATATTATATATTTTTAAATATATTATGTTTTCTATATATATTTGGTTTTTTGGAGGAGAAAAATAATTATTTTTTCATATATCTTGAAATTAATGAATATGCTTCTTGGATTTGAGGTTTTTTGTTCTGTTCCCAACCACTTACGTAAGCTTGTCTCTTTTCTAGGAGGATGCCCAGGATATGGATGCTTATACCCTGGCCAAGGCCTACTTTGACGTTAAAGAATATGATCGGGCAGCACATTTCCTGCATGGCTGCAATAGCAAGAAAGCCTATTTCTTGTACATGTATTCTAGATATCTGGTGAGGGCCTTTTGAGATGTCATTCTATCTTCAAGTGAAGCATCCCTATTTAGAGCCAAGTGGAAAAGTTCAGTGTTTTAAATAGTTCAACAATAGCCTACTTGGTGAATGTACTTTGTAAATACTTAACAATAATAAAGAAAATATCATAAATAAAGTAAAAAAAATGACAGTATGAAAGATAATAGTAAAAATATTGATGATAATTATTGACAGAGGTGTGGGGTAGTAGACCTGTTTTAGGAGTGAAAGTTCATACAACTGTTTTGGATATCAATTTTGGCAGATTATGTCAATGTGAAATACTATAACCAAACAATTCTACTCTAAGGAACTTAAATTGTCCAGTAGAAATACTTTAATATGTGAAATAGGGATATATGTACAGGGCTGTTCATTGAAGTATTTTTTTGTAATAGCCAAAAAATGTCAGTAACCCAACCATCCATTAGTCAAGAAATCTTTTGTTAATTCTTGCCTGTAGTATTCTTTACTATGATGTTGTAAAGTGATTTTCCACTCCAGCACCCTCTCCACATTTACTACTCACTACTTGGCATTCTGCTGTAAGCAAGAGCCTTACTTCTTCTCCATTTATTTATCTCTTATCAGTATGGACTCAAAGATTCCTATGTTTTTAATTGTTTATAATTTATTACCGTACTTAATTATTGTGGTGCTTAGATTATTCCAGATTTGGCCTGTGGGAGTCCCTGAATAGTTGTTTAAAATTAGTGACCAATAGTAGATGCCATTTTGGTTGGACTTGGGCCCTTTAGGTAGAATCAGGCTGCTAGTTTTAGAACAGGTTTCAGAATAAACTGAAAAAAGATCTATTGATTTTCTCTTACAGTCTGGTGAAAAGAAAAAGGATGATGAAACAGTTGACAGCCTAGGTATGAATTTCTTTCTCTTACCTTTTGGACTAAAGCAGAGGTTGCAAACTCAAATGGCCTACAGGAGCCAGGCAAGTAATATAAATGTGTGGAGTAGACTGAGGAGGACTTTTGCAAATCGAAGAGCACAACTGGCCAGTTGTCACCCAGCTCCTCTGAGGGCTGCCTTATGGAATGTGGGCCTAGTGTTGTCAGGGCTTTCTTCCCTTGGCCCTACCTTGTTGCCTGCAACCTGAAACTGGAAATTTGGATTTTTAGTTGAGGCTTCTGATGTTTAAACATTGATAACTAATTCAGATTTTTAAAAACTTGTGTGGGCCTAACAAAATATGACTACAGACAAGTTATCAGTAGCAGTTTCTGGAATAAAGTAAATGGATTGTGTAAGATATCATTGTTTACTTGTAAATGTTTCCTGGAAGTTCCAGGTTTAGTAACTTTGGTTGATGCAAAGGCAGTCTCTAGGTCTATGAAATGAAGATCAGCTGTCTTCCCTTAGATCAGAGACTTTGTTTCTTTCCTAGGACCCCTGGAGAAAGGACAAGTGAAAAATGAGGCCCTTAGAGAATTGAGAGTGGAGCTCAGCAAAAAACACCAGGCTCGGGAACTTGATGGATTTGGCCTTTATCTGTAAGTGTTAAAGTAATTTGGAACTTTCTATAACATATTCTCCTGGGTAGAAGGAAGGTATTATAAAGCATTAACTTTTCCTGTGATTGTTTCCTTCTTTCCTAGTTATGGTGTGGTGCTTCGAAAACTGGACTTGGTGAAAGAGGCCATTGATGTGTTTGTGGAGGCTACTCATGTTTTGCCTTTGCACTGGGGAGCCTGGCTAGAACTCTGTAACTTGATTACAGACAAAGAGATGGTAAATTGAGATGAGCTATGTGAAAAACCTCCTGCTCCAGTCTTACATAATTCTGTAATAATGGGGTAGAGGGAGAAAGAGTTCTGCTAAACCTTTCATTATAGCTAGCTCTTTGCTCCTTCTCTAGTCTCTTTCACTGTTGGGATTTAGATCTTCATTTGAAGACTAATGTTTAGCTCTTGTTTGGTAGTTGCTGTTGGATTTGCATCCAGTTGTATTAGAATATCTTCACATATTCATGTTTTCACTTTCAGGTTTTACTGTAACTTGTTTTATAGACTAAATGCTATTATAGTTTCTCTCCTAATTCCAAAGATGCTATAGGAAAGGTTTCTCTGATATTAAAGATTGTCTTAAAAACCTTTTTAAGGTCTCTTCTGAGCGGTCATAGGACTCTGTAAAGATTTAGTGATTTGTTAATTAATGAAATGATGTATATGAAATTGCTTTATAAACTGCAATCATTTTGTTAGTCATTATTAGAGGATATTGTCTATAGAGTTTATTTTGCTGTTCTTCAATAGTTAATGGAAATGATAGCATCCTTTTGTTGGCTCTAAAGAACCAAAGCCTGGTTGATTTCCCCCAGTAATGATACATGCTACTAAATCTGTCTGAAATCTTAATCTTTGTTTACTTGTATTCACCATCTCTAACTGCCTGCTAGACTTTCATTGAAAGTTTGTTTTATCTCTAAATTCAAAATATACAAAACCAAATTTCTCATCTTGCCTACCAAATTCTCTTTGTTCCTCCAAACTAGATAGACTCTCTTTAGCATCACTGTTTCTCAAGACACCAGTGTTGATGCCTCAGAGTCATATTTGTCTCTTCCCTTTCCCTTATCTCCCTTATCTAGTCAGTTGTCAGACATTGCTGTGGTTTCTTTCTTGTGTGTATCTCTCTCTCTTGGTTTCCTTTGCCATTGTGGTTATCATCTCAAATTTGGATTACTTATAAGTAATAAATACTTTATATCTAGCTTTCCCGTTTTTACACTCCCATTTCCAAGCCATCCTGCATACTGTTTCTAAACTTATTCTTAAAAACCCATGTCACCATATCATTCTCTTGCCAAAAATTGGAGTGGTTTCCTATTGCATCCCGTTTCCTGTTGCGCCATAGGACCCACCTTACCAGTTCAGCCTTATTTTTCCGCTACTTCCCAGCACATAGCCTCCCCTCAAACTAGGCTAGTTTTGTCATCCTATTCACCAACATTCATCATGACTGTTTTTCCTCTGTTTATGTTGTTGCTCTTACCTAGAATGTTGTCTTTTTTTCTCTTCCTCTTCCTTTTTTCTGTTCTAGTCGACCCATCCTCCAAGACTCACCTCAAATCCTTTCTTTTCTTTGAAGCCTTCCCCAACTAGGTCATTCCTCCCTGTTGTGCTTGTAGTTCCTATTCACTTAATTGAGCTTCCCTGTGTTCGTTATTAGGTGCTCTAATAAAATTTTGGTAATAAACTTCTTTAGACAATAAAGATAGTTCCTTGATGTTCGTATGGGAGAGAGGTTAAAGTATATTAAGTGTGTCCCTCTCTCTCCTGCTGCCAGCTGAAGTTCCTGTCTTTGCCAGACACCTGGATGAAAGAGTTTTTTCTGGCTCATATATACACAGAATTGCAGTTGATAGAGGAGGCGCTGCAAAAGTATCAGAATCTCATTGATGTGGGCTTCTCTAAGAGCTCATATATTGTTTCCCAAATTGCAGTTGCCTATCACAATATCAGAGGTGAGTGAATAAGGACAATGAAATACCATCAAACCCTGAAAGTGGCACTGTGTTGTATTCTAAACTCTGTATCTTCTTTCTGCAGATATCGACAAAGCCCTCTCTATTTTTAATGAGCTAAGGAAACAAGACCCTTACAGGATTGAAAATATGGACACATTCTCCAACCTTCTTTATGTCAGGGTGAGCTACTTCTTTTGCTTGAACTTGATTAAGCTCTTTTGTGCTTTAATCTCCTGGTTTGGATTGTCACCCAGTTGCATTAGCTACAAGAAAAATAATTTAGGGGGTTTGTTTTTCATGCTTAGAGCATCTTTCTTGCCTCTTCCAGAGCATGAAATCTGAGTTGAGTTATCTGGCTCACAACCTCTGTGAAATTGATAAATATCGTGTAGAAACATGCTGTGTGATTGGTAAGAGTCACTTCTTTTTTTCTTTTAAGATTTATCTTGGGGCTAGTTGAGTGACCTAGTGGTTAAGTTCAGCATGTTCCACTTCAATGGCCAGGTTCGTGGGTTTGGATCCTGGGTGCAGACCTACATCACACATCAAGCCATGCTGTGGCGGCGACCCACATACAAAATAGAGGAAAGATTGGCACAGATGTTAGCTCAGGGCCATTCTCCCTTGCAAAAGAAAAAAACGATTTATCTTTATGGCAAGAAATACACATGTAAAAATAACAATATAAAATTGTCAAAGGTAACAAAATTATATGTGATAAAATGTAAAAGCTCACTGTAATCCCATCCCCGAGATTCTTTGCTGAACCTGACTCCAGAATATTTTTCTGTGCGAATACTAAAAATGTGTGGGTGTGTACATGTGTATGTGTACTGTTTGCTTGCAAAGCTTATATCATTATACGTACTGCTTTGTAACTTCCTTTTCTTTAACTTAACAATATATTTTTTCCATCTCTTCATGTTAGTACATCTAGATTTGTATTTTTTTCTCCACTTTTTAAATTTCTTTTATTTTTTAAAAAATTTTTTATTGAGTTAATGATAGGTTACAACCTTGTGAAATTTCAGTTGTACGTTATTGTCTGTCAGTCGTGTTGTAGGGTGCAACCCTTCACCCTTTGTGCCCACCCCCCACCCCCCCTTTCCCCTGGTAGCCACTAATCTGTTCTCTTTGTCCACATATTTAAATTCCTCATATGAGTGGAGTCATACAGAGATTGTCCTTCTGTATCTGGCTTATTTCACTTAACATAATTCCCTCAAGGGCCGTCCATGTTGTTGCAAATGGGACGATTTTCTTCTTTTTTGCGGCTGAGTAGTATTCCATTGTATATATATACACCGCATCTTCTTTATCCAGTTATCTGTTGATGGGCACTTAGGTTGCTTCCACGTCTTGGCTATTGTAAATAATGCTGCAATGAACATTGGGGTGCATGGGACTTTTGGAATTGCTGACTTCAAGCTCTTTGGATAGATACCCAGTAGTGGGATAGCTGGATCGTATGGTAGTTCTATTTTTAATTTTTTGAGGAATCTCCATACTGTTTTCCATAGTGGCTGCACCAGTTTGCATTCCCACCAGCAGTGTATGAGGGTTCCTTTTTCTCCACAACCTCTCCAACATTTGTTACTATTTGTTTTACTTATTTTTGTCATTCTAATGGGTGTAAGGTGATATCTTAGTGTAGTTTTGATTTGCATTTCCCTGATGATCAGCGATGATGAACATCTTTTCACGTACCTGTTGGCCATCCATATATCTTCTTTGGGGAAATGTCTGTTCATGACTCCTGTCCATTTTTGATTAGCTTGTTTAATTTTTTGTTGTTGAGTTGTGTGAATTCTTTATATATTATGGATATTAAGCCTTTGTCGGATATATTACTTGCAAATATTTTTTCCCAGTTAGGGGGTTGTTTTTTTGTTTCAATCCTGTTTTCCCTTGCCTTGAAGAAGCTCTTTAGTCTGATGAAGTCCCATTTGTTTATTCTTTCTATTGTTTCCCTTGTCTGAGAAGACGTGGTGTCTGAAAAGATCCTTTTAATACTGATGTCAAAGAGTGTACATTTTCTTCTAGAAGCCTTATGGTTTCAGGTCTCAGCTTTAGGTCTTTGATCCATTTTGAGTCTATTTTGGTGAATGGTGAAAAAGAATGGTCAATTTTCATTCTTTTACATGTGGCATTCCAGTTTTCCCAGCACCATTTGTTGAAAAGACTTTCTTTTCTCCATTGTATGCCCTCAGCTCCTGTGTCGAAGATTAGCTGTCCATAGATGTGTGGTTTTATTTCTGGGCTTTCACTTCTGTTCCATTGATCTGTGCACCTGTTTTTGTACCAGTACCATGCTGTTTTGATTACTGTAGCTTTGTAGTATGTTTTGAAGTCAGGGATCGTGATGTCTCCAGCTGTGTTCTTTTTTCTCAGGATTGCTTTAGCAATTCGGGGTCTTTTGTTGCCCCATATGAATTTTAGGATTCTTTGTTCTATTTCTGTAAAGAATGTCATTGGGATTCCGATTGGGATGGCGTTGAATCTGTAGATTGCTTTAGGTAGAATGGACATTTTAACTATGTTTATTCTTCCACTCCATGTGCATGGAATGTCTTTCCATCTCTTTTTGTCGTCATCCATTTCTTTCAGAAAAGCCTTATAATTTTCATTGTATAGGTCTTTGTCTTCCTTAGTTAAATTCACCCCGAGGTATTTTATTCTTTTTGTTGCGATTGGGTATGGTATTGTGTTCTTGAGTTCTTTTTCCGTTAGTTCGTTATTAGAGTAGAAATGCTACTGATTTCTGTAAATTGATTTTATACCTTGCTACTTTGCTGTAGTTGTTGATTACTTCTATAAGTTTTCCAATGGATTCTTTGCGGTTTTCTATATGTAAGATCATGTTGTCTGCAAACAGCAAGAGTTTCACTTCTTCCCTCCCTATTTGGATTCCTTTTATTCCTTTTTCTGCCTGATTGCTCTGGCCAGGACCTCCAGTACTGTGTTAAATAAGAGTGGTTATAGAGGGCATCCTTGTGTTGTGCCTGTTCTCAGGGGGATGGCGTTCAGTTTTTGCCCATTGAGTATGATGTTTGCTGTGGGTTTGTCATATGTGGCCTTTATTATGTTGAGGTAGTTCCTTTCTATCCCCATTTTGTTCAGAGTTTTTATCATAAATGGCTGTTGGATCTTGTCAAATGCTTTCTCTGCATCTATTGAGATGATCATGTGGTTTTTATACCTCAGTTTGTTGTGGTGTATCACGTTGATTGATTTGCGGATGTTGAACCATCCCTGTGTCCCTGGTATGAATCCCACTTGATCATGATGTATGATCCTTTTGATGAATTGCTGTATTCGAGTTGCCAAAATTTTGTTGAGAATTTTTGCATCTATGTTCATCAGCGATATTGGCCTGTAGTTCTCCTTTTTCGTGCTGTCCTTGTCAGGCTTTGGTATCAGCGTGATGTTGGCCTCGTAGAATGTGTTAGGAAGTGTTCCATCCTCCCTGATTTTTTGGAATAGCTTGAAAAGGATAGGTATTAAATCCTCTCTGAAAGTTTGGTAGAATTCCCCAGGAAAGCCATCTGGTCCTGGGGTTTTATTCTTTGGGATGCTTTTGATTGCTGTTTCAATCTCTTTCCTTGTGATTGGTCTGTTCAAATTGTCTGCTTGTTCTTGAGTGAGCTTTGGGAGATTGTAGGAGTCCAAGAATTTATCCATTTCCTCTAGGTTATCCCTTTTGCTGGTATATAGTTTTTTGTAGTATTCTCTTATAATCTGTTGTATTTCTGCAGAGTCTGTTGTTATTATTCTTCTTTCATTTCTGATTTTGTTTATTTGAGCTTTCTCTCTTTTTTTCTTTGTAAGTCTGGCTAGGGGTTTGTCAATTTTATTTATCTTCTCAAAGAACCAGCTCTTTGTTTCATTGATCCTTTCTACTGCCTTTTTTGTTTCAATAGCATTTATTTCTGCTCTGATTTTTATTATTTCTCTCCTTCTGCTGACTTTGGGCTTTGTTTGTTCTCCTTTCTCTAATTCAGTTAGGTGTAGTTTAAGATTGCTGATTTGGGATTTTTCTTGTTTATTAAGATGTGCCTGAATTGCCATGAATTTTCCTCTTAATATAGCTTTTGCTGCATCCCATATGAGTTGATATGGCCTGTTATCATTTTCATTTGTCTCCAGGTATTTTTTGATTTCTTCTGTAATTTCTTCAGTGATCCATTGCTTGTTCAATAGCATATTGTTTAGTCTCCACATCCTTGTGCCTTTCTCAGCTTTTTTCTTGTAATTAATTTCTAGCTTCATAGCATTATGATTGGAGAAGATGCTTGTTATATTTCAATTTTTTTAAATTTGTAGAGGCTTGCCTTGTTTCCCAACATATGGTCTATCCTTGAGAATGTTCCATGCACGCTTGAGAAGAATGTGTATTCTGCTGTTTTTGGATGGAGTGTTCTATATATGTCTATTAAGTCCAACTGTTTTAGCTTTTTGTTTAGCTCCACTGTTTCTTTGTTGATTTTCTGTCTGGATGATCTGTCCATTGATGTGAGTGGGGTGTTGAGGTCCCCTACTATTATTGTGTTATTTTTGATATCTTCTTTTAGGTTTGTTAATAGTTGCTTTATGAACTTTGGTGCTCCTGTGTTGGGTGCATAGATATTTATAAGTGTTATTTCTTCTTGATGGAGTGTCCCTTTGATCATTATGTATTGGCTCTCTATGTCTCTCTTTACCTGCCTTGTCTTGGAGTCTGTTTTGTCTGATAGAAGTATTGCGACACCCGCTTTATTTTGTTTGCTATTAGCTTGGAGTATTGTCTTCCACCCCTTCACTCTGAGGCTGTGTTTGTCCTTGGAGCTGAGGTGTGTTTCCTGGAGACAACAAGTTGTTGGATCTTGTTCTTTAATCCATTTTGCCACTCTGTGTCTTTTTATTGGAGAGTTCACTCCGTTTACATTGAGGGTGAGTATTGATGCATGAGGGCTTAATGCTGTCATTCTGTTGCTCGTTTTCTGATTTTCCCGTGTTTCCTTTGTTTCTTGTCCTGTGTGTTTTAGCCTACCCATTGACTTCTGCAATTTCTTATGCTGGGCTTCTTTGGTTTTTCCTTATTTATGTTTTGTGTCTCTGTTCTGTTTTTTAGTTTAGTGGCTACCCTGAAGTTTGTATTCAGAATCTCGTGTATAACATAGTTCATTTTCTGGTGGTCTCTTACTTCCTTAGCCTAGACTGTTTCAGTCCCTTTCCTCCTCCTCTCCTAAATTATTATTTTCATCTCTTATTCCAACTTGTGTTGTGAGTTTGTGGTTAGGGTGATAAGATTGTCTTTGCTTTCGTGATTTCCTTCCCTTTATCCTAATGCTATAGTTGAATATTTGCTATCCTATTCAGATTCTATCTATTTGTCTCCCTACTCTGTGTTTTGTGACCCCTTACTCCCTTTTTTCTTTTTTCAGGTATGAGAGCCTTCTTGAGGATTTCTTGTAGTGGAGGTCTTGTGACTGCAAAGTCCCTTAGCTTTTGTTTGTCTGGAAAAGATTTAATTTCTCCCTCATATCTGAAGGATATTTTTGCTGGATAGAGTATTCTTGGCTGAAGATTTTTATCCTTTAAAGTTTTGAATATGTCACTCCAGTCTCTCCTAGCTTGTAAGATTTCTGTAGAGAAATCTGCTGAAATTCTGATGGGGGTTCCTTTGTAGGTTATTTTCTTCTGCCTTGATGCTCTGAGTATTCTTTCTTTGTTGTTCATTTTTGCCATTTTTACTGCTATATGCCTTGCAGTAGGTCTTTTTACATTGACAAATCTAGGAGATCTGAAAGCTTCCTCCACACACATTTCTCTCTCAATCGCTAGATTTGGGAAGTTCTCTTCTATTATTTGGTTGAGCACACTTTCTGCTCCATTTGCCTTTTCCACTCCCTCAGGAATTCTGATGATTCTCAAGTTGCATTTTGTCATTGAGTCAGCTATTTCTCTGAGATTTTTCTTCAGTTTTTTTAATTCTTAGTTCTCTTCCTCTGTCTGGAGCGATTCAGCCTGTCTATCTTCGATTATGCCAATTTGCTCCTCTATGGTGTCTACACAGGCATGTAGGGAATCCGTATTCTGTTTTATCTGATCCATTGTATTTTTCACCTCTAGTATTTCTAATTGATTCTTCTTATAATTTCAATCTCTTTTGTGAAGTAACTCCAGAACTCGTTGACTTGTTTCTCTATATTTCCCTTTGCCTCATTGAATATTTTGATAATAGCTATTTTGAACTCATTGTCACTTAATTTACCCATTTCTAAACCCTCAGGACCTACTTCTGTATTTTTATTGTTTTCCTTTTGGACTGGAACTTTTATAAATTGCTGGATGGTAGAGGAGCGGTTTTTGCACATGATGCTATTATTCGGTTGCAGTTACAGCCTGTCGCCACTAGATGGGGGTCGAGAGCCTTGTGTTCTGAGCCCTCCGCCTTCAGCCACGATGGTGGTGCCCAGCGTGGGTTGAGTGGGGAGGGGCACTTTCACTTACGCTGACCTAGATTGGATCAGCTCTCACTCTCTGGTCTCCCGGGGCCCTGGCTTGCTGGGGTTCCCCCACTGAAAGCTTTCCCCCTTTAGAGGGTTTCCACTGCACCGGTGGTGGGAGTCCTGGACCGCCCCGGATGCGTGGCCTCTCCCCTGCTCTTTCCCTCAGCCACGGCAGCCATCCCAGTCTCTAGGGGAGGGAGCAAAGTTCTCTCCTACCCTGTTCCAGCTCCTCCCAGGGTGCCTCCAGCCTCTCTGTCTTCCGTCGTTTGGCTGCTATGGGTCTCTGACGATTTCTGTTATTAGGATTTTTCCATTTGGTTGGAAAGCAGTTGCTGTTTTTGGTTGTAATTTGGAGGGGAGAGAGTCTCCAGTGAGCTCATGCTACCGTGTTGCTGACGTCTGTAGATTTGTATTATTTTTGATGGCTATTTAGTATTCTATTATATAGATGTGCCATCATTTTTATTTAATCGTTTTGTATTATATAAGTTGTAGCCAATGTTTGTTAATATAAAAATTGCTTTAGGAAACGTCTTTGTATGTGTGCATTTATTTTTGCATGTTTATGCAACTCTGTGTATGTAATAAGTTCCTAGCAATGAAAGGCTGGGTCAAAAGTATGTATATTTTAGGATTGTTTGTTCAATTTCTGTGAAAAATTTTTTGGGATTCTGATTGGGATAGCATTGAATCTGTATATTGCTTTAGGTAGTATGGACATTTTAACTATGTTTATTCTTCCAATCCATGTGCAAGGGATGTCTTTCCATCTCTTTATGTCATCGCCTATTTCTTTCAAGAAAGTCTTGTAGTTTTCATTGTATAGATCCTTCACTTCCTTGGTTAAGTTTATCCCAAGGTATTTTATTCTTTTCGTTGCGATTGTGAATGGGATAGAGTTCTTGAGTTCTTTTTCTGTTAGTTTATTGTTAGTGTATAGAAATGCTACTGATTTATGCACGTTAATTTTATACCCTGCTACTTTGCTGTAGTTGTTGATTATTTCTAATAGTTTTTCTGTGGATTCTTTGGGGTTTTCTATGTATAAGATCATGTCGTCTGCAAACAACGAGAGTTTTACTTCTTCGTTACCTATTTGGATTCCTTTTATTTCTTTTTCCTGCCGAATTGCTCTGGCCAGCACCTCCAGAACTATGTTGAATAGGAGTGGTGAAAGTGGGCACCCTTGTCTTGTTCCTGTCCTCAGAGGGATGGCTTTCAGCTTTTGTCCATTGAGTATGATGTTGGCTGTGGGTCTATCATATATGGCCTTTATTATGTTGAGGTACTTTCCATCTATACCCATTTTACTGAGGGTTTTTATCATAAATGGGTGTTGGATCTTGTCGAATGCTTTCTCTGCATCTATTGAGATGATCATGTGGTTTTTGGTTTTCATTTTGTTAATGTAGTGTATCACGTTGATTGACTTGCGGATGTTGAACCATCCCTGTGTCCCTGGTATAAATCCCACTTGATCATGGTCTATAATCTTTTTGATGTATTGCTGTAATCGGTTTGCCAAAATTTTGTTGAGGATTTTTGCATCTATGTTCAAAAGTATGTATTTTTTAAACCTTAATGTTACTGAAATGTTTGTTAGAATGTCCAGTCGTATGAAAAGAGATGAGTGTTCCTATTTCTCTTCATCAAGGAATCTCACTTTTGGCACTATTGATATTTTAGGCTGATTTTTTTTTTTGTGAGGGCTGTCCTGTGTTAGCAGTATCCCTGGCCTCTACCAACTAGCTGCCAGTAACCCCTGCCCCAGTTGTGACAACCAAAATTGTGCAGATATTGCCAAATAACTTCTTGGAATCAGAATCATCCCTGGTTGAGAACCACAGCCCTATGTACTTGGTTATACTAGTGTGGCCTGATAATCAGTTGACATCGACAGATGAATGGCTACTCCTGGAAAAAAGTAAGCTTGGTTGATTGTGATGGAAAGCCTAGGTTCCCTAGGAGGGAGATACCATTCCTGTGTCTTTGGTGACACTCCACTGAGATCATACCTTCGTACCTATCTAGGTCAAGTTGTTGTTAATAAATAGATAGAACTTCTCTTCACCAAACATTCAATAAATATTTCCACTCCTTGAAGAAGTTGTGGTCTAGTATGGGAAAGAAACATTTAAAAAACATAGTAAGTCCTGTGAGAACATAGGTAAGTTTAGAAACAAATGGTCTTCAATATCAGAGCACTATGAATAAGGTATAACATCCATTAAGGTGAGGGTGAAACTTCAGTTTGTTCAGAAAACATCTTTTGAGCATCTTCTGAATTCCAGACACTGTGCTTTGTATTACAGGACCTACCCTAGTTGCTTATTGAGGAAGACCAATGAAAACAACTATAATATAGTGGATTGAGTGTGATGATTGAGGTAAACATAGGATGCTAAGAAAGTATGTAGGAAAGGTATTTAATCCAGTCTGAGATTAGGGAAGGCTTCTTGAGAAGGTGATGCTTGAAGAATGGGCAGGAGTGAGTTTGATAAGGGAGGAGGACGACTGACTTGGGAATGGCATTGCAGAGGCATTGCAAAGGCATTGATGTGTAAAACAAACATTGTGCTTGAAATAGTTCAGTGTTCTGGAGCATGGTGTGGGAGATGAGAATGTACACAATGGGACCAGATCTTGAAGAGCCTCTTATGCCTTGCTGAAAGTTTGGATTTTATTCTTTTTTTTTTCTTCGAAGATTGGCACCTGGGCTAACAACTGTTGCCAATTTTTTTCTGCTTTGTCTCTGCAAAGCCCCCCTGTACACAGTTGTATATCTTGGTTGCACGTCCTTCTAGTTGTGGGATGTGGGACGCCGCCTCAACGTGGCCTGACGAGCGGTGCCATGTCCATGCCCAGGATCTGAACCCTGGGCCGCCGCAGCGGAGCGCGCAAACTTAACCACTCGGCCATGGAGGTGGCCCCCAGATTTTATTCTTAAAGTAGTAGGAACCTTCTAAAGGATTTTAAACGAGAGAGTGATGAAAGTTTTCAGATTTTCATTTTCAAATGATGACTGGAGACATTGTGCTGGGAGGATTAGAAAAAGGGCAAGACTAGAGTCCGGGAGACAAGCTAGGAGGCTTTTGTGGTAATCCAGCTGAGGGATGATGAGATCCTGAGCTGAGGTATTGGCAGAAGGAATGGAGAGAGACAATTGGACTTATTCAGGAAGTAGAACAAACAGAAATTGGTGACTGGGTAACCAGTTTGATAACAGTACCCTTTACATGAAGAAAGGAAATAGAGGTAGGGGAGATAATGAACAGTTCTTTTTTTAAAGCCAATTAAAATCAAAGGACACATACATATGAAGAGTAATGATTTAGGAGTTTGGTTTTTTAAATAATTGTTTGAGGTGAACTCCTTAATAAACTGTTTTTTGAATTCTTAGTAAACTTTTGTTGAATTCAGCACAACTACCTTAAAAACTAAGAATAAGGAGCATTAGATATGACAAAGAATAATAACTTCAGCTTTTACATTATAGCTGAAGTGAAAGGAGAAAGAAGGATGGAGAGAAGAAAAGAAACTAAGGATGTGAGAGAGCATGAAACAACTTAAGAATAGACTGATGGCAAGGATCTCCTACTTGTTTGGTCCTTGCTTCTGCGTTTATGTCTTGATGTGCATTGATTGTTTCCTTCTGCATCTTTTCTGAAGTCACAATCTCTGAGAGGCAGCATTTGTTTGTGTATCTATATATCTCTATATATCTTGGTTCTGCTGCTAACTAGCTGTGTGACCTTGGACCTAACCTCTTTCTGCTATAGTTTCCTCATCCATAAAGGGTAATAACAGTAGAACCTTCTCTCACATAGTTGTTGTGAGGATTAAATAAATTAATACATACAAAGCACCTAAACGTGTAAGTTCCCCAGCACATTGTAATCATTCAGTACATTTTAGCTGTTCCAACTGGTCAGAAGATTTTCAGAACTTGCCTGTTCTGACTTCCTTAACATCTCCTTTGTCATCCTGACTCCTTTAGTAGCTAGGGCTTATACCCTTGCTACCACTACGCCACTTCTCCTATTCAATTACAAAAGTTAACCTTTGGACACTCTGCCTAGAGTCTGCTTGCTCTTCTGTGTATGCATCTGAGCCAGTGGCAGAAGTAAAGATATCCTGGTGTAGGACAGAGCCCTCCATCTTTTTTTCCACGTGAACGTGAACTTGAATTTGAACTTAAATGATCAGGTACAGGGTGTGGCTGTTATAAATGATTTCTCCTGAATCAAACTAACAGCTGAATCTAGACAGATTAAAAAAAAAACAACATGAATGGAGGCTTTGTTACTTTTTACCAACATGGAAACTATTATATAACTTCTCTGCAATTTGCTTTTTCCACTTGACAGTATATCGTGATCTTTGCAAGTTAGTATATATACATCTAAACCCACCTTTTTGTCTAGTTTATTTATGCACATACAATTTATACATAGAGGAGATTTTTTAAAGTGCAGGGTTTTTTTTTCCTTGCTGCACCCTTCCCCCTTTAAAATACTTGTGTTAGCATGCTCCATACCACATAAAAATATATATATGCATATGCAAGATTTATTGCGTTGTTTGCTCTGCAAAAATGGAATTGTATTATATAAATTTCGGTGCATTTTACTTTCCTCATTCAGTTATACCTCTTGAAAAATCCATCAAAGTCTTAGTATAGCTCTAATTCATTCTTTTTTAAAAAACAGTTTTATTGAGGTATAATTTACATATCATAAAATTTACCCACTTTAAGCTTACAGTTCAATGGGATTGTTTTTTTCCCTTGCTTTTTTCTCCCCAAATCCCCCCAGTACATAGTTGTATATTTTAGCTGTGGGTCCTTCTAGTTGTGGCAACAACGGGATTTTATAAATTTATACAGTGTGTAATCATAGCTATAGCCATAATCCAGTTTAGAACACTCCATCATCCCCAAAAGTTCCTTTGGGTCTATTTGCAGTCATTTCTATTCCCATCTCCCAGCAGGCACAGATCTGTCTTCTATCTCTATAGTTTTGCCTTTTTCACCCCAAATCCCCTAAGTACATAGTTGTATATTTTAGTTGTGGGTCTTTCTAGTTGTGATATGTGGGACGCTGCCTCAACGGGGACTAATGAGTAGTGCATGTCCATGCCCAGGATCCGAACTGATGAAACCCTGGGCCGCTGAAGCAGAGTGCGTGAACTTTACTACTTGGCTACGGGACCAGCCTAGAAATTTCATATAAATGGAATCTTGCAATATTTAATCTTATTGTCTGGCTTCTTTCATTTAGGTGTTTTTGAGGTTCATGCATGTTATAGTATGTATCAATAGTTCTTTCCTCTTTATTGTTGAGTGGTATTCTCTTGTTTGGATATATACCACATTTTGTTCATCCATTTACCAGTTGACATCAGACAGATGGCTTTTATACCCTTTCTTCAAATAAATTCTTTCACAGAGTCCTAATATCTTTCACTTGCTCTTTTCAAGACCAATGATAATAGAACTGCTTTGATTCTTGTGAGAGAGGGGAGCTCAGAGCTCTGCCTTTTTAATCCTTAAGGTACCTCTTTAGAAACCTAGGGATATGGTTGGAAAACAACTGATTTAAAGCATATTCTAGAAATTTCCTACCTTTTATTAAGAAAATATGTGTACAAATGCTATATCCAGATGAAATAAAATGAAGAAAAACTTGCAGTGTTAGAGAATACTTTTAATTTTATACCAGAATGTGTGATAGATGCAGTATATTTCCCAGGGGAATGATGATATTCCCCTTATGTACAGTTTGGCTTTTCTGCAAGGACTTTGGGGGAATGGGTTATGGTTTCATGCCCATTCTGTGGAATCCTGTCCATTTTAGTGGACCTTTATTTTTTACCTTTCTAGTTACTCATATTTGTTTTTTGTTTTTCAATCAGGCAATTATTATAGTTTGCGTTCTCAGCATGAGAAAGCAGCCTTATATTTCCAGAGAGCTCTGAAATTGAATCCTCGGTATCTTGGGGCCTGGACCCTGATGGGACACGAGTACATGGAGATGAAGAACACATCTGCTGCTATTCAGGCTTATAGGTGAGCTTCTAGTTGGAGGGTGAGGTGGAGCAGATTGCTGTGATGTTAGGAGCCTCTATTGAGTCTGCAAGTCGTTAACCTTGATTTTGCCCTCTTACCCATCTCTCAGACATGCCATTGAGGTCAATAAGCGGGACTATAGAGCCTGGTATGGCCTTGGGCAGACTTATGAAATCCTTAAGATGCCGTTTTACTGCCTTTATTATTATAGACGGGCTCACCAGCTTCGGTAAGTCTGGCCACTTGACAATGTGTTTGTTGTGGGAAGGGCTGATGCTTTTCCTTCTCTTTTCTTTTCTTTTTTTGGTAAGGAAGATTGGCCCTGAGCTAACATCTATTGCCAATCCTCCTCTTTTTGCTTGAGGAAGATTGTCCCTGTGCTAACATCTGTGCCAGTCCTCCTCTATTTTTTTTTGTATGTGGGATGCCACCACAGCATGGCTTGATGAGTGGTGTGTAGGTCCGTGCCCCAGATCTGAACCTGTGAACCCCGGGACGCCAAAGTGGAGCATGCAAACGTAACCACTACGCCACTGGACGGCCCCTTCTTTCTCTTTTGATCACTACTGAAAAATCACAGTGAATGGTTTTGGCTCTTAGAGATCTGAGTTTAAACTTGCCATATGTTGTTTGCTAGTTTTTATGTAGTGTATTCTAGTAATGGGTTATAATTGTGAACACAAAATAATATAGTTATAAGAAGCATTGGATTAAAAACCAGTCCTTGCATAGATTTGAAATAGTGATGGTGGTGGTTCCTCAAGGGAGGACTGACTTTAGGTACCTGTAAAATCTTTGCTCAGATTGCCTGTTCCTCTTCTCTCAGGCCAAATGATTCTCGTATGCTGGTTGCTTTAGGAGAATGTTATGAAAAACTCAATCAACTAGTGGAAGCCAAAAAGGTACCTGAAATTGGGTTCTGGAGAATTTGAGTGGAAATCTGCTGTTTGGATGAAGGGTGGGACTATCTGTGCTCAATTTTCCTTCACTCTGATCTATTTACATAGGAAAGTGTGTATATTTATAGGTGCATAGTCTAAAAAGCAAAGTGAGGCTGACCTCATCATTGGGAATGTCAATATGTAGCTTGGACCTATCAGATGTAGTAAAAAATGCCTTGCACTCTGCAAGTCTGAACTTCTGGGAAGCTTGTAGGGCCAGAGCCTTTATGTGATTAATCATGGCACATGGGGCAATGGTCAAAGTGACCAGTTTATTTTTTTGACAGTGTTATTGGAGAGCTTACGCTGTGGGAGATGTGGAGAAAATGGCCCTGGTGAAACTGGCAAAGTGAGTGAAAGGAGTGAAATGCTATTGGTATTTCTGTTGGCTTCTCTGCTATGGTGGGTCCTGCATGCACTGGAGCCTCCCATCCCTCTTACATGAGTGTGGGGTAGGAACAGGGTATATGGATACTTGTCTGGAAATTTAGCCATCTTGACTAGAGAGAATGCCACTTCTCTTTGAAGGGAGAAGTACTTTCCTATTAGGCAAAGGATCAAGAATGAATTGAAAGAAATGAAATGAAATTTTCATGTCAGAGCAGTCTAGGAAAACTACTTTAAGTACTGATCTCCTGATAAGGCTCAGGAAAATAAGAAATAACTCAGAAATAATAGGCAAAGAGGTTCTTAAATGTAGTTTCATTCCTGCCAGTTCTTTTCTGGATTCTTAGAAAAAATATGAATTGCTTAGTACCTTTTTTAAATCTCACTCAGGGTATTATCAGAGAATTTTTGCAAAGTTGTATTATACAGCTTAGATGTTTATTGACCCTCCCTCCATAACCAGTAGCAGAATAATGATTCTAAGCTTTGATGAAGTAACCATCACATCTGGGCACTAATACTGTCCTGGGTCCCAGTGTGCCATGTATGTCACAATTTTACTTGTCTATGTATTGTCATTTTTTTGGTCTTAATTGTGGGCTTTTCCTTTTTCTCACTAGTTTGCTTTGAGATCTGATTTGTACTTAAAGACCAATTTCTTTTGTAGGCTTCATGAACAGTTGACTGAATCAGAACAGGCTGCCCAATGTTACATCAAATATATCCAAGATATCTATTCCTGTGGGGTATGTGTCACGAGCATGAGAATTGGGTTGTTGATCTTATTCTTATCATCTCAGTTATTCCTGCTTTCCCTATCTAGGAGATAGTGGAACACTTGGAGGAGAGCACTGCTTTCCGCTATTTGGCCCAATACTATTTTAAGTGCAAGCTGTGGGATGAAGCTTCAACTTGTGCCCAAAAGTGTTGTGCATTCAATGATGTGAGTATCAGTTCTTTAATAAAGGGTTTGGATTTTAGGCTCAAACATATGATCTTTACCATGATGTGTGGGTGGAAAGTGGATAAGAAGGTAAGACGAAAAACTACCTTGATCTGTGGAACTTACATATCAGTGTTTTAGAACCTGTTTTTGAGAGTATCCTTGGACATATTTTGAAACAGTTGCCTGACTTTGTTTCAGACTCGGGAAGAAGGTAAGGCCTTACTCCGGCAAATCCTACAGCTTCGGAACCAAGGCGAGACTCCCTCCACTGAGATGCCTGCTCCTTTCTTCCTCCCTGTTTCACTGTCTGCTAACAACACTCCCACACGTAGAGTTTCTCCACTCAACCTTTCTTCAGTCACACCATAGTTGGCTACCTTCAAGCCATCACATTGCCAGACCCATACCTCCAAGGACCTTAGTGCTTTTTGGTTGTACAGATGGAAACAGCTCCTTGGGGACAGTTTACAGAATCATCTTCAGGGCAGACTGACAGAAGAATCCTGGGAGGAACAGACATTTTCTTTTGCCAGTTAGAAGCACTTCCATCTCTCTTCTGTTCAGAGTGGCTGCCAATCTTTGCCTTCTTCCCATACCTTCCCTCCCCCCCACAAGAAAAAATCCCTTTAACAGCACTTTAGTACAGGTAAGGCTACAGGAACAAATGTTTACTGCTGCTGGGACTGGGAGATTTCTTTAGAGAGGCAAGGAAGGGAGAGAAGTCTGCCACTCTACCTTCTGCTGGCAGTAGGGGCACTGGATACCCTAGGAAGGTCAGGGCACTGGATAGACATGACCTCTTCATTCTTGGATTTGCTGGGCATGACTATTCTGTTGTCAGAGATTAGGTTTAAATGGAGTGAAGCTATATATTCTTACTCTAGGGAAACATTCTTCTAAAACATAGTTTTGAGGAGTCTCCGCGAAGCTTTCAAATTGGAAGTAACTTAATAGAGTTGAATAAAAGAAGGGCAAAAAGAATCCCACTGAGCATGGAATTGCTGATAGCCCCTACTGAGGGCCAAAGATGTCTATAGTGTTAGCTATATCCCTACTAAAGCAAAGCAAGAAGACAGGATTACAGATAATGTCATGGACATTTGGGAGTGATAACTTATGACTGTACAGACAAGAATAAACTCCAAGCTGGTCTGTTTTAATAAATATTTTTGATGTAATTGGTTTTTTCTCCTCTATTTCCAACAGAATGTTGTTTTTCCAGCCTTCACCTGATTAGACAAGGTAAAGGGAATCACTCTTGGAGGGTTTCAGGCCTTGAATACAGGCCTGTATTCAGTAGGAGTTAATATGCTATGACTAAATGTCTGCTACAATGAATTTGTGCGGTAGGTGCTATGAAGTATTCTGAGCTCAGGGCCCAGCCCTTCTTTTATGCTTGTTTCCAGAAAAAGTTTCTTACCCATTCACCTTCTAATGTATGATACTTCATTTTATATTAAGGAAGGTTTAGAATATCTAATGTCCCTTGAATTCATTTCTTATCAAGTTTTCTTAGGTTAGCTGTATAGTAGTTACCCGTCTCCACTTGCCATTCCTGTGCAAGGTTCCCGTGAACCTGAATGATGCTTGATTTTCAGCTTTTCTGCTCCTTTTATAATTTCTGTTTTAATGGTTTTGCTAAATTTGGAATTCAAATAAGAAATGTGAATAATATCTTTATTTAATATAACTTGTGCATAGAAACCATATAAGAAAAAAAGCATGAGGTTACATAGGTGATTATATTACAAAAGGGAGAAAAATAACTAGTGTCTGAATATTGCATATGAGATAGAGTTCCAGGTATATGGTAAGGCTTAAAAGAGACATATTTCTTAAGCTGAGCAGCTGACCCACTTCAGGGCAATGACTGCTCTCTCCTTCCCCACAGCCTTAGTATTTTTTGCCAAAGGGCCCAGATTTGAGTAAAGGGGAGCGCCGTGAGCGCAGGATACGGGCATAAGGGCTGCAGTCTGTTGAGTTTTGGCAGGTGGGTGTTCGGGGAAGTAAGTTTCGAAGAAATGGTTTCTTCCCTGGGGGTTGTTGGTTTGGTTGCTGGTTTTCCTGGTTGGCACCAAGGCGCTTTTTGGTAGAAGAAGCCTGGCCTTGGAGTTTTAGCACCGTATGATACTGCTCTGCGATGCATGCTGCCTTCTTCCGAAGGTCCAGTTTTACTAGCATCATGTTATTCTGCAGCTCAGCCAGGGTCTGATCCTAAGGAAGATCAATAAAGTTATAAAAAACATTTTTGGCATATTAGAGAAACAAGAGGGCAAGGTAATACATACCATCTACTCCCAGTTACTAATGACTGTTTTTACAAAAAGATTCTTTGAAGTCAGAGCTTATAGTTGAACAGGGAGTATTTTCTTTTAAGACCCAAACCAACAGCACTGAATAGAACATTTTCTAACACATAAGGTGGTATGAGCTTAAAGAAGTTTACTTAACCTCCAAAAGCCCCAGTTCTTAGGTATCAAATTAAGTGCTGTGTTTACGATGTATTTTTTTTTACATTTTAATATCTCTGGAATCAGGATGCATTAACTGATGATCAATTTCATGGTTCAATTGTTAGTATTTTGTTTTGGTGGTACATAAAATAATGGTATCTTATAATCTAAGCATCTTGGATTTAATACAGTATCTACCTCTGTAGGGTTGTTATTACGAGTAAATATCTATAAATTACTTAGCACAGTGCCTTCTACTTAGTGAATGGTTGTTTTTATTTTGCAAGGAAGAAAAACTCCCCTCACTGTAAGATTAGCCTAAAAATCTTCATTTTTTTCTCTTCTGCTCTTTATTCTCCTTCTCACATAGACTCTGAAGTGGGCTGGTGGGAGAGAAGGGGACATAATAGGCTGCCCTAACCTGTTTGATTAAGATGTCATCACAAGAGGTCAGGGCTTGGCGGAGTTTTCCTGCCCCAGTGCTGTGGCAACAGGCTCTTTCTGCTGACTGGAGAGACTCACCAAGTTTCTGAAGCTCTGTCCGTAGCAGCCTTATATTCTGAAAAAGCAGAAGTAGGAACCAAATTGTGGCCAAGATCCTCCAGGATAATGATCTGGAGGAGTTGGATAGCCATTTGAAGAGAAGTAAAATTAGAAAGGCTAGTCAGCTGAGTGAAGTAGCCACTCCCCAGGACTGTGCACAAAAAACATCATTTTGCCCTCACATGAACCAAGGATATAGTGTTGGAAATTGCTTTAGGTAAGAGCTTTGGTAACAGAGAAAGGTAATTACCTTCTGGCCCTCTTCTAACTTCTTGTCCACATCAGTGGTGAAGGGCTTGGCTGAGGGTGGCGGTTCTAACATCTTCTGATACTTCCTCAGCTCTGAGGGAAGGAAACAAGAATCTTCAATATGTATGCTTTGTAGCCTTGGGCTTACCTCTTTAACTGAGTTAATAGTAGCTTGCAACAAATATAAAAAGTGAGGCCGCATGCATCCTAGAGAGAAAAATCAGGGGAAGTAGCTTGGAGTTGAGGAAATTATGTTGGAGTTGGTGTCAGAAGGCCCAAGTTTGAAGAACAGTTCTTCCCTGAGCCACTGTTAGGCTTGCTGCCCTCTCTCCTCCCTCACCTTCATTCGTGGAGTTTAGCTCTGCTCTGCACTGTTCCAGTTTAGCTTTAACCTCCTGGACCTGCTGGGTGGAGGTAGAAGCCGCCAACCTTTGCGATCGCCGTAGGGACAGTTCAGACCCTGATTGTTGATGGGCCATTGACTGCTGTTTGGCTTCCTGCAAGAGAGCTTCTAGCTCTTCAATCTTCTCATCCCGCTCCTAAGAGAGAAGCAGCACAATTCTGTCCAGAGTCAGACAAATCCTACAGGAACAGATGACTGAACAGTGAACAAAACCTTCCCTGATACTTATGCCTCAAAAGCTTGTTTGTTAGCACTTATACCATTTCCTGGCCGACCAAACCCTTAATCAATTTGCCAAACATAGATTGACACATACGAAGCACTAAGGAGACTAGAGAAAAGTGAGTTACATATTCCTGCTCCTACCAGAGTTTATAAAATCTGTTTACCTCAGGCAACCTAGTTATGGGTATCTGAGTAGCTAGTTGGGACTGGTTCAGGGTAACTCACCTGAAGCTCTTCTTGATAAAAACTTGTAAGTGACTCCTTGAGGATCTTTAGTTTCTCTTCATACATTTCTTCTAATAGTTCCTTTTGGGTGTCCAAATGTTCACTGTCAGGAGCAAAGAGAAGTGAGTAAAGATCCTGAGAAGTGAGTTTGGAGGACAGATCTTGAGGAACAACTCCATCCTAGTTCCTACTTCCCACTCGTGTTCCAAGCAATGGACCAAGAGGGGTCATTCAGTTGGTACCTGCACCACTGTTCCCGTTGTTGCATCTGCTCCACCATCTCATTGCAAATTTCATCACGGAGCTGCATTTCCAGCTGCAACTTTTCCTGCCGTTCTTTCAAAAGTAGTGCTTTCATGGCTTCCACTACCTGTAGGAGCTCCTAGGAAGGACACATGGGTCAGACGTAACAGATACCCATGCCCCCAAAAAGCCACAGGCCCACCTGGAAGGCAGCATGGAAAATGTATAGCCATCAAGCTGCTGCACCAAAGCTTTCTTGTATTCTCACCTCCTTGCCATACATAGAGATGTCAACTTCATTTTCAATGTCATCATCAAGGCCTGGGTCTGTCTTAGCTCCTGTCTGCAAGCTGGGAGAGGCCTGCAGACTGTGTTCCTTGATGAACGAATGTAGCAATGGGAATCCCAGTTGCACAGGTGGAGCATGCACAAGCTAGTGAATGGGGAGAAATTTTAATTGAATCCATAACTAGTCCCTAGTAGCTTCCATAAATAAAGGTAGCAGCCCAAAGTGAGCAAAACCATCAAACCCACAGCTTCTCACCTGGCTGGCAATGGCTGAGAACTTGGCCACATGAAGAGTCTCATCGTAGGTAGATGCGCAGGGATTCACATTGACAATCATGCAGGAGCGGCCTCGGCCTGTGAAGAAACCTTGGAACACTCGAGTCAACTTGCTGTCGCGGAAGGGAACCAGGTTTTGCTTTGACCTGGCAGAGAATCAGAAAGAATAGAGCTGTGAGCAGTACTCCAGCCCTTGGGGTATCCTAACACTATCCTCAGTGGTGACCAGGAAGTCTCTTAGCAAACTGCAGAGCTCCAGGCCATCCAGGCCCATGGCTTGCAGTCAAAAGCTCACCGGTTCTGCTGGTTTTGGCGCAGGGCAGCAATACAGCGGCCCAGGGTATGTAGAGAAGTGTTAATGTTTCCTGCTTCCTTCAGCCGCTCACCACTCTTCTGATCTTTGCAGCGCTCTGAGCCAGCCAGATCACAGAGTGATAACCTTGAATAATGGACAGGATCTGACATAAGGACCCACATGTTACAAGCTTTCAAGCTCTTCATGTAGTTCTGGGGAGGGGAGGACCCATCAAAAAATCTCTGTATCCAAGGAAGGGCAGCAAGAATCTAACAGAAGTAATTCTTCTGAGGACCTCCCTTGCCCCCTCCCCCCACTACCATTTATGGCCAAGAAGCCCAAATTTCTAAATGGAGACACTTACTCGCTGATCTTGGGGACCATATCCCCTTCCCCCTGAAGGTGCAGGATCCTGATTGAGAAGATGCTATGACTGGAAGTTAAGAAAAAGAAAAGTCACTGCACACCTTCCATGACCAGGTGGAGAACTAATGTTTCCCAGAATACTGACAGGTTGGCTCTCACAACTCACTCACCTCCGGCTGGAGTTCTGGTTCAGGTGGGTGCTGGCAAAGCTCTGGTTTTTACGACCCACTTTCAGGAGTTTCCAGGCCTCCTCAGCATCCTGAACATGAATCCAGTTGAGATCTGAGGCCAAGGAAAGAAAGGTATATATGAGACGGGAGCACCTAACTCTTTTCCTAGTCTCTCCCCAAGTCCCCTTCAGGGTTCATACCAACCTCCCTGCTTTCCCATACCTTTCACATAGGGATTGCCATTCTGATCCTCACACAGCCGCAGAGTCTGCCTCTTTCGCTGCTGGCTAGGTGGTTCTAACAGGTCATAAAGCAGTTCATTGTAGATCTCAAAGAAGGAGATCCAGATGGAGAAGCGAATGTCTGCAGGGACACTTACAGGGGCAGTGTCTGGCTGTGCCCATCGGTGATTTGTTTCTAGGGAAGAAGCCAATGTACAGGGCATCAACCATAGGGTAGTCCATCTCCCCTTTGGCCTGCAGGGGCTTCAGAAGGTGGAAATGAGTTTGCAACCTTTGGTCTGTACCCCTGGCAGCAGTTGGGAGCAGGAAGTGTGTTCCTAGTGTTACCTGGAATAGAGCACAGTTACGGTACATACCATCTAGCTGGCTACTGCTGGTAAACTGACTGGTGGAGGAGAGCCCAGCAATGCCACTGTCAAAGCTGGTGCTGGTACCCATCCGACTTTCAATGTAGACACTCTTCTTCAAGGAGGTGGACAGCTCCTCCTGGGGGCACCCAGGGAGAAGATAAGTACAAAACTTTCCAGAGATTTGTCCCTCTACCCCCACCTCTGTGAACACCAACACTTCACCTCTTGGAGGCCTCCATTTAGCAGGGCCAGTTTCTTCGTTTCTTCCTGCCGGATCTGTTTGCTGTCTAGCCAGATTACCTCGTTGGAGAGCAAGGGCTTCAGATCAGGTGTTGGATGAAGTTGGCCTTGGAGGCTATTGAAGATCAGAGCCAGGGACCGTGGCAGAATCCCTCCATCCTTGATGGTACCTGCAGGCATGTGAATGGCAGACAGCTGAGGCAAGTGCTGTTCCCCAACTCAGAGCATCAAAAGGACGCCAGTCAGCAATTCTAGGAGGCCTACTACTCACCTTGAATTGTGTGGGTTTTCCCTGAGTTGGTGACTCCATATGCATAGATGAGCCAGTTCTGCCCTTTGAGTACGTCCTTTACCATCTCCTTCACAGTCAGGTTGAAGAAGGATGCCTGTCCCACTTCTGGTCCAAAGATCTAAAGACAGACCCAGTTTCTCAGGGGCCATTCTTCACCTCCCATTTGCCTCCTGTGCAGAGTCAGCAGATGCATCCCTTTCTGGGTGGCTGGCTTTGGAGACTACTCAAGCATCTTCTTTCTGCAGTGCTGCAACACTGCAGACCCAACCACTCTGCCAGTCCATCTTGCATTCAAATCAATAAATACTTAAGGAATGCTATCCACTAAGTCCGATGCTGCACACACAATGGGGCAACATAATGGGCACAAGAGTGGACTTTGGAGACAGATGGATCTAGATTCAAGTCCTAACTCTACCAATGACTAGCTACATAGCTTCAGCAACATTACCTTCACTGAGCCACAGTATCCTTGTCAGGAAAATAGGGACAATAATGATAATAGAGCTGTTGGGAATTAATGCATATAAAGTACTTGACATATTGACTAGCACACAACAAGGGTCCCCAAAATTGTAGACATGCATATATAAGGTACTCACAGTGAAATAAAAAGATTTCCCTCTAAAGAGAATAAAGCTCCCCCTACATGTTGGTCCCTTGTTTGCAGACCGGTACCTCCATACCTGGGAAAAGGTGAATCTGTGTGTTGCTTGTCCAATTCCCCGCTCATTGCTCTTCTGGGCAAAGGAGTCCTTGGGTGCCTGTAGAACAAGTGTCTCCACATTCTCAATATGGACACAACCCTGAGAAGGGGGAAAACATAGTTGTCACAGAAGGAAATATTCCTGGGTATTGCATCATTGTACCTCAGATCCTCTCTTCTCAGAAACTCACCTGATCTTCCTGTCGTTCCAACTCTGAAGGTAACAAGGGCCTGACCCTCAGGTATACTTTCACCTTCTCCGTACTATCCTCAGATGGAGCCTGTGGCAGAATTTCAGGCCAGAACCACAGATTAATCTCAGCAGTTACTTAAGATGGGCAAACATAACATAGTTCCTGGGAATCACACTAACACTACCCCCATTCTACCTCAAATGTTTGTGTGCAGCTACTCTTTGGTTCCATAATCATTCCAATCCACATGGACTTTTCACTACTTTATCACCCTTCCCTGTCTCTTCAGTATCCTGAATATGTGGCGCCACGCTGATTATCTGAGTTAGAAGTGGTTGACCAGTAGGAAAATCAGCCTGTGATATTAAGGCACAGCACAGTAGTTAAGCACCTTGGAGGCAGACACACCTGAATTTGAATCTCAATTCCATCATTTAATAATTTTGAGACCTTGAACAAGTTCTTTAAATTTCTTTGCCTCAGTTTCCTCATCTATAGAATGGGGTTAATAGTAGCACCCACCTCATCCATTCAACAGATATTTAGAGATCTGTCTACTATGGTCCAGGAACTCTGGTAGTCCACAGTGAGGGACACTATCAAGGCTCCTGCTTTCATGAATTTTCTCTATAAGTCGAGACTTCTGAGTGGAGCTGTTCTCAACCAGGAGCATTTGCCTCCCAAGGGACATTTAGCAATGTCAGGTGAGGTTTCTTGGTTGTCACAAGTGAGAAAGAGCTACTGACATCTAGTGAGTAGAGGCCAGGATGCTGCTAAACATCTTACAATGCATAGGACAGCCCCCTATAACAAAGAATTATGTGGCCCCAAATGTCAATAATGGTGCAGCTGAGAAACCTAGCTTAGCAGAAAGGCTCCATAAATGGAATCTGTGGCTGACATTAAAACCTGAATGTTGGGGCTGGCCCCATGGCGTAGTGGTTAAGTTCAGCACACTCCACTTGGGCAGCCTGGGTTCAGTTCCTTGGTGCAGACCTACACCACTCATTGGTGGCCATGCTGTGGTGGTGACACATAAAAAACCCCCAAAACCTGAATGTACATTCCACCTACTTGATGGCAGTATGACCCTGTGCAAATTATTAACACATCTGGGCCTCACGGTGAAGGAGAGATAACTGTTAGCCTTTCCTCATAGGATTACCTGAGAGTATGCACTTGAGGGTGTTTCATCAATGCAATGCAAATAATAGTTCTTATGGATACACAACTCTACATTTTTTATTCGTCCTGCTCTTAATTTTGAATTGATCATTCAGACCCTCAAGATTGCTGGGTTTTGACCTCATACTACTCTGTATGGACAACTAGTAGGCTGAGGATATCACTCTCTGCCCCCAAGCCACTGAAGGGGAGCAGAATACGCCACCCCAAAATGTGTCACTTTGGCATGTGGATTATTTTGAGCTGAAGGCAATCGTGATCCAGCAGACTTGAGAAAAACTTTTACCTCTCCCTTAACTGCCTAAAAGATTTTAGGTAGGGAGCCTGGCCCAGAAAGAGAGCTATTACCAGAGATAACTTTTTATCTGAAAGACTTACCTACATGGCAGGGCAAACATCTGATTACCAAACATCTGCTCTTATCTTCCTGTGAATTGCCCTGCTCCCCTTTGAAGCCCCAGGCCCTTATACCATTCCTTAGCTCAGGATGGCACATAAGCTCAATTGCCTGACTGCCTTGGGTCTCATATTTGTCTGGGGTTCTTGTAGTACAAAATTAAGTTTGTTTTTCTCCTATTAACCTGTAAATTTAGTTATTAGAACAGCTGAAGAACCTAGAAGTAAAATTTTTTCTGCCACTCTCCAACTCCTTTACCTGCTGCTTGTCCTCTAGGGAGGCGGAGATGACAGAGCAGTCTGACAGCAGGTCCTTGCGTACCACAGACCCCAAATCTGCAGCTGTGGACTCAAACATGGGGGAGACTACGACCTCCTCATCTGACAGCAAGCCGGCTGGCGGAGAAAGGATCCCTTGCGACATGACAGCAGGGGCAGCTTAGGTCTAAAAATAGACAAGGGTGGGTAGGGAGGAGAACCTTAAGGGACAGAGGGGCTGCAAATTCTAGGTTAAGAAACAATTCCTTTGCCCCAGGACATCTTGGTCTCGCTGCCTGAATTCCTGGTCCCTGTTCCCTTCAACTACCAGCAGAGGGAAAAGGGATGAGAGGAGTTAATCATTTAATCCAATCTGAGGCGGCAGGTCCGACCGCGAACAGGAATGAACAGATATCTGACTCCAAAAGCAAAAGGCCACGATCTAAGTAGGGGGTGCCTCACCCACCGGTGTTGTTGAGGTGGTCTCGGTAAGCTAGGCTCCTTCTCCAACCTCGGCCAGAGGCCCACAGTGAGCAGAGAGGGATTGAAAAAAGGGATGGCGGCAGCTCCGCTTTCTGAAAGCCTATTCCGCGAGGGCAAGAGCTGGCATCCCAGCTGGGCTCCAGCACAGTTCCACACTCACCTGAAGACGCGACACTTGTTCCTCCTCTGGTACCGACTCACTCACACTCCGCCACCGAACCTTGACTTTCGCCGCCGAACCTGGACTTTCGCTGCCAGAGAGCACAACTCCGCCCACGAGGCACACCTTTTGTTACTGATACAATGTTTTAAATTACGCGCTGCGTTCGCTCGGCCAATCAGATAGCGAAGCTTGCAGCTACCAATCAGAGCAAGGAAAGGGGGCGGGCCGGGCCGCGCGAGACCGTTTGCTTGGGGGCTTGACCTCTCCGCTCTAATATGGGTCCGGGTTACCAACTGTCGGAGTTTGGAGTTGGGTCGCCTGGAATTCTTCCCTCTTAACACTTTTTCTTGAACCCTAGGTATTTCTTTTCTAAGAAGCCTAAAGGAAATCCTGAGGCTTCGGCCGTCATCCTTTGTTCTTTAGCACATTCCTTCCCAAGAGCGCACAAGAGACCTGGTTAGGGTGCTTGTTCTTCGCAGGTCGGGGCGGGAAGACTCCATTTCCCAGGAGGCACCGCAAACAAACGCCCAGACTCTGCTTCCCAGAGTTCCCCGGGTTTCGGCCCCGCTAGACGGTCTCCCTTCCGGGGTTGGAGACTTCGGGGCCAAGATGGCGGCAGGAACGGGTAGTAAGTATCTGCGGTGCTTTTGCGCGGAAGGCCTTTGTAGAGGCGAGGCCAGGCAGCAGATTTCTGTCACATGCTTAGAGAGTAGGAGCAGTGATTTGCCTGAGAGCCCAGGGTCTTCAGAGACCTTCGCTCGACGGTGTCGTGAAGGCCAACCGTTAGGGGCCCAGCGGTGTTGTCTTGTGTCTCAGGGAGGCCGCTGAGATTTGAGAGAAGCAGCTCAGCGAATCCTTATGTGTTGGGGAGCTCTGCGGGGTGAGAGAGAAGTGTGCTCTAGAGACTCGGGCGCGCAGGTGAAGAAATGTGAGCCACACGAGTGGCCAGCATTCATTTTTTGACCCACGTTTGTGAGGCCCATACTCCATCTGCTAGAGAAATGTGGGTATTTTAACCGTGAGCTTTTTGTGCCACTGGGAAAATTGCATTTCTTGCGTCTCAGCCATTTTTGTCTGTTTCATGGATGAAAAAGGTCCTTTAGGCCCAACAGCTACAGGGAGGAATTAGTGAAGGAAGTAAACAAGTTTATGCTAAGAAGGAGGCGGGACAGTAGGGGAGGTGGCGTTGCGAATCGCGGGAAATAAGCCTTTGCGTTCAAACTGGAATAAAGTATTCTTAAAACTGGGCCTTTCGGGAGAACTGCCTTATCTTAATCTGACACTCCTTATTTATTATTATGATTATTATTTTTTATAAAGAAAAGGAGCCATGGCACTTGAAGAAATAAAATCTTCCGCCAGATATTCAGAGTGCAATTCAAATACAATGAATAGATACCGCCCCCGTGGTTATGTTTTACTATGAAACATGAAAATCAAGATTTGGTGATAGTAGCTTGTTTTGTCCTTACAAATTGGGATGTTTTGTATTAGGCTTCTAGGCCTCCCTTTGGGGCTTAGAACTACTCTACTGTTTCACTGGTTGTCTCTAAGCCTTCTGTCCTTTCAGAACACAAGCTGCTGAGTACTGGCCCCACAGAGCCATGGTCTATCCGAGAGAAGCTGTGTTTAGCATCTTCTGTCATGAGGAGTGGAGATCAAAATTGGTAAGATATCTAGGATGTCTGCTTTCTTGGGTCTTAGAAACTGTTGGGTATTTTTTTACATTGGTGGATTCCTATAGTTAATTATACTAACCTTTAAGTGTTTATTTTTTAACAGCTTTAATTCACATACCGTAAAATTAACCCAGTATATTCACAGAATTTAGTGTATTCACAGAGTTGTGCAACCATCACCACAGTCTAATTTTAGAACATTTTCTTTACCCCTGAAAGAAACCTCTTACCCCTTAAGAGTCACTCTGCCATCTCCTCACCATCTCCCTAACATCCCTCCCCCCATCCCTAGGCACCCACTCATCTACTTTCTGTCTCTATAAATTGCTAGTTTTGGACATTTCATGTAAATGGAATCATATAATTTGTGGCCTTCTGTAACTGGCTTCTTTCACTTAGTGTAATGTTTTTCGAGGTTCATCCAAGTTGTAGCATGTATCAGTACTTTATTCCTTTTTTTATGACTAAAATAATCCATTGTATGGGTATGCCACATTTTATTTATTTACTCATGAGTTAATGAACATTTGGGTTGTTTCCACTGTTTTGATGGTTATAATTAATGCTGCTATAAACATTCATGTATGAGGTTTTCAGTTCTTTTGAATTGAGAATGGAATTGCTGGGACATATGGTAACTCTATGTTTAACTTTTTGGGGGACTGCTAAACTATTTTTAAAGGGGCCCCACTGGTTTACATTCCCACCAGCAATAAATGAGGGCCCCAATGTCTCCTTGTGCTTGACAACACTTACTGTCTTTTCGGTTATGTCCATACTAGTGGGTATGAAATGGTATCTCATTGTGGTTTTGATTTGCATGTCCCTGATGACTAATGCTGAGCGTCTTTTCGCATGCTTATTGACCGTTTGTATATCTTCTTTGGAGAAATGTCTGCTCAGATCTTTTGATTTTTTTTTATTGAGTTTTAAGAATTCTTTGTATATTTTGGACACAAATCCCTTGTCAGATAGATGATTTGCAAATATTTCTCTTATTTTGTGTGTTGACTTTTCACTTTCTTGATTGGTATTGTTTACAGCAAAAAAGTTTTTAGTTTTGATATGTCCAGTTTGTCTATTTTTTCTTTGTTGCTTGTGCTTTTGGTGTCATAGTTAAGAAACCATTTATTTCTATGTTTTCTTCTAAAAGTATAGTTTTATCTCTACACATTTTAGGTCTTTGATTCATTTTTGAGTTAGTTTTTGTGTATGTTGTAAGGCAGAGGTCTCTCTTGCATTTAGGTACCTAGCTGTCTCAGTACCCAGTTTTTGTTGAAAAGACTATTCTTTTCCTATTGAATTGTCCAGGCACTCAGTATTTCTTTTTAAGTATCAGAAAGTAAGACTGTGGTTTCCAATCTTTTTTGCTACCAGGACATACCCCTTTTCATTTTATTTTATTTTATTTTTTGAGGAAGATTAGCCCTGAGCTAACTACTGCCAGTCCCCCTCTTTTTGCTGAGGAAGGCTTGCCCTGAGCTAACATCCGTGCCCATCTTCCCCACTTTATATGTGGGACGCCTACCACAGCATGGCGTGCCAAGCGGTGCCATGTCTGCACCCGGGATCCAAACCAGCGAACTCCAGGCCGCTAAGAAGTAGAGCGTGTGAACTTAACCGCTGTGCCACGGGGCTGGCCCCCCCAACCCCCCCCCCGCCCCCGTTTTCATTTTTTTTTTTTTTAAAGATTTTATCTTTTTCCTTTTTCTCCCCAAAGCCCCCCAGTACATAGTTGTATATTCTTTGTTGTGGGTCCTTCTAGTTGTGGCATGTGGGACACTGCCTCAGCATGGCTTGATGAGCAGTGCCATGTCTGCAATCAGGCTCTAAGGACAACTTTAATTGTCTTAAACCTTGTAATTAGTTAATATACAAATTCGTGTTTATATATATATCTTTACTACTTTAACCATTCAAATGAATTTACAAAAGCACTATTACTGTTCACACTTAGCATTTCTGCAACTTTATATATTTTTCAAATAACTTTTCTAAGGTGAAACCAGTATATTCTGGTAGCAGCTATTCTTTTTTTTGCAGAGGGGGAGATTCGCCCTAAGCTAACATCTGTTGCCAATTTTCCTCCTTTTTCTTTGTCTTTCCCCCCAAAAGCCCCAATACAGAGGTGTGTATAGTTGTAAATTCTTCTGGTTCTTCTCTGTGAGCCACTGCCATGACATGGCTACTGACAGATGAGTGGTGTGGTTCTGTGAATGGGAACTGAACCCAGGCCGCTGAAGCGAAGTGCACCAAACTTTAACTGCTAGGCCGTCAGGGATGGCTCTAGGTAGCAGCTATTCTTGGGCCAAATTAAATGGTAAACCTCAAGACAAAATGAATCATACTAATTTGATAAATGACAGCCTGAACTTAAATATAACTCAACTCAGAGGCTGGCCCCATGGCCAAGTGGTTAAGTTTGCCAGGGTTTCACTGGTTTGGATCCTGGGTGCAGACCTAGCACTGTTCATTAGGCCACGCTGAGGCAGCGTCCCACATAGCTCAACCAGAAGGACCTACAACTAGAGTAGACAACTATGTACTGGGGGTGCTCTGGAGAGAAGAGAAAAAAAGGTAAGAAGATTGGCAACAGATGTTAGCTCAGGTGCCAATCTTTAAAGAAAAAAAAAGATATGTATATAGCTCAACTCAAATATAAACTGAACTCATTTTTCTTTTTTTTTGGTGAGGAAGTTTGGGCCTGAGCTAACATCTGTTGCCAATCTTCCTCTTTTCCCTTGAGGATGATTGTCCCTGAGGTAACACCTGTGCCAGTCTTCCACTATTTTGTATTTGGGATGCCACCATAGCATGGCTTGATGAGTGGTGCTGGTTCCGCACCCTGGATCCAAACCTACAAACACTCGGCCGCCGAAGCAGAGTGTACAAACTCAAACAGTATGCCACTGGTCCAGCCCCTGAACTCATTTTTAGAGAAAACACCAAGTAAATAGAATCCAATCTGCATATTTCTTCACATTTTTATTAGAAAAACAGTATATGAACATTTAAGTAAAACTTTGAAATTTTAAGTTGTATTTATTTTTTGAGGAAGTACTAAGTCATAGGTTCAAAATGATACACAATGTCTTCCTCCCATCACTGTACCTTATCTCCCTAGTGTTAGCAATTTCTTGTGTGTTTCTTGCATTAATTTTGTATACATGAGCAAATATGTATTTTCTTTTTCCCTCTCCCTTCTTGAACACAAATGATTATAGACTATACGTACTGTTCTTTACCTTGCTGCTGCTGCTTCTCTGTTTTTAACTTAGTACTGTATCTTAGAGATCATTGCATATCTGTATATGAAGTTTTATCTCATTCCCTTTTTTTCTTTTTTTTTGGCAGCTGCATGTTTTAGGGATATACCATAATTTGTTTAAATGGTCTCTGTTGATGGACATTTGTTAATAGAAATAATAACCTTGCATAATTGTGTATAAATTATATCTAAAACTGAAATTAGAGTTATTGGATCAAAGAATATATAAGTTTATAAAGTTTGATAGATATTTTCAATTGCCTCACTCAGAAATTGTTTCAATTTATACTCCCATTGGTAATATATCAGAGCACATGTTTTTCTATGCCTTGGCTCATAGAATGTGTTGTTAGATGGTTTTGATCTTTGACAGTGTTATAAAAGATGAGAAATAGTTCTCATATTTTTCATTTGCGTTTATCCTATGATGAGTGAGGTTGAATATCTTCATGTGTTAAAGAGCCACTTGTATTTCCTTTTCTGTAACTGCTTTTTCCCTTTTTTTTATTTGATTATTAGTCTTTCTCTTTAATTTCTGGGGACTTCTTATATATTACAGAGATTAGCCATTTGTCTGAGCTATGAGACGCATTTGTTTTACTAATGTGCCATTTGCCTTTGCTTTTGGTGATATTTTTACATTAAGACTTACAAAATATAGCTTACTTATTAATAATTTTCTTTTACAACTCCTGGATTTTGGGACATAATTAGAAAGTTCTTCCTTAGTCTGAGATTATAAAATAATTCTATGATTTCTTCTAGTACTTCCATGGTTAAATTTTTTTAAACATTTAAATCATTGATCCATTTGGGGGTTTTCTTGGTATACGGCGTAAATTATGGGTCGCACTTTATTTTTTGCTGATAGCCATCCATTTAACAATGTTAAATTACTTCTTATAAAGGAAAAGAGCTCTGATACCATTATCCAACACAAAATTTAAAAACTTTTTTCTTTTTTAAAATTATGAAATATTTCAACCACCTAGAGAAATGTGGAGAATAATAGAGTGCACATGTACCTGTTACTTGGACTTAACAAATCTTGATATTTTGTCATATTTCCCTCAGATCTTTTTAAAGAAAAACAGACACAGTTGAAGCCCCTTTACAGTCTTCTTTCATCCCATTCCAGTCCAACTCTCTTCAATTTTGCCTATTTCTTTCTTTGTCTTTATACCGACAACTTTTCTAAAGGTTGTGTGATTGCATCATAGCAAAAAATCGTCATCTTTTTTCAGTTAATATTATGTTATAAATATATTCCATATCACCACATGTATTTCATAACTATTTTTATGAACTGTTTAATTTCATAGAGTTGAAGTGCCATAAGTTAAGCATCGTCTTGCAGGTGTTTAGGAAAAACCTAATGTTCATAGTCTAATCAAATCTACATGATGCTGTCTTCTTGGTGCTTCCTTCTTTTGTTAAATTATTTCCTTATATTGCATTCCTAGGAGCTCTCTTAGTGGATCAAAAGATAACTTTTTTGGGTCTGGACTGTATTACAAATTGCTTTTCAAAAGGCAAATCTTTTCTAAAAGAACTAAAATCAACATAAAAATATTTTCCAAAATGAACAAAAATGGTACCTTACTGGGTTCTAATACCTTCACTTCACCCAGGAGATATATCACCTAGGAAAACTATTTAGCAATGACTCTTTCCTTCTAAACAACTTTTAAGCAGTTGTGTCGTTTTCCATAGTCACATATTCCAGAATACTTTACAGTGGCAGTTTTTTATTCCAAAGTTTGGTCTTCAAACCTTGAACTCTCAGCATACGTTCCCTCCTTTTTTTTCTATTTGATGGGTAATAAGGCTTTTCTCCTTTTGCAGGGTATCAGTTAGCAGAGCAATCAAGCCCTTTGCAGAACCTGGCCGCCCTCCAGATTGGTTCTCTCAAAAAGTAAGTTCCCTATACCTCTGAGATGGCCATGGATTGTGTATTCTTATAACATTTCCAAGGTAGGTCAGATGTGTAATCAGGGTTAGGATTGTATAGTCAGTTTCTTAGATGTATTGATGTTTATTTTGGCTTTGTAATTTAATGAGAATTAAAGCCCATCTGTTAATTTACAGAAATCTAAAAAAATTGTGGAGGCAGATAATATAATCATCTTTGTCAGGAAAGAAAAATAAGTTCCCAAGCAAGTGTTCTTTTAGAGCAGTCTTTGAAATGTGAAGTGGGTTCCCTTCCAGGCCCTGCCCTTTAGTCACAAGGCTTTTATACCATGAAAAGGGAGAATAGTTGAGAATACTTTTTCGTTTTTCCCACTATTTGTCAATCCATCCATGTATGCTCGTATTACAAACTGTTCTTGTCAGTGTAGCCTAACAGTTAAGAGCTCAAGCTTAGGAGTTAGATAGATTCAGTTTCAATATGACTCCACTTAAAAACTTTGGACCATGATCCTCACTTTTCTCAGTTTATCCCTATTTCACAATAGAGATAAACTTTGCTTCAGGATTGTTGTAAAGATTAATTGAGGTAATACCTGTAAAGCATTTAGCACAGTGCCTTGCTTAAAGTGACTACTCAGTAGATAGGAGCTATAAATATATTGGCTGTTAGGTTGTCTTTCCTCAAATACACAAATTCCAGGCCAGGAGACTCCCTTTTCTGTGTCCTGGTATTGATTATTTTGAACTGATTTGATTGCAAAGTAATTTCCCTCTTAGAAACCACTTACATCTTACATATAGCCCCCTTTTCTAAACCTTAGTCTAATATGTTGAAATTTTGAAAGGTCATTCCTTTCCAGGCTTGCTGATCATATTCACTTTTTTTCTTCATAGCATTGTGCTTCTCAGTACTCGGAGCTTCTAGAGACCACTGAGACCCCAAAGTGAGTACAAAGCCAGGCACTTAAGCCAAATCTTTTTTTTTTTTCTGAGGAAGATTAGCCCTGTTCTAACTACTGCCAATCCTCTTTTTGCTGAGGAAGACTGGCCCTAAGCTAATGTCCATGCCCATCTTCCTCTACTTTATGTTTGGGATGCCTACCATAGCATGGCTTTTGCCAAGCGGTGCCATGTCTGCACCCGGGATCGGAACCAGTGAACCCTGGGCCGCCGAGAAGCAGAACTTGCGAACTTAGCCACTGCGCTACCGGGCTGGCCCCAAGCCAAATCTTTTTAGTGGAGAGTGTTTACTGAGGAAATCTGATTTATATCTATTTATATTACTGGGTGATAAAAGTATAGCAGAAGTTGTCTATGGTTAGGTCACGGAGGAGGCTCAAAGAAAGCAAGTGGGAGTGAGAACAAATGTTCTCTTGTTCAAATGTATGTGTCTTGTTTTTTGTTTTTTAATTTTCCACAGACGGAAAAGAGGTGAAAAGGGAGAAGTGGTAGAAACTGTTGAAGATGTCATTGTTCGGAAACTGACTGCTGAACGAGTTGAGGAACTAAAGAAAGTGATAAAGGAAACCCAGGAAAAATATAGGTACTTATTAGAGAGAATGCCAAATGGGTTGGGAGAGGCAAAAGAGGCTGACTTCTGATACTCATCAGAATTTTTTAAATAGCGGATTAAAAAACCCATTCTACTTACCTCTCTTTCTTCCTTACAGACGGCTGAAAAGAGATGCAGAACTAATTCAAGCTGGGCACATGGACAGCAGACTGGATGAGCTTTGCAATGACATTGCGATGTGTGTTATATTACATTGTTCTTCTATCTACTTCCTTTCTTTTTACTCCCTTTCTTCCTCAAGTAATCTGGCTTATTTCCTTCATCTTCCATCCCTTTAGACTTGAGAGATTCTAGAAAGGGAAAGCTGCAGAGTGGCCTGGTAGCTGGGAGGGGGATGTGAGTCCTGGAAAGTAATGTGATGGAACATTTCAATGTGAGAACATAACTTAGTCCTAACTTAAAAGTGGCTCTAGTTTGCCTGGGTAAAGAACTGGTAGTTAGGGGCCAGCCCTGTTTAAGTTCATTGCTCTGTTTTGGTGGCCCAGGGTTTCACTGGTTCAGATCCTGGGTGCAGACCTAGCACCGCTCATCAAGCCATTCTGAGGTAGCGTCCTGCATAGCAGAACTAGAAAAACTACAGCTAGAATATACAACTATGTTCTGGGGGGCTTTCGGGAAAAGAGGAAGAAAATAAAAGAACTGTTAGTTAGGCAGTGTACTCAAAATTCCCTGTTTTGCTGATAAAGATTCCTTTTTAGGCCTTTCCTTCAGAAAGTGCTAGCCTGGCAAAAAATTTCCTTGTGAGAGCACTGTGAGGAGGAGCTAGAGCTGGTTAGGATCTAACCCTTAATTCCTTCTTCAGGAAAAAAAAATTGGAGGAAGAGGAGGCTGAAGTAAAGAGGAAGGCTACAGATGCTGCATATCAGGGTAAGCTGAACCTAGTGACTGTTGAGCAATTGACTCTGCAGTACTGCACACTAATGAAAATTGAAGACTCTTTTGTAACAGAATCTACTAATTCCAATTTACTTGCATACTTTTCTCTGTCATCTTCTCTTTTACCAGAATAAAAATATCCCCTTTTGTCCAGGAGGAAGCTCTTAGAAAATTAGCTCTGCTCAGATCTCACTAGACTTTGTGTCCTTTTAGGACAAAAGGCTTGGTAATAAGACACTGAACATAATTAAGATTTTAGAAGTCAAAGGCCTGTAAAAAGATTGAGAATAGCTCAGTCGTTGGATAAAGGGAGGAAGTTAAGCATTTGTAACTCTAGGAATACATGCTTTGAGCTAATGAGGTCGTTTTCTCTTGTTAAAACAAAGCAGAATCCTAATAAGTTGTTGAAGAGGATATTGAGAGGTATTTAAATCACTTTCCTACTCCAAGGACCTTTGGGATAGCTAGTTAAGTGAATTTGCTTAGTGTAAAAATTACTCTTGGGAAAAGTCAGGCTAAAAAGTTACCTACCTCTCAGAAGCGTTAAAGACAGCTTTCTAATCCAAACTCATAATGCTACTTTAGTAATGCAGCATCCTTATTTGTCCTTTATTATGTAATAGCAGAGTAATGTTTAGTTTCATTTATTTAATCTTGAAGACTTAGAAATTGTTCTCTTATATGTTCTAGCTCGTCAAGCAGTAAAAACACCCCCTCGGAGGTTACCCACTGTGATGGTCCGCTCTCCTATAGATTCTGCCTCCCCAGGAGGTGATTATCCACTTGGGGACTTGACTGCAACCACTATGGAAGAGACGACCTCTGGGGTGAGTATATTTCCATCTGCAGGAATTAATCAGCAAAGGGACAATAAGCCAGCAGAGAGCTGAGTAATGAGGAAACCACTTTTGGCCTAGAGGCAACTTCCTCTCTTGGTGTGAATGTTATAGACTTAATTTACCATGTTCTATGCTCTAAGATAAGGATGGACCTAAAAACATTGAGGTTTTTGACCTTTTGAGAGATAGGTAAAAGACTATGTAAAAGAATTGTTTGTAAGTGTACTAGTCTTATGAAATTCCTGATGAAATAAGGGGCAATTTTCTTGTAAATATAATAATTGCTGGTGGGAAAGGAGTTTGTAAAAGGCAGGTTGGTGGAATGGTTGGCTCATTGTGGGTTTGAATGGGTGGAAGAGAAAAAATTGTGGGCAAGAAAGGTGTGGCTGAGAGTAGGAGGGGTAGAGGGTTTTTGGGCATTTCCATTCAGCACTAATAAAGTAATAGTTAGACACACTAACCCATCCAGATTAGTAGGGAACCTTCCAGAGTTTGAGAAGTCAGATAAAGGTTCTCTGTTGTCTCTTAGGTAACCCCTGGGACTTTGCCGAGTACCCCAGTCACCTCGTTTCCTGGGATTCCTGACACCCTTCCTCCAGGCTCTGCACCCTTAGAAGCCCCCATGACCCCAGTAACAGATGATTCACCCCAGAAAAAGATGCTTGGACAGAAAGCAACTCCACCCCCCTCCCCTCTGCTGTCAGAGCTCTTGAAGAAGGGCAGCCTCCTGCCTACTAGCCCCAGACTGGTATGGAGACTTCTGTGGGTGTTTGAGAGCTGTGGTGATTTAGTACTTTGGAAGGGAGTGCCTGGGACCTAAAATATGACATGGAAAAAAAAAAAGTTCAAAAGAGGACGAGATCTCCTAGTTAAATATTAATTAAAACGAAATTAAAAAACCTAAAAATTAAAAACCAAAAACAAAAAACAGTAAGTTGATAGTATCCTTGGGTCCTGAGGTATCTGAAACCCGAATTATCTTGGTTCTCTTCTCCAGAGAACTCTTGTCAAATAAGTTTTGAAAATTAGAGTTTCCCGTGGGTCTGAAATTATTCTCTTTGGATATTAACTTTTAGTTTCATGAAGTTTGGTCAACTGCTGGAGCGTTTTTGGGAAGTGGTAGTAAAGGAAATCTTGAGTGTAGCCTTCACCTCTATTCTTCCTTGGTAGGTCAATGAGAATGAAATGGCTGTGGCTTCTGGCCACCTGAACAATACAGGTGTCCTCCTGGAGGTAGGCGGGGTCCTTCCCATGATACATGGTGGGGAGATGCAGCAAACAGCCAACACTGTTGCAGCCTCCCCTGCTGCCTCAGGTAAGTCGCCACTTTTCTGTTATCTGCTTTACTTTAAAGATATTGAACTTGACATTGACTGCCCTTGGTTTCTAGCCTTTGTGACTAAGCAACTGTCAATCTTAAATATAAAGCCCAACCCGGTGCTATTTTACCTGTTAAACCATATAGCGCTCCACATTGTAAATCCATTCCATCTTCAAAATAATGATAGCCCTGGATGACCACAGCATAGATATTGATGAGAGCAATAGTGAAGTTAATAGTGAAGCTGCTTCTCTGGGGCTTATAAAATCATGGAAGAGTGCTAGAGAGATCTGAGATTATAGAATAGGGGGATGAGATTTGGAACCAGAGAACTGGACTTGAGTCTTAGGCCTGCCACACACTGGCTTCGTGACCTTGGATTGGGTGAATGAACTCTCTAGTCTCAGTTTCCTCTTTTATTAATTGCAATGAATGTACTTCACAGGGATGTAGTGAGAATTAAATAAGGTAGAAAATGCAAAGTGAAAAAAAAAAGCTTTGCAATGTACCAAACAAACATTAGATACTGGTATTTGAATGGTGTTGAATTTGGGTGGTTTACAGCATGCTTACCTTCAGCAGAAGTGACAGATTTATTCATACCAGTTTTTTGTGTGTGGGTGGGGTGTTTTTTGGGGTTTTTTTTGGTTATTGTTTAATTTTCTTCTGAGAAAAAAATCACCACCCATTTTTCGTATACATTGTGTGGTCTAGTGCTTTGGGTCATTCCTAACTGGGCAGGTTTTAAGTAAGTTTGGAGAAAGTAAGGATATAGATAATAAGCTTATTCAACAGAGGAATTGCTTTCATCCTTTGAGACTAAAAGTTTTCTTGGTTGAATCTTAAAATGGCTATTGCTGCTTGTTCATGTGCTTTCTTTTTACCTCATTTTGTCTACCTCTTTGTCTGTTAGGTGCTCCCACTCTTTCCCGGCTTTTAGAAGCTGGTCCTACACAGTTCACCACACCTCTTGCTTCCTTCACTACTGTTGCCAGTGAACCTCCAGTTAAACTTGTGCCACCTCCTGTAGAGTCTGTGTCCCAGGCTACCATTGTCATGATGCCTGCGCTGCCAGCACCATCCTCTACTCCGGCTGTCTCCACTCCTGAGAGTATAGCTCCAGGTGCGTCCCTGACCCACGCCCTGAGCAGCCACTAGGTCCAAAATTTCATCTTGAGCTTTAGTTAAAGAAAAGTGACCAAGTGCATCAGCTCCAATTCAGATACTTCTGTTCTCTTCTCCATGGATATATGCCATCTTTATCCTTAGGAAAACAAGCATGTGAGAAGAGGTGGGTGGGCATTTATGTGTTGGGGGAAGAACACTAAGTATACATATAAGTGGGCTTGAGAATGGGTTCTCACCTTAACTTTCTAGAGAAAGCTATAGAGAAGAAAACATAGGCAGATGTAAGATAACTTTTTGAGCTTTAGTGTATGAGTACTTGACATTTGTCTGCAGCCTTGGCCTGATCTCCAGGTGGTCACTTAGTACCAAATAAGCTTCTGAGATGCTTTTCTCTTCCTGTTACTCAGTGAGTCAGCCTGACACCTGTGTTCCCATGGAGGCTGTGGGGGATCCACATACTGTGACTGTTTCCATGGATAGCAATGAAATCTCCATGATCATCAATTCTATCAAAGAAGAATGTTTCCGATCAGGGGTAGCAGAGGACCCTGGAGGATCAAAGGCTCCCAGCATAGATGGGAAGGAAGATTTAGATCTGGCTGAGAAGATGGATATTGCTGTGTCTTATACAGGTGAAGAGCTGGACTTTGAAACTGTTGGAGACATCATTGCCATCATTGAAGACAAGGTAACTATTCAGCAAAGCCTAAAAGAATCTCTCATGGGTCCTACATAGGCTTCTCTCCTCAGCCTCTCCTTGCTTCTCGTAGTAAGAATTATGTAAGCAAACAAGTCTTCTGCTTCTTCCCATCACCATCTCTGTAGTTTCAAAGCCCTTTGGTACTGACATAGTAGTTGTCTCCCCAGCCATCCTTATGTTACTAGTTTATACAGGACAGGTACCTGTCCATTGGTTGCTTCTACTACTTGGAGAAGATGGAGAGAGAAGCTGCAGATTCAGGCCATCTCATTTGGTGCTAACAGAATTGAGGGACTTGGGCTTCTTTCTGTGACTTCAACAGTGTATGTATTATGGGACAGGTAGATGATCATCCTGAAGTGCTGGATGTGGCAGCAGTGGAAGCAGCACTTTCATTCTGTGAAGAGAATGATGATCCCCAGTCCCTGCCTGGACCCTGGGAGCACCCTATCCAGCAGGAGCGGGACAAGCCAATGCCTCTCCCTGCACCAGAGATGACGGTCAAGCAAGAGAGGCTGGACTTTGAGGACACAGAAAACAAAGGAATTCATGAACTGGTGGACATCAGGGAGCCCAGTGTTGAGATCAAAATGGAACCTGCAGAACCAGAGCAAGGGATTTCAGGGGCTGAAATAGTAGCAGGAGTTGTTCCAGCCACAAGTATGGAGCCACCGGAACTCAGGAGTCAGGACTTAGACGAGGAACCCAGAAGTACTGCAACTGGAGAGATTGCTGAAGCAGATGTTTCCAGTGGGAAAGGCGATGAGACTCCACTTACAGCTGTAAAGACAGAGGTATTTAAGATCAGGGGCTGGAAGGATGGAGGGTTATACCTTAGGTAAGAAGTGACAGTTTAGGCCTTTGGTTTTCCTGTTTCATTCCTGAATTCTGACATGTTTGATGTGTCCAAGGCACATAGATGTGATCAGTACTATATATACTTATCCTATTCCTGTTAAGGTGACCATTAGAATCATGTTATGTGGGTAGAACTTAGAATTTCTTCTATGGTCTCATCATTGAAGAATAAAATTGTATAAGCTGTAGTGATTTACCAGTACTTAGTGTATTTGTTCTTTTTGGTCTTCAGGCATCCCCTGAAAGCATGTTGTCTCCATCACATGGCTCAAATCCCATTGAGGATCCTTTAGAGGCAGAGACTCAGCACAAGTTTGAAATGTCAGGTAAATAATGCCAGGAAATCTATATTCTGTAACTAACTTGAAATCGTTTGCTTTGGCTTTTGAGGGATTTTGTGGGTTGTGGGCAAGTAGAGGAGGCAGAATAGGTCAGCATGGAAAGGAGAGCTGCAGGGGATTATTGTCCATAGGAAGGGGAAGGCTAAGGTGGAAAAATCTTCAGGTAGTCTTTCTCTCCTCTGCAGACTCATTGAAAGAAGAATCAGGGACTATTTTTGGAAGCCAGATAAAGGTATTTCAGACTTTTCTTTATCCCTCTTGCTATGTGACTAGATTTCCCTATAGCACTACCTTTTTCATGAATTTCAGTAAACTCCCATCCAGTTAAGGAGTTGCATGGCGAAAAGCTGCAGTGGACAGTCAGGCATAGGGGGAGTTCTATGGCAACATGTGCTTCCCATCTGAAAGAGTTTGTGAATGTCACACAGACCTTTCTTTGCATATAATGCACAAAGAAGCTTTGATACATCCAAAGTGATTTGGAGTGAATAGGGATACCAGAGCCAGCGAGAACATATAAGAAATCAGATTATTAATTACACTATCCAGAGAAAAATCATTCAGCGTTTTCCTTTTAGAATTACTAAGCGGTAGTAATAAACAGACTTAAAGTAATGTGATGTGAGCTTGCTCCATCAGATGAGACACAAAATAAAACTATTTTTGATAACTTTGTACCCAGGGTCAGAGTTCCTCTCAAGAGCAAGGGGAAAGAAGGAACGCCTCTTAGCTTAGTCTTAAGTAAGTAGCTTTTTTTTTCTTCCTTTTAAAAAGATCCTGGGTCTTATTCTTTGTCCAGGTTCTGAATTACTTGATCAGTCAGTGTCTGTAAGTAGATGGTAGTATAAGTGATAGAGGTCTCAGTCAGGAAACAGTGTGAGGCCATTTTACAGAACTGAGCTAACCCAAAGACAGATCATTTTTAATGACGCTTTGCTGGATAGCTTTGCTTGCATTTGTTGACTGGAGCACACTGTGTCTAAGGATGCCCCAGGTGAGGATGAGGAGGAAGATGGAGTCAGTGAAGTGGCCAGCCTAGAGGAGCCTAAGGAAGAAGATCAAGGAGAAGGCTATTTGTCAGAAATGGATAATGAACCCCCTGTGAGCGAGAGTGATGATGGCTTTAGCATACACAATGCTACGCTGCAATCCCACACACTGGCAGACTCCATCCCCAGCAGCCCTGCTTCTTCGCAGTTGTGAGTATCTGAGATTCTTTCTTTGAGGTCAAGGCAGTGAAGGTGAGAAGGAGGAGAGGATCTTTTCTTTAATCTTACTTTTTCTTCTTCCCTTTCTTGGCCTGGAACAAACAGTTGACAAGAAATAATTAGGACTTTTTTTTTTGACTTATGCCTAGTGGGGCTCATATATTTCTTTTATTTCAGTTCTGTCTGTAGTGAGGATCAAGAAGCTATTCAGGCACAGAAAATCTGGAAGAAAGCCATCATGCTTGTATGGAGAGCTGCAGCTAATCATAGGTGAGTGGGCTTTACCAATCAGTGGGAACATTTTCTTCTGCTGCTCCTCATTGTTGGTGACTAGAAAAAAGTCTGAGTTGGCTTATATGGGCCTGGGGGCATTGGCTCTTACAACTTTCAGCTGCTTAGATCAAGTTCCCTCACCTGTGCTTCTGGAGGATCGCTAAGTCAGTAATTGTACCTTATTCTTTTTGGACAGGTATGCCAATGTCTTCCTGCAGCCTGTTACAGATGATATAGCACCTGGCTACCACAGCATTGTACAGAGGTAAGCCATGATCTGTTCAGCATGCTGTCTTGCCTGAATTATAAGTTGTCTAGGCTTGGTGGATTTTTGCTTTAGACTGTTAAGTTTAAAGCAGATGTTTTTTGCTGTGAGTAAGGGTGACCAATCATTTGGTCTGATCATTTCAGTGGCTGGATCACCAATGATAGTCTAAAAGAATTAACCCCCTTTATTACCTTTCTCAATACTTAATTTATAGACTGACTTTGGTTTTTGGGTTAAGTGCATGTTTTGGGGTGAGGGGTTAGCATTTGAGTCCTGCCAGCTAAGACTGCCAGGTTGATATGGTAATAATACATTCAGGGATCTAGTTGAGTCCTCTTCCCTTCTCTGTGCCATTTACCCCTGTTCTTTTTTTAGGCCTATGGATTTGTCAACTATTAAGAAAAACATTGAAAATGGACTGATCCGTAGCACAGCTGAATTTCAGCGTGACATTATGCTGATGTTCCAGAATGCTGTAATGTATAATAGCTCAGACCATGATGTCTATCACATGGCAGTAGAAATGCAGCGAGACGTCTTAGAGCAGATCCAGGTACTTTGAGGATCTTTAGTGTTTTAGCAAGGTTGAAATGCAAATACTCAAGGGAAGGATTCATATTGATGTTAGAAAGGGGTGCAGTGGCTTTTACTTGAAATAGCATCAGGAACACAGGAACATAAAATTTTGTTCTTGCTGGATTCATGTTGGTTTTCTCATGTTGGTTTGGTGAAAGTTGTGGGAGAATATGGCCATGCCCATGGCCTGCAGTCATGCATTCCTTAATGACGAGGATCCATTCTGAGAAACGCCTCATTAGGTGATATTTTTGTTGTGTGAACATCATAGTATATACTTACACAAATCTAGACGGTATAGCCTACTACACATTTAGGCTATATGTTACTAATCTTATGGGACCACTGTCGTATATGGAGTCCGTCACTGACCGAAATGTGCAGTGCATGACTATATTCAACCCTTCTTGGGTAATAGCTTTAGTTTCATGGAGTTTTTAAATAAAATTTTTATAAAATGCTGAATGTATATTTTTAAATTACATTAAGTATGTACCTAGCAGACGATCATCAGATAGAGTTTCTTTTCCCTTTTCATCACAGATAACCTATTTGTATCCTGCAGTTGCATTGCCAGGCACCCTTGGCATATTGAACTTGGGATATTGATCTTGAAGGGATGTTGTCTATCTCTGCAGTCTGCCAAATTACTTAAATTGCTGAATGATTTTTGGTTCATCTAGTTTTATTCTCTTTCTCATTATTAGAGCAGAGAGGTTTTTTGTTTTTTGTTTTTTGTTTTTTTAAGGAAGATTAGCCCTGAGCTAACGTCTGCTGCCAGTCCTCCTCTTTTTGCTGAGGAAGACCGGCCCTGAGCTAACATCCGTGCCCATCTTCCTGTACTTTATTCGTGGGATGCCTGCCACAGCATGGGTTGCCAAGTGGTGCCGTCTGCACCCAGGATCCGAACCGGTGAACCCTGGGCCGCCAAAGCGGAATGTGCACACTTAACCACTGTGCCACTGGGCCGGCCCCTAGAGTAGAGAGATTTTGATCCTATATTATAGCAAAAAAAAGTTAGAGCCCTTTGCATTTTCAGATTCTTTGTCATGCACAACTAGAATTAAAACCTAATATGCTGAACTTCTAATCAGTCAATATGTATTTGAATGCTGTTTGCAGAAGGATACTATACAGAGTCCTTCTTACAAAACCCAAGTTGTCTTAATTCTTCCCTACTGGATCAGGTCTCTAAGGCCAACCCTATTTCTTCTACAGCAATTCCTGGCCACACAGTTGATTATGCAAACATCTGAGTCTGGGATCAGTGCTAAAAGTCTTCGAGGGAGAGATTCTACCCGCAAACAGGATGCTTCAGAGAAGGTGAGGAGACCAAGAAAGAGCCTATGTGCTAGTGTTCACTGCCAGAAGTCTGAAGCATCCAAGGAACCTTGTGTTAGTACTTGGTATTGCTGGACTTCTATGTTCCAACAGTGTATAGACATGTAGATCTTAGAATGGTGGTGGTTTGCTTCCATCCAAACATTGAAGAAACTTGCTGTGACTGGAAGGCCCAGTCACATGGGAGAAATTGTGAGCTGAGTGAGTGAATTATTAATTCCTCTGAGAGTGTGCTCGCAAGGTGGGGGAAATGTCTTAGCTTGCAGCAGTTGGGGACCATCAGTTTGTGTTCTAGAGGCATAATGGCCAGATTGCTTTTGGATCTCTTTCCTCTTGTTCTTGAGTTTTTAAATTTTGTCTTTGTGTGTGTGTGGTGCTTATGTCTCTGTCCTGAGGTTTGGGGTGCTTGCGGCTGAAAGTTTCCGTGGAACCTGATCAGTGTTTGTTTGTCCTCTAACAGGACAGTGTCCCCATGGGCTCTCCTGCCTTCCTTCTCTCTCTCTTTGTAAGTATTGAATGGCTGCAAGGGGCGGTGTTGCCACAAAGATTCTCAGCTCCTGCTGGGGGTGGGTGGCAGAGGGAAATTGAACATGCAGACTGTGGCAGTGTCTTGAACTTCTGTTTATTCAGGTCATGGAATAAGAAACTGTGTCGTCTTCCGCATTCCTGTCTTTCTGCATGTGTGTGTGTGTGTTCTGGGTAGGACTGTTTATGAGTTCCCTGGGCTGAAATAAGGTATTCTTGGTAAGGATCTAGGATGCACCTGCTCCTCATTTCTTGACTCCACCTTTTGCCAATTCTTTTCTTACAAGTGGAAGATTGCTTAGAACAGCAGCTGCTAGCTGGCTTTTTAAAAAATGTTCCTTATACCACCAGATATTCAGCACATAGTTCTTTTTGCTTTTTCCCTAATACTAAGTTGCAAGACTGATGCCTGAGACACAAATTTAAGATAAAGATCTCAGTAACAATGACCAATGCATACAATAGTGTCTGGTGGAATTAGAGATAAGCTTATTAGCAAAGATAGTCTAAAGACTTTCAGTCTTTTCTGCCATGAATTGAATGACTCTGTGACTCTGTTGTTCATTATGGGGCACTGAGGCATGATGTAATGGAAGGGCATCAGGCTAGAAAACCACATGATCTTAAATTCACCGGATTATCTCTTGGAGCCTTGTTTTCCTCATCTGTGTGATGGAGCTAATATAATGAGGTACCTGTCCAGCCTACCTCACAGGGATGTTGTGAGGGTAAAATAAGATAATAGATATGGAACTGGCTTGAAAAAAAATTAAAGTGCTATACAAATGCAAGGTGGTATTTTTATTCTTACTGTTGTCTCAAAGGCAACTTGTGTTCATGAGCTCTAAAAATTTTAGAGTCCTTGCCTGTTAGAAATGTAAAAATGGCCTGGCCCAGCAAAAGTGTTCACTAGTTCATCTCGCCTACAGGCCTCAGCCTGTACCACGGACAGAACACTATAATCTCCATTCTTTCTTGTTGGCCTGCAACAGTGACTCTGGATCCCCAAGCAATTGGCTGGCTGTTGCAAGGCTGGTTAATAGGATCTTTTATCTATTGAAGACAGCAAAATATTGCACAAGAGGAAGGAGCTGGGCTGCAGGGAGAGAGCAGCAGATGGAAAGAAGCCTTCTGATTGTCCTGATCTCATGGAAAACAACTGTCAGGAGGTGCTAGGGAACTAGTGCCAGGGTCAGTCTGCAGGAAAGGCCTTTCTTATAGGGACCAACAGCTGGACAGGTATGTTAGCCAAGAATCTCACTATCCACTGCCCTTTCTGACTCTCCCACCTTTCTTTTACTCTTCCTGTTCCTTTGTATATGATTTGGGGCCTGGGTGGGATGACTGATAGTCATTCTGTGGGACCCCAGGTAAACTCTGGCGCCCTCTTTGGTGGGCAGGAGCACGACTCTCTGTCCTCTATTTCCTCTTACAAACTACTACCAGGTGCTTTTTAGCCTACTCTATGGGAAGACAGATATATATACCCCTCATTTCCTGGATTTTTCTGCTGATTCTCTTCCCCACTCCCCCAAAAAACCAAATCCCCAGCATTCTTGTTGCACCTTCTCTGTTACTTCCTAACCAACTCATTCATGCTGCCTTTCTTTGTTTGCCTCTCATTTAGGATGGGGGAACCCGGGGCCGTCGCTGTGCCATTGAAGCAGATATGAAGATGAAAAAATGAAGCCTCAGAGTACACTTATCAGGCTGAACCTGAAATAGAAGTAAACAAGATAGAGCTTGGGCTTGTGGGCCCAGTTCCAGAAGTGGAAGTTACAGAAGAGGAGGCGCCTGGGCCATGTGACATGAACTGGGAAAATCTCTTTCAGAGAGTTGGAGTAACACAATTGCCTGTTTTAGGGCAAAAATCATGGGCTGTGTTAATGTCCTACTGTGTAGCTAGCAGATTGTAGCTAGTTTGTACTGTCTTGTGAAGTGTACAGACTTTCTTTAAAAAAACTCTGTGAAATGTGTATGTATACAATAAACTCTGAAAGAAAAGAAAACTCTAGCCTTGGTGTGTTCTTTGTGTGTGTGTATGTGTAACTTGTGATTTCTTCTGCATAATAACTTTCATCATTTGTGAGAGTGAGATTGTTAGAGGGGATAGTGGTCTTGTAGTATGAATTGTTCTTCTACAGCTCAGAGAAGGTAAGTAACCAAGATTGAATTTATAATTAATATTTTAAAGTGTTGCATTGTACAATAAGGACTATATTATTCAACTTTTCTTGAATTTTTGGGAAAACTTAAGGTTTTCAGAGTTCTGTTCCTGGCATTGTTTAAAGAAGATTTGAGCATGGATGTGGGTAGCACTGATTTTTATCCCGGACATTTGTCCTCCTTAATACTATCTTTGCAGGTGGTATTTCTGGGATAGTATTTTACTATTCCTTCTATCTTTTTCTCTGTGTAGGGTTCTTGTGTGTTTTAGAATTCATACCATTGATGTTTGAAGGCTAAACTCAGTTTAAGAGTTAGCAAATTTATCACCTGAGTTTATTCCCACTTCTCTTATTAAGTAAAAACTATCTCAGTGAAATGAATTAGTTAGAAGTCTTATTATAAAGAGATGGAGATTGATAAAGTATTATCTAGTACTTTGAGCCTTCTTGAGAAAGATGGGTTTTAGAAAGATGATTAGAAGTCACAGATCTTTTTGGCTTAGAACTAAAGCTTGTTAGGATACTAAGGAAATAGAAGATACTGTCCTTGTGAGGTGAGAGAGAGGAGTTCAGTCAATCTAGGAGTTAGTTAGAAAATTAAACAACTACAGGATATTCCCAAAACAGTCTGCAAACATGCATGTGAAGTAAGCAATGAAACCCTGAAGGTTGGAGAAGTTTGTGGAGGAGGTGGTCCATTAAAGGACACAGATTTTGAGTTGGTAGAGAAGGTGATGGATGAGCTTTAGCAAGCTGAGTTGAAGGTATAGGCATCTGTGGTGGGAGCAATAAGGAGACCAATGTCATTAGAAGGGATCATATTAAGGAATAGTGAAGTACAGATAACTGGGCCAGTGGGACAAAATAGGGCTTAACGTATGTAGGACTTTGAGTGGCAGATTGAGAAATTTATATCTGAGGTGATAGTTACTGTAAAGCCTTGATTAGGGAGGCTGTCTGTTCAGAGTAGATTGGATTAAAGATAAATGACCAGGAGGCTGTGGCATTTATTTAGGAACAAAGGATGAGCATTGAGAAAAACTGGAAGAAAATTGGGAAGTAGACTTGCTTACTGAATACAAGAGAAGGAAGAGTCAAAACAGGATTAAGAAAATAGTGTTGATAAGGATAAAGAAATTGGGGAGAGCAAATGATTTTGGAGATATTCAGGAAGAAAAGTGATTTTAGTTTTAGAAATGCTGAGTTGAAGTAGGATAGGATACCTAAAGGGAATTGACTTTTGGGTACATGGGGAAGTGAGACCAGAATGCATATAAGAAGTAAAGGTGGAGAGATTTGGGAGCCACTTGAATAGAGATCAAAGTTGAAACCTCAGTTTTTTAAGGAAACATGAATAAGGAAGCAGAGGACCGAGCAAGAACATAGAAGACAAAGATTTATTGAAAGTTGTAAAAGGTAGAGGACAAAGGGGTAAGAAAGCCAAGGTAGTGTAGTGTAATGAAAGCAAGGGAAGATATTTTAAAAACTTGATGCTGCGGTTCTCATTCTGAGAAGTCAGAGTTGGATATGACCAGAAGGATGCCACAGGTAATCTTAAGGTGTGCTTTGAAGAGTCAATGGTTGATAGGTTAAAAATGTCTATATGCTGAGAAAGAATCCTTTGTTCCTCAAATTTATTGCCTTGCCATTGAGTTTAAGGGTGATTTGGGATAGAGGACTTCTGTTCAGTTAGCTATGCTCTAGTTTTTTCTCTTCCAGTTGTTCTCATACTCTTTTGGAGTATGAGGAAATCCAAGAAAAAATAATTATTGGGTAACACTGTTTGACGTGGGGCTTTTTCTTTATTCCCAGTGACAGATCATTTGGTCTCCCGGTGTCTCCCTTCAGCTAGCTTTTACTCTTCCTAGTAATGACTGGAAAGAAACTTCTGGCTCCTTATCTTTCTCCTGAACTTGGGAGATGGAAATGCCTTAGGGATATTGATCTGAGTGAATGAAATGCATCTTTTTCTGTGTATTTACAGATGGGACATGAGTGGGTTTGGTTGGATTCTGAACAAGACTATTCGAATGACTCTGAGTTGAGCAACGACTGCAGGTCCCTCTTCAGCTCATGGGACTCCAGTCTGGATCTTGATGTGGGCAGTTGGAGGGAAACTGAGGAGCCAGGTGCTGAGGAACTAGAAGAAAGCAGCCCAGAGAGAGAACCTAGTGAGCTGCTTTTGGGGGATGGAGGCAGTGAAGAATCTCAGGAAGAGGCAGAGCAAGTCAGCTGCCAGAACCTCCTCCACTTTCTCTCTGAGGTAATGGGGAGCCACTATTCCCAAAGTTGGAAAAGTCTCAACTTTCTGAGAGAATGCTTACCTGTACACATTTCTACCACTCTTAATACTGTTTACTAAAATGAAAGCTCCACAGTGGCAGGGACTAAGTTCATTGCTGTGTCTTCAGCACTTGGTGCTAATACAAAATATGTGCCAAATATGTACTTTTTGACTGAATGTTCTAAGACCCCAGTTATTAGGAGCCTGAGTCATAGGAAATGGAATTTCGGTATGCAGGACTGCCTTATGAGTATCCTTGCAATTCGTTCTTTCAGAGTCAGGGGAGGTGACACCCAAACTCTCCTTGAAGCTTATAACATGATGACTTCAAGGCAGTATTTTACAGAGTCCTTATTACCTGGTTAAGGGCTGAGGACCAGAAATGAACAGAATTGGAAAGAGAGTTTATATTTATGTGGCAACTGCACACATTCAGGAGAACCTAGGTCAAGATCAGCAAGAATCCAGTTAAAATGTTGCCACTTCTATCTGCATTCTGCGTCAGACAAAATTTTCCGCAGTTTTGTAGACAGCCACTCTCAACTGATCAGAGTTGACACTTGAGCTGAAAAATTAGAACATAAGCTCCTTGAAGAACCAAGAACCATATCAATCTTGTTTTCTGTTAGGTCCCTAGCAACTAGTCCAGTGCCTGTGTATAGAAGATATTTGATAAATTTTAAATGATTGAATGAATGAATTAACCTATTTGCCGTCTCAGACTTAGTCACAGGGGCAGTATAATCATATGGCATTATTGATATGGATGATGATTTCCATTGGTGTTCCTATGCATCTAACAATAAACTATGATTGCAGGTAGCCTATTTAATGGAGCCATTATGCATTAGTAGCAAAGAATCAAGTGAAGGCTGCTGCCCTCCATCTGGTACCAGACAAGAGGGAAGGGAAATTGAAGCCGCTGAAGGAGAAGGGGAGCCCTTCAGAGAGCCTGAAGAGCTTTCAGCCAAGGTAGACCCCTTGGTAGTTGAAAAGAGGTCACTGGGAGAAAATAGAAGCCTGGAGGTGGCTCCAGCTCCTTCAGATATTTGTGCAGTTCAGGGACTACCCACAGAGAGTGAAGAGGTAAGTGAATAATTTAAACCAGCAGTCAGATTGGTCCTCCACACAGGGAAGCAGAACAGCGTGGTTAGAGCACATAGGCTAACTCCTGAAGTTCAGCTAACCTGGGTCCAGATCCTGGTTTCAGCACCAATTAGTTGTGCCACCTTAGGCATGTGAGTGAACATTTTAGAACCTCAGTTTACTCTGCTGTAAATGGATTATAGTGTTCTTTCCTCACAGGTTTGCTGTGAGGTTTAAATGAGACAATTCATTTAAAGCACTTAGCATAGTGCCTGGCTTATAGTAGGCAATCAGTAAAATTTAGAGTGCCATTATCATTAATATTATCTGACCAGCTAGACTAGTTAGCTCCAGGGCCACAAGTGATAATGGCAGTTTTAAAAGAATGCAGCATCCGTCTAGAATTGAATTTATTGCTTTTTCACTTTTTCTTGGGGTACAAAGTTCTCCAGCAAGATTGTTACCAATAATTCACTGACAGGTCTAGTTAAGTCACCTTTTTCTAATTTCTTTTATAGCTTTATATAATTGGCCTTTTCTCACCTTAAAGTCAACCTTCCTTTACCCCATACAAGTAAAATTACCTTGCAGATAGTAAATCTCTTTCTAAAGTTTCCTTTGTTTCTTGGCATTCCCAGGGGGAGGTTCAGCAAGAATCCAAAGAGGAGGACCTGGGTGAAGGGTATGTGTCAGAGATGGAAGACCAGCCCTCTGCAGGTGAGTGTGATGATGGCTTCAGCATTCCGGAGACTCCTCTGGTGGATATCCTTTTCAGTCGTGCTACCTCCTCAAAGCTGTAAGTATAGATTTTTATCCGAGGCTCTTAAGTTTCATACTTTTACTTCTATTTATGCCCATTTGAATTTCTTCCCAGGAACATGGATTACTTTTGTAAATTAAAAAAAAGGCAATTAGAGTTGGAAAACAGTAGCAATAGAATTAAGTATAATTTTATTGTATAACTAGAAGTCTGTATGCTTTTCTTTTATAAAACAAGTCTGTTTCATCAACATTAAGAATCTCTTTTATAAATAACCCTTCTCTCTAATTGCTTTCTATTTATTTAGGAAACATTGCTGCATCAGATTGTACCTTAAGTCTAATGTTATGCAAACTATCCTTTTAAATATGCTAAAACAGCTCCTATTAACTTGAAATTCAAAATTATTTTAAAGTTATCATCTCCGTTCTTTCTTTTTCACGAATCTTGGGAAATTGTTTATATAATAGTCTCATCTTTTTATAAATAATTATGAGGCTAAGGGCACATTTTAGAATCTTAATTTTTCCTAAGTGAATTTTTTTTAAATCAGAAAAACAAAGTTTATTGGTTTTTTTTTTTTTTGAGGAAGATTAGCCTTGAGCTAATATCTGCTGCCAATCTTCCTGTTTTTGCTGAGGAAGCCTGGCCCTGAGCTAACGCCCGTGCCCATCTTCCTCCACTTTATATGTGGGATGCCTACCACAGCATGGCTTGCCAAGTGGTGCCATGTCCACACCCGGGATCTGAACCAGTGAACCCCGGGCTGCCGGAGAGGAACATGCGAACTTAACTGCTGCGCCACTGGGCCGGCCCCTAAACAAAGTATTTTTGTTATGGTAATAAATAGTTCTGTTTCTGGGCCTAGCCTTGTATCTATCTATTGAGAGAAGATAACATGATCTCTCTTTTTTTTTTCCTTTACTACATCCCAGATCCACCCACATTATCTGTGGAAAGGCAAGCAAATAGTTATTCTAGCCTTCTTTTGTTTAAGATACCGAACCATGCATATATATTTTTTTAAATAGCAGACTTTAAATTTTGGTTACGCAGAAAGAATACAGCTTAAAATCTAGGTTGTTGAAGAATTGCTTCCTTTGCTTTTCTGTAACTCCCTGTGTAAGTATGAGCAGCTGGCCTATTATGACTATTCAAAAAACAGGAAATCTCTAATCTGGGACATTTTCTTTCATAACATTTCAGCATCTTGAATGGCAAACTACACACTCTTATCTTAGAAATTAGATTAAACACAAAATCTTTATTAGAACGCAATAGATAGTAGTAATTGAGTCTGCTTGGCCAGATAGTTTAAGGGGAGATAGAAAGCTGAGTTCTTGTCTAATCATTGGGGAAGCTTAAAACTTCTTTGAAAGATAGACATTCTCCAAGTGCCTCTTTTCTGGCTTCTCCCTTAGTTTGTATTGACTCGCAGGAGTAAAGAGAAGTAGAGCCTTTGTAGCACCAGTCCAAGTCTGTAGGTCCTTTCCACTCCCACACTTTTACTTGTAGTTTTTTGACATGCATTTCTAAATACATAGAGATAAAGGTAAGCAAGGGATTATTTCTTAAAACATTGCAAAGGTGATTGATTATGAGGTTACAGAACCTAGCGCAGCACCTTTCACATAATGGAAACTTACTAAATATCTGTTGCGTTGGTGTATGAACAAGATTGCACCATACCAAGGAGCTATTGTTCATTCTGGTTTGCTGACTAGAAACAAAGGAAGATGTTTGTTTTAGGCTTTACCTGCCTTGTTTTGATAGGGTTCTGGGTTTAAGGGTATGTTGATTTTTGTGGTATGTAATTTAGATGAGGTGAGATGTTGCATCATGAAAATGAGTAGTTATGTAGAGTTGCTCAAATTGGATAAAAGTAAAACGAGATGTGAGTTGTGCTCAAATGAACGCACACAATACAGTACATAAAGCAAAATGAGGGTGCAAAACCTTAGGTGTGAAGAGAGCCCATTTAGAGAGTATAATGTAGTGTGTAAAGTGGGAAGTGCAACATGATGTTTAACTTTGGAGTAAACAGAAAACTTGCCAACTGGGAAAACTATAAAATGACATAAAACATTGCAGCTCCAGAGAAAAACTAAATAAATTAGGCAGTTTAGCCCAGAGAAGGAAGGGCCCTGAGGAGAAATGAATTTTTCTTAGGTATTTTAACTATTACTATATAGAAGAGAGTGAAAAGGAAAAATGTTTAAATTGTAGCATTCAGATGAAACATAAGAGAATTCCTTGGAATGTGAAACCAAGTATTTCTTTCTCTGGAAGTATAGGAGAAATACTTATTAATGTGGCATATTTCTGCATAAAAACAGGATCAGATTCATTTATTAAATACTTAATCGAGCACCTACTATGTGCCAGGCACTTGTGAAACATCAGTGAACAAAGATCACTTTCATAGACCAGTTCTTTAGAGTCACAGGTGCTGAAGAGCAAATCAGCAAGTCCAAGAGGCAATTGTAGATTTGTAGTATGCTTTATGAAGTAACCACTTCATTCGATAATAGTGACCAATGAGAGAATACTTACAGAATTTGGGGTCTCTTATGGAAGCATTAAATATGTTTTTATTCTTATGGTGTTATTTCCTTCAGATGTTAACTAGGAACACTATGTGTTGAGAAAACTTCTTTGCCCACCTTGGGGAGACAGAATACCATTTGTGAAGTTACTGTTTCTTTTCTGTCCTATTTTGTCCCATAGGTCTGATCTAGGCCAGAGTGACCCTGTTCAGGATCATTTGCTATTTAAGAAGACTCTCCTGCCAGTCTGGAAGATGATTGCCAGTCACAGGTAGGTCTCTTAGCCATTCTTGGCATTCACAGCCACACTTCTCGTTTAGAGCAACTTTCCAGAATTTCTTCATCCTCTCTTGGTTTGTCCTTTAACAGGTTCAGCAGTCCATTTCTGAAGCCTGTGTCAGAAAGGCAGGCCCCAGGATACAAGGATGTGGTGAAAAGGTCAGTGGAAAAGGGGTCAAGAAAGGTTGGTTGCTTTTATATATGTCTTTTCATACTTTGTTTCCCATCTATTAGATTATGTCCTTATTTCATTTACATTACTTACAAATTCAAGATGTATTTTATAGCTGAATAAGTTTGTAAAGTTATGGTGAGCTCAGTCTTCATTTGAGAAGGAAGGCAGGGAACAAAAGGATAATATAGGTTTTTGTTTTCAGTATTGGCTTTTTTTTTTTTTTTTTTTTTGAGGAAGATTAGCCCTAAGCTAACATCCATGCCCATCTTCCTCTATTTTATATATGGGATGCCTGCCACAGCATGGCTTCATAAGCAGTGTGTAGGTCCACACCCAAGATCTGAACCAGGGGACCCTGGGCTGCTGGAGCAGAGTGCACAAACTTAACTGCTACACCAGTGGGCTCGCCCCTCAGTATTGGCTTTTAAGTAAAATGATCCATTCATTATTATCTTACATTAGCCTTTGGTAGTTTTTGACACTGTTCTGTTGGAGCAAAACATTAAAAGGAAACACCGTCTTTATTCAGCCAGTTATAGGTGTGCTAAGGCAAAGATGGTAATCCCAATGGATGTTACAAACATTGGATGATTGCGGTATTTTGGATTTTTATAGCATAATTGGTCGAAAATGCTGTCATAAAGCAGTGTGTTACTTACTTGTAAAATTGAACCAAAGTTGTTTTATTTAGCAAGATCTGGTAATTTAATAAAATGACTGATTTTAATCTTTGTTCCAATTAATTTTGCTTGAGATTTGTGAAAAATCACTGATTTTGGCACAATAAACTAATACTACATTAACAGAAAAAAAAAATAAAAGTAAGAAAAAAAAAGCAGTGTGTTAATGGAGTATGAAAGAACAGGAAAGTACCTTTGGAGACAGACTCCTTTATTCTCTGGAGGAGGAAACTAAGGCTCAGAGGTGGTCATGACTTGCCTGTGATCAATAGTGAACAGCACAGCTAGAACTAAACCCCAGATCCCTACCTCCCAGTTCAGCCCTCTTTCTACACTGCTGTGCCTTCTCTTATATACCCACTTTCTATATCTCATTAAATAATTATTTATCCTAATATTCACTTGATTCTCACTCTTTTCATCTCCATGAAAGAAGAAAAAATTCTTAGCTTTTGATTATGTATTAAGAGAAGTAGATTAAATACCTAGTATATAACTACACATTGTAAACAGTCAGTCAGTAACTACCATGTAGTTACAATGATCGTTGGAGCTCTTTACAACTTTGGTACTTGGGGTCAGCACTCCCCCTACAATAATAGAGTGTAGTGGCTGGGCCTCAGGGCTCTGGAGTCAGGCTGCCTCTGAATTGCAACTGGGGCTGTGTGACTTTGGGCAAGTAATTAACCTCTTTAGATCTCAGTTTCCTCATTGCCAGTTGGTGATAATAATGATACCCACTTTATAGGTTTACTGAAAGGATCAAGTGAGTTCATATACCTAGCATTACGCTTGGCCTGTTGTACACAGTCAAATGTTAGCTGCTGATGCTATTTTATTATCTGATGGGGATTATTATCTTTATTACTGTTTTCATTAAGAGCTGGGTAGTTCTCCAAGAGAACGTATTAGGTCACCCACCGCATGTTCCACATGAAGGTTTGATTTCCTCTGGTTTCTCTTGGCCGCCTCTAGACCCATGGACTTGACTAGCCTGAAAAGGAATCTGTCTAAGGGACGGATTCGCACCATGGCTCAGTTCCAGAGGGACCTGATGCTGATGTTCCAAAATGCTGTGATGTACAATGACTCTGATCATCATGTATACCATATGGCTGTGGAGATGCAGCGAGAAGTCTTGGAGCAGATTCAGGTACTGTACATAGAGAACTGCAAGAAAAAGGAGAGTAGTCTCTGGAATCTGATTTTAGAAAGTCTGTGAGACTAAGGGTGATGTTGAAGTGACCTTGTGCTCCTAGAGTTTGTGTTTAGAGGTGATTCAAGGCCCTGAAGGATTGACGTACGTGCTAGTTAAGAAAACCCTGAGCCTCTGCAAGACCAGCTTTAATAGATAGTGAAGTAAAGTAGTCCAGGAAAGCAGGCAGCCGTGAAGAGCTCTCAAGAGAGCTGGGGATAGATAAAGTAACAGGAGCTCCTGCTTCCCAAGCTTCAAGTTAGAGGGCTAAACATGCAAACCAGAGGCTGGAGTCACTTTCTATATTTTGGTTGCTACACTTGTTATTAGTGTATGTTCACACTGTCCCATCTGTAGGGGATAAGACATATAGCCAGAAGAAAACATTTGAGGGTTTCTTTTATGGGCAGCATCATACTTTAAGGAAAACAGCATAGTCAAATCTCTTTGCAGAAAAATAAAATTGCATTCAAACCTCTGTTGCTTTGAAGATTCATAGCTTGTTATCTGCCTTGACCCTGTAGGTGCTGAGTATTTGGTTAGACAAAAGAAGAGACTTAAATAGTCTGGAGTGAGAAGCAGCCGACTTCATGGATGGTGGAAAACCTGTCTTGTTAACCTGGAGCCGCTACCCTGAACTTTTCTGGAATTTGGACCTCTCATTGAGACTCTGGCCCACAGAGGCTCCCACTACTTGTTTACCACTTCTCAGTTGTCTTTTCTAATAAGAATAATGCCTTAACTCACAACCAAGGAGTCAAAGGTGCCTGTGGTCATAATATATAGAAAATGGGGAGAGCTGAGCTTTGGGTTATGCCATAAATGTTGTCCACATCTTTGTTCCATAGGCTTAATTTAGAGGTAACTAGATTAGACATCTTATTACTCCTCTATAAATAAATGTTATTTCACAAGTCAAAGATTGCTTTTTAATGATGACAGAAGGTGGGAATAGGGGGGACAGTATCATCTGGTGAAATGAGTAAGGTATTTGACATGAGTTTTCTTCCATACACTGTTTGGAAGGAGGTGGGGTAGGATGAGGGGAGAGTGTATGTGATTTGCTTCATCATTTGTAAAGTGGAGATAATTGAAGTGTCCTTCAAATGTCTAGGAGGATGAGATAAGATAAATTATGAGAAATGCTGAAAGACATCTAGTCTTCTAAGATTTGCAAGGGGGATAAAAACGCCTGTGACTGGCTCCCTGTCTTGATTAAAAGGAACCGGCCAGAGGCTGTGAAGCACTCTGCTGGGATTGGCCCTCTGCAGCCACCGTCCTTAAGCAGGGCTTCAGGTCTCCTAGAAACCAGTTGTGGTGGCACTGGAGGAGAGGTGTTAAGGTGAGTCCCAGACAAGGGTCGGACTCGGAATCTGCAGCTGCAGCCCCGAAGGGCCCAGGGGACCTAGAGATTCTGCTTTCCAAACAGGCCTGACCTTCTGCGTGGTTGTTCCTGCCGGGCGGGGCTGGGCGGGGACAGGCGTAGCAGGCAGCTCATCTGCTGCTGGAGTGGCCGGAGGGATTGCCGACTCAGTCTGTTGTTGCTGCCCCGAGACTCTGCGCCAGTCCTAGGCCCTCGGATTGTCCCTTGACCTCTCCACCTCGAAAGCGCTTAGGAAAACCCAGAGCACGACTTAGTCGCAGAGTAGAAATCGTATTACTGAGACAGTGCTTATAGAAAAAGATCCGCAATTTCTAACTTTATAAATTAATAAAATCAAGCACCTAATGCTATTCTTAATCACGATTACATTAAATTTGGGGTGGGGGAATGCATGTCATTGCAGTTGATACCTGTCAAGAATCTCTTAAATTGTACCCTGAAAAACCAGAATGGAGATATCAATGCCCCCACCTCAGATATATGTAGAAAAAACTCTGGCCATTATCAAACCAGATATTGTTGACAAGGAGGAGGAGATACAAGATATTATTCTCAGATCTGGATTCACCATTGTTCAGGTAACTTCTGGGCACGTGATCGTGTCTTTTTCTCTCTGCTCCTTTTTTTATGTTTATGCAAATATGTTAATCTGTTTAGATCCTCAGTATTTAGCATTAAATTTAGGTTTATTCTTCTAAGTATAAAAGTTATATGTGATAGCTTTAAAAAAATTTTTTCACACTTCAAAAGGATGTGAGAAGTAAAATTCCTTTTCCTTTCACCTGTTCTCTCCCACCCCAACTCCCAGGCTCCAGAGAGAGGCAACCACTGAACACTTTCTGTTCTTCCAGGATTTTTTTAATGCATTTAAAAACATTTTTCCCCCCATAAAATAGGACAATCCCTCTCCCTCGACACCCTTCCACGTGAAGATTTGATTTCCTCTGGTTTCTGTTGGCCATTTGTAGACCCATTTACTTAACTAGCCTGAGATCTAAGGAAAAAAGCAAATTAAAAAGATACTGAGATACCATCTGGCAAAAATGTAAAAGTAAATGGCGCAGCCCCTTTGGAAGGGAATCTGGTGATTATTTTATCAATATTACAGAGGCATTTACCCTTTGACCCAGCATTCCTACTTCTGGGAACCCTTCCTGTAATCCATGTATTAATATGAGATGACATATATACAAGTTATTTTTTGCAGCATTGTGTATTTACCACCAAAAGGTTGAAAACAGCCCAGCGTTATAAACTCTAGCGAATCCACCAAATTGAATACTATGTGACTGATTGTAAAAAGAATAAGGAACCCTCTGTTACGAAAAAAAAAAGCAAGATTCAGAACAATGTGTAACAACCTTTTGTCATAGAGAAAAAGTGATATATATTCATGCTTGCCAGTATTTGCAAAATGAAACACTAAGAGATAAATAAACATAATAGTTGCGAGGCCAGCCTGGTGGTGCAGAGGTTAAGTTCGCACATTCTGCTTCTCAGCAGCCGCTGGTTCAGATCCTGGGTGTGGGCATGGCACTGCTTGGTAAAAGCCATGCTGTGCAGATGTCCCACATATAAAGTGGAGGAAGATGAGCACGGATGTTAGCTCAGGGCCAGTCTTCCTCAGAAAAAAGAGGGGAATTGGCAGTAATTAGCTCAGGGCTAATCTTCCTCAAAAAAATAAAAAAAGTTGCCAATTGAAGGCAGGGAAGAACAGGGTAGATTAGGACCAGGATATACCTTTTTATATTGCTTTGAATTTTTTAACCCTGTAAGTATATTACCCATTAATTTTAGAAAAAAACAAATATAAAAATAAGATAAAGATATCCATTTAAGTTTTTAAAAAAGTCCATCGTTTAAAAAGAATTAGTGACAAACTTAAATGGTTAATGTTAATTATAAATTAAAAATTAGTATAAATATTAATATTTAACACTTTGCCTAGTCAGCAGTACATTTCAGACCAAAGAAGGCCTTGGTATATTGTATGCTGCTTTTTTGTTTTAATCGTGATAAAATATATACAACATAAAATTTACCGTTTTAACCTTTTTTTTTTTTTGAGGAAGATTAGCCCTGAGCTAACTGCTGCCAATCCTCCTCTGCTTTATATGTGGGGTGCCTACCACAGCATGGCTTGCCAAATGGGGCCATGTCCGCACCCAAGATCCGAACCGGTGAACCCTGGGCTGCCGGAGAGGAACATGCGAACTTAGCCGCTGTGCCACGGGGCCAGCCCCAACCATTTTAACCATTTTTAGGTGTAGAGTTCAGTGACATTAAGCACATTGATGTTGTTGTGCAACCATCACCATTATCCATCTCTAGAACTTTTTCATCATTTCAAACTGAAACATTGCACCCATTAAACACTGACTCTCTGTTTACCCCCTCCCTAGGCCCTGGTAACTACTATTCTATTTCCTGTCTTTATGACTTTGACTATTCCAGGTATCTCATGTAAGTGGAATCATACAATATTTGTCCTTTGTATTGTGTGCTTTTAAGATAGGCTTTATTGTAGTTGGGAATCCATTGAACTTGAGGCTTACTTGTCCCATCTAGGGAAAACCTTCTGAAAAATGATGTGTCCTTTCAGTAGGTGGCAGTCTTTCCTTCACAAACTCATGGTTCCTTTTCTGATATTATTTAGTACCAGTGCTTTTCTTTGTGAAAATATTCATTCAAATTCTAAAATATTTTACCTGATCTAGTGACCAATGGATTCATTGATTCATTATCAACTTTAATTTAAGATGAGCCCTTCATTTTTATAATTATGCTGCATTAGCCAGCACACCTGCAGAAAGTAGCTTCCCCTGCTTGCTAAGGGGTATGTGGCAGGTAAGGGCTTACATTGTGACGGATGAGATTTTTATTTTTTAACCCAGCAACAGCAAGACTCCACACTAATATGCATAAGAATCACAAATACTAGCATGTCTTAGTTTTAAATAACAGAATCGTGGATTATACTAAATCAGGTGCTGTTGTAACTTGTCAAATTTCTTCTATTTCTCAACTATATGAATTTCAATATGAGCACAGATACAGCACCTTTTTTGTAGTAATTTGTTCTTGCCTGGTGAGAATGTCATGTTTGTCCAGTAGAGCCTGTTTGTACCAGTGCTGACCCACCTAGGTAAACATCTTTCCAGGCTTCTTGCTCTGGACAACCTAGGTTCCTCAGTACAAATCAAGCAATTTTACCAAGTTTCTCAAACCTGAGGACACATGATAGTTTTGGAAGGGGCTTTAAAAGGTAGGTCGCTTGGTAAAATTTACACTGTACTCTCAGGAAAATCTAACCCATTTTAGAAAGATGGATTTCTGCCTCAATCATGGAAATTTTTCAACCTTCACCTGGTGACTTATCTCCATGTTTCATCATCCTTACTCCAGCCAGAATTCTTCCTTGACGTCTACTTTGAATCCCTCTCTTATATTTTGAGCCTTTTCCCTCATGATCCACTTTTAGTGGAACTGAAAAACAGTAGTGATGAATGATTTTTTTTTTTTTAAGATTTTATTTTTCCTTTTTCTCCCAAAGCCCCCTGGGTACATAGTTGTGTATTTTTAGTTGTGGGTCCTTCTAGTTGTGTCATGTGGGATGCCGCCTCAGCATGGCCTGATGAGCAGAGCCATGCCTGTGCCCAGGATTCAAACTGGCGAAACCCTGGGCAACTGAAGCAGAGTGTGTGAACTTAACCACTCTGCCACAGGGCCGGCCCCATGAATAATTTTTTAAAAGCACTCAAATAGCTACTTTTAGGGAAAGTATGATACTTTCCAGTAGGAAGAATGACCAACTCAGCTTCTATGATTTTTTAAATTTAATGATTCATTTGTATAGTCTCTCATTTGTGAAGAAAATAACATTTATTTGTCTTAAGCGTTTCATATTCTTTTGAATTGAGAAACTTAATGCCAACTAATTTTTCTTAAGATCACAGTGAATCAACATATTTATTAGCAGAACCAGAATAAAGAATACACAACTTTCATATTATGCTGAAAAACTTGTTTACTGCCTGGTTATACTGCATGTTATTTCTAAGTACCATAATGAGACCAGCTCCCTAAACTAAAATAGGAAAATTTCACAATAAATAGGATAGTACAACAAATAGATAGGGAAAGATGAATTTGGAATATTATAATGTCCAATTTTGTTATTTTAATGTATACAAAGTATATATTAACAAAATATTATTGATTGGAGTGTTTTTACTTCAAGAAGGGGGTATTGCAAATTTGTCATTAACAAACTGTGTTGAAGAAGGCTGCCAAACAGGAATGATTTTTCTTAATTAGGTTAAATCTTTTTTTTTTTTAACTGAAATAACATTGCTTTATAACATCATATAAATTTCAGGTGTACGTCATTATATTTCGATTTCTGTGTAGACTATGTCATGTTCACCACCCAAAGGCTAATTATCATCCATCGCCATACACATGTGCCTGGTCACTCCTTTCACCCTCCTCCCTCACCACTTCCCCTAGAGTAATCACCAATCTAATTTCTGGGTCTATGTGTTTGTTTGTTGTTTTTATCTTCTCCTTATGAGTGAGATCATAGGTATTTGACTTTCTCTGTCTTATTTCACTTAGCATAATGCCCTCAAGGTCCATCCATGTTGTTGCAGATGGCAAGATTTCTTTCTTTTTTTTTTTTTTATAGCTGAGCAGTATTCCATTGTATGTATATACTACATCTTCTTTATCCACTTGTCGCTTGATGGCACTTAGGTTGTTTCCAAGTCTTGGCTATTGTGAATAATGATTCAATGAAAATAGGAGTGCATATATTTTTATGCATTCGTGTTTTCATGTTCTTTGGATAAATACCCAGAAGTGGAAAAACTGGATCATATGGTAGATCTATTCTTAATTTTTTGAGGAATCTCCATACTGTTTTCTATAGTGGCTGCACCAGTTTGCATTCCCACCAGCAGTGTATGAGAGTTCCCTTTTCTCCACATCTCCAACACTTGTTATGTCTTGTCTTGTTAATTATAGCTATTCCGATGGGCATGAGGTGATACCTCATTGTAGTTTTGATTTGCATTTCCCTAATAATTAGTGATGTTGAGCATATTTGCATGTGCCTGTTGGCCATCTGTATATCTTCTTTGGAAAAATGTTTTTAGATCTTTTGCTCATTTGTTAATTGGGTTGTTTGCTTTTTTGTTGTTGAGATGTATGAGCTCCCTATATATTTTGGATATCAACCCCTTATCAGATATATGGTTTGCAAATATCTTCTCCCAATTGTTAGGTTGTCTTTTCTTTTTGTTAATGATTTCCTTTGCTGTGCAGAGCTTTTTTGTTTGATGTTGTCCCTTTTGTTTATTTTTTCTTTTGTTTTCCCTTGCTTGGCCAGACATGGTATTTGAAAATATGCTGCTAAGACTGATGTTGAAAAGTGTACTGCCTATGTATTCTTTTAGAAGTTTTATGGTTTCAGGTCTTTCATTCAAGTCTTTAATCCATTTTAAGTTAAGTTTTGTGTATGGTGTAAGATAATGGTCTACTTTCATTCTTTGCATGCGTCTGTCCTGTTTTCCCCAACACCGTTTACTGAAGAGACTTTCATTTCTTCATTGTATGTTCTTGGTTCCCTTGTCGAAAATTAACATAGATGTGTGGGTTTATTTCTGAGCTCTCAGTTCTGTTCCATTGATCTGTGTGTCTGTTTTTGTACCAGTACCATGCTATTTTGATTACTATAGCTTTGTAATACATTTTGAAATCAGGGAGTGTGATGCCTCCAGTTTTATTTTTTCTCAGGATTCCTTTGTCTATTGGGGGTCTTTTGTTGTTCCATATAAATTTTAGGATTCTTTGTTCTGTTTCTGTGAAAACTATCATTGGAATTTGATAGGGATTGCGTTGAATCTGTAGATTGTTTTAGGAAGTATGGACATTTTAACTATGTTCTTCCAATCCAAGAGCACAGAATATCTTTCCATTTCTTTGTGTCTTCTTCAGTTTCTTTCGACAATATTTTATAGTTTTCAGCATACGAGTCTTTCACCTCTTTGGTTAAATTTATTCCTAGGTATTTTATTCTTTTTGTTGCAATCGTAGATGGGATTGTATTCTTAATTTCTCTTTCTGCTACTTTGTTTTTAGTGTATAGAAATGCAACTGGGGGCTAGCCTGGTGGTCAAGTGGTTAAGTTTGCACACTCTACTTTGGCAGCTGAGGTTCTCTGATTTGGATCCTGGGCACAGACCTACACACTGCTCATCAAGCTATGCTGTGGTGGCATCCCATATAGAAGAACTAGAGTGACTTACAACTGGGATATACAACTGTGTACTGGGACATTGGGAAGAAGAAAAAAGAAATGCAACTGATTTTTGTATGTTGATTTTATATCCTGCAACTTTACTGTATTCATTTGTTATTTCTAAAAGTGTTTTGGTGGGTTCTTTAGGGTTTTCTGTATATAAAATTGTGTCATCTGCAAATAGTGATGGTTTTACTTCTTCCTTTCTAATTTGGATCCCTTTTATTTTTTTATTTTATTTCTTGCCTGATTGCTCTGGCTAGAACTTCCAGTACTATGTTAAATAAGAGTGGTGAAAGTGGGCATCCTTGTCTAGTTCCTGTTCTTAGAGGAATAGCTTTCAGTTTTTCTCTGTTGAGTATGATATTAGCTGTGGGTTTGTCATATATGGCCTTTATTATGTTGATGTATTTTCCTTCTGTACCCATTTTATTCAGAATTTCTATTATAAATGGATGCTTTATCTTGTCAGATGCTTTCTTTGCATCTGCTGAGATGATCATGTGGTTTTTATTCTTCGTTTTGTTAATGTGGTATATCACAGTGATTGATTTGTGGATGTCGAACCACCCCTGCATCCATGGAATAAATCCCACTTGATCATGGTCTATGATCTTTTTAATGTATTGTTATATTTGATTTGCTAGTAGTTTGCTGAGGATTTTTGCACTGATGTTCATCAATGATATTGGCCTGAAGTTTTATTTTTTTGTGTTATCCTTGTCTGGGTTTTGGTATCAGGGTAATGTTTTCCTCATAGAATGAGTTAGGAAGCTTCCCCTCCTCTTCAGTTTTTTGCAATAGTTTGAGAAGGAAAGGTATTAAGTCTTCTTTGAATGTTTGGTAGAATTCGCCAGGGAAGCCGTCTGGTTCTGGACTTTTATTTTTGGGGAGGTTTTTGATTACTGTTTTGATCTCCTTACTGGTGATTGGTCTATTCAGATTCTCTATTTCTTCTTGATTCAGTTTTGGAAGGTTGTATGATTCTAAGAATTTATCCATTTCTGCTAGATTATCCAATTTGTTGGCATATAGCTTTTCATAGTATTCTCTTAGAATCTTTTGTATTTCTGAGGTGTCCGTTGTAATTTCGCCTCTTTCATTTTTGATTTTATTTATTTGAAGCTTCTCTCTTTTTTTTCTTGGTGAGTGTAGCTAAGGGCTTGTCAATTTTGTTTATCTTTTCAAAGAACCAGCTCTTAGTTTCATTGATTTTTTCTTTTTCTTTTTTTAGTCTCTAGCTCATTTATTTCCACTCTGATTTTTATTATTTCTTCCTTCTAGTGATTTTGGGCTTTGTTCTTCTTTGTCTAGTTCCCTAGATGTGCTGTTAGATTGTCTATTTGAGATTTTTCTTGTTTGTTGAGGTAGGCCTGTATTGCTATAAACTTTCCTCTTAGAACTGCTTTTGCTGTATCTCATAAATTTTGGCATGTCATATTTTCATTTTATTTGTCTCCAGGTACTTTTTAATTTCTCCCTTGATATCTTTGTTGACTCAGTAGTTGTTCAGTAGCATTTTGTTTAATCTCTGCACGTTTGTGGCTTTTCCAGTTTTCTTCCTGTAGTTGATTTCTAGTTTCAAACCATTGTGGTCAGAAAAGATGCTTGGTGTTATTTCAGTCTTCTTAAATTTATTGAGGCCTATTTTGTGGCCTAATGTATGATCTATCCTGGAGAATGTTCCATGTGCATTTGAAAAGAAGGTGTATTCTGTGGTTTTTGGGTGGAATGTTCTGTAGATATCTACTAAGTCCATCTGGTCTAATGTGTCATTTAAGGTCAGTGTTTCCTTGTTGATCTTCTGTTTGGATGATCTATCCATTGATGTAAGTGGAGTGTTAAAGTCCCCTACTATTATTCTGTTGCTGTCTATTTCTCCTTTTATGTCTGTTAGTAATTGCTTTATATATTTAGGTGCTCTCATGTTGGGTGCATAGATATTTATAATTGTTATATCCTCTTTCTGAATTGTTCTCTTTATGATTATGTAGTGCCCTTCTTTGTCTCGTGCTACAGTTTTTGTTTTAAAGTCTATTTTGTCTGATATAAGTATTGCTACCACAGCTTTCTTTTCATTGCCATTTGCATGGAGTATCTTTTTCCATCCCTTCACTTTCAGTTTGTGAGTGTCTTTAGGTCTGAAATGTGTCTCTTTTATGGATCATATATATATGGCTCTTGTTTTTTAATCCAATCAGCTACCCTCTGTCTTTTGATTGGAGCATTTAGTCCATTGACATTTAAAGTAGCTATTGATGAGTATGTAGTCATTGTCATTTTGTTACTTTTTTCTGGGTGTTTTAGTAGTTCTTCTCTCTTCCTTTCTTCTTCTCTTGCTCACTTCTATGGTGGTTTTATGGCTTTCTTTAGTTTTATGTTTGGGTTCCTTCGTTTTAATTTTTTGTGTATTTGTTATAGGTTTCTGGTTTGTGATTACCATAAGGTTCGTATATAATAACTACATAAATAGCAATCTATATTAAGTTGGTGGTCTCTTAAGTTTGACCTCTTGCTAAAAGCTCTACTCTTTTACTCCCCTCCTTCCACATTTTGTTTTAGATATCATAGTTAACTTCTTTTTTGTGTGAGTGTATCCATTAACCTTTTATCTTGGAAATAGATAGTACTAGTTCTTTTGACCTTCATGTTAGCTTCATAGGTGATTGATCAGCTACCTTTACCGTATATTTGCCTTTACCAGTGATTTTTATTATTATTATTTTTGATAATTTTCTTATTCCTATTTGTAGTCTTTTCTTTTCCACTTAAATAAGTCCTTTTAGCATTTCTTGTAAGTTTGGTTTCTCAATGATAAACTCCTTTAGTTTTTGCTTGTCTGGAAAAGTTTCTCTCTCCTTACATTCTGAGTGATAACCTTGCTGGGTAGAGTATTCTTGGCTGTAGGTTTTTCCCTTTCAGCACTTTAAATATATCGTACCACTTCCTTCTAGCCTACAAAGTTTCTGCTGAGAAGTTAGCCATACAAAAGAGTTCCTTTGTATGTAACTTGTTGCCTTTCCCTTGCAGCTTTTAGGATTCTCTTTGTCTCAGTTCTTGACATTTCAATTACAATGTGTCTTGGTGTAGACCTCTTTGGGTTCATCTTATTTTGCCCTCTCTGTGTTTCCTGTACCTGAATGTTTGTTTCCTTCCTTAGGTTAGGAAAGTTTTCAGCTATTATTTCTTCTAATAGATCCTCTGCCCCTTTGTCTCCCTATTCTTCCGGGACACCTATAACACAGATGTTCTTGCACTTGATGTTGTCCCTTAGACTGTTTTGGTTCTTTTTAATTTTTTTTCTTTACTCTGTTCAGCTTGGGTGATTTCCTCTAGTCTTTCATCCCGCTCACTGATCCATTCTTCTGTATCATCTACTCTGCTACTGATTCCTGCCAGTAAATTTTTCATTTCCATTATTGTATTCTTCAGTTCTGATTGGTTCTTTTTGATATTTTCCAATTCTTTGTTGAAGTTCTCACTATATTCATCTATTCTTCTCCCAAGATCAGTGAGTGTCCTTATGACTATTAGTTTGTACTCTTTGTCAGGTAGATTGTTTATCTCTGTTTCATTTAGTTCTTTTTCTGAGGATTTGTCCTGTTCCCTTATTTGGAACATATTCCTTTGTCTCCTCATTTTTTCCATTTCTCTGTTCTTATGTTTGTGTTTTAGGTAGATCAGCTATGTCTCCTGATCTTGGAAAAGTGGCCTTATGTAGGAGATCCTTATAAGGCACAGCAATGTGCTTCCCTCTTGTCACCAGTTCCAAATGTTCCAGGAGTGTCCCCTGCATGGGCTATATGTGTCCTTCTGTTGTGGCAGATTTGCCAATACTGCAGGTGCACGGGAAGGCTAGGCCATCCCCCTAGACAGCTGGTTGTAAGGCTCAGTTGCGTGTGGCTGCTGCAGTCACTTTATCAGATGGTGGCAGCCCCAGCACAGCTGGCTGCAAGGTCTAATAGCACATTCCTGCTACAGTTTTTCTGTTAAGTGAGTAGGACCCTAATGTGGCTGGTTGCTAGGCTCAGGGGCTCACAATTGCTGTAGGCCTCTGGTGTACAAGGCTATTGTCAGCTCCCTCAGTAGTGCAGCTGGGTGGGGCTGGCCCCAGGCGTGGCAGCACACAATTGCTTTAGGCATTGGAAGGTGGGGCAGATCCCCTATATGGCTGTTTGAGAAGAACAAGTCTGTTACAGCTGACAAGCCCCACCACCCACTGGCCCACCCACCCTGTCCACACAATCCTGCCCCATGAAGATGCCATGCCCCACTGAGTGGACCCACTCATCCTGCTGAAGAGGTTCCACACACCCTGTCTATGCAGACCCACAAGTTGCTCCAGGACTTGTTGGTGGATGGGGTCCATTCCTAGGGCAGGCTGCCTGCCCTGGCTGAGCTGGATTAAATCAGTACTCTAGTGGGCAGGGCAAACCCCAGTGCTAACAGACCAGGGTAAGAACTCCAGTGGTGTCTGCCTGTGTCTGTGTCAGCACACCTATACTAGAGCACAATAATGGCTGCCACCAATGTCTCAGTTCCTGGGGAGGTGGCCGCAGCTGCCTCCTGCCTCCCTGAGATGCGCCCAGAGCCCACCAAGTCAGTCTCTCTTCATCAAAGGACTGTGTACCTTTCTTCCTGGTGATTTTGTGTTGCTTTCTGAAATGGGTGAATTTGTGTGTGTACCCTTTAAGAGCAGGCTTTTCTTTCTCTTATGTTTGGTAGCTTTTCTGAGGGTATTCCTTGTTGTTGCTAATAGCCAGCAAAGCCAGATATTATGACACTTGTCTCAGTTGTGCTGAGTTCAAAAGCTGCTTATTATGGCATAGCTCTCCTCTTCAGATCCCCTGCTCTTCCACAGGAAGCTTCATATCTTAAGATTGTTCCTGGATGTAAAGTGCCATGGCTAGAATGTGGCTGTTTTCCTCTCCAGAAAGGCATTTCTGCCTCTTCCACCTCAGTCAGCACTGTCCCTTGTTGTGGGCATTCTTTTTATCCAGTTTCTGGTTCTCTCTCAGAGGTAATTGTTCCAAGAGTAGTTGTAAATTTGTTTTGTCCGTGGGAGGGGGTGAGTCCAGAGTCCTCCTACACCTCATATTCCCAGCCTAGAATGAAAATAATCTTATAATTTTATTTATAGCCTACATTTAACTTTCTTATCTCACTCTTTCTTCATAATACAAAAATATATCTCAAACTTGTAATCAGATTGTTACTAATTTCAAGTTATTAATGACTTAATGATGTATTACTGAGCTGTCATTTTAAATGCTTTTGTTAACTTTGTTTCTCTTATAGAGAAGAAAACTGCATCTCAGCCCTGAGCACTGTAGTAACTTTTACGTGGAACAGTATGGGAAAATGTTTTTCCCCAATTTAACAGCTTACATGAGTTCTGGGCCACTTGTTGCTATGATATTAGCTAGACATAAAGCCATCTCTTACTGGAAAGAACTTTTGGGACCAAGTAATAGCTTACTAGCTAAGGAGACACACCCAGACAGGTAACTTTCCTAGGGGGAAAAGTGAAATCCAACTATGAAAATGAAAAAAAAAAAAATCTGATTTCATTATAATAGGAATTTCCTTTTATTTGAGACTTCCTGAATCAGCTGCTTTTTGTGTGTATGTTGTGTGGGGGAGGTTCATTTTATGCCTTAACTATTTAAAAGTCTATCTTTAATACCAAATACCACAAAAGGCCTCATGGAATATCTGATTTATGGTTGATGAGGCTTATTCTTTTCTCAACCTTGAATTAAACTGCCACTGAAGTAGGATTTTTCATGGGAAAATTGGTATGGTATTTTAGAAGAATATTGATAATACAGACCAGAAATCCAGATTTTCAGCATTATCATTAATGTCTGGAAACCAGAGTTCTTGCACTTTTGAATATGCATTGCTTTTTCACTTCTCACAAAACTACACCTCCTTTTGCCCAGAGAACTCCTATTTTCCCAGTGTATCTCTCCTGCAGATTTAAATATATCTGACCCTTGTCTAGATAGATTTAAGCTTAAATTTGAAATAGATTAAAACCTGTATATATGAGAAGTGGCAATGCTTTTGTAAAATTCCTAAGTAGAATACACATGTGAAAACTAAGGAAAGGATGTCAAATTGGATGGTCATCATCTCTAACTTGCTTTTAGTCTAAGGGCAATTTATGGCACAGATGACCTAAGAAATGCACTTCATGGGAGTAATGATTTTGCTGCAGCAGAAAGAGAAATTCGATTCATGTTTCCTGAAGGTGAGCTACAGATGAGTAATTAGTCAATCACGTCTCCTTATTGTTTGCTTTTTGTTTTATTTTGGGGATGTAGCTGGGACAGAAGATAACACGGTTTTTCTCCAATATATTTTGTCATATTTTCAAGTTGTAGTTCCTTAAAAACTTGAAGCTGGGACCAGCCCTGTGGCATAGTGGTTAAGTTCAGTGTGCTGTGCTCTGCTCTGGCAGCCTGAGTTTGCAGTTTTGGATCCTGGAGATGGACCTACACCACTCATTGGCCATGCTGTGGTGGGGTCCCATGCTGTGGCAGTGACCCACATACAAAATAGAGGAAGATTGGTACAGATGTTAGCTCAGGGCAGATCTTTCTCAAGCAAGAAAAAGAGGAGGATTGGCAACAGATGATAGCTCAGGGCAACTCTTCCTCAGCAAAAAACCAAAAAAACGAAAACTTGAAGCCAAAAATGGAAAACTCAGCATTTCCCTTGGAACTAAATTGTGCCCTATTGGGAATCTTTCAAGAAGAGTTTATATATTTTTTCTTTCTTTGCTCTTGGACTAGACATATTTAGGGTTTCTCTTCTCCTTCTGTGTTATAACTCCTTTTAGTTATCCTTAATGCATCAGTAAAGTCTGTTACACATGAAAACAAGAATCTCCCTTGGAAATTATGATTGATTTACCATTTTCTCTAAAAATTTACTGTTTGCCTAACAAATGCTCATGCAGTTATAAAATTAATAGTTTTCAGGCCCTTTTTTGTTTCCATCCCTTATGGAAGTTGTAAACCTTTTAGAAGTGGGCATAATGAGGAACAACACTGAGATTTTTAGTTTGTTTTCAATAATATTTTTAGGGTAGGAAGAAAATTTGGTGATTTTCATTATAAAGAAAAAAAATGCAAAGCACTAGGCAGTTTTGAATTTTTGGGGGGCGTGTTGTTTTTCTCTAACTCATTTAGACCTGTTCCTCAGTATTTTCTACAGAAGATTTATTCAAAGAAAACTGAAAACTGTCCTGGAGATTTAAAAGTCCTGATTCTAAAACGAACAAAAACTGTTTTGTAGACATTTGTACACAAAAGGGTTTGCCTGCTTACATCTTTTATTCTTACTGATCTAATTTCTGTCACATATCCATTCCATTGAAGTATCTTTTTCTTTGGAACTGTTTATTGTGGAAAATTTCGATCATACACTAAAGTAGGCAGAATAGTATAATAAACCCCTAATGAACACATCACCCAACATCAACAGTTGTTTTCAGTCTGTTTTTTTCCTAAAGATTGGCACCTGAACTATCTGTTGCCAATCTTTTTTTTTTTTCCTTCTTCTCCCCAAAGCCCCCTCAGTACATAGTTGTATATTCTACTTGTAGGTCCTTTTAGTTCTCTGTGGGACTCTGCCTCAGCATGGCTTGATGAGCGATGCTAGATCCCTGCCCAGGATCCGAACCAGTGAAACCCTGGGCTGCCAAAGCGGAGTGTGTGAACTTAATCACTTGGCCACAGTGCCAGCCCCTGTGGTCAGTCTTATTTCGTGTATAACCCCTGTCCTACTTCTGCTTCCATATTATTTTGAAGCACATCTCAAGCATGAGATGTCTTTTTAATGTGTAGCACTTTAGATTTAGTCCTACTAGTGAATTAGACTTTTCCTCTTTAGCTTTTAACCAAAAGAGGATGAAAACGTACTTTCTCTTAAGTAGAAGATACATTTGGAAGCTCTTCTTACTCATAGGTTTCTATCCCTAAACTGTGATTTTAGATTGGCCTTGATTTTACCGGTTAATCCTCTAGACATGAGTTTAAGAGATATAATTAGACATTTGAGAAGCAGCAGTTGTAGGATAAATATAAATGATTAGTTACTTACCACACTGCAGATCTTTTGCTGTGGGAATGTGAAGTTATTTGAAGTAAATTCTGAGATTTGGTATGAACTCCCTCTAGCTTAGCAGTCAGTCAAGAACTATGTGCAAAACCCTATATGATGAGTAATTAAAACAAGTTAAAAGATATTCAAAGACATGTTCTTAACTTTTGAAAAAGGTAGTGGTCTTCCCTTTCCCTTTTAATAGGGGTGGCTAATTCAAAGCTTTGCTATAGTCATTCATTTAACAAATTTATTGAGTTACCTTCTATGTGCCAGACATGTAAAGAATAATAAGATGTCCCTGCTCTCAAGATGATCATATTTTAAAAGTCTATAAAAATAAATATACAATGCAATGTATAAATTATAAATGTCATTAAAAAGCATAATGAAAGTTCATCTATGTAAGAAACATGAAAACACGTTTTATTTTCTCATTAATTCATCCCACCCTAGTTTCTAGAGACAAATAATAAATGCTCAGCAAAAATAGATGAGGCAGAAACAAACAATCCAAAAATGAAGTTAAGGAAACAGTTTCATTCACATTAACTCCAAAAATAATAAAATATTTAGTAATAAATTTGATAAAAGAAGCTCAGTTCTTATACATTTAAAAGCACAAAACATTGCTGAGAAAAATAAAAGAATATCTAAATAAATAAATGTCCCCATGTTCATGGATCAGAAGAGTCAATATTGTCAAGATGGCAGTTCTCTCCAAATTGATCAATAAATTAAATGCAATTCCTATCAAAGTCCATACTTGCTTTTATATAGAGATTGACAAGCTAATTCTAAAATTTATATGGAATTGCAAAGGATCTAGAAGAGCTAAAAAAATTTTGAAAAAGAAGAATAAAGTTGGAGGACTTCCACTAACCTGATTTCAAAAACTTACTACAAATCCACAATAATTAAGACAGTATGGTACTAACATAAGGATAGACATATAGATCAATGGAACAGAATTGAGAATGTAGAAATAAATCCTTACATTTATGGTCAATGGATTTTAGACAAAAGTACCTGGGCAATTTGATGGGGGAAAGGATGGTCTTTTCAACAAATGGTGCTGGGACAACTGGATATCCACATGCAAAAAAAGAACTTAGACCCTTGTTTCATACCTTACATAAAATTGAACTCAACATGGATCATACACCTAAACATAAGAGCTGAAAACATAGAAGAAAATCTTCGTGACTTTGAGTTGGAGAAAGAATTTTTGCATATGACACAAAAGCGTGATCCATAAAAGAAGATATTGGTAAATTGGACTACATCAAAATTAAAAGCTTTTGTGCTTCAAAAGCCATCATTAAGAATATGAAAAGATGCAGCAAAGCAGTCCTAAGAGGGAAATTCATTGCAATACAGGCTCACCTCACTAAACAAGAAAAAATCTCACATAAGCAACCTCAAACAACACCTAACAGAATTAGGAAAAGAAGAACAAAGCCCAAAGTCAGTAGAAGGAGGGAAATAATAAAAATTAGAGCAGAAATAAACGATATTGAAACAAAAAAGACAGTAGAAAGGATCAATGAAACAAAGAGTTGGTTCTTCGAAAAAATTAACAAAATCGACAAACCCTTAGCCAGACTCACTAAGAAAAGAAGGGAGAAATCTCAAGTAAGTAAAATTAGGAATGAGAGAGGAGAAATCACAACAGATACCAAAGAAATACAAGGGATCATAAGAGAATACTATGAAAAACTATATGCCAACAAATTGAACAACCTAGAAGAAATGGACAAATTCCTAGACTCCTACAACCTCCCCAAACTGAATCAGGAAGAAATAGAGAATCTGAATAGACCAATCACATGTAAAGAAATAGAAACAGTAATCAAAAACCTCCCCAAAAATAAGAGTCCAGGACCAGACAGCTTCTCTGGAGAATTCTACCAAACATTCAAAGAAGATTTAATACCTATCCTTCTCAAACTATTCCAGAAAATTGAGGAAGATGGAGCACTCCCTAACACATTCTGTGAAGCCAACATCACTCTGATCCCCAAACCTGACAAGGACAACGCAAAGAAGGAAAACTACAGGCTGATATCACTGATGAACATAGATGCAAAAATCCTCAACAAAATTCTGGCAAACCAAATACAGCAATACATCAAAAAGATTATACACCATGATCAAGTGGGATTTATACCAGGGACACAGGGATGGTTCAACATCCGCAAGTCAATCAACGTGATACACTACATTAACAAAATGAGAAACAAACACCACATGATCATCTCAATAGATGCAGAGAAAGCATTCGACAAGATCCAACATCCATTTATGATAAAAACCCTCAATAAAATGGGTATAGAAGGAAAGTACCTCAACATAATAAAGGCCATATATGACAAACCCACAGCCAACATCATACTCAATGGACAAAAACTGAAAGCCATCCCTCTGAGAACAGGAACAAGACAAGGGTGCCCACTTTCACCACTCCTATTCAACATAGTACTGAAGGTGTTGGCCAGAGCAATTCGGCAGGAAAAAGAAATAAAAGGAATCCAAATAGGCAATGAAGAAGTAAAACTCTTGCTGTTTGCAGACGACATGATCTTATATATAGAAAACCCCAAAGAATCCATAGGAAAACTATTAGAAACAATCAACAGCTACAGCAAAGTTGCAGGGTATAAAATCAACATACATAAATCAGTAGCATTTCTATACACTAACAATAAACTAACAGAAAAAGAACTCAAGAACTCAATCCCGTTCACAATCGCAACGAAAAGAATAAAATACCTTGGGATAAATTTAACCAAGGAAATGAAAGATCTATACAATGAAAACTACAAGACCTTCTTGAAAGAAATTGGTGACGACATAAAGAGATGGAAAGACATTCCATGCACATGGATTGGAAGAATAAACATAGTTAAAATGTCCGTACTACCTAAAGCAATCTACAGATTCAACGCTATCCCAATCAGAATCCCAATGACATTCTTTACAGAAATTGAACAAAGAATCCTAAGATTCATATGGGCAACAAAAGACTGAGAATTGCTAAAGCAATCCTGAGTAAGAAAAACAAAGCCAGAGGCATCACAATCCCTGATTTCAAAACATACTACAAAGCTACAGTGATCAAAACAGCATGGTACTGGTACAAAAACAGGCACACAGATCAATGGAACAGAAGTGAAAGCCCAGAAATAAAACCACACATCTATGGACAGCTAATCTTTGACAAAGGAGCTGAGGGCCTACAATGGAGAAAAGAAAGTGTCTTTAACAAATGGTGCTGGGAAAACTGGACAGCCACATGTGAAAGATTGAAAATTGACGATTCTTTTTCACCATTCACAAAAATAAACTCAAAATGGATCAAAGACCTAAAGATTAGGCGTGAAACAATAAGTTTTCTAGAAGAGAATATAGGCAGTACACTCTTTGACATCAGTTTCAAAAGAATCTTTTCGGACACCATGACTCCTCAGATGAGGGAAACAATAGAAAGAATAAACAAATGGGACTTCATCAGACTAAAGAGCTTCTTCAAGGCAAGGGAAAACAGGATTGAAACAAAAAAACAGCCCACTAATTGGGAAAATATATTTACAAGCTACTTATCCAACAAAGGGTTAATCTCCATAATATATAAAGAACTCACACAGCTCAACAAAAAAAACCCAAACAACCCGATCAAAAAATGGGCAGAGGACATGAACAGACATTTCTCCAAAGAAGATATAAGGATGGCCAATAGACACATGAAAAGATGTTCATCATCACTAATCATCAGGGAAATGCAAATCAAAACTACACTAAGATATCACCTTACACCCGTTAGATTGGCAAAAATATCCAAAACCGAGAGTGACAAATGTTGGAGGGGTTGTGGAGAAAAAGGAACCCTCATACACTGTTGGTGGGAATGCAAACTGGTGCAGCCACTATGGAAAACAGTATGGAGATTTCTCAAAAAGTTGAAAATAGAAATACCTTATGACCCAGCCATCCCACTACTGGGTATCTATCCTAAGAACCTGAAATCCGCAATTCCAGGAGTCCCATGCACCCCTATGTTCATCGCAGCATTATTTACAATAGTCAAGACGTGGAACCAACCCAAGTGCCCAGCAACTGATGATTGGATAAAGAAGATATGGTGTATATACACAATGGAATACTACTCAGCCATAAAAAAGGACAAAATCGTCCCATTCGCATCAACATGGATGGACCTTTAGGGAATTGTGTTAAGCGAAGTAAGCCAGACAGAGAAAGACAAACTCTATATGACTCCACTCATAGGTGGAAGTTAACATATAGACAAGGAGAACTGATTGGTGGTTACCAGGGAAAAGGGGGGGTGGGGGAGGGCACAAAGGGTGAAGTGGTTTACCCACAACATGACTAACAATAATGTACAACTGAAATCTCACAAGGTTGTAATCTATCATAATCTTGATAAAAAAAAAAAGAATATGAAAAGAGAGGCTGGCCCCATGGCTGAGTGGTTAAATTTGCGTGCTCTGCTTCAGCGGCCCAGGGTTTCACTGGTTCTAATCCTGGGTGCGGACATGGCACCACTCATCAGGCCATGCTGAGGCGGTGTCCCATATGCCACAACTAGAAGGACCCACAACTAAAAAAAATATACAACTATGTACTGGGGAGATTTGGAGGAAAAGAAGGAAAAATAAAATCTTAAAAAAAAAAAAAAAGAATGTGAAAAGCCACAAACTGGGAGAAAATATTTGCAAGTCATGTATCAGATAAAGAACTTGTATCCAGAACATATAAAGAACTCTCTTACAACTCCATAATAAGACAAACAACCCAACTAAAAACTAGACAAGAGATTTGAATAGGCATTTCACAAATGAAGATATATGAATGGCTAATATGCACATGAAAAAATGCTCAACATAATTAATCATTGTGGAAATGCAAATTAAAACCACAATGAGATACCACTGCATACCCACTAGAATGGCTATAGTCAATGGCAAGGATATAGAGATACTGTGATCCTCGTACATTATTGTAAAATGGTACAGCCACTTTGGAAAACAGTTTGGCAATTTCTGAAAATGTTAAACATACACTTACCATGTAACTCCACTAGCAGTTCTACTAGAGGAATCTACCCACCCAAGAGAAATGAAAACATACATCTACATAAAGACGCATGTGAGTGTTCATAGCTGCATTATTTAATATAGCCAAAAACTGGAAACAATCCAGCTGTCCATCAAAGGATAAACAAAACTTAATATAGCTATATGATGTAATACTACACAGCAATTAAAAGGAACAAGCTACTGATACATGCTACAACATGGATGCATCTCAAAACATGTGCTAAGTGAAAGAATCCAGGCACAAAAGACCAAAATTTTTGTTTTCTGTTTTATCTCCCCAAATCCCCCCCGTACATAGTTGTATATCTTAGTTGCAGGTCCTTCTAGTTGTGGCATGTGGGACACCACCTCAACATGGCCTGACAAGCAGTGCCATGTCTGCGCCCAGGATCCGAACCTGCAAAACCCTGGGCTGCCGCAGCAAAGCACGCAAACTTAACCACTCGGCCACGGGGCCGGCCCCAAAAGACCAAATATTATATGATCAATTTATGTGAAATGTCCAGAATAGGCAAATTTTTAGAAACAGAATGAAGCTCAGTTGTTGCCAAGGGCTGAGGATAGGAGTGGAAGCACGGAATTGCAAACAGGTACAAGGAAACATTTTTGGGGTGATGGAAGTGTTCTAAAACTGTATGGTGAGGATCACACAACTATAAATTTATAAAAAATCAATTGTATACTTCAGTGGGTGAATTTTGTGATATGTGAATTATACCTCAATAATGCTGTTTTTTAAAAATAAAATTATAAAAAATAGATGAGGTTCCTGTTCCCATGCAGTTTATAGTCTAGTGTTCAAAATATAGCCATTAAACAATAATTACCCAAATAATTGCATAATCATTGTAATAATTGCATAGTTATTGTATGGTAAGTACTATGCAAGGCAATTAGAGGGTATCGTGAGAGACTACAGTAAGAAAGGCCTGACTGAGGAAGTAACATTTTAGCTGAGATCCAAGAGATAAGTAGTGGTTAACCAGAGTGAAGGGAAGAACATTCTAGCAGAAGGAACAGCATGTGCTCAGGTCATAAGCAGGAAAGAAGATGGCACATTCTATAAATTGAAAGATCGGGGTGGAGAAATGTAAGATGAGATTGGAGAGATATATGGAGGTCACATGGTAGAGAGTCTTGTGAGCCATGGTGTTAAGTTCTGTCTTGACTATAAATGCAATGAGGAGCTACTGAAGCATTTTAAGGATGGAAGGGACAACATCAGATTCTCATTTTTAAGATACTACCAAAGGCCTGGGCACAGGGAACATTGAACACGATAAACATGGTCTTAACGTTCATGGAACTTAAAGAGTAAAAGAGACAGATGACAAATATTTGTGTAACTGAAATAAAATTGTTACAGTGATCAGTGTAATGAAGGGTGATATTATGAGACTAATGGGAAAGGAACCTTTTATCCAAGACCTGTGAGCCTTCTCTCAGCTTTTCCTGGCATCATGGCAAAGGACTCCCATTGTTAGTCCTTGTCCATGGAGACTGAGCCTGTACGCTAGTCCTACAGAAATCTGTCCTCCCACCCTCCTTTCCCTTGGACCAGTGAAGATTTAGATCTGCCCACATGAGACCAGTAGCTTCACTTTCTCATCTTTATCAAAAGTAGCATATCGATGGACATCAACCTCTAAAGACCTACCAAGACTTATAAAATATATTCTTTCTTGTAGAAATATATTCTTTGTTGTATTGCAAGTTTGGTTCACCTACATAGTGTTCAAACAAAGCTGAAGAGACTAAAATCTCCCTATCTGAAATAATTTATTTAAAAACCTGAAAAATAAGAGCAAGAATATTGATACATATTATATAGACAGAAATAGATTTTATGTGTATATTCAGTAGTCTATAAGAGAGCAAAAACTATATATTATTTTCTGTTGTATCTATACACTTTGCAAGGTGCCTGCCATTTTCTTGGCAGAAATTAATTTTTGAAATGAATTAATCTCCTGGATTTTACATGTTTTTCATTCGTATTTTTCTTTTTATAATGTTGTCCATTATTTACTATAAAAAACGTGGAAGTGGAAATGCAGAAAAGGATATAGTTGAAAACATAATCAGAATCTTATACATGATCATTATTAGCACCTTGATATGTTTTTTGCCAGTCTTATGTAGTCTTATTATTTTTCTCTGTGTGTGTGCTTGTGTGTTTTTGAGCAAACTTATGCTATGTATCTAGTTCTGTTTCCTTTTTTAAAAAAAAGCTTTTTATTTCTCATGGCATTAAAATTTCTTTGAAGATTTTTTAATGACTATATAATATTTCATCATTTATTTTGGCTTTAATGGGAATACATTTGTATTTGCAGTGATTGTTGAGCCCATTCCAGTTGGACAAGCTGCTAAGGACTATTTAAATTTATATGTAACACCAACCTTGCTTGAAGGACTCACAGAGCTTTGTAAGCAAAAACCAGCAGATCCTTTTGTAAGAAATCTTTTTATTTACACTAAAGAATATTGTCTATGGTTTTTATATTTAAAACATTGTATTCTTTGAAACAGTGAAAGTATTGGGACTTGTTTTTAAAAACTATTTCATATACATTTTAGATGTTTCTTTGTGTATAACTTTTGATTACTTATTTCCTTGATGTGTTTTAACTCTTAAAAAACATTGTTCCTAAATACGTTTTCAATTATTGCATCCTTCAATTGCTGAGCATTGTTTTTTTGTGTACAACTTATATAATCAAAGGATAAAATTAGATACATACTTGAATTTTGTTCAACATTTTTTTTTTGAGGAAGACTGGCCCTGAGCTAACATCCGTGTCCATCTTCCTCTACTTTATATGTGGGACGCCTACCACACCATGGCGTGCCATGCAGTGCCATGTCTGCACCCAGGATCCAAACTGGTGAACCCTGGGCCACCCAGAAGTGGAATGTGCGAACTTAACTGCTGCGCCACCGGGCCAGCCCCTGTTCAACATTTTTGTTTCTCATGATATCTAAAATTTTTAAGTAGAAAACTCGTATTCATTCACATCCCTACATGTCTCAACGTTGCTCAGGCGGGTGGAAGAATGGTTGGGGAGGAAGAGCTAGGATAGTTGTCTAGGGCCAAATGTCATCCTGGGTCCTTCTTTACAGCTGCTCCCACCCATTTGAAGACTCTCCAAGATAATCAGGGAAGGTTATTTCAATACCAGCCCTACCAAAATAATATTTCTAGACTCTGTAAACACTCCCAAAGGGAATCCCCTTTGGAAGACAAAAAATTTAATCTCCTGTACTAACTTTGTCACTTTTACCAAAAAGAAAAGATAGGCAGATTATTTCTTTATATTATAAAAGTAATATATGTTTATTTAGTAGGAAACCTGAAACTATGTAAAAATGTAAAATGTAAAGAAGAGAAGAAAAAGATACCCCTGGTTCCATTTCCTAAACATAGTCTCTGATGTCATCTTGCCTGGATTCACCTCTGCCTCCAGACTCCTAACCTCTCTCTGAATCTCTCTTTTCTCTTCAGTAAAATACAGATATATTTGGTACCTACCTACCTAATAGGGATATTGTTAGGACTGAATGTATAAATGCTTGTAAAATTCTTAGTCAAGGTGTGTAATGCATAAGTGCTTAAATATCAGCTGCTATTATTGTTATTTTTTTCCAGTCCTTTTTTTTTCTTTGCTGAGGTTTTATTTTTTATATGACTATATATAAACATATATTCCATGAACATTGCTATATTTAAAAGAGGTGGGCTTTTTTCTTTTTTTGGCTGAGGAAGATTTGCCCTGAGCTAACATCCATTGCCAGTCTTCCCCTATTTTATCTGTGGGTTACTGGCACAGTGTGGCCACAGACAAGTGGTGCAGGTCTGCGCCCAGGAACCGAACCTGGACTGCCAAACTGGAGCATGCCAAACGTAACCACTAGGCCACTGGGGCTGGCCCTATAGAGATTATTTTAATAGGCACATGATCTGTTTCTTTTATTACCTTTACTATTCCTTTTTTGCTGTTTGAGTTGTTTGCTATTATAAATACTGTGATAATAAACAGCTTTGAGTATAGAGCTTTTCACACACTGGGATTGTTTCATTTGGAAAGAGATCAAAGTAGAATTATGTCAAAATATATGAAGTTTAAAAAATTTTTGGCCCTTAAAGAACTTTATTTTTTGATTAATTATTTTTTTGAATAAGTGATATTTGAATATCGTATAAAATTCAAAAGTTACAAAAGGATATATAGTGAAAAGTAACTCTTCTTATTCCTCTTTCTCAGCCACCCAGTTGTACTCCTTGGAGTCACTGTTACCAGCCTTTAGTGTATCCTTTCAGAGAAAACCTATGCACGGATAAGCATACATATGTTTATGTGCTTAAAAACACATACACATACAAAATTTAGTAGCTAGCCACTAAATATACTATTTGACACTTTTAACCTTATTTACTTAATATGTATTATAAATTTTTGCATAGCACCACAAACAAAATCTCCACATTTTAAAAGAACAGCTTATGGCATTCTGTTGTATGGATGCTCTACAATTTATTAATTAGTCCCATTTAGATGGTTGTTTGGGTTCTTTCTACTCTTTTGTTATTGTAAACTGCTGCAGTGAATATCCTCATTCACATGTCAGCACACCATTTGTCTATAGAATAAATGCCTACAAATGGAAGTACTGAGTCAAAAAGAATGTTATTTTGATGTTTTTGTTATGTGCATTTTTAATTTGGATAAATATTGCCAAATTACCTTTTGTAATGGTTGTACCATTTTATACTTAGATCAAAAATGAATAAGAGTGCCTGATGTTTTTCAAGCCTTGCGTTTTTTGGCCAATCTGATAGATGAAAAATAATATCTGGTACCATTTTAATCTGTTTAATTTGTATTTCTTTTGTTATGAGTGAGTCTGAGTGTCTTTTTACATATGCTGCTTAAAGTCGTTTGCATTTCCTTTTCTGGGAACTTCCTACCCATGCCCTTTGTCCATTTTTTGGAGGAGAAGGGTGGTTCTAGATCTTTTCCTTATTGTGTTGGAATTCTATATATTTAGGAAAATATCCTTTTGTTGTTTAGTAGATTTTTTCAGTTTATCGCTTGTCTTTTGACTTTTTTCATGAGATATTTTAATTTTAATGTAGCCGAATTTATTGAGCTCTAGGTTTCTGGCTGTATTTAAAGAAGGTTTTCTGCTCTGAGATTATAAATGACATTCTCCCATGTTTCCTTCTAGTACTTTTTATGCTCCTTTTTTTACATATATATTTTTGATCATCTGGAATTTATTTTGCTATCGAGAGTGAGGTAGGGAGCCACATTTTATTTTATTTTCCACTGGGTTTCCCAATTGGCCAAAACCATTTATTGAACAATCTCTATTTTCCTCATAGATTTAAGATTGCACTGTTAACATATACTAAGTTCCTGCATGCATTTAGGTTTATTTCTGTATTTTTTTCTGTTTTACTTACCTATATATCTGTTCATTTGCAAGTACCACACTGCTTTAATTATTGTAGCTTTATATTTTAAAATCAGGTGGTTCTAAGCCTCCTAGTTAGTCTTCTTTTTCAGAATTTTCTCGACTTTTTTTGTGTTGTTATTTCTAATGTGAATATTTTCAGGTCACAGTACATACTATCATATTGCTTTCTTGAAAGGCCATGCCAATTTACACTGTGATCACAAATGTGTAATTCCCATTTCACCCCATCCACATTAGTATTAGATGTAAGTTAAAAACACTGAAGTGGAAGTAGGACTGATCTGATAACAGGCAAAAGAGACAAAAGAAATGATATTTCAATTGTTTTAACTTATATGTATATATTTACTGGCGAGGTTAAGCATTCTCGCTTGTGTTTAGTTGTATTTCCTCCTTTGTGAATTATCTATCTGTCTTTTGTCCACTTACCTGTTGGAGTTTTGTGAGAGTTTTTTGTATGTTAGTTACATCAACTTTTAATCATACTTACGGCAAAAATATTTCCCTTTTTGTTTAACTTTCAATTTTGCGTTTTAAATAATATTCAATAAGTCAGACCTTGATTTTTTTCCTTATTGTGAGTTTTCGTTTACCATCTAAGTTTAGAAAGGCCTCTCCCATTGAAAGTTTTGCTAAATATTCACTTTTGTTTACTTGTAAATTTTTTATACTTAATTTTCCCCTGCATCTGGAATTATTTTTGTGTGTAACACAAGATGAAGATCTAAACTGATTTTTTTCTGACCAGTTGTCCTTGTACATTGATTTATGAAGCCTTACTTATCATGTATTAAATTCTATATCTTGGCATGTATTCTCTTACAAGGATCTTTACGGTCTAACAACAATACCACAATAAATAATTACTTTTAACGTTATTTTCAGTGCTTCTGTATATACTTAACAATCTTTCTTTTCAGTTTTTTGTGATAAAATATGTATAAGATCAAACTTGCCATTTTAACCACTTTTAAGTGTACAATTCAGTGGCATTAATTATAGTCACAATTTTATGCAACCATCATCACTATCTATGTCCAAAACTTTTTCATCAACCCAACCAGAAATTCTGTAACCTAAGCAATAACTCCCCATTATCTCCTCCCCTCAGGCCCTAGTAACCTCTAATCTACTTTCTGTCTCCGTGAATTTGCCTATTATAGATATTTAATATAAGTGGAATCAGACAATCTTCTTTTGTGTTTGGCTTATTTCGCTTAGCATAATGTTTTCAAAGTTCATATAGGTTGTAGCATGTATCAGAATTTCATTCCTTTATGGATGAATATTATTCCATTGTGTGTATATATCATATTTTGCTTATCCATTCATCTATTGATGAATACTAGGGTTGTTTCTACCTTCTGGCTATTGTGCATAATGTTGCAGTGAACATTGGTGTACAAGTATCTGTTTGAGTACTTGTTTTCAATTCTTTGAGGTATATGCATAAGAGTGGAATTGCTGGGTCACATGCTAATTCTGTGCTTAGCTTTTTGAGAAACCACCCAACTGTTTTTCACAGCGACTGCACCATTTTACTTTGCTACTAGCAATGTTTGAGAGTTTCAGTTTCTCCACATCCTGAGCAGCACTTATTCTTTTCTGTTTTTGTTTTTATTATAGCCATCCTAGTAGATGTGAAATGGTCTATTGTTGTGGTTTTGATTTGCATTTCCTTTACAACTAATAATGAGCATCTTTTCATGTGCTGTTTGGCTATTTGTGTATTTTCTTTGGAGAAATGTCTGTTCATATTCAAGTTCTTTACTCATTTTTAACTGAGTTTTTTTTTGTTGAGTTGTAGGAGTTCTTTATATGTGGAAGATGTTAAATTCTTATCAGATCTATGGTTTGCAAGTATTTTCTTCCCTTTTGTAGGTTATCTTTTTGCTTTGTTTTTTTTTTTAAGATTTTATTTTCCCTTTTTCTCCCCAAAGTCACCCTGTACATAGTTGTGGGTCCTTCTAGTTGTGGCATGTGGGATGCCGCCTCAGCCTAGCTTGATGAGTGGTGCCATGTCCGTGCCCAGGATTCGAACTGGTGAAACACTGGGCCGCCAAAACAGAATGCGTGAACTTAACCACTCCGCCATGGGGCCAGCCCCTTTAGGTGCTTTCTTGATAATGTCATTTAATGCACAAAAGTTTTAAAATTTTGACAAAATCTAATTTATCTATTTTTTCTTTTGTTGCTCATGCTTTTGGTGTCATCTAAGAATCCATTTCCACATTCAAGGTCATGAAGATTTATTCCTATGTTTTCATTTAATATTGTAAGAGTTTTAGCTCTTATATTTAGGTTATTGATCCATTTTGAATTAATTTTTCTATGTGGTGTGAGGTAAGCATGCAGCTTCATGCTTTTGCATGTGGAAATCCAGTTGTCCCAGTACCATCTGTTGAAGAGACTGTACCTTCTCCATTGAATGGACTTGGTATCATTGTTAAAAATCAATTGGTCAGGGGCCAGCCCAGTGGTGCAGCGGTTAAGTTCACATGTTCTGCTTTGGCAGCCTGGGGTTCACCGATTCGGATCCTGGGGGCAGACATGGCACTGCTTGGCAAGCCATGCTGTGGCAGGCGTCCCACATATAAAGTAGAGGAAGATGGGCACCGATGTTAGCTCAGGGCCAGTCTTCCTCAGCAAAAAGAGGAGGATTGGCAGCAGATGTTAGCTCAGGGCTAATCTTCCTCAAAAAAAAAAATCAATTGGTCATATGTGTATGGCCATTATTTCTGGACTCTCACCTTCTATTCTGTTGGTCTTTTTGTCTCTCTGTATGCCACCCTGTTTTGATTTCTGTAGCATTTTCTTTTTTAAAGATTTTATTTTTCCTTTTTCTCCCCAAAGCCCCCTGGTGCATAGTTGTGTATTTTTAGTTGTGAGTCCTTCTAGTTGTGGCATGTGGGATGCCTCCTCAGCATGGCTTGATGAGCGGTGCCATGTCCACGCCCAGGATCCAAACCCAGCGAAACCCTGGGCTGCCGAAGTGGAGTGAGTGAACTTAACCACTCGGCTATGGGGCTGGCCCCTGATTTCTGTAGCTTTGCAATAGATTTTGAAACCAGGAAGGATAAAAGTCGGAAAATCCTCCAACTTTGTTCTTTTTCATGATTGTTTTGGCTTTTCAGAGCCCCTTGAAATATTCCATATGATTTTGAGGATTGACTTTTACATTTCTGCAGAAATGACTGTTGGAAATTTGATAGAGATTGTATTGAGTCTGTGATTGTTTTGGGTAGTATTGACATCTTAACCGTATTAAGTCTTTCCGTGAACACGGGATATTTTTCCTTTTATTTAGGTCCTTTATTTTCTTTTAGCAATGTTTTATAGTTTTCAGGATACAAGTTGGTTAAATTTATTCCTAGATATATTTTTTACAGTGCTATTATAATAAAAATGATTTCTTTCTTTTTTTGTTTTTGAGGAAGATTAACCCTGAGCTAACATCTGCTGCCACTCCTCCTCTTTTTGCTGAGGAAGACTGGCCCTGAGCTAACACCCGTGCCCATCTTCCTCTACTTTATATGTGGGACACCTGCCACAGCATGGCTTGCCAAGCAGTGCCATGTCCGCACCCGGGATCTGAACTGGTAAACCCTGGGCCGCCAAAGCAGAATGTGTGCACTTAACCACTGGGCTGGCCCCAAAAATGGTTTCTTAATTTCCTTTTTGGATTGTTCATTGCTGATGTATAGAAACACAACTGAATTTTATGTGTTGCTTTTGTAACCTACAACTTTGCTGAATTCATTTATTAGTTCTAGTGGCTTTCTTGTGGACTCTTTGGGGTTTTCTAAATATGGGACCATGTCCTCTGTGAATGGAGATAGTTTTACTTCTTTTCCAGTTTGGATCTGTACTTGACAATCTTGCATAATGTAAAACTCAGTGTTTCAATTTTTAATGGTCATTTTCTCATTATTCTTAAAGCAATTTTTGAAAACTGTTTTAAATTGATATACTATGTGTTGTATAAAGTATTTAAATGTTTATTAACTTGAGGATGTTTTTCATTTTTTCATAGATTTGGCTGGCTGATTGGCTGCTGAAAAATAATCCCAGCAAACCTAAACTTTGTCACCATCCAGTTGCAGAAGAACATTTTAAAAGTAAAGTCCTTTAAAGAACAAATCACGAACTGTTGTATTGTAAAAGGCATGCTTCTACTTAAAAAAAAAGAAAGAAAGAAAACATAATTCCTAAAGGTTTAAGTAACTACGCGTGAAATAAATTACTTCTTAAAAATAAGTTTTAAGAGAATAACTGTGTTTTGTGCAGCAGATAACATTCACTAGGGTAAAATATAGGTTTAGGGGATTATTTGTTTTTCTAAAAAGAAAATTGTGTTTACTTAGAAGCATATAGGATGCCAATAAAACAACTGCAACTTTTTTTCTTTTTGCAACTACAAAGTGGTGTTCAGTTCAGAAAGCAACAGTTAATTCAAATAGGATTCATCAGAGACAACTGCAGATGAAAAAGCTACCATTCCCAAGTATAGCTAACTTGTGCTGTGCACCAACAAGAACCTGCTTTAAATCTCTGTGACAGTTTACAACCCCCATACCGTACCAGGCAAGGTTGGTGGTATTGAAAATACCACCGGACAGGGCTAGCTAAAGACACATTTAGCAGTGTGTTAACTATAGCAAAAAAGACATTGTACTGTTTAAAAAACAGGTCTTACAAAGTCTTCCATTTTAACTTTTTTCTCTAAAAGGAATGAGTTGTGTACAAGGAGGTTAAATGCTTTATAGACAAGGAAAAAGACTTGAACCAACTTGTTTATCATCATCATCTTCATCTTCCTTCTGTTCCTTGATTTTTTTCAGCCTCGATGACTCCCTTTTTTGCTGCATAGGCTTATACAGCAATATCCTTTTCGTATTTTTCCTTCAGCTTAGCAGCCTTCTTTTCTCAAGGTTGCAGCGTGTTATTCCACATCTCTCCCACTTTCTTGGCAGTATCACCAATGGATAGGCTGGGATGTTCTTCTTTGATTTCTGGGCAATAATCAGAACAAGAAAAAGACTGGAGGTGGCTTCTTGGGTGTACTAGGATCCTTGAACTTATTTTTGTTTCCCTTTAGGAGGAATATAGGTCTTCTTCCTTCCTTCCTTCCTTCCTTCCTTCCTTCCTCCCTCCCTCCCTCCCTCCCTCCCTCCCTCCCTCCCTCCCTCCCTCCCTCCCTCCCTTCTTTCCTTCCTTCCTTCCTTCCTTCCTTCCTTCCTTCCTTCCTTCCTTCCTTCCTTCCTTCCTTCCTTCCTTCCTTTTTTGGTGAGGAAGATTGCCCCTGAGCTAACATCTGTTGCCAATCTTCCTCTTTTTACTTGAGGAAGGTTATCACTGAGCTAACATCTGTGCCAATGTTCCTCCTCCATTCTTAATGTGGGATGCCACCTCCAGCATGGCTTGATGAGCGATGTGTAGGTCTGCACCTGGGATCCAAACCCGTAAACCCCAGGCCGCTGAAGCGGAGCATGTGAACTTAAACCACTATGCCACTGGGCTGGCCCTGCATTTTTTTTTTTTTATAACAGCCCTTGTCTGTCTTTGCTCTGTCTTGAAAGTTTCCTTTCTCTTTAGCAGATATGGTCTTCCACCTCTCTGAGCGCTTTTTGGAAAACTCTGAGAAGGTGACTGAAGCATCTGGTTGCTTCTTGTGCTCCTCCCGGCAAGTTTGTACAAAGACTGCATATGATGACATTTTGCTTCTTGGTCTCTTGGGATCTGCTTTGCGCATGTTTAGTTATTTCCTCTCAGCAAGACACAACGTCAACCAGTGCCCATCTGGCTCTCGCTTGCCCTGGTGCTGTCTCTATGGAGCTCAATGTACTGCAGTCGTTGTTGGTTTAGGGTATGATTTTAACAATTATGTAACATTAAGTAATAGAAGGCTGTATTATGTTGCTGTATTTTTTTTTAAAGTTTGAGAAGTAAGACATGGAATTTTAGTTATGACGTTTTCCCAAGCATGTATCTTATATCTACATGCATAATTAATGCTCAGTTCACAGTTTAGTTTAAGAAGTATGAGTATATAAATACTTATTTGGCATAATGAAAATGATCAGAACTAGGTTATGATTTTAAATAATCACTATATAACTATTTCCTCAACATTAGTAAGTGCCTTCCAAAGGTGACCGTATGTAGGGTGACAACTCATCTTGGTTTGCCTGGAAATTTCCTGGTTGTATCACTTGCATCCTGGAAGCCCCCTCAGTTCTGGGCAAAATGGGATGATTGGTCACTCTCCAAAATAGTCTGTAGGTTAGTGTTTCCCAGTTATGTTTTTGTGACAAGGTACTGGTTTCAAAAAATTGTTGTGGGGCTAGCCTGATGGTGCAGCAGTTAAGTTCGCATGTTCCGCTTCCCGGTGGCCCACGGTTCACCGGTTTGGATCCTGGGTGTGGACATGGCACCGCTTGGCACGCCATGCTGTGGTAGGCGTCCCACATAGAAAGTAGAGGAAGATGGGCACGGATGTTAGCTCAGGGCCAGTCTTCCTCAGCAAAAAGAGGAGGATTGGCAGCAGTTAGCTCAGGGCTAATCTTCCTAAAAAAAAAAAAGTGTTGTAAAATTCTCATTTCTTAAAGAAATTTTGACTTAGAAAAGATCCAGATTGCAAATCACTTTTATTAAGAGTAAATGCTTAAACTGGCCTCATCTAAAAGCCAATGTCATTATAAAACAAAAAGTAGAAATGAGGAGGAACTGTTCTAGATTAAAAGAGACTAAGGAAACTTCTTAACCAAATGCAATGAGTAGATATTGACTGGATCCTGGTTTAAAAAAAAAAATCTATAAAAGACCTTTGCAGGGGACAATTAAGGAAATTTAGATATAGACTAAATTTTAGGTGACATGAGGGAATAATTGCTAAATTTTTTAGGGCCAAAATGATATGGCCATAAAAGGAGAATGTCATTATTATTAGGTGATGCATTCTGAATTATTTTAAATTTTTGATGTTTGCAATTTATTTTCAAATGGTTCATGAAGAAAGAAATATTTTTATACACGTATAGATAAGGCAATTTTAGTAAAATATTAGCAATTGTTCAGTCTAAGTGTCGGGTACCCTAGTATTCACTGTACTATTCTTTCAACTTTTCTGTACTTTAAAACTATTCATAAATGAAGTTGGGGAAAAAAAAGAAACAATCTGACTGTTACCACCATAATCTAGTGGCTAATTTTTCACATCACTGAGAGGGAGACATTCAGATATTATGTAGCTCTTGATTTGATACAAATGAAATATGCTAATCATCTATGATTTGTTCTAGCCAAACGTGTACCTTAAAATTATCAAGCTTTTAGGCCAAACTTCCAGCTTAAAGTAACATAGGAGATCAAGTGACCATCTAAAGGACACCATAAAGAAGCAACTAGAAAAATTTAGAAAATCAGATGTTCTTCAGGACAGCTACCCAGGTCTTTTCAGCAAATTGGTGTCACGAGAAAAGGGACTGTTTTAGATTAAGATACTTAAGATATATAATCAGAATCAAAACTTGTCTCTAGATTGGACTTGGTTTAGACAGACGAGCTGCAAAGGACATTTTTGAGACAACTGGGAAGATTTGAACCTACACTTAGTATCAGATGAGATGAAAATATATTGTGTTGGAAGGTAAAGATGGTTAAGTTAAAAGCATGTTAGAAAGCAATATATACAGTGTGGTTTCACTTTGATAAAAAGATACGTATATGTATATATATGTAGAATAAGATATAGAAGGATACCCACTCAAATATTATTATATAATCTCTGGATGGTGGGAATATGCTGTTTTATTTTTCTTGTTTTTGCTTAGCTGTATTTTAAGTTTTTCTACAGTGATCATGTTACTGCTTTTGTAGTTTTTTTAGGGTTTAAAAGATAAACATCTTAATGGATGTCAGCATTAAAAGGGTTGGCAACACTTCCTTATTAACAGATGATCTTTATGCTGTTTATGGCCAAGATGTTTTGCAATTTCTCAGTGCTGGTGTTTATCTGAATTTTTGGACATATTCCTCCTGAGACTGGTGTGCCTACTGTATTTCAAAACACCTTTTGCATCAGTGTTGGGAAGACAAACTAAAATCTTAACGACAAAGATAAATAGTAGATCGCTATATTTTGAGCAATAGCCAAAAGCATATGGGAAAAAGCAAATAGTTTTTACAATGGGATTCCAGTGTGACACCTTCAGGAGGTGATTTCCACCTCTTGTGGAAAAAAGAGACAGCATTGTTTACGGCAGAAAAATTCCATTCTGGAAGTCAGCTTCAGTCTCCAGACCTGCCATTTGTTTTTTTAAAATGAAGGGAAGGGGGCCGGTCCCGTGGCTGAATGGTTAAGTTCACAGCTCCCCTTCAACAGCGTAGGGTTTCGGTGCTTCGGATCCTGGGCGCAGATGGAGCACTGCTCATCAGGCCACACTGAGGCGGCGTCCCACATAGCACAACCAAAAGGACCTGCAACTAGAATATACAACTATGTGCTGGGGGGCTTTGAGGAGAAGAAGAAGAAGAAGAAGAAGAAAAAGAAGAGAAGAAGGAGAAGGAGAAGGGGAAGGAGAAGGAGGAGAAGGAGGAGGAGGAGGGGGAGGGGGAGGAGAAGGAGGAGGGGGAGGGGGAGGAGGAGGAGGAGGGGGAGGGGGAGGAGAAGGAGGAGGGGGAGGAGAAGGAGGAGGGGGAGGGGGAGGAGGAGGGGAGGGGGAGGAGGAGGAGAAGGAGGAGGGGAGGAGGAGGAGAAGGAGGAGGGGGAGGAGAAGGAGGAGGAGGAGAGGAGGAGAAGGAGGAGGGGGAGGGGGAGGAGAAGGAGGAGGGGGAAGGGGAGGAGGGGGAGGGGGGGGGGGGGAGGGGGAGGGGGAGGAGGAGGGGGAGGGGGAGGGGGAGGAGGAGGAGGAGGGGGAGGAGAAGGAGGAGGGGGAGGAGGAGGAGGAGAAGGAGGAGGGGAGGGGGAGGAGAAGGAGGAGGGGGAGGGGGAGGAGGAGGAGGAGGGGGAGGAGAAGGAGAAGGAGGAGGGGAGGGGGAGGGGGAGGGGAGGGGGAGGGGAAGAAGAAGAAGGCGACAGATGTTAGCGCAGGTGCCAATCTTTAAAAAATAAAGAACTAAATAAAAATGGAGGGAAAAAAATTAGAGAAAACAGACAATTTTAAATATATTTTGGAGATGAAATAGACAAAAATACACACATAGGGAAAATAATATAGTTAGCTGTAGGATTCTTTAATTTTGGACACATTTGAGATCATTATTTCATGAGCCAGAAATGGAAAGTATAGCATAGGGTGAATAGGAAAATGAGAAGACTGCCTCCTTGTTTACTTTCTAGGTAACTAAAAAGGGGAGAAGACTGCCTTCTGACATATCCTGTTAGGTGGGACCAACGTACTGCAAGCAAATTTGTGGTCGTTAAATGCGTAATTTAATGCATTTTTCTCACACTGAATGATAGTGTGCTATTCTTATTGCTTGAGATATATCGCTTCATTTAGTTCTTTCTCCAGGACTCAAAGAGACCAAAGAAGAAGGCAAGCAAGGATGCAGCTTTCTTATGACTTGGAACTAAAGAGAAGTTTAGCTTTTCCTTTACTCTTTAGAAGTTTAGGTCTGGGATGGCATCTTGAAGGCTCCCTCTTCCCAGGCCTCTTTGCATCTTCGTATACTTAGCCAAGAAGTATGGTACATTGCTAACCCCGGCATCCCTACCTCAGCTTCTGTTTGGGGGGTTTTGAAGAGTAGAATAATGCTGGAAGCAGAGAGCCCAGGGCAACAGTTTTTCTGCCCTGGTTTAAGGTGCCACAGATTAGCTTGATTTGAAAGGATCACAGATACTTCTGAGGAAATACTTTCCCAGCTCAGAAATACTGCCACTTCTTTTATGCAGTTAACTCTTTGTGGAAACTATTTAGATAAAGCTTTGATTTTTGAATCAGAGGTGGCCCAATTCTTCTCTTCTTTGTTTGCTATTTCTGTGACTTCAGGTGCTTTTCTTGGGTTTTTTATTTTCGTTAGTCCCCTCACTAATAACCTTCCCTATAGAAACTTTACACCTTTCATTTATGATCCATAATTGTTTTCCAAAAGTTAATTAAATCTCAGAAACTCCCAGGTTTATGAGAGCCTTTAACACAGAAGTTTACTTCTAAAGATAGAGTGCCGTGATTTCTGGCAATTTCAGATAGAGGTTGCAAATAAGATAGCTTTCTGCCACCTCACCAAAGGAAAAGATCTTTGTGGAACAGTCATGCACAGCTTTTCCTATTAAACCAGACCTTTTAGTCCATAGGAAAGAGAGGAGAACTAAATAAAATGATGTTGGTTGTTCCTTTCCTGCTTCCAAGGTGACCCAGAAAGTTCTCTCCCCCCATTCAAATCAAGGGTTGATGACACTGCTGTGATTGATGCCTTTTGTTCCCAGACCAAATTGTTTTTTATAGCCCACCCCCTGCCAGCACTTTCCAAAGTGCCACTGCCATCAGCTCCAGAGGGAGCCCCTTCCTCAGGCTTCCTGGCCAGCAGCTGCACTGTGATGGCAGGGAACACCGAATGGGAGGAGAAAGCAGCTTGCAGACAAATGGACAGCTAATCTGACCAACAGCCCCATCACTAGAACCATAAAAAAATTCCTTTTTTTCCCCCCACTTGCCTCACCTGCATTTCTTGGCTGAGGTGGGGGGAATGCTCTTTGCAAACGTTATGGCTTCATATGGTCTATCAAAGAAGCCTCAAAGTTTTTCTCCTTTTTTTCTTTCTCAAACCAATTCTGCTTATTCAGCCTAATGTTGTCAAGTCGCTACAGACTTGGCAGATATTAAAAGGCCGATAAGGGAACATTATGAACAACTTTATGCCAATAAATTTGACGAATAAGACGAAATAGACAAAGGCCTTGAAAAACAAACTATCAACAGTGTGTCAACCTAAGCTACTGTTTCTGGATCCATCTTTAAATTTCCTGTCATCAGAGTTTGCATCTCTCTCAAGTTCAGCTTTTTTTATTTTGAAGCAGCTCTGCTGAGCTTACTTAATTAGCATTCTCAACCGTTCTACTAGGATCTGCTTACTTTTCAGCACAAGTTTTCTGACTGTGGGATAGAGAAGGTTAAGCTATTTTATAAGAATAAGCATTTCAGGGGTTAATAAATCTTATCTTAATCAGGATAGTAAAATCCTGATCCTTCTGGGTGGCCTGTATGTTGAGGCCAGCATGACAACCTCTCTGGACTTTATCTAGTGTTTCTGATCCTTGCCAATGTGAGAACATTTCAAGGAGTCTTTAACATATATGTGTGGTTAGAGCCTTTTGCACCATAAAATGGTTAGACAAGCACCAATATAAAACAATCAGTCTACAATGAGGTTGAAGCTTTGGAAACAAGCACATCCTTTTCAGTGTGCTTGCTTTTATAATGTGTCATTTAGCAAATGGACTGTGAAGAATTAGTCATGCCAAACTTCTGACTGTCAGATGACTGGCTACAGACTAAACATCCCAGACGAAAATTTTTAGACTTTAAAGCTTCAGTCTTTACTTCCACAGTTCAATTAAAATAAAATACTGTATCTAACAGGACCACAAAGTTCTAGTCTAGTTTAACTTGTTTGCATCTCTTAGAGATACAGGTTCAACACATAAATGGCAAACCGTTATGAGTTCTTTCATGCCTCTCAGGAATGGTTTGAGAAAATGTAGTATTTGAAACCATTGTGATCTTTATGGTGAGAAACGATATACTAAATTAAGTAAAAAATGTAATATTGTTAGGGGATTATCCCATTGGTGAGATCACACTGTTACATTCCTCTTTCTGTTGCTAATATGGTAGGTCCCAACTTGAACACAATATTGTGTGTAGGAAGCCAGACCCTTTGTCTAGCTTCCTATAGGTCTAGGTGCCCCCACCTGCCCTCTTTTGGCTCTTCAGTACTTACCTGGCTCTGAGGCCTGACCCTGGGCTCTCCTAAGTCATCAGAGCTGGACTTTTCACTGGATTCCATGCTCTTGCATCCTACAATACTTTTGTTCTTTACAGTTCTATTATTTTTAAAATCTCTTCATCTTCTCTCTTGCCGTCATCTTGATCATTTCCCTTTATCTTTATCAGTGAGTATGGTATTCCTGACCTCCACATAAGCTAACTATAAAGATTTTGATATGTGATTGTATCTCGATAGAACTGAAAAAAAAAAAAAAAAAGATTTTGAAATTATGAAGCATATCACAAAGTGAAGGAGTTAAAAACAATGTGCTAACATGCTTTCTTCCTGTTCTAGTTGGTCAGGGGACTCAAGTTGAACAGATACTGCCCATATCGAAAACAGTTTCCTACTTACATTTGGTAGCTAGGCTTGAAATTAATTCTCTCTAATTTGTGACAATCAACAAATACTTACTGAGTATCTCGTGTATGCCTAATATGGTGAAAAAATATTATATATTTGTTAGTCTGGCATTCAGGGCTCCCACAGACTGGTCAGTTCTTATCTTTCCAACCCTTTCTCCCCAGAACCTGACTTCATGGACGCTGCTCTAGCTGGAGTGGCCTCTTTGCTCACTTTGCTCCTTCCTAACTCTGTGCATTTGCTAAAGCCAGTCTCTTCCTTTACTCCCACTCCCCCACAAAACAGACACTGGAGGACTCTCCCACTCTTTTATGCTTATATAATTCCTAGCCTTGGAGACAATTTCCTGTAATTTTGCTCTAATACACGTTTGTCTCTTGTGCCTGTGAACTACTCATGCTTAATTTCTGTCTTCTCTGACACAATAATATACTCCTTTGCCAGGAAGTATGGTGAAATGGTTTAGCATCTGGCGTTTGGAAACAGCAAACCAGTTTTGTATCATAACTCCATGACTTCCTAACTCTGGGACCATGGGAAAAGTTGCTTAATTTCTGTTTCCTCATCTATAAACTGAGGATAATGATAGTACCTACCTCACAAAGCAGTTGTGAGGATTAACTGTGATAATATACATAAAAGTACCTAACATGTACCTAACATGAAATCTCTTCCTTCATCACTCAGAAAGTGCCTCCGACTTCCCTCCCGTTCTCCATGCAGGGAGCTTCATAAGACCTTTCAGGTCCTTGGCACCCTCCCACTCTGCACTTCTCCAAGAGCTTCCCACACTCACCAGTGTGTGAAGGACATCTGACTATTGCTATTTTACAGGCCATAAGTTTCTAGAAACCAGTAGTTCTAATTTATTCTGCATGGCAATTGGCATGGGACATGATATGAAGGCCAGAACTGTCAGGATAGAGGCTGAGAATAGAACTTTAGAATTTGAAAAAATTTTGTGAATATCTAGTGCAATCTAATCCAATCCCCTTCTTTAATAAAGATTTTGACGCTCAGAAAGTGATTTGCTTGGCATTACAGTAAAATCTGTGGCAAAGTCAGCAGCACTTTTCCCACAACACTAAATTGCCTCCCTTGATTTCCTGAAAATTAAATTGTGTTGATAGTCACAGAAGATTGCAGGAATAAATCCTTTTGGAAAAATATAAGACAACCTTCAGGGAACTAAAATTAAATATTACCTTAATCTCTTTTGGGAACATGAACCCCAATATTATTCAGGCAATGTGCAGATGTTCTTGGCTTTTTGAGTCCTTATGTGTCACTGGCGGAATTGTTTTTTTTTTCACCAGAAACATCAGAATTCAGAAAGAGAGAAAAATGGAATTATCTCAGCTAAATGGGATCTTTGAAAAGCTTCAGATCGTGATCTATAGTGACCTCAGTTTTTCAGCAACTTCTGGAAATGGAGAGAAATCAGAACGGGTTAGATTATCCTCTAAGAAAATCAACAGTTCTTTTCTAATATCTTAGTCCTAGGGGCAATGAAAATGTCTGGCTGTTCAGTAGAGCTTCTACAATATTTTCATCTGCACTGTTTTCTTTAGGTTGTGTTGTGTGGGTACACCTACTGGAGCCAAGGATTTGAGAGAAATTTTATATTACTCTCAAATTTTAAAGAATTCTTCCCAGTTTGTGCTCATATAGATTCTGGTCAGATTTTTTCAATCACACCGTACTACCCAGCCTGGGTCTAAAAGAAGTCAACCTGAGAAGGAGGATTGTATGACACAATGGGGAAATGCATCCATACCCTCAGCCCAGCCCTGTCCTTCAAACTCTGGAGATTATTTAGAGTTAACCCCGGGACACTGGTGAACGTGGGAATCTCTTGGAGAGGTGAGGAGTGGGAGGGTGCCAGGGACCTGAAAGGTCTTATGAAGCTCCCTGCCAAGCTGGCCTAGGATTAACCCATCGTTTCCCAGCCAGAGCTGTCCCAGCTGTTTTGCTTTCCTGGGGCCTCTCGTGTTAATCTATGGAATTGACCAACTGAGTTTGACCGTGACTGGCTTTGTTTTGCAAAACAAAATTGGTAAGGCAGGCCTCATGCTGACTGACTGAATGGTGTCATCAACCCAATTCAAGGGGTGCCACAAAAGCAAGGAAATGAAACTTCAATTTCCTCCTCATGTTAAAGGATAGCTTATCATACCGATTATGACCCTTATGCAGCTCAGGGCAAAGTATTTTATTGCTTTTTTTGTGAACAGCAATAAACCACTCTCTTCCACTTTTTCCTCTAACCCCCACCCCCACCCCACACCTGATTAAGGCTCATTGGAAAGGGCTGTTCTCTGTTGTCAATGGTCAGAGAACCAAAGCCTCCTTTTCACCCCCACCAACCTGTCATGATTTTACCTTTATTCTAGGAAGCACAAGATTTGTTTTAAAATAAAACAGAAACAAGCAAACAACTAGAGAGGTGGAAAAGCCGTTCTTGCTTCAGTGCACCCTTGAAACATTTGGTTCCTCTCACTGCTTGAATGAGCATTGCTTCAGTTCTGGGCCAGGCAGACAGTGGTTGCTTTCATCCCTGTGTTCCCACTGCCCCTGTACACACCTCCATTAGAAGGTTTACCATACCACATTATTATGGGCACAGGTGTGTTTTCCTTTTTGATTGGGAGGAACTATGTCCCTTCGTCTTTCTGTCCTCTGCAGACACCTCACATAGTTCCTGACCCATAGAAGGCATTCATTCTATTGATATATATCTATATCTATCTACCTATATCAATATCTCTATTGAATGAATAGATCAGTGGAGGCCCTCCACAAAGGTTAACTCATCTATTTCCCTACCTGCCAGCAAGTCTGTACCTACCTATTTCCAGAATCAAAAAGAGGATCAGTTGCTCAGCTTCCTTATTGGGCACTTGTGGATGTCGATGGGAGAGGTACGATGTTTCTTTGGACTTGGACCTTGCCCTCTTCCATTCACTTTCTGTTCTTTAGGAAATCTCATTTACCCTCATGGCTTTAGAAACTCTCTGTATATTGGTGACTCCTATATTTGCACCTTCATCTCAAATTTTTTCTCTAATTTATTTAGCCAGCTTTCCCAGACTTAATAGCCAATTGCCTACTTGATATCTCCACTTGAATGTTTCAGAACAATTTCAAAGTTAACATGCTTAAAATGGAACTCTTGATTCCCCTCTCCCCATTAGCTCTAATGTGGTCTCTGTCATTTTGCCTCTGTCCATAAATGGCACCAGCTCCCACTCAGTTACTCAAGCTAGAAGACTGGAAATCATCCTAGATGCCTCCCCTTCTCTCACCTACCACATCCAATCCATCAGCAAATTTATTGGTTCTACCTCCTTTATATATACTGCTAATCTTCCCTCTTCTCTCCATTCTCTCTTTCCCTTCCTTAGTCCAAGCCATCATCAGCTCTTGCTTCCTTGTCTTCAAGCTTCCATGCTTGCCTCTCTCAAGTCCATTTTCCAAGTAGCAGGCAGTATGGTTTCCTTACAAAGTAAATAGGATCCATCACTGCCCTGCTTAAAATCTTTCAATGGCTTCCCATATCTCTGGAACAAAATTCAGACTTTTTACTGTGGCCCGTTGGATCTGGCCCCTGTTTACTTTTCTAAGTTCATCTCATGCCACCACATGCAAACCATGCTCCTGTCACATCAGACTTTGATCAACCTCTTTTCTGCTTTGGGCTTTATTGCTTATTAATGCTTGTCTCTGGAATATGCTTTCTAGCTCTTATAACTGGTTCTTGTTCATCCTTTGGGTATCAGTTTAAATGTCAGCTTCACAGAGAGCCATCTTTGACCACTTTTTCTAAAGCTGTTGCAGCCTTCTTATAAAAACACCACTTATTTCCTTCATGAAACTTATCTCAATCTGTAATTGTTTTTTAGTCATTTATTGTATGTGCTCCCCACTAGAATGCCAGCTCCATTAGAGCGGAGATCTTGTCTATGTCATGAACTTCTGTATCCCTCACATTAGTCCTATGTCTATAACAGAGTAGGTACTCAATAAATATTTATTAAATGAATGAATGAATGGATGAAGTGGGCTATAAATAGGGGGCCACATAATTATCATTAAACTAGGACACTTATCAGAGTGAAAGGAGGCACAACTACAATTATATTTGGGATAACAGGCATAAACCATGAAGAAATAGAAAGAGCATTGAGTCTCCAAAGATGCCAGAAGTCCACAGTGACTCTGACTTTGTGCCCTACAACATTTTTATTCAGGTAAAGCTGAGTTTAGGTGAATACCAAGGAGAGAAGGGATACATGGCAGTGGAAGGGTAGTGTAGCAGAAGGAATGGGCTGACCTTTTCCTTTGCTTTGGGTATAAGTGGTATTGGTGTGTTTGAGAACCTCGTATGTTCTTCTCCTCCTGTCTATTTACTTTTTAATATCACATTGCACATGCAAGCCCCACCCCATCAGTTACCTGGCTGAGTTACTGCCCAGCTAGTTGGTCTTGAGAGTAGTATGGAGCCCCCAGAGCAGAGGACCGAGGGGTTGCTTGAACTTGAATTAGGAGATCTGAGCTCTATCTTCAACCAGACCTTTAACTAGCCAAATGACCTCGGACAAATTGCTTCGCCTCTCCTGCAAGGTAAGAGGATTGTAGGAGATGATTTCTAAGGTTTCCTCCAGCTTTGAGATTCTATTACCTGTACACTTACACCACCTGTGGGCAAAATTGGCTTAATGTTGAGAGAACACTAATCACCCACTGCATGCAGAATGTTTTGAGAGGTTTGCAGAGGCACTCAGACGGGGCAACATGGTCCTACCCTCAAGGAGGAGATTTGTTGAGACATAAAAAAATACATAATGCTTAGATATCATAGGTAGTGATGTTTAGATTCTATCAAATAAAAGGCAGGCAATTTCAAGGAGCAGATAGACTTTAAGGAGGGAGTGTTTGGAGCTGGAGAAGCAGTAGGTAGGGCAAAGAAATTTCGGGGAGGGAAATGGTCTCAACTGGGGTACAGAAGTTGTGTGAGAATGGTGTATGCAAGGAACCATCATAACTTAGTCTAGCTGGAGCTGAGGAGACAAGGGATAAAATGGAGAAGCAAGTTGGGAGCAGTTACCTCTGGGAAGGGCAGTGGGCTAGGGGAAGAAGGTGACTATTCACTTTTGTGCCTATTTGCTTCTATATTGCTTGAATTTTTATGAGAACATACTCATAGAAAAGTTTTTTAATGTTGACAGTAGGATAGTGCCAAGTTTAGGAGACTTGAAATGTCAGGCCAAAGAACTGAGATTTTATTCTCTGGAATGTTGCAAGTTTTCTTTTTCTAATCAGGTGATGATGAATTGAATGTGGCATATTGTAAGATAAATGCGGTTAACAGTGTATTAGGTGGAGAATTGAGAGGCAAAATAGCAGTTATTGAGTTAGTGCAAAATTCAGGTACAAGGTACAACAGTATTAGTCCAGAGTGGAGGCAAAGATAATGGAGGAGCGGGATGGATTTGGAGGCTAAACCAAAGAAAGATGACTAAATATGAAAAGTTGAGCAGAGGGAGGAGTCAGGGTTGATTCAGGAGTGAGCCTCAGTCATTCAAAGTTTCATTAGACCACTGATGGAAACAGAGAAGTCATAAGAGAAAACCAATTCTGCTACCTGGGTAGAAATGGCCAGTGAAACATTAGAGTTGTGGTGCCTAGAGCTTGCACGGATGGGGACTTAGGAGTCGTCATCAGAGAAATAGAGCTGGAGTTTTAGAGTAGGTAAGTTCTCCATGCTTGAGAGCAGGGAAGGAAGTGTGTCCTGATTGTCCCCTACCCAGTTTAATGTTCTTGCCCCTGCACCATCGCAAGTGCAAGTGGGGCCTGATGGGGCAATCAAAGCTCTGTGACAGCCAAGAAGAGGTAGAGTCTTCAGATATCTGAGGGCAAAGGGGTAATGGCGGTTGAGGCTTGAGAAGGGTGTCTGGCTCAACTCCACCTAACTCCTCACTGAAACCTAAAGTTGGTGCATTTGAAGACAGTGTAGGAAAGAGTATGCGAGAGAACTAGTGAAAAACTGGAGTAATTAGGGTTATTTAGCTTGAAGAAAAGGAATGTTTGAAGGCCCGAATCCACAGTGAGAGGTCCTAGAAGATTTGGTAGGCTTAAAATATAGTAGTGCTGAGTCAGATTAGACATGCAGCACAGGTCCTAATAAGTACTTTATCCCAGGTAGAGAAGGACTGGCTTCCCCCTCCCTTCAAAACAGAGTGTACAACAAGCTCCACTTCCTTCAGCCTGGGATTAGGAGCTCTTCTATTAAGAAGAAGGTGGTTGAATCAAGGGATCTCTTATAGACTGCGAGAAGTTCCTGAAGAAATGACAAGAGTCCTTCTCAAGATCACCAAATCCCACCATAGGTCTGCACAGCTCCCTGAGAATCTCAGAGCAACGTGGGAGTGGATTTGGGTGCCTGGTGCACCACCAGGTCTTTCCCTTACACACATCCCACCCACCCTCCTACCCATATCCCCACTTCCCTCACCTGTAGCCTCCCTATTCCCTCACTGACCAAGTACAGTCTGACGCTTCCTGGAACTCTGGCCTAATTTCCTCAATGCTTCCGTTGGTCATCATATGTCTCTTTCCTGATGAAAAGGGCAGTCTGACCGGATGGGCAGAGCACCAGCCATGGAGAGTGTTCAGGGCCCTGGAGTCTAGTGTTATCTCTTCACCTATCTCACTTGGTGATACTGAGGGGGATACTTTCTTCCTCTAAACCCAGCTTTCCTCCTGTGGTAGGGAATGCAGCAGGATTAGGTGATTTAGAGCTCTAGTCCTACCCAAAGGTCTGTAACCTGTCCTAGAAGACTGTGCTCTCGTCCTTGCATACATTTTATTTTCCCCCAACCCAAACATTTTTATCTGGGCCCCGGGTCACTGTCTTTTGTGATCAATGATTATGAGTAGTTTGTGACCTGGGGCTGGAAATTTGTCTGTCTTTCTCTGGATCCTGTTTTTCCTTCCTCTATCCTCTAAAGTAAACACCCCTCCTTCGACATTCCTTTTGAAACTTTGACCTTTAGTATAGACCATAGTGGGTAGCCTTTTTCTTTGAGTATCCCCTAGAGAACCAGGATTCCGCCCTCCCAAGTCAGCAGGAGCCAGGCTATCTGCTTTATCATTCTAAGGAAGCCCTTTGCAAGTCAAAAGTTAGATCTCTTCATTCTGGAGAAGGCCTGAGAAATGTGAGTCTTCTACTTGCAGAAGAGGGAGGAAGAGGACACCTTTCACTACATATGAATGGTAGTCATTCTACAAAGCTGTCAGGACGTTAAGAATGTCACCAGAGGTCCCTGGGCTTCCAGTGTGTAAGGGGTGTAAAGAAAGAGTATGGATTTTTGTGGTAGCAGGCCTGAATTCAAACCCACGTCCTTGTGTTTAACTTTAGGTTGGGTGCTTAACTTCTCTGAACCACTGTTTCCTTGGTAGTAAGGGGAGAATAATTGTAACTCTTTAATTGGATTGTTCTTCGTTTTTTTTTTGAGGAAGATTGGCCCTCAGCTAACTACTGCCAATCCTCCTCTTTTTGCTGAGGAAGACTGGCCCTGAGCTGACATCCTGTGCCCATCTTCCTCTACTTTCCATCTGGGACGCCTACCACAGCATGGCGTGCCAAGTGGTGCCATGTCCGCACTCAGGATCCGAACCAGCAAACCCCAGACTGCCGAGAAGTGGAACGTACGCACTTAACTGCTGTGCCACAGGGCCGGCCCCAAATTGGATTGGTTTGAGGATTGAAGGAGATAATATATATCAAGCACCTGACGCTTCGTAGGTGTTCAGTTCCTTCCTTTCTACCCTCACTTTTATGATCACCTACCATCCAGCGCTGAGGAGAATGGCAGGGGACCATAGGAGACTCTAGGAACAGGCCTCAGGGTTTTCTCAGGAGTCCCTAATTCTACCCATGGCTAAGGTCAGCTGGGAAGGAGGAGGAGAAGGAAGAGGAGGAGAAAAAGCTTTGCAGAGGTGTGGCAAGCATAAGGATATTTTCCTTTTTAATCTAGGCTGAGAAAATACAGGCGTCTCTTCTCCCAGCCATGTGCAGCAGTGCGTGGATTCACTGAACTGTGGGAACAGACTCAGGGACAGATTTCCCTCATTGAGCTGATTCCTTTTTCCGCAGGTTTTCAAGATCCACCATTAGACTGTGGCCAATCTGCCTGTCTTGGTCCCTGAACCTACTGAACATGAGGGTTTTACTGTTCTGTCACCTTAATGATAGCCCGCTTGTTAAGGATAAGCCAAAAGGGAAGGGGTGTAGGGTTGTAACTAATGAATCTGAATGACACTGTAATGCCTTGGAATGAATCCCTGACAGGAAGGTGATGGATGTAGAGAAACCTGAATTCCTTTCGTTTCTGGTGCTGGGTCCATGTGGGAAGATTGGTTGATGTGACTGATTGCCATGAGGGTAAGATGAATGAGGGTGGAAGAGGTTCGGAAGGAGTGGGACCATGATCTTTTTGGGGAAATAGGTAAACTTTCACGGAATTCCCAACTGCTCCACGTTTCATTAGTGAAAACCTCAGATATAAACCCAAAGAAAACACAAGGCATGTTCTCTTTGAATGACTGTTTGAACAGGGCGGCGAGGATGGTTTTATTTCTGAAAATCTCACCTAAGATTATTTGGGAATGTCAGCAAGGTCCTGGGGAAAATATCAAAGCATCGGGTACCTGGGTTCTTTGGATGGAGATTCGGTTAGGAATGAAGGGAGAAAATCTAGTTTTTTCTTTTTCCTAGCACAGTGTCACAACTCAGGTTTCATGATACTTTAGCATCTATGTTTATTGAGGGTTTAACCTCAAGACCAGATAATTTTATGTGCTTTTATCCCTGAGCCCCAGGGAAATAATCTTTTCTTTTGGTTTCCTATTTCTTCACCACAATTTTTGTGCTTAGTGTCTCTTCCATTCTCCCTTCCACCACCACCACCACCACCACACAGCCACACACACACACACACACACACACACACACACTCTTCCTTTCTCTGTCACTAACTGTAGTGTGTTTTTTTTTTACCTTCCTTAGAAGGAGACAGGTAAAGAAAATCTCCCATTTCCTTGACATAGACTGCATTTTTATGGATATCTCCTTGTCTCTGGTCTCTGGCATCTGTGACAGTTTTAAATGCACCAGAAATAACAGAGACCAGAGCGGACTTTCAAGGCACCTGCTTATGGTTTCTTTTGAGATGCCAACTTACTTAACGAACATTCCACCTTCCTTTTCACTCAAAAAAAAAAAAAAAAGGATTGGTTATTTCCTGTCGACATTTTAAAAAATAACTTACTATTAAGTTATTATTTTTATGACAAAAAATTTATTGTAGACAAATGTAAAAATACATAAAAACACTATAAGGAAAACAAACCACTCTATTTTGATATTACATAATAGCAAATATTTTCATATTTTTTAAAACAAAATTGGGTTCATGTTGAACATGCTGTTTTTTTGTTTTTTTTTTAAGATTTTATTTTTTTCCTTTTTCTCCCCAAAGCCCCCCGGTACATAGTTGTGTATTCTTCGTTGTGGGTTCTTCTAGTTGTGGCATGTGGGACGCTGCCTCAGCGTGGTCTGATGAGCAGTGCCATGTCCGCGCCCAGGATTCGAACTAACGAAACACTGGGCCGCCTGCAGCGAAGCGCGCGAACTTAACCACTCGGCCACGGGGCCAGCCCCTGAACATGCTGTTTTGCAACTAACTTTATTCACTTAATTGTATCATGCATGTTTTTCATGTTACTAAATATTTCTCTGGAATATTATTTTGATGGCTAATATTTCATTGTGGGGTCACGATTTAACTAGTTGCCCTACTAGTGAACATTTAAATTGTTTTATAATTTAAAATATTAAATGGAGAGTGTTTCACCACTCTTGGTTATCAGTCATTTTACTTGTTTATTTAACATAGCTGAAATACCTCCTCCCTGCAGGGTACTTGGCCTTTGCGGAGAGAGGAGACTCCCAAGGCTGAGATGCTCAGATTTAGGAGACCAGTGATTGAGCCCCCAGGGCTCTCTTTATGGGAAACTACTCCTCTCCCAAAGATTACCAATGGAAGATGTAGAAATGCAAACGAGGAAGGTAGAATCCACAACTTTCCTAGTCTCTTGCCCTGGGGCCCAGGTCCTCCGAGTACAGACACCCCAGGAAGCCCAAGTTAAGAGAGTAAACACTCTTTGAATAAGGTTCAAGTTCAAAGGGCTTCCTTGTTCCTCAAGTTACATTAAAATAACACCTTCTAAATCTAGGAGTCTGAATTGGTTTCCTATTGGCCAGTTCCTGGGTCTTAATTTTATTAACTGTCAAACAATGATCTCAAGGGAGTTGGATATTTCCAGTTTCTCCCTTAGCCTTGTGCATAATTGGGATATAGAAGCAGGGTTTCCCATTCCCTTTCTGATCCCAAGCTTTCCAAAGACAGAAATAAAAGGTCTCAGCTGGATATATATTCTAGAAGTATTTATTGCAAAATCAAGTTGAGTTCCCAATCTGGGAAAATAAAACAGAGTCATTTTCCAGCTCTTTGGGGGAAAATCCCTCTTGGGGGTCCTTGTTTGGGTAAGTTGTAGTCACCTGTCCACTTACTGTGACCGTTCCTTCTCCCTAGCTCCAGAGATGGTTTCTGAGCTGGAAGAGTCCTCAGGTTATGTTAGGTCCTGGTTTCCCCAAGGTTGGGTGGGGAGAACTTTTCAAAAGTGCATACTCAAGTGAAAAACCCAACACCCTGAAAACTTTCCATTAGGCAGGTATGTGTCTCTGCCCTACTGATCTGCATGAACTTGCAGGTGGTCTTTCCGGAGCTAGCCAGAGTAGGAGAATGTTGCTCCTTCACGAGTTTGGACAGAACTCTTTGATTTTTTCCATTCCCTCTGATTCTCAGCACAGCTGGGTTGGACGTGGTCTGAAACTTACAGGGACAAGTACTTTGAGGGTCCTTCTGGATGTGGACCCCAAACCAAACTCCCCCTTTAGCAAGCTGCAAAAGTACAGGCACAAAGACCAGGATGAAACTTGTAGGAAAGATGAAACGGGATCTGCCCAAGTTAGGAGGCCCAGGTTCCAATTTCAGCTCTGTCAAGAATATGCTGTAGAATCTTGGGCCTCTGTTTCCCCATGTATATAGCACATATCAAGAGGACTACAGACCAACATTGTGATTTTCCAATCTACTCTCTCGGAAAGAGAAGCTGTGTCCCCCTCCATTGTCATGCAACTGAGCAAGTGAGTTTGTGTGGGGTGTTATCTGGTGCTGCCCTTGCCCCAGGACACAGCACTGCCTGGGGAGCGTGTACAGTAGTACTTGTTCAACACATGCCTACACTGGTCACACTTCACTGTGCAGCACCACTGGAATTTGCAGTTACAGCTGCTGATAGCTTCAGTCTTCCTCTCTTCCACCTGCAGGCCACATTCGGTGCACAAGCGCCCACAGCTGTGTTGCTCCCACCTGGATGTGTTGTGGCTATTCTGCAGACACTCCCGACCCTCTGTGCCATAGATGCCCAGGCTAGAATTGTGGGTACAGTAATCTGGCGATTCCTCTAAAAAGATCAGTTCAGCCTCTGCGCTGGGGAGGAAGGCCTCAGTGGGTGCCCAGTGGCCCTCGGCGCTGTTCCCAGCCCTTAGCTGCCGTTTATCCATCTCAATTTTCAGCGCCCGGTCATACTTGGCCTTTAGGTAGTCTCCCATCTCCCGGAAGTCAGCCAGCTGCAGCCAGCATGTCTGGATGCTGCAGCTCCCCGAGATGCCGTGACATTTGCAGGTCCTTTTCATGGTGGCTCTCACTGCCTTCAGAGAGAGAGAGAGAGAGAGAGAGAGAGAGGGAGCAAAAGAGAGAATGGCTGTGAGTAGGGAAGACTATAAGTGGGATACTTTAGAGCCGTGCTTCTTGACTTTGGAGGAGCATCAGAATTACCAGGGAGACCAGTGAATAGTATTTATTCCCGGGCCCTACCTCACATCTTCTCAATTAGAATGTCCAGGGCTTTAAAGGCCTTGGTATTGGTGATTTTAAAGCTCCCCTGAGTGATTCTCGTGGAAAGCCAGGCAAGTATTGGGGAGGTTACTGGAGTCGGGAAATCTAGGCTCCAGACCCAGCTTCATCAGTTGTTGAGCTTGTTTCTCTCTCTGCCCAATTAGAATAAGAATAATCAAGAAAGTACTTTGTAAATTAAACAGGAAAATATGATCATTGGCACTGTTATTGTCTTTTTTGTTTGTTTGAGGAAGATTAGCCTTGAGCTAACTACTGCCAATCCTCCTCTTTTTTGCTGAGGAAGACTGGCCCTGAGCTAACATCCTGTGCCCATCTTCCTCTACTTTCTATGTGGGACGCCTACCACAGCATGGCGTGCCAAGTGGTGCCATGTCCGCACCCGGGATCCGAACCTGCGAATCCGGGCCACCAAAGCAGGACGTGCGCACTTAACTGCTGCGCCACCGGGCCAGCCCTGGCACTGTTATTGTCTTAAAGCTTGGGGCTACAGTATTTCTGGGGGTTTGGATTTGTCTTCTGGGCCCTCTCCCAGAGGGAAGGAAGCTCCTGGAGTCTGCACCCCTACCCTCAAGGTGATTACCTGTGATTGTAATTGTCTTGAAAACCTTTCCCCTTGCCCTGGGCGACCAGGACATCTAGGTATAGATTGAAAGGGAAATTTCTATGCTGTAGCTCTAAATCCAACTTGCTTCCAGATTTGAGTTCAGAACACTCTAGGGATTGCTACCCCACCAGAAGTCCTGGGGGAGAATAGACCCTCTAGAGAACAGGTTGGATGACAAACCCCTGTTAGTTTCCTAGAGCATGCAGTTGAAATGGTTAAAAATTTAAGTCCTGGAAGCAAGGCCTTGGTTCTATATTTTCAGAAACCTGCCTGTGGAAGAAACCAGAACATAAGGTTTAGTGATAAGAGGACTAGACTAGAAGATCCGAGTTCTTTGCCTAACTCTGATGATTATTAGTCGTATTGCCTTGGCCAAGCCACTTGGCTTGGCCTTAACTGGCTTTGTTATCCAAGGAATGGGGGTAGCTATTGCAGTACTGCTGGGGGGTGTGAGGATGAAACATAGGTATAAGACAGCTCTTGGTAAGTTGTGAAGGGCTGTACAGATGTGAGGCTGTTGCCAATACTGAGCCGGACGGCTCACTGTCTGACTCCTATACCTACCAGCCTGCCCGCCCTGTTGTTGTGAAGATTCATCAGGGCTCTGGCATCCTTTCCCTTCTCCAGGCTGTCCACAAAGAGTTTGGAGATCCTTTCCCCAAATTCCACATTGTCACTGCAGCCCCCCCAGATCCAGCCATGGCCTCCTACACAGAAAGAAAAAGTTCTGCATATAGCTCCTTGCTGGAGAAGAGTCATGGTCATCTTGGCTGACACAGCCAAACCACCCCCAAAGTCCTAGAAACATGTGAAGCTATAGCTGAAGGTGAGACAGGGAAATCGAGGTGCTCCAGGTGGATGGGGGGAGTCCTGCTCCCAAAGCCAAATGCCCACTCTTCAAGCACTCTCCAGCTTTAGGCAATTAGTTTCTATACCCACAGTAAAAGTAGTTGCACTGGGGCTGCCCTAGATGACCTCAAAGGTTCATCACAGCTCAACCATTCTGGAATTCTGCACCATTATCCTACAATAGTCTTGTTAGAGCCTCCTCTTCTCTCATTAGTGACAAATCTGAGTAAGTCTCTTAGGTTGTCTGCAAATAATTGAGTAGCTCTGGATTATGGACAAGCTACTCTAAGCCTGAAGTACAAACTTTAAACTCTCTATGGCCTCGTCATTCTGGATGCCTTGTTAGTTTAGAGCTTGGTGCTACTAGCTAATCCTGGAATCACGGACCAGGCTTCACCATCGAGAAAGTCTAGGTCCAGGAGCTCCCACCAAGGAAGCTGCTGCTGCAGTCTAGGGGTTTGAGGGAGCTGCAGCTGTGTCCCTTGGCCTTTCTCTGGAAGAGTTTAGCCTGCACTCAGTTCTGCACCCCTCACTTCTTCCCCTCAGCAGACAGCCCAACTTACCTGTTTTTCCATTTTTTGACTCATCACAGCCACAGTTTTCAAAGTCACCCATGCTACAGTTCTTGGTGATGGTGTACATGACTCCAGCAGAGCTGATAGCATGAATGAAGGAAGTCTCCCTGGTGGCTTTGGAGAGAAAGAAGGGACTGGAAACTTGGTCCCTGATGACCCAAAGCAGAGGCTTTGGAAAAGCAATGCCTCTTCTCTTCCTTGTCCCCTATCCCTTTTGGGTTTAAAAGGACGCTCTTCTACTTGAGAGAACAGTGCATGTCTCCTCACTTCATATTTAGTTCATCCAGGCAGGAATGAGCGCCACATGCTACAGATTGGGAAGGTAAAACCCAGCGATAGAGTGATAAGACCAAGGCCACTCTCCTCACCAGTTGTGGTGTTGGGACAAGGACCCTGCTCTCTTGAAGTCCAGCCTAGGCCTCTGTCCATTAGCCACTGCTTCTGGTCCTTGGCCAATGAGGACTAAGGGCCATCAGGCTGGCTTATGAAAGTGAGAAGCACCTTTTCTTTCTGACATGAAGCTGGAGACATGTAATAATCATAATGATCATGGCTACCAATTACAGAGCTTGTGACTTACTAAACTGCTTATAAACACCGTCCCATTTCATTTCCACACACTACTCATTCTATCTGTATACCCGTGGGAAGTATTTCTTTGTGTCCCCATCTTCTTTACTTCCTTACCCCCAACTCTTCTCAGGGAACTTAATTGTTTCTACATAAATGACTTTTATGCAAACTACTACAGACAAACAGCTGCACACACACAAACACACACACACACGCCCCCACCTGAGGCACAGCACACTGTGATCTCTCAGCTTCTCTGTTGGGGTTCTATGCCAGTTGGGCAGATGAGAAACTCCTTCAGAGACTGCAAACACAGAGCCCTTTCCCCATCTTTATTTCTTGTAAATCAGTGCAAGATAAGGGTGTACAAACACATGAATACAGGGATGCATTAAAAAAATAATTTTTTTTTTGAGGAAGATTAGCCCTGAGCTAACATCTGCTGCCAATCTTCCTTTTTGCTGAGGAAGACTGGCCCTGAGCTAACATCCATGCCCATCTTCCTCTACTTTATATGTGGGACTCCTACCACAGCATGGCTTGGCAAGTGGTGCCATGTCTGTACCCGGGATCTAAACTGACGAACTCCGAGCCACTGAAGCAGAATGTGTACACTTAACCGCTGTGCCACCGGGCTGGCCGCCCAAAAATAGAGTAATTTTTACATATGTATAGACTTACCTTAGTATTCATCTCATTCAACCATTACAATACTCCTGGTGAGCTAAAGAGAGCTGGGCTTATTGTCCCAAATGACGAAACTGGGGTTGAGAGAGGGGAAGTAACTCACTCAACGTCACACAGCAAGGAAGTGACAAGTCAGCAGATCACTGATAGCTTTTTCATTTCACTGTGCACACATATGTCACACATATGTCATACATACACCTATACTCAAGCCCACCTCCATGCACAATATCCCCTTATACAGATGCACAAACTTACCACTTCTCAGCCTGTTGTGAGTGGACAGCTGGAGAGCATTTTCGGGGCAGTTCCAGCGTTCCCAAGCAAATTGGAACTTGCATTCCTCGATGCCGCTCTGGGCACCCAGGGCCACACTGGTAGTGTAGGTCAGATAGGCCTGGCAAAGGGAAAAGGGCTATGAGCTTCAGGCCCGGCTTAGGTCAGGGTGTCAGGGGTTGGGGGAGCAGGCAGGACTCAAATGGGTTAGCTGTCCATTAAAGAACAATCATGAGTTCCTTTGGGTGGGCGACTTCTGGCAACGTCTCCCCTTCCCTCTTTTCCTTTCCCAAAAGAATTCCCTTAGGACCCAGATGGATTAAAAACAGGAGCCAGAGACCATCCTACCTTGGGACCTGTTATCAGGAAATTGTTCACTGACCTACCAGAAAGAGAAAAAGTGAGGCAATGGTGAATGGGGATGAGATAACGGGAGCTTCCTTGACAGAGAGTGAGGGGTGGCAGAAAGGACTTACCAGGCAGAGGCACTGAAGGTAGCATAGCATATGCCCACAGCCACCCTTAGCATAAACAGGTCCCCCATGACCCTGCCCACCCACAGGAGATGGGGTCCAGCTCAGGGCCAAGTCCAGATAAGAAGTGAGAGGAAGGCAGGGTCTTTCTCAGTATTTACGTGGGGAAATTCTGAATGGCCAAGGGGGAAAAATCAACAGCTCTTCTCATTTGTCCCTTAGTGGCAGGGCTGCAGGAGCCAGTGACCCAATGGGGGACCAGGAAGGAGGGACTCAGCCCAAAGCTTCAAGGAAAGCCCCGCCCCACTCTGCCCCGCCCCGCCTGCCCTTCCTCCCTCCCAGGCTGACAGAGGGGCTGAAGCCTTTCCCTACTCTCGAGGTTTCTTTCTTCTGTATTTCAGACTTTTGTCTCTTCCTGCTTGAGGGCTCATTTCTCAGAATCTTGTAGCCTGGAACAGGTGCGGTTCCCGACCTTGAAGGTAAGTCACCTATCCCTCAGAGCACAGTGTCTGCATCTGTCACTGAGAACCCACTCCTTGCCCTGCCTTCCTCCCCAAGGTGTTAATAATTATGGAGGGGCTCTACTGGGGGCCTCCTCCTACTCATTTACCCAAGTAAGTGAGTGCACCATTCCTACCTCCTCCTTTGGTGACTGTAAACTCATGGAATCTTGGGACCATGGAGCAGAAACGCTTCTGAGGCCATCTCTGCAACAGTCCTTTCTACCACATTCTAACCAAGTAAGTTCTGGTAAATTTCCTTCGTTCCTAGTAGGTCTATAATTTTGTATTTGAGGGTTAGATCTCTAGTTTGTTAACTCTTGTAGACTTGTATCTGTGAGAATCAACCTTTGGGCCACCAAGGGCTATACTTGAAAAAACTGATGCCTTTCTTTCAGACACCACGTCGTTGCTAGGACATCACTCCTTAGGTAGGAATCTGTCTTTAGATTCACTTTGTATTCTTAGTGCGTAAGAAGATTACTGGATGAATGAGCAAATGAACGAATGAACAAGTTAATGAAAGAACTTGTGGCCCCTAGTAGGGACCCAAGACAACATTAGGTAGGGTTAGGGACTATGGTGGAGGGATAGAAATCTTCCTCTGCTGGTGAAGCTCTTTCCCAGGGCTGGGGAAGGCAGGCTAGAGTCAGAGGAAGGTACAAACAGGAAGTCACAGCCCTGACTCATTGCCCTGTGACCATCCACATCCAGATCACTTCCCAGCACTCTGGCCCTGATTTGGTTGAGAAAGGGAGTTCAGACATCCCCCACCACAGGAGTTCCAGGGGTCAAGAAGTCCCAGGCCTTTTTAGGGCAGTACATCGAAAGTATGGGCCAGGTTTGGTGTTGGTCTGCAAAGTGTCATCTTTCTATGACAAGATAAGTACAGAAATGGAAGTATTTAGAAATTTTTACAGCAATTTGACAGAGTGATTTTAGATATGTCAAATCTAATGAGAAATTTGGGCTCCTATTTTGTATGTCTTTGTTTCTGTTTCATTTTTGTAGGAGGATGGGTGTGAATGTTGCAAATGTAAAACGTCCTTAGTGGACTAAAGCTCTGCCTCTCAGACCAGCCAGTTCTCCTTTGCTTGCTTGTGGGCTTCTCTCCTTGGGGAAAAGAGGTGTCCAGACTTGAGTCACTTGGGAAAAGCGCATTGCATGTGCCTCAGTGGTCTTTTCTCTGTGTCCTATTTTTCCCAGTCAAGAATCTAATGTTTAACTTTCGCTTCTTAAAAGTGAAAAAGCAGGGTTGATTTCCATGGCACTGGCTGTGGGGTCAGAACAGGGTTAGTGTTAGACCCAAGGTAGTCCCCCCACGCACCTTGAGCCTTAAGTGTGACTCTCCATTCACCTCCTGTCTATGATGAGTGGATCTTATTCTTCTGTGTTCCCGTGGCACCTGGCATTTAGTTGGTACTCTATAAAAATATTCTTTACTTTCTAGGAAGCAGAGGGGAAGGTAGTGAGCTTTTTGTGTGCAAACTTGGGGCTCGCTGGTGCTCCGATTCTCTAACGATCATACAGTTTCTTTAACAGGAATTTAGAATGTTAAGGAAAGGCCTCTGCTCCAGGTAGTAGGAGCCCTGGGCTTTGGCCATGAATTTGTTGTAAGCTTACCTTGGGTAAGCAATTTCCTACCACAGGGACTCAGTTTCTTCATCTGTAAAATGAGGGAGTGGGGAAAACGTGGAACATTGAATGACCTCTAAAGACTTTTCCAGCTCTCTTATATGCTAGAATCCTATTTTTAAGATTTAAAGAATTTATTAATCCCAGAGGTGATTGTAGGCTGGAAATGAGGAAGTCTCATCTTATTTATCTTTGAATTCTTCAGTTGGCCATCAGGGTAGACTGTAAGATGGATACCTGGAGGGCAACAAACACCTTCTTCAGAGTCCTTTGGGGCTCTGTCTACATAACACCCCGGTGCTCGATTGACCAAAGTCCTTCAATCTGGAAAGAGGGTCCCCTGGAAGGAGAGAAGAGCCAGAGACAGGCACTCCATATCGGAGTCTACAAATCATTTGCAGGCAATCTGTGCATCATTTCCTTAACCCCAGCTCTATTCTCTCTTTAGTATTTAAGTGATGATTCAACTCTTGGTTTCTCTCTTCCAGGAATGGAAATCTGGAACTGAAGACCAGAGCAGAAGATGACAGCGGAGACACAGTGGGCCTATGACAAGACAGAATAGTAGTGTCTCTGAACCTGCAGTAGTGTGGTAGTAGGTGTTTAACAACTAGCTTTGGTGTGACAGGAGCTATGATTGGTAATATTTGCTGATTTCCATGGTGTAAATACTCCCATCATGGCCGATTTCAAATTACCAACATGGACTTGAGAAGAGCTAGCACATCATTATATAATATTTCTATCATATAGATATAACAGATGTAAATAGCCTTCAGAGTCTAGATAATAGTAAAATGTAGTAAAATATTTAGGAAGTGATGAATTTTGAGCAGTTATTGTCTTTGTTTTTAATATAATTTATTTAATTGTAAGTTTATATAATTTAATTTTTAATAATGGCTGTGTTTAACAACCAGTTTGCCAAATTCCTGAAAATTTAACAGTCAGCCCTCTGAGCTGGGATAAGCTGCCTCTCAGCACACCGTCAGAGCCCTGTGTCCTCCCTCTAGGCCACTGGGAGATACAATGCAAGAGATTTCTCTGTGGAGTTTAACACCAAATATTTGTTTGTTCTGGTTATGTGCAAAACTTTTTTTTTTGTCTTCTTCTCCTTCTTCTTCTCCCCAAAGCCCCCCAGTGCATAGTTGTGTATTCTAGTTGTAGGTCCCTCTGGTTGTGCTATGTGGGACGCCGCCTCAGCATGGCCTGATGAGCAGTGCCATGTGCACACCCAGGATCCCAACCGGCAAAACCCTGGGCCGTGGAAGCAGAGTGCACGAACTTAACCACTCAGCCACGGGCTGGCCCTGTGCAAGGCTTTAACCCTTGCTAAGCCATAGTTCTTGCTACCTGCCCTCAAGGAGCTTATCATCTGGTAAACAGGAGACAAAGTGTATATCTAGCTATATAGGCAGAAAGTGGTAAGTGGAATACAATGAATAAATGCACGTACCTCTGGAAAGGGGTTCATCAAGCTAGGAAGGAGCTAGGACCAGATAATCCTGAAGGCTCCTTCCACCTCTGATGTTCCAGTATGTTGAGATTCCAGGAGTCCTAGGGAAGCATTGGTGGCTATACTCAAGGAGGAATAAATAAGCCAGAGTCACCCTTGCAATGTCCAGCTTCAGGAAATCTAGAGGCCATTCATAGAACCACAGAGTGTCTGAGCTAGAGGTCCGATTTTACACGGAGGTAACTGAGGCACAGAGAGAGGGGACTTACTTAGGGTTACATAGTGAGTTGGGGCCAAGAAAGCTTGGATCCTACCATCCTGGTTTGTCCAGGACTGAGGGGTTTCCTGTGGTGTTGGGACTTTCAGTGCTTAAACCTTGGGCAAAGCTGGATGGTTAGCTACCCTGTGATGATGATGGTATGCATCCCAGGCTAACGCTTCTTTCCAAATGTGCACTTTCACTAAAATCCCCAAATCCCTGGTTCCTCCACATTTCTTTTCCAACTCTTTCCAGGGCACTGAGCCTACAGGGGCTGTTTAGATTGTGGAGCAAGTTGGGGAGGGGATGCTGTGGGAGGGTGGGGTGAGGGTGGAGGTGGCCGGAGAATGCCAGAAGCCAGATAGGACTTCTGACTTTTTACACTCCTCTCCTAATTAGATAAGGGGGTGGGGAAGGGGGACAATGAGGCTCTATGCATATTCCTCTGAGCTGTGACACTGAGCAGAGCTCAGGGATTTTCAGTCTCTGGTCTCCACCCCTCCTCCCTGGAAGCTTGTCTCTTCCCACCCCCTGGGGATACTTGACTCCCCGTCCAAATGCCACAGCTGCTTGAGCTCCTGACCCTCCCTTTGGCCCCCCAATTTAGCCTCGATGACTTGCAAAGTTCCTCAACATATGCTCAGGGAAGGAAGAGGAGATTTAGTTTTCCCTTTCAGATCCAGTGTTCCAGGTGTGGGGACGAAAATAGGAGGTCCTCCTGCGTGGAAAATAGGAGCAGTTGGTGGTCTGTTGAACACATGGGTCTATGAGGGCTGGGGTAGGTTAGAGGGGATAAATCTGCAAGGCGTGACTAGATCTGTTTCCTGTTTGAAGGTGTGTTTCCTTCATCAATCTGCAAGCCCCCTAGAGCTGGGCTTTGTCAATCCCAACCACACGGGGATCTCTCCAAGGATAGCATGTGTCTCCCGTCAGACTGAGGTGCCCAGACGGCAGAAGCTATATCTTCAGCATTAGCCTAGGAAGGTTTGGGGGGGGGGGGGCGGGGCTCATCCAAGGGGAGATTTCAGATAGCTAAAACTCCTTTATTATATTTTTTATTCTCTCACTGTTCTAAACTCCCACCTTTGGACACTGGATAGGACACAGAAGTTCCCAAGTAATGTTTATTGATTGTTGGGGAATAAAATATTGGGATGATTGTGTGATTTGTATTAGTTTTCAGAGGAATTTGTGTGCATTCATCCATTTATTCATTCTAAAAATATTTACCTACTTTTTTCAGGCCAATACTCAACACTTAGGGGTCTGAGATGAATTAGCCTTAGTTGATGTTTTTATCCCTGCAGGAGCTCTCAGTCTGATCCTAGAGAGATAAGCTTAAACAATTTATAACAATACAGTGAGATAAAGTACTCTGTGAAAAGGTTGGAGGGGGAGTGAGGGTAATGAGGAAGTGCCATAAAGGAGGACTTCTGATAGAGACCTGCCATCTGGTGGCAGTGAGTGGTATAACAGGCTCTTTGTTGCTCTGATGCAGGATTCAGCGCAGCAATTTCAGCCTTTGCTGAGCACACGCCTAATGGGTAATCAGCCCAGTGTTTGGCGCTGTGGTGCATATATAATAAAGCTCCCATGATGAGCTTTGTCCTTGAAAACTCGCAGGGTGCTTGTGGACATAAGGCATAATTGAGAAAGTTATCAACCAAACAAGTATTTGATGTGCACACATGAACAAATGTGCTTTAAAAAAAAGTATTGTGGGGCTGGCCCTGTAGCCGAGTGGTTAAGTTCATGCGCTCCGCTGCAGGCGGCCCAGTGTTTCGTTGGTTCGAATCCTGGGCGCGGACATGGCACTGCTCGTCAAGCTGTGCTGAGGCAGCATCCCACATGCCACAACTAGAAGGACCCACAACGAAGAATATACAACTATGTACCGGGGAGCTTTGGGGAGAAAAAGGAAAAAATAAAATCTTAAAAAAAAACGTATTGTGATTCAGGCTTGTTACCAAGAGAATTAAATAGAGAATTAAATAAAATGGAAATATGTAATGTAAAAGACGAGACTCTCCCCCATCTCACTCCCTGTAGGTAACCATTGTGAACAGTTTAGCGTGCATTGTTTTCTCTGCACATACAAATGTTATATATACACATATAATTTTTTTTTTTGAGGAATATTAGCCCTGAGCTAACTGCTGCCAATCCTCCTCTTTTTACTGAGGGAGACTGGCCCTGAGCTAACATCCGTGCCCATCTTCCTTAACTTTATACGTGGGACGCCTACCACAGTATGGCTTGCCAAACCGTGCCATGTCCACACCCGGGATCCAAACCGGCGAACCCTGGGCCACTGAGAAGTGGAACATGCAAACTTAACCGCTGCGCCACCGGGCCGGCCCCTATATATATATATATAATTTAAAAAAATAGAATTGTGCTGTTATTCCTCAATTTGGTTTTTAAACTTTTATATCATGGACCCCTTTCTGTGACACTACATATCCATCTACCTTGTTTTCTCTTAATTTTTAAATTAAATCAAAATTAAGCATGCTCATAAGAGTTAATAGTTCTGTAAGCTTTGTTATGGAAAGCAGCAGCCCTCTTCAACTATACCCCCATTTTCCTCTCAAAAAGGAGCAACTTTCAGTTTTTGTATCTGATGCTGTTAGCATTACCTCCATATTTCTTCATATTTCTAAAAGACCTATTTGATTCCTGTTTATTGGTTTTTCAATTTTAGGTATTATCTGTTGACTTTCCACCAGGGATGATGCCTCTCTTTTCTTTCCCCACGCACCAAACACAAATCCATCTTTTTCATCTTCCCATCTCCCAATATAGTTAAATTATAATTTTACTTAGGTTAATATTCAGTGTTTTCATTATGATCGCCTAAATACTATTTAGAGGTGTAAACCAGGCTTACTTTTCTTTCCCAACAAGTCTTTTTGTTTTCCTTGGAACAAATAATTATCTTTTCTTTTGTCGTTTGCTTAGTTTTCTACGTAGTTATCACCGCTTCAACCCCAAACTCTGCCGATTATCTGAAGCACCTCTCACACCATTTAGGCCTCAGATCTGCTCCAATCTGGCCTCGTTTCTGCCCTACGTCCTGCACAGCTGTCATCTTAGTATTGTCTTTCAGCACCAGGATGGGGGTTCACTTCGATTCCTTACTTTGTTGCACATCAACTTCTTAAATTTTGTCTTTGTTTATTCCCTTATTTTGGTGGGTAATATATTTCAGTAGCTTTCTCAGAAAGGGTGCAGAGGAAGCAAACTTTTTGAGACCTTTCATGGCTGAAAAACCTTTATTCTACCCTCACTTGATTGATACTTAACATTTTTTAAAAATTAACATTTTGGTAGGGTATAGAATTGGAGGTTGGGAATAATCTTCCCCCAGAGTGTTGAGGTCATTGTTCCAAAGTCTTCTGGTTTCCACTGCTGCTGCTGAGAAGTCTTATGCCATGTTGAGGGCTGGTCTTTTGTAGATTATCTCTTCTTTCCCCCACCACCCTTGGCAGCTTTCAGAAACTTTTTTTATCCCTAGCATACTGAAATTTGAAAAAGATGTGGCTTTGGTGTAGAATTTTTTCATCTCTTGTCTTTAGTACATGGATTCTTTCCGTCTATAAATATATGTCTTTTTGTTCTGGTAAACTTTCTTGTATTCTTTCCCTTCATTTTCTACATTCTCTTTTTCTACAATTATTTTTCTGTGTATGGAGGGGAGTATCAGACCTTCTGGATGGATTCTCTCATTTTATCTCTTCCTGTTTCCTGTTTTCCATCTTTTTTTTTCTATTTTCTAAGAGAATTCCTCAACTTTATCTTCTAAACTTTTTATTAAATTCTTTTTATTTCTGCCTCAAATGTTTAATACCTAAGAGTTTTCTCTTATTCTTGGAATATTTCTTTTTTTTAAAATATAATCTTCTGTTCTTGTTTCATGATGGCAATTTTATGTTCTAACTTTCTGAAGATACAATTTTTCTTTTTTTAAAAAAATTTTTTTTCTTTTTTTTGAAGATTGGCACCTGAGCTAACACTTGTTGCCAATCTTCTTTTTTTATTTTCTTCTTCTTCTTCTCCCTGAAGCCCCCCAAGCACATAGTTGCATGTTAAAGTTGTAGGGCCTTCTGGTTGTGCTGTGTGGGACGAGCAGTGCCATGTCTGTGCCCAGGAGCTGAACCTGTGAAACCCTGTGCCGCCGAAGTGGAGCACACAAATTTAACCACTCAGCCATGGGGCTGGCCCCCAAAGATACAATTTTTTTTAAAGATTTCTTTTGTTTCTTCTTTCAAGTTCTTTCATACCCCCCATAACATTAGAGCCGTCTCTCAAAAGTCTGGTGATGCTAGGCCATCCATTCATACTTAATAATGAGGGACTAAAAAGCTGACAGGAAGCCCTGTGCACCCGGATGGGGCTCACTCTAGAGTGATAAGGCAGGCCCCCAGCCAGCTCACTGGGGGAACCGCAAACAATTGGTATCTTTAAGGCTTTGCTGTAGGGCTGGTCAGTATTTCCAGAGAGAAGTCGTCCAGTCTCCTGTCAGAATTCTGGGAATCACACGGGGAAGGGGGTTATGAGCTCTCACTATTCCGACTTCTTTCAGATCTCCTTCTTGGTTGTGTCTGGCCTCCCCGAACCTAGAATCTCTCTGATTCAGCTACTAAAGAGAACATCTGCAGTCTTCTGCTGGATGGGGGAGGGAATACGGGACTCTAATCTGCTTCCTAAATCAAACATTTAACCTATCTAACACCACGCCTTCAGGGGAACTAGGCATGTTCAACTTCTGAGCCTCTGTAGGGTTCCGTGGCAGAAGCTTCTTGGCTTCCCCTATGTGGGCACTCAGCTTTTGGTTTCTCAAGACTTAGATACAGTTGCTTTCCACCTTTCCAAATTTTGTTTTTCATCTGCCATTGGCTCCTCTTTTGTTCCCTTTGACTTTGGAGTTTCATGCCTTAAGAAAATCCCTGTGTTGTTTTGTGAGGGAGGGGAAATAAATGCATGTATTCAATCTGCAGTGTTTCACTAGAATACATATATTCATTATGTCAGAGTTCTTAAAATTAGAATTTAAAATGGGGAATGGAAAGGCACCTGGGATGATTTGAGTAAGACCAATTTTGGTCACTGCGTAGCAGTGCCCATCTTCCAGCAGGTGACTTCATGTCTCCCTGCCCAACCCAGGAAACAGAACCAAAGAAAAATTAGGACAGGGACCAGCCCTGTAGTGTGGTGGTTAAGTTCATGAGCTCTGCTTTGGCAGTCTGGGGTTCACTGGTTCAGGTCCCAGGCACAGACCTATGCACCACTCATCAAGCTATGCTGTGGTGGTGTCCCACATACAAAATCGAGGAGGACTGGCACAGATGTTAACTCAGTGACAATCTTCCTCAAGCAAAAAGAGGAAAAATGGCAACAGATGTTAGCTCAGGGCCAATCCTCCTCACCAAAAAAACTAAAAATAAAATAACCAAAAAATAAAAAAAAATCAGGACATGGGGGCTGGCCCCTTGGCCAAGTGGTTAAATTTTCATGTTCCACTTTGGTGGCCCAGGGTTTTGCCAGTTCGGATCCTGGGCGTGGACGTGGCACTGCTCATCAAGCCAGGCTGAGGCGGCATCCCACATGCCACAACTAAAAGGACCCACAACTAAAAATATACAACTATGTCCCTGGGGGCTTTGGGGAGAAAAAGGAAAAATTAAGTCTTTGAAAAAAAAATCAGGATAGTAAAGCGAGCATTCTTAAATACTTGGAATTTTTTAAAAAACAGAGGGGTAGATTTAGTTTTTTAGTATTAACAACACTATAGTGAAGAATGTTTGTTTCTAAATGTTTACCAACTTCTTTAACTATCACTAAAGAATAAAGTCTTAGAAAAGAAATTTTTACGCTAGAAACCTCCTTCAATAGAAATCAAAAGGGAGTCCACACGTTTGGAATTAGTCTGCTCCTTTGCAGGCTGCCATCTGCGGATGTCAAGATGATGGCCATATTCTCAGAATGAGACTGCTCCTGTGCCTGACTCAAAGCCTCTTCTTAAGAGGGAGCCCCTGTGCTTGGGGAAGACTATTCCTCCACATAACTTTCTGCTTCCATCAGCAGGAGTCAAGTGGGAGCCCTAGAACCGTCCATGCTTCTGGCAAGATCGCACACCCCTCTCCCATTAATGAATCCTCTTTGCAAAGATCCGCCTTGGCATCATCAAGAATAAGTTCACTATGCCCCTTATTCTTGCCATGTCAATCGCTACAAGAAACCCAAGAATCCTCATCCCTAGACTGTGACTCCTATTATGCTCTGTATATCTTCTTTTCTGGCTCTAACTCCTTCCCCACCCTATCTCCTAAAACCAATTCACTGAATTCTCTAGATTTTGCAAGCAGTCATCAGCATATTTCTCCTTCACCTCAACCTCTTCTGATGTTCCCTTCTCTTTCTTGCTTTAACCGAACTCTCGCTCAGTACGGAGGGCATTGTTCCTCAAAAATAACTGTTTTTCTCCTACACCTCTTGTGCCACTCAAGTCCTCTTTGCTACTCACTGACACTTCTAAACTAATCTTCCTCTCTCCTCCATAAAAACACTCAGTTGCGTATCAGGTGTTGTTCAAGTTTACCACTCATTTCTCTTCCTTGTTGTATTATCCTCTGTACTTCTCCACCTCCAATCTATTGAAGATTTTAGATCCTGGCTCACTGTCAGTCTGTATTAGTTATCTATTTCAGTGTAACAAATTACCCCCAAAACTAGTGGCTTAAAGCAACAAACACTTACCATCTCATAGTATCTGTGGGTCAAGAGTCTGAATGCAGTTTAGTTGAGTGCTTCTGGTGCAAGGTCTCGTAGGACTGCTTCATAACATGGCAGCTGGCTTCCCCAAGGTGAGTGATCGAATGAGAGTGAGAGAGTGTGCACTTAAGACAGAAGCCACAGTCTTTTTGTAACCTAATCCCAGAAGTGACATCCCATCATTTTTTTCTGTGTTTTATTTGTTAGAAGTGAGTCCATAAGTCCAGCTTCACTCAGTGGGAGAGATTACACAAGAGTGTGGATACCAGGAGGCAGGGATCATTGGGGACCACCTTAGAGGCTGCCTACTACACCCTGTTCTCTGGCTCCCTAATGACTCCCATCCCTCCAACATGCAAAATATACTTTCCTCCCAACAGATGTGTGAAGCATACCGTCAATCTCATTAAAGGGACTTTGGTGACTGAATAGTACTCTGAAGCACCTCCTTTAATCTTTCTGAGGTTTTAACAAAAGGTATAACAGTCCTCAGCTTTATCTTTAAACTACATTTTCCTCTCAATGTCCTGGACTTAATCTTTTCTCAGAAGCCAATTCTTAATTTTAGCATTACTTGCTAAAATGAAGCTAAAATGAGAGAGGCTGAGAATTTTCAAAACCATCAAGTCCTTGCTCCTTTTTGTTTAACAGTCCTTTCTTTAGTTTATCTCTCTCCTCTCACATTTACTAAGCAGAATGAACAAACTAGCTAGCATCTTCAACACTTTGCTTGGAAATCTCCTTGGCTAGATCACCCAGTTCATTAGTCACATTTTCTACTTTCCACATATATGAAAATAGTGTTGCTAAAATTCCTGCCCCTACATAACAAGTACCCCTTTTCCTTGAGTTTCCAAAATATTTTTCTTACTTTCCTGTAAGCCTTACCAGCAGCCTCCTCAGAGTCCAAAATCCTATGAAGTGTCTTCAAGGCTCTTTAAACTTTTTTTTTTTTTTTTTTAAGGCTCTTTAAACTTTTGAAGCCAGGTACTTGAGGGTAAGTAAATATTCAATGAAATTACTTTTCAACCTTGTTCCCAACACAAACGTAGATGAAAAGAAGTTAATCTTGTCTATTTGCTGTTTTCTTGTTTAACTTGAAGGGTGACTCAAGGGTCACAAGGATTTATGAACTTGTTTTGCCGAAGAAAAAGAATGCCTTCAAGGAAGTTATGATCACCAGATGTCACCAGCTGCTGCTGACACCCAAAAGTCAGATTGCCCAGGGGCTTATTGGGAGTGAAAGAAACACAGATTACCCCTTTGCTCCTCTGAAACTCCTGCTGCCAAGCCCCTTAGCTCTATAGAATACCCTGCTTTCTTCTCTTGTGAAGGCAGATTTGAGAGACTCTATCTTCCTGCCTTCTCTTTTGGCCAATTTGAATAAACCTTTCTCCATCTCCAAGCAGATGCCTCAGTGATTGGCTTACTGTGTATAGGGCACACACTTGAGGTTAAGAGGTTCAGTATCACATTCACTAAAACTCTTCTCAAAGTCACCGTTTTCTTTCAAAGCAACAATCACATTTTAAGTTATTTTTTACTGTACCTCACTTCCAGGTTCCAAAATCTGTATTAGTTTTCTATTGCCACATGGCAAATTACCCCAATACTTAGTGGCTTAAAACAATAGATATTTATTATAGCACGGTTTCTGTGAGTCAGGAATCTGTGTATGCCTTAGTTGGGCACTTCTGGCTCAAGGTATCTCAGGAGATTGTAGTCAGGCTTTGGCGGAGGCTGGAGTCTCATCTGTAGATTTGACTAGGGTGAGGATGAGGGAATCCACTTCCAAGCTCACTCACATTGTTGGCAGCCTCAATTCTCACCAAGTGAGTCTCTCTACAGGGCTGCCTCATGACATGCAGTTGGCTTTCCCCAGGGTAAGTGACCCAAGAGAGAATGACAGCACCTAAGAGAGAAGCCACGGAGTTTTTATAACCTGATATGAATATGACATCCCATCATTTCCACTGTATTCTATTTGTTATAAATGAGTCCATAAGTTCAGCCCATACTCAGCTGGAGGGAATTACATAGAACATGAATAGCAGGAGGTGAGAATCATTGGGGCCATTTTAGAGACTAGCAACATACTTTTGCTCCATTTTCTTGGTGATTTCAATATTCATATAGATGATCCTTTCAATTCCCTGGCCTCTCAGTTCCTTGGTCTCCTTTCTTTTGATGACTTTTTCTACTACCCTCCCTTAGCCACTCCCTTTCCAAAATCATACCTTAGACTTTGTCATTACCAACAAGCACACCTCTCCATGATTCCAATTTCATGTATTTCACTCTCCTTCTACCTCCTCACTTTCCAGCTTGCTTCCTCTAGTACCCAAACTCCATCAATCCTTCTGCTCCATGGGGACCTACCATTAATTGATCCTACCATTTCTCTCCTGCCCTGCACCCTCTCATGTCCTCACTTCCTTCCTTACTCAACTTAAATCAGATTGTCAATATATTTACTTCTTCGCATCCATCCTCAACTCTCTTACCTGGACTCAATTCTTGCCCTCACTTAATTCTCTGTAGTAAATGAAATCCAAATAAACATTGATTAAATCTGATTCTTTGCTTACTCCATTCCTGTAATTGCATAACTGAATTTGGCTGGAGAGAAACACATAACCACGTTGTTTGGTTTCACTTTACAATCATGACTGCTAATCTAAAGTGGTCTCTTAATGCTGCCCAGCAATCCTACTTTATTTCCTTAGTCCACTTATGTTCCCATTCTCTAGATGACTATTTCATAGCTTGCCTTTCTTCAAATCTCTAATTATTCCTCTCTTACTCTGATTCTCAATTGACTTGCTTCCTATTTTATTGAGAAAATAAAAACTATCAGAAGAGAACTTGCATGAGCCTCCATCACTACATATATCCACTTACCAGCATCTGTGCCCTAGATCTCTTCCGAGGCAATGGAGGGCTGTGCTTCGAAGTCAGTCAATCCACTGTACCTCAGCTCCCATCCCTGAATTCTCCTGTCTCTGTGGGATCCTTTCCACCAGCATATAAAAATAGGCTTTCCTCCATTAAAAAAATCATCTCTTGACCCTACTACTCTCTCCAACTACCACTCCATTTTTCTTCTTCTTTTTACAGCAAAATTCTGTGCAACAGTTCTCCCTGCTCACTGTCTCTAATTTTCTCTTTCCACTCTCTCTTAAGCCAGTTCAGTTAATCTTCCACTCTCACCATTCCTTTGAAACTACTCCAGATTACCAGTCATCTCCCACTTTGCCAAATCTAGGGTTAATTCTCAGTCCTCGTTTTATCTGATTTTGCAGCAGCTTTTGACATAGAAGATCCGCTCTCCAACTTGTAACTGTTGATTCTTTCAGCTTCTAGGACTCCAGAGATACCTGGTTTTCCTTCTACCTCTGTGCTCATTCTGTCTCAGTCTCCTCTTCATTTCTCCAACCTATTAATACTGCAGTGTCCTGAAGCTTATTCTTCAGACATCATTTATTTTCTATCTATATTTATTTCCATATGGTGACTACTCCAAAATTATATGTTTAGTCAGATTTCATCTAAACTCCAGACTTGTATATCCAACTGCCTACTTGACATTCTTAAGTAAGGCCTAATCTAGTAGGCATTTCAAATGTAAGGTGTCCAAAACAGAGCTTTCCATTTTCTCCCTCCTTGCGCTCAGTCTGACCCTCTAACTAGTCATCCCATCTCAGTAAATGGCGACTCTATCCTTCAGTTGCTCAGGGCAAAAACCTTGAAGCAATTCTAGATTTCTCTTCCTCACACTCCACGTCTACTCTGAAAGCAAATCTTACCAACACTAACACACTAGATATCTTACATATTAATGTTGTTTATTTTATGTCTCCCCACCAGAATGTAAACTCCATGAAAACACGGAATTTTGTCTGTTTTATTCACTATTGTATTCCGAGGGCCCAGAATAGTGCCAGGCACATAGGAGACAGTCAATAAATATTTGTCAAGTAAATTTAAGAAGATACACATTCTTAAATTTTTTTAAAAGTCAAGTTTAGGGGACTGGCCCCGAGGCTGAGTGGTTAAGTTTGCTTCAGGGGCCCAGGGTTTCACCAGTTAGATCCTGGGTGCCGACATGGCACCACTCATTAGGCCATGCTGAGGTGGCATCCCACGTGCCACAACTAGGAGGACCCACAACTAAAATATACAACTATGTACTGGAGGGATTTGGGGAGAAAAAGCAGAAAAAAAAGTCAAGTTTAGTGAAGCATAACTTACATACAGTAAACTTTACCCTGTTTAAGTATACAGTTTGGAGTTTTGACAAATATATACAGTCATGAAGTCACCACTGCAATCAAGACACTGAACATTTCCGTTACCCCAAAAAGTTCTTTAGTGCTTTTTTGTAATCAACCCCCTTCCTCATCACAACCCCTGGCAACCTCTGATCTGATTTCTGTGTGTGTTGTATATACACATATAGATTTTAAGGCTTCATTTTTTTAGAGAAGTTTCAGGGTTGCAACAAAATTGAGAAGGAGGTACAGAGATTTACCATATACCGCGCCCCCCCCCCCCCGCCCCCCGGTCCCTACACAAGCTTAACTTCTCCCATTATCAACATCACTCACCAGAATGGTACATTTTTACCTCCATTGACACATCATGATCACTCAGAGTCCACAGTTTACCTTAGGGTTCACTCTTGGTGTTGTACATTCTATGTATTTGGACAATGTATAATGATATGTACCCATCAATATAGTATCATACAGAGTATTTTCACTGGCCTAAAAATCCTCTGTGGTCTAAGGCGACACCACCCTGGATGCACCCAATCTCATCTGATCTCAGAAGCTGAGCAGGATCTGGCCTGGTTAGGACTTGGATGGAAGACTGCCTGGGAATACTGGGCACTGTAGGCTTTGAAAAAAAAAAAATCCTCTGTGCTCCACCTCTTTATCCCTCACCTGCTCCCCTTACCCCCCCTCAATCCCTGGCAACCCCTGATTTTTTACTCTCTCCATGGTTTCACCTTTTCCAGAATGTCACATAGTGGGAATCATACAGTATGTAGCCTTTTCAGATTGGCTTCTTTCACTTAGTAATATGCATTTAAGGTTCCTTCATGTCTTTCTGTGGCTTGATAGCTCCTTTCTTTTTAGCGCTGAATAATATTCCATTGTCTCGATGTGATACCCGAACATCTTAATGTCAAGTTCATGTGCCCCAAGTGCAGTAAGCCAATCACTGAGACATGTGCTTGGAGATGGAGAAAAGTTTATTCAAGTTGGCCAAAATGAGAAGGTGGAAGACAGATTCTGTCAAATCTGCCTTAACAAAAGAAGACAGTGGGGGTGGGAGTGTTTATAGAGCTAAGGGGCTTGGCAGGAGGAGTTTCAGAGAAACAAAGTGGGTAATCTGTGTTTCCTTCACTCCCAATAAGCCCCTGGGCTATCTGATTTATGGGGTCAAGGGCAGCTGGGGGCTGATTACCTGGTGATCCTTGAAGGCATTCTTTTTCTTCTATAAAACAAGCTCATAAATGCTTGTGACCCTTGATTCTCCCTTCAGATTAAAGAAGAAAACAGCAAATTGACAAGATTAACTTCTGTTCGTAACAAGGTCGAAGGTAATCTCACTGAATACTTACAGTAACTCTCGGGTCCCCAGGCTTCAGATGCGCCTCAGTTTATTCAGCCGTTCGCCCACTGAAGGACATCTTGGTTGCCTCAAGTTTTGGCAGTTATGAATGAAGCTGCTGGAAACATCTTCTGCAGGTTTTTGTGAGGACGTAAGTTTTCAGCTCCTTTGAGTAAATATCAAGGAATGAGATTGCTGGATCATATGGTAAGAGGATGTTTAGTTTCGTAAGAAACTGCCAAATTGTCTTCCAAAATAGCTATCCCATTTTGCATTCCCACCAGCAATTACGGGTGTTTCTATTGCTCCGCAACCTCACCAGCGTTTGGCATCGTGTTTCAGATTATGGCCGTTCTAGTAGATGTGTAGTGCTGTCTCTTTGTTGTTTTAATTTGCATTCCCCTGATGACACATGATGTGGAATATCTTTTCATGTGCTTATTTATCATCTGTATATCTTCTTTAATGAGGTGTCTATTAAGGTCTTTGGCCCATTTTTAAATTGGGTTGTTTTCTCATTGTTGAGTTTTAACAGTTTTGTGTATATTTTGGATAACAGTCCTTTATCAGATATGTCTTGCAAATGTTTTCTTCTAGGCCGTGGCTTGTCTCCTCACTCTCTTGATGTTATATATATATATATATATATATATTTTTTTTTTAACCACAATTTAAAATAATAATATAGGAATTATTTGTTTCATGAAAGTTTGACAGAACTCACAAGTAAAACTCTCTGAACCTGGTGTCCTCTTTAAAACAGAGTTTTGAAAACTTTTAGTTTTTTCTATGGTAATTGATTTTCTACCTTTTCTTTGATTTTGGTAATTTATATATTCCTCAAAAACAATTGATTATACCATAAGTTAAATCAAAAGACAGATGAAAAATTTGGGGGAAAGATTTGCAATTCATATTACAGATAAAGGCTAATCTACCTAATATAGTGTGAGCCTCGAAACTGACAACAGATCACAACTCAGAAAAATTGACAAAGAACATGGATAGACCATTCATAGGCCGAGAAATAAAGCAGCCCTTCGACTTATGAATAGATGCTCAAGCTCAGTCATAATAAGAGAAATACAAGTAGAAACTACACTGAAGTATCATTTCTCACCTATTGGACTAGCAAAAATCCAAAAGTTTGATAACATGCTATGTTAGCATGGCTATGGAGAATCAGACAAAAAATGCCATAAACCCTGAGAAGGGGACTCTGGAGATATCTATGAATATTATAGTTGCATTTACCCTTTGAACCAGAATTCCACTTTTAGGAATCTATCTGCAGATACAACTTCACAAGTATGAAATGACACATGTACAAGATTATTCACTGGAGCACTGTTTATAATAGCAAAAGATAGAAACAACCCAGCAACAGGGAATGGGTAAAATAAACTATCCATGCAATGGTGTACTCTGCAGCCCTAGAAAAGTAATCAGGAATATCTCCTCTTTATGTGTTACGGAGAGATCCCCAGAATATGCTGCTAAGTGAAGGAAGCGAGGTGCAGAAGAGTGTGAAGAGTGTGCCCCTTTTCTATAAATACAGGGAGGAAGAAGAATATACGTTAATGTTTGTTCACATTCACATAAAGAAACATGGCAATAATACATAAGAAACCAATGAGGGGCTGGCCCGATGGCATAGTGGTTAAGTTGGTGTGCTCTGCTTCAGCGGCGGGGGGTTCACTGGTTCGGATACCGGGCACAGACCTAAACACAGCTCATCAAGCCGTGCTGAGGCAGTATCCCACATAGAAGCACTAGAAGGACTTACAACTAGGATATACAACTATGTACTGGGGTTTTGGGAAGGGGAAAAAAAGGAAGATTGGCAACAGATGTTAGCTCAGGGCCAACTTTGCTCACCAAAAAGCATACCTTAAAAAAAGAAAAGAAACTAATAAAAATGGTTTCCTCTAAGCTCAGAGATGAGGTAGAGAGGATATGGGTAGATGTGGACAAGATGGGAGCAAGACGTTTCAAATCTTTTAATATTGTTTTGATTTCAAATGTGAATTGTTGGGGCCGTGCCAGTGGCGCAGTGGTTAAGTTCGCATGTTCTGCTTCGGTGGTCCGGGGTTTGCTGGTTGGGATCATGGGTGCAAACGTGGCACCGCTTGGCACACCATGCTGTGGTAGGCGTCCCACATATAAAGTGAAGGAAGATGGGCACGGATGTTAGCTCAGGGCCAGTCTTCAGCAAAAATGGGAGGATGGCAGCAGTTAGCTCAGGGCTAATCTTCCTCAGAAAAAAAAAAAAAGACATCTTTTTTTAAAAAATTGAATTGTTACTCATTAAAAATCATTACAGTCTAATAAATATATTCATTAGCTTTTTAGAAAGTATTTTAAAGGGCTAAACAAATGTAAGTTAAGTACAGTGGGCTTGCTGCAATTCAGGATATAAAGAATGGTCCTTGCTCTCAGAAGAAATTTTCTATCTGGACAATAAAACAATACACATAAAACATTAAAAACATGACAATACTGAAATAAGGAGAGGGTCTGACAAATACTGAACAATGGATCTGACCCTAATTTCTGTGAGATTCATGGCAGGGAGTGATTTCAGTGGGCTCGGCCTTAGGGAGGAGGTGATATCGGCTGGGCTTTGAAGGACAAACGAACTGGGTAGAGAGGAGGGCACAGGTCACTTCAGGTACTCAAGTATAACCTTGAATATGGGAGATAATAAGCAGCCCTTCTGATATTTCTCAAAATACTTAGGAGTTGGGTTCAAAGTGAAGCAAGTTTTCAAAGACAAGAAGTCAGCCGTGCAAAGAGTGGGGAGAGAAGGCTCCCCAGGAGAGGAACCTCAGGGGCAAACGCTCTGAGATCTTAATGGAGTCCAGAAGAGAGAAGCTGAGAAAGGTGAGGGGAGCAGCAGGAGCCAGATCGCATGGGCCCTTAATTCTAGGTGCAATGGGAAGTCACTGCAGGGTTTTAAGTGTATGTTTGGGGGGAGAGGGGAATCTGGCTCACATTTTTAAAAGATCACTCTGCTATGTGGACAATTAATTGGGGTGGGGTGTGCAAGAAAGATTGAGAGATCTCTCTCAAGAAGAACTATGTTTTGGTACTTAATTTACTTTTCTTTCTATCTGTGATCCCCACCTCAATCTCAGCATTTTCCAGCCTATGTGACAGCCTATGTACCACCTGGGAAGTCAGGCTTTCATTTGGTGAAAAAGGTGACAGCAGCATAGCCCACTGAAATGCTTGGGTGGTAGCTGGAAATTTGGCTCAGGAGCTGAGGAGAAAGAACAGGATTCTGAAGGTCTAGATCTGGGAGTCTACTGTGGAGAGGAAATAGTTGAAGCTGTGAGACCATGAGGCATCAGAGAGAGGAACTGAGAGAAAAGAGCGAGAGCCAAAGACAGACCCTCAGTGAAGCAACAGCAGCAAAGGAGCAGGGGGCTGAATAAAGAGCAAGGTTGCAGCACCAGGACAATGCAGAATCCCAAAACTATTTAAGCTGAGGGGTGCAGTGCCAGCTGAGCGATGAATATAGTACCATGTGGCAAAGGAGGGGTCACGGTGTGCTGGAGTACTCAGGAAGGCTTGTGGCAGAAAGAGGACTTGAATGGACCTTGAAGGATGGGTGGACTGGGTGGATGGCGATAAAGGCAGGGAGTTTCCAGAGTAAAAAGCATGGGAACTAAGGTGCAATAGACAATTCTGACCATCGAGTCTATGTGCAAGGTCAGGGAGTTGTTAAAGTTTGTGAGTGGAGGTTCTAGCCAAGAAGTCTGGGGTGACAAATGGATGTAGAAAGAGCTGAATAAGTTAGTTGATTAACATACATAATTTTTGAGCACCAGGCACCGGGTTAGGTGCTGGGGATATATCTGTGGACCAACAGACCAAGGCCGTGTCCTCCAAACCATACCCTTTAGCAAATCAGACAGGTTTCGACAAGTAAGCAGAGGAATTTAGACTCTATCCTGTGGGACACTGCTCTCCTGTGGTCCTATAATGGAAGCTGGATGGAGAGATGCCCAAGCATGTGGAAGACACGGAAGGGAGTGTGTGCAGAGGAAATGCAGGCTTTTGAAAAGCTGAGTCTCCAACGACTGCATGAGCACGTGAACCTGAACTGTGTACACGCAGACTAGGATGAGTGCATGGGAAAGGCAGGGAAGTGGTTGGAGTTTCTGAGAAAGTCATTCATTTGGAGAGACTGACAGCTGATTTATTAATCTTTGCAAGGGCATTTGTATTTAATAAGAGTAAAGCCTTTGTTTGGCTTAAGCTGCGGGAATGAAACTCTGATGGTGGAATTATGGGCTTGAGTCAGTAGGAAGTAGAGATATTTGGTGGAGAGAGGGCAGTCAGAGCTGTCCTTACTCAGAGGCCAGCTCCGACCTTCTGTGGGACATGAGGAGGACTGCTTCACTTTCTGGACATCATTTTGACCATTCAGAAGCAGAAGTAGGAGCTCTCGATTTTCTGGAGATGAAGTCACTCCCTCTTAATTTCTAAATGACTATCACCCTGCTTGCCCTGCAAACTCAGCTTTCCCAGAGAAACAAGGGAGAGGGGATGAAGAGAAATGGGGAATAGTCAGGAGGATATAGTCTTAAAAATTCTGGGTAAAACTCAAAAGGGAAGTCAAAGGAAACAGACAAAGGCTCTCCCTGAGCTTAGGACCAGCAGGGAATGATGCAGCTGCCTGAAGATATTTTTAAAAAGCACTGGACAGCCAGAACCAAGAGGCAGAGTGACCACGTCATCCTGTTATTCCCTGAACTTGCCCAATTTTAACACTGAATGTCCCACATTCTGGGAAAATTGGGACAGTCGATCATCCCATCAGGAGGCTTGGGCTCCATCTCTGCATCTGCCATTAACTCCCTCCCCCTGTGAGCCTGAGTTTCCTCCTCAATTATAAAGTAAGGTACCTGGACAAGATGATATCGAAGAGCCCTTCCAGCCCTGATGGAACAATCTGGAAATTTGCCCAGGCTGCCCTGAGATCCAGACTGAATCTTGGAGCTTGCCCTGAGCTTGGGCAGAACCAATGTCACCACCAGAGGGCACACCAGAAGGCTGAGGGACCAGCAAGTTCTACAGACCCTCCTTTCTTACAGAACCTTCTGTGGGGGCCAGCCTGGTGGCGCAGCAGTTAAGTTCCCACGTGCTTCGGGCCCGGGTTCACTGGTTTGGATGCTGGGAACGGACCTACACACCACTTATCAACCATGCTGGGCAGACGTCGCACATATAAAATAGAGGAAGATGGGCACAGTTGTGAGCTCAGGGCCAGTCTTCCTCAGCAAAAAGAGGAGGATTGGTGGCAGATGTTAGCTCAGGACTAATCTTCCTCAAAAAAAGAATCTTCTGTGAGTGACTTTAGTTATTATCAGCAAACAGCATATTATAATTATTAGCTGTCACCTACAAAATAAAGTGAAGATGATTATTCCTAGTTGTCAGATTGTTTCAAGGAATATGTAAACCAAAAATAAGAAACTCAGTAAGAAAAATAAATTTCTCAAAGGTCCCAGCTGGCACTATATTCATTTAAATAATAGCTTATACAACCATATTGGAATGATATGTGGTTATCATTTCTAATTAGAGCTTTATTTGGCTACTAAAAGAATGATTTCTGCTCTCAATTTCTATTAATAGCAAATAGAAAATGTTTCTCTCTGTTGTGAATCTTCCAAGTATATATTGTTTCTTTTATGCCAGCTTTACAAGGTCATCATCTTTTGGCAAGAATTTCAAAAGAGTAAATTTTGAAAGTAGTTCCATCGGGCTTTTCCAGAGTTATCAGTGGCATAACTTAAGAGTCTAGACCCTGAAGCCAGACTGCCCGGGTTCACATCTCAGCTCGTAACTGATTAGGATAAGTTGACATTTCTGTGCCTCTGTCTTCAGCTGTAAGATGGGGATGATGTTAATAGTACCTACCTCATAGAGCTGTCATAAGGATTAAATGAGTTGATATGTTTGAAGTGCTCAGACCTCTGCTTGGCACAAGGTGAGCACTATGTGAGTGTTCTAATGCAACGTCAGGTCCTTCAGCACAGAGATTTTCACTTGTTTCGTTCACTTGTATATCCCCTTTGCCTAGGACTGTGCCTAGCTCACAGCAGGCATTCAAGAAATGTTTGTTGAATGAGGGTCCATGTCTTGGGAATAGGTGTTCAAAGTGATATGCAAGGTTATTTATGAAGTTTTGAAAGTTTTTATCTATTTTAACCTTTTAATTTTTACAAAGGAAAAATTGGGGCCCAGAGAGAAGGAACCTTCCCAATGTCATATGAGCTTTGCTGGCAATAAAACTAAAAACCAAATCTTTGTCAGAAATGAAATATATATATGTAGGCATTTCATTTTTGTTTCCCGGAAACAGAGAACCTCTGTATTCTCACTTTATTTTACCTTTCTTTTTTACCAGTTGTTCCTGTCCCAATATTTATCGTAAAAACACTCAGCTTTCCTTGGAGTGGGTGCCATGGGTTTCCGAAAGCACCGCGTCCACTGCAGCAGCAGAATCAGTTTTCTCCCAAGGAAACCAAATGACTTGCTCTGAGAGAACATGGATAACTGTGTTCGTGCTGTGTCCTTGGCTCCTGTGTTTCTCCTCACTCTGATGTCTCCTCTTTTTTCCTTCCTTGGAAAGCCTGGGACTCAGTGTACGTAGCCAAAACTCCCACAACCACTCCAGAAAGAAACATTGCACTGGTTTTGCACTAAGGTAAACCTGGTTTCAAATCCCACTTCCGCTAGGTAATACCTGTTTGACCTTGTTGTGCAAGTTATTTCGCTTCCATAGCATGCATTTGTGCATCTCTAAAGTGGGCATAATGGAGGCCAGCCCAGTGGCGCAGTGGTTAAGTTTGCGCATTCTGCTTTGGCGGCCCAGGTTTGCCGGTTTGCATCCTGGGTGCGGACCTATGCACCACTTGGCAAGCCATGCTGTGGCAGGTGTCTCACATATAAAGTAGAGGAAGATGGGCACGGGTGTTAGCTCAGGGCCAGTCTTCCTCAGCAAAAAGAGGATTGGTGGTGGATGTTAGCTCAGGGCTAATCTTCCTCAAAACAAAAAAAATTAAAAATAATAAAATAAAATGGGCATAATGCACTATACTCACAGTGGAGGTAAACATTAGCAATAATATGGGGGCCTACTGATTGTTCAATATGATTAATGCAAAAAAGACTGACAGCAAGGCATGTTGTAATTTGTAAGTTGGGTTCTCTGAGAGGCAAACTCTGAGATGGAGAGTAGCAGGCAGGATATATACAAGAGAGTGCTCTTGTGATCAACACCTGTGTTAGGATGAGGACAGAAACATGATTAGGCAGAGGAAGAAGTTGGGCTTTGATGCAGGCCCAGTGCAGGCCTCAGCTGACGTCCCACAAGGAGCTCTAGAGCTGGGATGAGCCTTCAGAATTGTTGCCAGTACGCTCTGCTTCAGCGGCCTGGGTTCGGTTCCCGGGTGTGGACCTACACCACTCGTCTGTCAGTGGCCATGCCGTAGCTGTGGCTCACATACAAAAAGAGGAAGACTGGCAACAGATGAACAGATGTTAGCTCAGGCGAATCTTCCTCAGCGAAAAAAAAATTGTTGCCAGTTGAGGTAAGGGAGCTGGGCCTTCACATGCCCATGTTGTCAGTTATTAGGTACAAGCTGGTCCCTGAAGTTTTCTTTAGCCAAGGCATCCTCCAAAAAGGGCTGACAGCTGAGGGGCATGGCAGCATTCCCAAAAGCTGGGGGAGGAAGTCCTGCATTCCTGAAGGGGGATCTGCCTAGTGCAGTGCAGCATCCATTGCTGGCCAACTCCAGAACCAAGCATAAAGAAAAGCTCCTGAAAGCAGCAAGAGGGGAAAAACAGGGTGTCCACAAAGGGGCAAGAAAAAGAATGACATGAAAATTCTCGAAAGTACTATTAGAAGCTAAAAGGCAATGGAGAAATGCCTTCAAATGTCTCATGGAAACTGATTTCTAACCTAGAATTCTATTCTGAGCCAAACTGTCAATCAAATTTGAAGATACAACAATAAAGACATTTCAGATATGCAGTTCTGACTTTTTTCTTTTCACTTCCCATGCACTGTTTCTCAAGAAGCAACTGGATGAGGGATCCAGGAAGTAGAGGATTTGCCAGGAAGACATAAAGGGAGGTAGGAAGGGAGCCACTGAGCAGCAGGGGCACCTGGAGTGGGAGTCTGGGTCCTAGAGGGAAGCTGTTTATTGTCTAAGGCCATATATTACTTATGGATATGTCAACAGTTGGTAAAACTATAAAGAAAAATGAAGAAATGGTGATTATAAAAGTCAGGATAGAGGTTACCTCAACAAAGGAGGGTGGGGGCTGTGATTGGGGGAGGAGCTTCTGAGGTGCTGGCAGTGTTTTGTTTTTTGATTTGAGTGATGGATACACGGGTGTTTGCTTTATCACTATTTGTAAAGATATATATACACACATATACGTATATATACTTTATATATATATCTGCTCTATGCCATTTTCTGTCTTTTTGTTATATTTTAAAATAAATTATTTAAAAAATGTTATATAAAAAGAAAATAAATAATAAATATAAAGCCCTCAAAATAGTGCCTGGCCGGGCATTAGTACATTAAGTGTTAGTTGAACATCATTGTCAACATCATTATCGTCATCCTCACCCTGCCACTCCTGAACAAGCGCTCTCAGATCTTGGTTTCCATAGAGGGGGTGAGATGTGCTCCGGAGGAGTCAAAGGGAGGAGGATTAATGCTTGGCCAACAAAAAGTTTTATGTCTGCACTGACAAAAATGTTGAATCTGGAGCTTCCTGTTCTGAAAACATATCACTAGCAGAGAGAAAATTAAGGTATTTTCTATTTTTCCCGCTCCTTCTACAGCTGTCAAGTGGGCGAAAGGATGGGAAGATCGGCTGTCCTATGTCTGCTTTCTGAGCTGCAGTCGGTATTTATTAACAGCTCAGTGTGAACCTGGAACTCAGGAAGGTGTTTTCTAAGAGCTGTTGTTCCCATAAAGATTTTGCAACTCTAAAATTCCTTTTGAAATTTCGGTTGTAACTCTGTATGGCCTAACCTGTTGGCGCTTTGCTTGTTTAGTGATGATAGAGGTGCAGATACATTTCTTGTGTAAATGATTCCTTGTTGCATCAGAATAGCAAAGACCACCAGCGAGAAGAAGAGTCACCATTCTTCTAAGCACTTTAAAGACCCTGCCTTGGACTGCCGGACTCAAGGGAGAGGGGACACAGGAGGTGGGGCTTTACCTGATGGTGATATGATGCCCAAGAAGCCCAGTGTGAGCAGCGGTTAGTTTGAGGCCTGGTCCCAAAGGGAAGACACTAGAGAGAGGAAAGCGGAATTACCTTCTGTGTCCTGACAGCAGCCCCTGACCTTTGCAGGGTAGCTATCCTTTACCTCTGAGGACCTCTTGAACCCCAACATGGAAACTTCTTATGGGGCAGATACTTCTGGGGACAGAGAGGACAATTTATTCCTCCTCTTACACTCATTTGATAGGTAGTCAGTCTGGTGGAACAGAAAGAGCTCTAGACCAGGAGTCTGGAGGCCTGCCCTCCAGCTCTGCCTTTAAGCAGTGTATGTCTTGGTCAAATCATTTTCCTTCTCAGTCATCAGTTTTCTCATCTGTAAACCCAGAGTGCTGCGCTTAGATTATCCCTGAGATCCCTTCCAGCTCTGATAGTCTGTGATTCTAATATCTTGCAAAGGTGGTGAGAGGGCGGCATGGCTAACAGGAAGAGCATATGGGTGTTGAGTCGGGCAGACCTAGGTTTAGATCCCAGCGCCAACACTTACTAGCTATGTGAACTCTGTCAATTATTTAACTGTCCTCAGCCTCAATTCCCAGATTGATAAAATTGGAGTAGTACCTACAATGCATGTCTGTTGTGACGACGAAATGAAACTGTATGTCCATGGTTGCTAAACTGTGTGTTGAGGCACCCTAAGGCTCTGCAGTGAACTCACACGGGTTCCACCAGGGGCTCTTTCAAATTTTTGAGGGAAACACAGTGACATATGTTGGGTACCAGAGGTAGTTCACCGTTTCAACATTAGATTGTGCTATACTCCTTGATGCCTTATGTCATATCTTCACAAAGCTGGGTTTTCAGTGTCAGAAAAAGCAAGTGTCATGTGAAAATCAACAGGAACATGAAATGAGGGTGGTGGTGTCCAATCCGAGTAAGAACTTGAGCAGTGTGCAATAGGTGCACGCACCCCATTAATAAGTAATTGCGGTTATCTAAGAATAAAATTAAAATAATATTTTTCTTTCAATTTACATGTATCATTTTCTTTTCCAACAGTTGCTAAGTTATTGGTATATTAATGCTTCTTAAGTTGTTTGGATCTAATTTACTTAATAAATGGAGTTGTTGGATATTTCTTTTGGCCTAAGGGAATGGTGGAAAACTTACTGAGACACTGTGGGCCCTGTGAAAGTTTGGGAACCTCTGATATGTGGAAAGAACTTGGCACTCAGCAGGCACTCAACAAATGGTAAAAATTATTAAGAAAACTTGCACAAAGGAACGCTGAGCTACCTCTTACAGTGTATTTCTGGTAGTGATGGCAGCCAAGCTTGTATCAAGAGGAGTCCCCAGGGGCAGACACATCTTTGTAACAATAGCACCAGGCATAGAGAAGTGCTGAATAAAGGTCAGCTGAATGAGTGAGTGTCACAAAGTTTCACAAGGAAACTGGGACATAATCACCAACGTGAATAATCACTTTTTCAGCGTCCTTTGTCTCTTTCTAATGGCCTACACCTGCACGATTTATTTCTCAAGGATATCCCCAAGTCGGAGTCTGTTCTCCAGAGGATTTTGGTCTTTAGCCCTGTTGTAATGTGGTTGAATTGCTCTGTTGTAGAATTGCAGTTTGAAGAGTTTGCCCCAGATTCTGCCACGTTTGGAACCTGCTGGTCTCAGTCTGGGCTAGGCTCACAACAGGCCTGGCCACAAAGCAGAAACTCTTGAGTGTGAGTCACTTTGTAACACAGTAAACCAGCCATTGGTTTGGCCTACTTCACTGAAAAACAGCTGCTTTTAAGCCCTTAGGAAAACAACAGCAATCCACAACAATCCACCCCCCGTATTCTGTCAATTTTAAATTTAAATCAATTTAGAATAAAAGAGAAAATTATGTTCCCAAAGAGCCTCTGCCTATAGTATGGAAACAGGACAACTTCAAATACTCAACTCTAAATATTTGAAATTAGAGTGGTTTTCAGGCCTGGTTTGCAAATCAGGTCTCAGGTGAGAGCTAGTGACTTCCACTTGACGGCCACAAGTCTGTCTTAGGAGAAGTGCCTTCCTTTCTCTGGACTTTAATCATTAAAAGCAAAGTTTTTGAAACATACATAAAACAATCTTTTGTTCTTAGTTCTGTCAAATATGGGGTTTTTACAGGTTTATTGAGAGTTTTATTCATTATAGGATTTAAGTTATAAACTAGAATTTCTGTCTGCTGATATTTGCGTTTTTTTTTTAAAAACAGGATATCTTGGCAGTTTGCAATAAAAATGGAGGCTGTAGCTTTGAGGATAACTTTAAAAACTAAGTTTCAGGGCCAGCCGCAGTGGCCTAGTGATTAAATTCAGCACGCTCTGCTTTGGCAGCCTGAGTTCGGTTTGGGGTGCAGACCTACACTGCTTGTCTGTCAGTGGCCATGCCATGGTGGTGGCCCACATACAAGAAAAAAAAAAAAAAGAGGAAGACTGGCAGCAGATGCTAGCTCCGGATGAATCTTCCTCAGCCAAAAAACCACACAATAAACCCAAAAACTTGCAAAAACAATGTCAGTTTCTTGCCAATCTGCCCCAAGGTGTTTTTTTATTATTCTTTTCATCTTTGTCCCTCTGATGGTTCCACTGCAGGTTTAGAACAAGACTGACAATTTGCTTTCTTTGCCTCATCCTCATTGACTCTCCCTTATCAATCTGATGCAGGTGGCTCCTTTTTTGTCCTAAAGTCACCAAATAATAATTTTTTGGGAGAGGAGATCTAAACCTTCTCATAGCCATTGTATAACTACTTAGGCTTAAAGAAAACGTTACGGAAAGGTTTATCGTTCCCCACTCACTGCTTTTCCTAATTTGAAAATAATGAGCAGTAGGGGAGAGTAGGGGTCCCCTGTGGGGTCTGTGTTCCTGACAAGGGTTAATTTACTTGCATGAAAGCCTTGCCCCGAGTAACTTCAGCCAATGGGAGCTCGCCCTGATGAGGTAATGCATTCAGCCTGCACTTCATTGGTTGCCCTTCTCCTTACTCGGTGTTCTCCCAGAGGCTGGGAAGTGAAGTGGGCTTGTTTTATGGATAATGGGAGTTTTTTTCTCTGACCATTCACGCGGCTCTACTGAATCTTCTTGTAGCATGGCTGGTGCAGGGAGTTGCTGAAAACAGGCAGTGCTTAGAGAAGTGCCTCGAGCCGCTGGGGAAAATCTCAGGTTCTCCTTCTTGAGCAATTAGATGTCCTGCAACTTGAACCAGCTCTTTTACCTGGGGCTGTTGGGGTGTCTTCTAGTCTGGCCCTTTATTCCCATTCCTTTGTCAGCAACTAGGATTTTCAGCAGTGAGAACATGAACGAAATGAGGCTGACACTGAACTCTGAAGAGCTGAGAGAAAAGCCAGCCAGTCCTAGGACAAATATATCCCATAATGCTTGTCATCTAGCGACCTTGGGGCCCAGCAGTGTTTCACTTCTTAACCTCTTTGGCCCCGGAGCAGGAGCGCTGGCTGTGAGGTAGGCTGATTGCCTCTACACCTCCCCCACAAAGCTGGAGGGGTGATGATTAGGGGAACTGGGGCTTCTTTCCAGCCATCTCCCCTCTTTACATTACCTTTTACTTTGTCTACCTCTGTTCTGGGAGATTGTGTTGTCTGCACGATAGTGGCTGGTGTAGATCTTTTGACAAGGAAACAACTGTTTACCTGTGTCCCTAAGAGAACTTGGAGAGAGAACCTGTGGCCCTGCTTTTCTATCAAACTCTTTCAACTTTCTGGGAAGGAAGGAGGAAGCATCTGATGTTACGCTGTGTGCACATAGGGAAACTGAGGCAGGAAGGATGAAGTAATTGTGGGTGAGGTGGGGATAATAGGCGAGTGCTTATCTCTGACGACCAGGCTAGTCTTTGGGCATAAACTCATGGTCCTTTTCACACAAAGAATTAGACAACAAAGAAGCAAAAGGGTATACCCAGTATGGCTGAACTCTCTGAGGAAGTTTTTCAGGTCTAACAGGTTAAGAAGAAGCGGACATTGTACACATGGATAGGATCCTACAACAACACGGGAAAAAATTAGTAGGTAGAAACTTCTAAAACAGAATTGAAGCAGAACATATTTTGTGGCCTCTGAGAGCTAAGAGGGACAGCATTCCAAAGGGGAGCTCTGTGGAGTAGGCCATCAATCAGATTTGAAACATAATTTAGTTGTAAGCATCAGTCTTCTGCCTTGCATGGAGCTTCAGAGAATGAGATTCTGGGAGCCAAAGGGAATGAAATTTTACTCCATTTTGTTATCTAATCCTGGGAAAGTGGCTCTTTTTCTATGACCCAGCTTAACTGTCTTGAAATAGGAGAATCACCCTGAATTCGAGGGAAGATTTTGTGAGTGAAAGGCTAACCCTAAGTGTTTAGAAAGGTGGAGATGGCATTTAAGATTCTGATAATAGTACCTGAAGCATCCTGAAACTAACTCCACCTGGGTCTCCACCCATAAGATAAAGCTCTCCCTACCCTGGTCTCGCTCACCCCTCCTACCTCCAACCCTGATCCGACCTGTTAGAGATCTGGGCACCCCCGCCCCAGGTTAGATTTTATTGCGAACACAAAGACAGACCAGGGAGAAAAGGAAGAATAAAAAGTAGAAGGCTTCCAGGTTGATTTGTAGTCATGTGTGTTTCCAGGATAAATGTGTTTATAGGATAAATCAGATCATACATGTGAAAATGCTTTGTCACATGTAACATGTTAACATGACAATGAAAGGGATTGCAGCTCCTCAAAAGAACAGGAACTATGTTCCACTCGTTGCGGGACCTCCAGTGCCCGGCCCAGTGTCCGGCATGTAAAACTTTTTAAAAACTTTTTATTTTTGGAAAATTCTAATTATACAAAGGTAGAAAGAATAGTTTAATGCACCTCCATGTACCCAGCTTCAAACTGTTATCAACTCATTACACAGACATTTAATTAATGTTTTTTGAAGGAAGAGATTTTGGCAGTTTCTTAGACATAATTTACCCCATCCTCCTTGTCTTTAGAAGATTGTGATCAACATGAACAATAAAATCAGAAAATCACATTTCCTATACTTCTCATTAGGTTAATCACATTTGAGAAAAACAGAGGTGAAATTCTTAGGGACACTTTTCATTCTGAGTTATTTAATAAAAGGATTATAAAATAAACATCTTGAATTTATAAAGAGCAGAACCTTAAAACTGACTGTTTGCTACTCATACCTGTGATTAATAGTTTGTGCAGTCTCAGAGTTTTAAAAAGAATTTCAGCATGGCAGGTGGGTCTTGGGAGGTGATTAGAAACCATGCTAGTCTCTAAGGCTGACTTGTAGGGTCATCAGCCCTCTGCTTTGGCTGTGATATGGATGGAATTGGGGCCAAGGTCTCCATGTTTCTTGGAGTTTATATTTTATTTATCTTCGACCCTTGTCCTGAGGGTTGGTTCTTTATCTCTAAGGACACAGATAATAGGCAGCCAAGTCTGATATGTTTGCTTGAACAGCCGTTTGGCAGTTTTCAACCCTGTTTTCTGGGAAGACCAGGGTGGTGAAAAGCCCACCCATGGTCTGGGCTGAGATGGGCATCTAGCTACGAGGCTGTGTTTGGGTGAGTCACTTCCCTTTGGGGTTTCCACATTTGGGTAAAATGAGGCTTTTTGGCATAGTGATATAGTGGAGAAAGTGTAGCCTTTAGAGTCAAACATGCCAGTAAAAAAGACCACGGTTTGAATTTCATCTCCATGTGTTTCTCATATTTCTCATCTGCAAAATGGGTTGTTTTAAGAAAAAATTTACTTTAAAGCTCCTAGTACAATGGCTGGCACACAGCCAAGTGCTCAATATATAGTAGCTACTCTTAGGATCAAAATGAGGAAGTTGCAAGCAGAAAAACAGGCAATGGAGATGGATAGGTAATCTGCTGAATAAGAAATACGACTGGCCAGGAAGCATGTAATCAGCCTCATTTGTAATTAGGGAAATGCAAGTTCAATAATGTGTACCACTGTTTTTGCTCATCAAATCAGCCAAAAGAAAAGAAATATATATATAATTATATTCACGTAATATCCGTTTTTGCTGAAAGTTTAAGCAAATAGGCATTTTCCTATATTGTTCATAAAGCCTTTTCCGAGGTAGGTTTGGCAATACCTATCAAACTGTAAATTCATTACTCTAACTCAGCAATTTTGTTTCTAAGAATCCGTTACACACGAATATACACGAGTACAGATATTTATTGCACTACTGTTTTTAATAGAGAAAACTGGAAACAACCTAATTTTTTTTTAGCAGAGACAGATTTCTATGGAATATTATGTGTAAATATTATGTATAAAAAGCATATTATAGAACACTACAGTATGATTACTGTATGTTAAGAAAAATAATTATGCGTGTGCATTTTGTAAATGTATGAAAAGAGGTCTAGGAAGATATACTTCGTAAGGTTTACTTTTGGGGAGGAGAGTAAGATTAGGGGGTGAAGAGAGAATTTTGCTTTCTCTTCTTTATTCTTCTAAAATTTTAAAATTTTCCCAATGATTATATATTATTTTTGTATTTGAGAAAACAATTTTAAAAAGGTGGTGGTGTGAATTAGACCATTTCTCAGCCCTTCTGTGTGTACTTGTCTAGATTCAACATCATAGTTGGGTAAAGCCAAGCTCTTCTTAGGTCTGGAAGGGTGGGAAGAGCTTGTATGCAAGAAGCAAAACTTCCTCTTCCTGGTTCAGGGCTTGGATTGTTGGACCAGTGACCCTTTCTGAAGATAGCAGGACTGCATGGGAGCGAGAGAGAGGTGTTTCAGTAGCCTTCCATCCTACCCAAGATGATCTGTTCAAAAAAAAAAAAAGGTTCTGGGCTTCTTTGGAAGAGTCAAAGCGATCTCAGAGTTGTACTCTCTCAGAATCCAAGACTCCTGGGCTGACACAGAACCTTCTGAGTTCATCTGTCTGCCTCTTTTCTTCCTTTCAGGTCAACATGTCAGATTTTATCAGACATGTCAGATCCCTAAAAATGAAATTTCTCTTTAGTCCCAGGGAACTTTCTTGGATTACAGGTTCCCACCAACTTCTCTGTGGTTTACACATTTAGCTCCTACCACTGTGTACAATATCTGGGTGAGAAAACAGACAACACCTCTTCTTTAAGATAGGGATAGACGCCGAAACAAGGGAAATCCTATTTACCTACTCATGGGTAATTTGCCCCAACTCTAAAAGGAGCTGACATGGAATTAAGAAAAGCATCATTCTAATAACCTTCAGAATGCCTTGATTTTTATTTTTTTATTTAATTAATTTTTTATTGAGGTAATATTGGTTTATAACATTATGTAAAGTTCAGGTATACATTCATTATATTTCAGTTTCTGTGTAGTCTACATCATGTTCACCACCCAAAGTCTAACTGCTATCTCTCAGGGTACACATGTGCTCTTTTACCCCTTTCACCCTCTCTCCTTCCCCCTCCTCTTCTGGTAAGCACCAATCTATTTTCTGTGTCTATGAGTTTGCTTGTTACTGTTGTTGGTGTTTTAATCTTCCACATATGAGTGAAATCATACAGTATTTGGCTTTCTCCATCTGACTTATTTTACTTAGCATAATGCCCTCAAGTTCTATCCATGTTGTTGCAAATGGCAAGAATTCATCTTTTTTATGGCTGAGTAGTATTCCATTGTGTGTATATACCACATCTTTATCCATTCATCCATTGGTGGGTACTTAGGTTGCTTCTGAGTCTTGGCTACTGTGAATAATGCTACAATGAACATAGGGATGCATATATCTTTTCCAATTAGTGTTTTCATGTTCTTTGGATAAACACCCAGAAGTGGAATAGCTGGATCATATGGTAGTTCTATTCTTAATTTTTTGAGGAATCTCCATACTGTTTTCCATAGTGACTACACCAATTTACATTCCCACCAGCAGTGTACGAGGGTTCTCTTTTCTCCAAATCCTCTCCAACACTTGTTATTTCTTGTCTTTTTAATAATAGCCATTCTCATGGGTGTGAGGTGATATCTTATTGTGGTTTTGATTTGCTTTTCCCTAGAAATTAGTGATGTTGACCATCTTTTCATGTGCCTGTTGGCCATTTGTATATCTTCTTTGGAAAAATGTCTGTTCAGATCCCCTGCCCATTTTAAATTTTTTATTTACTTATTTATTTATTGTTTTCCTCTGCCCATTTTTTAATTGGGTTGTTTGTTTTATTTTTGTTGAGTTGTATGAGTTCTTTATATATTTTGGATATTAACCCTTTATCAGATATATGATTTGCAAACATTTTCTCTCAGTTGTTAGGTTGTCTTTTAGTTTTGTTGATGGTTTCACTTGCTGTGCAGAAGCTTTTTAGTTTGATGTAGTCCCAGTTGTTTATTTCTTCTTTTGTTTCCCTTGCCTGAGGAGACGTGATATTCAAAAAGATACTGCTAAGACTGATGTCGAAGAGCATACTGCCTATGTCTTCCTCTAAGAGTTTTACGGTTTTAGGCCTTACGTTCAAATCTTTAATCGATTTTGTGTTAATTTTTGTGTGTGGTGTAAGATAATGGTCTACTTTCATTCTTTTGCATGTGGCTGTCCAGTTTTCCCAACACTATTTATTGAAGAGACTTTCCTTTCTCCATTGTATGTTCTTAGCTCCTTTGTTGAAAATTAGCTGTCCACAGATATGTAGGTTTATTTCTGGGCTCTTGATTCTGTTCCACTGATCTGTGTGTCTGATTTTGTGCCAGCACCATGCTGTTTTGATTACCATAGCTTTGTAGTATATTTTGAAATCAAGAACTTCCTGACTTTTAGGTAGTACACAGAGGGGGAATGGCACCAAAGCACTGGCAAAGGTCTGCATGGGGTGCAATGGTACTACATTTCATCACATTGCTCAATATTTTGACATTTAAAAAATTGTGAACAATATCTATATAAAAGAGAGTATACGATGTATATGTACAGTTTAAAGGATAAATTATGAAAAACAAACCACATGTACCCTCTACCCAGCTTGAGAAGTAGAATATTACAAAATCTCTAAAGGACTTGGTGGGGCTGCCAGCACTGTGGTCCAAACTAGGCATTGCAAACTGGTCCTTCTCAAGGGGAGGAGGGATCTCCTCGTGAAAGATGGGGTCTTCTCCTTGGGTACAATGTCATATACCGCTAGGCTGTGGGCCCACTGGGCTGTCGTTTTCTAATTCATCTGCCTAGAGAACGATCCTTTTTCTAGTTCCCATAGAGGCCACTTACAGGCTAGCACAGCCCTGTTCCTGGGGAGCCCCCCCCCCCCATATGCTCCATACCCTCCACTAGAAGCTATTTTGGATTAATTGTTCTCTTATTTTTCTTCAGCATTTTACCATATATGTATGTATCCCTAAATCATCTGCCTTTCTTTTTTCATCTTAAAAATGCCGTTTGCCATTGCATTCATTTTTTAATATTGTTATACCAAATTGCCACAAACTTAGTGGCTTAAAACAACACAAATTCATATGTGGGGGTAGGGGGTATATGGAAGTCTCAACCTTCTGCTCAACTTTGTTGTGAACTTAAAACTGCTCTAAAGTCTACTTAAAAAAAAGCCATTAAGTACTAGTATTAAGGGAAGCTGTGGGGGCCAGCCCAGCGGTGCAGCAGTTAAGTCTGCATGTTCCACTTCAGCGGCCGGGGGTTCGCTAGTTTGGATCCCGGGTGCGGACATGGCACTGCTTGTCAAGCCATGCTGTGTCAGGCATCCCACATATAAAGCAGAGGAAGGTGGGCACGGATGTTAGCTCAGGGCCAGTCTTCCTCAGCAAAAAGAGGAGGATTGGCAGCAGATGTTAGCTCAGGGCTGTAAAAAAAAAAGAGGGAGAGAGGAGGACTGCTATAGAGTAAAAGATATTTAAAATGGAAACATAAACGTAATATGTAGATCTTTTTAAAAAAAGGGAAGCTGGGAACTCTCTGTACAATCTTTACAACTTTTTTGTAAATCTAAAATTATTCCAAAATAAAGGATTGTTTTAGGGGCCAGCCCGTGGCCAAGTGGTTAAGTTTCCTTGCTCTGCTTCTGTGGCCCGGGGGTTTCACCACTTTGGATCCTGGTTGCAGACCTACACACTGCTCATCAGGCCATGCTGTGGTGGCAACCTGTGTGGAAGAACCAGGATGACTTACAATTAGGCTATACAACTATGTGCTGGGGCTTTGGGGAGAAAGGGGAAAAAAAGGCTGTTTTAAGAAAGAAAACACAACACATTTATTATCTTACAGTTCTGTAGGTCAGAAGTCTGACGTGGGTCTCACTGTGTTAAAATCAGGGCTCTAGGGGAAAATCTCGGGGCTTTTAGGGGAGGCTCTGTTCTCCTGCGTTTCTTAGCTTCCAGAGGCTGCCCACGTTCCTGGGCTCATGGCCCCCTTCCCTCTTCAGAGTCAGTCTCACATCTAATCACTGCAACCTCTCTCTTCTGCCTTCTCTTCCACTTATAAAGACCCTTGCGATTACATTGGGTCCCCCCAGACAATCCAGGATAATCTCTCCATCTCTGGGTCAGTTGATTAGCAACCTTAATTCTTCTCTGCCTGTAACCTAACATATTCACAGGTTCCAGGGAGTAGAATGGGAACATGTTTGGGACGTCATTATTCTGCTACCACAGCCGTCTTTGTGCACTCCTTTGCCACATGCTCATTCTGCCCACCATCTAAAAACCTACTGTTTCTTTTTTACAAATAGCTCACTCCATTTTGGTCAAGTCTGAGTTGTTTTCAGAGCAAATGAAAATAATTAATACCCTTATTTTGATATAGCGACAGTGTTTGGACACAAAGTGACTACTAAATGTATTTTCTGGACATTAAACTCTGGGCATCTATCAATATTTCCAAGTTCAGCTTCAGGGGGAAATAAGGTAATTCAGACATGACCACTTGTGCTCCCCATTATTTCTAATTTTTTAAATTGCCAGATGAACACACATAAAAATAGGGCGCAAACTATAAATGTACAGTATAAAAAAGAATTGTAAAGCAAATGTCTTTGTAACCACCATCCCATTTAGGAAATAGGACATTGACAACACCTCTTCCCCAAAGCTCCCCTCGTGGTCCTTATCTATCACTTAACCTCCTCTCTCCTCTTAGACATAATAAACCACTATCCTGACTTTTACAGTAATCAGTCACTTGCTTTTTCTTTGTAATTTTACAACCAATGTGTGTACCTCCAAATAGTATAGTTGAGCTTTGTCTGATTTTGAACTTTACATAACAGCCATTCTTTACGTTTCTTTGGTATTTTATTTACCTTCTATATTATAAAACCCAACCATGCTATTATCTGTAGGTTTAGGTCTAGTTCATTCATTTTTTATTGCAGTATGTATTTCATTGTATGGTTCATTTTTCTGTGGCTGGAATTTTGTGTTGTTACCACTTTGGGGCTATTACAATCAATGCAGCTGTGAGCATCTTTGCACTTGTATTCTGGTACCTATGTACACAGGGTCCTCCAGGGTATATACTCAGGAGTGGAATTGCTTAGTCAGAGTTTTTATGTTTTCAACTTTAGGAAATAATGCTAAATTGTCTCCTGACTAGCAGTGAATGAGAGATTCTACTGCTCCACGTCCTTGCCAACACTTGGTATTGTCAGACTTATTAATTTCAGCCATTCTGGTGGTGTATTGTGGTGGATGTATTTCATTTTAGTTTGCTTTTCCCTGATTACTAATATGGTTGAATAGTATTCATACATTTATTGGCCATTTGGATTTCCTCTTATGTGTAGACCCTATAAAAAAGGTTTTTGCGTGCAATTTAATATTGGATTGTCTGGTTTTTAAAAATTTTTAATTCTAGGAGTTATTTATATACTATGGATAATAGTCTTCTTTGGGTTGAATGCTTTGTAATTAACTATTCCAGTTCTTTGGCTCTTTTTATGGTGTCAAATACAATGTAGATGAATTTATCAATCCTTTCCCTATGGTGAAAGAGTTTGTGTTTTAAGAATCATGAAGATGGGGGCCGGCCCAGTGGTGTAGCAGTTAAGTTCGCACATTCTCCTTTGGTGGCCTGGGGTTCACCAGTTTGGATCCTGGGTGCAGACATGGCACCACTTGGCAAGCCATGCTGTGGCAGGTGTCCCACATATAAAGTAGATGAAGATGCGCATGGATGTTAGCTCAGGGCCAGTCTTCCTCAGCAAAAAGAAGAGGATTAGCAGCAGGTGTTAGCTCAGGGCTAATCTTCCTCAAAAAAAAAAAAAATCATGAAGACAATCTCCTATATTATCGTTTTTTTTAAAGCTTGTTTTAAAATATTTTTTACTGTGAAATATTCATATAGAAAAATGCCCAAAACAAAGATATACACAGCTCAATAATTTAATACTAAGCAAACCCCATGTAACCACCACTCAAATCAAGAAATAGAACTCTGAAAAAAACAAAAGAAATAGAAATCTGTTTAGCACCCAGACAACCCACTCTTGCCCCTCTTCCCCAAAGGAACCACTACCATAACTTCTATGTTAATCATTTATTGGTCTTTTTAAAAAAAAACTTTTCCACCAAATATGTATCCCTAGACATGATGGTTTATTTTTGCTTTTTTTCAGAAACACTTATATTTAGTTTCAAATTTTAAAAAAAGGTAGGGAGCTAATTTTTACTTTTAAACTTTTTGAAGTATAAAATACATATGGAGAAATGTACGTATTATAAGAAGACAGCTGGATGAATTGTCTCTAGTGAATATACCCATGCAACCACCTCCTAGGTTAAGATATAGAATATTCCATCGTGATCTCTCTCAATCACTGACTTCTTCATTCCCCCAAAAGGCTTTCCTCCTTAACCAGAATCCTGACTTCTAAAACCAGTTTAGTTTTCCCTCCTTTTGAAATGTATTTATTTTTTTGTTGAGGAAGATTCACCCTGAGCTAACACCGTTCCAATCTTCTTCTATTTTGTATGTGGGTTGCCACCACAGCTTGGTCACTGACAAGTGGTGTAGGTCTGCGTCCAGGAATTGAACCTGGGCTGCTAAGTGGAGTACACTGAACTTAACCACTAGGCCATGGGGCCGGCCCCTGAAATTTACTTACAATGGAATCATACAGTATGTGTTTGTGTCTGGTTTCTTTTACTTAAATTATTTTTGTGTGATTCATCATGTCGTTGCTTGTAGCTGTGGTTAGTTCCTTTTCATTGTTGTATAGTATCATATGGTATGAATGCTAGAACTTATTTATCATTCATTGTTCTGTCATTGATACCTACTCGAGTTTCTGTTTTTTGCCATTATGAAAAATGCAGATATGTACATTTTGTATGTGTCTTTTAATGCCTATGTGCACACATTTCTGTTGGGTATGACTCACACTGATGAAATTTAGGGTATGTGTATATTAAACTCTCTTGTATATATATATATACTTTTAATGTTTTAAAGAAGTTTAACCTTTTTGTGTTCTTATGTTTTAAGTATGTCTGCAGTAAACAGCATTTAGCTGCATTAAAAAAAAAAATTCATGGGCCAGCCCGGTGGCGCAGCGGTTAAATGCGCACGTTCTGCTTCTTGGCGGCCTGGGGTTCGCCAGTTTGGATCCTGGGTGCGGAAATGGCACCACTTGGCATGCCATGCTGTCGTAGGTGTCCCACATATAAAGTAGAGGAAGATGGGCACGGGTGTTACCTCAGGGCCAGCCTTCCTCGGCAAAAAGAGGAGGACTGGTGGTAGTTAGCTCAGGGTTAATCTTCCTCAAAAAAAAAATTCAGTTTGACATTTGTTTTCCTTTTAATAGAAGAGTTAATATATTTAACATTGATTGTAATTACTCATATATTTGGATTTATTTCTGCTAATTTTTTACTATTTCTCCTGCTTTTAAAATTTCTTAGCCATTTTTTTATTACTCCCCAAAGCCCCAGTACACAGTTGTATATCCTAGTTGTATGTCTTTCTAATTCTTCTACGTGGGACACTGCCTGAGCATAGCTTGATGAGTGGTGTGCATGTCTGTACCCAGTATCCAAACTGGTGAAGCCAGGGCCGCTGAAGCAGAGTGCACTAACCTAACCACTATGCCACCAGGCTGGTCCCTAGCCATTGTTTTGATTAAGTTCCTCCCATTCCATTTTATCCCCTCTAATATACTAGAAGTTAAACATACTGTTTTATTTATTTTAGTGATTACATAGAAATTTTGACGTGCATATTTAATTCAACAAATTATAAACTTACTATATTTAGCCTCCTCCTAAACAAGATGAAGCCTTATAATACTTTAACTCCATTTACCCTCTCCCAATATATGTAAAATTATTCAGTCATAGTAGAATTTAGACATTGTTGCTATTATTTTGGACACCCAGTGTTTGTTTAGATTTATAGCACGTTTACAATTTTCTTTGGCCACCATTACTTCTTGCATTTGGATCTTCCTTCTGGGATGACTTTTCTTTTTCCAAATGTACATCCTTTGGCATTTCCTTTAACAAACATCTATTCGTAGTAAATTCTCTTCTTTTAAAATCTGAAGTTTATCTGATTTTTTCAAATCTTATATTATCCGAAACTGTTTCTATTTTGCTCTCATCCTTAAAATGTAGTTTCACTGGATAAAGAATTTGGTGTTGATGACAATTTTCTCTTAATGTTTTGAAGACATATTCCAATGTCTTCTGGCTTCCGTTGTTGCTGTTGAAAGGTCAGTTGTCAGCTGAATTGTCATTTCTTTGAATATTAATCTGTTTCTTCTTGCTGCCTAATTTTGAGATCCTCTCTTTCTCTGATGTTCTGAAATTTCACTATGAGGTGACTAAATGTGGATAGCATTTTATTTTTTCAGCATGGCAATTTTTGGTCTTCCAGAATTTAGGATAGTTATGATCAATTCTGGAAAGTATTCAGCCATTATTTCTTTGAATATTGCTTTTCCTCCATTCTCCCTATTATTTCCTTCTTGAATTCTAATTAGATATTTGTTGAATTGTCTTATCCTATCTTCCATGCATCTCGACCTCTCATATTTTCCATTTCTTTGTCTCTCTCTGTGCAAATTCTTCAGATGATCTTTCAGTTAACTAATTCTCCCTTCAACTGTGAAATCTGATGGCTAACCTATCCTTTGGGTTTCTAATTTCAACTATTGTATTCTTTATTTTTGTAGGTTTATTTAGCTCTTTTTCAAATTGCTTGGTCACTTTTGATGGTCTTTTATTTCCTCGTTCTCTTTATTTCCACTAATTCCTTCAAAAATATTGAACATACTAAAGGAAAAACTGTTTCTCTACTCACAACACTTCTGATACCAAATGTGCGGGCTTTCTGCACCAAACAATTCTCTGTGGACACTAACTGGGTGTCTTACAATTTAATTCAGCTCTGGCTCTAACTACCTGGAGTTAGTGCAGACCCCATAAGTTAAAGGCTCAGTCCCACAAGACTGCTCCCCACTTCAAATACCAATCGCAAGTAGTGGGTCCCCAGGTTACCCACACTTCTGTCTGACTTGGCTACAAATCAGAGGTTCCTATGACTCTCTCTTCAGGTTTGATCATTTGCTATAATGGCTCACAGAATCCAGGTAAACACTTTACTTTCTCTTACTGGTTTATTAAAAAGGATATTATAAAGGATACAAATGAATAGCCAGAAGAAGAGGCACATAGAGTGAGGCCTGAACATTCTAACAGGTCCTAAGCTCAAGAGCATCTGTCCCTGAGGATTTTGGAGAGTACCACTGTCCCAGCTCACAGAAGCATTCACCAACCCAGAAGTTCATCAAGTCTTGTCCAAGACTTTTTATAGAGCCTAATCTCCAGCTCCCTTCCCCAGAGATCAAGGGTGAGGCTGAAAGTTCCAACCTTCTAATCACTTGGTTGAGGCTATCTAGGGGCCCCACTCTAAATCACTTTATTAACATGAGCTAAGGCTTAATGGAAAGGGGTTTGTTATGAATAAGAAAAGACATTCCTCTTGCCCTTATCACTCAAGAAATTACAAGGGTTTTAAGAGCTCTGTGCCAGGAACTGCAGACAAAGACCAAATATATATTTCTTATTATATCAGAATATCACACATATACAGTCATGCATCATTTAATAACAAGGATATGTTCTGAGAATTGTATCGTTAGGCGATTTTGTTATTGTGCAAACATCATAGAGTGTACTTACACAAACCTAGATGGTATAGCCTACTATGCGCCAAGGCTATATGGTACTAATCTCTTTTTTTTTAAAGGTATGCTTTTTTTGGTGAGGAAGATTGGCTCTGAGCTAACATATGTTGCCAATCTTCCTTTTTTTTTTCTCTGCAAAGCACCAGTACATAGTTGTATATCCTAGTTGTAAGTCATTCTAGTTCTTCTATGTGGGATGCTGCCACAGCATGGCTTGATGAGTGGTGTGTAGGTCTGTACCTAGGATCCAAACTGGTGAACCCTGGGCTGCCAAAGCAGACAGCACGAACTTAATCACTCAGCCAGGGGTCAGGCCCCTATATGGTACTAATCTTATGGGACCACCATTGTATGTATGGTTCCTCATTGGCTGTAACACTGTTATGTAGCACATGATGGTATTCTGTATCTGATGACTAGAATACTTGCAGTCATTGTAGTTATTATTCTGAAGTTCATTATTTCCTTGTGTTTTTAGTCATATTTTATTACAAGGTCATATATTTTGGAAACTTACCTGTAGAATTTCCAGAGAAGATTTACTTATGCCTATACCAGGTGCCTGGGTCACTAAAGTATCACCTGTAAAATTTTCAACTCAGGGTTTTCTGGGTCACACAGGTACTGTGAAATTCTGTCCTGTCCCCCCCGCCCCTCCCCCGATCTGCCTACAAACTTGTTTAGGAATTCTCAGAGGAGAGTTTTTTCTCTTTTTTTCTGCTCCATCCACAGTTAAGTGGAGATAGTTGGGTATCCTTACCCTTTCCCTCTGTAGGTCCGGTTTTTTTCTTGTTCTCCCACTGAGGATGTAGCCCTTCTAGGATCTTAGTTTTGGGGAGGTTGCCAATGTAATATATGGGCAAGATGCCCAGGGCCCAGAGAATAGGGATGCCTTATTCAACCGAGATGCAGTCACACAGGTTGCCCACCCAGATAAAGTGACACTTAAGACACTTAAACTGAACTTAGGCTTACTGAACAAGTGGGTTTCTGCCATGCCATGGGCATGTTTACAGTGTCTTCATCTCAAGGTGGGAATTACATCTAGTGTATTCACTGCTGTGTCTCCAGCACTTAGCACAGTACCTGGCATATACTAGGTGCTCAGTAAATATTTCTAAGTGTGCGGCAGAATAAGAAGTATCAAAGTATTCCAGGTGGGGGGAAACAATACATATAAAGCAAACAAGAAGAAAAAAATAGCAAAACCTTATTAAAAAACAAATTTGGTTAAACTAAGGGCCATTTCTCTTTTCAACAAGTGTGTTTACAGTACTTGTTTTTGGTAAGACAATTATTTAGGATACAGACAGTGCCATACTTTAACAGGGATAAGACAATACATACATAATAACTATAAGACTTCTTCCCTGTGTATACAGATTGGCTTCTCTCTCACTATGTCACTATGAAAGCTGAAAATTAGGGTATGAGCCTTTATGCTTCAGAGCTTCTCTGCTGATGAGCTTGAGGATTGAGAAAACACTAAATGCTTCTGCAAATCGTTATACTCTTGCCTTTAGTGGAAAAGGGCAATCAGGTGTAAATGTTTGGCAAAAATATGGTTTTAGCTAGTTTGCAATCTGCAAATATTTGGGCTGTCAGTTTGCCACAGAAGATGTGGTCCTAATGAAAGGCATTTGAGAAGAAGCCTGGTTGGTCAAATGGTAGGAAGGCCCAAAAGTGTAAGGCCTCTAAGGAAGAGGTAGCGTATACAGAATGGTGAGACCCTCCTACCTGGAGTTCTGGCTAAAGGGGCAGCAGGAGGCCCATGGTTTTGTGAAGATCATAATCTCACTGAATCTCTGAGCACATTTTTCTTTCCCTTATGTGGATATAGGGATAGGGAAGAGGAGAAAGGGATATCTATTCTTTTTTTCTAAAAAAACCCACAAAAGTTCTGATTGTCGAAAAAATATCTAGTTGACCATAGGAATTTAATTAAGAGGGCAAAACAACTTAGTCTTATAGCTGATGATCTCATTGGCTTATATTATTGTCATACACTGAATTCCAAGTTATCAGGCCAAAAATGTGGAGTTGGCAAAGATGAGAGTTACTGTTAATTGTTCCAGCTCCTCAAACTGGATGGCACTAGTGGTTGTGTGAGTGAATACAGAAGCTGAAATCAACATTATGTTAACTTTGGTTCTATTCCAAAATATTCTATTCCAGAGATATGTAAGATGAAGATTTTTCAGGGCGGAGATCATGATTATATCGCTTAACACAGTGCCTGGCCCATACTAGTTGCTCAAGAAATATGTGTTGAATAAATAAATGGCACAAAGGTTACTTAGGGTTGCTAAGATCAGAACAGTATTTGCCATTATTTTGGATGGCGTGGGATTTGTACACCCTGGAACAGTTTCTTCTCTTTGCAGCTCGTAATATTTTTTTCGTTTATGAAGAACATGCATTCTTGTACACTGGTACAATGGTTCTGGGGAAGTGGCACAGATAGATCCCATTGCATTCCTGAGAAGAGCCAGCAATACCACTCTCTAATGGTGAGTTGCTTCTTTATCATAAGATTTTAATTTTGTTGGGTTTTCAGTTCTTTCTTTTTTCCCAGTAGAGATGAGTACTTCAGAAAAGAGAAAGTTAATTAGCTGAGTTTGATTGAACTTGACAGCATTTTACTGCTCTGCAGGAGTCAGAGTAGCTACAACGTCATCTCCTTGTGCAGGAGTTTTTCCCACATGCACAACTGCATGTTTTCCCAACCTTATCTATACTTATGTCTTAGTCTATAAGCGGGCAGTGTAAACATGCTTCTAATTAGGGAGGGGGTGTGCTTGTATTTATCGTATTTCAGAAGGTTCAGAAGATCTTAAAAACAGCACCATGAGTTTGGGGGTTCTTGGTTTTCATTTAAAAATAAATGGGGAAGTATTTAGCAACTTCTGCCAAGACAAGTTTCCACATGCGGCCTCATCCCTAGCAACAAAAACCCAGATATAGCGGCCAAACATTTCCAGAAATTTCTTTAGGCCTGTGAAAGCTGTAGGAGAGAGGAGTGAAACAAATTGTAGTATACAGCTTATAAAACACTTTTATGCATACCAGTTTACTATTATTTTTCTTACGTTACCAATGGAGACTCTAAGGTGCATTTAGGTTAAGTACCTTGACCAGAGTCACACGTCTACTAAGTGACAGGGCTAGAACTCAAATACAAGTTTTCTTATTGCAAGTGCAACATTCATTAAGTATCGAATGTTTGTCCTTTTTACTTTTTAAGTGTTAGAATTGGTGGGGATGGGATATGTCTTTTTGGCTCTTGCTGGCTACTGTGGCTCCAGTTTCTTATGAACATTGTATTAAAAAAAGATAATAGCAGCCTTGACTGAACAAAAGTTAATCTATTTTCTAGTAATCAAATAGCCTTGGTCAGAGATGAGATCAGTAAGGGTGAGGAGGACACCTGAATAACGAAAGTTTCCTTATTGGTAGCATAAGAGGTAGGCTCAACATCCTGTACATCTGGAAGAGCTGAATTTAATCAAACTAATCTATGTTCTTGGTGGTGGGGGAGAAGTCTATTTGCATTCTCTATGAATAATAAGGGTATCAGTTGTAAAGTGACTACAGAAACAGCTACTCCCTGACCTCAAGTCACATCCCGCTGACACTGGTGACACTGGGGAGGCAGACATGCTGATGTCCTCCCTTGCATCTAGGACATGGTCTGGGGTTGCAGTGAATATATATTCCTTTTACAGTGAATTGACTCATGACCTTACTTCTGAGAGGTATAAAGCCTCTGCTCAGATAAGTTGGGTAAAAGTTTGTATCCCTGGGCTATAAAAGTCATCTTGCAAAGAAATAACTACAAAATCTCACCTCAAGGAATAATTTCCTGGCCTCACCTCCAGAAGAAGTCTTAGAAATACATCAATCACTTCTCATCCTGACCAAACAGCTATTTGAAATGCTGATTTTGACATTAATTATATATTAAAATGTGACCTCTACATCTACAGGTAAAGCATTTTAGGAAAAAGCGATGTAATTTTGAGGTATTCTCCTAGTGACTGCCAAGAGTAGAAACTGTTTGTCACAAGATGTCAAACTGGAAGTTACATTTTCAGTCAGATAACTCTTTGTGCGGGGAGGGCTGTCCTGTGCATTGTAGGATGTTCAGTAGCATCCTTGACCTCCACTCGCTGGATGCCAGCAGCACCTCCCCAGTTTGACAACCAAAAATGTCTCCAGATATGGCATAAAAATTACCCCAGAGGCTGGCCCTGTGGCTGAGTGGTTAAGTCGCATGCTCCACTTCGGTGTCCAGGGGTTCACTTGTTTGGATCCTGGGTGTGGACCTACGCACCGCTCATCAAGCCATGCTGTGGCGGTGACCCACACAGCAGAGCTAGAATGACCTACAACTAGGATATACAACTATGTACTGGGACTTTGGGGAGAAAAAAACAACAACAGATTTCGGTAATTCTAACTGCTAAGATATTAAAAAAAAAAATCCCTGGTTGAAAAATACGATATTAACTGAAGCATCAAGATATTATAAAAAAACCCAACTACTCCCCCTACCCCCTCCAAAAAAACTCACAGAAGTGAGTTCTGAAATGAACTTCCCCTAGAAATGAGATAATTTAGACAAAATCAGGTGGATAACTAAACGCTCACAAGTTACAAAAGGTCAAGTGAGAATCATTGAGGAGTGTTTCTTGGAGGGGTTGCTGGTATGCCGTGCTTCTTACCAGAGTTGCCTGCCTGCCTCCTGCCTCACGCTGAGAGGGCCCTTCAATGGGACTACTCAGAGTACTTGAGATGTATCTCTTGCACTTAGAGGGGCACAGTGGACCTGTGTCTGACGCCTGCCCGGAAAACATAAAGGAAAAGAGAAGGGTTGGCAGCTGTTTCGGCAGCAGAGCAGAAGAATGCTGAAGCTGCACTGGGATTGGCCTGTACTCCCAAGTTTGTTTGGGCAAGAAGCACGTGAGAGCTTTGTGTGGTCCAGGTGTGGACCATACAGAGCTGCCATTGGCCTAAACAGCACCATCGGAAAAAATGTCTGATGGTGCTGAAAAAAGCTCTTCTTTGGGGCCGGCCCGGTGGTGCAGCGGTTAAGTGTGCACGTTCTGCTTCTGCGGCCCAGGGTTTGCTGGTTCAGATCCGGGGTGTGGACATGGCACCGCTTGGCAAGCCATGCTGTGGTAGGCGTCCCACATATAAAGTAAAGGAAGATGGACACAGATGTTAGCTCAGGGCCAGTCTTCCTCAGCAAAAAGAGGAAGATTGGCAGTGGATGTTAGCTCAGGGCTAATCTTCCTCAAAAAAAAAAAAAAAAAAAAAAGAGCTCTCCTTTGTCCAGACACTTTAGTTCCATCTATTGGAAAATTGTCACACTAACTTAGTTTGGACAAAACACTTTACTGCCACCTGCTGGAAAACTGTCAAAATAAATAAACAAATCTACAAGGAGGATGATGTGAATGTCACTCCTAGGGTATGGACTGCACAACCTTGCACAACAATATGGGGTGGCACCAGGACCACTTGCAAATGGGCCAGAGTGAGAGCTATCTTAGATACTATCTGACAGGGCCCTTACAGAGACCAACAGGTTTCCACAGACCAGGAGTTGGAGGTCAGCCACCAGATTCCTAGATGCTAAAAGAGAGAGTAAAGAACTGCCAGGATAGAGTGCTTTTGCTCAGATCAAGGGAACTATGGGTGGGAAACCACCAGAGACTGGGGATGGTGGTGGTTTCTGAAGTAAGCATAAAAGCATCCATCAGAAAAAAAGGTAGCTTTAAACATCTACCAGGCCCAGTGCGTTAAACCAACACATGGAAGTAAAAGTTAAGAACCTTCCTGCTCCCCTTGCTTTTCCCCTTTCTCCTTCCCTTTGCCTCTGGTTGGTAAGCTGAGAGAGAACGAGAAAGACCAGGTATGATGTCTTTCCAGGGCAAGCAGTGGGCCAGCTGTCCCCAGCTGGAGGAGAAGGGAAAGTTTCACTCTTTGTGACTCAATGACCACAGGACTTTCAATTCCCATGGGGGACCAGAGAACTCACGGAACCTGCCTGAATCAGGTATATGACAGATCTACTCCCACTTCACGGAACTAAAGGGATGACAAAAGATAGAAATAAAAGTTTTTTGTTGTTTAAAATTACATCCCTGAATTCTGCATATTGAACATACTGGTTACATATTGTAAAGTAGGATCTGGAAAAGATATCATCCAATGACATATTGTCAAGTTTTACAGGAGAAAATGGTTGTTAAATCAATTCATTTGTTTTTTGAGAGTCCATACTTTCGGAGTAGGGCACATAAATGCAAGGGAGTCTCTGTCCTCAGGAAGCTTAGTCCTGGGTTTCATACTGAGAGTAATGTACCTGTTACAGCCAGTTATGTCAACAAGAGCCTGTGTTGCATAGGCAAAGCAGGTTCAGGAGGGTTTTTTAACGATTTACTCTCAAGACTTTAACTAGCTTACGATTATGCTGTAGAAGCAATCATGTTGCCCCTGTTCTTCAAGCATGGAATCACAGGTAAAGCTTCCATTTAAGATGTTTAAAGAGAGATGCAAGGCTGACTGCATAGGCTGCATCTTGATTGGCCTTCTATGGACCCAGTCTGTCTGGTCCTCAGTTTGGCAGATTCAGAAAGTTAATTTCACTTTACTCAAACTTAATCAGGCTCTGAGAAATTAATTTGGATAAAACAACTTTATAACCCAATGAACAGAAGCTGATTTACAAACCGTGATGTGTATTTATTAATTGAGAAGGACTGTATAGCTACTACAACTTGTACCAGTCATGTGCCTTGGACAACGACTTCTTACTGGGTGCATTGAGACCCCTCGAGTGATGGGAAAGCTACTTGATGAGTATGGAATCAGAACAGGGGTCTTCGCATATTCTTAAAGGATATCTAGAATTTAAGGTTGCTAGGATATAAACTCAATAAAGGCAGAGATCTTACTTGCTGATGTAGAACAGAGTAAGCATTCAATAAGTATTTGTTGAGTGAGTGACTGGATCTGAATTGAGTGTTTTAACTGTCCTGATAATGTCCTAGTCATTAGAATCAGTAGCCTCTCTCCTGGATAAGAGTGGGAGCCCACCATACATTCTTATTCAGATTCTGCTGGTTCTAGACTCTTTATGGACCCCACCCTTCTTTTATGACATCATCAACAGGGCATGTGACACTTACGTTACAGATGATTTATTTCACTCTCTGATGAAATTTGGGAGTCACCCTGGCCTCTTTAACACATTTACAGATCATCTTATAGGGTGACTTTTTCTTTTTTTTTTTTTTAAATCTTGTCCCAAGTTCTATGAGGGTTTTTGTTTTATATTTTCCGGGTTACTGGCTTCCAGCACAGGTAGGTAGGGGACAACCGAACTGTGGTGGTTTATATCTTTACAGACACCCAGAGTTCTTTGTACAGGTCTGGATCTACCCGCCGTCAAGGTGTCCAAAGGCAGAACAGCGCGTTTCACTCCACGGTAGATCTCAAAGCCCTTACAAGACTAAAGCAGAGATTGGCTGATCATTCATACCTCTGAGAGCGCGCGGGGGCGGCTATCCAAGTACAGCCTCCCTCGGAACTCCCCGATCTGCCTCTGAGACTCGGGTTTAGCATCGGAAGCTCCCTGTGAGCACGTAGCCTATCGACTTTCATATTCCCAGACGCCTTCGGCACGGAGGCACCTGTGTTCTCTCTGGAGCCTAGGTCATGTCCTTAGCTGAAGACGAAGGGTGCGGGGCGGGCAGGGCCCCCGATCTGACGCCCATCGCTGGGAATGGGGACGTGAGTCACCGCTTCGGTCTGCGGGGCGGTTTTCTGTTAAGGGCTCCGTGCTCCTCATCCGGATAAGGGCACCCGGGTTTTTCTGGCCTTCTGCAGGGGAGCACGGCCCCCTCAGAGTCCAGGAGCGACCTCGGTCTTCCGGCTTGCTTTTTATCCCTCCTACGTCCCCTCCCCAGTTTCCTCTATCTTCTGTCCAACCTCCCCAGACTGAGGACCCTCAGACATCTCCCTCAGGCCCGGCCCGGCTTCCGGCACCCCAATTCAGAGGCCCAAATTTGGCGTGGGAGAAGCACGGCAGCGCAAAAAACCCACAAGCTGCAGGCCAGAGGCTATGGGGTCTGGGGCCCCTTGCCCCGCGCCCGCGCGCCCCGCCTCCTCCCGCGGGCCCGCCCCTCCTCGCCCCGCCCCCTCCCACGCACGTCACGTCCGGCCCGGCCCCCGCCCGCTCTCCGCCCTCCGCCCTCCGCTCTCCTCCCGCTCACCGTTAGGGAGGTTCTGCGCCTCAGCCGTTGCCACCGTCGCCGCTCCCGCCCCCTCTTCCGCGTCTCCGCCGCAGCCACCGCCGGGGGCATCCGGGGGTCGCTTACCGGGCTGGCCCCGCGCTACAGCCGTCGCTTCAGCCTTCCTCCAGCGGCCGCCGCAGGAAGAAGCTCGCCGGCCGCGGAGCCTCTCGGGGCCTCAGTTCTCGCCCTCTTGCCGCCGCCGCGGGTCCTGGAGAAGCGGCCGCGGCCAGGGAACGGGGCGTCGCGGTTCCAACGGTAGGTGAACGGGCGGGTACCCATATCTGCGCATGCGCGTGTCCCCTGTCGCCGCGGCCGTCCCCCCTCTGCCGCCCCCCAGCGCCGTGTCCCACCCGCGCCGGACTCAAGGGCGTTGCACGTCGGGGTGCGGGGGATCCGGGCAGTGCCCGGCGGGTGAGGCATTCCGTAGAAAGGGCCCCCTTTTTGGTGGAGCAAGAGGAGATGAAGCTATGCCCCTGGCTCCTGGGGGGTGTGGCAGTCTTCGATTTTTCAGCCCCTGCAGTGCGCTTGAGCGAGTGTGCCTTCTCACCTAGCTCCCCCGAAGTAGAAGGCACAGCAACCCACGCTTGTTTGCTAGCCTCCTCTGCACACTGGACCTGCGCCACCTCCCTGCCCACTTCCTTCATACTGGGCAGTGAAGTTGATGCAGAAAAAAAAGTGTGGTTTATTCCGGGCTCAGCTGCGCCCCTTTTTAAGATCACGTGAGATGAGTGGTTGCTGACTTCCTTAAATCTCTCAGAGAATATAGCCAAAATTGGGCTGTTGGTGCACTGGGGACTTGTGTAGAATGCATTGTGCATAGGCCAGGCTAGAGGAGTTACAGCATTAAGTTTCAAATGGGGCGACTGGTTTCCGAGATAAGGTTATAGGAAATTGAATCGGTTGCCACACCTGCCCAGTAGGAAATTGGTAAACTTTTGTTTGTAATAAATTAAAAATCAAACTGACTTTTAGGAAGGCAGTTGCAGAATTACACTCGATTCCCCAATATGCTGTCTAATCAGTGAAAAAAGTACCTAAAGTTGGGCATTTACCTTACTTTCAAGTTTCTGATAGTGTAAAAATGGCAACAGGAACCACAGAAAATGCAGGCTATGAACATTAAATAACTGTGATGTGCTAACTTTTCAAGGCAGACGTAAAAGGATGATTTTGAATTATTGACTTTCTGGGTTAATGTGAGAATGTGTTCAGCTTTCCTTTTTGTAACCTTGCAATACTTGTTGGCCAGGGTTTCTCACAGATACTGTGCACTTGGTAAGTCCTTGTTGAATGGAGTTGAATAAACTGGTCGTTATTTGTATAGCCATCAGAGCCCCTTCTTACTTTCTTAATCTGTGCTGCTTTTAAAATTGGGGCAGTATTTACTCAGCTCATTCCATTTGCAATAACATGGATGGACCTTGAGGGAATTATGTTAAGTGAAATTAGCCAGTTAGAGAAGGACAATCTCTGTATGACTCCACTCATATGAGGAATTTAAAAATGTAGACGGAGAGAACAGATTGGTGGCTACCAGGGGAGAGGTGGGGTGGGGGGTGGGCACAGGGGGTGGAGTGGTGCACCTGCAACACGACTGACAATCAATAACGTACAACTGAAATTTTACAAGTTTGTAATCTATCATTAACTCAATAAAAAAAAATTGGGGCAGTATTTTTTCCAATTTAATTGTGTCACCAATTAGGGATCTGTGACACAGCTTAAATCCTTGGGAAGATGCAGAAAGACACATCACAGTGTCATAAAATTCTTCATTGGGTGTAGTAAATGTTTACTTTTTATTAGAATGCCATTGTTTTAGGACAGAGAAAATGGCTGAAAAAAATACGTTGTGACTTGTCAGTTTTTCCCTATCAATAAAATAACTACATTTATCATTTATTAATAACTTCAGTCTGTGCATGGCTCTCTCTTTGTTGTACACTAACTTTAATACTATTGGAGAATATAATAGTATAAATTGCTGTAGCTATACTTTGAAAAAAAATCGTGGTAAATATACCAACCAAATTTTCCGTTTTAGCCATTTTTAAGTGTACAATTCAGTGGCATTAAGTATATTAATAATGTTAGGCAACCATTACCACTATCTATTTCCAGAACTTTTTCATCATCCCAAACATAATAATTCCGCATTCCCTCTTCCTTCCCAGCTCCTGGTAACCTCTGTTCTACTTTCTGTCTCTGTAATTTGCCTATTCTAGCTACTTCACATAGGTAGAATCATACAGCATTTGTCCTTTTGTGTCTAGCTTATTTCATTTAGTGTGTTTTCAGGGTTCATCCATGATGTAGCGTGTATCAGAATTTCCTTCCTTTTTTAAGGCTGAATAATACATTCCATTTTGTGTGTATATACGGCATTTTCTTTATCCGTTCATCTGTTAATGGATATTTGGATTGTTTTCATCTTTTGACTTTTGTGAATAATGCTGCTGTGAACATTGATGTACAAGTATCTGTTTGAGTTCCTGCTTTCAGTTCTGTTGGTTATATACATAGTGGTGGAATTGCAGGATCATATTGTAATTCTATGTTTAACTTTTTGAGGAACATCCAAACTGTTTTCCAGGGCAGCTGCACCATTTTACATTTCCATTAGCAATGCACAGGAATTCCAGTTTCTCCACATCCTCTCCAACAGTTGTTACTTTCCCTTTTTGTTTGTTGGTTGGTTGATTTGTTTGATAATAGCCATCCTCTTGGGCGTGAACTGGTGTTTCATTGTGGTTTTGATTTGCTTGTCCCTAAGAGATAGTGATGTTGAATATCTTTTCATTTGTATATCATCTTTGGAGAAATGTGTATTCAAGCCCTTTGCTCTTTTTTGAATTAGTTTTTGTTTCTTTGTTGTTGGAGTTACTTTTTTAAAAAGATTATTTAAAAGTAACTTTTTTTGGTGAGGAAGATTGTCCCTGAGCTACCATCTGTGCCAATCTTCCTCTGTTTTGCATGTGGGATGCCATCACAGCATGGCCTCATGAGCGGTGCATAGGTCTGGGCTGGGGATCGGAACCTGCGAACCCCAGGCAGCCACGCAGAGCCGGTGAGCCTAACCACTATGCTGCTGGGCTGTGCCAAAAGTAACTTTTCTTTTTAAAGGTTTTATTTTTCCTTTTTCTCCCAACCCCCCCGGTACATAGCTGTGTATTTTTAGTTGTGGGTCCTTCTAGATGTGGCATGTGGAATGCCGCCTCAGCATGACTTGATCAGTGGTGCCATGTCCATGCCCAGGATTCGAACTGGCAAAACCCTGGGCCGTTGAAGCAGAGTGCGCAAGCTTAACCACTCGGCCATGGGGCCAGCCCCCCAAAAGTAACTTTTTAAAGTTATTTTGTATTTGAGTTAAATCTTTTACCTGAAAACCTTAGGTTATTAAAATGGATAAAATATTGAAACTTTAAAAACAGAACATTTCTTTTTTACAGATGGATAAACAGCAAAGAGACTGATTTTATATCTGAAAAAGTTCTCCAATTATTAAGTCACACTGTATTTAGATCTCAATTAGATATATATCAGTACCAAGAACTTCTTTCCATCACTTCGGTATTACAAAGGTGTACCCATTAAATGAAGACCCTGTCCTCACCAATGAGTAAGATTACTGCTCCTGCACTTTTCTTTGTTTATAAAGTGTTTTGTTAACATGGCTAGGAGCAGAGGAGGGATTTACTTGGAGAAAAAGGAAGTGTAGTATGTACACATAAACTTGACCTGAGTCAGCGTTCCCTAGGTGAGGCAGTAGGCTGATAAATAAGTAGGTTCACTTTGGGGCCTCATAGAACAGATTTTGATTGGAAATGGAATTAATGAAGAATATTTGGAATGGAATGTAATAAAGGCAGTTTTAGTGCACCAACCGCGTAATCAGGAGGAACATTAGATATTAGTAATAATGAGATTACAGCAGTAACTCATTATCTGATTGATTAATTCATTCACCAGATACTTATTTATCTCCTTCTAAATGCCAGAGATACATTGAGGAGCAAAACCCAAGCAGTCACTTGGTGATGGTTGCACAACTGTAAATTTACTAGATATCATTGAATTGTACACTTGAAATGAGTGAATTTTATGGTATGTAAATTGTACTTTAATAAAGCTATTTTTTTTTTTTAAAGCAACCCACCAGTGGACTTCAAGGAGCCTATACTCTTTGGGGAGAAACAGAAATTAAACAAACACAGAAAGGAATATATAATAAAACTTGTGATGAATGTTTTGGAGCCAAGGAATGATACACCTTGAGTGAAATTAACAGGGGACATCATTAGATTGAGTGGGTTGGAGAAAGCCCCTCCAAGAATGGGACTTGAGTGAGAGCTGAAGATGAGTAGGAGGAAGTGGGAGAGAGTATTTTAGGTAGATGAACCAGCATGTACAAAAGTCTTAGGTTGTTGGGGCCAGCCTGGTGGTGCAGTGGTTAAGTGCGCACGTTCTGCTTTGGCGGCCCGGGGTTCGCTAGTTTGGATCCCGGGTGCGGACATGGCACTGCTTCTCAAGCCATGCTGTGGTAGGCATCCCACATTTAAAGTAGAGGAGGATGGGCATGGATGTTAGCTCAGGGCCAGTCTTCCTCAGCAAAAAGAGGAGGATTGGCAGCAGATGTTAGCTCAGGGCTAATCTTCCTCAAAAAAAAAAAGATGTTAGGTTGAGGAAAATGCAGTGGGTTGACAAGATGATTTAATGAAATTTACTGGATTTCTACTAGAGAAGGAAGTACCCCAAATCTTTTCTGTCAGGTTATTACCTAGCTGTAGTATATATGTACTTTTTCTTGTGTATATGATGTATAATAATTCTTATCTTTCTGGTTTTAAACAGTTTTCGGAGAGATGTCTGACATGTTTCTATTATTGTCCTTTTCAGGAATAGAAAAATAGAAAAGTTGAGTTGTTTACTTATTAAAATATTTATTTTTGCTTTTGTATATCAAGCTACTCTTCCATACAATTGAAAAGAAAAAGTGAAAATAAAGCTGAAAACCACTCGTTGATTGACATTGTAGGTGCTTAATATTTTTGGGAGGAGGCCATGGGAAGGTGCTTTGTGGTCATAATTGGAACAAACACCTGTCACAGTGGATTAAAAATTTGGAAAGGCAAAGGATCAGATAAGATGAGAGAATTTTTATAGGAAAAGCAGACCATATTATGGTTATTGTAGAATCACTTTTGAAAATAATAATTTCAAAAGATATATTTTTTCTAAGTAGTATTTTAATGTTTGAATAATGATTTTTGACTAACAAGTACAAAATATTTGTGTTTTATGAATTGCCTTGTGTGTGGCTTCATACATTTCAGCGAAATTTTAAACAAAATTTTCAGTGATGACTGTAGTCGTTGTTGCCTGAAAGAGCATCCACCTAAAAAGACAGCTGACGGAGTTCTAGTCACTAGTCTCTTCAGCTGTCTTTGAGATTTGTTTTTGTTCCTCTTCTGAGAAAGGGAATGGTAATCTGCCCTGCTTATCTCACAGGGCTGGTTGTGAGGATTCAGTTCAATAGTGAACTGGAAAGTACACCAGAAATGATAGCATCAGTTCACATATTGGGGATCTGCCGTTGTTTAGTGTTCACAAACGGGGAAACAAAGACAAAGTCATATTTTTTGCTCTTGAAGTTCACAGTCTAGTGGGGAAGACAAATACAAAAATAAGTATAATCAGTGCTTTTTTGTTCATGTGCCAGCTTCCTTTTTTTTTCCCCCAGAGCAGTTTTTACACAAGTGAGTGCAAAAGAGAAATATTCTGATCTCAAGGGACCCATTTGGCTAGAACAAGTTGTGGAATTACCCTCAATACCCCTTACCTGAAAAAATGAAGTGTGTTGTAGTTTTGGATTAATGAGCAGTAAGAAATGATAATCTAGTCTTTTTAAGACCTTACTTAAGGTTGTAGGCCCTAGGTGTGGTAGGCCCTGGGTGTGTGTTTTCAGTGGAGAAGAAATGAAAGGTTACTGGAATAGGGGAGTCTTGAAGAGTCAGTATTTGTCAAAATTGAGATTGTGTGCGCACATGTAACTGACTAGAATATGTTTTTTTGTGTGTGTGTGTGAGGAACACTGGCCCTGAACTAACATCTGTGCCAATCTTCCTCTGTTTTTTATGTGGGATGCTGCCACAGCATGGCTTGAACTGTGCTAGGTCTGTGCTGGGATCTGAACCTGCAAACCCAGGGGCACTGAAATGGTGTGTGTGAACTTAACCACTGTGCCACAGGGCAGGTCCCTAATATGTCTTCTCTATTATGTATGTATGCTTTCTCAGATATTTTGTGTCACCTTCTAAATTGTAATGCTTTTTTTCTTTGGTTTAAAATGAGTCAATCATTGTGTTGATACTTAGTGGAAAGAGCTAATTTAGCAGATAATTGCTTTCACTTAACAGAAAATCACGCTAAATTAGTGGACCATGACATTAGTGGACCAGTGACATATGGGCGAAGGGAACCTGTTGGGAGCCATCTTGCTCTAGCACATTACAGACTTACCCTTTAATCAGGGAACAGGCATTTAAAGTATCACCTTTGCTCCTACTTTCATAAGGAGGATTAAACATCCCTCTACTACTCTTTCCTGTATTTCGTGCACTGGTGTGTGAACCACGTATAGCTCTAAGAGGTCATCCTCGGGGGAAGTTTCTTCATCTAATCTTGGAGACTAACTCCAGAAACCTCATGGTCTCCGTGGCTCTTTGAATCACAGTTGTGGCTGGTTTCCAAGTGAATCCAAGAGTAAGTCTTTTGCCCTTCTAATAGTGCTCATTTTAATGTTCTCGTTTCTTAAGACCTAAATTGCTTTCAGTAGAAATATTTGTGATTCCATCTAGTGGCACATTCTGGCATCACCATTTACAAATTTTGAATTTGAGTTGACTTGAGGCTCACAACTGCGGAATTTTGTACAGGGTTTGAGATCAGTGAGGAGAATAGATGAGAGGACTTAGTCACAGGGGATTTTATCTCCCTCTGGCTTATTACTTTTGCTTTGATTTGAATAGCTGGAAATCATGGTTGGTGGTTATAAAGTAATTGAATGTGGCCATGAAACCTGTTTGAGAGTTTCTCAAAATTAGCCAGGCTATTTACCAATAGATTATCTCTAGGGGCAACCAATTTTTGCCTGAGTACTTTGTGTAAGAGAGGAATAATGAGCTGTCTGAAGGTTCAGTGTTTTACATTGAGTGGGTTGCAGTCTGAGAAATATATGTGCTATATCTAGTACCGCAATTTGGCAAGTGTAGTCCTACAAAATATGCTTGATTCCATTGTAGTTTTGTGTAATCATCATGCAGGAGGATTGTTTCCTCAAGTAGTATGTTAAAGTGCACACACACAAACAGATCCTCGGGCATCGCGATAATAATTGTTGCAGGAAATACTTTATACTCTTTTTTGCTTTTATTTTGTTTTTAAGGCAAAGAAGTTCCTAATCTTTTGAGTATTAGCGCTCTCTTTAATTTAAAAACTTTATAGTCCTAAGTTTGGTTTTAGTTATACTTTGATAAATTGCTTAAGGGCAAAGTCAGTATGAATTTAATGATAGATTTAAATGACTTGTTGTTTTCCTGATCAAAGTAGCATCTATGAACACTTGATAGATAAGTTTGATAGATAAGTTATGTGCTGTTGAGATATTTGTTCAGCCTTTGTGTTTGTTTGGTACTGTTAAGGATCTCAGATAAATTAATGCCTTGTCAGTTTCTCAGGCCAGGAAGGAATCAGTGATGTAGCATATTGGCAACTTTTGTAGTATCATCCTGTTGAGTTAGAATCGAAGAGGTGCCTTTTCCTTTGCTTTGGTGAATTGTTTAACGCTCACTAATGAAAAGCTGAATGTATGGAGCAAGGGTAAATTTATTTTCCTTAAACTTTGGCTCATTGACTTAGAGTTAGTTACAGCAATTGTCTACAAACTTAATCTCTGTTCCCAAAATTTACCGTCTTTATTGAGACCCAGCTCCCTCTTAGTTTTTCCCTGTTTGTATACTGTTGCTAGGACTTTTTTTTTGGCTTTAGCAGTTACTGAAGTAGCTCTTTTGAAGTTTCCTATGTGAATTGTATCCTATTTTGTCAAAAACATTTGGGGCAAAGTGACTTTTCTTGTCCCTTTCTATTCAGTTTGAAGGTAAAACTTTTTCACATGAAAATGATAATTTATCTTGACAGATGCTGCTCTGGTTGCCTTATTCGTAAAATGATAAAACTTTGTTAGTATATTGCTGATCTAATCTTACTACTATTATAGTGTTTTTTTGAATTATTTGCTTTGAAAAGACTTTAAACAAGTGTCTAAAATTTATCATGTCTTCAGTGCAACTTTATTCAGTTTTTCTTAGTTATGCTATATAGAAAATTTAGTAATTTCTGAATGCTAAATAGCAAAGAAGGGCAAAACAGAATTGATTCTTGAAATATGATTAAAATAAACCTTTTATTTTCTTTTTGTGAGTGAAAAGTATATTTTAAAAATGTCGTATTCTGTAATAAAAGTAGTTTGGCATTAAATAGTTAATCTATTAATAATGCTATGCCTTTATTCATGTGATTTCTTTTTTAAATTTTTTTCAGATTTATTGAAGTATAATTTATATACAGTAACATTCACTAATTTAAAATGTCCAGTTCAGTGAGTTTTGACAAGTGTATTAAGCGTGTAACCATCACTGCCACAATCATGACAGAACATTTCCATCTCCTCAAAAAGTTCTCAGTGCTTTTTAGTTTTCTCATCAGTGAAATGAATATAATGAAAGTATCTATCTCCATAGGATTGTTGTAAGGATTAAATGAGTTAATACAGTTAAAGCCCTTAAAATAGTTCCTGGCATATTGTAGGAACTCAGTTTATGTTCTCTGCTGTTATTATCCATAGTGTTGATGTTGGTGTTCCACCCTTTTTTAAAAGCCCCTCACGACTAATTTTTTTTTTTTTTAAAGATTGGCACCTGGGCTAACAACTGTTGCCGATCTTTTTTTTTTTTCTGCTTTATCTCCCCAACCCCCCCCCGTACACAGTTGTATATCTTAGTTGCATGTCCTTCTAGTTGTGGCATGTGGGACGCTGTCTCAACATGGCCTGACGAGCGGTGCCATGTCCGCACCCAGGATCTGAACCCTGGGCCGCCGCAGCGGAGCGTGCGAACTTAACCACTCGGCCATGGAGCCGGCTCCCCCTCACTACTAATTTTATTAGATACTTAAAACTTAAAGATTCTTAAACACATCTACTAAAAAAGATGTGTTGGTTGCTATCATGTATATGTTTATGTAAATAGAACTGAGTGGAGTGCACAAGTACCTTGAGCGTTATCAGAACTCAAGTTGATAGCTGATGTATGAAGGTACACTTTCCTGAATGTACCCATCACCTAGCTTTATTGATAATTGGTATTTAATTGTATTATTTTTATTACTCTCGTCTCATGGTGAAGTTGTTTTGTTGTTAGTACTGTCCAGTCGATTCTGACTCCTAGCAACCCTGTGTACGGCAGAGCTGTTCCCTGCCTGGTCTTTTTGCACCATACTCTGCTGCCTTTTATAGGGTTTTCATGGCGAATTTTTTTTTTTTTAAAGATTTAATTTTTTTCCTTTTTCTGCCCAAAGCCGCCTGGTACATAGTTGTATATTCTTCATTGTGGATCCTTCTAGTTGTGGCATGTGGGACGCCGCCTCAGCTTGGTTTGATGAGCAGTGCCATGTCCGCACCCAGGATTCGAACCAACGAAACACTGGGCCACCTGCTGCGGAGCATGCGAACTTAACCACTCGGCGACGGGGCCAGCCCCTCATGGTGAATTTTTTCCAGAAGTGGGTGGCCACGTCCTTCTTCCTAGTCTTAGTCTAGAAGCTCTGCTGAAACCTGTTTACCATGGGTGACCCTGCTGGTATTTGAAAAATCAGTGGCATAGCTTTCAGCATCACAGCAACATGTAGCCGCCGCAGTATGACAACTGACAGACAGGTGGTGTGGTTCCCTGCCTGGGAAGTGAACCTGGGCCAGGGTGGTGACGGTGCTGAACCTACTAGGGTTGGCTTCATGGTAAAGTATGTGATGTAAAATTGAAAATGATTTCTTATTGGTTGTTAGTACCACCAGGCTACGCAGCTGTCACTTGTATTTAAAATGATTTTGCTGTTTTTGTTTATAATAAAATTATACTTTTGGAAATCCTTGTCTGTTTTGAAAGTCTACATGTATTCTCTTGTCTCAAGTCTTTTATTTAGTAACTGCTTTCTTTGCATTTTATTGATCCTGTCTGCTAAGACATTTCATCAGATCTCTTTGGGACATTTTTCTGTGGTATCTGCTATTTCCTTTGAGAGTTGGATGTTGTAGTTTAGATGTTGCTTTAGTTTTCTAGGGCTTTCATAACAAATTACTACAAATAGGGCGACTCTAAAACAATGGAAGTTTTTCTCTTACAGATCAAGAGGCCGGAAGTCTAAAATCAAGGTGTCGGTAGGGCCATACTGTCACTGCCAGTTTAGGGGAGAATCCTTCCTTGCCTTTTCCAGCTTCTGGTGGCTTTTGGCATTTCTTGTCTTGTGATAGTCTAACTCCAGTTTCTGTGTTCGTCTTCACGTGGGCTTCTTCCCCTCGGTGTGTCTCTGTGTGTCCTGTCCTCTTATAAGGACACCAGTCATTGGATTTAGGACTTACCCTAAATCTAGGATGATTTTTATTTTGAGATCTTTAATTACATATGCAGAGATCCTGTTTCCAAATAAGGTCGCATTCTGAGGTTCCAGGTGGACATGAATTTTTGGGGGACATTATTCAACTCACTATAGATATGAAGGGAATATTTACATCATTTAAGCTCTAAAAAGGGGCAGGAAACAGGACTAAATAATGTAAAAAACTACTTTGCAGTTTGCAGAATGTTATTTTGGGCCACTCTAGTCTCAATGCCCTCAGCAGTGTGTTCTAGATAGAGGTCTCAAGTGAATCGTTGGCCAGTAGAGCTTGTAGCATAGGCCTGCAGTTATTAAGTACTGTTTAGCAAGCTAGGAATAAATAACCTCCTAAAATGTATGTCAGACTCTGTGGTCAGTTTCAGTGATAAAATGTGAGATTCTGTGGTACTTTAAATTGTGAGAATTTACAGAGAGCGATAGTATAGTATAGTGATTAAGAGCAAAGAGTTTAGGAGTCAAACCCTCTGGGTTCAAATTCTGCCTCTAACCCTTATTAGTTGGGTGGACTGTGGGGAAGTTGATGAACTTCTATACAATATCTCATTAAAGTAAGGGTTAAAATAATAATACCTTATCAATACATGTAAAATATTACGTGTGTATATATATACATAGAGCTATATGTATATACTAGAACATAGAATACATGTAAATACATAGAACTGCCTGGCACATAGTAACTGCTCATTTAATGTTAGCTGCTGCTGTTTTCTTCATCATCATCAATGCTCTTCTTCAGGAGAAAGACTCACCACCTGAAAGATTTATGCCTTGGGTTTTCATAGTAGTAAGGATGAATTTGTACTGATGTACTGTGTTTAATAAACACAACTTGCTAACAAAATATTTGGAATTTCCTACCCAGCTTCGCCTTAGGAAAGATAGGCTTTTTAGATTTTCTAGTTAGAGGTTGGAAGTAGAGAACACAGGATGAGTTCCTGGCTCCTGATGAGTTACTGGTTCCTGGATTCACTAACAGGACACACTAAACACTGAGCACCCTTTTAGTGATATGTAGAACTTGCGTCTGACAGATTCTTTGTTTATTGTACATCAAGCAAATCTCCCTTTCCTTTATGTCATGAGGGTATCAATGTGACTTTTAATGTAAGTTCATTAAACATCTTATCCCTGAAGTTAAGCTCTCTAAAGGATCTTATATAACTTTGAAGTTGTTTTTGAGATGCATAGACTACATGTTTTAGCAGGCATTTGAGGGTGTTTAGGAAGTAATCATCTATTAAAGATTTGTGTTGGAGGGGCTGGCCTGGTGGTGCATCAGTTAAGTTCGCACGTTCCGCTTCGGTGGCCCAGGGTTCGCTGGTTCGGATCCCGGCTGCGGACATGGCACCACTTGGTGAGCCACACTGTGGTAGGCGTCCCACATATAAAGTAGAGGAAGATGGGCACGGATGTTAGCTCAGGGCCGGTCTTCCTCAGCAAAAAGAGGAGGATTGGCAGCAGTTAGCTCAGGGCTAACAAAACAAAAACAAAAGATTTGTTGTGGAAATATGGTTTTCTCTACCGACGGTTTTTAATGTTTCTCCTGGAGGTATATGTTACTAATAAGACTTTTTTGAAAACGACATTGAATGATAATGCTCTTCTGCTTACCTGAACCCTCTTGAGCAGAGTGCTGCAGTGTAGTTTACTGAAGTTACTGAAAGGTTCTTTAATAGATTACCAGCATTCATAGAAGATGATGAGACCAAATATTAGAACACATTGCCAGACAGGTTTTCCCCTCTCTCTGCAGCCTCTTCGCTCATCTTTTAACATCATGCAAAGAGAGAAAGGAAACTGGTTCTTTGTCTACTACATGCATGTATTATCTCAGTTAAACTTAACAGGTGTATAGGTATTATTTTATATATGGAAACCCAGGCTTAGAGACATGAAAGTTGTTCAAGGTCACGTCTACAGAATGGTGGAGTTGATGTTTGAACGTATGCCTTTCTGGTTCTAACTGCTCTTTTCCAACATGTGCTATTGCCTTTCCCAATCAGAAAGCTCAGATGACTGTGTTCTTGTTAACAAAATATTTGTTCTATGCAAAGAAAAGAATAAAGTATATAAGTTCAGTTCCAAGCTTAAAATCATGGCTTTCATTCTTTGATCTGAAAATGATTCCATGTTTAGTTCTGAGTGTATGTGGCTGGAATGGAACTGGGTGGGGTGTGTGTGCACAAATGAATGGTCTATTGAGGAAAATGGATTGTTTGGGTGATGTAATCCCTGAAGATGTGTACTGTCAGCGAGTCTCCTGTGCAAGTCCTTCATTTATTTATTTTTAGCAGAAAGATTCTTACCTAAGCTAACCATCATAATTTGAAATCTTGTGTAAGATTTTGCCTCTAACTAGGTCACAGGCAGATTTTTTAAGGCAGGAGAATGTTTTTCAGGATAGGCTCCTTCCTAAAGGGACTTCACTGCATATTCTAGTCTCTTCTTACAAAGATATTGTGAGAAATTAAAAGAATTGTTTTTTTCTTCTAGATTAACTGCTGAAGTACTGATCGAGTTCTGTGTTTCTTCAATGAGGAACTACAGGCTGATCTTCTGCCATAATCTCAAACAGCCATAAATGACAAAAGAATGCTTGCTCAGTGAGGGTAGCTGGTGCAGAAGCCGTTTTTTAAACTTAGGTGTTTAAGTAATCAAAGGTAAGTTTTCAAAATGATAGCTATCTCATGCTGTATAAATCCACAGAAATTTTGGAGTTTATCTCCTATTGATGCTATTTGATTATTAACTTGAGATTTTGTAGTTTTTAGCTGGCACCAGATGTGTTGAAGAATGGCTTTTGTTTATCTAAAACTATTTAAATTTTTGGCATTTTGCTGATCCTAAGTTAAATTCTACTGTTTCTGTAAATTGGATGGATTTATTTCCCAGTCACGTTGTGACACTCTCTTTATCCAGTGGGTGTACCTATTGTATATATGGACCTTATTTTTGTAAACTTTAGAATATTGAACAGATTTATTTTTTTGCTCTATCTTTCTCTGGTAGTACGAAAGGAGTTGTTTCTCTGGGGGGATGAAAAAAGCCCAGTTGGTGTTGTTTTGTTCGTTATCAACTTTTGAAAAACATTTTTCTGTCTTTTAAAAATACTCCTTTGCCGCATAAATTAATAAATGTTTCTTAGAAAAATTTTTCTTGGGATGACTTGTTCTTTGATGCTTCAGATATTGGAAATATTTTCTCCCATTCTTTGTTTACTGATCACAATTCCTACAAAGTTAAGACAGATAACTTGTCTTTTCAACTAGTCTGGCTGTGGAAATGTTTCTTTTGAATAATTATAAAACAGCAGGATTGATAGAAGAACATTTTCATTGAAAGCTGATGTCTAGAACTGAAAAATTTCCCTTGTTTATAAAAACATATTATGATTGCTCTGTCATGTAGAAATAAGAACTGATTAATCTTTTTCTTATTAGCCCATTGTTTATAAAATGTGATTATTAGCCCATCACTTTATTAAAAAGTGATTCTCTGCTGTTTGGGCGCTTATGAATTGAGGGATTAGATGAGCTTCGTATAGCAGAGTCCAGAAATGATTGGGTTTGGCTTTTTACCTGTGTTATTAATAAGCTTGGTTAGTGAAGGTCCTCTTGGAGCCAGATTTGCCCCTTAATTTGTCTTTGGGACATTAATGTTCTTTGCTAAGTTTAATGATCAATTTTGCTGTAGTTTGATAAATATGCAAACAGTAAAGGGAGCATTCAAAACTAACTCTACATAGTAGAGAAAATGCTTAGATGATTATATTGAGCTTTATTTGTAGAACGCACTACGGGCCTGATAACTGGAACATATTTAGCAGATGGACACATTCAGGTGTAAAGCTTTTTACTTTAATGTATTTAGTCATATTGCCACCTGTTAATCATTATAGTTTTTTTTTTGTCTTTCATTTGGCAGAAAAGACAGCTTTGATTTCTGGCTGCAAAAAAGATATGAGGAAGAGCTCCTCCCCTTCCTTGAGTAACTGCAACTCCGTTCTTGCTAACAAAATATTTGGAATTCCACTTGATGAGCTGCAGCAGGGAGGACATCCAGACAATGAGGTTCCGTTCATAGTCCGCCATGTTGTGGACTATATTGAGGAACATGGTATATATTTCCTTACTTTGAGGGCTAGCCTTTGTTTTAATAAACACAACTTACACCTTTTTGACCTTGGATTTTTTTTTTTTTTAGTGTGGAAAGTCCAAAATATAGTGAGGAAAAACAGTAGAAATTCCTTTTACCATGCTAGTGTGTTTTTTACTTAAAGTCATATACTTAGAAATGCCCACTCAGAGCATTTTTAGTGGGGGGGTGGGAGTGTTGATAGAAATATTTTTATTGGCTAATAGGGGGTGGGATAAAATAGAATATCCCTCAGGACAGAGATAGTATGTTTCTAGATGTGTACTTTGAATATGTGTAGCCCAATCAGGGGAGCCAAGGCTGGCTTTCCAAAAGTATGAATATTTTAAGTTGATTGGAGAATGAATATGTAAGGCCAAATAATCAAAGTTGAGGCTTATTTAATTTTTGCCTTGGACTAATGTAGGAGGTCTGGAGCAACAAGGACTTTTTCAAGTCAATGGAAATGCTGAGACAGTGGAGTGGCTTCGGCAGAGATATGACAGTGGAGAAGAGGTGGATTTGGTTAAGGAAGCAGATGTTCCCTCAGCTATTAGTCTTCTTAGGTTTTTCCTCCAGGAACTTCCTGAACCTGTTATCCCCGGCAGTTTGCATATTCACCTGATGCAGCTTTCTCAAGGTAACGTAATTTGATTCTTATCAGTCAGTCATTTAACATTAATTTCAAAGTCCTTACCTTTTAGAAGTCTTGGCATGAAAACAGTAATTATGGAGTTCTGAAATTAATTTCATATGTTCCCATTTGGGGACATACTCTCTTTGGGGATGTATGGTCTAGTCAGGGGAATGGCAACTTGTTAGATTCCTGTAGTATTATTTACTTTTTATGAATGGTCTTGGTAAGCCTAAGATACAGGGTGAGAAGGAGAAGCAGGAAAGGCAGGAGAGAAGAAAAAGGAGTAGGAGAGTAGGGAAAGAAGGAAGAAAAATATATATAAGGTGATATGTGTGGCAGAATGTCTGATAATAGCTAGTGGTGTTGCTTAATGGTGATGCTACTATAGAATATTTACTCCTGGTTTGATAGAACTTCCTAGAGAGAACTAGAGGACAACTTTGATTCTAAGTTTGGACTATAACCTAAAGCTTGTTCTTGGACACCTGCCTGAAGGAAATAAGGTATCATAGTGGACATCAAACACCAAGCCAAATAAAGAAAAAAAATTGATTTATCCTTGTTGGGTTGCTTTTTTGGTGGTAGCTAAAAGTAGAGCTGGAATGGAATAGGGACAAGAAAAATAAAGGTAGAGGTAGGCAGACAGGTAAAAGAATCAAGAGGTAAGGAAATGCATCTCTTCCTAGAGCCAAATGGTATTCATGTATACGTAATGAAGTGACGTGTTTCATTATATGGGGACTTTATAAAGTTCGCATGTAATATTACACATTCATTGAATTTTTGAATTATTTTTTCTAGCTTTTCTCTGTATTATGGAGTCTTTTTAATTTTTTGAATTGGGGCTTCTAGAGAAATTCACTTGTGTTAAGAAATTATAACTACTTCTTTAATGTCTATCGCTGTCATAGCTGGACATTTTATAATATGTTTGTATGTATCCTTAAGCAGTATGTAGTCAGAGAAGGAAAATTTCCTTTTAAGAGTATTTATCTATCTTTTTCTTAAATTCTAAATACCTGTGAGCCTAAATTTTGGATGCCTCAGATTTATGTGTTAAGGTCAATGCAAAGATATTTTGTGACCCTTTATATATGTTTTCTTCTTTACAGCTGGATGATAGGACTCACTTTGAACTTTCTGTATTCAGAAATGGTTAGCCTGATTCAATTTTGTTCTTTTGTTTTGCTACCTGATCACAAAACATGTTTCAAAATGAAATGTCAATAATGTTTCGTTTTTTCAAAATATAACTTGATTTTTTTCTCCTAACAAACTTTACATTTTTTGTTTTGAATTTCTGAATCCATTTCTTCCTCTTCTTGTAGAAATTTTTAAAAATGTTTATATTGAGTCACCCAATAAGTATCCATTAAATATGTAATGAAACTGATTGTGTTAGTTTTTTGAGCCCTATTTATGACTTGAGCCATTTTTGTTTTTATAGTGATAGAGTTCCATATTCCCTTTATTAGCTGAATTGCAGACAAGTCTTTAAAGTTCCAAGAATCAGATAATCTTTAATCTTGAATGAAAATTTATAAATGAATAGTTGGAATAAGATTTCCTGGTAATAAAGTCACTGACTGTCATTCATACTACCTGTGAGAAGCTATTTTATCACTAGGATTATCATTTTGATTGGTATTAACTTAAAAATATGACAGCATCACACACCATGTTATCATTCATGGAATTACAGTATGCATCTTACTAATTAATTATTCTTAATATTCACTTGTGAAGGAATTTAAAGTATGCAAAAAATGCTTGTGATCCATGAGTCCTTTAACATTATAATATGAGAAATCCACCAATCTCTTCTGTTCCCCACTTCCATAACCATTAGCGTGTGTTTGTATGCATGCACACACACCCACATACACCACCATTTCTTTAATAGCTATGCAGAGAGGTGTGACAGCACTTGAGGTAATATTTGCATTTCTGTTGTAATGTCTGTTTTATTTTTAATTTTTTTTGGTGAGGAAGATTGACCCTGAGCTAACATCTGTTGCCAATCCTCCTCTTTTTGCTTGAGGAAGATTGTCACTGAGCGGATATCTGTGCCAGTCTTCCTCTACTTTGTATATGGGACGCCACCACAGCATGGCTTGATGAGTGGTATGTAGGTCCACAGTGGAGATCTGAGCCTGTGAACCCAGGGCTGCCAAAGTGGAGTGCGTGAACTCAACCTCTATGCCACTGGGCTGGCCCCTCTGTTTTATATTTTTATCCGTCCTTTATTCATTCTTTTGGAAAGATGTCTAGGTCTCTGGACAAAGATTCTTTTCTCTGAACAAAGATTTATTGTAGATAAATATTATATTAATATTTTAATTGACATTCATAAGTACATGAGAAGATTATTGCTTTTAAGATCATGGAGGGAGCATTTTTGCAGTTGCATTTGAGTTAGTGCTTTTAAAAAAGTGGTTTTCTTTTTCTGTGGTAGCAGGACACTGTAATGTGGCATTTCTGGTGTAGTTAGATCTTTATTTAGACCAGGATTACACAACCTTGGCACTGTTGATATTTTGGTCTGGATAATTTTTTATTATAGGGGGCTGTCCTGTGAATTGTGGGATATTTATCAGGATCCCTGCCTCTACATACTAGATGCCACTGGCACCACTTTCCCCCGAGTTATGACAACCATTCCATTCGTTGTCAAATGTCAGCCACCGGTTTAGACTGTGATGCTTTCTCCAATTATACATTGTTTTAGTAGAAAACAGTTCCCAGTTTTGTAAATTTGTTTTAATATTTACAAAAAATGTTATGATGCTTGAAAGAATTGCTAGTCAGGGGAAACTTCTTTGATATATATAGTCATGTACCACGTAACGATGTTTTTGTCAGTGTTGGACTGCATATATGAGAGTGGTCCCAAAAGATTAGTATTAGAGCCTAGATGTGTAGTAAGCTATACTATCCAGATTTGTGTAAGTACACTCTGTGACATTCATACAATAATGAAATTGGCTAATGACACATTTCTCAGAATGTGTGCTCTCGTCATTAAGCAACATGTGACTGTACATGTATTTTTCATGGATATGATTTAACCAGAAAGTAGTTTCAAAAGGAAATTTAAGCACGTATGTAATATATATATATTTTTTGAAATGCCTCTCTACCTTATTTGAAGACTTTAGAAGAAGCCTGGTGTCTATAAATATTTTTGTGTAGTAGAAATGCACACAAACAAAAGTAGAACAACATGGACAGTATTTCAAGTAAAAACACTGTTGCCCAGAATCTTACTGCCCTATCAAGTCAGTGTTTTAGTTGTCTACTATCTTTTTTTGGTTATTATGTATTCATTCAGCTTATTCAAGTAATATTTATTGAATACCTGCTATATGCTAGGCACTGTTCTAGATTCTGGGAATGCAACAGTGAACAAAACTGGATAAAAATCTCTGCCATCGTAGAGCTAAAATTCTAAAGGGCATAAGGGGAGATAGAGGAGACATAGATGATAAAATAAATATATAGGCATTTTAGATGATAAGTGCTACAAAGCTAGAGAAGATGTTATATAGGATTTGTCAGTGTTGCTGTAGTCATCATATTGATAGTATTAATTGCTTGCATATATATATATTTGTTTGTTTTGCTGAGGAAGAGTAGCCCTGAGCTAACATCTGTGCCAGTCTTCCTCCACTTTATTTGTGGGTTGCTACCACAGCATGGCTGATGAGCGGTGTAGGTCCGTGCCCGGGGATCCTAATCTGCAAATCCGGACTGCCAAAAGGGAGTACGCTGAGCTTAACCACTACACCATGGGGCTGGCTCTGCTTGCATATATTTTTTGAGTTCAGCTGCATATTGTTTTTTCTGCTAAATGCTCAGGTTGTTAAAAATTTCCACCAATTATAGGCATGATAGTTTAAAAAACATTAATCCAGGGACTGGTCTGTCCAATTATAAAATCAAAGTACCTGCTGCATTTGAATGACAGTTGGTAATATTACAAAATATAGAAAAATTGTTGTTGGTTGCATTTTAAATTGTAAGTAATTCTCATGTGACTATAATCATGTGTCCATCGTTCTCAGAAATGCATCTCCTTAAGTGATTTCGTCGTGTGAGCATCATAGAGTGTATGTACACAAACCTAGATGGTATAGTTTACTACACACCCAGGTTATATGGTACTAATCTAATGAGACCACCACAGTATATGTGGTCCCTTCTTGACTGAAACATCATAATGTGGTGCATGACTGTATGTCCTTTCCTGATAAACTTCTTAGACTTGTGTTATTTTGCAGAGATGGCTGATGGTCATGATGATAACCTTTTACCAAGAATTTTTTAACCAAGAGTTAGTTTTTAAATTAATTTTAAGAACCTGAAGAAAAATATAAAATGAAATATAATTGGCTTGATTTTCACCATTACTTCATTTTAACAGCACCTCTGAGAAATTACCTCTCCTAAGTGGGGCCCTCACTCATCATTGGGGTTGATACAAGCCTGGTTTCTCTTAATGAAAACTCATTGGCATGATAAATACAGGGCCTAGCTTCTGCTAGTTGAAAATTCACTTGGTAAACAGAAACCACCGTCAGCTTAGAGAAGAAAAACAAGTGAGAAGTGGAATTCTTTTTTATTTAGTTCTACTGATATTGCTGAAGTTAATTTCTCTTTTCAGCATGTCAGGGGAAGAAGAAAGTCACTCACACTCTGTTCCTTTCTTGTTTTACCCATCATTCAAGTGGAAAAGTATCACTGATACTATTAGCCAGTTAAGTTGCTTCTCTTCTTTTCTCACTAGTAGTTGGTGTTGAGTGACATTGGCCAGTGCGTTTGACTTCTTATAGTCGGCAATAATTTGGAAACACAGGTACAGTCATGCAACAGACAGTATGATGAGAATTTAAAAGAATAAATTAGAGAGAGAATTGGGGCCAGTGAGTAACAGATGAAGAAAACATCCTCCAGCAATTGAGGGGTTGAGTTCCTTCTCTCTATCTCTTCTCTTTCACTTAATAAGTGAAATGCAAAGCCCTAAGGCATTTGGACTCTAGTAGAGGAAGTGAAGAGGTTTTGAATTGTTATAGTAAAAAGATGATGTGGGTGGAGTAATGTGAACCTGGCAAAATATCTGAGCTTTGCTTTTACATCATTAAAAAAAACCTGTCATTATGTTTTATAGATTATAATAACGAAGATGAATTTGGAAGAAAGTTGAGGTTCCTCTTGCAACAGCTTCCACCTGTTAATTACAGTTTGTTAAAGTTTCTGTGTAGATTTTTAGCCAATGTAGCATCACATCATGAAGAACTTTGGTCTGCAAATTCTTTGGCTGCTGTCTTTGGTCCAGATGTCTTTCAGTAAGTTTTTTCACAAATTTTTGTTTAATTAAAAAAAAAATGAATTTGTGAAGTAGAATGAATATACTATCTCCCAAGGATCGTAGGTTGCTTGAATGAACCATTATTTTTTTTATAGTAGATGTGATTAATCCTCCCAGCATTTCTGTGAACAGGGTACAAATTAGGTAAGCGTTACGGATGGGAAAAGTGAGGCACAAAATGATGACATAAATTGCTGAGGTTTATAAAGTGACTCATTGGTTGTCTCCTAACTTTACCTGTGGTTGATTTAAGAACTCAAAATTCAATTTGGACTTTATTCTTAGCATTTACACAGATGTGGAGGATCTGAAAGAGCAAGAAATAGTGAGCAGGATAATGGCTGGACTTCTGGAAAATTACTATGAGTTTTTTGAGAATGAAGAGGAAGATTTCTCATCTAATGATTTGAGTTCAATTACTGAACAGGTGAGACTATTTTAAATATTCTACTTGGAGGGAGAATGTTTTTTTAAAGAATATGCTCTTAAGGGCTTGTCACAAACTTAGGTGGAATTTTAGAACTCAAACTTAGAACTACTTTTGTGGAAGTAGTTCTCTTGGTTATTTTGTGTAGTTGTAGGTGGTACATCCATGTAGTATATGAGTGTGATATTTTTTCTGAACAACTTCTCGTTCCTCAATTTATGTAATACGGAATAGGTATTAAAACCAGAGTATATGGAAGAGATTTTGTGGGGGGGCTTTTTGTGTTTTTCTTGTTAACGTAAGCATTATTTTGTAAGAGTAGTGTGTTTTTTTTGTTTTTGCAAAGAAACTGCCGGCATAGAGGAATGTAGGCAAAGGTTGAGAATTAGAAGGTAGAGGGAATTATTCAATACCAAATTTACACATACATACTTTTAAAAGTAAGAAGTTTTTTGTGATTAAAGTAGCAAGTTGGTACAGCAGTGCAATCATTGTCGTTAGTGGGAAGCATCAGGAGAGTAAGTTTAGGTTGTGGATGATTTCTTACCTCTCATAGCTCTTGAATATTAAATTCCATTTTAGGCGACATTATATTTTATTGTTACTGCCATGCCTCGATGATTGAGATTGTACAAGGATCCTAGTTACTTTCTGCTTTATCTTCATAAAGAGAATATTGATGCTGAGTAATTAATTCGGTGTAAAGCCACATTAATCTAGACTTCTCAGCTTTAGAATTTGTGATTTAGGTCTTTGTGGAGGTTTTCTTTTGCACTTAAGTGAAATGATTTGTCAAGAAAGTTGTAGTAGGTTAACACCTATGAAGTTATTTATATTTTGGTTGTGAGATGGGGCAGCTACTTTTTTTTAATGAATAATAGTTCACCTGGTTAAAAAAAAGGTAAAATATACAATAAAATGTCTTACTCTTGCCCATACCCTCTCCCTCCCCTCCATTGTTTTTTCAGTTTCTTTATGTAAACATGAGTAAATATTTCCTTGCAGTTTTTTGACAGAAAAGTAGAATACCGTACACATTGTTCTGCACTTTTTAAAAAAATTAGTTAACTGTGTATCTTGGAGATCTTTTCTTATTGGAATATAGAGAACGTATCCTTTTGTTTTTACATCTGTATAGTTCCCTATTGTATGGTTGTAACATAATTTATTTGATTTTTGGTACCAGTCCCTGCTTGAAAAGGTGATAGTACATCCCAGTTTTCTCAGAATAGTGCTGGTTTATATCTGCTTTCTGATGTAATTATTAGTGGTTCCCCTTTTCACTCTAAATATATCCAGGTTTAAGTGAAAAATTATATGGTCACACTATTTATTTTTATTTTTTTTTGAGGAAGATTAGCCCTGAGCTAACATCTGCTGCCAGTCCTCCTCTTTTTGCTGAGGAAGACTGGCCCTGAGCTAACATCCGTGCCCATCTTCCTCTACTGTATATGTGGGACGCCTGCCACAGCATGGCTTGCCAAGTGGTGCCATGTCCGCACCCGAGATCTGCACTGGCGAACCCCCTGCTGCCGAAGGGGAACGTGCGCACTTAACCGCTGCCCCACGGGGCCGGCCCCTGCACTACTACTTATTAATGAACATTTGGGTTGCTTCCCTTCGTTTGCTCTTAGATTATAAAGCAATGTCTCTTGAAAGGTAGTTTATCATACAGATTTTCATTAGTTCTTAAAGGTCTTGGCTCTGGTTATGTGAATTAGGAGTTTTATTTTCTGGGTTGCCTAGCTTTTATTTAAAAATTTCTTTACTGTTGTGAACTTTTGTGGATAAGTCTTTTTAATATCTGGGGTTCGTACTTTTCCTTTGTTTTTCATGTTTTCTTCATGTAAGCATTTTTATCTTTGTCTGGTTTTCCCTCCCTCTTTCCCTTCTTCCCTCCTTTCCTTCCTGTCTTCCTCTCCGCTCTCTCTTTCTTTTTCAAGTATCAGAAGCTTTAAGGAAACAGTAGCAGATGCCAGATTGCAGCTTGTAATGTATAAAGTGAGGGTGAAATCAGTATGCATATATATATTTGTAAAGTAAATCAAGTGGGTAGAATTTGTAGCCTGAATCAATGATCCATGGAACTTTTGGCATATTTTTTTAATGTTTCCAACTATCACATACAGTTCCTGACTTAAAAACTTGGTTAAAATAAAGAACTGACAGATTGCTTCAAAATTATTCTTGCTTAAAGGAAAATGGCAAAAAGAGGACAAGTAGACAGATATTCCTTAAACCTTTAATGTCTTTTTATGTCCATGAGAAATCCCCATCTTTGAGGAATTCTGTATGCCACCTATCTTTTCTTTAAATTATGTTTTAGTTTAGTAATTTATTTTTTAAAATAAAATTAATGGCTCCTCAAAATGAAATAATATACATATATTTGTGTTATTAATTAATTTTCTACATTTCTGCGATGATTTGACTTGTAAGAAACTGATGATGTCAATTTGACCTAATGTTTAAATCTTGAGTCCTCTAACGTGTGCAGGGTATAACCTGATTATGTTTTATATTGTAGTGCAATTCTCTGATATTTCTATTATCATGCAGCTTCCTTGTATACGCTGAAATATATCCATTTCTCACACATACTGCATTTGTATTTTTGAGTTTTTTCTTTCTGCTTTTTCTCCCCAAATCCCCCCAGTACATAGCTGTGTACTTTTTAGTTGTGGATCCTTCTAGTTGTGGCATGTGGGATGCTGCCTCAACGTGGCCTGATGAGCGGTGCCATGTCTGCGCCCAGGATTCGAACCAGCGAAACCCTGGGCCATCGAAGCGGAGCGTGTGAACTTAACCACTTGGCCATGGGTCTGGCCCCTGTATTTTTGTATTTTTTTAAGCACTAGAAAGATACACTTAAAATGTGTTGTGCTTCACGTTAAACAGAATGGTGGTTAATGGGGGCTGACCCCGTGGCCGAGTGGTTAAGTTCACGTGCTCCGCTGCAGGCGGCCCAGTGTTTCGTTGGTTCGAATCCTGGGCACAGACATGGCGCTGCTCATCAAGCCATGCTGAGGCGGCATCCCACATGCCACAACTAGAAGGACCCATAACAAAGAATATACAACTATGTATGGGGGAGCTTTGGGGAGAAAAAGGAAAAAAATAAAAAAAATCTTTAAAAAAAAGAATGGTGGTTAACACCAGAAGATAATGTTGAATTCTGCAGATTTGCCTGCCAATAGAAAAGAGGATATTAGCATGTTGAACAGAATATGCTCAATAAACAGGGTGGTGCACTGAGTCCTGAAAGAGTGATGTATATTTAATTATCTTGGCCCATATTGCTAGTTCCAAGATCTATTTTCTTATCTATTTTTATTAGATTTCTGAATTATAAGTGGGTTACAGGTAATAGAAGAACAGATTTCTGAAAGTTTGTTTTCTTTAAAGGAGATTTGATAAGTTCAATTTGACTTTGTGAGGCCGAATTCAAAGGTATTAGGTGAAAGTAAAATCTCCTCAAACTCAGCACACTTTGGTTGGCATAACTTAAATGCTGCGAATTTCTTATCTACATATTTAAAGTTGTGGGCAGACCTGGCCCATTCTGGCAGTGCTTTGATTTTTCTCTTGATTTTGATATTTGAAGGAAGCAAAGTTTATCTAGCACTCTCTCCTTTTGGAGTTTCACCTCATTAATGCGAGTGTTTGGTTGTTAGAACTTTTTCAAGGTAGTAGATATTTTTATTAATAGTATGAGAGAGATGACTGGAGATGATGAATAGGGAGTGTTTGAGAAATGACCCAGAGTCAGTGGACAGGTTCTTTGTATGGGATCCTTAAATGAATGCGAATCCAGTAGAGTGGTTTGAAGATATAGGTGGTAATTATGTTTCTTTATACGTTTGAGAAGGCAGGTAGCAGCGTTCTCCACAAGCTGGAGTCTGGAGAGCAGGCATTTCACGAGGCGCTAGAGAAGGGAATTACAGCAGTCAAAGAAAGAAGAGATGTAAGTATGGATGAAGGTTTTCCAAAAGTGGAGTCGAGGCGGCTGCATATGTAGGCAGGTTCAGAAATACTTATGAATGGATTAGTGTTGATAAGCAGGTCAAGTTGACAAGGAGAGGATCAAGAAGAACTTTTGAAAATAAGTGTGGGATGAGAGAGAGAACATATTTCTTTAAGTTTTTTTTTTTTTTTTGAGGAAGGTTAGCTCTGAGCTAACATCCGTGCCCATCTTCCTCTACTTTATATGTGGGACGCCTACGACAGCATGGCTTGCCAAACGGTGCCATGTCCGCACCCGGGATCCAAACCGGTGAACCCCAGGCCGCCAAAGTGGAATGTGCGCACTTAACCACTGTGCCACTGGGCCGGCCCCTATCTAAGTTTTTGATGTTTACTCTTACCCAAACTAATTTAGTCCATTCTTACTACAGGAAGTTATATTGGGAGGCCTAGGAGTTGGAAGTGGGGAGAAGAAAAATCGATAGGCTATTGTTCATGGCATATCTTAGTTGATCATTAGTGGTGAAAATACTGGAGAATGTCAAGTTTCATGAAGCTTATTGAGTTGAATATAATATATTCAATATAATTGAGTATAAAGCTTTTGTTGTTCCTAAGAGCTATTGACTGTAGGTTTGGAATAATTTTAAAAGTATGATATAATGTGTTAAAATAGTAGTACCTCTGTACCAAAATTTGTGGACCGAATAAATATTCATCTCTTGTCAGTTTAAATTGCCACCTTTTAAGTTTTTTTTTTAATAGTCTATTGTTGTACCAAAGCCTTTGTTAATCAGCCACATTAATTCCCATTTTATACTTCTGAAAACAGTATTTTCTTGCCAGCTTTTTTTCTTGCGTGGGTTACCAGGTAGACAGATATTCATTAAGTAGATTCTTGACTTTAATTTATTAAATATGTAGATGGGGAAAGAGGGTAATTTTGCATTTGATCCAGTTTAAAAACTGATCTATCATTTGAAATTTTCACCTTTGTGTACAGATCTTACCTCTCAATTAATAGCCACTTAGGCCAATGATTTTCAGTCTTTTTCATCACTATTAAACATGCTAGGAGATAGACGAGGGACTGGATTTATGGTACAATAAATTCAACAGAATCTGCTGCATATGCTTTATATATAAAGTAAATGGTTCACAAATTGAGGTCATTAACTATTATTAATAATGAGTTTTTAGTGACCTATGTAACTAGTGACCTTGATACACCAGAAGTTGAAAGCTCCTGCTTTAGGTAGTTTGGATGAGAGATACTCTCTTGATTTCTTATAAAAAGTGATATTACATGTAGAAACTAGAATCTATGCTATATAGAAATAAGATAACAATTCCAGTTCCAATGATTGCTGTTACATATTGCTTATTATATATAAACACTATTGAAGAGTTTACATATGTTGTTTGAGGCAGGTAGGATAGCATCTCCATTTAAGACATAGGCATGGAGAAGTTAAGTAAGTTATCAGAGATAGTTAAGGACACAGTAAGGATGTGAACATAGGTCTTTCTGTCTCCAATTCTGGTTTTTAAGTACTTACTGTATTATACTTGAAAGAGCAGGCAATTTGTATGTGTTGATTAAGAGTGGGGTAGAATATCAGTGTAATTACCTTTCTTCTGCTTGAACTTTTACTTTCTGAGTATTCTAGCAACTATATTTTCCTGCCCATCAGGAAAGACACCACTGTTACATGTAGTGGTAAATTTATTCTAGGTATTTGGAGTGCATTTGGCTAGAATGGACAAAAGTATACTTTTACTGCTTAATGTTTTTAATGACCAGTATTAATTTACAAAAGATGTCAAGACCGTTTACGGCTAGTTTCTTCTTTGGAATAGCTTAAAAAATATTTCTCACTCGAAAATATTTTGTTGGTTTTCCTTCTTTAATATTTCAGTGTCTTTTTATTAGAGTGATTATTTACTTATGTAGCCAGTTTGATAATGGAAGATGTTTTATAGCCCCTGCCAGAAAGAGAATTATAACCTTGAGTTGTGCTTAATGGTCAAAACAGCGAGTTCCCCCTTGTTGTAAGGTCCAATCTCGTCATGAGAAATTCAGTCTGAATCATTTAGAAGTTAGCTGACATTTTCTAAAACATGTTAACACCTTAAGGCAAAATTTCTGTGCCCTTCTTTTTTCACATTTACTTTATATTAAAATCATTTGTTTAATGCACCTGGAAATTGGAGAGATCAATTAGAAGTCTTTGTAGCTATTAGATTTACAAAACTGGTTGGTTAGGAAATGAAGCTTTCTTAACATTAACTAACTGTAGTGTGCAGGCTTTTTCATAGTTCGCAGTCTTACTCATATTCCTAGCAATGTACTAATGTAATCATTACTTTTGCTTTAAAATGTTACGTTTGTCTAGTTTGTAATTTTATTCTGATATGGAAAAGTTGGCAGTTACTCCATGAGAGAAATTAGTCCTAGGAAATGAAGTAAAAAATGAGTTGTTTGTGTTTAAAATTTTCTTAGAATAGTATATCTTAGATTATGTCAAATAACAGTTTCATTCTATTTTAAGTCTCAATTTTCTTTTATTTATATAGGTTAATGAACTTTCTGAGGAAGAAGAGGAAGATGAAAAATTGGAACATATAGAAGAACTTCCAGAAGAGGGTGCAGAAAAATCAAATGACATACCAGAGGTGGTACAATTAAGGATGACTGAAAACATCCTGGAGCCAAATAGTGTTACAGCATCAACAAGGTAGTATTTCGTTTGAAAGAACCTTAGCTTTTGAGTCTTTCACTCTAGATGTAGATTTACTCAAGCACTAAATCAGGCAAATTGTTAACAGTATGTGAAAGATTGGTTTGTGTATGAAAAAGAGCAACAAGAAAATTTTAAAGAAGCAACCTTGCTAAGGAATTTTCAGTTATTAGCATTTATACCTTTCTTTAAAAGTATAACCTCTTACATATATTTCTTCTTAAAGTTTATTTAGCCAGCCCTGGTGGTCTAGTGGTTAAGATTTGGCACTCTTACCACCGCACATGGATTTGTTTCCTGGTCAGGGACCCAGACCACCCCCATCTGTCGGTTGTCATACTGTGGCAGCTGCATGTTGCTGTGATGCTGAAAGCTATGCTGCTGGTATTTCCGATACCAAGAGGGTCACCCATGGTGGACAGGCTTCAGTGGAGCTTCAAAACTAAGACAGGCTAGGAAGGAGGATCTGGCCACTTAACTTCCAAAAAAATTAGCCATGAAGACCCTATGAATAGTGGAACATTGTCTGATAGAGCACTGGAAGGTGAGAGGCTGGCACAGTAAGACTGGGTAGGGTTCACTTCTGCTGTACACAGGGTCACTAGGAGTTGGAATCAACTGGACGGCACTAACAACAGCAAAGTTTGTTTTTGTATTATTAGCATATTAGTTGGGTTGAGTAAAATTTCAGAACCTTTGGAAATAGAATTGCTAGAGAAAGACAGTGGTTGAATTGACTTGTATTTCTAGCTTCTAGGCTAGAAGAACTAGGTTGAACTAGGTTGTAAGAAGAGAACTCTGTGATCCATTAAGATAGTACTTTCCAATCTTTTTCATGTATAAAGTGATAATATTTATATGACATACTGGGTAAAGTTGGTAAATGTCATAGGCTGGAGGCACTATCCAGCACATAGCTGGGACCATTGGACACACTGTTTAGGAAGCTTTAGAGAATTCAAGAACTCCCCATACGTAGCTCTAGGTTTGCTAAATTCTCTGCTAGTTCTCTGTAAAGCTCCATGGTTTACTAACCCTTTCTAATTAGGGGGACAGCTATATATTTAGGCCACTAGATATTTTTCGTTAAATTTGTGTTCAATGGAATGGTGGTTAAAAAGCGCATTTAAGAGTCAGAAAGCAAAATATCATTTAAAAATAACTAGTAATATCTAAAGGAGGAACTATCCAATGTTATTTGGAAAAATGTTAAAGAAATTTAAAATTTATATTGCTAAATGAAATAATTACATTTCTCAATGAGCCTCTAGATCTTTATCTTATATATTGTTTCTTCAGACATGTTTGTAATTGTGGTGTATTAACATGTTTGTTTACTCTTTTGCCCTTGATTTAACATTTAATTTGTGCTTTTCTGTGTTTCCATGACCTTCTGATTTATTTTTTGATGACCTCACAAGTAGATTCTTGAGATTTTAACTATATCTTAATTTTATGTTTGATGTCATTCTCTTTTTTGAACGTTTTGAGTTATTTCATTTAGCTTGTCAATACTATACTGCTGCTAAGCAACCATTGTTCTTAGGCCCTTTTTTCCTTCTTTTGAATTATTTTGATACATTTATTAGGCTCAAAGAGTGAACTTTTCTATGGCTTTTGATAAGTATTTCCAAACTGCTTAAGTAGAGACTTGGCCAAATTTACATTGCCATTAGCAATATTTTCTTGAGGACCTGAAAACAATAGATTTAAATGGGGTGTTAGAGTTATGCTCTCCAGTAAGGTGGCCACTAGCCACATATGGCTATTTAAACGTAAACCAATTAAAATTAAATAAAATTTAAAAATCACTTTCACAATTGTACTAGCCACATTTCAAGTGCTCAGTAGTCATATGTGATTAGTGGCTGCTATATTGGACAGTGCAGATATAGAACATTTCTATTATTGCAAAAATTTGTTTTGGATAGTGCTGATTTAGAGGGGTAAATTTGTTAAGTTTTTTTATTTGTTTAATTTCCAGCAAGATTAAATATTGTTTCAAATGCACATTACTTCTCTTTGGTCATTCATCTAGTTTTTGTAGAGAATTCTCCGTCTCTTCAACACAGTCATTTTTAGATGGATTTGTTGGAGATTTGGTGGTAGTTGGGATTCCTTAATTGGAAGTCATAGAAACAGACCTTGGTTAAAGGAAAGAAAAAAGGCAATTTATTAGAAGAATGCTGGATAGATCAGAGTCAAAAGGAAAACCAGAGATAAGAACATGGGCATCTCTGGAGAATTTAGTAACAAAGGGTCATGGAGGAATCTCTTTAGCATGTGACTATTGCTATGAGAGTTCCAACTATCTCCTTCCGTCTGTCATTCTATTCAAGATCAGATTCCTGTGGGGTGGCAGAGGAGAGGGTCTGGCCTAAACTGGTCAAGTGTCCATCCCTCTGGTCATGGTGGAGCTAGTCATTGTAATTTATATGTCTCCCAAGACCATTGGATAGAGAAAGGAGCTAGTTTGCCAAAGGAAAATGGGGCTGTTACCAAAAGAAAGGGGTAGGAAAATCAGGCAGGAAAAATCAATGTGTCTGCCATAGTAGTCTTCTGGATTTACTGATAATATTTATACATTTCAGTTAATATTTATATATTAACTTTTTATTTTAGTTTTGGCTGGTTGCATAAAGGTAAAAAATACATTCTTTGATTACCTATCTTGGACAAAAGAAAAGTAGGAGAGAACTATCCCTAGAATGCACAGAGCCTAGTGAATAGGGAGCTCTCAGATAGGTTTTAGGGAATTAGTGGAGACTGTATTGCATGAAACTGGAGATTAAACTTTTGGTAACTTAATGTTTCATCTTTTTGAGTTTTTCTCTGAGGTAGTTTGCAAACATTTACTGGAAATTTAGGTAGCCTACTTTGTATTTCTCTTCAGAAGTAGCTGTAGGAAGATATATTAGAAACCTAAGGGAAATAAACATTTAGTGACAGTTTTCAAACTTCTGGTTTCAAACATTATACAGTCATGTGCTGTATAATGTCATTTCAGTCAATGATGGACCACATATATGACAGTGGTCCCATAAGTGGTACCATATAGCCTAGGTATGCAGTAGTCTATACCATCTAGATTTGTTTAAGTACACTCTGTGATGTTCGTACCATGACGAAATTGCCTAATGATGTATATCTCAGAACATATCCCCATCATTAAACGACAGATGACTGTACTGTTAAAAATTAGCGAGGACTCCAAAACCTTTGTTAATTTTGATTATACCTATTGGCATTTACCATATTATAAATTGAAACAGCATATGTAAACCACTGGGAGTGTTTCTTTATTGACTTATACTTTGGAAGACACTTATATTTGTAGCTGAAATACAACTATTTATGACGGAACAGTTGTTTTGTTTTTTTCCCCTCCCCAAAGCCCCGGTACATAGTTGCCTATCCTAGTTGTAAGTCCTTCTAGTTCTTCTATGTGGGATGCCGCCACAGCATGATTTGATGAGTGGTGTGTAGGTCCGTGCCCAGGATCTAAACCAGCAAACCCTGGGTCGCCAAAGTGGCACATGTGAACTTAACTGCTATGCCACCAGGCTGGCCCACAGAACAGTTTTTTAATTGATAAATTATTCCTCCTTTATTAGTTTTAAGTCAGTGGTTCTCAAACTTTTTGGTCTTATGACCCCGATACACACTTAAAAATTGCTAAGAATCCCAAATAGCTTTTGTTTCTGTGTGTTATAGCTATTGGTATTTTCTTTATTAGGAATTAAAACTGAGAAATTTATTTTTTAAAGTAGCAATAAGCCTATTGCATGTTAATGTAAAATTTTTAATCAAAATTAACTATTTTCCAAATCTCCAAAATTTTTAGTGAGAAATTTTTTAGTGGCATTATTTTACATTTTTATAAACCTCTTTATCTGGTTTAATAGATGACAGCTGGATTCTTACATTTTCTTCTGCATTTAGTTTGTTGCCATATGTTGGTTGAAGTATGTGAAGAAAATCTTGCATCGCACCAGTATGTAATTGGAAAAAGGAGGAGAATTTTTATAGCCTTTTCAGATAATTATAGATACTCTTCTTTGACAATACACCAAAATTTGATAAGTGGTAGTTTCTTAAAGGTTATTTGTAATGTGGAACCTGAAACCGTATCTGTGAATTTTTTCTACTCTGATCTGTTGGTCTTTCTTGCACTTTAAGAGAATCTTTTACCCATGTAACATTGGTCATTTGGAAAATACTGCTTCTCCGAGTTATTCAGATCTTCCAAATGATGATACTTTTTAGCTCATGGTCTTTAATATCACCACTAATTGTATCAAAAACATCCTTAAGGGGGCTGGCCCCGTGGCTGAGTGGTTAAGTTCATGCGCTCTGCTGCAGGCAGCCCAGTGTTTCGTTGGTTCGAATCCTGGGCGCGGACATGGCACTGCTCATCAAACCATGCTGAGGCAGTGTCCCACATGCCACAACTGGAAGGACCCACAACGAAGAATATGCAACTATGTACTGGGGGGCTTTGGGGAGAAAGAGGAAAAAATAAAATCTTTAAAAAAAAAAAAAATCCTTAAGTACTGGGATGCTATTGAGCATATGGTGGAGGATATAGGTTTTCCAGAATTCCAATTTTTGCTTGAAAACTCAGATTTTATCAGTAGTCAGTTGTCTTTCTTGAAGTAAGTCTTGCTTATTTTGGGGAAAATGTTGGCCAGATAATTCAAGTTGGAATAACTGTAGTTTGTCAGTCTATCTGTCCAGTAAAAATGGTGTTTCATGATAAAAGTTCAACTCTCAACTCAAACAAGAGAAGCATTTTAGTAAGCTATGCAGCAGAAATACTTTATGTGTACTTCCCATTTGCTGCACCAAATATTAAAAAATATATTCAAGGGCTGAGGTAAAATTAATAATTTTTACTGCTTCATCAAGGACCAGCCCCGTTTTAAAAAAATCGCAAGTGGGTGCTGCTGAAGAATGCGATGGCCGTGGTACAGTTTGGTACCACTTGCCTGGACTTATGCTAAGACTCCAAGCAGTTTTTTCTACCATTGATTTTGCGTCATCATGCAAATATCACCACAGTGAAAAAGGCAAATATTATAAAAATAGTTTTGATCTTTTGGTTGACAGACTGCCTTTTGAGAACCAGTGGTTTGAATATTTGGTATGAATTGTATTGATTGGTGTATTTGTGCATCTGTTATTTCTATATGTTGTTTGCAGTTAGCCATATTTTGTTAAGATTTGAGTTCAGAGTGGAAAAGATGGTGGGGTTTAGGAGATGGGTACCCTAGGGTGCACAAAAAGCAGTTTTGGTTGCTTCTTAGGCTCAGTCTTATCCATGAAGTCCTTGGAAGTCTCAAGATTGTTTTTTTTTTTTTTAATTTTTTTTTTTAAGATTTTATTTTTCCTTTTTCTCCCCAAAGCCCCCCAGTACATAGTTGTGTATTTTTGGGCCATGTCCACGCCCAGGATTTGAACTGGGGAAACCCTGGGCTGCCGAAGCCAAGTGTGTGAACTTAACCATTCTGCCATGGGGCTGGCCCCCTCAAGATTGTTTTTAAAGTGCCTGTGTCTGTAGGTGAAAAATTATTGCTTTATATCCACGTATTTATCTGTCATTTGGCTTTGTTGTTTAAATATGCAAATTTTAGGGGAATCTTTACCTTTAAAAAATTTAAAGGAGGTAGATGAGTTCTGAAGAGTTCTTAACTTTCTTTTTTCTGTGCTTCATAATCTTTTTCTTAGGCTGTATCAGAAAGGTTTATTTTGGCTTGAGGTTTAGGTAACCTTTAATTTATACTCATGCTTACAGAGCCAAAAATCAAAACAGTTAATTGGCATTATTACAAAGTTCATTTAAAATTGTACTTTTGGGCCGGCCCCATGGCCGAGTGGTTAAGTTTGCGCGCTCTGCTTCCATGGCCATGGGTTTCACCAGTTCGGATTCTGGGCCCCGACCTAGCACCACTCATCGGGCCTTGCTGAGGTGGCATCCCACTTAGCAGAGCCAGGACGATCTACAACTAGAATATACAATTATATTCAGGGAGAAGAAGAAAAAAAAAGATTGGCAACAGATATTAGCTCAGGTGCCAGTCTTTAGAAAAAAAATAAAGTTGTGCTTTTAATACCTTGTTAAAACTTGGAATTTAGAAAGAATGAGAAATTCACTATTCTCTTTAGGGGCTGTTGATGCTAGAGGTTCATTTTTGTGAATTCATTCATTGGTTTCTGATGGTTCAATTTTAGGTGTGATGCAGGAAAGAGGGTATAGTGATTAAGGAAGAGCTCTCAGTGTATGGTTTTGAGATTGGTCTCCACTTCATTCTGTGGATGCCTTATTTTTGAGGAAATGTGCCTTCAGTTGACTACAGGGGCGTGAGAAATGTAGTAGTAACTTTTACTTTTTCTTTCAGCCATTAAGTCAGGTAGTTTGCAAAATATTTCAGTCGACAGATTTTATCAGTTCACCACATTTTCATGTACTTTGGTGGGAGTATCAGAAACGTTGGGTGGGAAAAGGTAGAATTTATGCTTTGGGTCATAAGAAAGTTATATTAAAGTAAAACATTTTTTAAAGTACTAGAGCATAATAGATATTGACAGGTTCTCTCCCTCCCTCCCTTTGCCCTATAAATAATGCATTTGATATTTTTAAGACTTATGGTTATTATAACTTACTCACTTTCTATAGTGAGGAATCTTTCAGTTTACTCTTGTCGTAGGTATAGGGTACTCCCAAGGGTGATGGGGAAAATGAAAAAGGGTTTTTGTTTTTGGCTTGAAAGGGATATGTGATTTTTGTTTCTGTTTTGTTTTATATATTTATTTTTTTACCACGGTTTTTCACTGGTAATTTTGGCATGGTTCTGGCATAAATTATCTGGAAATCATCCTAATTTTGGATTTGAAAAATTAACAATTAATGCTTTTCTGAAAATGAATAATAAACAATTTTACTCTACCTGTTGTGCATCTGTTTTAGTAATTTCTTGTTTGTTGTAATTTATATCCTTGATTATAGTAGTATGACTAATGGAAACAGACAGATTGGTTTTTCTGCTTTACATTGAGTTAGGCTTAAATATTTTTATAGGAGTTCTAGCCAGATACAGAATTTTGTCCCCTTTTGCCTACCTTCCACAAAGTTGCAGAATACTTGGGGAGAAATTTGTGGACTATTGATAGAGTCCCTCCTTCTCAGTAGTTACCTCAGGTAGCAGCCTGCTTCTGTTTAGACTGAAGCTCTGATAGTTGCTCAGAAGCTTTTATAAGTCCATCACCATCCTTTGTGGTATTTGAAGTGTCTTTACTTGATGTTTTGTTGGGAGAAGCCATGGTATTCAGAATGGCTTCCAAGGCTCTATTGCACAGGTAAAGTGATCCTTATCAGATTTAACTGAAGCAGAGCTGCAGTACTTTTATTGAACTATTGTTTGTAACATTAAATATTTACAATTGGGAAATTAAAATAATAGTTGATCCCTATGATGATTGTGTTTGAATTACAAAAAATTAATAATTGGAATAAATGGCTGTAGGAGTGATTATATGTTCTCAAGAAGATTATGTGATTGTAGACAGATTTGAAAATAGAGTTAAAAGCAGAAGAGAGCAAAGGTCAGAGAATGGGGCTGGCCCCGTGGCCGAGTGGTTAAGTTCGCGCGCTCCGCTACAGGCGGCCCAGTGTTTTGTTGGTTTGAATCCTGGGCGTGGACATGGCACTGCTCATCAGGCCATGCTGAGGCGGCGTCCCACATGCCACAACTAGGAGGACCCACAACGAAGAATATGCAACTATGTACCGAGGGGCTTTGGGGAGAAAGAGGAAAAAAAAAATCTTTTAAAAAAAAACAAAAAGGTCAGAGAATGACTACAGTTTTTAGTGTTACACTTGACTGAAGACTTTAAAATATGTACCTTGTGATTCATGTTTGTCCTTTCAGTCTGCTCTTCCTGATCTTGGAGTTTAGTGAAAACACTTAGCATTTTTAGGTAGTCTTTATGGCGTCTGTCTATAGTCCCTAAATAATTTGACCTTAAATGTATCCGCAGTTATTTTTCTTGTGTCTTTATTAACCAGAACCCACATCCTTATGATATTTATGCTGTTTTGCTGTGGCTGAAGATGTATAACTGTATTGATAAATCTTTTACAGTCATAGGTGTGTGTTAACCCTGGTTTGTGCATAAATGCTTTTAACCCACAGAACTTGGCTCAAGTCTGAAAACAAAGAATAATTAAATTCTTTGAAATCTGAAAACTAAATCAGTCCTTTGTCCTTCAGAAGCTCAGAGAACAAAGTTGTACAGTCCATTTTGTAGCTTTGTGGGTGACAATCTGATTCAGAAAGTACAAAATCTATTTATTTGATTTGTTTACTGTGGCTTTTCAGGGTGGGGAGAGGGTCCTTGTTGAAAGGAGCTGTTTATTTGATTGTCCCAGCATATAGCCTTCAGGGCTGAAGAATCTTTACTGTTATACTAATAATGTAGCTTGCTGACCACTACTTTTTATATATTTGTAATTTAATTCCAATAGCATTTAAAAGGGGTAGGAAATAAAAAGATCAACTCCTCTGCCTACCCATCCAATTTAAGACTATCAGAACTTTTGCTCTTTTTTGGTCTTTTGGATAACTGGAAAATCTTGTTAAAGTTTAGTCTTTTTGGAGGCTAGATATGGATCTAAGCCAGTGTTTCTTAAACTTATTAGAATGGATGAAAATCATCACTGGTGCTTGTTAAAAATGTAGACTCTTGGGGCCCTACCTCAGAGTTTGGGGAGGGACCCAGGAATCTACTTTTTTGAAGCCTTTTTTTGAATTGGGAAATGAAAACATACATACAGAAATAAGCGTAAAACAAATGTGTAGCAAAACAAGTTAGTAAGAAGCAAATATCCATGTAACCACCACCAAGATTTAGAAATAAACACTGATAGCACCCTAGGTAGGTCTCACATTTCTGATCCCTACCCTCTGCACTAAAGGTAACCACTATGCTGATTATGGCATCAACTTCCTTGCATATTTTTGCGCTTTATGAAAATTAAATCTGACTGCATGTGTATTTTTGATCCAGTTTCTTTTGCTAAACATTATATGTGAAATTCATTTCTGTTGTTGCATGTCACTGTGGTTTATTCATTTCATTGCTGGTAAAGTATTCCATTATATAATTATACCACAATGATCCAATTTACTGTTGTGGACAATTGGATTGTTTTAACTTTTTGGCTATTGTGAATAACATTACCATGTACATTCTTGTGTACATTTTCTGGTACACACATGCATACATATGAAGACATAAACCTGTCTTTCAACTTCAGTAAATATTGCCAAATTATTTTCCAAAATGCTTAAAATTTATATCCTCACTAATAGTGTATGAGTATTCCCATTGCTTCCCTTCCTTACCATCACTTGATATTAACTATTCTGGAGGATGTATAATAGTATTTTGTTGTCATTTTAATAAGGTCTATCCCTTTTTCATATGTGTATTGGCCAGTTCCTTCTTTTGTGAAATGACTGTTCAAGTCTGTTTCCTAATTTTTTATTGAATTTTTCTTTTCTTATTGAATTGTAGGAGCCCTTTTAAAATGTGTTGCAAATTTCCTTTTGCCATTGTATATTGTGCCTTTTCCTTCTCATATTGTCTTCTGATGAATAATTCTGATTTTAATCAAGTTTATCCTTCTTTTCCCTTTGTGGTTGATGTTTGTGACTGGCTTAAGAAATCTTTTTAAAAATATACATTCCTATATCATCTTCTAAAAGGTGTGTCATTTTACCTCTCATTTTAGGTCTATAATTTACCTGGAATTGATTTTTGTCTCTGATATGTGAGAGGGGGCCCAGTAACCTTTTCCAGTATGGATACCAAGTTGTTCTAGTACTCATTTTTGGGAAGACTGTCTTTTGCCTGTTGTGCCCCCTTTGTTCTAAATCAAGTGTATGTGCATGGGTTCGTTTCTGTTCTGTTTGTCTGTTCTTGTGCCAATACCATGCTATTTTATTTACTTTGGCTTTATGGTATTTGAGGTCTGGGATAGGGTCCAGATCTCCAATAAAAACACTGTCATTCCAGGAGAGTCTGATACAAGTGGTCCATGGATGACATCCTGTTTTAGGGGTAGTAAGAAAGCTCCCAAATTCTAGTTTAATCTCTACTAGCCTATGTGTGTAATTACTGTAAAAACACATTTATTAAATGTAGCCATTTTGATATATAGTTGCATACTTTACTTATGCACATATAAAAACATTTTTTCATATATTTCTTAATCTTTATGAACATCAATAATTGAAAAATGGTCCATTGAGTGTACTATAGTCCATTTTGTATATTTATTTGCTGATATTTCTTAAAAATAATTCTGTAAATGCGGTAAAATTTTAATTATAGAATCTAGATGGTGGATCTGAGGGTGTTTATGTACAACTTTTATGTATTTTTGAAAATGTTTATAATATTGTAAAAAAATAATGCTTCAAAGAACACCTTATAGTATAAAGTTTTTTTTTTAATTTAGGTTAGACTTTTTTTTTTTTGAGAAAGAGTGATTATCCCTGAGCTATTTATTATCTGCCGCCAATCCTCCTCTTTTTGCTGAGGAAGACTGGCCATGAGCTAACATCCGTGCCCATCTTCCTCTACTTTATATGTGGGACGCCTACCACAGCATGGCTTGCCAAGTGGTGCCATGTCTGCACCCGGGATCCGAACTGGTGAACCCCGGGCCTCCAAAGCGCAACATGCGCACTTAACTGCTGCGCTACCAGGCCAGCCCTTAGGATAGATTTTAGTAGGTTTGATAGACTCTCTAGATAGAATTGCAGATGTGGAATTTCTGAGTTAAAGCATGCATACTTTTAGGGCTCTTTAAAACACTTTGCCAAGTTGATTTCCCTAAGAGTTGTACTAATTTACCATCTCACCAGCAACATATGAGTGTCAGTTTCATGCCTTTATCATTTTAGTATATTAAGATCAGCAAAAATATATATTAGTTCTATCTTAATCATTATTTTAAATTTGTGTTCCTAGTTAGGTTGATTATTTTTCTTTTATTTAATTCTTTGTGAATTGTTTTGTGTCTATTTGTCTACTAGTATTTTACTGATAGTCTAATCTGACAAAAAAAGGGTGAGAAAATTCCTCTGGGAGAATAAGTAGATGGCTAACAATGGCAAATTTGGAAAAGAGCAGAGAAGATATAAGCTCAATCAAAAATTAAAACATGATATAAAGCTTTAGTAACAGATGGATGGACTAAGTAGTTGAGAATTAGAACTTTTTGCGAATTTGCTGTCAGATAGAGCAAAGACTCACCAGAAATCACAAAATAAATGGTGAAGAGAAGGGTGTTGGATTTATAAATTTTCTTCACACCATTCAACGTACTATTCTGTCAGTGGATTACAGTTAGGTATTAAAAATAAAATGAATATTTTTACATAGGTATGGAATTGTCTAAGCTTAGAGATTACAGATATTACTGAGGAAAATATAACAGATAACACCATGTAAAGATTGGACTTTAATAATTAAATAGCAACTCATAACCGAAATTAAAAAAATATAAACAATAGATCATTGCAGTAAAATAATCAGAAAAAGATCTATCATCTTAGTTGACATTTAAACACTCTTTAGGGAAAGCCTCATTTATCTTTGTTTTTTGTTTTTTCCTGCATAAGTCACTAAATATTTAACTTTCAACTCACCTGAAACTATTAGAAATAGACTGATGGCTGCACTCTTCTTTGTGCACATATATGTGATTTTTCCCCCAGGTCTTCCTCATTTCAAAAATAAAGTCCCAAAAAACTTCATTTAAATATGAAAGTATTTTTAAGTACTTCTCTTAAGGGTATCAGCATGAAAGCATTTAGAGCTAAGAATAATCCATTCATGAAAACGAGAATAATATTGGCAGTTAAAAAGTTTTTTTAAAGCTAGGAGAGGTTGTGTGTACCAAACCAGGATGGCTTACTGTTGTCTGATAAAGCAGTTGTGCAGTTTGCTACTGTTGTGTTTGATCTAAGGGAGACCTGAAGATTACTGGGTGAATGGTAAATGATGTTCATTGTGTTCCTACAGATAGCCTGAGAATATTAACCTGATGGATCCCATTCCTCATGTTGGTTAGAATTTCTGTTAGCATATTTTATAGAGGATCTTCATAAAACTAATTTAAATTCACTTTTTAAAAATGACTTTTTTTATTGAAGAATGACATGCATACAGAAAAGTTCACAAATCATAAGGTCATTGAATTATCAGAAAGAGAACTCAGCTTGTATGACCACTACCTGGGTCATTTGCTCCTGTCCCTTCTCAAATACTACCATCTCCCTGTTCCCCAAAAGTAGCCAATGTCTTACTTCTATTGTTGTAATTAGTTTTTCCTGCTACTGATTTTTTTCCTTTAAAGATCAACTTTATTGAGTTATAATTTTCATACAATAAAATGCACCTATTCTATAAATGCAAACATACACATATTTACACCTGTTAACATCCACCACAGTCAAGATAGAGACTATTTTTATCACCTCATATGCTTCTTTACAGTAAATCCTGCCCCCTCCCCACTAGTCTGTGGCCCCAGGCAACCACTGATCTGTTTCTGTCACTGTATGGATTAGTTTTGCCTATTTTAGAATTTCATGTAAATGGAGTCACATATTGTAGATACTCTTGTGTCTGGCTTCTTTTGTGTGGCGTAATGTTTTTGAGATTCATGTTGTTGCATGTATCAGTTGTTCATGTCTTTTATGAAAAAATGCCAAGTATGTTCCATTGTAGGGATATATTCCACACTTTGTTTATGCATTCACCTGTTAGGGTAGATTAATGTTTTGAGCTATTATAAATAAAACTGCTATGCTTGTGCAAGTCTTCTTATGGACTTATGCTTTCATTTCTCTTGAGTAAATACCTGGGAGTACAATTTGCTGGGTTGTTTGGTAAGTTTTATAAGAAACTGCCAAACTGGTTTCCAAAGTGGTTGGAATGTTTTGTATTCCTACCAGCATTGTGTGAAAGTCCTAGTTGCTTCACTTCCTCACCAACACTTTAATTTTAAGCATTTTAGTGGTATCCACATTTCATTGTGTGTTTAAGTTGCACTTTTGATAACTGTGGTAAAAATGAGGCTGTTATTAGGGCTGGCCTGGTGGCGTAGCAGTTAAGTTTGCACGCTCTGCTGCAGCGGCCTGGGGTTCACTGGTTCAGATCCTGGATACAGACCTACGTATCACTCATCAAGCCATACTGTGGCAGGCGTCTCACATATAAACTACAGGAAGATGGGTACAGATGTTAGCTCAGGGCCAATCTTCCTCAGCAAAAAGAAGAGAATTGGCAGTGGATGTTAGCTCAGGGCTAATCTTCCTCAAAAAAAAAAAAAAGGAGGCTATTATCTATATTTTTATAACTATGAGTAGATAGTATAGTGCAAAATTTGCTGAGGAGAGTCTATTACTGCCACAGTGAATGAGGTGGTCTGAATTTTCGTATCCATTTTGCCTTTTCTTTTTGTAGCTTGAGAACATTCTCAGAGTAGTAGCATATGCTATTACTTCTGGCAAGGAGTACAGGCTAGCACTGAGGCCTTCCTTCATACTATCCTAAATGGGATGCTTTTGTTGGGCCAGTCAGTAGTCAGGTTCTTTTCCTTCAGCCTTGGGATAGGTTGGTGTTTCTCCAAGTGACCTCTAAGTGAAGTAGTTGGCTACACACACACACACACACACACACACACACACACACACACACACAATGTATATTGAAGGATCTTTTTGTGTGAAAAATGATTTCTTTAGAGAATTAGAATCATACTCTGCTAGAGATGAACATAAAGCTTAGTACATGCTCTCCTGGTTATGTCAAGATAGTGCAAATGTGGCAGTTTTCAGCACGTTTTGTAGTCATTTAGTATTGGAAAATTTTATAGCTAATTACTTTCTCTGATTACAGTGCCCATATATCTCCTATCAGCATCTTACCAGCCTCTGCAGAGTAAGTAGTATACTTATAGAAGATAATTATAAAATTTTTAAAAAGTATTACTAAACATTAGAAATTAAAATCATGTATTTGTTGTGCTTACTTTGAGGAAGGATTGCACTTAAGACAGTTAAACTAGTTCGTATTTTATGTACTGCAGTAGGAACAAATGGAGAAGGAACATGTTGCACTAATGCACAAAATAAAGATGAGCTTTCCTCAGATGATTTTTTTTGTTCCTTTGAAATGATTGAAAAATGTCATTAGAGCTTTTTTTTAAATTAAGTTTTAGCATGTAGACTTCATGTAAAAAATATAGATAGTATACTTACAGTTTCTTTTATTTAGCTGAATGTTGGTAAGTTGCTTTATAAACGTAGCATTGACAAGTCTTTTTAAATGGCTGTCTGTATAGCACTGAGGAATGAGTTATTGGGACAACTGATCCTTCCCACCTCAGTAGTAGTGGTGACATGATTGATTTGTGTAATACCAATTTGGGCAAATTTCATTTTAAATTTTAAGCCAGTATCATGTATTCCTTGTATGTATTTCTTTCTACACTCTACCGTACCCATTTAAATACCATATTAATTTGTTTCACTGGTTGTAGGTTTTAACATTTGTGTTTATGTGGCCAAATACCCAGTTAGGGTGATTGCTTCTCACTAAAATGTTTTCTGTTTTGTAGCATTTTAGAAAGAACAATTAGAGCAGCTGTGGAACAGCACCTTTTTGATCTGCAGAGCAGCATAGATCATGATCTTAAGAATTTACAACAGCAAAGTCTGGTGTGTAATAATGAAGCAGGAAGTGTTAATTCTGATGGGGAAGGATCTAATAACCAGTAAGAAACTTTAAAAAAATTTTACCGTTATTTGTTAAGAGTTGTAAAATTGTTTTCTTTGAAAAACTATATTCTTATTTAAATAATTGAGTCTCACTTGGGGATTTCTGAAAGTCACTGTGAAAAGTGACTTTGTATATACTTGTATATAATTTGCATAGACTTATTTAACATTGAAAGTCTCATAAATCTTCCATTAAAGTAGTAGACGTTAAGTCCAACACAGCCAGGGTTTCCTCCCTGAACACCAGATGAAGTGGTGAGCTTACCTTTAGGGACTATGTTGTATGAAAAATAACTTAAAAAAAAAGTTAGACCTGTGCTCTGTGCAACAGATGGTCATGCCATGAGAGACATGTGGTGATCTAGACAGATAGGTACAGGGGCAGCAGATTGACATCACTCCTAGTGCATGTGGTCATTGAGTGAAATGGTGAGCAGAATCATCCTTTGCTATTTGAATTGTTATCCCTTGCCACCAGCCTGTGCCCTCCCTACATGCTTTTTTTAGGTTAGCTGTTAAAAGTTGAATTTGTATAAGTTAAAAGTACCTCTCTGTACTGTTATGATGTGTGATATTACTCTACTCTTCATCTGACTCTTTACTTTTAAATGGACAAAAGCCTCCTCTCCTTTCCTGTTACCTCAAGCCCTGCACTTTAGGATATATGTGTGCCTTCCTCTGAGACCACAAGCAATGATTTCATAGTTTTCATTGATCAGTTTTTATTTTGGGCACAGATGGGAAAGATGTACCCGAATTTGGAGGATTTATAGGAAGGTAAAAAAACAAATGATTGAGTCGAGTGATTTTTTTTTTTTAAGAATTAGATTTTTTAAAAGCCAAATATATCTAGTATACTGGAATAGTTATTAAATATGAGATGAAGCTGAAAAAATGAACAGATATGAAAACCAATGGTTGGGAATATGTTTATTTTAGGAATACCATATTGTGCAGCTGCAGGTGTACCAGGTATTCTGCATGGATGGCATCACCAGCCCGTGCAGCTCTGTGATGGCCCTCGTTTCTGTGCTTTGAACGCATGATTAGAACTCATTCAACTGGATCTATAGGGAATATTTGGGCTGAATATGAAGGAAAAAAATGGTATCTAAAAATTGGAAGTAGTGGGAAAATGTTTCAAAGGATATAATATAAGCAGATTCCTTGGAGTTTGTCCTTAGCTTAGCTAGAGATCCTGAAAACCAATGCCCATGCTCAGACAATATTCTTATTTTTATCACTGGGGAAATAACTCTTTCTATTAGTAGTAGTGTTATCTTTGTAAAGAAAACCCTGCAGTGTTTTGCATATTCTAAATTATGTAAGGTGGGAAAACCTGCAGTAGGAAGGTATTCTTGTAGTACTTGGTAAAGTGTTGGACACTGTGGTGCCTAGTGCTAGACTTGTATTTTAATCAGAACAGACAGGTCATTATTATGACTGAGAGTGTGCATTTGTGAAATCATTATTTTGGCACATAAATTATCTTTAAAGCCATTCTTTGCTTTTGAAAACTTTCAAAGGGGTTAACAAACAGGTAGATTACTCACAACATCCCATGGAAAGACAAAAGTAAACTCAGCACATTTAATAATCTACCTTGGCAAGATAAAGAAAAGTGTGGGTTTTTATGAAAAGGGCACATTTTCTTTAACAAGTAAAAGTTTCAAATCATTATTGATTGATATTTATTTTAAAGGTATTACATATTCAACATTTGGCCTTATCTGATTTTTAAATTTTTATTACTAGGGTTGATATTGCTGATGATATTCTTAATGCCAGTGAAAGTAACAGAGACTATTCAGAACCTGTGGCTAGCACTAACTTAGACAATGACGTTATGCAGCAAGATTTTGTATTTGAAGATGAAGAAAATGACCAGGTAAGAAATGCAAAGATTAAAAATTCTCTGTTAGATGTGCTAGATGTACAACTGATTGTCCATGTGTTCCTTTGACACCAGAAGCCATAGTTCAGTATACTTGCTGACACATATATTTGTCTTGGTTATAAGTCAAAAGAACATACTTTTTCTTAGGAGAGGTCAAGAACCACCATTGGGTGAGAAGTAGGTATAAAATATGTTATTTTAAAATATTTTTATGGAAAGAAACAAATTACAATGTCACTTGAGTTTGTTCGTGGTATTATGATTGAATTTTGTCCTTTTTAAAAGCTTTTGTATATTTCCTAGATTTTCTTTTGAAGAACATGGGATCTTTTCATAATTAGAGAAAATCCATGAACATCGTTTTAAAAATAACTAAATTATTTTCACTGTCACAATTGTTAATAGTAACATTCTTTTAAAAATCATTTCAATAAATGTACAAAGCAGCATTTTCTAAGACATGTTTCCAAGTTCAGTTTTGATAACACTTTTAAAAATAAACTTCCTTATCCATTAAGTATCTTTCTTTAGCATGTTTTCATTCTAAACTATAAGCTAAAGTAGGTATAATCAGGAACTTAGAGTCATGCCGACTGAGATTTGTATTCTGGCTTTGCCTCGTAATAGCGATGTGACTTTGGCCAACTCTGAGCTGCTCTTTGTTTTTTTGTAAGTAAGTTGGGGGTAATTCCTATGTTAGAGGATTATAATGAATATCAAAAGAAGTAAAAGTATAGAATTATTTTATAAACTAGAAAACGTTTCACAGAAGTTAAGCTGCTGCTGTTACTTTCACTGGACTTGGATATTGTGTGTTAATGCTATTGCTTCCACTGGTATATTAGTTAATCCTTTTTCATCTCTTCATGGTTCTTGCTTCTGTAGTGGTCTCCTTGCCCTTTCCTGGGTTACCGTTTGCTGCCTCTACTGGATCATTCCCATTAATGTAAAATATTTATACTGCTTTTTCTCCCATCTTTGGGGTAAAAACTCTCTCTTGACCCTTCATCCCACTCTAGCTACACCTCTATTTCTCTGCCTCCCTTTATAATAAAATTACCTGAATGAATCGTCTGTATCTGTTTTCTTTAATTCTTCATTCTCTCTTGGACCCACTCCAGGCAACCTTTTGCCCCTACCATTCCTCTTAAACTGCTCTTGCAAGCCACCAGTGATGCCTATTGCACATTTTACCTGACCAAAGAACACAATTTGATTCAATTAATTACTCCCACTGCCTTGATAAATTTTCTTCACTTGGCTTTCAGGATATCTCGCTCCTCTTGGTTTTTTTTCCTACTTGGCTGACTGCTCTTTCCCTTTGCTGGTTGCTTTTCTTGTTCTGAAGCTCTGAAATTTGGCGTGGCCTGGGTCCAGTTTTCAGATCATCTTATTTTCATTCACTCCCTTGGTAATCTCATTTATTCTAATGGTTTTAAATAACAACTATATGCTAAAAGTTCCAAAATTTATCTCTCTAGTCCAGACCTCTCTCTTAAACTTTATTTTATTTTTAAAATTTTTTTCTTCTTTCTTTTTTTCCTTTTGAGGAAGACTAGCCCTGAGCTAACATTTGCCGCCAATCCTCCTGTTTTTGCTGAGCTAATATCCATGCCCAACTTCCTCTACTTTATATGTGGGACGCCTGCCACAGCATGGCTTGACAAGCAGTGCGTAGGTCTGCACCCGGAATCTGAACTGGTGAACCCTGGGCCGCCGAAGCAGAATGTGTGAACCTAACTGCTGTGCCACCGGGCTGGCCCCTCTCTTGAACTTTAGATTCCTATATCTAGCTGTTACATTCAACATTTCTGCTTGAATATCTTATAAGCATCTTAAATTTAACATGCACCAAACTGAACTTGTAATCTTTTTTTTTTTTTTGAGGAAGATTATCCCTGAGCTAACTACTGCCAATCCTACTCTTTTTGCTGAGGAAGACTGGCCCTGAGCTAACATCCATACCCATCTTCCTCTACTTTATATGTGGCATGCCTACCACAGCATGACGTGCCAAGTGGTGCCATGTCCGCACCCGGGGTCCGAACTGGCAAACCCCTGGCCGCCGAGAAGTGGAACGTGCGAACCTAACTGCTGCGCCACCAGGCCGGCCCTAGGAACTTGTAATCTTGTCAACATATTTGCTGTTCCTTTTTTCTTTAAAATCTCAGTAAAGGGCAGTTTCTCCTTCTGTAAGCACAGACCAAAAAGCCTTGGGTTATCTTTGCTTTCTTTCTCATTGCATATCCAGTCCTTTACGAAGTCCTGTTGGTTATACCTTCAAAGTTTGTCTAGAGTCTGACCACTTTTTACTGTTTCCATTGCCACTACACAGGTCTAAGCCAACATCATTTCACCTAGATTAGTGTAGCCTCTTAACTGGTTTCATGTTTGTCTCCCTGTGGCCTATTCTCAGCGCAGCAGCCAGAGTGATCCTTTTAAAATGAAAATCATGGGGCCAGCCCCATGGCGTAGTGGTTAAGTTCAGTGTGTTCACTTTGGTGGCCCAGGTTTGTGGGTTTGGATCCTGGGCGTGGACCTACACTGTTCGTCAGTCATGCTGTGGCAGTGACTCACATACAAAACAGAGGAAGACTGACACAAATGTTACCTCTGGGCTAATCTTCCTCAAGTGAAAAAGAAGAGGAAGATTGGCAATGGATGTTAGCTTAGGGCAAATCTTCCTCAGCAAAAAAAGAAAAAATTTTTAAAGTTAGAAAAACAAGGAAGATTACATAATGTCAATTCTCTTCTCAGAACCTTCCAGTGCCATCTAGGTATAAAAATATAGCAATAGGCACTATGGAAACACTGACTGATAGACAGTTATGGTTGAGACAGCTTAATCTTAAGGTTCTGTCTTGATTGCTATTTGCCCAGATATCCCCATTGTTATTTCCTCATCTGATCCCACAAATCTTTCCTCAACTTTACCTTCTTAGTGAGGCCAAGTCTTCTCATGACTCTGTGTGTATTAGCAGGCTCTCCCGCTGACCCACCTCCATTCAGTCCTTGAACTTTCTGTCCTTCCCTGCCTCTTCCCCTTTGATAGTGATATCACCATTGCACATATCTTTTAAATTATTAGTTTATTGTCTGTCTCCCACCATTAAACTCTAAACTTCATGGAGGCTGAGGTTTTCATCTGTTTTGTTTATTATTGCATCCCCATTAGCTAGAACACATAGTAGGTATTTTATTTGTGGAATATATGACCAATGAATAGCACCTGGCACATAGTAGGCAACTCAGTAAATTTGTTGAATGAAATTGGTATATCATTTACTTTGTTAAGAAACCTGGAAACCTTTTTTTTTAAGACATTATTTTTTAGAACAGTTTTAAGTTTACAACAAAGTTAAGAGGGAGGTACAGAGATTTCCTATATGCTCACTGCCCCTGCTCATGCATAGGCTCTTCCATTATCAACATCACTCACCAGAATGGTACATTTTTTTACCAGGAATGAACCTACATTGATATATAATCACTTAGAGTTTAGTTTACCTTAGTAAACTCATGTGCATTTCATGGCTTTGGATAAATGTATTAATGACATATGTTCATCATTATAATATCGTACCAAGTTTTTTGACTGCCCTAAAAATCCTCCGTGCTCTGCCTGTTTGCTCCACTGCTGGCAGGCACCCCTAGCAACCACTGATCTTGTCATTGTCTTCATAGTTTTGCCTTTTCCAGAATATCATATAGTTGGGATGTCATATAGTATAGCCTTTTCAGATTGGCTTCATTCACTTAGTAATATGCATTTAAGGTTCCTCCATGTTTTTTCATGGCTTGGTAGCTCATTTCTTTTCAGTGCTGAATGCTATTTCATTGTCTGGATGTACCACAGATTATTTATTCATTTACCCTACTGAAGGACATCTTGGTTGCTTCCAAGTTTTGGCAGTTCCGAATAATGCTGGTATAAACATATGTGTGCAGGTTTTTGCGTAGATGTAAATTTTTAACTCCTTTGGGTAAATACCAAGGAGCATAATGGGTAGATCATATGGCACGAGTTTTGTAAGAAACTGCCAACTGTCTTCCAAAATGGCTGTACCCTTTTGCATTCCCACCATCAGTGTATGAGTGATCCTATTGCTATGTAAGCTTGTCAGCATTTGGTGGTGTCAGTGTTCTGGATTTTGGCAGTTCTCGTAGGTATGTAGTAGTATCTTGTTGTAATTTGCATTTCCCTGATATGTGATGTGGAGTGTCTTTTCATATGCTTATTTTCCCTTTCATATGCAAGGATGTTTATCTTTGGTGGGGTGTCTGTTAAGGTCTTTGGCCCATTTTTAAATTGGGTTGTTTGTTTTTTTATTGTTGAATTTTAAAAGTTCCTTGTATATTTTGTATAACAGTCCTTTATCAGATGTGTCCTTTGTAAATATTTTCTCCCAATCTGTGGCTTGTCTTCTGATTCTCTTGATAATGAATTTTGCCGACCAGAAGTTTTTACTTTTAATGAAGTCCAGTTTATCAGTTCTTTCTTTCATGGCTTATCTTTGGCAGTGTATCTGAAAAGGCATCACCATACCTGAAATCATCTAGGTTTTTTTCTATGTTATATTCTAGGAGTTTTATAGTTTCATGGTTTACATTTAGGTCTGTGATCCATTTTGAATTAAATTTTGTGAAAGGTTTAAGGTCTGTGTCCAGATGGATTTTTTTGCATGTGGATGTCTAGTTGTTATCAGCACCATTTGTTGAAGAGACTGTCTTTGTTCAATTGTATTGCCTTTGCTCCTTTGTCAAAGATCAGTTGACTGTATTTGTGGAGGACTATTTCTGGGCTCTCTCTTCTGTTTGGTTGATCTTTTTGTCTAGTTTTTTGTCAGTACTACACTGTCTGATTACTATCACTTTATAGTAATTTTTGATGTCAGGTAGCATCCATCTCCAACTTTGTTCTTCTCCTTCAATATTGTATTGGCTATTCTGGGTCTTTTGCCTCCCCATATAAACTTTAGAATCAGTTTATTGATATCCATAAACAACTTGCTGGAATTTTAATTGAGGTTGCATTGAGTCTGTACATCAAATTGGGAAGAACTGATGTCTTGACAATATGGAATCTTCCTGTCTGTGAACATGGAATATCTCTCCATCTGTTTAGTTCTTTCATTTTGTTCATCAGAGTTCTGTAGTTTTCCTCATGTACATCTATTTGTTAGACTTATAGCCAAATATTTCATTTTTTTGCATACTAATGTAAATGGTGTGTTTTTAATTTTAAAATCCACTTTTTCATTGTTGGTATATAGGAAGGCAATTGACTTTTGTTTATTAACCTTGTATACTGCACTCTTGCTATAATCACTTTGTAATTCCAGGGGTTTTTGGCGTCTATTCTTTCATATTTTCTACATAGACAATCAATATCATATGTGAAAAAAGATGTTTTATGTCTTCCTTTCCAATCTGTATGTGTTGTATTTCCTTCTCTTGCTTTATTGCATTAGCAAGGACTTCTAATACAGTATAGAAAAGGAGTGGAGAGAAGGAGACATACTTGCTTTCTATTTCATCTTACAAGGCTTCAAGTGGGAAAGTGGGACAGGTTCAAGTTTCTCACCATTAAATATGATAGCTGTAGGGTTTTTTTGTAGACAGTCTTTATCAAGCTGAAAAGGTTCCCCTCTGTTTCTAGCTTACTAAGAGTTTTTGTCATGAATGGGTGTTAAATGGTTTGTCAAATGCTTTTTCTGCGTTTATTGAGAAGATTGTGTGATTATTTTTTAGTCTGTTGATGATGGATTATATTAATTGATTTTCAAATGTCGAACCAGCCTTGCATACTTGTATATAATTCTTTTTATACTGTTTTGGATTCAGTTAGCTAAAATTTTGTTGAGGATTTTTGCATCTATGTTCATGAGAGATATTGGTCTGTCGTTTTCTTGTAATGTCTTTGTCTTGGTTTTGGGATTAGGGGAATGCTGGCCTCATAGAATGAGTTAGGAAGTATTCTCTCTGCTTCTATCCTCTGAAAGAGATTGTAGAGAATTGATATTTCTTTTTTAAATGTTTGGTAGAATTCACCAGTGAACCCATCTGGGCCTGGTGCTTTCTGTTTTGGAATGTTATTAACTATTGATTGAAGTTATTTAATAATATGTGCCTATTCAGATTATCTGATTCTCGTGTGAGCTTTTACAGATTGTGTCTTTCAAGGAATTGGTCCATTTCATCTACGTTATCAAATTTGTGGGCATAGAGTTGTTCCTAGTATTCCTTTATTATTCTTTTAATGTCCCTGGGATCTGTAGTGATGTCTCCTCTTTCATTTCTTATATTAGTGATTTGTGTCCTTTCTCACTACTTCTTAGCTAGCTTGGCTAGAGGCTTATCAAATTTATTGATCTTTTCAAAGAACCAGCTTTGGATTTTGCTGATTTTCTCTATTGATTTCCTATTTTCAGTTTCATTGATTTCTGCTCTAATTCTTATTGTTTCTTTTCATCTCTTTGGATTTAATTTGCTCTTCTTTTTCTAGTTTCTTGAGATGGAAACTTAGATTATTGATTTTAGATCTTTATTCTTTTCTAATGTGTGCATTCAGTGCTATAATCTCCCTCTAAGCATCGCTTCAGGCATCCCACAACTTTTGGAAAGTTGTGTTTTCATTTTCATTTAGTTCAAAATATTTTTAAATTTCTCTTGAGATTTATTCTTTGACCCATGTGCTGTTTAGAGGTGTGTTGTTTAATCTCCACTTATTTTTGGATTTTCTAGTTATCTTTCTGTTACTTGTTCCTAGTTTAATTCTATTGTGTTCTGGAATTAATTCTTTTTAAAATTGGTTTTAGGAAAACTTTGTGGATGACGGCTTCTTGACCTTGAAAAGAAGGCCAGCTAAGATGCAGACTGATTTTCTTGTTGTTTGAATAAGTCACTTCAGTTCAGCATATGTTTACTTAATGAATGTAATGTGTAATACCTGGTTGCTTGGAAATATAAACAGAAAAACACCAGATTTAGGTTTTCATTGACTTGATAATCTAGATTATAAATGTACAGTGTATAATACAGAATATAACTAATGCAGTTAGAGGTAGAAATGAAGTACTATAGTTTTACAGAAGAGAGGAAAGAACTTCTGGCCAGGGAAATTATGGAAGGCTTCTTGGAAGGAGACAGTTTTGAATTTGGCCTTTTAGAGTGGGTTCAATTTTGTTAGGGATTTGTGAAAGAGACTAAAAGAACAGTACGAGTAAAAATTACAGGGAAATGTTGCATGTTAGTGAAATAGTGCTAGACATAGTGTTCAGGGTATTATGGGAGGGTATGTTGTGAAAGATAATTCTGGAAACTTTACCAGATTTGGTTTATGTGTAAAGGCTGAAACACTATCTTAAGAATTGTAAATTTTCTTAATAGAAGGAACTTAAAGAAGACTTTGAAGCAAAGGGAATGTATAACCAGATCTGTATTTTAGGAAGAAGGCTGTTGCATTAGAAATATAGAAAATAGACTGTAGGGAAGATTAAGATGTAGGTATAACAGTCAGTAGGTTTTTGTACTAGGTTTAGTGAGATCTTAATGAAAGGTCTGAACTACAGGCACTAGGAAAAGAATGGAGGATAAAGAAAATTCCACAGGTGATTTAGCTGTAAACTTGGGTAAGAAGGATGCTAGGAAGGTGGAAAAGAGGTTGGTTTTGCATCACTAGGATATCAAGGTGGGTAAGAAACAAAAATTTGGGTCTTGTTCTTTGCCTGGTGGTGGGTGCTCTTTTACCTGTGAATGAATGGAATTGCCGAAGAAGTGATTTGAACAAGAGAAAAAAAGGGGATTGAGAGAAGCCTTGGGGAACATCTATATTCTAGGGCTGTAGAAGAGAAAGTAGCCATGGCCATAGAAGTTGGTAATGTCAAAAAGAGTGGGTTTTTTTCTAAGTCTGAAATTCTGTCAAAATAGTTAAAAGAAAAAGAAGGGATGGGAGGCAAATGTGCAGAAATAAAATAACAAGAGTAAGTTAAATTTTTATTTGCTTGCTAATGAGGTTAAAAGTCTAATTAGTGTTTGGTTTTTTTGCCCCTTTGCATCACCATTGAACAAAAAAATAAAAAATACCCAGGAATAGTATATTTAATGCTGCAGAGGGTAAGGTGAGATAGGCAGTCTAATACACAGACATTAGGAGTATAAACCACTACAGACTTTCTTAAAATCATGTTGACAATAAGAACAAAAGACATTAAAAACTTTTACTTAGAAATTTCAAAATCTAGGATTACATCCTAAGAAAGTACACACAAATCAGAGATATATGCAAAGATTTGTCTCCTAGAGTTCTTATTAAGGGTTTATTTGCAGTAGAAAAAATGGCAACCAGTAAAAATTTTCATTAACTGGGAGATGGTCAAATAAATCATGGTATATCCATATAATGGGATATTGTTGAGGCATCAAAAATTATGTTTTAAAGGCCTGAGGAATAGTCATGATATAAAGTTATATTGAAAAATCCAAGTGTGGATTGGATAGTAGAACTAATGCAGTCCCAATTTGTGTAATATTGACACATAATCAAAGGAAATGCGGCAGAATATTTACACTGGCCATCTTTGGCTGATAGGATTGTGGGTGATTTTACTTTTTTCCATATACTCTGAAATTTAAGTTTCTGACTTTCTGTTCATTTTTAATCAAGTAATTTAAAATTAATTTCTATTAAAATTCATTGGATTTGGTGATGCAACTTACTCATAAAGCAAGAGGAACTTTGGTAGGATAGTGGATTTCAAGGAAGAAGACAGATATTAAGGGTTGGGGAATGAGTATCAAATGAGTAGGTAGAAGCAGCAAAGTGCCTTTTGGACAAATTTTGCATTGAAAATAAAAGAACAATTGAGGCAGTCTAGTGTGGAGAAGTTTTTGCATTGTTTTTTCTGTGTTTTTCTTTCTGTAGGAAGGAAGGAAATTTGAGGATGTTGGATGGGAATCAGTCACTAATAGGGAGAGAGAGGAAAATGTCAGTAAAACAGGATAATTAATGGAGGCAAGATGATTCAGGACATAGATTGAGTGACTGATGCTACATAGGAAAAGCTGCTTTTAATCCTTAATTGAAGAGATAGAGAATATTTTTGAAGTGGGAGGAGTTTGGGGGACTTATTCCAGATGTTTTTGACCACTTTAAAGTGAAATGCCTCATCTGCAGAGGATGAGGAGATAGGAATAGGGTTTGGGGTTTGATGAACCTGGTAAAGTTTTATAAGAGCCTCCATGGAGAGAAATCAAGTAGATCAGAGATCAAGTAGAAGTGAGTCAGTAGTACTTGAATAACAGTAGACGTCTAGCTGAAGTTTGATGGCATGTTTATAGTGAGCCAACTCAAGCAAGCTTACGTATGTGACAGTATCTTGTAGTAGTTGCCTAGAGGACATAAAGCTGACCATTAACTTGTTCCACATTGGTAAGAGTATTGATAAAAAAGTTTTGAAATAGTTGGCCAGAGGTGCAGAGTACAAGTTCAGTGGGTTGGAAACTTGAAATGAGGCCTTAAAGCTGGTTCAGTAGAAGTGAGCAAAGTGAAAAAGTTGCCAGAAGAGGGGAATATGAGTTGGAAAAGATAGGTGACGTGGCATGATTCAGGTGACTTAGATAGAAAGTAAGTAGAGTCCAGAGAATTTGTAAGGCTGGTTAGAGTAGGTGTCAGCAAACTTTTCCCTGAAGGGCTGGATGGTAAATATTTTAGGCTTTGTGAGCCTTACAGTCTGTCATAACTATTTAACAGTGCTGTTGTAGCATGAAAGCATAAAAAAACCCTTTACTTATGGGTGACCTCAGCATCATGGCGGAGTGAGCTTTTCTGGTAATCTCTCCCTTCCATCATACAACGACAAAGACATTCATACTCCAACAGAGGACATCCACACAACACAAAAAAGGTCTGAGAGACCCATGCAGCCATATGACAGAGGGTGGAGAGGCTGGAGCCCCCCTCACAGGAGGTGGGTAAGCGGAAACTTTGATCCCTCCTCTAAAGACTGTGATCTGGGACAGTGAGAGCCCTCCGAGAGGGAAGGAGAGGGGCTGTTCGTTGGCAGGAACATCAAGGATCCCTAAGGGCCCTTGCAGCCTAGAGGGAAGCCCTCTACCGAAGTGAAAGCTTTCGCAGGAGATGACCTCATCAAACCAACACCTCAGGAGAGCAGATAGCGGGAGCAGAGCGAGAAAACCCCAAGAGCGTGCAGGAGAAAGCACCCCTCCTCCCACCTGCCCTGCACATGCTCCAGCACCTGGCATCTTGGCAGAAGGCAGAGGGCTCAGAATACGCAGCTCTTGACCGCCCCCACCCAGTGGCAACAGGCGGTAACTGCGACCAAATAATACCAGGATGCCTAAAAGCAGAGCCATGCTCTCTAGCAATATCAAGCATTATATTAAATCTCCAGACCAGAGAGAAAATGACAAGTACCCAGAAATCAGTTCTGAGAACACACAAATATATAATCTATGTGACAAATAGTTCAAAATAGCTATCATCAAAAAACTCAACGAGTTAAAAGAGAATGTAGAGAAATAATTCAACGAGTTCAGGAGCTACTTCACGAAGAAGATTGAAACTATAAAGAATCAATCAGAAATATTAGAGATGAAAGACACAGTGTAAGAAATAAAACAAAATATGGATTCCTTGAACGCTCGAGCAGACACCATTGGGGAGTGTATCAGCATAATTGAAGACAGACAGGTTGAAATGCTCCAGATAGAGGAAGAGAGAGAACTAAGACTAAAAAGAAATGAAGAAAGTCTCCAAGAAGTATCCGACTCAATTAGGAAATGCAACATAAGAATTATAGGTATTCAAGAAGGAGAAGGGAGCAGGAAGCTTGTTCCCAGATATAATAGCAGAGAACTTCCCAAACCCAGGGAAGGAGATGGAAATCCGTGTGGAAGAGGATACCAGATCTCCTAAATATGTCAGTGTAAAAAGATCTTTGTCAAGGCATATAGTAATGTAACTGGCAAAAGTGAATGACAAAGAAAGACTACTAAGGGCAAGAAGGCAGAAGAAAATAACCAACAAAGGAACCCCTATCAGGCTTTCAGTGGATTTCTCTGCAGAAACCTTACAGGCTAGGAGAGAATGGAATGACATATTCAAATCTTTGAAGGACAAAAACTTTCAGCCAAGAATACTCTATCCAGTGAAAATAACCTTTAGATGTGTTGGATAAATGAAAACTTTCCCAGACAAACAAAAGCTAAGGGAATTTATTACTGCGAGGACGCCCCCTCCAATGAAATCCTCAAGAAGGCCCCTCATACATGGGGAAAAAAAAAGGGGAAAAAGCGGGGGCTGGCCCCGTGGTCGAGTGGTTAGGTTCTCGCACTCCACTGCAGGCGGCCCAGTGTTTCGTTGGTTCGAATCCTGGGCACAGACATGGCACTGCTCATCAAACCACGCTGAGGCAGTGTCCCACATGCCACAACTAGAAGGACCCACAACGAAGAATATACAACTATGTACTGGGGAGCTTTGGGGAGAAAAAGGAAAAAAATAAAATCTTTAGGAAAAAAAAGGGAAAAAGGGATTACAAAGTATGGCTAAGGAGATAAATAGGTAGACAGAATCACAACAGGTTAGAAAATACTCAAGTATAGCATTAAAGATAAAGGGAAGGAAAACACCAAAAACAAAGATAATCTTGTCATTTTAACCACAATCTGACAACACAAGATGGAGTAAGATGTGAGAAAAACAACTTAGGAGGGGAAGAGAAAGGGGACTGAATTGGTTTAAGGAAATAAGAGGCCATCAGAAAACAGACTATCTTATCTACGAGATTTTGCATACAAACCTCATGGTAACCACTAAACAAAAAAGCAGAGCAGAGACACAAATAATAAATAAGGAGAAAACTAAGAACCCCACCATAAAAAACTACATAATTCAATTGGTATACCAAAATACACAGGACGAGAAACAAAGGAAATGCAGGAGAACCGGAAAATGAGTGATAAAATGGTAGCATTAAGCCTGCAAATATCAATAATCAACCTAAATGTAAATGTGTTGAATTCTCCAGTAAAAAGACACAGAGTGGTGAGATGGGTTAAAGAACAGGACCCAACAACATGCTGCCTCCAGGAAACACATCTCAGCTCCAACAACAAACACAGGCTCAGAGTGAAGGGATGGAAAACAGTACTCCAAGCTGATGGCAAACAAAAGAAAGCAGGTGTTGCAATACTTAATGTCAGACAAAGTAGACTTCAAGATAAGACAGGTAAAGAGAGACAAACAGGGGCAGTATATAATGATCAAAGAGACACTCCATCAAGAAGACATAACACTTATAAATGTCAATGCACCCAACACAGGAGCACCGAAATACATAAAGCAACTGTTAACAAACCTGAAAGGAGATATTAATAATAACACAATAATAGTAGGGGACCTCAACACTCCACTCACATCAATGGATAGATCATCCAGACAGAAAATCAACAATGAAACAGTGGAATTAAATGAAAAGCTAGACCAGTTGTACTTAATAGATATATATAGAACACTCCATCCAACACAGCAGAATACACATTCTTCTCAAGTGCGCATGGAACAGTCTCAAGGATAGACCATATGTTGGGAAACAAGGCAAGCTTCAATAAATTTAAGAAATTGAAATAATAACAATCATCTTTTTCCGATCACAATCCTATGAAGCTAGAAATTAATTGCAAGAAAAAAGCTGAGAAAGGGACAAGGATGTGGAGACTAAACGACATGCTATTGAACAACCAATGGATCACTGAAGAAATTCAAGGAGAAATCAAACAATATCTGGAGACAAATGAAAATGAACACATATCATACCAACTCGGATGCAGCCAAAGCCATATTGAAGGAAATTCATTGCAATACAGGCTCACCTTAACAAACAAGAAAAATCCCAAATAAGCAATCTCAAATTGCACCTAACTGAATTAGAAGAAGAACAAACAAAACCCAAAGTTAGCAGAAGGAGAAAAATAATAAAAATCAGAGCAGAAATAAATGCTATTGAAACAAAAAGGCAGTAGACAGTATCAATGAAACAAAGAACTGGTTCTTTGAGAAGGTAAATAAAATTGACAAACCCTTAGCCAGACTCACTAAGAAAAAAAGAGAAAAAGCTCGGATAAATAAAATTAGAAACAAAAGAGGAGAAATAACAACAGATACCACAGAAAAATGGGTTATAAGAGAATACTATGAAAAACTATATGCCAACAAAATGGACAATCTAGAGGAAATGGATAAATTCTGAAATTCTTACAACCTCCCAAAGCTGAATCAAGAAGAAACAGATAATCTGAATAGGCCAATCACAAGTAAAGAGATTGAAACAGCAATCAAAAGCATCCCAAAGAATAAAAGCCTAGGACCAGATGGCTTCCCTGGGGAATTCTACTAAGCTTTTGGAGAGGACTTAATACCTGTCCTCCTCAAGCTATTCCAAAAAATTAGGGAATGCTTCCTAACACATTCTATGAAGCCAGCATCACTCTGATACCAAAGCCTGACAAGGACAACACAAAAAAGGACAACTACAGGCCAATGTCCCTGATGAACATAGATGCAAAAATCCTCAACCAAATATTGGCAAACCGAGTACAGCAATACATCAAAAAGACCATACATCGTGTCCAAGTGGGATTTACACCAGGGACACAGGGATGGTTCAACATCCGCAAATCAATGTGATACACCACATTAACAAAATGAGGAATAAAAAACCACATGATCATCTCAGTAGATGCAGAGAAAGCATTTGACAAGATCCAACAACCATTTGTGATAAAAACTGTTAACAAAATGGGGATAGAAGGAAATTACCTCAAGATAATAAAGGCCGTATGTGACAAACCCACAGCCAACATCATATTTAATGGGGAAAAACTGAACACCATCCCTCTGAGAACAGGAACAAGACAAGGATGCCCACTATCACCACTCTTATTCAACATAGTACGGGAGGTTTTGGCCAGGGCAATTAGGCAAGAGAAAAGAATAAAAGGAATCCAAATAGGTAGTGAAGAAGTAAAAGTCTCACTGTTTGCAGATGACATGATCTTATATATAGAAAACCCCAAAGAATTCATCAGAAAACTATTAGAAATAACAACTACAGCAAAGTTGGGGGTACAAAATTAACCTACAAAAAATCAGTTGCATTTCTGTACTCTAAGAACAAACTTACAGAAAGAGATCTCAAGAATACAATTCCATTTACAATGGTAACAAAAAGAATAAAGTACCTAGGAATAAATTTAACCAAGGAGGTGAAGGACTTACACAATGAAAACTGTAAGACATTACTGAAAGAAATAGATAATGACAAAGATGGAAAGAGATTCCATGCACACAGATTGGAAGAATAAACATAGTTAAAATGTCCATACTACCCAAAGCAATCTACAGATTCAGTGCAGTCCCAATCAGGATCCCAATGACATTCTTCACGGAAGTAGAGCAAAGAATCCTAAAATTCATATGGGGTGACCAAAGACCCCGATTTGCTAAAGCAATCCTGAGAAAAAAGAACAAAGCTTGAGGCATCACAATCCCTGACTTCAAAATGTACTACAAAGCCATAGTGATCAAAACAGCATGGTACTTGTATAAAAACAGGCACACAGATCAATGGAACAGAACTGAAAGCCCAGGAATAAAACCGCACATCTACGGACAGCTAAGCTTCGACAAAGATGCCAAGAACATACAATGGAGAAAAGACAGTTTCTTCAATAAATGGTGTTGGGCAGACTGGACAGCCACATGCAAAAGAATGAAGGTAGACCATTATCTCACGCCATACACAAAAATAAACTCAAAATGGATCAAAGACTTGAAGATAAGTCTTGAAACCATAAAACTCCTGAAAGATAATATAGGTAGTATACTCTTTGATATTGAACTTAGAAGGATCTTTTCGCATACCATGACTTTTCAGACAAGGGAAACAAAAGAAAAAATAAAAAAGTGAGACTTCATCAGGATAAAGAGCTTCTGCAAGGCAAAAGAAACTAGGATCGAAGCAAAAAGACAACCCACCAATTGGGAGAAAATATTTGCAATTCATATATCTGATAAGGGGTTAATCTCCATAATATATAAGGAACTCACACAACTGAACAGCAGAAAAACAAACAGCCCGATCAAAAAATGGGCAGAGGATATGAACAGACATTTTTCCAAAGAAGATATACAGATGGCCAATAAACACATGAAAAGATGTTCAACATCACTAATCATCAGGGAAATGCAAATCAAAACTATACTAAGATACCATCTTAGACCTGTTAAAACAGCTATAAGCACTAAGACTAAAAATAACAAATGGAGAGGGTGTGGGGAAAAGGAAATCCTCATACACTGCTGGTGGGACTAGAAAGTGGTGCAGCCACTATGGAAAACAGTATGGAGATTCCTCAAAAAACTAAAAATAGAACTACCATGCGACCCAGCTATCCCATTACCGAGTATCTACCCAAACAACTTAAAAACAACAATCCAAAGTAATATATATACCCCTATGTTCATTGCAGCACTGTTCACAATAGCCAGGGCATGGAAACAATCCAAGTGCCCATCGACTGATGACTGGATAAGAAGATGTGGCATATATACACAATGGAATACTACTCAGCCATAAAAAAGACAAAATCATCCCATTTGCAACAACATGGATAGACCTGGAGGGAATTATGCTAAGCAAAATAAGCCAGACTGAGGAAGACAAACACCAGATGATTTCACTCATATGTGAAGTATAAACAAACACATGGACAAAGAGTCAGTGGTTACCAGGGGAAAGGGGGCTGGGGGATGGGCACAGGAGGTGAAGGGGAGCACTTATGTGGTGACAGACAAGAAATAATGTACAACTGAAATTTCACAATGATGTAAACTACCATGAACTCAATTTAAAAGAACTTTACTTATGGACACTGAAATTTGAATTTCCTACAATTTTTAAGTCATAAAATATTATTTTTGTTTTGATTTTCCCCCCTCCCAACCATTTAAAAATGGTAAAAACAATTCTTAGCTTACTGACCATGAGAAACATGGCAGCGGGCTGGATTTGGCTATAGTTTGCTGACCCTTGGGCTAGAATATTGTAAAGAAGTCATATATCTTTTCAAGTTCGGGGTTTTTTTTCCTTCAGATAAATTCCCAGAAGTGGAATTACTGGTAATCATATGGTAGTTCTATTAATATTTTGAGGAATCTCCATACTGTTTTCCATAGTGGCTGCACCAATTTACATTCCCACCAATGGTATTCAAGTGTTCCCTTTCTCCACACCCTTGCCAACATCTGTTAGGTCTTGTCTTTTTGACGAGAGCCATTCTGACACATGTGAGGTGATATGTCATTGTTTCGATTTGCATTTCCTTGATGATTAGTGATGTTGAACATCTTTTCATGTACCCATTGACTATCTGTATATCTTCTTTAGAAAAATGTCTGTTCAGATCCTGTGCCTGTTCTTTAATTAGATTGTTTTTTGCTATTGGATTGTATGAGGTCTTTATGTATTTGGATATTAACCCCTTCTCAGATATATAATTTGCTAATATTTTTCTCCCATTTCATAGGTTGCCTTTTCGTTTTGTTGATGGTTTACTTTGCTCTGGAGACCTTATCAGTTTTGACCACATTAAGTCAATGGAAGAAACTGGGCTAGATTGAAGTATTTAATATATTATTTAGTAGGGGTTTGCTAAGCAAATAAAATGTGCAGAATGGAGTGGGGATATTTAGCCTATTTAAAGGAAGTAATTAGCATGCTTGAGCAAAATTAGTTGGGTGGGGATGGGAAGATGTAGAACTAAGCAATGTGGAAACACCAATTATGGATGGCTAAGGAATAGGTGGAGACCAGAGAAATTACTGGAAATGCCCATTAGGCTTTAATTAGCTCCTGACCGCCCCATAGACATTGGCAGTATGATTGTGCTGCTCCTGCTGCTGCTCCCACTTCTGCTGCCACCACCACCACCAGAGCTCTCTTGCTTGCCTGACTTGAGACCACAGTGCTTTGACCTCCTTTTGAGGACCCTGATGTTTCTGAAGAAGGGAGAGGAGAAAGTATGGGCTATTTTTCTAGTTGACAGTTTTTAAAAAACAAGCTCTTCTCTACCCATATACGAAGAAATGAGTGTTTTTTTCTAGTATAAATTCTGAGGAAGTAAAATTTCTTCAAGTAATGAAACATTTAAATTTCTAAAGAAAGTATTATATATTTACATGTTTGTTACATTGAAATCTGGCCATATTCTAACCTGACTCTAATAACTGTTATATGTCATTGTACTGGGGCATAATATAGAGCAAAAGTCTGTACCTGACTCCACATTTCATCTGCCGTCTTCACTGCTGGGCTGTCAGCTTTTACTTCTGCACTGCATCTTTTATATTGCCTCCAAGTGCCTTTCTGTTTACTGCTTTTCACTATTTGTTTAAGAATTCTATTGCTAAATCTGGCTGGAGGGTATTAGTTATATCAGTCTTTATACTTTGTTTCAGTTATTTCATACTAAAAAAAACCACAGGTGAAAGAGTTGGTGAGCTAATACTATGCTTTTATAATAGAGCTTTATAGTTTTTCTTGTAAGCTATTTCTTTTGATTCAGTGTAAGAAGGGCAAGTAAATGATTGTTATTCTATTTGTGATGAGGAAAGTAGAGCTGGGGCTTGAATTTGATTCTTTGTGTAAAATATCAACACTGATTTTAAATATTGGATCTGGGTAATGATTATTTCATATGCTCAGAGGCCTTCATATTTAAGAACGTAAAGCTATATTCCAGAGCATAAAGATTGCTGAAGTCTGATTTCTAGGTCAGTGGTTCTCACGCTTTGGGTCTTTATACTCTTAAAAATTATTCAGGATCCGCAAAAGCTTTGGTTTGCATATAAATTTTTGCCATATTAGAAATTAAAACTGAGAAATTAAAAAATGCTTTTGAATTCACTTAAATATCACAGTAAGCTCACTCAACATAACATAAATAAGATTGCTTTTTTCCTTAGTAAAAAGCAGCTATTTTTTTCAAAGTGTTCTCAACTCTATATTTCTTTTCTTTATTTTGTTGAGGTCATATTGGCTTTTAACATTATGTAAATTTCAGGTGTACATTATTATATTTCAGTTTCTATATAGATTGTGTTGTGTTCACCAGTGTCTAGTTTTTATCTGTCACCCTACACATGTGCCCCTTTACCCCTTTTGCCCTCCCCGCACTCCCTTTTCCTCTAGTAACCACTAATCTGTTCTCCTTAACTATGTGTTTATCTTCTATGTATGAGTGAAATCATGCAGTATTTGTCTTACTCTGTCTGACTTACTTCACTTAGCATAGTACCCTCAGGGCCCATCCATGTTGTTGCAAATGGCATGATTTTGTCTTTTTTTTTTATGGCTGAGAGGTATTCCATTGTGTGTATATGTATGTATGTATGTATATATCTATATATACACACACCACATCTTCTTTATCCATTCATCCATTGGTGGGCACTTGAGTTGCTTCCACATCTTGGCTATTGTGAATAGATGTTGTGATGAATATAGTGGGGCATAAATCTTTTTGAGTTGTTGATTTCATATTCTTTGGATAAATACCCAGTAGTCGGATAGCTGGATTAATATGGTATTTCTATTTTTAGCTTTTTGAGTAGTCTCCATGCTGTTTTCTATAGTGGCTGCACCAGTTTGCATTCCCATCAGCAGTGTCTGAGGGTTCCCTTTTCTCCACATCCTCTTCAACATTTGTTATGTCTTCTTTTGTTAATTATGGCCATTCTTATGGGTATGAGGTGGTATCTCATTGTAGTTTTAATTTAATTTCCCTAATAATTAATGATATTGAACATCTTTGCATGTGCCTATTGGCCATCTGTATGTCTTCTTTGGAAAAATGTCTGTTCATATCATCTGCCCATTTTTTGATTGGATTGTTCACTTTTTGGTTGTTGAGTTGTGTGAGCTCTTTAGCTTTATATATTTTGGAAATTAACCCCTTATCGGATATATGATTTGCAAGTATTTTCTCCCAGTTGGTGGATTGTCTTTTCATTTTGTTGATGGTTTCCTTTGCTCTGCAGAAGCCTTTTAATCTGATGGAGTCCCATTTGTTTATTTTTTTTGTTTCCCTTGCCTGAGTAGACATGGTATTCAAAAAGATACTAAGACCCATGTCAAAGAGTGTACTACCTATATTTTTTTCGGAGAGTTTTATGGTTTCAGGTCTTAAATTCAAGTCCTTAATTCATTTTGAGTTCATTTTTTGTGTATGGAGTAAGGTAACGGTTTGCTTTCATTCTTTTGCATGTGGCCATCCAGTTTTCCCAAGACCATTTATTGAAAAGACTTTCCTTTCTCCGTTGTATGTTCTTGGCTCCTTTGTCAAAGATTAGCTGTCCATAGATGTGTGGTTTTATTTCTGGGCTCTCAATTCTGTTCCATTGGTCTATGTGTCTGTTTTGGTGCCAGTACCATGCTGTTTTGATTACTGTAGCTTTGTACTATAATTTGAATTCAGGGAGTGTGATACCTCCAACTTCCTTCTTTTTTCTCAGGATCGGTTTGTTTATTGAGGGTCTTTTGTTGTTCTATATATATTTTAGGATTCTTTGTTCTATTTCTGTGAAGAATATCATTGGGATTGCACTGATCTGTAGATTGCTTTAGGTAATAGGGACATTTTAACTATGTTTATTCTTCCAGTCCATGAGCATGGAATATCTTTCCATTGCTTTATGTTTTCTTTGATTTCTTTTGGTAATGTGTTAGAGTTTTATAGTTTTCAGTGTATAGGTCTTTCACCTCCTTGGTTAAGTTTATTCCTAGGTATTTTATTCTTTTTTGTTGCGATTGTAAATGGGATTCTATTCTTGACTTCTCTTTCTGCTAGTTCGTTATTGGTGTATAGAAATGCAACTAATTTTTGTGTGTTGATTTTGTATCCTGCAGCTTTACTGTATTTGTTGATTATTTCTAATAGGTTTTTGGTGGATTCTTTAGGGTTTCCTATGTATAGAATCATGTCTTCTACAAATAATGAGAGTTTCACTTCTTCCTTTCCAATTTGGATCCCTTTTCTTTCTTTTTTTTTTTTTTCCTAATTCCTCTGGCTAAAACTTCCAGTACTTTGTTGAATAAGAGCGGCGAGAGTGAACATCCTTGTCTTGTTCCTGTTCTCAGAGGAATGGCTTTCAGTTTTTCATTGTTGAATATGATGTTGGCTGTGGCTTTGTCATATAGGGCCTTTATTATGTTGAAGTACTTTCCTTCTGTACCCATTTTATTGAGAGTTTTTATTAAAAATGGATGTTTAATCTTATCAAATGCTTTTCCTGCATCTATTGAGATGATCATGTGATTTTTATTCTTCATTTTGTTAATGTGGTGTATCACAGTGATTGGCAGATGTTGAACCATCATCCCTGGAATAAATCCCACTTGATCATGGTGTATGATTCTTTTAATGTATTGTTTTATTATTCGATTTGCCAATATTTTGTTGAGGATTTTTGCATCTATATTCATCAGCAATATTGGCCTGTAATTTTCCTTTTTGTCTTGTTCTTGTCTGGTTTTGGTAACAGGGTATGTTGGCCTCAGAAAATGAGTTAGGAAGTGTCCTGTCCTCTTCAATTTTTTGGAATAGTTTGAGAAGGATAGGAATTAAATCTTCTTTGAGTGTTTGGTAGAATTTGCCGGAGAAGCCATCTGGTCCTGGACTTTTGTTTTTTGGGAGGTTTTTGACTACTGTTTCAATCTCTTGTGATTGGTCTATTCAGATTCTCTGTTTCTTCTTGATTCAGTTTTGAGAGGTTGTATGTTTCTAAGAATTTATCCATTTCTTCTAGGTTATCCAGTTTGTAGGCATTTAGCTTTTCATAGTATTCTCTTATAATCCTTTGTATTTCTGTGATGGCCATTGTAATTTCTCCTTTTTCATTTCTAATTTTATTTGAGTCTTCTCTCTTTTTTTCTTAGTGAGTCTGGATAAGAGTTTGTGAATTTTGTTTATCTTCTCAAAGAACCAGCTCTTAGTTTCATTGATCTTTTCTGTTATTTTTTTAGTCTTTATTTCATTTATTTCTGCTCTGATTTTTATTATTTCCTTCCTTCTACTGACTTTTGGCTTTGTTTGTTCTTCTCTTTCTAATTCTTTTAGGTATAGGGTAAGCTTGTTTATTTGAGATTTTTCTTGTTTGTTGAGGTAGGCCTGTGTTGTTGTAAATTTCCTTCTTAGTATTGCTTTTGCTACATCCTGTAAATTTTGGTGTGTTGTTTTCATTTTCATTTGTCTCTAGGTGTTTGATTTATCCATTGATCCACTGGTTGTTCAGGAGCATGTTGTTTGGTGTCCACATATTTGTGACTTTCCCAGCTTTTTTCTTATAGTTGATTTCTAGTTTTGTAGCATTGTGATCTGAAAAGATGCTTTATATGATTTCAGTTTTCTTAAGTTTATTGAGGCTTGCCTTGTTTCCCAACATATGGTCTATCTTTGAGAATGTTCTATGTGCGCTTGAGAAGAATGTGTATTCTGCTGTTTTTGGATGGCATGTTCTATATGTATCTGTTAAGTCCATCTGGTTTAGTGTTTCATTTAAGGCCACTGTTTCCTTGTTGACTTTTTGTCTGAATGACCTATTCATTGACATCAGTGGAGTGTTAAAGTCCCTTACTACTGTTGTTTTCTGTCACTTTCTTCCTTTAGGTCTGTTAATCTTTGCTTATATACTTTGGGGCTCCTGTGTTAGGTGCATATATATTAATAAGTGTATGTCTTCTTGGTGGAATGTCCCTTTTATCATTATATAATGCCCATCTTTGTCTCTCATTATCTTTTTTATTGTAAAGTCTGCTTTGTCTGATATAAGTGTGACTAAACCTGCTTTCTTTTGCTTGCCATTTGCCTGGAGTATCACCTTCCATCCTTCACTCTGAACCTATATTTGTCTTTAGAGCTGAGATGTGTTTCCTGGAGGCAGCCATATTGTTGGGTCTGCTTTTTAATTCATCTGCCACTCTGTGTCTTTCGATTGGTGAATTCAGTCCGTTTTCATTTAGAGTGATTATTGATATATGAGGGCTTAATATTGCCTTTTTGTCTTTTGTTTCCCAGTTCTGTATTTCTATTGTTTCCTTTCCCTTGTATTTCTGTCAAAAAGCAGCTACTTTCGAAAAATGTTATTTTGAGGAGTGGCCTTGTTTTACATGTTTCTGAATATTTTTAATGCCTGTCTGACTTAATAGAAGTCAGCTAGATTCTCATAAGTGCTTCTACATTCAATCTTTTGCTATAAGTTCTTTTGTTTTAAGAGTCTGAAGAAAATTTAGCCTCACAGAGATACATAGTTTGAAAGGGAAAAATACTTTAGTAGCTTTTTTCAGATAATTATGGACTGTCTTTCATACTAAACAAAACTGGACAAGTGGTAGTTTCTTAAGAAGAGTCTAAGAAGAATCAAACCTTTTGTTGATTTCAGAGGTAATCATCAAAAACATTAAAAAGTTTACATAGTTTGTACTAATGCACAGGACGTTTCTTTTAGATTTGTTAGGTATTTATTTTAAGGAGGAATAGAGATGGGATGGTGTCACTAAGCCCATTGGAAAATGGGGGAGCATTCTCATATTTCCTGAAGTTCATAATTGTTTTTTCAAATATATGTAATAGAGGAATCTGGTGAACTACATGACTCCTCTGTTACCTTGGTAGGAAGTTACCAACTTACACGTTTTGCAGCTGAGGAGAAAAGGCAGCAGCAGTTAGCTAGTGGGACCACAAGACCATCATCTTTGGAGGAAAGAATTCTAAAGAAGGAAAAGGAATGTGATAGTAGCAGCAGTACCTTTTATCTAATAGGGTAGCGAGAAATGCAGGGTCCCCATTATACACACACACACACACACACACACACACACACACACATACACACACATACACACACACACGACTCGGGTTTTGAGGAAGATAAATTACTCTGTAAAAAGAGATGCCAACACGTATAGACTATTTATTATAAATAGTAGTTAAGGATGAGTATTTGACTAACTTGTAATTGAATATCCTAATTTAGATTGATAACTTCCTCTCATTTATGAGTGTTGTGAGCTCCATTAATACAGTGCTTCTTTTTGTCAGTCTGTAGGTATACTGTTAGAGCCATGCAGTGACCACGGTGATAGTGAAGATGGCTATCTTGAGAGGTAAGCATTTTCTCCTGTTGTTGTTAATTAATCATTTTGAGAATTGGAGTCCCTTACGAATTTTGGGATGAAATTTTTAGATGAATCTATCCTTTACAACATACATTTTAGATAATCTAAAAAACCAAGATTCTTGTTTTAATGGTAAGCATAAAACATATTAAATGTCCATAAATATTCAGAGAGGTTGCAGCTTCAGACAGACATTAGTTATAACTTGGAAAACATTTGGAGAGAAGAACACAACCTTCTTGGAGACAGTTTTTTCAGTTGATTTGTAGAACAATTGAGAATTTATTGATATTCTGAATATACCTTTCAGTGAGTTAGTTCATAGTCTTGGAACTATGGATAGTTAACTGAACGACTGTAACATATTTGCTTCAGCAAATACGTATAGGATGTTTTTCTTCCTCTTTGAATTCCTCTTTGGTGTCCCAGTACAGTCTTAGACAGTTGCTTATTTACCTTCTTGGCCAGCAGTAATGGGAGGGGGATACCTGAGGCAATGAGTATTTCAGCCAGATGTAGTCTTCACAGATAGATATTTTATAGATAGTGTCCCTTTGAACAGAAGCTTTCTGTAATAGTTTAAGTCACTGGCTAGGTTTTGGGTCTTGTTACTCTTTTTATGATTCTGGAAGATGTTGCCAAGAAGTATGTTATAATTTTCTTAGGAAAGATGATTTGATATTCTGAAAACACATCAGTAATGAAGTTGCAGACTAGATTGAAAATACTGAGAAATTCCACACAGCATTAGTAATTTGGCTATGGTCTGTTGGCAATGGTAAACTTGCATTAATGCCCTTGTCTCTCTTAATTGTGGGTAGGAAACTTTTTCTCTGAGGGTAAGTAAATTCTTTGGAGCCATGTCTCTGGAGCATCCCCATACTCTGAAGGTCCACAGATTTCCTGCTTACAGCAGTTCCTTGTGCTTCCTTTCAGAAGGCAGGAATGATCCTCTTCCAGCCCAGGGAGTATTGGAGCTATGGGCTGAAGATATAAGATTAACAGCATTAACAGGCATCTCCAGAATGATGACATCTGGATTTGGTAGAACAATAAGGATCCTTTTAGTGAGGACTCAATCTTTTTGGAAAAAGCTCTTTTCTCTTCAACTTGTGTGTAGGTTAGCAAACTTGTTTTTAGATCCAAATTATTTCCTGGTTAGCTGGATTACATTTTGCATGTTTAACACTCGTTTCTCAAATTTAGGTGATTAGCTCTTTTAGTGTGTGAGGTAGAATTTAGCTCATCTCACCATTTGCTCCCACTCTAACCAGAGGAAGGCTTTTGAGCTTGCCAAGGAATTTAGTTTGTTTCTCATTCTCAGCAAGAATAAGGTAATTAGGGATATGAGGAGATGACTGCCATATTTAGATCAAGACCTGTCTTCTGAGTGCACACTCTTTTTATGGCAGGGTTCATAGCACTTGTGTGTATCCTTGTACATTACCACAGTATCTCTGGGGAGAAGAACTTTCCCACAATAGGCATATTGATAACCTACTATGATACTAGATGATCTGACTGGTCAAATAGGTAGAGATCATTTGTGACAGCTTGCTGTAACACTTTCTAAATAGGGATTAGTTTTTCTGGGGGATTAAAAGGTGAATTGAAATTTTTAAAAATGTTCTTTTTACTTGTTATCATTATGTTTTGAGGAAGGAGAGGTTTAGAAGTAGTAACCTTGTTTTGATTGTGATAGAACACAATATTTAAAATATAGAACATAGCTGTACCTTTAAAAATCCTCTTTAAAAGAAAAAACACGTCCCAGAGTGGGGAAGAATAGAGCTATTTGGTTAAAACTCATATTTATTTTACAAAATCTTTTCCATTATACATTCAGTCCTTTTGGTTTCCACTTACTGTAGATTTTATTTTTCCTTTTAAAATGTTCTTTTGAGGGGTGGTTGTCTGGGAGGGTGGTGAGTGTTAACTTAATTTTTCTAAACCTGAAGTGATTCTGTGGATCTTTTCAGTGGTGTGTGATTTTCAGATATAGGGCTCCAAAGAATGGCCTATGTTCTCTTGTCATTTTCTTCTCTCACACTGTAAATGCTAGCTCTGTGGAGAAGAGAGGAATCTAGGTAAGAAATATGCAATGATAGTAACCTATTTGTTCTTAAAAGACTAATTACTTTACTTATATTTTTAGGAAAGAATGTGTGTCATTTGGCAGTGGTAAACTGTCACATTTGATTCTGGTAAGAATTGCTTTTCTTTTCTGGTTCTTAAAAATTCGAGTAGATGTAATCTACCAATTATTATGTTAGGTTGAATAGGTTTAAAGGAAATTTAAATAGAGATACTCTTACCAAGTGTTTTACAATTGGGCAGCAATTTAATTTGCCATTTTTGGTTACAAGAAGCTTGGTTATCAAAACACTTTCCTGAATTTGGGATCCAAACTTTGTCTCCCAATAAGATATATTATAAAATTGCAAATTTATGTTTGAAAATAGTTTGGATGGTAGGAATGGGACAGTTGACTGTACAGGCTTAATAAACTAGTGAAGCAGAAGGATATATGCTGGTTATCTTTAAGCTGGGTGTGAAAAACTTCATGGTTGTGAAATGTATTTTTTATTTTAAAATACAGGAGTCTAGTAGCAAGATATGTGATTTGAATGCCAACACTGAATCAGAAGTGCCAGGAGCTCAAAGTGTTGGTGTTCAAGGGGAAGCAGCATGTGTCCAAATTCCACATTTAGATCTGAAGAATGTTTCTGATGGTGATAAATGGGAAGGTAATTTTACCCATACGCATTATTTCCCTGATAGTGTTATTTGTAACTGAAATTACCCAAAGCAGTAATGAGATTACTGCCCTTTTCTGGATAACATTTTTCATTTCAATTTTTCTGTTCTCTTTTTCATATAGGAAGAGCTAGTGAGTGCTTTTATTCAAATGCACTGATGAGATTATGGGGCAACTATCTTGTATGAACTAGAAGTTATTATTTGATACATTAGCTTTAAAGATGGATGTTAGATCTGATTAAAAAAATAAAACCACCCAGGATAGGCTTTTGTTAGTTGTTAAACCAGGTGCTATTGCCCAGTCTTTGAAAGTCCACTATGTTGGGGCTTGGGGGTCTCAGCACTTCTAAACAGAGGGCTTATATATAGCTACCTTTTCTTTATGATCTTCAGGAATACTTTTTTTTTTTAATGATCTTCAGTGGCATTTCTAAGCAAATATTGCCCCATATCCTTGTATCTCTGTATTAGGTTATGAAGATATGCAAGTAGGGTCCTAACAATGTTTACAAAGGAGAGAAGTTTAAATTTAAATTTTAAAAGCAAGCCACACGGAAATAAGTCTTTGTCAAAACTCAGCAAATGTATACTTCAGACTTGCATTTCATTGTATATAGGTTTTTCTTTTTTTTATCAAAAGGAGCAAAAACTAAATAAATATTGAGCTCCAGTGAGTGATTTGCATGCTGAAGTGTTTATGGGGAAGTATATTGATATGTCCAGTTCGCTTTGAAATCCATGTAAAAATAAGATGGCTAATGGAATGGATAAATGTTACAAAGCAAGTATAGTAAAATGTTAATGGTAGAATATAGGTGATTGGTACATAAAACGTTCACTGTAAAATTCTTTCAACTTTGCTGTATATTTGTAAACTTTCAAATAAAATATTGGCAGTGGGGGATGCAAGCAATAAATTTGGATCCAGGAGTCCTTTTGGATCATACACCTTCCTAGCTAAGGAGACAATGAGACAACTCAGGAGTCTTAAACAAAGTTACGTATTTGTTTACTTGGATGAAGATCCCTTGGTTATCTCACCTTTGGCGAGTTAGCTGATGATGTACAGTGGCAATAACAAGAGTAATTGCAATACCAGTACCACGGACTCCTCTTGCTACCTCAAGTCCACTCACCTGATCACAGTTGGAGTGTTTTTATTTATTTGTTTTTAAGGTATAGCCAATTTTTAAAAAGCCCCAACGGAGTCATTGTCTGTGCCAATCTTTACTGCTGTCTCTCCGCCCACTCCTTTTTTTTTGGTCTAGATGTTTGGCATGCCCAGTGGCATATTATGTGTCTTAACTTACACTAAATCAGGAAATTGTCTTTCATTTGCTTTGTTTTGGGTTATTCAAGACGTTTGGAATTTATGAAGATGCGTCCCAGAGTTAGGGGATATTTTAGCATCCTGGTGGCAGTGAAGATCAAATGTCCCCTTTAGTTAATTATCCTGGCATAGTCACTGAAAAGGAGTGGTGGTCAACAGAGCATTCCAGGAGGCACAGTGGGAAAGGAGTCTCTGAAAGATAAGGCTGGGATTCTGACAAAGGACTTAAACTTCTTCCTCTTGGAAGATGCAGATAAGTAGCCCTGTGCAATCTTGGGCCTAGAGTCCTGATCCTACATGTTAAACATAGAAGAGGAGTTGTTTTCCGTTGTCTGAGGAGATGCGACATTCTCTGTCTAGCTTCAGTGTTCGGGAGGCTTCCCCAAAGAGAATCTAATGCTGGGCTCTCTTTTGTTTCCCTGTCAGAATCTACCCCTTACAGCTTGTGATAGGGAAAGGAGGTAACTATGGACTACTTGATCCTGATTTTCAGCACCTTATCTGCCCTGTTATCCACCTAGCTCAGCAGCTGTGACAAGTCCATGTAGGCCTCCTGCTGACTCTTCCAGGAATAGGAGTCAGTGATTTTCTGAGAGCCACGGTAGTAGACATCTGAGTGAACTTCTCAGCCACAAACCCTGCGTGTGCTTGGGAGAGTGGCTGTTAGCAGACCGTGTTGTTCCTTCCAACTTTGCTACAAGTATAAAGACTGATTTTCTACAACTAGCAGTTAGGATATTCTAAATAAAAGTTTTCCTTAAGAGACCAAATTACTTTAGACCCTGGATAATTTGGAATCAGAGATATACTTTGTTTGATGTGGCTCTTAATAGAGAAGTAGGGTGACTCCAAAAAGAGGACCACCTTACTCTTCCTAAGTATATGGGTTTTGTTTTTTTTGAATTGCTGAAAGGATAGTCAGGAAACTGCAGTTAGCAAGCAGGTAGCACATGTCTACCACCAGAATGAATTTGTAGCAGCCTTTTAAGTCTTGGCTTTTAATGGAAGTGGACAACATCTTTCCTTCAGATTCTTTCCTTTAACTCTTGAAAGAAATACACTAGGATCTTTTCAAAGAGTAAACTAAGGGAGATATTTATCTGTCAAATCCATTATACTGAAAAGCTTCAAACAGTACCTGATTAAGAGTTTCCATTTCTTCAGTTTTATGTTTGAGTTTTAATAAAACAGCACTACTTTGATTTTTTGCCTTGCTTGCTGAAATGGAAATGTATGTTTGTGTTTGTTTTTAAAGTTTGGTTAGTAGTAATTGCTTTGAATAAAGTTTTTGAGCAGAATGACTAAACTGGTTTTAGGGAAATGTTTTTGGTATCTTTGGCTTTGTGTTAGTTATGTGTATGGTTTGTTCTGACTGTGCTGTGTGTTCACTTTAGTATTTTTTGCCATTTTTTCCATTTTATTAGCGTCATGCCCTATCACTTTTCCCCTCATTGATTTCAAAACAATGCATCTGCAGAGAGATGGGGAGGGTAAGTATGGTTCACCATAGTTTAGTTTTTTTGCCTTTTTATGGTTCACTTTGTTTGCCTTTTTATTAGCCCTTCTCCTGCTGTCCCCATATATTAGGAAAACTGTTTTGGGTTAAAAATGATACCCAGAAAAAACTGTTTTTGTTACCTCTCTCTTTTCTTAACATAGGAGATTTCTCATAAAATGTTTATTACCAGTTACTTATTGCTGGGAAGCAGGTACAAGGGTTGCTTTGAAAATCACTTTATCGTTGGGTTTATAGTGGGATTGCACGCTTTGTACCCAGTTTTTAGTTATCAGATTGATCTGGGCTTTAAAAACTAACTAAATTATGTTCTTATTACCCTGAAAAAAATTCAGTGCTTTAAATTGCTAATGCATAAAGTTAAACTAAATTACTAAAGTAGCAATCTTTAGCTATAGTGTGAATAAAAAACATCATTCTTGATTTTTGACACTGTCAAGCCATCTTTGCATCCAAAAATACTTAAAAAACTTATTTTTGCTAGTCTTGATAGTCATAGCATCAAAGTTTTAAATTGTAGTTATAAAGTTAATGTATAGATGGAAAAGTTTTACCCCTCTTCCTGGACTCCAGCGATACTTGAAGTTATTTTGTTTTTGGAGTATATTTGTGGATTGTGTGTTTATCTGTATGTGTTCTGTATGTAATCAAACCTTATATGTGTGGAGATATCAAATATATCAACATAGTTTCATTTGAGAACATACAAGATAACGCCAATAAAATAGATGTACGTAAGAAGGACTAGTGTGGCCAGCCCTCGTGGCCTAGTGGTTAAGTTCAATGCATTCTGCTTTGCCAGCCCAGGTTCAGTTCCTGGGTGTGGGCCTATACCACTCATCTATCAGTGGCCATGCTGTGGTGGCGGCTCACATACAAAAAGAGGAAGATTGGTAGCAGATGTTAACTCAGGGTGAATCTTCCTCAGCAGGAGAAAAAAAAAAAGACTAGTACTATTACATTTTGTCTTGATAGTACTGTTGGGTGTTTAATTATTAAAATATATATTATACACAGGAGTCCTGTAACAGAAAATAACCACCACAGTTTAATGTTAGAGACCAGGTGCTGTCAGGTGAGTTAGCTGCTCATTTGGAAATGTTATAATTCTTTTAGATTCTAGAGAACTCCATTTGGTGAGTGTTCTGTATAGCATGGGGTATAGCTTCCACTTGTTCTTAACATAGCCCCTTGACAGTGAGGGATAATTTATCCACCTGGCAGCATTTGGCTAAGTTAAATTCCCAGCTAAGGACTATTGAGTGTTTATTGTTTCTAAGTGAAGATTTTCCCCTACTTGAAAAATAACATTTAATATAATTTTAAAGAGCTTGACAGTGTTCTTTCTTGCTTTGTGACTGAGTTCAGAAATTTAACGTATAACTCCTTATGTGAAAATAGAACCCTGGGCTAAAAAATGAAGCTCAGACAATTTTAAACTATAGTAGGCTTTATGAAGATCCTAGTATCCCTTTTTTTTTAAAAAAAAAATATGTAATATATATTATCTGTTCCACTACATAATGACAAGATTTAAAGACCATCTAGCTGATATTGTGTGACTTTTTTTCCGTCTGGAACCAAGAGACCCATGGTACTATGCTTTGTGTTTGTTTGCAGAGCCATTTCCTGCTTTTAAGTCTTGGCAGGAAGACTCTGAGTCTGGAGAAGCTCAGCTCTCTCCACAAGCTGGAAGAATGAATCATCACCCCCTAGAAGAGGACTGTCCTCCAATATTATCACACCGTAGCTTAGATTTTGGGCAAAGCCAGCGTTTCCTACATGATCCAGAAATGCTGGAATCCTCATCTAAAGCACTTTCTTTTGCTAGGTATGTAATTTTTATGTACTTATGAGAAGTGATTCCTATTATGTACCCAGGTCCTTTAAGAGATTGTGTCCTGTAGATCTGCAGCTCAAAGCTTTCTCCTCTATTTCCTGAAGCATGTTTTTGTAATTTTTTATTTTTTGGGCCCCTAAATTCTGCATTCAGTGAGGTGCAGTGTTGGGGATTTGCTCCCTAAAAGACATTTCCTCACCATGTATTTATTCATTTATTCATTCATGACTGAAATCCGGAACTCTGGAAGGGAAGCAGCAGGTGGAGCTCACCAGTCCCTGATGCTTTTATTGTTAAAACTTTAAATTAAATTTATTGACTGTCAAACCTTTCCTTTGCGGTTTGAACATCTAAAGAGCTCTGAGCTGCTAGATATCTTTGTTTCTTTTCTGCCTTTTCCCAAACAACTTTTGAATGATTCCAGATTGTTTTTATCACGACTTGTGTTAGCTAATTCTGTGGTTTGTGAAGCAATAGTGTAAGTTCCTTTTTACTACCTGTCCTTTAGTGTTTGGGACTTTTGGTAATAATATCATGTTATATCAGGGCAGTAAGAGATATAGTATTGATAACTTGAAAATTTAACTAACACACAGTGTTTGCCTCTTGTTTTAATTCAGGATTCGAAGATCATCCTTTAGTTCAAAAGATGAAAAAAGAGAAGACAGAACACCATATCAATTGGTCAAGAAACTTCAGAAAAAAATCAGACAATTCGAGGAACAGTTTGAAAGGGAAAGAAATAGCAAAGTAAGTTTGCAGCATTGCCCAGCGTGAGGTGGATCTGTTAGAACTGTGAAGAGGTCCTTTGGAGAGCATTAGTCCATCTCTTTCCTGGGAGCGATAAGGAATCTGAGATGCCCAGAGAAACAGTGATCGTATGGGTCTGAGATTGTGTAGATCCATAGCCTCCTGATTTCCAGGCCAGTATTCTTGCCATTGCACTACTGCATCTTTACACTTCCATTGTAAAACAGCTTGTAGAATTTTTAAAGCAAGTACTTTACATTGACAAATGATGTTAATTCTGTTTCTGCTCCCTCAAAACCTGCAAGTACAAGGGTGTGGGGAAAAGAGAGAGAGATTTAATAATTAGAACATGTAACGTGGAAAGAGTCCTATACTTGGAGTCAGAAGACTCATCTTCAGATATGGCTTCAGCCAGTTGCTAGAGCCTGCTCTGAGAGCCTTACTTAATATCCTGCTCTATCTACTTAAAATAAGGTAAGATGAAATGAAGATCAAGTGAAATCTCTGCTGTAGGAGTTGTAAATATTATTTAGGAATAAATTAATAACAATTGCTTACCACAAAGGTGTCAGTGATTCTGTTCCTTAATTTCTCAGCCCTCGTACAGTGATATTGCAGCCAATCCAAAGGTATTAAAATGGATGACAGAGCTTACCAAACTGCGGAAGCAAATTAAAGGTATAGAATGTGCCATTTTTGTAATGTATTTGTGTTAAAAAATATTCTTTATAATAATGTCCTTGAGAATTATAGTTATAATTTTTGATAGTTGTAAAAAAAAAGTTTCCTTTTGTTCTTTCTTAGTTATGGTCCAGGTTGCGGTACTGTATTATATTCTTCCAAATGTCTTTCCTGTGTTTTTATTAGTAATACTCTTTTGAAAGATGCCCTAGATTGTATATTAATAGGTGATAAAAGTTTATCTGAAATATATTTAATATATTAAGCAGTTTTCATTTTTGATAGGTATTTCATCTAAGACTAAGAATATCTGATCATAATGAACTATTTATATTACAAAGACTAAATTATAAGTGTTCTTGAATCAAAACCCAGGTCTCGTGTTACTGTCAGCCCAGTACAGCAGTTGCTAAGGCATATCTACCTTGTGAGTGTTTAGTGAGCATGCTTTGTAATAACTATTGATAACGTAAAAAATTATCTTTACCAAGTACTGTGGATTTATAATCTGGAGCATCACATTCTGGTTTATTCATTTGAATTTATTCAACAAATTTTTAGTATCTTTAAGTACCAAGTACTTGTAGACATCTGAGACTGTAACAGTGAACAAGAAGACAGTGTCCCTATTGTCACTGAGTTGATAATCTGTGGTTAAGATAAGGTCTTTTACCTCTTCTTTAGAATTTTCCCCTACAATTCTGTTAAGCATTTTCTTCTTTAATGCCAGTTTCTAGCCATTGGTGAAAAGCATTACCTTGTGTGTATTACTAGTGGGTGTTATTAAATTGACTAGCAGTAGGCTGATTTCCCAATTTTCTCCCACTCTTACTGTCCTACAGTCCATTCTCTACATAGCAGCCAGAATTATCTTTTAAAAAACTATGTTACTATCTTTTTCAAAGCCCTTCCGTGAGCTTCTCTTTCCACTTAGAATAAAGTCCAAACTCCCTATCATGGCTTTCAAGGCCTTGCATACTCTGCCCTTAGCCCATTTTAATCATTTTCTTCTCATTTTCTATTCCTTAAACATGCTACGCTTTAGGGCCTTTGCACGAGCTCTTGCCTCACTGGGGAGTAATGCTCTTCTCCTAAATCCCCTAAATCTTTTATGCTAGGTTAACTCCTTATTCCTTGTTACGTCACCATCTCAGAAAGGCCACCTTTGTCAGTCCCATCCAACGTAGTTGCTCTTCCACAAAGCATGTTCCTTCTAGCACTGTGACACCATCCTATTTTATCTTCTTTATAGCACTTAGCACTCTTTGAAATTATTTTATGAATCTGATTGCTTGTGTTTGTTTTTACTTTTCTGAATATATGCTCCATGAAAACAGGGACCATGTTTGTTTGTTTACTACTGTGTCTCCAGTGTTTGACTTTATAGTAGGCATTCTATGAATATTGGTTGAAAGAATGAATATCAGAGGTCTCTTGCATATATATATATATATATATATATATATATATGTAAAATATATAAAATTTAAGTTTAAATATTTCATGTGATCTTGAAATATCTGAGCCTGTGTGCTCTTAATACGTGCTTTCCTGTTGTATAGTATATCTTGCTTACTCTTTTGACCTAGTTGCATTGTAACTAAAATCAATGTTACTGATCTGTCCTCTTGGTTCTGAAATGTAGATGCAAAACACAAAACCTCTGATGGAGAATTTGTACCTCAGACGCGTCCACGTAGTAACACTCTTCCAAAAAGCTTTGGCTCTTCTCTAGACCATGAAGATGAAGAGAATGAAGATGAATCCAGGGTCATTCAGAAGGAGAAGAAGCCATCCAAGGAAGCAACACTTGAACTTATTCTGAAAAGACTGAAAGAAAAACGGGTTGAGAGATGTCTTCCAGAAGATATCAAAGTAATTTTGGGGTTGTTATTTTTGCCCAGACTAGCTTTTAGAGTCTCTGAAACCAAATAACTACACAATGGCATAGAGATGTCTAGGTAGTCTGACTGGCCTGAGTCTGTTCCCCAAACTTGCAGATATAGAAACATGTTTTTATCAGCATGCCAGAAGTGCTCCATCATTCAGGGACTGAATAATAAAACTAAAAGACTAGAATGCCAATCTCTTCGTTTGTTTTGGAGGCACTTGGCAAGATGAATATGTAAAGAACATGAAACATACCTGAATTTGAATCCTCGCCTTGTATCTTAATAGTTATATGTATTGAGCTCTTAGCTTCTGCCAGGCCCTGACTGGTTATATTATGTGCATTCTGCCACTGAGTCCTGTCAATAGCTCTCACTTACATGGATGTGATTATGTCTATTAAAATACTAACATAGTATAGTTGTTATTGAGGATTAAATGAATGAATTCTTTTTGAAGAACTGTCACTCAGTAAAGCCATGCCTAGGGCAGTCCTGGTCAAACCATTTGGCAACCCAAATCATGTATCAGATGAGTTTTGCTGGGAGAATACAGAGGTGGATGGTCTCAGGTGAACTTTTGTCCAGGCAGTGATGAGTCCTGATGTGCATTCCTATCCTGACAACAGAGTACACCTCTCTTACCATCTAAATAGAGTCTTACTCTCCTTTGAGCAGAGCTGGATTAGAAATTCTAATTCCTCCACTCCCCAATTTATCTTGTTTTTTTTTTTATTTGATGTTAGACCAACCTCCTGTCCTCCCCTTTTCCTATAAATGATTTTGATTGAATTAGCTTTATTCAGATTCATTATCCTAGGTTTAAGGTTCAGGCTTAAGGCTGAAATCACAATGTTTTACAGAGTCTACACCCAGCTATCCTCTACTGAACATACGTAAATAAAGTGATATTGTTAAAGGAAGATACTATTCATTGAATTTTTTTTTTTTTACCTCTAATTTCACTCTGGTGAGAAACAAGGTAGTATTGTCTAGTCCTGGGAATAAATAGAGAGTTCATTTGGTCTAGTGTTATAGGGTAATCTGTGGAACATTAGTTCATTGGGATGTTAAAAAGTGGTCCTATGGAACAAAGTGGGGAAGGTTCTATGGGCACATAAATTTGGGGTGTCCTGCCTACTCTATCCTTTAGAGTACTAAAAGGTATGAGACAAGTCTTGCAGTGTAAAGACACTGTCAGATGAAGGGAAACTGAGGTCATAGAGTAGAAGTCTAAAGTCACATATTGACACTGTTGAGCTTTTTCCAGGGTCTTTCTACTATACTTCTGCTAGACTTTCTTAATAGTTTAGGAGAAATATTGGATTATAAGACCTGTGCTGTGTATGCATGTGTGTGTGTGTCTGTCCACACACACAAAACTTCAGTTATAATGTCAATAAAAGACCATGTGCAAAATTAAATAAAATAATAGGCATTTATCTATGCTTATTGTGTGCTAGGTAGGCGCTATTGTAAATGATTGTACAACATAAATTAACTCATTTAGTCCTTGTTAGAGCCCTATGAGGTAGAGTGAAGTATCCCCATTTTACAGATTAGGATATTGAACAAAAAAGAGGTTAAGTAACTCACCCAAGGTCGCTAAGCCAGTATTCACAACTTGTTCAGATAAAATATAAATCAAGCCACCAAAGGGGATTGGTACCTACTTATTAGAAAACCAGCTTCTACAGGAGACTGAAAAATATTACTTGCAAATCTGTAAGCAACCTATGTATTCTTAGCTTAGGCTAGAATGGTGATGGGCTGCCCTTTCAACCTAATTATTTACATTGTAGGGGTGAGGAGAATAATGATGGTGCCAATAGAAGTTTTTTTTTTTTTTTTTTTTTTAATTCTAGAAAATGACAAAAGATCATTTGGTAGAAGAGAAAACTTCTCTCCAGAAAAGTCTTCTTTACTATGAAAGTCAACATGGAAGGCCGGTAATGTCTCTCTTGCTAAAAAAGATTTGATTTTCTATCTTAAAAAAGAGCATGGATCACTTTTGTAGCCTACAGTCTTCAGAGCTGTTTTATAGAGCATTGTGTCCTACATTTTGGAGATTGCCTGCTTATTTAAAATGGCTTTTTAAAAATTGGAGGGAAAGTCATTGCTTACTGTTTTGGACATTTTAGATTTCTGATGACTAGGTAATTTCCATTTTTCTTGCTTCAGGTGACCAGGGAAGAAAGGCACATTGTTAAACCTCTCTATGATAGATATAGACTTGTAAAACAGATGCTGACAAGAGCTAGCATCACTCCTGTCCTTGTAAGTAAAACACACAAATATTTATCTAGTTCCTTTTACCAAGATCTACCCTTTAAAAGAAAATTATTATGGTGGTACATTGGAGAGATAAACAGCCAAGGTAGCAAGAATTGTATATGTAAGGTGAGGTTACTCCTTTTAAAAGAATAGGAAAGTAATAGTAAGTGCCTACTACTGTCTCCCAGGCTGTTTTGTTTTGTTTTGGTTTTTTTGCTGAGGAAGAATCGCCCTGAGCTAACTTCTGTGCCAGTCTTCCTCTATTTTGCATGTGGGTGGTCGCCACAGCATGGCCACCACTCAGAGGTGTAGGTCTGCACCTGGGAACTGAACCTGGGCCGTTGAAGCAGACAGCACCAAACTTAACCACTAGGCCATGGGGCTGGCCTGTCCCAGGCATTTTTGTAAGCATTTTTATGTATGATTATGTCATTAAATTCTGACAAGTTAAGTCACAACACATAGCAGATGATAGCCTCATTTCACAGTTGATGAAACTGAGGCTCAGGAGTGATGTACCCAGGGTCACCTACTTTGTGGAATTAAAAAACTCATATTTCAGACCCTCACCTAGTTTCTTTCCGTTTAAATTCACATCTTTGAAAAATATATCAGTTTTGTGATGGCTGTCACTATGGTGTGCTCTTAATTGCACAATACTATAAACTGATTTTTTTTCAAGTTCATTTTTAATGAAAGAATCTATTAAAATAATGCTTATTCATATTGGTGTACATTTTTAGAGAAAAATGGAGACTCTATACTTAGGTGCAAGTTAAGTACTTTCCCCAAATTAACCATTAGATAGTATGGCTCTAGATTTCTCTGAGGCTCAAATAGAAAACAGAATGTAGCCCATTCTGCATCATCCTAGGAATTAATTCACTGGAGCTTATGGTTTGGTTAGGCTTCCAGGCCATTTCTGTGTCAGCAGCCACTTGCATAGGGGTTTCCTGCAGGCTCTGTCTGCCTCACTGCTCGTTATTACAAGGTTCACATTGGCCTTCAGAGCTCTTTCTAGTCAGCCCTCAGACAAATGGATTATGTTTTAATTGGCCATTTTTTCAGTTGGTCCTCTCAACACTGTCTTGTTTAATCAGTTTTCTTTAAACAAGGAATCCTGTATGGGTTATTCTTTACACATAAGACAGTTTATTTAATACAGATTTTATCCTTTGATTAGAAGGTATTTTTGTGTGTCACTGACATTTTCACAATTCCATAGTAGTATAAATAGTCTTTGAATTTCTTTGTGAAAGCGATTTTAGAATTCTACAGGTTTATGTTTAAAAACTGAGTCTATAGGAAGCATTTGTAGATCTTATGGACTCCTAGATGTGATTATCATAAAGAGAAATTTGAAGTCTGAAAGTTAAGCCAAGACAATTCAATAGGAAAGAATAGTGTTTTCAACAAATGGTGCTGGGACGACTGGATATCTACATGCAAAAAAAGGATGAATTTAGACCCTTACCCCACACAAAATTTAACTCAAAATGGATCATAGACCTAAATGTAAGAGCTAAAACTATAAAACTCTCAGGAAATAGAAGAATAAACCTTTGTGACTTTGGACTAGGCAATGTTTTCTTGGCTGTGACACCAAAAACACAGTGACAAAAGAAAAAATAAATTGGACTTTATCAAAATTAAGAAATTTTATGCATGAAAGGACACTTAAGAAAGTGAAAAGACAACCCACAGGATGGGAGAAAATGTTTGCAAATCATATGTCTGATAAGGACTTGTATCCAGGATATATAACAAATGATTACAATCTAATAATAAAAAGATGAATAACCCTATTGAAAAATGGGCAAAGAATTTGAATAGACATTTCTGTAGAGAAGATATATAAATAGCCATTAAGCACATGAAAAGATGTTCAGTATCATTAGTCATTAGGAAATGCAAATGAAAACCACATTCAGATACCACTTTATACCTAGTAGTATGTCTATAATCAAAAAGACAGATAACAACAGTGTTGGTGAGGACGTGGAGAAATTGGAACCCTACACACTGCTGCTGGGAATGTAAAATGGTGTAGCCACTTTGAAAAACAGGTTGGCACTTCCTTGAAACATTAAACATAGAGTCACCATATCACCCAGCAATTCTCCCAGGGATGCCCAAGAGAATTGAAAGTGTATGTCTACACAGAAACTTGTACACAAATGTTCATAGCACCATTACTCATAATAGCCAAAATGTAGATACAACCCAACTGTCCAGCAACTGATGGATAAACAGAATGTGGTATATCCATATAATGGAATATTATTCAGCCATAACAAAGAGTGAAGTACTGATACGTGCTACAACATGGATGAACCTTGAAAACATGCTAAGTGAAAGAGGCCAAACACAAAAGGCCACATACTGTATGATTCCATTTATATGAAATATCTAGAATAGGCTAGCCCATAGAGATAGAAAGTAGATAGATTAGTGTTTGCAGAGGGCTAGGGTGAGAGGGCAAATGAGTAATAGCTAATGAATACAGGATTTCTTTTTGGGGTGATAAAATTTTTGGAATTAGGTAGCAGTGATGGTTGCACAACTGTGTGATTATACTAAATACCACTAATTGTACGCTTTAAAGAGTGAATTTTGTGGTATGTGAATTACATTTCAGTGAAGCTTTTTCTTTTCTTTTTCTTTTTTTTGGTGAGGAAGATTGGCCCTGATCTAACATTTGTTGCCAATCTTCCTCTTTTTGCTTGAGGAAGATGTGCCCTGAGTTAACATTGTGCCAGTCTTCCTCCATTTGTTTGTATGTGGGATACTGCCACAGCATGGCTTGACAAGTCGTGTGTAGGTCCACACCCAGGATCTGAACCCGCAAAGCCTGGGCCACTGAAGCAGAGCATGCGAACTTAACCACCATGCCACTGGGTTGGCCCCCAAAGCTCTGTTTTTTGTTTTTTTGTTCCCTCATTTTATTTTATTTTTTATTAAGATTATGATAGATTACAACCTTGTGAGATTTCAGTTGTACATTATTGTTAGTCATGTTGTGGGTACACCACTTCACCCTTTGTGCCCTCCCCCCACCACCCCCCCCCCCTTTTCCCTGGTAACCACCGATCAGTTCTCCTTGTCTATATGTTAACTTCCACCTATAAGTGAAGTCATATAGAGTTTGTCTTTCTCTGTCTGGCTTTTTTCGCTTAACATAATACCCTCAAGGGCCATCCATGTTGATGTGAATGGAACAATTTGGTCCTTTTTTATGGCTGAGTAGTATTCCATTGTGTATATATACCATATCTTCTTTATCCATTCATCAGTTTCTGGGCATTTAGGTTGGTTCCATGTCTTGGCTATTGTAAATAATGCTGCGATGAACATAGGGGTGCATGGGACTCTTGGGATTGTGGATTTCAGGTTCTTAGGATAGATACCCAGTAGTGGGATGGCTGGGTCATAGGGTATTTCTATTTTTAACTTTTTGAGAAATCTCCATACTGTTTTCCATAGTGGCTGCACTAGTTTGCATTCCCACCAACAGTGTATGAGGGTTCCTTTTTCTCCACAACCTCTCCAACATTTGTCACTCTTGGTTTTGGATATTTTTGCCAATCTAACGGGTGTAAGGTGATATCTTAGTGTAGTTTTGATTTGCATTTCCCTGATGATTAGTGATGATGAGCATCTTTTCATGTGTCTATTGGCCATCCTTATATCTTCTTTGGAGAAATGTCTGTTCATGTCCTCTGCCCATTTTTTGATCGGGTTGTTTGTTTTTTTGTTGTTAAGCTGTGTGAGTTCTTTGTATATTATGGAGATTAATCCTTTGTCGGATAAGTAGCTTGTAAATATTTTTTCCCAATTAGTGGGCTGTTTTTTTGTTTCAATCCTGTTTTCCCTTGCCTTGAAGAAACTCTTTAGTCTGATGAAGTCCCATTTGTTTATTCTTTCTATTGTTTCCCTCATCTGAGGAGTTATAGTGTCCGAAAAGATTCTTTTGAAACTGATGTCAAAGAGTGTACTGCCTATATTCTCTTCTAGAAAACTTATTGTTTCAGGCCTAATATTTAGGTCTTTGATCCATTTTGAGTTTATTTTTGTGAATGGTGAAAAAGAATGGTCAATGTTCATTCTTTTACATGTGGCTGTCCAGTTTTCCCAGCACCATTTGTTGAAGAGACTTTCTTTTCTCCATTGTAGGCCTGCAGCTCCTTTGTCAAAGATTAGCTGTCCATAGATGTGTGGTTTTATTTCTGGGCTTTCAATTCTGTTCCACTGATCTGTGCACCTGTTTTTGTATCAGTACCATGCTGTTTTGATCACTGTAGCTTTGTAGTATGTTTTGAAATCGGGGATTGTGATGCCTCCGGCTTTGTTTTTCTTACTCAGGATTGCTTTAGCAATTCGGGGTCTTTTGTTGCCCCATATGAATTTTAGGATTCTTTGTTCAATTTCTGTAAAGAATGTCATTGGGATTCTGATTGGGATAGCGTTGAACCTGTAGATTGCTTTAGGTAGTATGGACATTTTAACTATGTTTATTCTTCCAATCCATGTGCATGGAATGTCTTTCCATCTCTTTATGTCATCATCAATTTCTTTCAAGAAAGTCTTGTAGTTTTCATTGTATAAATCTTTCACTTCCTTGGTTAAATTTATCCCAAGGTATTTTATTCTTTTCATTGCGATTGTGAACGGGATTGAGTTCTTGAGTTCTTTTTCTGTTAGTTCATTGTTAGTGTATAGAAATGCTACTGATTTATGTATGTTGATTTTATACCCTGCAACTTTGCTATAGCTGTTGATTGTTTCTAATAGTTTTCCTAAGGATTCTTTGGGGTTTTCTATATATAAGATGATGTCGTCTGCAAACAGCAAGAGTTTTACTTCTTCATTGCCTATTTGGATTCCTTTTATTTCTTTTTCCTGCCGAATTGCTCTGGCCAACACCTCCAGTACTATGTTGAATAGGAGTGGTGAAAGTGGGCACCCTTGTCTTGTTCCTGTTCTCAGAGGGATGGCTTTCAGTTTTTGTCCATTGAGTATGATGTTGGCTGTGGGTTTGTCATATATGGCCTTTATTATGTTGAGGTACTTTCCTTCTATACCCATTTTATTGAGGGTTTTTATTATAAATGGATGTTGGATCTTGTCGAATGCTTTCTCTGCATCTATTGAGATGATCATGTGGTTTTTGTTTCTCATTTTGTTAATGTAGTGTATCACGTTGATTGACTTGCGGATGTTGAACCATCCCTGTGTCCCTGGTATAAATCCCACTTGATCATGGTGTATAATCTTTTTGATGTATTGCTGTATTCGGTTTGCCAGAATTTTGTTGAGGATTTTTGCATCTATGTTCATCAGTGATATCGGCCTGTAGTTCTCCTTTTTTGTGTTGTCCTTGTCAGGTTTGGGGATCAGAGTGATGTTGGCTTCATAGAATGTGTTAGGGAGTGCTCCATCTTCCTCAATTTTCTGGAATAGTTTGAGAAGGATAGGTATTAAATCTTCTTTGAATGTTTGGTAGAATTCTCCAGAGAAGCTGTCTGGTCCTGGACTCTTATTTTTGGGGAGGTTTCTGGTTACTGTTTCTATTTCTTTACTTGTGATTGGCCTATTCAGATTCTCCATTTCTTCCTGGTTCAGTTTGGGGAAGTTGTAAGAGTCTAGGAATTTGTCCATTTCTTCTAGGTTGTTCAATTTGTTGGCATATAGTTTTTCATAGTATTCTCTTATGATCCCTTGTATTTCTTTGGTATCTGTTGTGATTTCACCTCTCTCATTCCCAATTTTATTTATTTGAGATTTCTCTCTTCTTTTCTTAGTGAGTCTGGCTAAGGATTTGTCGATTTTGTTAATTTTTTCGAAGAACCAACTCTTTGTTTCATTGATCCTTTCTACTGTCTTTTTTGTATCAATATCGTTTATTTCTGCTCTAATTTTTATTATTTCCCTCCTTCTACTGACTTTGGGCTTTGTTTGTTCTTCTTTTTCTAATTCTGTTAGGTGTCGTTTGAGGTTGCTTATGTGAGCTTTTTCTTGTTTAGTGAGGTGAGCCTGTATTGCAATGAATTTCCCTCTTAGGACTGCCTTTGCTGCATCCCAAATGATTTGGTATGACGTGTTCTCATTTTCATTTGTCTCCAGATAATATTTGATTTCTTCTTTAATTTCTTCTATAATCCATTGTTTGTTCAGTAGTGTGTTGTTTAGTCTCCACATTTTTGCACCTTTCTCTGCTTTATTCTTGTAGTTGATTTCTAGTTTCATAGCATTATGATCAGAAAAGATGCTTGATATTATTTCAGTTCTCTTGTATTTATTGATGCTTGCTTTGTTTCCCAAAATATGGTCTATCCTTGAGAATGTTCCATGCGCACTTGAGAATAATGTGTAACCTGCTGTTTTTGGATGAAGTGTTCTATATATATCTATTAAGTCCATCTGGGCTAATTTTTCATTTAGTTCTATAATTTCCTTGTTGATTTTCTGTCTGGATGTTCTATCCATTGGTGTTAATGGGGTGTTGAGGTCCCATACTATTATTGTGTTGTTGTTGATGTCTTCTTTTAGTTCTGTTAAGAGTTGCTTTACAAATTTTGGTGCTCCTGTGTTGGGTGCGTATATATTTATAAGTGTTATGTCTTCTTGGTGGAGAGTCCCTTTTATCATTATATACTGTCCCTCTTTGTCTTTCTTTATCTGTTTTGCTTTGAAGTCTACTTTGTCTGATATTAGTATAGCAACACCTGCTTTCTTTTGTTCATTCTTAGCTTGGAGTATTGTCTTCCATCCCTTCACTCTGAGTCTGTGTTTGTCTTTGGGGCTGAGGTGTGTTTCATGGAGGCAGCATATTGTTGGGTCTTGCTCTTTGATCCATCCTGCCACTCTGTGTCTTTTGATTGAAGAGTTCAATCCATTTACATTTAGAGTGATTATTGAAATGTGGGAGCCTACCGCTTCCATTTTATGTCTTGTTTTCCGGTTCTCTTCAATTTCCTTTGTTTCTCGTCCCATGGTTTAGTCTCTTCTGATGGAGAGCTCCTACTCTCTGTTGTTGTCCTTCTATTTATCTCCTTCGCTCTTGGTTTTGTAGCCCCTTTCCTTTTTTTGATTTTTCAGGAATGAGGGTTTTCCTGAGCATTTCTTGAAGAGGAGGTTTTGTGGCAATGAATTCCCTTAATTTTTGTTTATCTGGGAAAGTTTTTATTTCTCCATCATATTTGAAGGATATTTTCGCTGGGTAGAGAATTCTTGGCTGCAGGTTTTTGTCCTTCAGATTTTTCAATATATCATTCCACTCTCTTCTAGCCTGTAAAGTTTCTGCTGAGAAATCTGCTGATAGCCTGATGGGGGTTCCTTTGTAGGTTAATTTCTTCTGCCTGGCTGCCCTTAGTATTCTCTCCTTGTCGTTATCTTTTGCTAGCTTCACTACTGTATGCCTCAGGGTTGGTCTTCTTGCATTGGTAAAGTTTGGAGATCTATTGGCTTCTGTCACATGAAGTTCCATCTCTCCCCCAGGTTTGGGAAGTTCTCAGCCATTATTTCTTTGAATTGGCTTTCTGCCCCCTTCTCCCTCTCTTCTCCCTCTGGTATACCTATAATCCTTATGTTGCATCTCCTAATTGCGTCAGATAATTCTCGGAGAGTTTCTTCATTTCTTTTTAGTCTTAGTTCTCTCTCCTCCTCTCCTTGCAGCGTTTCTATATTCCTATCTTCAAAATTGCTAATTCTTTCCTCCATATTATCGGCCCTACTGTTCAGTGCGTCTAGATTCTTCTTAATTTCCTCTCTTGTGTTCTTCATTTCCAGTATTTCTGTTTGGTTGTTCTTTATAGTATCGAACTCTTTTGTGACATAGCTCCTGAACTCGTTGAGTTGTCTATCTGAATTCTCTTTTAACTCATTGAGTTTTTTAATGATGGCTGTTTTGAAGTCATCATCATTTAGGTTATATATTTCATTGTCTTTGGGATTGTTTTCTGTGTATTTGTCATTTTCCTTCTGTTCTGGAGATTTAATATATTTTTTCATATTGCTTGATGGTGTAGATTTGTGCCTCTGCATAGAGATGGAGTTTAGTTACTGCTTCCACTTGTTTCTACTGGTGTGGTGGGGGAACAGCTGTTTATACTGCACCAACCAGGAACCCTATCAGCTGTTGCTAACCGGGCCTGGGCCCCTCCTCACAGTCACAGTGGTCCTGTGGGTTCCCTCTTCAGCTGTGGTGGCCATCACAAGCAGGCTTCAGGCTGCTGGTGCCTACTATTGCAGACCACCTAGACGTGCCCCCTCCTTAGGGTCTGCAGCGGTGTTATGGGCTTTCCCAGTGGCAAGGGGCAGGATCACTTATATTTGCAGCTCTGTCACTGTCGGCACCCACAAAATCTCACTTGTCCACTATGGGTCACAGCAGAGCTATGGGCATCTTCTGCAGTCTGTGGTTAGCTCACCTAGCTATGCTACTTTTGTCCCAGGGTCTTCCAGCCTTGTAGTTGCCAGGTGGGTGCTCTCTACTAGTGCTGTGCAGAGGCTATCGCTGAGGCTGCTATGAGACTGTAGAGTTTCCCCCTGGGCCACGGAGCCAGGTCGCTGGAACTCCATCCAGCCCCAATCCCCTCCCCTAGGATTTTGGGGAGCCCCTTGCCCTGTCTGAGGGATAGCCAGAGATGTTGAGATCAGTGGCAGCTGGCCGGCTGCTGCCCTGCCTGGGATTCTCCTCTTTGGGACCCTCCTGGCGTTGTGGATGCTGGGAGGGGCCTCTCTGCTAATGGCAGGTAGAGACTTTGCCTGCTGCCCGGACGGAACTCTGGAGTTTCCCCTTCGGGCCGCGGAGCCGGCTGCTGGAGCTCCACCCAGCCCCAGTCCTCTCCCAGGAGATCTCCGGTAGCCCCGAGCCCCACCCAGGTGAAAGCCCGGTCACTGGGGCTGGTGGCGGCAGCTGGCAGGCCGCCGCCCTGTTTGGGGTTCTCTCCGGGAGCCTCCTGGCGTTGTGGATGCTGGGAGGGGCCTCTCCGCTAATGGCAGGTAGGGGTTTTCCCCGCCACCTCCAGTGTGTAACTCTGGATCTTCCCTCTGGGCTTAGGTGTAATTGCCGGGGGCTTAGGTAGGGCTCTGGTCACCTGTTTCCACCGTTGCTCCTCTGGTGTGCGCTCCCTCCTGCCCTTGGTGTGTGGCGATGTTCTGGGGGCATCCGCTGGAAGAACGCCACTTGCAGGTACTAGGCTGTTCGGGGGTCGGAGTCAGAGAGTTTTCACCTATCTCCACCTCCTCCCGGAGGGAAGTCCGTCTGCCTTCTGATGTATAGCAGCGTGGGTCTCTCAGGTGTCCTGACATGCTATATGGATATCCTTTGTTAAGCAATGAATGTCCAATTAGTTGTAGATTCGAAGGGGGAGAGTCAAAGAAGACTACTCACGCCGCCATCTTGGATCTTCTTGTTTTTTTTTTTTAAAGATTTTATTTTATTTTTCCTTTTTCTCCTCAAAGGCCCCCGGTACATAGTTGTGTATTCTTAGTTGTGGGTCCTTCTAGTTGTGGCATGTGGGATGCTGCCTCAGTATGGCCTGATGAGTGGTGCCATGTCAGCTCCCAGGATTCGAACTGGCGAAACCCTGGGCCACCACAGCAGAGCATGTGAACTTAACCACTTGGCCATGGGGCTGGTCCCCAAAGCTCCGTTTTTTAAAAAGGATTATAAAGGGGTCCTCAGACCAAAAGAGTTGACAGCTATTGTTAACGAGAACAATGCTCCCAATTAATTATATATAATGCTTTCTTATCTTTTAGAATTTTTAGAATATTTATTCAATAAACTCTTTTAGAATTACCTAGGTACAAGTTATCATTTATCACTCTTATACATACGTAACAAGAAAATACAAGCAAAAATAAAATAGCGATGGAATTCCTAAAAAAATTAAAAGCATATGGTTAGGATTTTGAAAATAAAGTTTAGTATCTGTTCCATGGTGAAGTGAAGCTTCATTGAACGCTTTAAAACCTTAAAATGTAAATCATTTGTATGTTGATGTTACAGGGATCTCCGTCCACCAAGCGAAGGGGTCAGATGTTACAGCCAATCATAGAAGGAGAAACTGCACATTTTTTTGAAGAAATCAAGGTAATCTTTAAGAGAAATCATTTGCTGATCTCTTTCCTAAAGAAAAAAGTTTCTAACAGTGAAGGCCTGTTTGGTATGTTTTTAGGAAGAAGAAGAAGATGGTGTCAGTCTGTCCCCTGAGTTAACTGATATCTTGAGAACTGCTGTACAGGCACAGACTTCATTGGAAAACTCAGAATCTGATGTTGAAGAAAATCAAGAAAAACTGGCTCTGGATCTCCGGTTGTCAAGTACTCGAGCAGCTTCTATGTATGTATGCTGGTTTGTGAGTTTAGCCTATTTGTGTAATAAAATATACATGCCAAGAAATTCAGTTTTAAATAATTGAGCATTTAGAGGGAATTAATACAGTGCTCAAGAGATCGTCCTTTTTACAAAATGTGATTTACAAATACATGTTGTCATTTACATTTTTCTATATTAACCATTATTATGTTTTAAAAATTTAAAAAACTAAAATCCTACATTTGCTACATAAAAAAGTGCAGGAACCAGATGAGAGTTGTTTGTTTGTTCTCTGTCAGCTTCTTTACCTGATAGGGTGTATGGCTGTGGTTCTCAGCCCTAGCTTCACTTTGGGATCACCTAAGGATTTAATTTTTAAAGTACTGATGCAGAGCCCTAGCTGCAGCTATTCTGATTTAGTTGCTCTGGGGTGGAGCTTAGGCATTGGTATGTTCTAAAAGCTCCCAGCTCATTTTAGTTTGCAGCCAAGGTTCTAACCACTGTTAAGAACATAGTGAATCAAGAGTACCCCTTCAATAATGATTTCTTCCCGTCTCAATTTTAGGCCTGAATTACTGGAACAACTTTGGAAAGCCAGAGCTGAAAAAAAGAAACTACGTAAAACATTACGGGAATTTGAAGAAGCATTTTATCAACAAAATGGAAGGTTTGTTGAGCATCACAAAATTGACTTCTCTTTCTCGTTAAATTCACAAGTGCCCATATGTTAAAATAAAGGAATATACAGTCATGCGCTGCATAATGATGTTTTGGTCAGTGATGGACTGCATATATGACTGTGGTCCCATAAAATTAGTATCATATAGCCTAGGTGTGTAATAGGCTATGCCATCTAGGTTTATGTAAATATGGTAGGGAAGGAAGAAATTTTCCTCTACCTTTCTAGGTTCTTCTGGCTGATCTAAGAATTAGACTGATATGAGACAGATTAACAGGAGAAAAACAAAAGTTTAATAACATATATGCATGGGAGAAACCCAGGAAAACTGAGTAACTCGCCAAAATGGCCGAAACCCTCACCTTAAATACCATGTTGAGCTAAAGACAAAAGATACTGGGGGTGGGGAGAGTCAGGGACTTCAAAGGGAAGGTAGGCAATTCACAGGTAGGTGGAAAGGAGTAAACATTTGGAAATCAGGTGTTTGCTTGGCCACACAGAAACAGAAGAACACAGAGGGGAGCCCAACGAACAGGCTTTTCTGTGTTCCTCCCTGTCTGCCACCTAGTCATGTTATGCTAAGGTGATAGCTCACTTCCTGAGACAGGTTTTTTTAACCTGAATTCTTTTTAAGGAGGAGGTAACAAGATTTTCTGAGTCTTTTGTTTTTTAAAAATAGTCAAAAATAACCCTCATGTTAAAGAGACACATTTTGGGGTCGCAAATTTTGTTCCCCTTCAGTACACTCTATGGTGTTCGCATGATGATGAAATCGCCTAACAACGCATTTCTCAGAATGTAGCCCATTGTTAATTGACACATGACTGTATAGGAATAGAAATAAATTGCACATATAAGTATGTTAGCATTGAAAATAAAAGTGAAAAACACCTGTTTATACTTTGAAGCTCTGCTATTAATGACCAGAAAAAGTCAGAACTGGAGTAAACATTTGATAAAATATTTCAAAGTTGTCCTAGGGAGGCTTGGTTGAGTGGCAGTTATTCTTCGTTTTTTAATTCTCCATCCTCACCCTTTTGGAAGTGTTTGTGAAACGAGATATTTCTCCTTTTAGAAAGGGTCCTGTAACATGAGTGGTATCCTCAACTAGTTTGAGAGCGCTGCTGCTTAGGCTGCATGTTGAGTCCTTCCAGGCTGCTCATTTCCAAGGTGTGTAACGGTGTGGCAGTCATGTGGCTCCTGAATACAATATGCCTTTATCTAACTGGGTAATGCACAGTTGACCCAGTGAGCCTCTTTTAAAAGTAAGAAAAATAGATTCTAATTCAGATGGTGGCCAGAAATGAGGGTTATCTCAGGCCTCAGAAAAGTTTTTCCATGTAACTGGGCGGTCTTACCAAGCCAATAGCTATATTAAGAATTCCTGAATGTGTTTACTTTGAGAGTCTTCTGTATAGGTTGGAAGAAATGGTTAAAAAAATCTCAAATGTAGGAATGCATTTTCCAAGTACCTTCTAATTCTTTGTCTTATTGGAAGAAAACTTTGTTTACAATCATACTTAGGATGGTTTGATGCTTTACCTAGTGATTGAATTGCATTGTGTCATTAATATAAAGTGGGAAAACTACTTGCTTGCTATGGGTAAGATGATGTTTTACTTTTACATCTCAGTTCACCGAAGCCGCAGTTAAGTAAATGTACGAAATGACTCAGTGTAGCCCTCCAGCACTTACACTCACAGACCTGACAGAGGCTATCGAGGCATGTCTTATTAAAAGATTTGGTTACCTCTGGTTATCTACAATGATCATTGATAATAAGTATAGCATCATTTAATCTGTCAGTAGAGAAATGCATCAAAAAGTATTTTAGAAATGTTCCTTGGACATGAGGGGAATTAGTCCAATAATCTTTTTTCTTACAGCACAATTTTTTATTTGAACTTATATTTGGTAACATTGTGTCTCACATTAGGACAACTTCTGGGACTTTATTTTCCAGATGATCTCTAGAATATTATAGATTTTATTTTCTACCCTAGGAATGCCCAGAAAGAGGATCGTGTTCCAGTGCTTGAGGAGTACAGGGAATACAAGAAAATTAAAGCCAAACTTAGACTGCTTGAAGTTCTTATCAGCAAACAAGATTCTTCAAAATCAATATAAAATATGCTCCTTGAAAACATCATAAAATCAGTTGTATTCTCTGAAGCTATCATCGTGTACTTGGCTGGTACTTGAGTTCATTTTGTCAGGCACTCAGAGAGTCTCATTTTGTACCTGGTTGTGGTGCCACTAGAGATGTGATGGGAGGGTAAGTAGACCCTCTCTAGGGAGCATGATGTTTCATATTAACCACAGACTGTCCTCTCCACCTTTAACAAACATCCAGTTTTCTTCATTGTTTTGTACTACAGATACATCCTGTTAGCAAAAGACTAGTGTTTTATCCTTTCAACTTCAAGAACTTTGGAAATCCAAGCTTTTTGTTATTATCAACTTTATTATTATTATTTTTTCATTATTGAAGAAAATTGAGAGGAAAATCTTCACATTGAATTCTTCGGTTGCCTTTTTCTTACAGAATGACTGAAAATTTGAAAGAAAAGCCTATAAATATGCACATATGCAAATGTTTTCCTAGAAAACCAAAATCAACTGAAATTTCATGTCCTACTGTGGAACACATTTCTGTTTAATTCCCAAAGTGACACTTTCTCGCAGGTAGTATGTTAGCAAAATTTTGCAATTCAGTGGTCACACAGCTCCTGGATGAAGATATCAGAGGGTAGACCAAAAAGTGACCTTGCTTATTAGTATAGTGAAAACACACACCGCACATCACACACAGAACTGAATCATTTCTCATGCTGCCTATGGGACTTAAGTTACTGTTTGTTTCCTCAGTTAGTGTTTATCAGCTGGTGATGATGTGATTTGTCTGGATTAGATCCTGCATTTTTTCCCCCCTACCCACCTCCAGATAATGTGAGAAAATAGCCATGTCAGTATGTAGGAACTCTGATGGTGCTCAGATTTGTGTGTTCAGTCAAATGGGCCTAAACTGGCAAAAGAATCATTATGCCTGAAGTAAATCTGTTCTTAACAAGGGCTATACCACTGCATTTTTACATGTACCGTTGGGGGGGTTGCATCATTTCTCTTTTTTACTTTTAATCAGCAAAATCCATTAAGAAAACATCCTCTAAAGGGACCACCTTTTGCTCACATGCTATTTAAAGCAGTTGGTTACAATATGTATAGTGGTATGCCCCTTGTCATATACATATAAACATCTTTTTTTCTTGGCTTTGCATGGCTTTTCTTAAGGTACTCTCCTGGTATTCTGCTAATCATTTTCATAGAATGGTGACTTTGTTTATGCTAACAATATAACAGCATAATCCGGTCAGGCTTGATCTAAGTGTTAAACTTTTTTCCTGGTGCTTTTTTGGATGGATAAGTGTCTCACTTTGACTGTGCCCATGTTTTGCATGCAGTGACTCATGCATGGTTTTCTTAACTAGCTAATATTAACAATTTGTTCCATACAAAAATGGATTTTTGCAACATCCTTTAATAAGGTGAGGTAAGCATGAACCTCAGACTTCTGGCACTATAACATAGTAAGCACATGAAGTAGCTTGGTAATAAGTAGCATTTCTAGTACTTCACATTTCACCTGTGTGTGCAATGCCTTTTTTGAGGGGAGGGAATATTCGTTGGTAGTGAACATGTAGTTGGGGAATAAAGCACTAAATCCACCCCTTTTCTTGTGGTTTCCTTTTATACAGCTAAGTTCATAATGTGTACCTAGAAAAGTGAAATTGAAAACACCAAAAGGTGTATCACTTTGATTTGAATCCATCATGCAGTGTACATTTAATTAATTTCTTTCAGTCTCCAGACAGGAGTCTATCCAAACATCTAATTTAATGTGCACTGTATATTATTTTATATGAATGTTTTATTTTATATACCACATGCAAAAATGTCCATATGCACTATTTAAATGTTTTAAATAATATATTCCTTCTTTATAATGCTAAATCTATATGAGTACCATATTTTTATAAGTCAGTGGCCTGACTGGTTTCATTTTAGAATTAACGGCTGCTTCATGATGTTGGTTATATTCACTGTTAATGTTTGGTTGCAAGTAGAATAGGTAAAGTGGCATGGCAGCACTTAACGCTATGTGACAGTATTGTGTGTCATAGTTGAGCAGTAGGTGGTAGAATTAGGCAGTTTGTGATAGTTTTACTTTGGTACAAGTAAAAACTGTATATCTATATACAAATAATATATAGATATATACGACCACCGGTATAATTGCATTGCTGTGTCTGGCACTTCATTGTATAGACTTTTGTAATAAAAGAACTTTAATGTTCTAAGTCATTGTAAATGTTTTTTGTTTTTTTCACTAGATGTTAAAAAAGAGACCTCAAGTGTTCCCTTGCCTTAACGTTCTTAGGCTTTTTTGAAGTACCCCAACCAGGGACCTTGTAGGGGGACAACAAGTTTACCAGACTACTTGGCTGGCTACAGCTCTGGGAACTGGTAAGACAAGGAGAGGCCATGTTGTTGATTCCCTGTGGAAATCTAGGGAGGAGATGCAGAGGGAATAGTCGGCATTTTTTCTTGTGGTGAGTTATCCCATTCAGAAAACTTGAAGTGCAGTCTCTAAGAGAAGAGCTTGGCTTGAGGAAGGTGGGTAGATTTAAAAATTCCTTTATTCGAGTTTTAAAATCCAGAGACTTTGAGCACCAGTGTGGAAGTTGATTACTATGGTCAAATGATGTTGCTTGGGCTAAGAGGACATTTGGCTCTTCTAGGAGGGCTTATGTAACCAAAAAAAAGTTAACAGAATTTCCTTCCAGTTTCCAAAATGCTGGCCATATAAAACTTTCCAACTATCCAGACAGGGCTTTTGCAGCACCCTCATTTACACTTACAAACATAACTTGACTTCTTGTAACTCTGATACCCTTACATTGCCCTTTATTTTATTTTTTAAAATATATTTTGCTTTTAAAGTAGTCAAGGAAGCACTTTTGGGAAACGTTAAATGTATTACTTTAGAAAGTGTCTAGATGAATTTCCAGTTTGAAGATATTAGTGAAATTTCTCTAGGTGGTTGACAAGTTTGTTCTTCTGCGCTATGGCCTTTTCTGGGAGACTTCAAATTGGGAAGAATGGAGGTGAGATTATTTTACTTGGGGTCTTATATAATGGTTTTCCAGAATCCTCAGCATTTCTTAATTTATCTATGGACAGAGGAAGTTAGAACATGGTACACGATGAGAGCACCAACGGTTCGTATACTCTGTGTAACATTGAGAAAAGTGTCTCTATCTACTTACTGATCTATTCATTAGAGACCTGCCTCATGAACTATAAGCAGCATTGTTTTGTACTTTTCCTTCACATCCCTAGAATTTAATAATAAATCTTGTTATAAAATCCTTTGTGTGTATCAATGTGTGTATACTCTGGAGGCATGTGGTAATATGCATGGATTGTACAGTAGGTCTCATTCAGGGGCACTTAATTCCTGGCAATCATTTGATGATTATCATGACCCTGATGATAGGTGGTTTTAAAGTGTACTTGAAATGGGGATAAGTTTAGGAAATAATTGAATACAAGAATAAATCTTTGTTAGGAATGGTCAGTGCTTGCATCACAGATTCTCACCTCCACTTCTCTCAATATTGTAGAGCTGAAACCTTTCTCATCACTCGGTTTAGTTTTAAACTGACGTAGTGTAATTCTTTTTCCAACTCCACAGCATATAAAAAGAGTCTAGAGGATAATTTAGGAGGAAGTAGAGAATGAGTCAGTAACACACTCTCATGCATAAAGAGACAGCAGGTTGTTAATGCCTATTGTGAAACGCGTTGAGTGGGAAGATAGTATTTTAAACTCCTAAAACATGCATGGTATAGCTAGTTATGGATCAAATATTCTAAATCTGTGTGGAGAACAGTATCTGCTATGCATATCAAGTATAAATGACAGTTCCAATTATTTATAGATGTAAGGATAAAAGCAATTGGCCTCACCCTCACCTTACATCTAAACAAATCGAGTCTTGTGCCTTCTGTTTGAAGTTGGGTATAAAAAAATTTTAAAAGTGGCCTCAACAGAATAAGGTTCTGGGTTCAGGAAAATAATGTGTGTAAGTCATGTCCTCAATCCCCATATCATGATAACCCATAGTATCCTGGTTAGAACAAATGCTTACTCTCGAAATTCTTGTTGAGTGACAGGCTGGTAGTCATCTTGAATTTCTGTAGAATAGTACTTTTTCTCAAGCCTTGCTTTCCATTTTTTCATCCGCTCTGCACTTTGAATCTCCTGTCAAGTTAGAGGAAAAGCATAGGCTGCAACCTTTACATTTTTCTCTATTTCAAGTCTTTGGCACAGAAGCATCACAGAGTTGAGAATCTTAAACTAGTCTCTGTTCTCCAGGGCTGTGACTTTGAGCCTCACTGCCTTTCTGCCCTGCCTGGTTTTTAGGTCTGTGCATCAGCAGAGTCACTTCAGAGGACTTGGTGTTAGAACTGTTTAGCACTAGAGTTAGGGGATTTTTAAAATTATAAATATCAGCTTATTCTTGTTTCATTTCCTCCCCCCCCCGCATCTCCACCTGAGTTTCTTCCTGATTTTCTCCATTCTTCACTTGGCCAAAGCTGAAATGTTCTTTTCTGTACCTCTGTTCTTTAATGAAGCAAATGTACTTCAAAGTACATCTGTGGGATCCTTTGCCCTCTCAGCTGCTTCTCAGCCAGACTCCTGCAGTCTTACCTAACAATCCCAATCCCTTCTTCATAATTATCGCATCAATTTGTGCACTCCAATCTGTCCACATACCCAAAAATATACTCCTCATACCAGAAAATTCTTGTGGTTGTATCCTTCTCTGATCCTAAAGGGTTCTTTCCTGTGCTTTGTCTTCACTACCACCCACTTCCCTTTTAGTGTGCAAATGCCTTTTTCCCAACTTTAAAAAAAATGCCTTGTAAGTTATGGAAAATAGGCACAGCCCTAGAAAAAGAGGGAAAGAGGAGACAGTGCACCCAGATAAGATTCTAGGACTCAGTAAATCAGTGTGATACTGCCCTGCTCCAGCAATCATGCTAGGCAGCAAAGTGGATCCCTATATAATGGTTTGCCTACCCTCCTCAGAAAGAATGGTGATGCCTAAGTTCATACACTGTTTACCTGGTAAATATGTGCTCTTCTGGTCAGAGAAACTGTATCGGACAGTGTCTGTCTTTAAACTAACATCTGAACTAGGAAAGGATGGCTTTTAATCATCTAGTTTTATTTTGGCCACCTTACGGCACCTATGTTTTGACATATTTACTAATACTTTTAATGTGGTGGTAAAAAAGTGGTAGGCCCTGCAACTGTTTCTAAATGACCAGGCCTGTTATAATGTGGATGCCTTAGTTATATGGGTTGAATAGACTGGTAGACTTTATTCATTCTACAAAAAACCCATTTCAACCATCACTTTTTCTGTGAAGCCCTCCTTGACATTCCTAGGACAGTAGTACCTTTCCTCCTAAGCAGAGCAGCAACTCTTTGGGGGCATTTCCTCCAAGCTCCTAGGTTCTAGTCACCCTGCCTCTTCCCTCTAGGTGGTGGCTGCCTCCTACAGTTACTGTGGATTAATTTAGTGTTCCACATTGGCTTTCACAGTCCTCTAATACTTGAGAAACACATTCTCTGTAGTAAATCCTCTCTTTTTGAACTACCTAGTGTGTTTCTGTTTTTCTGCTGGACCCTAACTGAGGAGAACTTCATAGCAGGGAAGGTCCAAGGAAACAAACCCTCATAGATAGCATGCTTCCACCAAGGGACACAACAGTTGACTTAAGAATTTGAGACTACCACCTAGCCATTTGGGATTCCTCAGGTTGCTGAACCAGCCGACAAAGAAGCAGGTACTCAATTGACTGAGGTGATTGATCCCAATTACCAAGGGGAAATTGGTTACTACTACAAAATGGGTGCTGAGAGGGCTATATTTGGAATCCAGAGAATTCTCTGGGAGGTGCCTCTTAATACTTCTGTGTCCAAAAATAAACTTTTTAGTTTAAACATGAAGTTCTTAACGAATTGTGGTTTGAGTAGAAAAGGTCTTAACATCATCCGGAGATGGATACAGTTACTGTTGGGACTTTGCTTCTCCCTTTTTGCGGAGAGGATAAGAGTGCCTTCATTTACATAAAAGATAGTTCCATCTTATTAGAAGGAAACTTGAAATAGTTATTGACATTTTATGCAAGTATGGACATTTTATGAAGGGTGATCTGGGCCGACTGTTTAGCTAATGTCTCTCAACTCAAAATTTATTCTTATACTCTGCTGTCTGATGCTGGGTCTCAGGCTTTCCCAACCTCATTCCCCAGACTCTGTTGCTACTGGATTTGTTAGGTTCTGCCTTATTGGAGGATGAAGGGAAGAAGGGTCGTCTTGTCTTTTTCTATCAGCATTGCTTCTGCAAATGGTAGTTATCTCCAGCAGCAGTGGTTGGCTCCAGGCTTCAGTGGTCCAGCTTCTTTTGGCGTTCTCAGAACCAGACTCATCACATTTCCTCAGAAGTAGCAGCAGCAGCAGCAGGAGTGGGATGGGGGGGTGCTCTCCGAGGTCTAGTAATGGCTCCACAGGCCCCTTCTCTAAGATGCTAGGTTCTGATAACCCCACCTTTTGTAATCTTAGCTCTGGGAGTGGTAGCATCTTCTTACAGTTATTATTTATTAGTTGCCTCAGTGTTTCTACTTTATCTGTCTTCCAGTACCTGTGTAACCAATTCCCTGGAGTAAATTTTCTGTTTGAAATACATAATATGGTTTCTGTTTTCCTGACTAGGACCTGACTGATACAGGTAGTAAGTATGTCTTCTCGTTTTGTCAAGTATATTTTTGTGTCTTTAAAGAATGTTTTAAATTTTTGCTTATCTTGGTTTTAAATACTTTTTATTAATTTCTGGGCATTTCCTACTTTGTTGCTGTTATAAATAGAGTCTTCTATTGTAATTTTTAACGAACTGCTTGATGTTTGCTTAAGTGACATGATTGTGTTTATGTAAACTATTTTCTTCTACTACTTTACTGAATTCTCTTACTTTTTGTGATAATTTTTCAGCTTATTATATACCTAGAGAACTTAAGAGAATCATATTTCAAATAGAGGTAGTTTTTACCTCTTCCTTTTTAATTCTTCTCTTTCTCTTACTTAATTGTTTTGATTGATCCCTTCAGTGCTGCCTTGTCTTGTCCCTGACATGTCTAGTGTTTCCCTATTAAGTAAGGGGCTTGCTTAGAGGTGAGATAAATATGTTTTTATCACATCAAGAAAGTCCATTGATTGCTATTTTGTTTTGTTTTCCCCCTCCCCTCAACATTGGATGTTGAGTCTTATCAAATGCCCAGCATCTGTGGAAAATGATCATATAATTATCCTCTTTGGATCTGTTAATGGAATGAATTACGTTAATTAATTGATTACCCGATTTTGAACCATCTTTCCATTCTTAGAATAAAATCTATCTGAATCATGATATATTATTGTTTTCTGTTAGGTTCTTTTTGCTCATATTTTTAGAATTTTTGCTTCAAGATTTGTAAGTCATACTTTCTTTTTCCTTTTGTTTGGTACAATGTTTGCCAGGTTTTAGGATCACTATATAGTCACTTTATAAAAATAATTTGGAAGTTTTTCATTTTCTCTTTGCTCTGGAACAGCTTAAATAGCTTGAAATTATTTGTTCCTTAAAAATCTGGTCAAATTCCTTTGTTAATACCATCTGGGCATGATTTATGTTGGAGGTAGCTCCTTGATGATGTTATTTCTTCTACAGAATGGATTTGTTTAGGCTTTTTAAAATCTCTTCTGGGCTCAGTTTTGATAAATTTTATTTTCATAGAAAAATTATGCATTGCATTCAGTTTTTCAAATGTTATTTGCATAAAGAGTTACACAAAAATTCAAAAAAGTCTCAGTGATTTTTTTCAGGTGTTGTCATGATTTGATATATGTATGAATTGTGAAATGATCACCACAGTAAGTCTAGTTAACATCCATCACCACACACTTACAGATTTTTGTATGTATGATGAAAACTTTTAAAATCTACTCTCTTAGCAACTTTCAAATATATAATACAGTATTATTAACTGTGGTCACCATGCTGTACATTATATCCCCATCTTTTACTTATTTTACAACTGAAGTTTGTACCTTTTGACCAACTTCACCCATTTCATCTACCCCCAACCTGCCGCCTCTGGCAACCACCAGTCTATTCTCTGTATCTATAGGTTTTCTCTCTTTTTCTTTTAGATTTCACATATAAGTGAGATCATATGGTATTTGTCTTCCTCTGACTTTTTTTATATGTATACACACACACACACACACACACACGTATACACACCACATTTTATTTATCCATTCATCCATCAGTGGACACTTAGATTGTTTCCATGTCTTGGCTATTGTAAATGCTGCAGTGAACATGGGGGTGCATTTATCTTTTTGAGTTAGTGTTTTTGTTTTCTTTGGATAAATACTCAGAAGTGGAATTGCTGGATCATATGGTATTTCTGTTTTTAATTTTTTGAGGAACCGCCATTCTGTTTTCCATACTGGTTGCACCATTTTACATTGCCATCAACAGTGTGCAAGGGTTTCCTTTCTCCACATCCTCGCCACCACTTGTTCTTGTTTTTTTGATAATAGCCATTCTAACAGATGTGAGGTGATATCTCATTGTGGTTTTGATTTGCATTTCCCTGATGATTAGTTATGTTGAGCATCTTTTCATGTACCTCTTGGCCATCTGTATGTTTTCTTTTTTTTTTTTTTTTTTTTTTTTTTTATTATGATTTTATTTCTTTTTATTAAGATTATGATAGTTTACAACCTTGTGAAGTTTCAGTTCTATATTATCGTTAGTCGTGTTGTAGGTGGACCACCTCACCCTTTGTGCCCTCCCCCCACCCCCCTTTCCCCTGGTAACCACCAATCAGTTCTCTTTGTCTAAATGTTAACTTCCAACTATGAGTGGAGTCATACAGAGTTTGTCTTTCTATATCTGGCTTATTTCCAGCGTGAGCTTTTAAAAGCATGAATCGCATGACGTCACTGTATGTTTTCTTTGGAAAAATGTCTATTCACATCTTCTGCCCATTTTTTAATTGTTAGTTATGACTTGTATGAGTTCTTTATATATTTTGGAAATTAACCCCTTGTCAGATATATGATTTGTGAATATTTTCTCCCATTCCATAGTTGCCTTTTCACTTTGTTGATGGTTTCCTTTGCTGTGCAGAAGCTTTTTAGTTTGACGTAGTTCAACTTGTTTATTTTTGCTTTTTTGGCCTTTACTTTTGGTGCCAAGTCTAAAAGATTATCACCAAGACTGATGTCATAAGCTTACTGCCTATGTTTCTTTTAGGAGTCTTTAATCCATTTTGAGTTAATTTTTGTGTATGGTATAAGATAGTGGTCTAGTTTCACTCTTTTGCATGTGGCTGTCCAGTTTTCCCAATATCATTTATTTAAGAGACTGTCCTTCCCCAATTGCATATTGTTGGCTCTTTTGTCATAAATTAATTGACCATATGCATAGGTTTATGTCTCAGCTCTCTATTCTGTTCTATTAGTCTGTGTGTCTGCTTTTATGCAAATACCGTACTGTTTTGATTACGGTAGCTTTGTAATATAGTTTGAAATCAGGAAGCATGATGCCTCCAGCTTTGTTCTTTCTCGAGATTGGTTGGCTATTCAGGGTCTTTGTAGTTCCATACAAATTTTAGGATTGTTTTTCTGTTTATGTGAAGAATGCCATTGGAATTTTGCTAAGGATTGCATTGAATCTGTAGATTGCTTTGGGTAATATGGACATTTTAACAATATTAATTCTTCCAGTCCATGAGCACAGAGTATCTGTCCATTTGTTTGTGTCTTCTTCAGTTTCTTTCAGTGATATTTCTTAATTCCTTCTGTTTCTTCATTCTTTCCCCATTGTAATTTCTTACTTTGTATGTTTATGCTTTCTCCCTCTTATTCTATTTGTTACCTAGTGGTTTCTTTTCCCTGATCTTTCCAAAGAACCAGCTTTTTGTTTATTTATACTGCTTTTTGTTTGTAACTCATTAATTCTGCTTTTCTCTTTATTTCTTATTTCTGTTTTCTATTTATTCTTCTTTTTTAACTTTTGAGTTACATGCTAAAATTATTTTTTTTCAGTCTTTTTTTTTTTGAGGGTGATTAGCCCTGAGCTAACATCTGCCACCAATCCTGCTCTTTTTGCTGAGGAAGACTGGCCCTAAGCTAACATCCGTGCGCATCTTCCTCTACTTTATATGTGGGATGCCTGCCACAGCATCGTTTGACAAGCAGTACATAGGTCTGCACCTGGGATCTGAACTGGTGAACCCCAGGATGCCGAAGCAGAATGTGCAAACTTAACCACTGCACCATTGGGCTGCCCCCCCCCCCTTTTTTTTTTTAGGAAGATTGGCTCTGAGTTAACATCTGCTGCCAATCCTCCTCTTTTTTTTCTTGCTAAGGAAGATTGGCCCTGAGCTAGCATCCATGCCCATCTTCCTCTATTTTGTATGTGAGACGCCAGCCTCAGCATGGCTCGATACGTGGTATGTAGGCCCTCACCCAGGATCCTAACCAGTGAACCCCAGGCCACTGAAGCAGAGTGTGCAAACCTAACTGCTGTGCCACTGGGCCAGCCCCAGTCTTTGATTTTTATTGATAAATTTAAGGCTATTAATTTTCCTCTGGGTATTCTTTGACTTTATCTCATGGATTCTGCTATATAGTGTTTTTATTACTTTATTTTCTAGGAATTCTGCAATTTCATTTTGTATTTTCTCTTTGATTCAAGAATTCTTTAATAGACAGTTTACAATTTCTTGGTTTAAGGAATCTTTTTATTTTCTAATTTTGTTCATAACATTTTTGTTATGTTTTCAGAGAATTTTTTTTCTATATTAACTACCTTTTGGAATTTATTAAGATTTTCTTTGTAGCCCAATATATGATCAATTTTCATGAATGGGTTTTTGAAAAGCAGGTGTATCTTCTGAGAGTACAACGTTTAATACATAACCCTAAGATTGCCTTCTTCATTATATTGTTTTGGGGTTTTTTTATCCTTTTACTTTTCTTGATCTGTTCTCTATTTTTAGTGTGTTCCTATCTATTTCTCCTTTTATAAGTCTAGTAGTCTTTACTTACGGAAGTTGATGCAGTATTATTTGGTGTATAGATAATCATACATATTAAGGTTTATCTTAGCCTTATAAAGTGCCCTCCATCTCCTTTAGAGCTTTTTGTCTAGATTTGAGTCCCCTGATATCTTTAGCTTGCCTGTTATACCTTTACTCACGCTTTCATATATAACTTTTCTGAATCACTTTGTTTTTGGTATATATTTTAGGACATAGCATAGAATTGGGTGCTGCTTCATGATTCAATCTGAAAATATTTTCTTTTTCTTTTTAAGTAAACTTATTTGCCTTTACTGATATGTCAGATATATCTGGTCACAGTTACATCATCTTGTTTTATGTTGTATTTTAAGTCTTTTACCATGTGGTATATTTTCTGTTCTCTTTTTTGTTTTGGTACTTCTGCCCTTTAGAAATGTATGCATTTTCGCTTTACTGGTTTGTATTTATTCATGTATCTTTTTATACACCCTGAGTCCTCCCTTTCTTGCTTTAGTTTCCTCAACAAGGAACCAAGCAAGTTGAACAAGAAAATTAGCTTGTAATTTCTTCCTCCTTATCTCCTTCCCCTCTACTACCCAATAATATTTAATTGTATTAACATATCTCATTGTATCTGAGAGATGGAGTTTGTTGTAAAATACCCCATTATTTTATGTACCATTTGGGGAAAAAATGCTGCCAGTTAAAGTATGATACACTATCAATCAACCATAAGGGAGAACTTGATTTTAGAGATGTTAAAAATGTGAAAAAAGTGTTTTAAAATCAATAAAACAATATCTTTTTAATATTGTACTCTTAAATATGGTATAGTTTCTTCTTGATTATTAACTCTAAATGATAATTCTTTAACTATTAGCTATTACATGTGAACAAATAGGTCAGCTTTTTCTACTTTATACCTTCTCTCCCCCTTCTTTTTTCCAAAATTTCTCCAATCATCTCTTGGTCGGCTGAAGCTGATCTTCTTGTAGAATCCTCAGGAATACAACAGTATTCTCCATGTTCTTACATGATCAAAACTGTTTGAGCCTTTATACTTGAATCACAGCTTTGGTAGAAATAAAAATCCTTGGCTTACATTTTCTTTCCTTGAATATATTTTAGGTGTTCTGTTGATTTGTGGTGTTGAATGTTGTCATGCTAAAGTGATTTTCTTTTCCTTGTAAGTCAATAAAATCCAAATTTTACTTGGATAAGTCTCATGTTCATTCTAGGTACTTTTCCCAGATACATAATATGTCTTTCAATTTACAGCATCTTTTATTTCATAAATGCTTTATTGAATTATAGTTTTGTTTTTTTAAAAGAATCTCAAACTTATGGATAAGTTACAAGAACAATACAAATACTTTTTTCCTCTGAAGTATTCAGAGTTGTCAACATGAATGCCCCATTGTTCCTAAATACTTCAGTGTGTATTTCCTGCATACAAGGACGTTCTCCTTTATAATCACAGTACAACCATCAAAATCTTAAAATTAATATTGATAGATTATGACCATCTAATCCTCAGTTCCCCATTCAAATTTACCAATTGTTCCAATGATGCCTTTTGTAGTAAAAGGATCCAGGATTATGCGTTGTATTTACTTGCCTTTTAATCTCATTCAGTCTTGCATAGTTCCTCAGCTTTACCTTGACTTTCATGACTTTGACACTTTTGAAAGAATACAGGCCAGTTATTTTGTAGAATGTCCCTAAGTTTAGCTTTGTATGATGTTTCATCAGGTTATACATCTTCAGCAGGAATGTTAGAGAAGAGATGCTGTGTTCTCTTAGCATCCTATGAGGTGTGTATGATTTCAACTTGTTCCAGTACTGATTAAGGTGACATCTGCCAGACTTCTCCACCCTGACATTACTCCCTTTCTTTTTGTAATTAATATGTATTTTGTGGAGAGGTATACAAGTGTCCCATTCTTCCTCAGACTTCAATTCTTGTATATGTTTAGATCACTATGGACTCATGGAATTTTATTTTATTCAATGAATTAGAATTAGAAATCATTCTTCTTTATAGTACTTAAATATTCCCAGATTTGGCCAGTGGGAGTCCCTTCAAGCTGACTCTTGTCTCTTTTTAATAGATCTCCACATTCTTTGAGCACTTTTACTTTCTAGCTCAACAAGATATTCCAGACTCATCTTGTACTTTTCAGCCCTGGAATTAGCCTTATCTCCAAGTAGCTTTGGTTCCTTTTAGAGGAGAATGGTATTTGGAATCCAAGATCTGGGCACTAGTTGTGTCATTGCTACTAGGATGTCATTCCTTCTAGCTTTCTTAGTGGACAGAGCTAGAAAATACACACATACACACATCTGCAATTCTAATCCAAGACTGCAAGTTTGTTTTTAACCTTCAACCTTTCCATTTTTGTAACTCCCTTATCTGACAATGAGAAACCTCACTCCAACATATGTACTTCCTTGCTTATTCTAATCTCTCGACACTGCTGTCCTCTTTCTGAGCATATTCAGGGGGCTGGGCAATCAGAAGTAGAGCAGTGTTCTATTTTTTTCACTTGGGTGGTAATGGTATGTGAGGGTTTGCTCATTATTTCTTAAATATATGTTTAGTGATTTGTTGAATGTATATGTTACAATTTTGAAATATAAAAAAGTCATTAAAGTGATTCATCACATTGATTACAAGAGAAAAATTATATAATCATCTCAATTGAGTATACTCACTAAATCTGTGTGATGATCCCACAACGAGTGTACAGCTGTAGGACCAGGCTATCTGGCTGAGAGCACCAATAAGAGAGCATCTGGAATCCAAATGATTTGTCCTAAACAGGAAAGGATCTAGATTCTGGGAGAAATTATTTGGAGGTAGCAACTCCTGCTCTGAAAAAAGCATATCATTTCAATTCTTTTCTTTTTTTAAACAAAGCCAGACACCAGTTAAAGTGGTGAGACAGACTGTATTTGTTTGTTTATTTGGTGAGGAAGATTGGCCCTGAGCTAACATCTGTTGCCAATCCTCCTCCTGTTGCCAGAAGACTGTTGCTGAGCTACCATCTGTGCCAATCTTCCTCTGTTTTGCACGTGAGAGGCTGCCACAGCACGGCCCAATTAGCATGTGCAGGTCTGTACCTGGGATCTAATTCTGTGAACCCCAGGTAGCCGAAGCGCGCAAACCTAACCACTATGCCACTGGGACAGCCCCTCAATCTTTAATCAGAGCTTTTTTGTAAGCATATTTCTGATAATGCTATCATTTCTTTATGAGAAAATTAAAATCTTACATTTTCGTCAAAGCCTTCTCTTCTGGCTTGTTCAGCCAAATCTCCACTTTTCATACTGAGAATATAAAAAATCAGAGGCATGTGACAGTTAATAGGGAAATGCCAGCATAAAATACAATCAGATCTATAGTAAGGATCTGAATTGCATTTGTTCTTTTTGACAACACTAATTATTTGGAAAATGTGGTCATTCATAAGTTCTCCAGAGTATCACATCTCTAGCTAGAAAAAAATGTTTTTGTTGTGTCCCACTGCCAGAAGTTTGGGTTTGGGAAGCATCTTGACACCAAAATGATTCAATAAATACAAGTGTATCCTTAAATATTTTGTGTAAAAATGTTTTTATTTTGATAGCTAAATAAATGCACTTAATGTAGACTAAAATTGTTTCCTACCTTTTTAGAGGAACTTTATTCTCCCCTCCAATATTCTGTTAAAGCTTTGTCTGAGTGGCATGGCATGCTTACGTTAATTTTAAATTAGCTTAGCGTTTCATGACACTCTTAGAAATTAGAAGGCACTATCTGGATGTATTGACAACATATTTGGAATCAGCACATTTGATGGTGATTGTTTTGCAATCAGAACCTTAGTCTCATTGTAAGTTCCTCATAATTTAGAGCTTTAAAATGGTAAGTTAAAAATTTAAGAAAAGTCATCTTACTTTTTCTTGTCTTCATCCTTTTGAGGTTTCCTTAGATTGAGTTTTTCAAGAACATTGTGGTAACTCTGGGCATAATTAAAAATAGTTAAAAGTTCGCCAAAAAATGTATCCCCTATTGTTAATTTTTTATCAAGATAAAGGGAGTATGGAATGCTTGTCTCTAGGGACTGCTACCCTATAGAAATCTGGAGACAAATGCTATGATTATCCTTCTTTCACTTTGTTACCACTTATGGTTTCTTCCTGCTGATGAAAAAGAAAAAGGGGTTCTCTTGTGGACATCACACCTGAACTTGAAAAAAAAATCTTTAAAGAGTATTATTAATACTTATTGCATTAAGGATGTTAAAAATTTAATGCAAATAACCAACATCATAATGAAGAGATAAAAGATGAAAAAACCCACAATTAAGCTCAATGGAGGACATATTAATAGTTTTCTTTCACAGGTAAGTTCTTGGATAGAGTTCTTAAACCCTACTAACCCCACAGCTATGAGAACATTTCTATGGTTAGAGCCGTGGGTGTGCAGAGATGGGCAAGACGGTACACACAACTCTGCTACACTCAAAGTGAGGGGAGGTGTTGAGAGGACAGGGAAGATTCCACTCTGTCAGGGAGAACAGAATGCCAGTGAGAGAGTGGAGGGAATATTCCTGGAGTCAGGGGATGACATGAGTAGAGGCCCAGAGGAGAGAGTGAGAGCAAGCGTAGCAAACAGCACTGTGCTCAAAACCTTAGCTGGGACATACAGTGCTACAAATGGAAGCAGAGAAGGTAGAAATTCTATAGTCAAATGATAGTGAATAAAGATAGGTCGAGACTGTGAGACTTGAGAAGGGCCTTGAATGTTTGAGTAAAGAATTTGGACTTATTCTGACATACCCAGGGAAACTGAAGAATTTTGAGCAGAGAAGTGATATGATCAGAGCTGGGCTGGCACAGGAAAGAGGCTAGAACAGTTAAGAAGATGTCACCATAAGAAGGCGGGGTGAAAAGTACTCAGGGCCCTAATCTAGTGATGGCAGTTAGAATTGAAAGTGTCCTTGAGTTCCACAAACATGAGCAAAACTACAGAGATGAACTTTACACACAAGCCTTGGCAACAGACCATGTAAGGGACAAAGGAATAAAAAGTCCAAGGTTTTTGAGCCAGGGGTACGTGACTGAAAAGAGTGTTACCATTAACAGAAACAGGAAAGTGAGGAAGATAAGGCTCATGGAGTTGAGTTTAAACTAGAAATTTACCAGCATCTAAATTGAAAACTTTTGGAGGGAAGACAGTGTTTTATTGTAATACCCCACAATGCTTTGCATTTAGTAAATAGCTCAATTACTATTTGATATATTGAACTCTGAAATAATTTTGGCCACACTTTTAAAGCCAGAGAGCATATTTCACTGCCTGGTAGTGAAATGATACAAATATGAGTGTCTACTCCCCCCTGCCAAAAAAACAAACCCTCAAAACCCACTACTACTTGGGGTTTAAGTGTTATTCAAACTATAACAGTATAAAACTGAACAAGATTTGTCTTAGAATTCTAATTAGGAAAATAATTTGACATACCTCTTTAATCATTTTACCAAGCTCAAAGTCTGGCCTTCTGCCTATTGAATAATCAGCTTTCACTTCAGAATAGGTATCGTTAATTATTGCCAAGAACATGTTCTGAGGAGAAATATTCAAATAATTATTTCAATAAAAATTTAGTTTAAATGTTAGTGATTTTGACAAGTGCTGGGATTTGTAAAGTTAGATTTAAATTTTAAAATTAACTCATATGCTCAATAATTGAGAAATGGCTTTGCAGACTATAATACAGTAGAATAGGAAAAGTGCAGTGTGTGGATATGGACATAGATATTTATGGTAAATGAGAAAAGCAGAAGGTAAAATATGTACATGTGAACTGGTTACTAATATATATATACACACTAATTTATCAATATTACATATCAGAAAAAAACTTGAGTAAGGTAATTATATGTTCACAGGGGCAGTGTTTTTAAAAAAATTCTATAAAGCTGTTTAAATGCACAGTCTTACCACAGCTCTTATGACTACTAATGTCCAGATAACACAAACAGAATTGTGGAGAGGGTATTCTTACCCCCAACCCCCATCTCCATTTTTCACTGTGGCGTAGCTCTGTCACCCTGAAGACTCTGGGCCACCACCAGGGGATAACTAATGTGCATGACAAAAAAATGTTTTCATGGAGGACAGTAGCAGTGCCTTGACTAGGAAGGCAAGGTTCTTTGATTAGGAAGGCCAAGTAGATTTGTCCTGAGCACATGTGAGAGACCCATTCTGGGGACTCCTGAAAATCACAAAGATGTGAGATTTCAACTGTAAGGGCCAAAAGCCATTGCAATATGGGCAGAATATTCATTCATGGCCTAATTCATACCTACTGTTATGGAATGTCCCAGGCTGGAGAGACCTGGGACATTGAAGTTATATGTGTAAAAGATTTAGCACATTCTTGGCACACAATAAACACCCATTTGGTAACTATTGTGATCAATTGCACAACTTGAAAACATTTAGACACTGTACTAGAGAACCTAGATTACTAGGAATCCACACCATTCTTAATAAATGTAAGGTGTTCTGACAGCTAAGCAGTGATACTATAATTTCCTCTAAATTAGCAATTTCATTTTTCTATTCTAAAAAATTTATGCAAAAAAGGGGACATATATGTTCATTCTTACCAGCAGGACAAAAAACACGAAAAAGATGAAAGTGATGAAGTAAATGGGTCCCAAGATACGACTGGCTTGCTGAATTCCAGCAAAATTAAAATCTCCAAGAACAATTCGAAATTGTGCAAATCTTTGATGGGAAGAAAAACATTAGAAAATATTATATCCCTTTATACATACCTGACAACTGATGGGGGTTACCAGTGTGTCTAGGAAAGCATCTAGCTTCATATGGCATATGTTCTCTGGCTTTAGTTATGTTAGCACAGAGTTCTATAAAACTGTATGTAGAAAATTCCCCTAAAAGGCAAGACGTGAGGTACCTCAATAGCTGAACAGGTAGTTCAGGAAATTATGGGCTTCATTTCATTTAACCAGCTTGAACCCAATGATCACCTACAAGCCTTGAACCTTGAGGTACCTGCTTACCACCTGGTCTTGGCAGTGGCCTCCTTAGCCATTCCTGTGCCCTTCTAAAACTTAGAATACTTTGACCTTGTTCAGTTAGTGATTTTGAAGTTGTACTTAGACTCAAGAGCCCTAGCATTTCTAACATCAATGCTATGTTTAATTTTTTTCACCTCTTCTGCTAAAATAAGGATGCCAACAATTTGTCACTTGCTAAGTCTCAAACAAGTGCTACTAATGATCCTCAAACATGATTCTGAGGTTTATTTTATTCTCTTGAATAACTATATAAAAGCTTGGTTTTGATGTGAAATAGCATTTAAAATATACGTCTTCATTTTATTAATTTTAAAGATGGAACATTAAGAAATTAAGGCTTTGAATGAGCGTAGTAGTAGCAGAGATAGAATTAGGATTTCTTAACCTGAAGTCTTATTTTCTCATCATGAATTTACAATGGCATTGCCAGACACACCAGGGATATAAGTTATGTACATGAGTTCTTTATTTTAAGGGGAAACCTGGGAAGGAATTTTTAATAATATGTAGATACTTTTCATGATTGGTTGGTTATTCAAAAGGGAGAACACTTTTTATTCCTTATTGATTTCGCCAATCACGTAAAGGGACCATAGGGCTATCTACAGTGAAGGAAAAAGATGAATTCAAAGAAATTGTCTATTGGGAGTCCTAAGACTGTTGAGTTATCTGGAATGTCATCCCCAGTATCTAACTAAGACCTGAGTAAATCATACTTAGAGTATTTATTCAACTTGTAATACTGGTTTGTAATGCTCTTCTACACAAGATAGAGAAATGCTGAATTGGAAGGACGCTAAAGTTTTTCAACACATCAAATGTTGTTTCCTCTCTGGCATAGGAGAATAAGAGGTTTTATTTTAGTGTTTCTAACTTGATCTTTTATCCCTGAGTTGTGTTTATACAAGAAAAGCTAAGTTAAAGGCACCATTTCTCCTCTCCAGAAATTAGCTTATTAACTAAGTCTTCCATTCACTCCTTTCCATATCAGGAAAATGTTCAAATACTTCTGCTCTGTAAATAATAATGTGAGTAATAAACACCTGAGCAATTTACTGAATGGTTGTCACCACATAGGCACTGGAGACTCAAAATACAATGTAACTGTCACTTCTCCTCTTAACTGGAGCTTAGTTTATCCGTTTTTTTTTTTTTTAAAGCTAAAAGGAACACCATGACTCCTCAGCATACAGGGTTATATTGAGTGAAAATAGTTTTGTAACTTCTTGATACCCCTGCTAGATTTCTAGAGTTCTCTTTTATTGAATAAAATAGCTAACAGACTGTTTCATAATAATGTACCATTTGTGGTTACTAAGACTTCCCAGTCTCTCACTAGGAGTCATGATTTGGTGGTATCTATTCCTAAGCATTCTCCAAATATTACCTCTATTCCACTCTGTCTTCTTCTGTAACTCCGGTTAAACATCTGTTAGGCCTTCTCATTCTATCTTTTATGTCTAACACCCTCTCCCCACCTTTTGTCTCTCTATGCCACATTTTCGATAATGTTTTCCTACCTATTTTTCACTTTATCATTCTCTCTTCATCTCTGTCTTATTTGCTGTCAAACCTGTCAACTGGGTTTTTAATCTCAGTTGCTATAATTTTCAGTTCTAGAATTCTATTTGATACTTTTTCAAATATGTCACTATCCTGTTCTCTGAAGATATTTTCTGACCTGTTTTATTTCTCTAAATATAGTATATATTGCTTATTTCAATATCTGAAGTCTTTGAGTCTGTTTCTGTTGTCTGCTGTATCTGCTGGTTATGGCTTACGATTTTTTTCCCTTACGGATCAGGTTATCTTTGACTGTAAGCAATTATTAAATTATTATTAAATTAAATTATACTTTAAAAATTACTTGTAGAAGTAATTTGAGGCTTAGGATGAAGTTATCTTCTCCAGAGAGTATTTTGTTTGTTTGTGTCTGCAGATGAATACAAGTATTCTAGCCTGGGACCATCTTAATTCAAGTCCAAGAAATGAGATTCCTTGGACACTCACGCTTCAAGTCACAATGAGGGAATCACTTTTAACTTGAGGCTGTAGCACTTCAGTCTCCCCGCTTGGTGTGTGGAGAGGTTATCAGACAATCTTCCTCTCCCCCCACCCCTCACACACACACATATGCAGGCCCTGGGCTTTGCCTCTCCCTGAGAGGTGGCCAGAAACACATTTTCTTAACTTTTTCTTCTGGATGAACAAAAACACCTTCAGGGTGGAGGATGTGGGGGGGATAGTAGATACTAGGAATCTTTCTTCCCACCTAGACAACAATCACACTGGTAGAATCTCTCTCATGTAACTATTTTGGAACTCTGGAGCCTATTGAAGGCTTGCAACTTCCAGGGACAGGCTTGGACAATTTTGGTCAATTTAGCTTTTAGTTTGGCAGCAGCTATCCATCTCTCATCCCCAAGCCTATGGCAGGCAGCTGTGCAGGTATACTTGGAGCAGCCTGCACACAGCTTGTGGGAGCAAGGGTAGGCAATAAGGACCCTGTTCTCTAAACATCAGTGGTCTGTGTTTTGATTGCTGACTGCTGCTTCTGCTCACAGAGGCCTGTGTGTGGCTCCCCAGCCTTTGCTGCAAGCCCCTTCCCCTCTGACTGAAGCAACGTCCTTGGAATTTAAAGTGTCAGTGCCCTTTCCTCTTCCTTCATTTTTCTTTTATTCTCCTTTTGGGAGCCAGACATTAAAGACCAGGACATTCAAAAGCAACTGCATAAATGGAGGAAATTAGAAAGTCACCATACATACCCAAAGAAGGCACAGGCTGAGAAAAGACCTGAGAAGACCGTAAGTTTACACCTCAGGCTGATCGTCAGCTTGGAGACAGTCTATAACAATCAAAAACAAAAAACAGCAAACCCTGGAGAAGGGAAAGAATCTAATTTCCACAATTATCACATCATTACATTTAAATGTCCACTTTTCCACAAAAAAATGACAAGACATACAAAGAAACAGGGAAGTACGGCCATTCAAAGGAAAAAAAAAAACCAATAGAGACTATCCCCAAGAAAGATCAGGTGGCAGACCTGCAAGACAAAGACTTTAAAACAACCATCTTAAAGATGCTAAAAGAACTAAAAGAAGGCATGGAGAAAGTCAAGAAAACAATGTATGAACAAAATTGAAATATCACTAAAGAGATAGAAAACCTAAAAAGAAATTCTAGAGCTAAAAAGTACAATAACTAAAATGAAAATTCACTAGAGGGATTCAAAGGAAGATCTGAACAGGCAGAAGAAAAAATCAGCAAACTTGAAAATAGGACAAGGAACAGAAAAATGATTGAAGAAAAGTGAACAGAGTCTAAGGGACCTGTGGGACACCATCAAGGGGACAACCATGCATAAGCACATGAAAAGATACTCAATATCACTAATCATTAGTGAAATGCAAATCAAAACCACAATCAGATAGCACCTCACACCCATTAGGATAGCTACTATAAAAAAAAAAAAGCCCAGAAAAAGTGTTGATGAGGATGTAAAGAAACTGAAACCCTTGAACACTGCTGATGGGAATGTAGAATGGTACAGCTACTGTGGAAAACAGTATGGCAGTTCCTCAAAAAATTCAAAATAGAATTCCCATATGATCGAGTAATTCTATGCAAAAGAATTGAAAGCAAGATCTCAAGGAGATATTTGTACACCCATGTTCTCACAGCAGCATTATTCACAATAGCTAAAATGTGGAAGCAACCCAAGTGCCCACTGACAGATGAATGGATAAAGAAAATGTGGTATATACACACAATGGAATATTATTCAGCCTCAAAAAAGAAGAAAATTCTGACATATTCTACCACATTGTTGAATCTTGAAGACATTATGCAAGTGGAATAAATCAGTCACAAAAAGATACTGTATGATTCTCCTAGGTACCTAGAGTAATCAAAATCATAGAGACAAAAAGCAGACGGTGGTTGCCAGGGGCTGGGGTAAGGGGGGAAATAGAGAGTTCTTATTTAATGGGTACAGAGTTTCAGTTTTGCAAGATAAAAAGAGTTCTGGAGATGGATGGTGGTGATGGTTGCATAACAGGAAAGTACTTAATATCACTGAACTGTACACTTAGAAAATGGTTAAGATGGTAAATTTTATGTTATGTGTATTTTACCACCATAAAAAAATTCCTTACCAACCTAAAACAAAAAGAAAAAAGCCTTCAGTGCAAAACTAGGTTTGGGTGCTTGGACTTACTTCTCTGGGTTCTTGCCTTCTGATTTTGGCCCAGGCATTACTCACTTTTTTGTTAGTTCTTCAATGTTTCTTACATTTCAACTAGCTTTTTAAATTGTCTTGAAGAGGAGGTTGGTTCAAATAACATAGCACATCATTACCAAAAGCACAAATCCCCTCATTCATCCATTGCAAAGTTTTCTACCTGCTTATTCTGTGCCTTCTATGTCCTTTCCTCCCACTATTCAAGGTTATTCCAAGGTTCTGTAAATTATTACACTTATATTCAATGTCTAAGACTACTAAATTTCTTTTTTTTTGAGGAAGGTTAGCCCTGAGCTAACTACTGCCAGTCCTCCTCTTTTTTTGCTGAGGAAGACTGGCCCTGAGCTAACATCCATGCCCATCTTCCTCTACTTTATATGTGGGATGGCTACCACAGCATGGCTTGCCAAGCGGTGCCATGCCCACACCCAAGATCCAAACTGGCAAACCCTGGGCTGCTGAGAAGTGGAACATGCGAACTTAACTGCTGCGCCACTGGGCCGGCCCCTAAGACTACTAAATTTCATTATTAAGAAACACTTGAATTAAGGTCCTAGGAAAGGACCAAGAAGTTGTTGGGACTGCAAACATTTATTCACTCAGGATAAGCTGATTAGGCTTCTCAAAATATAGGTCGTTTAAAGTTGGAAAGGACCTTTGGGAGTGACTGGATCCAGTCTCTTCATTTACAGATAAAGAAATTAAGGTCTAGAAAAGCTAAACAGCTAGTGGCAGAATAGGAAAGTAGAATTATGTCCTCCTGGTTCCTACCACTCTTCTTTCCACTACTGATTTAGTAGAGTTATTTCAGAAAAATGTTAAATTTCATACAATTGGTACTTCAATTATTTAGATGTGGATGGTGAAAAAGGGCAACCTAAGACATTTCTTTAGACCAGACTTTCCTCCAAATTGAGTCAAAGTATCATGAAATAAGTTTGGGGAATTCTAAACTAAAATTAGGAAAGTTACTGCAGTTTTTCTCAGAGCCATATATGACTATGCGTTGCAAATTTCCCAAACTTACTTAAATATGAAGCCACTTCCCCCCAGACAATCTTGGTCTCAATTCCACAGAACACATTTTGAGAACTGATATTTTAGACTTCATAATTTTCTTATACAAACAGAACTTGCTCTTCTTACCCAAAAAGGAGAGTAAACTTATTAAAATTATTCACTTTTAAAGTAAAGCCTAAATACTTTCCTAGGGATTCTACCTAATCAGTTCTGTAAGTTTGTTGCCTGCTGACTGTTTTATGGGTATAAAAATATTTTTAAAACACAGGTTTGCCAGATCAGCAAAGGACAACCAGGTCAATATCAGTAAAAGGAATCTAAAGAGCCCTCTAAGGAAAACAATAAGATTTCTTTTGCCCAGAGAATAAATAGTACAGAGACATGGAACCAGTTTCTTTTATCTTAGGTAAAATTTTCACTTCTAGTGAAAAATGAAAAATTATTTATTTTTCTAACTTGACTTAGTAAACTTAAAAAATGGGTATCACCACCCATTTGGATCTTTCAATGCCTAACTGTACTTCGACTGTGACAGCCATCAGTGAAAATATCAAACCAAGTTTAAATTTATTAAAGCTCATCTTACTACTTATCATAGGCTTTCCATAATTTTTTGGGTTATAAACTGGAAAATATAATGATCTTTATCCTAAGAGCTTACATGGAATTGTGAAAAGTGGAAAAGTCATCAACTTGTGATCCAAAAACAAGAAATCCTAACTGGGCGTAAGCAAAGAATATTATAAAAAACATGATGGCAAATCCTACTATGTCTTTGATACAGCGAGACAAGGTTGATGACAGCTGAGACATCGTCTTATTAAAGCTTATGAATTTGAATATCTGCAAGAGAACAAAGTTAATTGAAACAGGAGAATATTATAGATTACAATTACTTAGAGTAAGTTAAGTTAATTTCAGAAAAATCTACTTTAAATTAAAGGAAGTGCTTAACGGTAGTCAGGGGTGTTTGGGGATTCACCAGCAATCGTTACAAGGACAAACTACCTTTAATATTACTTTACAGTTAAGAATATCCTTTTGTTTTTTCATGACTTTGTAGTTTAAGTTCCCACTTTGGTACGTAATATAATAAAATATTATATCTAGTCTGTTTATCTAGTATAATAAAATATAAATACCTTTATCCATGCAAAGAAGATAGTAATAGCAATTATATTGTTGTAATAAATGTGCCAGTATGCAAGAAAATAGAAGTCTGAATATTCTTCAGTATTTTTTAACAGCTTTCCAAGTAAGAGAAAAACTTGTATAATACAGTATGAGTTGAGGAAAACAGCCACAAAACACAACTAAATGGGAAAGTAAGAAGGATTAAATTAGAGATTATTTCTCTAAATCTCCTGCAGCCTATGAAGAAACACATGAAAAAGTTCACCAAAAGTTCAACAAAAAGGGAAGGAGAGATAAGACATAGGCTTTTACATAAATGGAAGTAAGCCTCAACTTACAGAAGTTTAAGGTAGTATAATTATCATAAAAGTAGAAAAATATTGATCGCCTGGTCATCCTAATCTACCTGCTTGCTTGTTTCTTTGAGTCATAAAGCACAAATGTATAAAATGATTATATAATTCTGACTAGGCCATAAGGGTTTCTGCTCCATGTATGCCTAAAAGTTTAATATTTTCCACCACGTAACACTATAAGAAAAAAAACTTTACAGTTCCAAAAAATAAACCCTTTTAGATCCCTTTAACAACTCTTTTAGAAAAGAATTTCAGAACCAGATTATCTTAGGTATCAGAGCTTTGTAACTGTCAAGAAAATTTTCCTGTGATTTCCCTTGCCTGAATACTCAATAGTTAAACACTTAAATGCTCTGTTAAACATCATTGGGGAAACCAGAGAGGTAGATGGCACACTTTCTGACTCTGAGAAATTTTCAATCTGGTTTTGGGAAACACAGCTTATATACTGGATTGGCTGTAACTAAGGGCCAATAAGGGTGAAAGATCAGATTGTATGAGCCAGAAATGTTTGTTCATCATTCCTAAAACCAAGCTCTTACCATTTGTCCTGCCCTGCCTACATCTCTGTTTATTTCAGTATGTTCCAGTGACCAAAACTGGCAGTCTTTGGAGTTTCTTTCAGGGACTATCTCCCCAATCCTGGTGTCCTCTGTGCCCACAAGCTACCTTCTGGCTGTTCGAACCTCCTCTCCCTTCAGCATCCTGCCTAAGCTTGTCTTTTGCCTATCCTTTCAAAACTCAGAGTGAGAAGGAAAGCAGATTTAGGCAACATATAAGAGTACATTTTAAAGGACCTTGCCCAAAAAGATCCATGAGTTTTAACATGAGGCTCTGTAAGGAACGCATTTTTGAGTGGGGGCAGGGAGACCTACTTACTGTGTACATTAAATCATAATACCTATGGAATCACCTATTCCTCTAGGTTTATGCTGCTGATTCTCCCAAGGACCAAATCAGAAAAAAAACTTGTTCCTTTTGGAGGTATACCATTAATATTTACTATGACAGTTCATTTTATGACTGATACTTGCAGCTATTAAAGTAAGTCCCAGATGAATAGAAAATTCTGCTTTCACACCTCCCTCATCGGTGGGTTGAGATGTGTTTCCATTCAACCATACATGTGAATATATATATACTTACTGCCAAAAGTAGCAATTCTAGCCAGTTCCAAATACTTTTGAAATAGGCATACTTAAATTCACTTATATTTTTGATTTCTTGTGTTGTGAAGACAATAAGAAAAATACAAAATGTGATTTCACAGGAAGCAATAAAATAATCATAGTAGCTAACATATCTGAGGAGCTTCACAGAGTAAAACTGCCATGAAGTAAGTATGCCTCCAGTTGCAGGGAATTCTGCCACCAATCTGTAAAATAAGGTTTGTGAAAGTAACTATGCATTTCAAGCATTTACATTTCAGTATCTAATTCAATGTGAAATTTCTAATCAGTGATGGTGTGTACTTTAATGATAATCAGTTATTTTGTACAAAATATGTTTTCTTGGGATCGTGGGTTCAATTTTAAAAGTTTCTAGTGGATTTACTTATTTTTTAATGGCTTCTTCACTTTTTTTGTACTCTGAATATTCACAGTGGTCAAAGACTTATGTATATGATAAAGTAAGATGTGATTTTAGGCAGACATTTGTTCTAGTCTGTATTTAGATTGCTCGTTCATAACTGGACATACTAATTTATCTCCACAGAGAATGAGATGATGTTCAAGAAAATGCTATACTGTTAGTTACTATTATTAGTCAGGACTCCCCCCAAAATATATAATTCTTGAATATTTCAGAGGAGGGAAATATGGTTTCCCTCTTTAGCTTATTAGAGATACTTCTTGCTTTTAAATGTCAAGTCACATATTCTACCAAAGCAAATCTTTTCTGTTTACTTTAGGCACTGGATGTTGGATACAAAGATCTATATGCAAATAGAAATGTAGAAATTAATTCCAACACTAAATATAAAAAGATTTTGAAGTTGTTCACTGTATTTCCAGTGTTCTCCACAACTTCAGATAATTAAGATTGGTAGTAACTTACTCATACAACTCAACAACCAAAAACCAAATAACCCAATCAAAAAATGGGCAGAGGATCTGAATGGACATTTTTCCAAAGAAGATATACTGATGGCCAAGAGGCACATGAAAAGATGTTCAACATCACAAATTATTAGGGAAATGCAAATCAAAACCATAATAACATATGACCTTACACCCATCAGAATGGCTATTATTAAAAAGATAAGAAATGACAAGTGTTAGAGAGGATATGGAGAAAAAGGAACACTTGTACACTGCTGGTGGGAATGTAAATTGGTGCAACCACTAAGGAAAACAGTATGGAGATTCCTCAAAAAATTAAGAATAGAACTACCATATGATCCAGCTATTCCACTTCTGGGTATTTATCCAAAGAACACAAAAACACTAATTTAAAAAGATATCTGCATCCCTATGTTCATTGCAGCATTATTTACAATAGCCAAGACTTGGAAGCAATCTAAGTGCCCATCAATGGATGAATGGATAAAGAAGATGTGGTTTATACATATAATGGAATACAGCCATAAAGAAAAGGCATTAAAAAAAGACAAAATCCTGCCATTTGCAACACCATGGATGGACCTTGAGGGTATTATGCTAAGTGAACAAAGTCAGACAGAGAAAGATATTTACCATGTGGCTTCATTCATATGTAGAAGATAAACAAAGAACCACATCCATATGGAGAACAGATTGGTGGTTACCAGAAGGCAAGAGGGCAAGAGGAGGGCAAGAGGAGTAAAGGGGCACATGTACAGTGATGGCAACTAGACTTTGGTGGTGAACACAATGCAGTCTATACAGAAGTCAAAATACAATGATGCACACCTGAAATTTATATAATGTTATAAACCAATGTGGCCTCAATAATTAAAAAAAAAAGAATTGGCAATAATTTAAGGAACCAGCATCTCTAGCACAATGTCACAATGTAATTATTCTTACCTAAAGATATTAGCAAATCTTACTGGTACTGGAATAAGGTGCTGCCAAAAAAACAAAACCAAAACAACCAAGTAACAAACAGAAAACAGAACTATTTGTTTCACCTTGCACATAGTAGGTATGCAATGTTGGAGAAGTGAGTGAAGTGAAAGAAACTCAATATTTTGATTTGAAGTGTAGACTAATAAAAAGGGAGAAAAAGAACAGCATTCAGTTTAGTTTGCCAGATACATGTACAAAAAGGAAAATAGGTGGATAAGTTCTTCTGTTGTTAGTGCTGTGGAGTCGATTCTGACTCCTAGAGACTCTGTGTACAGCAGAGTGGAACCTGCCTGGTATTTTTGCAACATTTTCTCACCTGTAATTTTATCAGAAAATACACGACTGCTATTCATAGGGTTTATCATGGCTGTGTTTATGAAGTGGGTGGCCAGGTCCTTCTTCCTAGTCTGTCTAGTCTGGAAGCTCTGCTCAAACCTGTCCACCATGGGTGACCCTGTTGGTATTTGAAATACTGGTGGCACAGCTTTCAGTATCACAGCAACAGCAGCCACCACAGTAAGACAACCAACAGATGGGTGATGTGGTTCCCTGACGGGGAAACTAACTGGGCTGCGGCAGTGAGATTGCCAACTCTTAACCACTAGACCACCAGGATACGGTCTTAGCGGAAACAATATGCTTCCATACAACTACTGATTAGATACACAACCAGTTAACAGTCTCAAAATCTGCTACGTTTCTAAACAATAACATTTTAAAAGGTAACAGAGAATAAGCATAAAACCTAGAGACAAGAAATCTGAACTTAATCTAGTATAACAAGGCATCTTTCATATGACTTTAAGCCAGTCACCCCAGTATTTTTACTCTTATTTAGGACATAGAAATGATTTGTATTCTTCACTTTATCCTGATTAAGACTATTGGGAAGAGTGAATAATGTTGGTTAAAATCTCTGATTCCTGAAAGAAAAGAACTATAAAATAAAAGTATAATGTCCATTGGCTACTTAAGGTAATTCATTTGATTTATTCAGTTTTACAAATTTTAAAGGCCATGGTTATGTTTCACTGTCACTGTTGCTCAAGGCAAAGTCCCCTAATCAGAATAAATGCCAATTCCACATTCCATTCAGAGTAAAACTCTAAGACTCATGAGAGGAAAGTGGCTCACTGAAATTGTAGTGGACACATTGTTTGCCTGTCTAGAGGTCATTATCCCATTCCTTCTTCTAGCAGAAGTGTATCAGGCATCCACCCATTCTCAGATTACTAGAGGATGCTTGTTCAATCCCCAGACAGATCTAATCATGGTAATCCTATTTCCTTTGCCAGTATTTGATTCCAGAACCCAGGCCTAAGCCAATTATGTGGTCCAGGTTAGGCAGATGACCTAAGGTAATCAGACTAATGGGAAGAATTTTTTTTCTTTGGTTGATTCTCTCTCCTCCTCTACCTCAGGAGAGGTGGTTTTTCATCCTCCTCCTGGGTCCAACAAGTTAGCCCAGGCACATCCTTCTTATGCAATGGCAGAGTGCAAGAGAGCAAGTTTTAATGTCCAAACCCATTTCAAGCTTCTGGTTGTATCATGTCTGCTAACATCTCATTGACCAAAGCGAGTCACATGGTTGAGCACAAGGGCTGGGGCAGTGCACCCTTCCTTGGACGGCAGGGCACTGCAAGTTTACATGGCAAAGATGTAAAGAATTGGGGCCATTTTTGCAAATCACCACAGAATCTATTCATTTCTAGGATGCTGGCTACTGTTATATTTGTTTGAAATTTAAATTGTTCATTCTTGAGACTAAAATTAATAACTTTAAAGAAGCTCATTCTGAAAGGAAATCGACAGATTTGAATGATCTGATTTAGAGGAAGAAATCATCGAAACAAATGTTAGATCTGTGCAACTGCAGAATGACAAGAAATCAAACAATATATCCTTAAGTAACATAAAACTAACATATTGTATGTAATTCTTCATATTCTTGAATATATTCTGAAATAACAAAACACTGAATATGATGTTGCTTTACTTTCTTTTTCGTTATTGGCAGAACTACATTATATTTATATTGAAGCTTATGATTTTAATGTTCATACAAATATGCACAAACTGGAAACCCTAATGAGGGCTCTGAATGCTTTTTAAATTCAATATACTAATAAAGAGGTTTTGAGTCACTCACCTGATGATGCAAAACAGATTTACATTAGCATTGTATAATGAAAAATCAATAAAAATAACTCTAGTCCCTCTTGTGATCCAGCTGTTCAGTCGAAGGTTAATGAACTTGGTTTTGGTTTCAGATTTCAATTTTGATAAAGTGAACATATATCCCCCGTTTTGGTAAACACCAACAAATCCCCAGTGCCAAGGGGAGTTGGTACGAGGAGCAGAGTATGTCCATCTGATGGATATAAAAAGAATAATGGAGATATGAGAAAGCCTGACTGAGAAGTAGTCTAAGAATTTAAGCTAATTTTTGGTTCAAAAGTAGAAGTACAAAAAAGAAGTAGTACTAAGTTCATAGTATTATAGTAATTTTGAAGCAAGACAATGAGTTAAAGATTAAATTAAAAGGATTAAGATTTAACACATTTTCATTTGTTAGTGTTTATCGTGGGCAACACACTGGACTAGATGCTATGAGAAACAACTTTAAAAAATCCATCTGTCGCCTCAGGGAACTTAAAATCTAGAAAGTAATGACTGATTTTTTTCTTTAACATTGTCTCTGTTGTCTCATGAGATATTTAGTCTTTGAGTAGGACAAGAATATCAGGGGTTTTGAATCAGAAATACCTGTCTCTACACAGGAAAAAAAGGTGTTCATAGTTTGTCTTCTAAAGGTCATATACCTTTCATAAATGCCCAATAAATAAAACCTTTGTTACAATGTCTATACTGTTATATAGGTATCTTATTTTAATGAAAGTACATAAATGAAAGTAAAATGTATATAATTAAATTTTGTTTCCATTCTCCTTTTAAATTATGGGATATCAAAAACTAAAGCCTTGATTTATCATTTCAGTCCCTATTCCATCTCTCCAAAACAGATTTGAACAATTATACAAAGATGCACTCTTAAACTCATTTTTCTATTGATAACACTATGTTTTGTTTTCAGCAGAGGGGGGAAAAAGTGACACCACTAAGAAAAAAATCTCATATTTAATGAAAATTCCCTAGATGTACTTTTGAGTGTTTCCTGCATGATTGTTAAACTGAAACAAGAACATGTTACACCAACACTCTCCTACTTCCAATTTTTGATAATGTTTTTAATTAATGAATGCTACATTTTAGATAGACAAACAAGCACAAATTAGTTGTTAGGGAGTAACAGGTATTACAATTCCAAATCCATAGTGTTAATTTTGGTATTTACATTATTTGTAGTTGTTATGAGAATATGGAATATTAGAATGCCCAACAGATTAGTCTTGAGATTCCAATTTAAAATGTGTAATTAAATAATTGATTTAGCTTGTAATTTTTCATTGAAAGAGAAATAGTGTACAGTACAGCCATGTGTCACTTAAAGACGGGGATACTTGTGAGAAACATGTCATTAGGTGATTTTGTCATTATGTGAACATCACAGAATACTCACACATACCTAAATAGCCTATAGCCTACTACACACCTGGGCTATATGGAGTAGCCTATTGCTCTTAGGCTACAAACCTGGACAGCAGGTTACTGTACTGAATACTGCAGGTGATTGTAGCACAATGGTAAGTATTTGTATATCTAAACATATCTAAACATAGAAAAGGTACACTAAAAATACAGTATAAAAGATAAAAAATGGTACACCCGCACAGGGCACTTACCAGGAATGGAGCTTGCAGGACTGGAGGCTGCTCTGGGGCAGTCAGTGAGTGAGTGGAGTGAATGTGAAGCCCTAGACATTTCCGTACACTACTGTAGACTTTATAAACACTGTATACTTAGGCTACATTTATAAAAAATTTTTTCTTTCCTCAACAATAAACTAAGCTTAGCTCTGTAAATTTTTTACTTCATAAACTTTTAAATTTTTTTAACTTTTCAATTCTTTCATAATAACACTTACCTTAAAACAAACACATTGTACATAAACATTTTCTTTCTTTACATCCTTAGTCTATAAGCTTTTTTCTGTTTTTGACATTTTCAATTTTTTTTACTTTTTAAACTTTTTTGTGAAAGACTAAGACACAAACACACACATTAGCCTAGGCACAAACAGGGTCAAAATCATTAATATCACTGTCTTCCACCTCCACATCTTGTCCCACTGGAAAGTCTTCAGGGTCAATAACACATATGGAACTGTCATCTCCTATAACAACAATGGCTTCTTCTGGAATACCTCCTGAAGGACCTGCCTGAGACTCTTGAGAAGGTATCACTCTTTTCAGAAATATGTCCATGGTGGTTTGCTTGGCTTCTTTCTTTTTTTCATCATAGATTTGCTTGTAAGCAGATAATGCACCATGAACATTCCTCCCTATTAATGAAAACCTTTTGGTGTTGGGGTCCATGTTTTCAAACTTTTTAAGGAGCTTATTGAAGTCCTTGTTAAGGGCTCTTCTTCTTTTTCTGCAGTTTTCTTTTCTCTTGCCTCTTTTTCAGCTCTGCATTCCTGTTCCAGTTCCAACAATTCCTTATTAGTTAATTCCTCAGGAACTATCTCTAGGAGCTCTTCAATGTTATTCTCACTCACACCCAAGTTAAAGTTGTTTGCTGTCTCAACTGAAGCCTTGTTAAGTTTTGAAACCTCCTCATCCTTGCTAAATCCTTTGAAGTCATAGACAAAACTCTTGAAGGTGTTCCTCCAGAGGTCATTCATACACTCCTTGGTGTCATCACCACAAGCCCATGCAAGGTTCTTGATGCAGTCATAGATATTGTAATCCTTCCAGAATTGCATCAGTATCTTTCTCAGTTCCAGCAATAGCCTGGGCAAAGGTCCTCCTCAAGTAGTAGGCCTTAAAAGCTGCTATAACTCCTTCATCTATTGGTTGGATCAAAGAGGTGGTATTTGGAGGGAGAAATACAGCTTCAATATTGGGATGAAGATCACCAATAAAGGGGGATGTCTGGGAGTATCATCAACAATAAGCAAATCTTGACAGGTACGTTATTTTCCAAACAGTACTTCTCCATTTTGCTGGCACAGAAATTCAGAAGGGCATCTTGGAAGAGGAGGTGGGTCGTCCGTGACATCTTATTGCTCTGTAGTATGCTGGCAATGTGTGCTTACTGATATGCTTGAAGGTCCTGGGGTTCCCATTGTGCCAGATCACAAAGAGTTTCAATTTGTAGCCTGCAACATTGCCCCTCCAAGAAAGACTGTTATCCTGTCCTTAAAAGTCTTGAAATCTGGCATTGACTTGGCCTCCTTATACATGAAAGTCCTCTCAGGCATCTATTTCCAGAATAGGGAGTTTTCATCCATATTGAATATTTGCTCTGGCAAATAATTTTCCTCCACAATCAGCTTATCTAGAGTTTCCAAAAATCCTTCAGCTGCTTTCACATCAGCACTCACAGGCTCACCACTCACTTTCATGTTATGTGTTGAATAACAATTCTGGAATCATTTAAACCACCCACAGCTAGTGGTAAATTCAACATTGTAGTTGGGTACAGCCTCTTCTTTCGACATCACAAACAAGCTTTTTGCTTTGGCTTTGATCATCACGGCACCAAGAGGGATAGGCTTCTGTGTCTGCTCTTCAACCCAGATCATTAGAAGTTTCTCCGAGTCTGATATAGGCCCTTCTCAAATTTTTGTTAGTCTCATTGCCTTCAGTGAAGCAGACCCTTTAACAGCTTCCGTCACTTTGTTCTTGTTCTTCAAGATTGTAGCTACAGTGGAATGGGACATGACCGACTGGTGAGCAATAAGCATCACTGACTTTCCACCTTCGTAGTCCTTAATCACTTTTAATTTCACTTCCAAGTCAATCACTTGATGTGGTCTCCTACTGGCAACATTAGCAGTACATTTTGTATGCTTAGGGGCCATGATGAACAAAACAACACAAGATTAAATCAAGCACAAGAGAAAATGATGCAATCAAGAGAGGCAGTGAACATGAGAGGTGCAAGGCTGCTGCTGGCATAACACAACATACTGTTTTACAGTAAACTCTTTTTTATAAGTAGAAAGGGTACACTCTAAAATAATGATTAAAAGTATAGTATAGTAAATACATAAGCCAGTAACAGTTGTTTATTATCAAGTATTATGTACTGTACATAATTTTATGTGCTATGCTTTTCTACAACTGGCAGCGCAGTAGGTTTATTTACACCAGCATCACCACAAACACATGAGTAATGTGTTGTGCCATGATGGCTATGACATCACTAGGCGATAGAAATTTTTCAGCTCCATAATAATCTAATGAGACCACCATTGTATATGTGGTCCATTGTTAACTAAAATGGCACTATGTAACACATGACTATACTGTAATGTTTAATATGTCACTATACTTATCAATTTATTAGATTTGTAAGAATTATACGAGCACTATGTTGCCCTCAAGGACACTCAAAAACTCATACAAAGAAAAATTAGTCAACAAAAATCACAAGGCAATGATTAATCCTGGGGATACAAGGGAGGTTGTTCAAGAAAGGAAATGTAATCATTGTTCATATTTATAATATAAACATTGACTAATGATTAACAAAAACTATGGTTTAACTACAGGCTAAGAGGAACAGGAAGAGCGTGTGTAGAGGGAGTGGTAGGAGAAGGATACATGACAGATACCTTCCATGACAGAGAAAATAGATATATACAACTGTAAAATCAAGTAATAGCACTATAAACATGTTATTTAGAAATAGAACGTATATACCAGAAGAAATGACTAAAAGGGCTAAAAGTGGCAGCTCCTGGAGTGGGAATTATGAGTAGGAAAGGGTGGACTTTTATAAAAATTTGTATCACTTTGAAAACATTAAGTTTTAAAAACAGGTTTATTTTCTGTCCCCTATGATTTTCATAGGACCCTAAAAGCAATTATACCAGAAGCTTCTGTGTTAAGGGGAGGCAGTGTCAGTGGCTTTGGGCTTTCGCATTTTGAATATAAAGTGTAGACATGAGTCTACACTGGCATGAGCCTCAGGCACTTTGGAGAACAGCAGCCATAATATCTTTGGGAGGCATCATCAGATGCAGTGCCACTGGAGACTAACTACCCCTTTTTAGTAATGGCCAACAACAGAATCTTCTGATTCTAAGGCAGAGTGAGAAAGGAGGAAAGCAGCAGGGCACACCTAAGACACTCCTTAGGGAACCCCAGGAACATTTGGGATGGGTTTGAGGGAGTCTGGCCAGAGCCAGAAAAGCTGAGTATTGTAAAAGCAAAACTGGACACTTTGCCTTGTGTGCAATACGACTTAGCACTTCATATACCACAGTCAGAAAAAAAGAAAACACTTTCCAGCCTTTGGTAAACAAAAAAATAACAGTTTCACTCTTCCTTTTCTAAACATTGCATCTCTGAGTATTCTTTGATACTATCATCTAAACAGTCTTCTTACCAGCCAGATGCCTACTGGTATCATTTGGAAAATACACATTTTCACAATTGTTTAAGCTGCTAGAAAAAGTTATGTATAATTTTATACTACTTACTCAGTATCCTGTTTAAGGCCAAACTCAGACAGGTCTTCATTTCCAGAAGTGTATCTGTCATAACATTCACTCATCAAAGACTGAAAAGATGAATAGACCTTGCATGTGTTATTGCGGACTTTTAGTTGACGGACTCTGGGGACTCCTAAAAGTATGTTCTCATAGTAGATGCGACTGCTGTTCTTTAAATCATACAACTTCTCGCTATTGTACCATGAGTCCCAGTACAGACCTTCCAAAAGGGGTCCTTCCATAAACTTCATAGAGAAAGATAAATGTTATGGGGAAAAATATTTTCATTATCAACTGTAAAACAGAATCTACAGTCATTATGTTATCCATAAGAGTATAAAAATCAGTGATTTTGAGGATGAGTATGAAAATTAAATTACTGACCAAGCCAGCATTAATATTAATGGTAATGATGATGATGATGATGATGATGATAATGAAGATGGTTAACACTGAGCACTTAGTATGCACTACGTACTGCTTTAAGCACTTTACAAGTATTAACTCATTTAATCGCATAAGCCTTCTCCTTATGAGGGGTATACTGAAAATCATCCCCCAATACATGAGTATCAGAACAGATCATGCCACAAATCATGACTTCACTTTAGAGTTGTCTGTGTCCCTCTTACTCCACAACTCTGGTGGAGGTGACTGCTACTCCTGGCTCTGCCCCTATCTGCTTCTTCTAAGAGATCCCAAACCCAGGGTTCATTTTTTTCTTTCCTGCCTTTGTCTTCTTTGCCATTGGCCATGTACATACCTGAAGACAGCACAATAAAAAAGAAGCAGGGTGAATTCCACTTCTTCTTTCAGGGAAAATTTCGTATCACTCTTTCACATTTCGTCTGGCCTAAACCAATGACCTCTATTAGCCTTCATCTTATACTTCACTTCCCCTTTCACTCTCAGGAAATGACCTTGTCTCCCTGATAAATTTCAAATTCCTAGCGTGGCATTCATGATTTAACCTCTGTCCAATTCATAGTTTGGCCTTTTATACCTCATCTTCCATATGCCTATAATGCCAAACATAGCTTGATATGTAGAATTACTTATAGCACATATTGTTTATCCTTCCTAGAATGCGCTTCCATTATTCATCCTTTAAAACTCAACTGAATCGTCATCACCTCCGGAAAGCCTTCCCTTCCTCTTCCTTGCATACCCCAATGTTTGTGACATGGGATACCTCAAATTGCTGTTCCCTTAACTGATCTTTCCTCATAATATGAGCATCTTGCTAAGGGTAATGGAAAAAACAATCTGTTCCAATGCTGAAGGAATGATTCTCTTAGTAATTAAAAACACTATAAAATTATATTTTGTATATGTACTCTTTATTATATACTGTATAGTACTGTAACACACATACAGACAGTACAGGATTGTACACCAAAATCACATATATTTCAGTTTATGGGCAATTTATGGAACTTTTAAGAGTAATTTTCACTATACACAATTATAGACTTAACTCCCACATAAGAAGCAAGTCTCCTATTTTCCACATGCAATGATAATGTTAAAAAGTGTCATTTTTTAAAAAGTTATAAGAACCCTATCACACTCAGAACACAGATTCTCAATAAACAGTTACTGTTTGGTTGATTCTAATAGTTTGAAGAAATGATATTCATTTTTACTCATTCCTTCAACAAATATGCATCGAGCGCCTACTATGTGTGCCAAGGGTTTGCTTACGCAATACCTAAAGCTACTTCATCCACAGTCACCTGATGCCTTACCTTCCAAAAATCAGTTATGCTGCGAATAGACTTAAAGTTGGTTCTCTCATCACCACCCACCGAAGTGTCCAAAAATAGCGATGACATAACTTTGTTTAAGTAATACATATGTGGGTTTACCATCCCAAAAGACACTAAAGAGAAGAATTTTTTGTTTAAAAATTTATGTTTAAAAACTCAGTTTATTAGGATTAAAATGTACTTATAATTTCTTCCCAACCTTCTTTTGAAAATTCAATATTTTTGTCTAATTATAAAACCAATAATAAAACTAAAACAAAATAGAAACATACAAAACAGGAAGAAGTGTCCTATAATCCCACTGCTAGAGTTAGGTTTGGCATATATTCTTCAGATTTTTCTATATGCATACATATTCATAAAGAAAATAACTTTATTTTTACAAAAATGAGATCACATTATATATACTATTCTGCAAGTTGGTTTTTTCTCCATATTGAGAGTAGGCAATGTAATATGGTAAGTAGTTACAACTATGGACTTTGAATTCAAACAGATAACGGTTTGAGTCCCATCAAAGGGATAATATCTCCAACCTCCTAGCTTTGTTATAAGAAGTGAGATAATGCATGTGGAACATTTAAAACTATGTTGTGGCACATGGTAAGAATTTTAAAAATATTAACTAGTATTCTTTCTCACTCTCTCTTTCTAGGGGTGGGTGGGTGGGTTTTAGAGTGGAGTGTCTTTATTTTCTTGCTAGAAGCCCTTTAGTTTTTAGAAACCATTTATCTTCAGCATGAGTCCATGGCACACATGAGCCTATGCCATTCTTTAATGTTGCATATTATTTCACTGTGTACACCAAAATGTTAAATCCTCTGTTGATGGATATTTAGGTTGTTTTCAATTCCTCCTAATTATAAAAAGGTTTTATTTAATCCCTGAACAATGGGATTCTGAATGATCTTTTTATATTTTTCCATTCCCCAAATGTTCCGTAATAAGCATTTAAAAACCAGTCTAAGATATCTTAATTTATAAGATTGACCATAGTTGTCTTTTTAATCAAGATCTGACTCAAACTCACCCCTACAATACCAATTCATTAGTTAATTGATATATAGTTGCTAGTATGTAGGCCATACCAACACGAGATAAGTCCCATCAGCGAGCTTACATCTACTGTCTGTTGGGTGCTCTAAAGACAAAATGCTCTTTAATACTGATTAAGTCAATGCTACTGACCCACAAATAGGAGGAATGCAGGCTGAAATGTTTTCCTGGTCCTCCTTAAGGATTTGCATTGATCCATACCTTCTGTGGCTCAGCACTAATATATTTCACTATTAACTGTGCAACAGGCCAGAGAAAGAACAAAGCAGACATCAAGACTAACTTCTTTGGCCTTATTTGTAGTTTGACCTATGAAAGTAAGTTAATGTACCTATATAGCTCTAAAAGAAATCAAGTTAGAATTGCCAACTCAAGGGAATAATGATATTTAAGATAGAACTGCCAACCAAAGGAATAATTAATTCAATCAACATTGACATGAAAGATTCTCATTATATCTGTGACCTAAAGTTTTGCCCATTCAGAGCTGGAAATAGCCTCAATCTAAAATTCATTTAAGATAATGTCTAAAATGTGTCACTATTTTTCAAGAGGTTTTGCTAGTCTGAAAGCCTATGGTTTTATAAAGCCCATGTTTTGTTTTTCGTCTCCACGTAACTTCTTAGTTCAAATACTGTTATCATCTACATCTGTGTACTTACATATACATAGGTTTACTAAAAAAATTAAGTAGAGTAACAACTCCTGGAGAGTAGTTCTAATTTCTACTTCCCGGCCGTAATGTGGCTTGTGTTGCGGAGTCCCTGTGAGATATAAAACAAAAATTTCCCTCACATTCTGTAATTTATAACGTACATAAATACCGATAGGAAGACACAGCCACTGTTAGCTGTTACAGTGTGTGAAGGAAGGGTCCAACGGATTCTGGTTCCTTTTTTATTCTCACTTTTATGAAGGAGGAATCGTTACTTACATGTTCCCATGGGGGTCAGAGGGCAGTCATTTTATGACTGTATACTAATGAATTTTATAACTTGGATGTTTCCTCACTGGATGTGTCTTAAAATGAAAAAGCAAAATACAAAACAAACAAAAACCCCTCATCTGCCCCTAACATTTTCTCTACCCGTCAACACGGCTTCTTGGGATGGCGGGCTTCAGCTGGAGGGGGAAACGAGCTCGGCCCAGGGCTCCGTCAAGGACATGACTCCCTACATCAACAAAGGACGTCGGACGCTGGCCTAGCGACGGTCATTGGACAGCAAGCGACAGCCCTAGCTCAAGCCTCGGGCAAGGGGCGAGTGCCCGCCCCCCGTAGGGCTTCAGTTTTCCTGTCTGTGAAATGGGATCACCGTCCCTCTCCTCTCCGCTTCTCAAGGGGAGGATGTGAGGGCTAAGGTTGCTGGAGACCCTATCTCTCGCATGAATAGATACTAGGCTACGGAGTACCCTCCACGGGATACGGATCGGCCAAATCGGCCCTGCCCCACCCACTCCCTACGAGCACCCCTCACCGCCTCGGTGCCACCTGGACGCCTCAGCCATGGCCGACCTGGACCGCGACGCCCGTTCCACCGCCACAGGTCTGCTGCGCCTGCGCGGTAGCTTCGCGGCGCGGGCCCTGCCGCTCAGAGGGCGCAAGCCCGCTACAAGTCGCAAGCGAGCATGCGCACCGAGGATGCTGTGGCAGGGGTTAGCCTGAGGCCGGGCCGAGGCTGCGGCGTTTGCCACCAGTGGAGCGCCAAATTCTCGAGCAAACCTGGCTTTGGGCCTGGGGTTAATCATAAAAGTCGTAGTAATTAATTATAACGGGCTTCTTTTTCTTGCATACCTTTAACATTTTTTGGCTTGTTTAGTCTTCACACCGCCTTCCTGAAAGGTAGGTGTTTTGTCCTCATTTTAGGTCTGAGGAAACCGAGGCACCGAGAGGGTAAATAGTTTACCAAAGTCCATGGCTCATTGGGGCAATGTCTGCTGGAGGCCAAAGCCCAAATGCCTATTCAAGACCCGACGCTGCTGCTGCAACCTGCCCAAACTGCTTCTTGATAACCGAGAGCTGTTGCTAGAAGTGGCTGCCACCCCTTTTTCCACCCAATATGGGTAAGAGAACGTTAAGGTAGATTAAAAAAAAAAAAAAAAAAAAAATCCAGCTTTGTCGTGATTATGTAAAAGGGCAGGCCAAAACGGTAGTCCTTGGGAACCCAGACTCACATCTGGCCCGGAAGCTTTACAAAGATGAGAAGAAGGGTTGTAAACCAGCTATAGACAAGGCCAAACAAATTTGGTTGCAAATTAAAGTATCTCAAAGCCCGCCAGGGTATGAGACAGGAGGGATGCTCAGGTTGGTAAAGAGGAAAATAAAACGGAATTCAATCGAAAGCCCCTGGGCAGCCAGTGAAGAAAACCACCAAGCTGTTTTGAAACGAAAAAATAAAGCCACTTTTGTTATTTCCCTGAAAGAGAAGTGATGTTGATAAATGCTGTTTTATGTACAGATAAGAAGCAAAACTAGGCCACACAGCAGTGAGGGTCAAAGACTACCAAAGATAAAAGGAACAGGAGAGGCCTAGCAAAAGGCTAACAGAGGCCGGAGAGAGAGAAAGGGCTACTGTCCCAGCTTGATAGTTTAATAAAAAGATTGGCCCCTGTCTCTTCTTGGACTCTCAGATGCCCACAAAATTAGCTCTCTAATGTAAAGGGTTATCTAAACTTAAAATGTAGGAGGAAAAAACCCCCAAAATATAGGAATACAAATTTATATTAAATATAAGAAACAGATGACTCTACAGACTATTCTTATTCCATTGAGCTCAATAGACTCAAAGATCTTGAAGAATTAGAGACCCATTTGGTTAAAACAAAATCACAATTTCAGGAAAGATTTCCTCATGACTTAAGTTACTGTGTCTGCCTTTGAGGTGCAAACCATGGAAAGTCTAGCTCAGTTTCAGGAGGAATTGACTGAGCTGTAAGTGAGCTTCACCAAGAAGACAGACTGTTCTAGAATATAATGTTGTTGCTCTTTTGGAACTTGTCATTCATAGAGTTTGCTGAGTGTTGTTTAATATATAAAAACCAGAAGTTTTATCTTAAGGATCTAGACTTTTGTGCAGAGGAGACAGTCTGTTTGAAATATTTGAAATTTTATTCTTTTTTGACATAAAATTATGGAGCATTCATAATCTATACCATGTTAGTATTCCTATAAGAGAAAATGAGTAAAACAGTATTTAGAAAGCAGTACTAGTAAATCTTCTTACAAGCTTTAGGTGTGTTTGATGTGTTTAAAAAGTTGATATTAACTCATAACCTGTAATCGTTAAATGTGTATGACTTAGTTGTTAAAATCCCACATTTTAAGATAGTCTTCTACAATTACAAACCCGTGTGCCCAGATTTTCTGTAGGCTTCACAAATCAGAGAAGTAGATAGAATGTGCAAGAGTCAAAGGATAAATAATATTATAAATATATTAGTTATATTACCTAATTAAAGCCATAATCTGTTAATACAGCTATGGATTTATTTCAAAAATTTAATTGAATATGTTACTAATAGTGTAGTTGTTGCATTTTCCGATGTTGCTAAAGTTATTAAAGTTCTTCACTTTCATAGAGTCCAGATTGAGCTGCCAGGCGCTGAAACTCTCCTTCAGGATTAAAAGCTTGTTTCACATTCAAGCCTCTCCCGTTAAGTGCTAAATACTTGCTGAAAGTTGGTCGAACACGTAACTGCTTAGGAGCTGGAAGAGTTTGGTTTGGACGGGCTGAAATAGATCAAATAAAAGTTAGTTCAGAAATCCTGTTCTAAACAAAAGGGTTGCACTAGGTATTCATTACTAGATAGGAAAGAAAAAAAATCAAAACTGATTATGTATAGGGAAAATCTCTCAGATTTTATACTCTGCTGGGATTTGTGTTTCTTATTAAATCTTCCTGGTTAAATTCTTTAGAACACCTGATATTACACTTTATAGCAGCGTGACATACCTGTAACATCTAGTCTCGTGTTACATGAGGTTACTCCAGCTTCGTTAACTGCAGACACAGTATACCACCCAGCATCTTTCTTGTTTACATCTTTTATCAGTAAGGTGACTCTTCCAGAGTTATCATGATATAAGCTGACAAGAAACAATTAAAAAATGAAAGTATAGGAATTAATTTTCCTATGAAAGTTTATTTATGATGCCTCTATCATACAGAGTCAGACTAATAAGAAAAAAAAGAAGCATTTGGAAATTCTGAGCCAGTATCTAGTCATTGCCAAATTGCTATTGGTTTTCTTGAATTAAACGTCCCTCCCAATCTTCTTTATATCATCTATGTCCTTGAGCCACATCTTTCTTTATTATAGTCAAAAGGTAAATCCTAGCCTACTTTATGTCTAAAATTTCTGATTAATGGGTTCTGGCTTAATGGGGTTTATTATATGTCTATATATGTTTTAAAAACCAGACAAATTGAGATCACAAATGCATGCCATTTATAATGCATTTCAAAGTATAACTGGATTCACCCAAGTAGACTATGGTTAAGTCTAGAAATACTTATCCTACCTGATTCGATCAGTATTGAAATGCACCATTTCATTGTTTCTTTTCCAGAAAAGCTTTGGTGGAGGTATAGCTGAGATTTGGCATTCTAGCTTCACGGACTCTCCCTCAAAAACTTTTTTGCTTTGTGGTTTGTAGATAAACATTGGTGCTCTTCTATGTTCTTTTGCTACATATTAATAAAAAAAAATTCAAGTATTTGAAATATTATAAAAAAGATTAAGTCAAACCAAAGTATTATGAAATTTGTATGTTGATATAAAAGTTTTTAAAAGTACTAACAGCAGGATTGGACTCTTCATATTTTAGCTTTAGTTAAAATAATATACAACATTATTGTATTATTATACCATTTAGAATTCTAAACAGTAATGTAATGATGCATTGAATTTATAATCATATTTTCTTCAAGGAGTTTGTCATATTCTTATTTATCATCTTATCTATAGGGAGGCAGCACGATTGGTGAAAAGAGTATCAGACAACTTTGATTCAAATTCTCTGTTTGCCCCACCAGCCATGCCAAATGAGAAGAATTTTGTCTAGTTTCTCCAAGGCTCAATTTTATCTATTGTAAAATAGCACCCAAGTAATAGTGACTGCTGTGCCTACTACACAAAATTATTGTGGGGATCAATTGAGATAATGAATGAAGAACTACTTTGTAAACTATAAAATAATATATGAATGTCAGTAATTATTATATCTTTACTTTTCTTCAAATACCTGAGGGAAAAGAGGAAATGATATTAAAACACTATAACCCTAGCTTTTCTAAAGGAGAAATGAGGAGACTACACAGAGGCCCACCAATGTCTCTTTCAGCTCTAACGTTATAGTATTTCTGGCACAAAAAGGATTTGCCCAAAGCTTAATCACTTGAATTTTTTTTTTTTGAGGAAGATTAGCCCTGAGCTAACTACTGCCAATCCTCCTGTTTTTGCTGAGGAAGACTGGCCCTGAGCTAACATCCATGCTCATGCTTCCTCTGCTTTATACGTGGGATGCCTACCACAGCATGGCTTTTTGCCAGACAGTGCCATGTCCGCATTTGGGATCCGAACTGATGAACCCTGGGCCACAGAGAAGCAGAACGTGCGAACTTAACCGCTGTGCCACTGGGCTGGCCCCTTGAATTTTTTTTTATTTCCAGATCACTGGTTTTTCCCTTAGAGTGAGGCCCCTTATTATAGAATAATCTTAAAGATTTTTCATTGATCTGGGTAGAATACAAACTCAAGAAAATTGTCCATCCTTTAAATTGATCAAGCTTTTATATAATAAAGAGTGAATTATAGCACAATATTTCTTGTGCAATATACCATGGCTTAAATCATTACAAATGTGATATATTTAAAGCACTTAAATTGTAATATTTTAAAACAGGACATCAGTTTTATGAGAACTGCCTTCCTAGAGACAGATTTGAGACCTGAGTTTTGCCATATCTGTTTTCTAAAGCAAGAAGGCATATTTTTGTTGTAGTTAGAGACTAGTTTCCTAGTAACGAGAACATAGTCTGAGGCTAAAGGTTGACATTTATTCCTCAGTTTTAAACTATGCATGATTATGACAATTCTGTGAAAATGTGGGTCAGATTGATTATTTTAGACTGTAGACCAGAGAAATCATTAAGATTTTTCACTTTAAGACCTTTTAGTTACATCTAGAAATGTTTATACTGCCTTATTTGGTATGTCTGAAATTGTACCATTTCTTTATTTTCTTTCCAGAAAAGCTTTGATGGTAGGTCTGTCATTCTAGTTTCACTGAGTTTCCCTCAACACCACCATCCCCCCACCCCCCGCCATGGCTTTTCAATAAAAATTGGCATTCTACTGGGTTGTATAGTATAGATATTAATCTTAAATATGAAGTCCTCTGGGGTTTTCTTTTTTAATGCAGGATGTTAAGGGACTCTCTAGGATCTCTTTGAATGCTTACCCAGGACGTCCAGCTGCACAGTAAAGGTGGCTTCTCCTGCTCTGTTCCTGGCAACACAGGCATAAGCCCCTGCATCTGAGGCTCTCACAACTTCAAAGATGAGTGAATGAAAACCCTTTTCAGACACTATCATTTTGTGAAAATCGTCTGATTGAACTGGTCTTCCATTTAGATACCATGACACATCAGGAGCTGGCAGTCCGCTCACCTAGAAATGAAAACACAAGGAGATGATATAAGTTAAAATAATAGCATCACTGGGACCCAATTGTCCATTTATGAATTTTAACAATTCCAGTTTCTGAGTGGGTTTGTGATTGAAAATGCAAAGCAAGAGCTTAGAAAGATACTTGCTTTCAATAATTTTTACCAAAACAGTGGAAATTAAAACCCTTGAAATTAATACAGTATTTTCAGACTATCTCAAACTACATCTAGCTCTTTCATATGCAACCTCAGGCTCTTTAAGATCTCTTAATTACTTATATAATTAATATTTAGAACATTATGTTGTATTGGTCTCCACAAAGAATGTGGAAGTCATATGGCTTTTCTGGCTAATGGTGACTGCAAATGAAGTCCCAGAGGCACATATATGTGAGGCTTGCTGATCTGTTGAATAACCTTTTCTAAACAGTGTTCTCAAGCTGTAGTTCTGGTATACAAATGGCAGTTTAAGTGTTTTTATGTAAGCCTTAACAATTAAATCCATGCACTGCCTTTCATTCATAATGAATTCGGGAAAACATTTTCTAAGAAAAAGTTCTCCAAAATGAGGGTAATAAAAATGTAGGCCTTTCTAGCCCGAAAAATTCTTCTAGGGCAAGAGAAAGGAGGGTTGATTGAATTTCTTATTGGAGGAGAATTAAAGAGGCATTCTGCGTTAGAAATCCTATTATGATAGCTTCACTTATATAGAGTATTTATTAGGTTGTAGGCACTATTGTGAGTACCTTATGCCTATTTACTCAGTTAATCCTCAAACAACTTTATGAGTTAGGTACATTTGTTATTCTTGTTTTGCAGATGAGAAAAGCACAGGATAGGGGGCTGCCCCCGTGGCCAAGCGGTTAAGTTCACGCGCTCTGTGGCGGCCCAGGGTTTTGCCGGTTCGGATCCTGAGTGCAGACGTGGCACCGCTGGTCAGGCTGTGCTGAGGTGACGTCCCACATAGCACAACCAGAGGCACTCACAACTAGAACATACAACTATGTGCTAGGGGGCTTTGGGGCGAAGAAGAAGAAGAAGAAGAAGAAAAAAAAAGATTGCAAACAGATGTTAGTTCAGGTGCCAATCTTTAAAAAAAAATAGAAAAGAAAAGGAAAGCACAGGGTAAGTGACTTGTCTGAGGTTACACAGCTGGAAAGTAGCAGAGCCAGGATCCAAATCCAGGTAAGCTTGGCTCTAGAATTGGTGTTCTTCTCCACTGTACGTGCTGCTTCTCAAGCTGTGGAGCAAGCTATGAAGAGGAAGAGCACATTTTTCAAAACTTAGTATCACATTGTTAATTTTCCTCCAGTACTTTTGAACTCTTCTCTTACTTTGAAGTCCATTCTGCAGAATCTTCCTTCGTCAATTGACATGTTTTCTGGCACTTGAATGAAACGAGGTGGGTAAAACTTCTCCTGGATTGCATCCTGATCATTCACATCTCCCCTTGAAGGTGATCTGCTTCTGCAAAAATAGTTTAATCATCACCGTGCGGAAAAATTATCATTGCTCTTCCTTTCACACAGATATAGTTTAGTCATCACCATGCGGAAAATTATCATTGCTCTTCCTTTCACACAGATATGGTTTAGTCATCAAATTTAAAATCCTAGAGTGGGTTTGATCTGATAGTGTAATAACAATGGAGAGAGGCTATATTTAGCTGTGGTATATTTGATGACTGGTAGAAATGGTAGCAATTTAGAAACATCTGGCCCAAATTATACATCTTTGTTTCCTTTTTACAGTGCAACGAATTAATGAAGAAGCTGATCTGTTAAAATGCAGAGTACCCCATGGACAATTCTTATCATGTGCAAAGATTGTATAATAAGAATTGGGTTTCCATTGTCATAGGAAACTTGTGTAACATGGAAACATGGTCCTGGCTTATTTGACCAAAACATTTTAAAAACTTCCTCCGAGATAGGTCTGATGATTAACAGATAAAAATTTTGATCATGATGTTGGACATTAGAAAATTCACATTGTTCTTTATAAAAGTTATGTAGGAAACTTGAGGGCTTTCGAAATAGTACACTTTTAAACGGAAAACATTTTACATAGCAAAATATATGTCTTTAAAATTAAAAAATTTTTACCTCACTTGTGATGTAGGAACTTGTAGTCGTGCGTGTTCTGAATTGTGCTGCTCGAATTTAAAACAAAATGATAATGTTAATATGCAATTGTTAGGTTGAAATGAAGCAGACTTAAGTAGTTGTAGTTGAAAGGAACAATTCTATGTTGGCTGTATTTGTACAATTGTGGTTAGTTCTACTAACCTTCTAATACTCCAGCAAGAAATCCTCAGAATTAATAAGACTGTTCAACAGACATGATTTATGAAAATTAGCTAGACTTCGAATTGATAGTGGTTCATTTTTCAGATTACTCTTTTACAACAAAGGATGATATGACCCCCTGGTGTGTTTGAAATGGGAGCACACAGTACAGATTGTCCTTTCGTAAAACAGGAATAGACATGAAGTCACTTGTGTTGGCAGTAGATACAGGGTATTATGCCTACTGCTCAAAAGTGGCACCAACAGCAGTAAACACATATTAGACTGGAAAATACTTCTCTTTTTAGCTCATGGTACAAAATCCTAACGCACACCATGGAAGATATGTGCAGAGCTATGAAAAGGCTTTGAAAAACAACACTAATTACTTCCCGCTTAATAAGCGTATATTTAATTTAAACAAAGATCTTTTTAGGATTTATATCTATATATAGAAAATTATTTCTCTGAGAATAAAATCAGGAATTGATTAAAATTCTAATAGAATCAACTGATTAAATATTTAGTGCCTATTTTGTATATTTCACTGTGCTTGACATAGTGGGAGATACAAAGGAGTGGAAAATATAGTCCCTACCCAAATATCTGAAAAACATCTGTGTAGCAACACAGCAAAGCAATACAAATAATTTATTTGGGGATGAATATATTTAATGTATTTTGTCATTTTGAAACAAAATTCTTACAATTCTGTAACAATTTCTGGCTAGCTTTAAGGTTCTCTAAGCAAAATGTCAAAACAACAATTCAGAGATCAAAGAAATCAACTAATTTTTTGGTAAAAAAAATAATCCACTTAAACTCGAAATACCCAAATTAAATTTTTGACTTTTTCTTCATATTCACAGATGTGATATTTCCATTATACCTAGTTTGATGACATTTTGTATTATTTAAATAGAATGTTTGAAGTGTACAAAAAAATGTAAGATTTTTTTCTCTCCTTTCATAATGATAAGTTTGGCTGCTACTTCTTTTCCTGGTGCTGTCACCTTCATTTTAAAGTTTTTAAAGAATGGATGAGAAAAACAACACATCCTTGCCCTTGAAATCATACACTGTGAATTTATAAGATAAACTGTCATCAATATAACATTGTTTTGAGTTATTTCTACTAAAAAAAGATAGATTTGTGTTTTATTCTTGCTGTAATCTCCAGAGCCCAGCACATAGTAGGTGCTCCATGTAAATTGGTTAAATGAATGAGCATGTGAACTGTGCAGTAGCCAAAAAGAGATTTAATTTCTATTTTGAATTTCTAGCTACTTGCTCTGTGAGACCCTGCTTCATCCCTTTTAGTAGGTCTAGTCGTGTTGAGCTGATACAAAAATCTTATTTTCAGCTTCCTTACTTAGAAGCTTGGAATTCTTGAGTGCCCAGTTTCATTCCTTTGGCTCCTAGTTTCTTGTGGACTAGGACTGGTGTTTTGACTTTTGTGACACTTCACATGCAGATATCAGAACCATCAGAAAATGGGGTAAAATTAAAAATTATATATATATATTTTTTGGTTCATCATGGCTGATGGAATATGGAAGTGATTGACTTTTGCTTCAAATGCTATTTATAAGCACTTAGAAAAGCAGACATTTTTAAATAAAAAATGCTCCAGTTAGATAAATATTATTTTAATTTACCTGTGGTGAATCTTGTGCTTCACTGTCATTTTGAGCTTGAAACACCGCAGCTGCATTCTGTGGTCCTAGCAATCTGCGAGCCATCTTCTCCTCGTATGTTAGCCGCTTTAAAGAAGTAAGTTATTAAGGAGATCGTATTGAGATTTAATAAGAGTTGTTTGTATAGCTTTACCTTAAAACCACCAAGAATTACACTAAAGATGTACAGTTCTGTGTATTGAATTACAGTTAGATACTGTGTTTTGGAAAAGCACATTATTTCATTTAAAGCATTTTCCTTCCATTCTAGTGCCACTTCCCGCATCTATAATATTCATTTCTGTTTTCTTTTTCTCCTGGGAAAGGCAGGCATGATCACCCTTAATAAGTCTCTCCCAAGTGAAGGGAAATTCTTTCGCTTCCTCCTTGTTCTGCATGTTCCCATCAGTTCTGTCTTTGAATATAGTCTGCATGTCCTCACATTCAGAAATAATTTTTATTAAATGAGCACTGAATTTTTGCCTTACTAACTTCTGGTTGAAGGCAGTGCAACTGGTATGTTAAATTTGGATTAAAGGCATATAGTACTGTTTCAAAGATAAATGACTAATACAATCTGTACAGTAAGTGTTACATAATGAGAATTATAGCTATTTGTCCATCAATAATATACACCAAAGTACACGAAGAAGTCAGGTTGACAGTATTTCCTATTAGTTATTTGGTCATCAGGCATGTTTTATGAGATGGTAATGATTAAAACAGAAAATTTTCATCAAATCATTCAGATTGATTTTTCCTTTGCTTCATTCTTGTACTACTGAAAACCAAGAGGTGATATCATGCAGAGAAATAATGGAATAGGACCCAATATTCTCCTCTTTTTAGATAATCCTATCCCTTGCTGGTGGTGAGACAGAAAGAACTTTCTTATTGAGATTAGATTTTATAGTTTAATAGGCTTTTTGTACAAAACAGAAATCTTGCTCACTTGATTTCCGTTATGAAGAAGGCTGTCCTTGCACTTCAGCTTTCTCTCCAAATCTTGAATCAGAGCTTCCTTTGATCCTTGGATTTCATGGTCAGGAGTCCTTGGTATGGGCTTAGCATTCGCACTTTGGGATGGCTTAGCATTTACAGGTTGGCCAAATGAAGGTTGTTGATAGCTTTAACAAGAATAAAACAAAGATCTTTAAGATGTGGGATATAAAAGAGAGTTGGCCTCATTTTGTCAGTTGCCTTTAGATAGGTTGAATTTACAACTTAATACTATTAGTGTTATTAAAAACACCAATTGCCCTAATGACAGTCAAGAAGGATTTTATAATAATGGTTACTAGCTTTTTTCTTTTCTTGGCAAATGAAAATTAAGTGGCAAGAGGAACAATTTAGATTAGACATGAGGAGGATGTCCTTCCTTGAAGATCTTGCCTAAAGAAGTGAGAGTAAGTCTAGTTACTGGCAGCTTGAGAGCTCTTCCAATCTTCCAACTGAATTTAATAAGTTTGGTTGATGAGTGGATATTAAGCAGTGGTGTGCTAGAGCTGACTCATCTGGGCTTGAGAGAGCTGATGTTTAGCATCTCTTCTCAACTCCCTGTGATCTCATGTTAATAGTTTGAAATTGGTGGTGGTAGGAGTATCTACACCAGGGAAACTGGTAAATCCCACAAATCATGGCTCCTTCCTCCAGAGCTGATTGTCAAACATTTACCAGCATAACCAGTGGTATTTAGTGAATATTCTATTGTTTTGAATAAAGTCTATGGTTCACATAGTCTCTGGCTTTCCTATTAATTCCAATTCCTATTAATTTCATATTCTAGAAAATCCAAGTATGGCACTATGTAGCAAATAGCTTCTCCAGTAATGACAGTTTCTTCAACATTGCTAAAGTGATTTTTAGAGAAAGAAAAGGATGATTAGAGGAAGAAGGAGAAAGAAATGTAAACTGAAAAAAAAGAGGTTGGGAAAAAAGCAAATCTGAATAGCAGTTGAAAAGTTTGGTTTAATCCTTATTTCAAGTTTTGATCCTAAATTTTCTTCTAAGCTGTTCTTGCCCCTCCTAGTGTTCCCCTGTTGATTCTGATAGAGGGCAGGGGTGGTATTTAGGGAGTCTTGTATTATCAGATCTGTCAGGTAGCTCACACTTTCACAGTGCTTTGTTTAGATTTCACCTATTCATTTATGACCCTGCAGGTGCTAGCTTATATCTATTTAATGTGGGAAAACTGGCCACTGCCCTCAATGAATATTTTACCATTATCATAAGAAATGTTCTCCAGTAATCCAGATGAGGCAACCTTGGTCTGTTCTCTGACATGTTCCTGTTCAAATATTCTCAAGGACCATTAAAAGAACTTGTAAGCTAAGTGGAAAGGTATCTCCTCTGAGTGTAGCCAGAGTTTTAATTTTTGCAGGCTTTGGGGATTTGGTTAATAATCTCTAGATTGTAAATATACTGAAGGAAAAAAGACGTCTTGTTACTCACCAATGTGTCATTTATATCCACTAACACAAAGCCTGGGTCTAGGTGATACTTACTATCAGTAGAATGGATGAATGTTTTCCACTGTACATATTCAGGATGCTCTGTATTGAAAGTTGATGATACACATTTCCCCTCCTTACATATCAGAGCTTCAGGGTTGTCTATATTAATTCTTAACTAAAGTCTGATTTGCTAGTTAAGTAAATAGCCACACCAAGTGTTTAAATAGTCAGGTTTTTTCCTTTTTTTTGAAGATCGAATTCCCAGGTTAAAGTGTTAAAATTCCTTTGGTCTTAACTCTCCTATTTCTCTAACTGTGAAATTATAATAACCTATGTTTTTTAATGCTAACTTACCATCTTTATAAAAGTCACACATGTTTGTTAAAGTGAATTAGCATTAAATAATTCTGTTTTCAGGCTGTCATAATACAATGTAATATAGCTGAGAAATCCAGAAGGATTATCAAAACCAAGCCTGAGAATCACTGATGTATATGTAACCTCAGTCACTGTATTCATCGAATATCCCCATTATTATCAGTTTAGATGTCTTAAGTGTTGGGACTTGATAGCTGCTCATATTATAAACTAATATTATACTTGCACATTGCTTTATCTCTTTTTTTTCTACTATTAATCACCCAGATCCTTAATTGTGTTAGAGATCAGAAAACTGAATCACTGAGCAGATAAGATAAACTTGCTGATTGTCACACAGCAAGCTTTCAGAAAGGAATAATTAGAATTAAAGAGTTCCTCTCAATTTCCAGTCTATGGTTTGATCAACTGAATAAAACGTTTGCTAAAGGGTTTCCTACTGATGAAAAGTTAAATAAAGCTTTCAAACTTCTCTAGGTCAGAATTCAAGGGATTATTTTAGAAGACAGGGCAAACTTAAGCCCATCATAACAATGAGGGAGTTGTGCACAAATGTTCAAAGGGCCAGAGCTTTCCACCCTGTGCAGTTGGACACTGAATGCGTATCAAGTGGCTGTGGGAAGATTAAAAGAGTTATCTGTGGTTGCTGAAAATGGAACAGCTAAAGCTGGATCTTTGATCTCTGGTTTGGGGACCTCCTATGCTTTGTTTCTTATCCTCTCCATTTTTGCCTTTCTTCCTTTCTTGTTAGTTCTGTGCACAGAGCTAGGTTGAGCCTCGGTAATACATATTCGATGGCTTTCTTTTCTGGGCAAGAATTTGGAATAGAATTGAAAGATTTTACTAAGGAAAATATTATAGTCAGAAAAGGTTATTTCAGGTTTTAAAATGCTCATGTAGGAAATTTAGAAATAATTGAAAGCTAAATGGAAAAAGGTCGTCTAGGTAAAATGTAACCAAGAAGAAGCTATAATGTGTGATAATGACTATAATGGGAATTTGGGAGGGAAGAGAAAGAGAGAGCTCTTAATTCTTAAAGGCATCTTTTAAAAATAGGTCAAACCTATGAGAATGCCATTTTTGTAGGTCAGAAATAATTGACTATCAGCCATTTCAAACGGTTCACGCCAGTATCTGTAGGATTCTAACAAATGTTTTTGGCTTTCCTGATTTTTATTTTTAAAAATGTTGAAAAGGTTTCTTTGCAAGTTGAATTGCTTTAGTCAGTTCAACTAGATTTCTGGAGTTGTCACCAACAATAGGAATCTCTAGAAAAATTAGCCTCTAGAGAAGACTGAGAGAAATTAACAAGAATTTCAGCAAATCTGTTGATAAGCATGCAACAAACAAAACATATTCCATCAGACAATTTTTCAGATGCCCTCTGATTTAATTCTCTGATGTTCCAGCCAGCCAAGGAATAGGAAAATTGATAGTCCTAAGTTTGCATAAGCACAAAGTATTCAGTTCATGTTTTAAAAAAAGCACAACACTATGTCCTTCTTCATATCAGGTTCTCCTAGGACAGTTTTAGGGCTGTGGAAATAGTCCATGCTTGCATAAGGCTGCAGGTATTCTTCTCTGTATTTCCATCAGCCTAACCAGTTTGAACAAGGTGTGGTCTTGATTACCTAAAGAAACCTTAAGGTCATAAGCCTTTGTCTGATCAAGTCCTTCTTCTGATCATAGTAGGGAAAACTCATAAACTTGAGTGTCTGAATCCCAGATTTTCTTTTTAGCTAAGTGGAAATTCAGGATCAGAGAGGAAAATAGATAGGAAGAAAAGACTAAGACTGAGAAGAAACTTAATAGCCTCTGCTTATGTGAGAGGAAATCCTAGCTTAAGAAGAGCAGACAGGTGTTCATCTCAGCTGAGCCCAGAACGAGAGCCATTAAATTTACAGCATGAGGAACTTAACTTAGAACTGGGGGAATAGTTCATTATTCTTGTGTGTGTTGGAAATGATTTTGTTTTCCCAGGTGGAAAATAATAGGTAAGTAATTTTATGGTGTATAGGTGATTTGGGTCCAGCTCAGCCTGGACACTGGAGAATGGGTCAGATGACCTCTTATTGTCAGTCAAGGTGTTCCAGGAGAATTAGGGAATAAGACCTTGAGGTTACATTGCCTTTTTAGATGGTGAAGAAAGAACTATAGCATACCCCCTACACTCCTCAGATATAAGGTCTCTGTATATGCAGTATATATCCAGATACATATATTTTAAAAACTCACTTACTTGGAGTCCACAGTGGAAGGGATTTTACTGCTACTGTAATCAGGCTGTGATGGTAATATGGAGCTGAGGAAGCTGGCTGGGGACTGGTTATAAGTGGCTGTAACCCTTTGGCCTGGATTGGAGCCAGCAAGCTGCTGGGAAGAAGCAGGGAAAGCAGAGGAGGACATGGTGATATGAGAGCTCATTGTTGAGGAGGCAGAAAATCTTTGCTCTGTGCACTGGCGGGGCTGGATGATAATGGAAGACTGTTTGGTCTGGCTAGAGTAGCTGGAGGTTTCCGGTCCAGGAGGCTGCAGTCTGGAGCCACATGGGTTTTGGGATTGGATGAAGTGCTTTGGACGTTCGTAATTAAACATGCTTAGCTGGTGTACAGAAGAGGAAGGCAATTTATTACTATAGTGATTTGCTCCTGGAGGGGTGGGGTCCTGAATTTGGGGCTGCAAGCCTGGAATTACAGAAGGTCGCAAGGAATCAGAAGCAACCTTGGTCTGTCCCTCCTTGTTGAGATCCTGGGAATACTGTGCTCCTGGCTTTGATGGAGTGTCCTTCTCTTGAAGAATATTGTTCCTTCAAAAGGAGAAAATGATTCAGTTACAATATTTGCGTAAAAAGCAGTACTGTTTATTTAACATCTTTAGGAACTGATGTGCTTTTTTTTTTTTTTAATCTTATGTGCTTTCAAGGTCACCTTAAGGTGAAACTATCCTAGCTTGTAGACGTCCCCTTCCTTTATCTCTGTCTTTGCACAAATGGCTTAACCCCTACGAATAAGAAAAAAGTATTCATTGACGTTTGTTTGCCTCTGGGTGATTCTTAAAGCATGCCCAGGGGCTTCAAGATGTAGGAGCACAAAGTTTGAGTTTGCCAAGTGGTTATTTATGGAAAGAAATTGTATGATGTTGCTCAATGTGAGAATTTTATGGTCTTATGATTAACTTTTGCCCAGAGGCTACAGTTTCATTAACCACAGAAATTTAGTGACTTAAAATTACCAGCAGTTAAATGTATAACGTCAGCTTTCATTCAGTCCAAATTCTTCCCATTGCTCATCAAAACAGATCAACAGCTCTTCTGATACACCAGTTAATTCATGTCCTGGTGATTTGTGATGAATGACGTCTGGGTAAATCAAGGGAGCAATATGCTTCTTTTGTAAAGAACATTACTTTAATGTTCATATTTACTCCTTCACCCTTTCACAATTTCACAAAGTAGAGTGAACATCTATAATTCACTGTCAACTTTGGGTGGATTTTTTGCCTTAAAATTCAACGCCTCTTTTTCTCCCCTTGTGTCCAGATTGACCATAGTACCAAACTAGATGATAAAGAAATGTACTGTGTGTATGTCTCTCTGTGTGTATGTAATGTATGTTACTGATTGTATTCCAGAGCCATTTGTAAATTTTTTCGGTTATTTTTAGATTATACTATCTAGTTATTGTTCTGGATATTCTAATTATTTATAGAGTTTTACTTTTTTATTATTTTTACCTGTTTAATATGTATTTTAGACTAATCTTAAAATTCTTTCAGCTCTTCTCTTACTTTTTCTTGTGCAATAGCAAAATGTACAGAAGGAAGTAAGGCAACTACGAAGCTAGTCTGTACCTTACCAAGAAAGAGTGACTGCTATTTCTCGTACGTATCTCTGCATTGGTGCTCTTGACTTCCTACAGTAGATTCTCATTTTTCCTTAGATGAATCATTTGCCACAAAAATCAACCTTGAAGGATTTTATTTGCCGCTGATTTCTTCCATTAGTATGGTAAATCTAAGCAGGGCTACATTCAGACATTATACACCAAGACTAGCCCTACAAATTGTGGTAGCATTAATTTCATCTTTACTCAAAATATCAGGTAATTTAGTTAAAAATACATTTAGTTTGTTTCACATAGTAGAAACCAACACTGAAATAATGATAAATCAGACTTTTAACTGGTAAAATTAACCAAATTGTTTGTCATCATTGAAACAAAGTCTTATAATTATTTAATTTCCTATCTTGAACAAAGTATCATTTTTAATGACAATTTTCCAGACCAAACAACTTCAACCTAAGGTTGTGCATGTGGTTTAGAGCTAAATTAAAACTAGAAGTCTTAGGAAAGAACAAAAATGCAATTAAACAGCCAAGAGAAAGACTCTATTGAAAAAGAACACTTAAAAAGTCATATATTCCTTAATTTCAAGTTTATGAACACAAGCACTTTCAGCTACAGTGTATTTTAGTAATTAACTATATTAAGCCTTTAAGTTGTTGGGGAAAAACATCCTGAAGGAGGCTTTAATTAGATCTTCTCAAAAAAAGACTCTATTTCAAGGCAAGTAGTTTTGTAGTTATGGGTTTATTCATTCAATCGCAGAATTAAATCCAGAGTTTGGTTCCTAAATTCCTTTGCGGGCAGGCATATTATTCAGATTCATTTCAAATAGCAAGGAATAAACTATAACAAATAGCCAGTGGATATTTTCCAAAAAGTTCCTTATTTTTCTTTACATATATTTTTAGAATTCAACTGTCTTGTACATTTTGGTACTGGCTCACATAGTTAACAATTACTGTTATTTTTTAAAGCTCAATTAAAAATATCTTCTTTCAAAAGATTCATTTTATTCATGTCTACATATAATTTTATACAGATGTTGACACAGGTAACTCTGAAAGGCTTTTCTTCATGTTTGTAGTTACCGTTCAACAATTCAATTCTGTAATAGATTCTATTACATGACGGTATCATTTTATTCTAAATAATGTTAAACAAATTTCAAAGACTTTATAAATAAGATACTTTTCAGTCTCTTATTTTAACAATCTTAACATTATTTTTCTATCTCTTATATAGCACAGACTTACACAAAAGATTGATTGAGGGTATTTTGAAGCTGTAGGATATTACCACAATTACAGCCAGACCAAGTGTCCCTTTTCAAGGAAAAATGATGATTTAAAAATAATGACATGCACCTATCTTTCCTTCTACTCTTTCTATAATGCCTTCTAGTTTCAGTGGAATGAATAAGTTACTTTCTGTTCGAATCTTTGCATAATACCATTATGATATTGTGGCTTTCAAACTTTTTATCTGAAGATCATTTTTGCACACACTTCTCTGATTTGGACAAAAACAAAAACAAAAACAAAACTCAAAACTGTAGCAGGAATAAAGAAGGGACTTACCCGTAGTTCCAGAGGGTGCCAGCTGGGTTTAGCCCACTATTGAAGAGAAGGAAGAGGCACCCCCTTCCCTCACCGACTAATCTAGTGGCTCTGTGCTTAGTATTATAGCACCACTGACTTTTATCAGCTGCCAAACAGTGACATCTGATGTGCTTGCCTGTTCATCTACCTATGCCGGCGTGTCAAAGTAAGAGTCCACAATCTAAACAATATCTCAGATGTCTTAGCGATATTTAAGGCGTGGGATTACATGAGCTTCTCTTGCAAGCCTCCTTATTCTAGTTGTAAATTTTGACTATGAGCTTTAGCAGTTTCATGTAAGGGGAAGAACAATGAATTGGGAAATGGGAAAAAGTATAAAGAAAACTCAATTTCTTTATTGTGGTGGGGGCTTGAATCTTTTCTGTTGAAGAAAGAAGGACTAAAAGGGAAATAGTATTCTAGGACTGGCATTTTATCTAGTAAGACATCTCGAGAAATAAGCCCAGTGATGGATGGGCTCCAAATTGAGTTGCATTGGATAGTTGTTCATCTGAAGGTTTTTTTTTCTCTTTCCAAATGGGAGTGAGAGCGGAGTGGGGTTCAAGCAGTTTGTTTCAAGAGAGGGGGTGTGGTCTGGGTGGAGGCAGGAGAGCAGAGTGATGGTAACTGTTACTGGGAAGATGGGGAGGTGGAAAAACATGATTTGTTTTTTAGCAAGTTTTCTAAATCTGCATGGCCTATGCCTCCTTGACCTTTTACTTTTATTTCAAAGGAGTTTTGAAACACTTAAGAAACTATCAAACAAATAAACAGCATATACAATTGGGGCTCTGTACTGTCACCTCTCTTTCCTTCATCTCCCTTACTTCTAACAGTTATACAGTTATCTTCCTTTTTTCACCAAGGAGACTCTCTTGGCATTTAGGTTTCCATTTTTATGCAGGGATGTAAATAATTACAGAGGAAGAAACCTTCAAATCAACAAAAGAGGTGGTGGAGAGGGGTAGGTGGCATGAAGATCAGGCCAATAGAGAGGAATTATCCCCATTTAGTGGCTTCAATTTTAGTATGGTTCTATTGTTTAAAGCATATTTATTCCCTTCCCTCATGATACTGCAGTCTTGATTTAATTACGATGTACATTAGGGCCCAAAAAATACATATTTGAGTACATATGAGTCATATAAAATTCTTCCCAGCTGACCATGTAGTGGTACCTTCCTTTGGTGTTCAGAGAAAGTCGGATAATCACTGCCTGGGCACACAGCCATTACTTAGTAGAAAAAGCATACTAGACTTGATGAGTAGGTGTTTGCCTACACAGTCTCATTTCAGGAATCTCCCAAAATATTTCTCCACATCTGCTCACTGATATTTCAGGTTCCATTAATAGGGACAATGCCTTTCAATCCAAATTAGAGAGACTTAAAATGTAAATGCAAGTGACATAATACAAATAATAAGAATGGCCAACACGTAAAGCATTTACTATGACTAATGCACTATTCTAAGCACTTGAAATGTGGAATATGTGACTGATATTTGGTTCGTCCCAAGAACAGGGTTTGATTTGGGCAAGGAAGAGGAGATCCTAGATTTGAGGTCTCTTAGTACCTAGAAGTTTGAGATATACCATGCTGATCAAGTAGGGAAGATGCCCACGACAAACTAGTAAATACTCGGTTTTGTCTAGGGCAGGTTCTAACCATACTACAGTTGAGGAAGAATTGTAGTTTCATTTCCTCTTTATCCTTTAAGCGTAGCCTCTTTTTTTCCTTAGGTCTTTGTAAGATATAACATCAGTTACAGTGTGATATCTCCATGGTACCTCTAAGCTAAGCTTCTCCCTACAATAAGGGCATCAAGGGATGATTTAGGAAAAATAAGTTAGTCCTCTTTTATGACACCATTCTCAGAAGTTAAGGGTCTATATTTAATAATCTATTAGGAACCTGTTTTTCTCCTTTTTCTTTCTTTCTTTCTTTCTTTCTTTTTTTTTTTTGCTGAAGAAGATTTGCCCTGAGCTAACATCTGTGCCAATCTTCCTCTATTTTGTACGTGGGTCACTGCCACAGCATCGCTGACGATAGGTGGCGTAGATCTGCGCCTGGGAACTGAACCCAGGCCACCAAAGTGGAGTGCACCAAACTTAACCAATAGGGCATGGGGCTGGCCCCTGTTTTTCTACTTTTTAATGTTTGGTTGCTTTTTCGAATGGTGTTTTATGTTTCCTCAAAAATATAGCTATTTGAATGGTTTAATTGCTTATTTGAGAAAAATCATCCTAAAACTGAAAGAATCATTAAGATGTCAAGTGGGTGAACCATACTCCAACCTGCCCCCAAAGATAACTTTTTCCATTGTTTTCTTTAAATTATCAGTAAGGGCTCTCTGGTAAATCATTTTAATGCCTCACAAAGTATAGGTATCTTCCTGCTATTTCACTGAAACATTTTCTGCTACATGAAAGGAATCCCTTCTTGTCCCTTCATCAGTGGAAGGATAGCTATTTAACTGTCACTCATTCATTTCTTCTTCATATGTAGCCCCTGTTGTTTTTTAAAATGTAAACTATTTATGCTATTATAGAAATGGTGCTCTGAGCTTCTTCAAAAGTCAGAGGTCAAATGTGTGTGATGAAACTAATTTCTGCTATATCAACTGAGAAGGAACATGTCATATTGAGTATGAAAGCACTAAAAAGTGAAGAATGTTTTATTTATTTTTAAGTTATTCATAATTCACTATGATTACTGAAATTCTGCATAGACTTATCGTGAAAAGGAATCCCACTGTAGCATTTGTAATTTGAAATATCCATTCTAGCACTTGACTCAATCTTACATTCTTCTCCAGCAAGGAATAATAATGGCCACTCTACTGGGTTTGGAGTCAAACAGTAAAAATGATAGCATTTATTTGGTTAACATTCTACAACTTTCTGGATGCATTAACCTTTTTATTATATATTTTGGAGACCTGAGTGTACATGCCCACTCTATCACATCCTTGCTGTGTAGGCTTAGACAAGTTGCTTAAACTCTCTGAGCTATAATAATTAGCTGAAAAACAAAGATAGTACCCGTTTTACTAACTTAAATCAGAGGGTTACTAAGAGACTCAAATGAAACAGGAAATTGTAGAATGAACTATTATGTGATATGATACATCTCCTCAACTAGGCTGAATTTTTTTCTGAGTGAGGGACTGTTTATTATTTTTCTTGCTTAGGACAATGTAGCTCATAGTAGTATAACCCAATAATTTTCCCTACAGATGACTTTATCAATGAAAAAGATGGTAATCTCCTATGGAAGACACTGTATTATAAATTCAAGTTCCTCTTAAGTCCTAAAGACTCACTGCTAAACGCAGGTACTCATGGAGAAAAGTTTTAGTTATAAATATTGGCCATCTTCCCAAGGTAAGTCCAGCACAGAAACTGACAAACACATAGAATATGCTTAATACATAAATGTTTGTTGAATAAATTGCAGCCTTATCTATTGTCCCACACAGCCATTCTTCCTGGACCCCATGAGGAATTGTTACTTATAGGGGTAGCTACTGCCCAGGCAATTAGAGATCCCAGAAGCTAAAGAGGTTCCAGGAGACCAACTAAGAAATTAGTCATAGGCTCTTGTTGGAGGTATACTTATCCTGATTAAAAAAAAAAAACAATTCAGTGAAGTAATAGCTACTATTTATTGAATTCCTACTATGTACTTCACATACATTGTTTTAGGTCTGTTAGTTTCCAAGTCCAAACTCTTTCCCTCACTGTCTTCATTGCAAGAAACTCCTGGAGAAATACATATCCCGAGGTCAGGGAAGCGTGAGGAACCAGCTCAACACTAAGAGCCAATCATCTACAGTCCTTATTATTTGTAGAAAGAGGAGCTTCACATGGGTGACCTCTGATTTCTTCCATCTTTAACATGATATATTTCCTTCACTTAAAAGATCCAAATACTGCTTTAGAAATCTCGTCTTAAAAGAGATTCCAATATCTTTTTATTTTGTAATTAACAGAGGCTATATTTATACTAGCTACATTATACTAACAGAGGCTACAAGAAGACTGATATATTAAGTTTTGTTAAAGGTGTTAAACATAAATTTAACCTAAAGGTAACTTTAGGCTGGTAAAATATTTAGGGGACTATGTTAGAGATTAACACAAAAAAATTTTAAGTGACTTTTAAGTATCAATTTTTAGGTTGTATTTTAATCAATATTTTTGTTTGAAGTTTGTGTTTAGAGGGTGAGAATGGTGGTGGATTGTGTTGTTTTAAACATAGCCTGGTTGACAAATTCACTTACTGTAATATCTTTCCTTTTATATATATTTGTCTTCTAAACAGAAGGACGATTCTGTCTGTATTCTAAGACTGACCATGAAGAAATCTATCACAAAATGTTTTGTATATTTGTATTGAGATAGGACACTGAATCCTATTTTGGGAAAAGATTCCACTCTTTTAAAATCTTGTGCAATTTCCGCATGTTGATTTCTTTCTTTTCTTTTCTTTTTTTTTAGTAAGTCTCCTTAAATGTGGATCTAAGCACCTGATGTACTATTTCGGCCATGGTGAAATGCATGATGGAGGCAAAGGAGAAATGACAGAGTTAAAGTGACTCATTTCAGAATGTAAGCTCTCTGAGGGCAGGGGCTTTGTCATGTTCACTGTTCTATCTACAGAACCAAGAACATTTGTTGAATGAGGGAATGTTAGGTCTCTCTGCCCTTACCATTGTGGTTGTAGCTCAGAGGAATTTTCACTGATGGTGTAGAAATCCTCCTTTGGAGCCTGGATCTCATGTTCGGTGTGACTGGCTGGTTCCGGAATTGTTGGCATAAGGTTTATTGGGGTATTGTCTGGACTTTTGTCCTTTGTGTAGCTGTCACTTCTCCAGGGAAAGGAGGCCAGTTTTGGAGAAAATTTCCACGTGGGTAACTTTGGAGAAATCTCTGATTTCTCCACTTCTTTTCCTGCTGAAAAATATAATTAGTGATCAGTTCAGGTAGAAACAGAATCTTCCTCTTGGCTCAGGGTTGAATTGGAGCAGGGAGATCCTGAAGAGTAATTACCTGGGGAAACAAAGAGTCTCGCTGTGGAGACCGCAGTCCCAGCCTCGTTTTCTGCAATACACTGGAATTCCCCAGAGTCTTTAGGAAATGCTTCTGTGATAATCAAGGTACAGACTTCCTCTAGAAAAGAAAGAGATTCGACTTGAGCAGAGTATTTGGTTGCCCCAAATTAACAAACAAAGAGTGTGGGAGGGTGTCAGGGAGAGTGGGTACCAGAAATAAATAGAGTGTTCCTGAGATATTAAAAAAATCGATCTGATCAGATTTTTTTGTCTTTGAGTGGGCTTGTGAAGACAATCTTAAAAATATAACCTAAAACAATCCCAGCATAGTCCCTGTCACCTGCCTCTCAGACATGTCTGTTTTCTCTGTTAGCCTGTGAATTCCTTGAAAGCAGGGATTACACTTTACTCCTTGACTTCTAGATTTCTGTAGCTTTAGTGCTTAGCATAAAGGTCCTATAGAAGGGTTTTCTGAACTGATCTAAAAATTATCATTGCCATGGTAGTTAGACCCAATGTTAGTACAGTGGTAGCTGTCGTGTGATGGGCACCACACCTACCTCTTGAACAGTCAACAGTTTGGATGTTTGATGTCAGGACACCTCCTTACTACCTCTGTGTATAGTTCATAAGTCAAAAATACTATGCCAAGTGGAAACAGAGGAAGAATGCATGCTCTATGAGGGCAGGGACATAGTCTGTACTGAGTAAATATATGTTGAGTGAACGAATAGATGAATAAATACACTGATCAATCCCAGTTATCTTGCTTTTGCTGTTGTGTCAGTTCAAGAGTTGGCATAAGGTAGCCTTGGAACTACCTATGAAGGCAAAAGTGATTTAGGAGACAAAGTCTTCTCATGCTAATTTTGATTTAATCATTTATTATCAAGATGTTGAAAAATTGTGCTTACCGGGGATGGATGATAAACAAGTTTCTGAAAGATAAAACCAGAGAATAGAGAGAGAATTTAAATAATGACAGTTAATTTAATTGGGAGAAGGAGCCGTACGTATATGAGAAATAACTTGAAGCAAATACAAGGTTGGCCGTAAGCTGGAGTCACAGACCATAAATTCTGTAGAAACTCAGGAAAGGGGCATAATGGAATGAACACTTGGCAGGATGCTAGAAGAACTGTATTTTAGTCCTGTTCTACTACTGAATTGCTCTGTGACTTTGTGAAAATTGCTTTACTTCCCTGGGCCTTAGTTCTTCATCTCTAATATGAAGGTAAGACCAGATAATATCTCTCCTCTGAATGTGAACCACTGCTGAAACACTAGGCCTGAGGCGGCCTCTTTTTCCTGAGAAAATCCTTTTCTTTTAATCTCTCTAATTAATGTAAAGTTGAATATTACATTATAAAAATATTGTAGTATTACTGTAGAAAAATACATGAAAGGTTAATAATAGTTTTCTCTGGGTGATGAGACTGTAAGTTTAAATTTCTTCTTTATGTTATTATATATTTTCTAGATTCATTATAATAAATTTGTATTACTTTAGTTTCAGAAAATGCAATATGTTATTTTTAAAAGAAACACCATATTGTGTAATAGAGATGTTTCTTCCTAAATGTGATGTGCAAATGTTCACATTAATTATTATTTAAATTTTAATGAATTTATAGTCAATAGATATTTAAATTAATTTAAATTAATATTTAAATAAAAATTTTCTTGGTGCAAGAACTATCTTGGACTTGAACCCTGGCTGCAGCATTTACTAGCTTTGTGACCCAGCATTTCTGATTTCAGTTTTCTTACTTATAAAATGGAGGTTGTAAAACACACCTCAAAATGTTGATGTGAGAATTAAAGGAGAAATTCTTTTAGGAAATATAAACTCTGTTTAGCATGAAGTATATCATCATACTTGTTACCCCTAAATTAATTCAATATTTAAAAAGTTATGCATCTGTTTTCATTTGTTTTACTCTTTAAAAAATACGTTTATTCTCATTTTTTTCTTGTTTGTATGCCAAGGACTCATTAGGAAGATAGTTAAGATAAATTTATGAAATTAAACCATTATGAAAATAAACGGTTATTAAAACTATTGTTTCATCAAAACAAAATAGCTATCTTTCTTTTTTTTTAGGAATTGTTTGGATTTGAAATAACAATTGTTTAACGTTAGAGATTTCTGAGCCTGTAACAAATCAGCTATGAAACTTTAAAACATGAATTAGATTTCAAGATTAATTGGAATAAAAGGCAAATTGAAAAACTTATCACGATACTTTTCCTCAGAATCCGGAAGTCATCTGAGTCTGCTATCTCCTCTTTCTCTCTGTACCAGTGAACTTGAACTGCGGCTGTGGCCTGGACTCGGCATTCAAATACGACAAATTGACCTCTGGTTGTAGAGATGTCTTGAAGATGCTGAAAAACAAACACAGAATTATGGAATGGAAGAAACTGTTTTACCATATGCAATGATTTGGGATGCCAGTTGCAGTACGTGTGCAGGCTTTTTTTTTATCATAATTATTGATCACCGACTGTACCTTAATCAAAATGAGGAGCTGCTGGGCGTTCTTTTGTGCTTTATAGTGTGCTTTACAGTCAGGTATAGGTTATTTTTATCTTAACTTCATAGAGTTGTTTTTAATGAGAAACTTGTTATTCACTTCCCCAAGAGCCATTTTTCAAAATGGAAAACAGGTGAGTGGAGAAGTCTTCAGTTTGTTGTGTTAGATTATTTTGTTGAGTACATACCTAGTCACAGATTTAGTCTTTACTGTTGGTCACAGGAGCATGGGCAGCATTGTAATTTGTTAAGGGCTCTGAATCATGACTTAGAGGACATGGGCCCAAATCTCAACACTGTGACCAGCTAGTTGAAGCTGATCACAGGACTCGGAAAAGACTCTTAACCTCTGTGGAACTCAGGTTCTTGATCTGTGAAATAGGGCTAGCAAAAAGCCCAGCCTACTCTGAGGGTTCAAGGCTCGTTTCAGATAAACAATCTGAAAACTTTTCTTAAAGAATGAAGAGTTATATTGATATACAAAAAATGTTTATTAACAATAGCTAGTTTAGTCTCACAATGCATAAATGAAGGGGTGGCGATTGTGGTAAATTTCCCCCTTAAATCCTGATTACCCGCCCCCCACCCCCACCCCGGGGTCGATAATGTCTACAATTTATCTATAAAGTCAAACTCCATCGTGTAGTAAAGGATAGGTTACCTTGGTAAACACAGGGGCTGCAGTGCAAGTGGATCCTGACAGGCTGCTGCAGGGACTCTGCATCTGATTTAAGAAATAGAAGAGACACTGTCATCCATATTGTCAAGGCCCTAAAACCTAGGTGCGTGATGGCTATGGACTAACTGGATCAGTTTTAGGCGCTACTAACTAGTTCAGTTTTAGCTGCTACCAAACACACCCTAAGTTTCCTTTTTTGAAAAGGATGATGTTTCTAATTGAAATGTCAGTTTGGATGTCTGCTCCAATGCCACCCTTTTTTCTCTCATCTTCAGCATTCCATCAGCCAAGATGGTGAAATACAACTTTGGGCAGTTATGTTTGAGAAATGAGTATTGGCAATTATTTAGAGATTATATATTACAGATTTAAATAACTTCTAAATTTTACTGACTAGATTTTTTTTTCCTCTTCCATACAGCTGTGCTTGTTGGATCTTTTAGGTTTTTGAGAAAGCACCCCCCCTGCCCCCCCACTTTTTTTAATTAAAGAGGAATTCACTTCTTGGATAGTTGGGATACTCTTGTTATGGGTCTGAGCTCGTAGACACCAACTGTCCCTTATGGTCTGGCACACAGACAAATGGCCAACCCACAGGACTGCCATGAAGTTATTTCTGAGACCCATGGATTTCATTCTTGCTCTTTCTGAGGTCATGCAGCTGGAGGCTCTCCTCACATACACTTTTCAAGAAAGTTGCATTGATTCCTTCTTCTCTGGGTCTGTGTCTCCCTTACCCGGACCCCTCAGAAGGCATAAAACTGAACCTACCCTCTGGGGGTCAATACACAATGGTTGAACTAAGGTAGAATAACTTGATCTGATGTTGGAGGTTTCATTAACTGGGGAACTGATGGTCAGAGAAACTCTAGTGGTTTTCTTCTTTATCCTGTGGGGAAAACAAAACCAAATACAATCCAGTGAAAGAAAGATTAAAGGTGGCTTTGATAGAAATACCTCACTGTATACATTTGAATGTATCACATTTTTTACCTATGATCCTTAATTTTCTCTTGATTTGCATAATAATTTTAGTTTCTTTTCTTTTTGGCCAATTATTAGTGGATTATGGCTCCTAATAGTTTCACTTTAAATTTCCTTTGTCTTAGTTCGATAGTTCGTGGGCTGTTACTAAACTTAAATTGTCCAGAAGAAATAACTTATAAGGGAAATAACCACTTCGAAATTTGTCTTGGAAGTTTTAGGTGTTTTTTGGGTCTTTTTTGTAAAGTGGAATCCCTCCTATATTCTTATGCAACAAATGCACATTCACTTCATATTCTATACTTACTCTGACATTTTTGTAGCATATTCCAAGCACAATCCTAGAGACAAAACTTTTTCTTACTTCCTTGGGTACCTGTAAGAAAGAGAAAACAGAAAGTCTGTCTAAATCTCATTGGAATTTAGTAAAATTTAGTTCAAGCGTACTGTATTCACACTAGAACCAGCAAATTAGTTACAGACAGCAGGTCAGTCTAGAACATCTGAATTCTCTCTCTCTCTCTCTCTTTTATGGCTGAGGAAGATTTGCCCTGAGCTAACATCTGTGCCAATCTTCCTTTCTTTTGTATGTGGATCGCTGCCACAGCATGGCTGACAAGCAGTGTAGGTCCGTGCACTGGATCTGAATCTCTGAACCCAGGCTGCCAAAGTGGAGTGTGCCAAACTTTAACCACTACACCATGGAGCCAGCCCCATCTGAATTCTTGACTAAGGATGGAACTACTTTAATGTTCTCAGTTTAAAATATCCAGATGTTCACTTTTACAGAGCTATAGGACTTGTGCCCAGAAGAGGTACTAGGTCTTTTCCCAAAAGCATCATTTCAGAGGGCGTATATTGGTGTCTGTGAATTTGCATTTTGGTCTGACGTCTTCAGCATATTTGTTATAATAAGAAATCCATTGAAACACATTGCTGTCTTTACTATAAGGAAGGATGTTGTCAATGTGCATATTATCTCTATGAATACTGAGTAGAGAAATATATCTCAGTTCTTAGTATCAGGAATAATTAGGCTTCTCCTATGCTACTAGTTTAGTTTTTCCTCATAGATACTGTGAATCTTACTGTTGGTTTTATTTCCTTCTGTATTAGTGACTTGAAAATTTAGAGCTAACTTCATAACCAATAATTCAACAGAGATTAGAGCCAGGGTCTCCTAAACTTGTAACCTGAAACTTTTTTTTCACTATATCTATGATGACTTATTTACCCAAAACCAACATTTAGATCACATGACCCCACAAAGAACTTTTTTGTTATTTCCAGATAGAAGAGGCAGATGGAAGATGTAGACTAGCCTGAATAACAAAATACTGTAATTTCCAGAAAGCCTTTGTTTTATGGAAATAGAATATTAGAAATTATAACTATTCCCCCCAAATCAAGGCTATAATGCTGTAATGAAAAATTTAGTTTTATATGCTACAATGCGTTAATGAAAAAAATTAGTTTCCACTTAAAAGTCTTTTACACATAATGTTTGATACCATCACTAGGACTAGATTTATCTAATCTCTTTCAATCTCAATATATAATCCTGTCATACTTGGTGCCTTTTTTCAGTCTTTAAAAACTCCTTTATCATCTTGGAGTTTTAAAACCATATTAGGCTTAATTTGCTTTAGACTAAAATTTAGGTGATGTGAAAGATTTACTATTTCATGTTTCATTTCTTAATGTGGATAGTGGCTACAGAGTATACATTTTATTATTATTTAAACTGTATATATAGATTATATTTACTCCTTTCTATGTGTATAGTATTTTATAATAAATGTGTAAGGTTAAAATAAATCTGTGAACTGGAACTACCTTTTTTTTTTAAGGGTTAGTTGGTTGGTTTTTCATTTTTCACAGAACAGATAGAATTATTCATTGGTAGTTCGGAAGAAGATAGGTTCAGTTCCATGAGTGTATGTGCACTAAAGGGGTTGCAGATGTGCACAGATTACCTTTCTGCCAAAATTGGGCACAAACAGAGTCTATACCTACAGACTCTCTAATTGGGGTAGAGTCAAACCTTGAAGTGTTGGCTGTATTTACTTGACTTGGATCATTTTTGTAATGAATGAAAACTTCACAAACACTCAAATTCTTGAATTGGTGAATACTTCCTGATGTTTCCTATGCCAAGACCCTAGGAGCAACACAAAGGAGTTTGGTGTTAGCTGACACAATGAAACTAGATGAAAAGCTCAATAATTCAAAACATGCATAATAATAATAATAATAGAGATACCATCTTAAAATGCCATAAGACATCAGAAACAATAGTTCTAAGACATTAAATAGTGCCAGTGATGTCACAAGACAGCACATGATTACCCCATAGACTGTTAGAAGTAAATGATATGATTTCAAAGGAGACAGAAGCTTGACTGATCTAGGAAAATTTCCTGCCCAGGGTGGAGCTTCAACTGAACTTTAAAGAATGTTGAAATTGGAAAAAATGAGGTGTGTATGTGTGTGAGTTGGGTATGGGGGTTTGGGGGAAAAGTCGGGGGATGAATAGAAAAGGGAAGTCAGTAACATTTATGGAACATTAAACTGCATGCCAGATACCATGCTTATCCTTTTATCTCATGTGTGAGGAAAGCATTCCATAACCATGCAATGGTGTGGAACGCTCTGGGATCAGATTGCCTGGATTCACCATTTGTTAGGTATATTAGGCTTCCCTCTAAGCCTCAGGTTCCCTATCTGTAAAACAAGTGCAATAATACTGTTTATTTCTAGGGATTTTTCTTTTTTTGATGAGGAATATTGTTTCTGAGCTAACATCTGTGCCAATCTTCCTCTATTTTGTATGTGGGACACCACCACAGCAGCCTTCATGAGTGGTGTGTAGGTCTGCGCCCGAGATCTGAACCTGCAAACCCTGGATTGCTGAAGCGGAGCATGCGAACTTAACCACTATGCCACTGGGCCAGCCCCGCTAGGATTGTTTTGAGAATTAAACAAGATAGCCCACAAAAACACTTAATTCATACGTGCCGCATATCAAGCACTCAATAAATGTTAGCTGCTATTATTATTGTGATGTTGGTTGTTATATGTAGATCCAGGTGATGTTCCACCTTTCCTCAGAGGATTCTAATCTAGCCCTCCTTGATTTTCTTCTCTTGTGAATTTACAACCTCTATAATATACTTTTGTTTTTAATTATTTATTACCATGTACTTTCATTTGGAAGCTCCTTAAGATTAGGGATCTTTTCATATGTCTTCCATCCCCAAAGTATCTAGCCCAGTGTCAAACACAAAGTAGGCATGGAGTTGATTGATTTTATAGATTATTGCTTAGGGAGATGCTATTCATAGTTGTCCTAGGAGGTGTGCATTGCTTTGTGCTGTTTCCTTCCACCCCATCCTACAAATAAAAGCAATTGATATAGAAAGATTCCTCCTCTTTTGACCTTGGCAGTGAGTCCTTATTCCACACCAGCCATCTTAGGTGGAGTTAACCAATCACAGAATTGCAGACCAAGAGAAGACGTGGGAAATTTTATCTTACATCTTTGGAGAAGAAAACTAAGGATCAGAGAGGTTATATTATTTTCTCAAGGTCATGCAGTCTGTTGGTAGAAGAGTCAGGATTAGAATCCAAATCTCCTGTCTTCTAGTACAATTCATGTAAGCCTCTAGCAAATGGACTCTGTATTATCAGATAAGTTTAAAACTACAGCTATTGGTCTGAGTAGTTGATACTGTAGTGTAGATAGAGTGTATTTGTGGTTCTGAATTCACTGGGTAATGGAACAGTCCTTTTACTTTGTATGTGAGCTCCATGAGGGCAGGGACTTAGTCTGTTTTGTTCACTCTTGTATCACTAGTGCCTAGGAGGGTGGCAGGCACATAGGAGATGCTAAATAAGTATTAGTTGAATGAATGAATTTGCTTTGTGACCAATATTGGCTGAGACCTCAGTTGAGAATGTTTGTGGCTTCTAGAGATTCTAAAAGTTAAGTATCAGACCCTGGAGAGAAACCTTATAAACAGCAGGGAAACTCTGACTGTGGCAGGAAGATAAAAATGAAATGCTTCCCCCCATGGGAAGAGAAGGATTAAGTGAGAGATTGTGTATGAAACTTGTGGAATGACTTGGAAGAAACATGTCTTATAAATAAATATAAGGTCAGTTGGTTCAAGAGGCTAGAATTTCCTCTAAGCCCCTTGGCACATCTCAAAGGAGAAGCTAGAAAACATCAGCAGAATAGTTTTTGTGGTGAATGGGCCTCAGGTTTTTGCCCACCTTGAAACTGTCCCATTTCCCAGGCTTATGAGAACAACAAAAAAAAAGAAAATCCAATCCTTATAAAGGGAAGGTCATACTGGCCTCTTCACATTCCAGATGCTTCCTGTTCTAAGCATGAACAATGCTATCGTTGTTCCCATGCTATCATTAATCCATGAAGTGACGAGGCCAGGCAGTTCTTCCCATCTGCTGTCCCTCATCTTCTAACCAATGAAAGAAGACAATGATAACTAATGGAACCAAAAGATGCCCTGAATTTTACTTTGGGATATGCCACTCGTTAGCATGAGTTAAGCAATCTATGTCCAAAGATCGTATAGATATGGATAAAAATAGAGAGAAAGGCCAGGTAGTGTGGGAGAGAGAGCACAAATTTAGGATTGAGGAAATCTGGATTTTGGTTCTCGATCTGTCATTAATCAGTTATTTGACCTTGGGCAAGACCCTTTGGGGGTCTCAGTTTTCTCATATCTAATGAGAAGTGAGAAGTGAGATGGTCCCTAAGATTTCTTCTAGATCTATTTTCTCTTTTAAAATATTTTTCAAATTTCAGGGTGTGATCACGCTTTAAAAATCTCTGATTTTCATAATTACCAGAATAGATGAAATTCTATCAGAAGATAAGAGAAAGAAAGATGAACACTGGCACTAAAAGCAAAAGCAGTCAGCACTTAGGGCTGTGGCTTAGACTGCTGCTCTGGAATGCAGAGGTTTGAAAGATGAGCTGAGCTTTAGAAGTAAAACGGTTTAAAATGTTATTTATTTATGAAAATAAATCTTTCAGAACTCATTTAGGTAAGTGATAAAACAAAACCAGACATGAGAACTAGCCTCCCCTTTCCAGAAAAGAAATAATTTCTAAAAGGAAGCTCCCTCTTAAGTATTGACTTCTCTTGCTAAAGCTGCTGTAGTCTTTACATTTGATTCTCATGTATTTTCCTTTAGGGGATAGAAAAGATTTTCCAAAGAAAAACCCCTTTTGCTCTATTGCTATGGAATAATACCACACTCTAGAGTATCAAAATGAGAATGTGGATTCAGAGTGTGTATGAGCCATATATGTGACCTGTCCTGAAGTGTTCCTTCTTGATTTTAGGTAGCACTGGGGATGTCCTTGAGAGAAAAAATAGCTAGAGGTTTTACTCTGGTGATGAGTTATGCTAGCAGGCTTCGTGTCTCACGTAAATGGTAACCTTTGCTGAGTGTAACCCTAGCTCTTTGTAAAGAGAACAGAATTAGACTCCACCAAATGAAGAGTCCAAGACCTTGGCAATCTTACCCTGGAAAGATGGCAAGATACATAGAGATCAGACAAATGAACAATAATGATGCCCTTATAACATTGCCTAAATAGCTAGGATGTCTGTAGAGTTACACTGGCTTCATGGATATAATGTAGGCTCAGCGGTCTGAAAAATAGAATGTTAGATCCATTTAAAAGTGAGCAACAGAAGAATATGATAGTAGCAACAATAGGGAAAAATTGAGGAAAGAGAAGTGAGATAATGCAGGTTTAGCAATGTATCATATTTCAAATGTTTTAAAATGTCACATTAGTGAGAATACTTACTGAAAATCCACACCGTAAAATGATTAGTGAAAATTCACACAATAAGCTAAACTTAGTGCATTCCTTTTAAATGTTACTTAAGTTATTTGATTTGATTGAGAAGTTTATTGTATTGTTCTGATTTATTTTCTTTTGTTTGCCTATTTTATGATTTTAGTCTTTATTTAAAATATTTATCTCCTATTTGATAACAGATGCCATACTAAGTAACTTTTATTCACAGAAAGATAATTAATTTGAAGTGTCCACAAAGCAACAGATATTGTAGAAGATATGTGCTTTTTATTTCATATTATTACCTAACAGAGCAAGAGGAAAGAGAAAAAATTATTGAAGAAAGAGGTACATGAGTTAAGTCAGAACAGGAATTGTGAATTGTGTGTATGTGTAATGATTTCCATCACTTTTGAAGCAAGTCCAGAGCTCCTGCTCTTTGTGGTCCACTGATGTCAGTTGCTGCAAAAATGAATGAATTTGACCTGCAACCATATTCAAGATTTTGGAAGAGAAGATGATATTTGACATCAACTGAGTATTTTGATAATGGTTTTGAAAAGTTCGTAAAGAAGTTTAGTACTCAGGAAATTCTAAAAATGTGCCTCACCATTTCTTCCCCAGTTTATCTAGACCATTTTCTAGCAACAGTGGATTTTTATTTTTCCGGATCTCTTGATTCTTTACCAGACTGCCTTCACGTGTGGCTCTGTCTCTGTCTTTTTGTTGTCTCTCCAGCATTTCAGAAAAAGAAATGACCTCTTTTTACTTTTAACACATTAAACTAATGTGAAGGGTGAGCTATTGCTTTCTAGGTGACTAGAGATTTTACTTGATCACACAATGTTTTGCCTCTTCCCTAGTGTTTTGTCAAATTTCAAGGAGATTATCAATACTGTCTGTCCATGTTAGAGTAAAATTTTCACTGTCCTAGTGCTCATGGTTCCTCCAATAGCTAAATTGTGTTTTGATGTAAAACCACTTTTTCTATGAAGCTGTTTTAAAAGACAGCTACTGCACTGTAACTAGCATACAGACTTCTATTTGGTTATCTATGTGGCTCAACCTTTACTGTACTTGTTTTCCTGTTGTCAAGGTCTGCTTTGCTCACGGCCCTTCTCAGGCTGCTTCTCCAACAAAGGGTATGATGCCTGGTCATGGGTCAGAAGTGTCACTACTTCCTCCCCCTGATGCAGAGATCCTAGTGGGCTTGGAAACAACTGGGACATATCTTGAAACTCTTGTTCACTGAGGGGCTCTTTTGGGAGCATATGGTCTTTCTCTTGTGGCTTGATGTTTTAGATCAGGAATTGGAGAAGAGTTAGCTGGACAAGTTCATCTCTGATCCATGTAGTGTCGGCTCGAGCAGCTGGGGCTAGAGAGTACATTTTTCCAAGATGGTTCCTTCACTCACATGATGGCACCTTGGCACTACTTGGTCTTTCTCTCCCTCTGCACCTGCCCCTACATGGTGTCTCATCCTCCAGGACCTCTCCATGTGGCTTGGACTTTTCAAAGCATGGTGATCAAAGGATAGCTGGGCTTTCTCACATGGAGGTTTAGAGCTCTAAGAGCAAGTGTTCCAAGAATCATCTCTCTCTTTTAAAGAAAAATTTCCCCTACTTTGTTTTTTTGTGGTTTCTTGGACCCTCAGTTATGGCAGTACAGGAAGTAGTTTTAAAAGACCCAATTTGTGGGAGTCTTCTATAAAAAACTCAGGTCTTAGTGCTCAAATACTAAGATAAACAAATGTTTGGCATGAATTATGTGGCAAGCTTCTTTTTACTTTGTTTTGTTAGAGAACTTTTGAATTTACCTAAAGATTGGGTTTAGGAATTTTTTTTAAGTATTTGAGGATGAAATATTGAAATTGAGCCAGCCCTGGGGCAAAGGAGCAGTGGCGGCAGAAGCCTAGACTCCAGGAGAATAAGCTACAATACTTGTGGTCTCATTCTTCTGCACCTGCAGTGATTGTGCTGATGAGAGGTGTCAGGAGAAAAGTTGCCTGGAGCTGAGAGCCTTACTGTCTTGGAAGCAATCAACAACTTTCAATCCAACTTTTGGCAAAACTGCCAAATTGACAAACTTTGTATTTTGCGGACTCTCCCCTCCTCTTTTGTCTGTTCGCTCCCTGGAACCGTCTCCCTCACACACTTTGTAGTGTTTTCTTCCTTTAGCCTTAGCTGTCCAAAGCTATCACTTCCTCAAGCCCACATCAAGACTCAGTTGTTTTATGCTAATCCTCCAATAGACTGGTTCAGACAAAGACACGGATTTCTCCATGAATACATTCCATCCCTCCATTTGTCTTTAAACAGGAAGAGCCATTACTTTAACCCAAATGACAGCCTCTCCAGTGGTGGCACTCTGAAGCAGACAAGCCAGTTGGCGAGTCATCGTGGAGGTAGTGGAGATTAGATTCCTTCTCATGTCTTTCGCATCCTGGTAAATTCAGAAGAGACTGATAATTAACCCCAAAACTTTTATTTCCTTTGATATTTAACCTAAAATAGAAAGAGGATGTTTGCCCTTTTGATGCCACTGGCTTAAGTGCAAGTTTTTGTAAGATCATGCCCGATTTTTAAAAGAAGCTGTTCCATTTTTGTTTGCTCTACACACACACATAGAATTATTGCCAAGAGGAATAGTGTGTGCACAAGGACAGCTAAGACCGCATACTGTCCTTAGCTGGGAGTCAGGTTACCCACCACATGGACAGTGGCATGTGCTAGAGCTTGTGTAACTAGAACAGTCCTGGACAGGAGAATTGGCAGCATTAAGCAGGCTTTGAAAATTAAAAAAAAAAAAAAAAAGACCATACACAATCTTCTCTGAGCTTGATTTTTAACAACTGTAAAACAAGGTTATCAGCCAGGCACTGTACTAACCACTTTTTATGCATTTTCGCATTCATTCTTCACAAAAACCCCAAGATGTAGAGATAGTATTATTCTCATTTTCAAATAAGGAAACATAAGCTTAGAGAGGTTGCACAAATTGCCCAAAGTCACAAACCTAGTAAGCAGTGGAGCCAGGAATAAAATTCACACAGTCCATCTCTAGAGCAGAGAGCTCTTAGCCTTAACCTTAAGAAAAATACTTCCTTGACCTGTGTACTTCTTGGGAAAGAGGAGGAAAGGGGACCTGGGTTTTAATGAAAAGCCTGAGGTTCTACTTTATAACTAGCCTTTGGGTTTAGAAGAGACCTTATAAGGATATGAACAGAGATGTCCACCAATAATCTTCTCGTACACAGGACACTGGATTAGAAACTTAACTTTGACAGTGGTTTACGTTTATTGCTTAGATAAGAAAATATATGTGGTATTCAGATAAATTGAACTGGACAGTGTGTAAAAAGCTGTTTGCAAAATGTGAGAGAGATGTGTGATAATTGTGTTGATTTCATTTTGGGGATGTGAAATAGCTTTGGGCCAAAGCCCCAAAGACCCACATCAGAGGCCTCGGCAGAAGCAGAACTGAATGTGTGTTCCGTAAATAAAAATATTTGGGAGATACAAATAATAAATCCTCACTCGGTCCAGACCCCTCACTGCAGAATATGATATAATGACACCCACTTCAGTTCTCTCAAGAAATTTACTGAAGACTTATACAAGGGGCGGGGAAGAGGGTCATTAGGACAGGTTACCAGGACGTCTTTCCTCCCTAACTTTCTTCTTTTAGCACAGTTTAATTTAGCTCATTGTCACCTTGGCAATGTTGAACTGTGTGAGAGACTGAGAAGCTGAGTACAGAGTAGGGGAGAGAAGTGTGACAGTGACAAGCACATGGAGGCAAGGGGCAGCTTGAGGTGCCAGGAGATGGAAGGGTCATGATAGTAGACACATGGCTGAGCAGGAGCTTTTCAGGGAGGTTATTGAGAAGCTGGGGTTTAGGGAGAACTGAGAGAGGACGTCAGGCTAATCTCAGGGCTGTCCCTGGTTCCTACACTCGCTTCTGGGACGGTGCACTTCTGCCCCATCTGTCTCATACAAGACAGATAAATCTCCCTTAAGTAGAGGTCCTAGCATGTCACTCTATACCCAGTACAGGAACCTGCAATGATTCCTTAATGCATAATACCATCTAAATCCTTCATCAAATTCTTTGTAGTGTTAATGGATGAATGAACGAATTCATTCTGTTTAATTCTCCTATTGTGACTTAAGATACAATAATATACCCTCGATAAGTCCATTTAAAAGGCACCGACATGATAAACACAAAATACAGGATAGTGGTACAATTGAGGGAAGTTGGGGGAAGAAATAGGGGAGGAGCACATAGATAATGTAAGTTATTTGTGTTGTTCCAGTTCTTGGGTTGATAACTGGTTCACAGAATTCATTCTATTTTTAAAAAGAAATAAAGAAATGAACCGGTAAATAAAATAAAGTAGAAGATGCCATGCATGTTATTTCATAATTCAAAGCATGACTTACTACATGTGTTATGCACCTGAGGTCCTTTTGCAAAAAAACTTCAAAGTTACGCACTTACATATTCAAAGTAACATCATGGAGAATCCATCCTGTATACAAGGTCTACCAAAAGTAAGAAAAGGAAATTAAAATTGCCACCTTAGTCTCCACCTGTGGTGGGCTTTTCTGAGCAGTATGTAAAAATGCAGATAATTTAAGTAGTTATCCTTAACTACTTATCTCCAGCCTAAGGCTGGTTGAGATCAGGTAAGTCAGTAGCCCCGACAAAATACACTAACACTCCACTATCTAAATTTCTGTTCCATTTAAGAAGTTACAGACTGCTTACCCACCTCAGAACATGCTTGCCTGCCATTTATTCAATGTTATGGCCTTGGATTCTTTTTTTTTTTTTTAAGGAAGGTTAGCCCTGAGCTAACTATTGCCAATCCTCCTCTTTTTGCTGACGAAGACTGGCCCTGAGGTAACATCCATGCCCATCTTCCTCTACTTTATACGTGGGACGCCTAACACAGCATGGCTTTTGCCAAGTAGTGCCATGTCTGCACCCAGGATCTGAACTGGTGCACCCTGGGTCGCCAAGAAGCAGAACGTGTGAACTTAACTGCTGCGCAATCGGACCGGCCCCTGGATTCTTGAACCTGAGATCAGAGGTCCATTTTTCAATGTCTTGGAGGAATTTAATGTCCTAAGAGTACTGTCATACTTAGTATTCTCTTGACATTAGATCATATGACATTAAATCTTTTCTAATCATTGAAATGACACCAATGTATGAAGAAATATATTCTGGAAGGTCAAATCTATTTTCAAAATAAAAGTGATATATAAAAATATTTTCCTCTTTGTTATCTGTCCTAGTAACTGAATGAAATTCTGGTCAATTCTACTGAACTACAGGAATTACTAATTTTCCGAGAATTAGAATCCAGTAAAATACAGTCAGTGCTAAAACTACTCTGAGTATAATTTAATTCTTTTGATTCATAAGGTACTTTCAGAGACTTGGGATATTCCATGCAAATAAATTTTCCAGAAATTTGAAACAAACTTTTGAGTGCCAAAAGATTTTCTTTCTTTCTTTTTTTTTTGCTGAGGAAAATTACCCCTAAGCTAACATCTGCACCAGTCTTCCTCTATTTTATATGTGGGTCACTGCCACAGCATGGCTGATGAGTGGTGTAGGTCCTTGCCCAGGATCTGAAACTGTGAACCTGGGCTGCTGAAGCAGAGCATACCAAATTTAACCACTAGGCTACAGGGTCAGCCCCCAAAAGATTTTAAAAAATAAAAGTAGTAGGTGCTTAGGGCAAAAAGTCTAAAAATTCAGAGAGTACAGAAGGTTTAAAGTGAAAAGTAAAATTTGATCCTTTCCAGTCTCTAGTTTCTACAAATTTCTACAATTTCTACTCCAATTTCCACTGTACATGCATAGAGCTATGTATATAATTTTATTTTATTTTTCATAAGTGGGATAATACAATACAGACTATTCTACAGCTTGCTTTTCCACTTAATATATCTGGGTCACCATTTGATAACAGCACATAAAAATCTAATTCTTCTAAATTCCTACATAGTATTTTTCGTATGGTTTTTAATAGTTTCCTTAGTCAGTTCCCTGTTGAAGAATATGTGGGCTATTAAAAACAATACTTAAGTGAGCATCTTTGTAAATTCACCTTTGCATGCTTTTGTAAGTGTATCTACAGGAGTGGAATTATAGGGGAATAAAGCACATGCATTTAAAATTTTAATAGTAAGATCCAAATTGCTCTTTTCTAAAATGGTACCTTCTCAATAGTTATTTGAGAATAGCTTCCTCACAATCCTCATAATATGATATCTTATTGTTTTTTTTTTGTTTTTCTTTTTCTCCCCAAATCGCCCCAGTACATAGTTGTATATAGTTTTAGTTGTGAGTCCTTCTAGTTGTCACATGTGGGACGCCGCCTCAACATGGACTGATGAGTGGTGCCATGCCTGCGCCCAGGATCCGAGCAAGTGAAACCATGAGCCGCCAAAGTGGAGCACGTGAACTTAACCACTCCGCCACAGGGCCGGCCCCTATCTCATTGTTTTGTAGTCTTGCATTTCTTTAACCATAAGTGAGGTTGTGCATCTTTCATGTTTTTACTGGCCGCTTTTGCTTCCTCCTCTTATAAAATAACTGTTGAGAAATATGATCTTCCAAACTGAATTTAGAACATTAACAATGTATCTTTACAGCTACACTTTTACAATTAGACTTCATTCAAGGTGATTATTTAACAAATAATATTTTAGAATCTTGAGATTACTCTTCATTCCTATTTTTTTTTTTATGCAATACATTCTCACACAAGATATCTAACACCAAGATGATGACATTTGGTCTTTCCTGTTTGATTTAATGAACAGTTGTACCTTACCCAGACTTCAGTCTAATTTGAGCCTCATACAAGTTTGGAAAATTCCTGAAGTGGAAAGCTCCAAAAAAGTAGGGGGGAGGGGTAGTGCTGGTTGACTTCACTCATTCCCTGCTCTGTCAAAACAGTACATGCTTCCTCCCACTTTGGTGAGAAACAACCTTGGAAATAATTTTCTACCCATGGGTATAATTCTGAGCTTAGGGCCTCAGGCCTTCTTTTGTGATCTACAGTTTCTACCACACTGTGGCTGCTTAGGAAATGTCCAAGAAAAACAACAATAATCCTGGTATTTAGTTTGTCAGTTGTGGCTCAGGGCATCAGTGGGACATAGAGCAGAATTCCTGCTGAGGAATATGATCCTCACTTGATTCTAATTTTATCTTTGTGGTGCAGCTTTTAAATATGAGGACAGCTGGTGTTGGATAAATCTGTCCTCACAAGCTGTATGAGATTGAAGTAAAATTAAATATTTGGGGTTAAATCCAAATACAAAAATGTGGAAATGACTGATTAATCTCTTGATATTTCACTTGCTGCATCTTGGTGAAAAGGCACTCACTATTCATTGTGAGCTCCTAGCAACAGTCAATTTGATGTGTAAGATAAGCAGAATGTGTGCCCTCATTTAAGGTCTAGCATTTCATGAAAGGAAAAGCAGAATTCTTGACTTTCACCCCATCCTCCACCCTGCTGATAAAAATGATAGGCCATACATACTTGTTTTGTTAGCAACTCACTTTCTTTGCCTTTCTCCCTTGAGTAAAAGCTTGCTACCAATGAAATACTGAGGCCCACACTTCCACTTGGGTTGGGATAGTAATCCTTTGTGGCCTCTGAAAGTTTGCAAATGATGGGACCCCAAACTCCTAGTAGATTCTCCCCCAAGTGACTAAATGTCTTGATAATTGCTAAGGGATAAATAAGGGTAGTGAGTTCAGAGAACAGTCAGGTTGCTGGCTTTTCTTCAGCTGACTAGATTACTAAGGTAGAAAAGCACTAAAAATAAATCAGGGCACAAACTCTCCTGCCAGGAGTTGAGTATTGAGATAACTTGTCTTCTCGGCTGGTGTTGACATCATCTGTTCTAATGCACTGTGCAAACAGGAGCCAGAATGAGAAACAGATTTGGCCATGAACTAGCATCAGTAAAAGTCCATAGGCCTGTCCTGATATTCTTACTGTTTGCTTCTTGTCAGACTTAATTAGTTTCTCCAAATCCTCTAGGAGATAGCTAAATACATCAAGGTGAGAACTTGAAACCAAACTCAGGACCAATCTTAGGGGAAATCATTTGATCTCTTCTAGTTTCAAATATACCTTTGCTAGGTCACTTCCATGTCAGTTGGGTTTCAGTGTTTTCCCAAAGGGGTCAGAAAGGTGGGAAGATCTCTGAGGAACTCAATTCTAGGAACTAAGATTTCACAAAGCTCCAAGTCACCTGACGTGGAGTAAGGATTCTTATTGCTAAATTTGTTTCCATTGTTGCTTCAGATGTCCTGAGCAGAGAGCCTTTGCCTGTTGGAATTACTCTATGGATCTCATTTGAACTAAAGTAGAGGAGAAATCATGTAAATCTCTACCTTCTTTACATCTATCCCTACTCTCTTTTAGTTTTATAGGAAGTTGCCTTTAACTGGAATAATACTATCTCACACTGGTTAAGTGCTTGATACATATGCTTTCACACATTAATCTTGTAGTCTTCAGAACAAGCACGTTAGGAAGGCAGATGTTATGATCCCCTTGTTGGGGCTAGACTCAGAAAAGCCAACAGATTCAGACCTTGGCAGCTATTAGTATTAAGATCCCTGGGACTTCTGGGACTTCTTGGTCCACTCAGCCCTGTCCAGTCTGACCCAGGGCCCTCTCTCCAAGTCTGGAGGTTTGTTCTGTTTTTGTAAAATGATTTATTTAAACGTTTCTATTAAAAAAATTCATTCTTATTATAGAAAACTTGGAAAATAGGGCAGAAAAGAAAGAGAAAAAAGACCAGCCATAGACCCAGTACACAAAAACAAATTCCTTGGGTTTCCTTAGGTTTTTGACTGAATCTATGGGATGGAAGGAAAGATCAAGTACGTATTCAGTAATGTTTATGCTGTCTCCATCCACTCTCCTGCATTTAGCATAAGGTACAAAACAGACTTTTTAGTCCAGTCTCCTCCTCTAGGGATCCTTCCCAGGTAGATATCGGCTCTAGACCTTCCAGGCTGAGCTCTAAAATGTGAGCCAAAATGCCACTTCCATGCTTGGTAGAAATCAGCTGTTCATTGTTCTCCTTTTAGTACTCTTCTCTTTTTTTCACACGACATTCTTCCTTTCCTTCTGGCTATATCAGTACAACTATTCTCCATCTTTCCCTGCTGGTTGTCGTTTCCAGTCAAAACCACCAGCAGGACTTTTGCAGATCTTTCTTCAAATTCTACCTGGCTTCCCCAGTGCCGAGTCAAGGGCCCTGATAACATTGAAGAGAGTGAAAGGACTGCCCTCACTCCCGTCTCCCATGCCCAGCTTGGCACTCAGAAGGTCTGTCTGACCAAAGAGAGGAGCACTGGGAAGTGCGGGCACTTTAGCAGCTCCAGATGTTTGGAGCCAGGAAATGTTGAGTTCCAGTATATCTTTGATTTCCCTCCTGCATTAGTGCCTTAATAATAGACATTAGGTAAGTATTTATTGATGAGCGTCTGAGTGAGTGAGTGAATGTACTTGGTCCCAAGAGCAGAAGTGGTAAACCGCTGCACTGACTTCCTGTAAATTAAAAGCATCAGGATTGTATTCTCTGTTCTGCCCCCAAGGAATTAGAAACATTTGATTCTCCTCATCTGTAGTATCACTATGATATGAGAAAACCCAGCCAACCAGCAGCCTTGGTTTCAAAGGTACTCACAGCCTCCACGTTGTCTGTCTGCTTTTCTCCTCCTTGTTGTCCTCACAGAAAGAGCCCCTCAAGGCCGGGCTTGTTTGAGGTAGATCCCTGCTCTCTGGCAAGGAGGGGCATATGCTGGAGTGACAGCTGTGTGCACAAAGGCTAGGGTATCAACTGCAAGGGATGAGGAAGGGTCTCCCTATTCTGCCCTATTTGGTGCAGCCCCAGCTTTCAATTAACCACACTTGGGGACTGTGTATCCTCCAAACAGAAGGGCAAAAAAAAAAATGTGACCCTGAGTTAACCACTAATAATTATGCGTCAAATCTAAATGAAAACGAGGAGATAGAAGGCAGGACACAAACTGAAGTCTCATGGTGAGCAAAGCGTTTTTAGCTGGAATGTAAAGAATTTTGGTTTGGGCATTTTGAGGAAATTGTAGCCACCCTTCCTCTCAATCCAGTTGCTTGGGTCAGGATTACAATTTTACTGATTTCAGAAATCTAATATTAATCTTAGCATTGACTTCGGTGGAGGATCTATGCAGGGCTGTAGATCTTTATGGAGAGGTATGTGGAACAGGACATTTTTTCTTGGAATCTTAAGACTTTTGTTTTACACACTGTTGGTGGATGTGCTTTTGATTGTGTTGGATTGATCAAGACACTTAAAATACAGTAAAAAGAATTTAGGTCCAATAAATAGAGAAACTTCTTGAATCATGAATAAGCTGAAAATCTCTGTGATAAGTATAGATTTCCCCTCTCTGTAATAAATTATATGATTAAACAGTTAGTTTTGATTGAGGACCTACTGTGTGCCCAGCACTGAGCAGTGGGAGAGTACTAATGAAAGGAAGAAACATGAATGTCATATGACATTTATAGTAAACTAAGTGTAGCCTAAGTGTGATCCTCAGGAATCAGTTTCCCTAAGTAATAATCTCTAAGTAAGTAAAGCAGAATTACTGTAATACAGTAAACTAAGTGCAGTTGATTACAGCGCCACACACGGTATAAAAATTTTAAAAGCCATTCAACTCAGCCAGTATTTTTTTGAGCATCTCACTCAGGCTCACCTCTTTATTTTATTTTGTTTCATAGCTCCAGACTACTGTCTCTAGTTTCAGTCAGTTGTTTACCAGTGATGCTTGTTAGTCATGACAGGAGCTGGGAGAATTCAGTGTAATCCTATTTCCAGTAGTAGTGCAAAAAGGCAAATTGTCTGGAATGATTCATTAGAAATATAGTCTCCCTCATCAAGGGATGGCATGTTCCATCAGAAGAGAAGTAATTTATGTGCTGTGATCATGAGTACTGATGGCTTAATGGGCTCTGTACCTGTAAGAACCTGACTCGACATCTGGTCCCTGGAAGCTGGTTTTTACCAGGCTGTCAAAGATCAAGGCAAGCTTCAGGTCATCCAAGTTAATTCCTCCTTAAAATTTTTTTTTAAGCATAGAAGGATCTGAAGTCCAAAGCAGAGAAGCCATTTGCCAAGGTGGTGAATTACCTTGAATGCCAGAAAAAACTGTGAAATTTGAAAAAAAACTTACTGGGTATCCTTTAGAATGCTAGACATTGACTAGTGTATCCTTCCAAGTTATCTGATTCTCTAATGATCTGTACCTTTCATTGTCTTTGAATTATTTTAAACTCTGTAAAATTGTGTGAAACTGAGGGTAATGCAAATTTTATCTTGTGGAGGTGCAATAGACCGCCACCACCACACACAGGAAGCTAGTTTTGCATCTATTAACACATTTATCTCAGTATTTCTGTTTACTTTTTGAACCAGTTTTTAACTTCTTACTGGTTCTCTCTTTAATTAATGAGTTTAATAAAACCTTTGCTCATTTTATATTTGTGTGACAATCATAATTGCACCTTAAAAATGATCCTTTAACAGGAAGAAACAAGGATTTTAGTAAGAGCTCTCTGTTCCTTCCTTCCCTGTGAATAGATTATAGGCCCTGTTTATATGGGTTTCTGAGATAGCCAAGCAATCACTTGTAATTTTTTTCTCACAGTTTTATATGTTTATAGGCCATGTGGATAACATCTCTCTCTTTTTTTTTAGAATATTTGTTATAAAACTGACCATTATGAAATGAACAATTTAGTGGCATTTAGTACATTCACAATGTTGTACAACCACACTTCTGTCCAGTTCCAAAATATTTTCGTCACTTCAAAGTAAAACCCCTTATCTGTTAAGCAGTTCCTTCCTATTCCTTCTTCCCCATAACCCCTGGCAACCACAATCTGCATTCTTTGTCTGTGGATTTATCTATTCTGGATATTTCATATAAATGTAATCATACAATATGTGACATTTTGTATCTGGCTTCTTTCACTTAGCACAATATTTTGGAGATCTATCCATGTTGTATCATATATCAGTAATCCATTCTTTTTTATGGCTGAGTAATATTCCGTTGTATTTATATTACACAATTTGGTTATCCATTGACATTTGGGCTGTTTCTACCTTTTGGCCATTGTGAATAGTGTTGCTATGAACATGCATGTGCATCTACTTGTTTAAGTACCTGTTTTCAGTTCTTTAGGGTATATATCTATAAGTGGAATTGCAGCATCATATGGTAATTCTATGTGCAACTTTTTGAGGAACCACCAACTGTTTTCCACAGAGATTGAACTATTTTACATTCCCATCAGCAATGTACAGGGTTCCAATTTTTCCACATCCTCGCTAAACCTTGTTATTTTCCATTTAAAAAAGTATAGCCACCCTAGTGGGTGTGAAGTGGTACCTCACTGTGGTTTTGATTTGCATTTCCCTAATTGTCTAAGGATGTTGAGTATCTTTTCATGTGCTGGTTAATCATGGGGGAATTTTGAACAGTACATCATGTTTTGAATATGCTAGGGAGGTTGGTATTGAAAAGAAATCTTTGATGACTCTCACTGTAATACAAGTAATTATCCCATAATTTATGTTTCTCAATTTAAGATTTTATACATTAAGTTTTATTAAATGATTCTGTAGAGGGAGTTATCTTTTTTGGACATAAACTGGAGAGGATTTTCTCCACCCACTACATGACTCTCTATACAGGGTGTTTTTGCAGACCATGCCTGAACCCTCCAGAGTGTCAAGCAAGTGCTCTTCAGGAATTCAGGAAAATGTTGCCATGGTGGTAATATCTTTCCTCATGAAATGCTGCTGTGTGAGCTGTTTTATGCCCTAAAATCTTGCTTGGAGCTGTCTCTTTGTGAGGTTTATTTGCTGATTTGCCTTTTAAATATGGATAAAGAGTACATTTTAAATAATAATGGTAACAACAACTAACTTTTATTCAACATTTATTAGGTGCCAGGCTCCACGAGGCATTTTATGTAGATTATACCCTTTAATCCTAGTAGAACATTAGCTGCTAGGGTCAGATCTTGTTTTTCTTGTCCACTGTTGTATCCTCAGCATCTAACACAGTACCTGCCACATAGCAGGTATTCAGCAAATGTTATTCAGTGAATAAACAACCCTTTGAGGTAGTTTCTGTGATTACCTTCATTTTAAAAGTGGGGCAGCTGAGGCTAAGAAATGTAAAATGATTTTCCCAAGGTCATACAGATGGACAGTGGTGGAGTCCAAATCAGAACTCAGTCAGTCTGCCCCAGAGTGTATACCAAATTGCCTTTTAACCATAATATTCAGAACAGCACTTTCACCTCTTCCTTCTACATTCAACCAGGTAGTGGCTAACTTGTTTCGTCAAACAAAGAATAGGCAATTAAATTCATTTCAGTTCAAGAAAATATTTATTAATGGCCATCTGTGTGCCCAGGCTTTTGTGGAATGTATTGTTGAGAACTGGGAGTTAGGAACACAAGATTCTACTATGGGGTCTGACACTAGCTGGGTGACCTTGAACAAATAGTATACTCTGTCTAGACTTTGGGCTCCTCATGTGTAAAATGGGAAAGTTGGACTAGATGATCTAAGTGTGCTCCAGCAATAAAATATGATAAATTTAAGAAATGGCACTGATGAGGCCACAATGAACGTGCTTGCTGGAATAGGTGTGGTGGGGGATGTCATTGGCTTATACATCTTAATCTTTAGTTTAGAAGGAATGAAAAGAGAGGAAGGGCAACAAAGTGGTAAATATCTGATGGCAGTCAAAGAGTATATCATCTGGGAGAGAAAATAAACCAATTATAAGTAACAAGTAACTTGTAACAAGTAACAAGGAAGCCTCAGCTCACCCTTAATTTCAAGAAATGAGATTTACTTCTATCCTGGTCCTTACCTTTGAGAAGAATAATATCCTAAAGTTATTTAATATTTTATAGTTTCTCAATGCTTTCCTCTCCTTTGTACCCTATAACTATGCTGAGAAGTAGTTTGGGGACAATAGTTGGAAAAACCAAGGACTTGGCCAAGGTTATACAACTGTCTAGTGATTCCCTATCTTGGTTCTTTAATACCCTGGGCTGTCTTATCTCGGAATTTGAAGAAAATGTGAAATTATTATTTTTAATGTGAATTTTTCTTTTAAATTTACTTGACTAAAATAATATAAAGGACTCATGATAGTTTTTCCTCAGGTTTCTAGAAATAGAGGATATTGCCTAATAAAGCAGATAATAATAAGGTAGGAAAACTTCCAAAACAATGTGTTCACTTTTTAAGGAAAAAGATTTTATGGATGAAACACACTTTTTAAGGCTCACTTGTTTTATACCTTAGATTGGGTTGAATGATTATATTTCTTATTCTGCAAAGTTTTGCCAATAATGCATTAAACACTATCAGATGCCTGGTGTGTACAAAACACTATGCTGGATGCTTAAGAAATCCAAAGATGACCCTTGCCCTCAGTCTTGTAAATGTTATGAAAGCTATACAACTAACGACAGCACGTGATAGGATATTATGAATGCCTCAAGCTAACTCTAAAGTGTTATAGGAAATCAAGAGAGTACCCCTTTCAGCTATAGTGGTTGAGAAAAGTTTCATGGAAGAGGAGGTACTGGAGCCAAGTCTTGAAGGATGTACATATTAAGAGTGAAAGAGTTCTCTTCTGAGAGAGAGAGAGAGAGAGAGAGAGAGACAAAGAGAAAGAGAGAGAGTGGGAGACAAATTGGTGGAGGGAATGGTGTGAACATGGGCCACGGGCTCAGAAGGAAGAATATTCACTGGAGTATTTGGGAGCTGGCCCCGTGGCTGAGTGCTTAAGTTCACGGGCTCTGCTGCAGGCGGCCCAGTGTTTCATTGGTTCGTAATCCTGGGAGCGGACATGGCATTGCTCATCGGGCCACGCTGGGGCAGCGTCCCACATGCCACAACTAGAACGACCCACAACGAAGAATATACAGCTACGTACTGGGGGCTTTGGGGAGAAAAAGAAAAAAATAAAATCTTTAAAAAAAAAGGGTGTATTTGGGGAACCGTAAGTCACTCATAGGAATGGAAGAGAGTTATTAAAAGATGAGTAGTGGGAAATAAGGAGAAGAAGTGAATTGGAAGTTGTGAACAAGTTTGTACTCTCTGACGAAAACTGTTAGAAAGATTCCTTCAACAATCAGTTCTTTGTATGCCTATTAATGTTCCTTTCCCATTCCTGCCCCACTCCAAATAAAACAAAACAATAAACAATTAATTGTATGTCTTTTTAAGGTTGGCACCTGAGCTAACACGTGTTGCCAATTTTCTTTTTTTCTTCTTCTCCCCAAAGCTCCCTCAGTACATAGTTGTATATTCTAGTTGTGGGTCCTTCTGGTGCTATGTGGGACGCTGTCTCAGAGCGGCCTGATGAGCGGTGCCATGTCCGCGCCCAGGATCCAAACTGGTGAAACCCTGGGCCACCAAAGCGGAGGGCGCAAACTTAACCGCTCAGCCACAGGGCCAGCCCCAACAATTAATTCTTTCACTCAACAAATATTTCTTGAGTACCTGCTCTGTCCCAGGTGCTTTGCTAAGGGCATAAACTATAAAGATAGATTAGACAAGGTCCTTGCCCTCAAGCAGCTCACAGCCTGGTGGGGAAGACCAACTCTTGTTTAGAAGAGGGGTACATACAAAGTGCCCATTTTATTTGAAATGGGGCCACCTTGGAAAAGAATGATCTTGGCGGCACTGGACCGATCGCCTGAGCTCTGTTTTTAGCCCTTGGGACCAACCTCAGGATGTGTGGCATACCAGAAGAACAGCTGCATACTATATTCTGAAAATGATGAAAGTGGCGCCTCCGTTTTTCCAGACCCACAGCAATGACTCCCACTGGGAAGGAGAGCCAAGCTGTTTCTCTCCTGGCTTGTGCTGTTGGGCACATTGTTCCATAGAATTTTAGAGGGGAAGTTTCAGATTTTCCCTGCCTTTGTCCTAAGGAAAGGAGATATGGAGAAGGAAGGGATAAGGAAATAATAAACTATAGACTTCTTTCATTTAAAAAAATGTTCAGAATTCATCTGTTGGTATTTCTTAGATGTAGCAAGAGATAATAACAACAATGATAGATAATATTTATCGAGTGCTTAGTTTGTGCCAGGCACTATGGTGAGGGCTTTAACGTACAATACCTAATTTAACCCACAAAGTAGTCCTAAAAATCAGCTACTATTTTCATCATCTTTTACAGATAAGGAAACTGAGGCTTAAAAAGATTAGGTAACTTTCCCATGTCACATAGCTCATAAGTGGAGATAATGGAAAGTGTATTGGAATGAGTTTTATATGTCATATTTTATAGAGAAAGCTGAAGCCTGGAGGGAAGTGATTGGTTCACAGGTACAAAGCAGAATGATGTCAAAGCCAGATTTAAAACCTATATCTCAATTTTGTGGCTCTTAAAAAAAAATTAAAATTCTTTGATAATAGAAAATTTCAAACATGTACATCACTCAGCTTCTGTAATTACCTATTCATAACCAATCTTATTTCATCTATACTCCACCCACCTGCTACTGACATATTAACTTGAAGCAAATACTAAACATCATATTATTTCATCTATAAATATAACAGAATGTTTCTCTAAAAGATGAATCTTCTACAAAATATAATCATAATACCATTATCACACCTAAAAATAATGATTCCTTAATATCATCAGCTCTCTAGTCTGAGTTCAAACTTCCAATAGTTTCATAAGTGTCATAATTTTTTCTTACAGTTTGTTTACTTGAATCAGGATCCAGATAATGTCCACACATGACAATAGATTGATATATCTTTTAAATCTCTTAATCTATAGCTTTCCATCCACATTTTAAACTTTCTTATAATTTAAATTGTTGAAAAAACTAGTTGTTTGTCCTATAGAGTTTCCTGCAATTTTGATTTTGTTGATTGTATCCCTGTGGTGTAGTTTAAGATGTCGTCTGTCTTCTGTATTCCCTGTAAATTGGTAGTTGAATCTGCAGGCTTGATCAGATTCAGGTTTGATATATGCTTTTTTTGCAAGACAACTTCATACATGACGTGGTGTCATCAGGATGTACACAGTGTCTTGTTATTTCTCTTTTTGTGATGTTAGCAATCATTGATGCTTAATGCCTAGAAACATTCATTTATTTGGGGTTGCAAGATCTTCCATTTCCAGCCATGATGAAGTATCAGGAGGACAATTTTCCCTCTCACTTTAAGTAACTAAAAACGCAACAAGATATATAAAACAACAGTTTTCAGACATTGGACAACAGGCATCATGGGCTGTGATCTCTAAAGGAAGGGAAATGACATGTCTGAAAAATTACTGGACATGCAAAGAAACAGGATCATACAATCATGACATGGAGAAAATTCAATTAATAGAAACAGAATCTATAAATGAGAGATCACAGAATTAGTAGACAAAGATATTGATACAACTATTATAAATATGCTTCATTTGTTCAAGAGGTAGAGGAAAACATGAGTATAAGAAGGAGATAAAATGGAAGATTTAAAAAAAATGACCCAAATCTAGAGATGAAAAATACAATATTTGAAACAAAAAGTACATTGGATGGGATGAGCGGCAGATGAGACGCAGTAGAGAAGATTAGACACTAGAAGACGTAACAGTAGAAACGGTCCAGAATAAAGCACAGAGAAAAAAGACTGGAAAAAAAATGAACAGAGCATCCAGGAGCTGTGGGATAATATCAAATGGTCTAACATATATGTAATTAGAGTTGGAGAAGGGCAGAAACACCAGAAAAATATTTGAAGAAATAATGGCTGAAAAATTTCTAAGCACCTAAAGAGGACCTGGAGGCGTCTTTTTCTGTTGTAATGAAAGACAAGATTGCTTCTCTGAAGATAGAGAGTGGTTTCATGATGAGCAGGCAGAAAACTATAATCTGTAGACTAACCCTTTAAGACTACATGGTGACCTTCTACGTGATATATTGTGCTGCCTTCCCCTTAGGATCATCCTGGAAAAATTGTGATGTTTGTCTTTTGTCTTCCTCTTTTTTCCATCCTTGAATCTCTTATCCACTCTTTTTTTTTTTAATTTATTTTTTTTTAAAGATTTTATTTTTCTTTTTTCTCCCAAAGCCCCCTGGTACATAGTTGTGTATTTTTTGTTGTGGGTCCTTCTAGTTGTGGCATGTAGGATGCTGCCTCAGCATGGCTTGATGAGTGGTGCCATGTCTGCGCCCAGGATTCGAACTCACGAATCCCTGGGTCGTTGAAGCAGAGGGCACGAACTTAACCACTCAGCCACGGGGCCAGCCCCGTCTTATCCACTCTTAAAGTGACTCCTTTCCTTCCTCCACTGGATACCCCCAAAGTGTCCCTCACTATGCAAGGGAGTCTTGCACCTGTTTCCTGAGCTGCCACCGGGGCTCCAGGCTCCTTTCATTCATCCATGCATCCACTGCCACCCTCTTCTAATGATATTTCGACCCACTTTGGTCCTGTCAGCCCATCTTAAAGGCTAATCCTTGATAATCAATTCTAGTGGGTTCCAATGCTATTAATGTACATTAATAGCTTAATGTTCACATTTAAAAGGTGGTCCAGAGCTATGCTTTAATTTCTATTTATTTAAGGTCCACCTCAAATACAATCTTATTTATTCAACAATGATCTCTCCAGTAGTACCATGAGTCATTTCCTGTGATAGGTGCTGGGCAGAATGAGTAAGACCTATCTCCTGCCCTGTGGAGCCTCACAAACCTGAAAGGCAGACTTACAAACAGATACAAGTTGATATCAGCTAAAACTGTAAAGGAGGTGTGGACCAGGGCTCTGAGCACTTAGTGGGGAACAGCTAGCAGGACCTGGGGCACTCAATAAAAGACTTTCGTGATGGCTCTAACGGAGAAATAGGGGTAAAACAGTTTGAGAAGGTGGTGAGAATGTCAGGCAAAGAAAACAACATGATCAAAGGCACAGAGATAAATAAATGTTATTTGCTATACAGTAAGTCTTTACTGTGTGTCAGGCACAAAGCTACGTGTTTTGCATGCATTCTATTACTTGACTCTCACAAAAACCTTTAGAAATGAGTATTACTATAATCTCTACTTTATAGATTAGGAAACTGAGGCTTGGGGAAGTTCTATAACTTGCCCAAGGTTGTCTAATGTGTCAGAGCTGAGATTAGAACCAAGAGCTCTCTGATTCCAAAGCCTAAACTCTTAATCCTTAAATTACTGAAGGAAACTTATGTTCCAAATATGGTAGGGTGAGAGCAAAGTAGTAATAAGAGAGAAGGCAGGGAACGGTTTTATGTGTTATATATCTGTGAAATTGTTCTTTATCCGCTTCTTGTCCGCAATCTCCTAATCCCCAAGCCAGAAGGAATCCTATTTTTCCCTCTTAACCCCCAAGCACTTAATATTTATATCTCACATGCACTTGTAATTATGTTCTTTCCTTATTTCCCTCTGTTCACCACTAGACAACAAAGTCCTAATCAAAGGGATTATCACAGTGCCTGACTCATTTAGTGAATGGGCTCTACTCACTTAGATGAATGAATGAATGAATGAATCTAAAAGAATACCTGTGGTAGTGGAAAGTTTAGGTACTGGGCTTTGCAATTCTATGTCAAAGAAGTTGTGGTTGCCTTGGAGAAATTGAAAACTCTCAGATTAACGTTAGCCCTTTCCTGTATGCCAGTTGGCATTCATATAACCTCAGCATTGTCCCTTGGGTTTTAGTGAGCACGACATCATTATGAGACGAGCCAGTTTGGCTTCCCACCAAAACTTATAAGGAAATTTAGGCTGAGCTACAAATATTATGAACCCTAACCCAGGGACAGAGCAGAGCTCCCACTCGTTCTTGCTATCTGGTTGTTGTGGCTTCCTTGCCTGGGATCCATTTGGTGTTCGGCATTTAGCTATAAATGAGTCTCCAGCCTCGATGGGTAGGCTGGGGTTGGGGGCAGAGGGAGGGAGAGCAGCTGGAGAGGCCTAGAGATGTTAACCAAGAATGTGCAAACCAGGAAGGAAAGCAGGAGTCCAGGCTTATTTGGATGGCTTTTTCTATAGACATATAGCCTGATTGTCGCCTGTGGCCAGTTGTGTCTGCAGAAGAAATTGAGCTTTCCTCTTCCTAAGGCTTCCTTTCTCAAATTCCTAGGCCTAGAGCATACCTAAACCTTTTTCATCCTGACACCTACATAGCAGAGTGAATGAGTCACCTGACTTAGAGTCTGGAGGTGTGGGTTCAAGTCCTGACTGCCAGTTACTAACGGTGTGCCTTAGGTCAGTCACACTGTCTGAGTTTTGATTTCTCCCATAGTAAAATGGAATTGTACCTCCTTCCTGCCACTCCACCTTGTTGCTGGGAAAACGAAATAAGATAATTGGGTTGGAAATGTTTTGTGAATTATCAAGCTCTGTGTAATTGTAAGGAAGGACGAGGATGTGGTTTCTTGAAGGGGATTTAGACTGGGGAATCCAGATTCAGTAAACCTTTCTTTCTAAGCTGCCCAGTATGCCACAAGGTGGCAGCAGGATCCTGTCTTCGCTCCCACCTGCAGTATAGGGAAAAAATAGGGAAGGGGTTTGGATGCTGCTTTGCTCTGTTTTGCAAAGGTGCTCTATCCTTTACCTCTCTCACTCCACCAAATCCTACAATTCTGTATTAAATAATTTCTCAAAGGACTCACATTCTTAAATCAGATCCCAGGGCTCTTTCCCCACTGTTGAAGTTAAACCAGCCCTGACTGCTTTCAGTTAAGGGTTGCAAACCTGTTCTGGGCTTTGGGATTTCGTACAACTCTTGCCTTCCTGGGATTTTACTGCTATAGACTCCAAACTCACTTTCATTTTCATCCTTGGATCAGAGCCGTAGTGCACCTGGAAAACCATCGAATCCAACTCCTCATCTTACAGAAGAGGAAACTGAGGCACAGAGAAGGGAAATAATTTGCCCAAGATTAAACAGTCAGTTCATTCAAGAGTTAAGACTTACAGATGGAGAAAGACAAATACTGTGTGATTTCACTCAGATGTGGAAGATAAACACTTGGAGACAGAGAACAGATTGGTGGTTTCCAGAGAGGAAGGAGGTGGGAGGAAGGCAAAAGGGATAAAAGGGCACATGTGTACAGTGACGGATGACAACTAGACTTTTGGTTATGTGCACGATGTAGTGTATACAGAAGTTGAAATATAATGATGCACACCTGAAATTTATATATTGTTATAAACCAATGTTACCTCAATAAAGAAAAAGGAGAGTGAAGACTTCAGTCCAGATTTCTTCCTGTGAGTCCAGTCTCTGCAAATGAGTATTTTCAAGGTGTTTTGGGAGGTTTGAAGCAGCTTTGTTTCTCCCAGGGGTGAGAATTTTGAGAGCTTCTGAGGCGGAGGGAAAGAGGAGACCTCTCTGTAGCATCAATTTGAAAGCCTTTTGAAGTAGCATTGTCAGAAGCAGCTGATACTTAGGACGCCCCGAGTAACTGAAAAGTAGGCCTTAGGAACTCTCAGCCGTGCTTGCTAGGACTGCAACAGATGCCTCAGGAGAGAGAATCGTTTTAAGGGACATCTTTCAGTGTATGGGGCTTTTGCATTAGGCTTGCTTTCCCAATTATATTCTTCTCAGAGGAGCACGTTAAATTGAGACCGTTCTCAGTATACTGTGGCTTATGGCAAAAGAAGGCAAGAATGCGGGAAGCCAAACCTAAACATTGGCTATCTTGCACGGGGCATTCTCTGTACACAGAGAATCCGCATGAAGATGGCAGAGTGGTAAAATAAAAGAATGTGACCTTAAGAGTCCGACAGACACTGCTTCAAAGCCTGCCCTTATTATTTACCTTTATAGGCAATTTTCAGGTCTCAATTTTCTAATTATAGAATGGGCATAATAATATCTACCTTACTAGCTATGTAATCTTGAACAAGTTATTTAACCTCCACGTTCCTCAATTATAGTGTCTGTAAAAGGAGGACAATAGTAAAATGAAAAGCCCTACTTCATAGGTTTATAATGATTAAGTTATTACCTAGAGCCATGCATGACACAGAATAAGCATTTGGGAAGTATTAGCTGTTGTTATTATTCTTGTTACTACCACCGCACAGGGTTATTGTGAGGATTAAATGAGACAGTGTATGTAAAGTTTTAAAAGAGAATAGGCACTCAGTAAAATGGTATTTATTTTTAGTTGTATGTAATTAATAACCACAGCAATGTAAATAGTATTCACAGTAAATGAAGCTGCTTACTTATGATCTAGGTACAGGGGTATTATTTTGTCATTTGTTTTATGCTTATTCTTACTCTATTATTGAGAATAATTCTCGGCTTGTCGAATTATAGATTCATCTTCTTTTTGGTAATCTAAAAGCAGTAATAATGATTGACATTTATTGAGCCCTCACTCTGCGCCAGACCCCGTGCTTTATGTGTGTTGTCTCAAAAGGATTCAGTACTTGTTTACGTCCATACAGTCAGCAAGTGATAGAAGTGGGCTTTGAACCCAGGCGTCTGATTCCAGAGTCTGCTTTCTGGACTGGTTCTTCCTATTCTGGCTGCCTTAAAAAATGTTTACCATAAGAGGATTCCATTTCTTATCAGTAGAATTATAATATCCTGGAGGCAAGAGGTATTTAAGAATTCATCCTAGATTTATAATATGTATCAGGCATAATAGAAATGTTCATAACCTTTGTCCTGACAGATCCACTTTGAGGAATCTATCCTAAGGAAATAATACAAAATACAATCCAAGTTTTATTTCAGTGTCTTTTCATCACAGTGTCATTTATAATGTGAAAAACTTTAAAGCAATCTAAATGTCTAACCACAGAAATGATTAGTAAAATATTGTATATCTATTTGATGAATTATCATACAGCTCTTAGTAATTGTAAACAGTGAAGCTGTGTGGAACTTTGTAAGAAAACAGATACTGCATGTGAACTCGTGAGAAGATAGATAAATAATGAATATTTTCTTTTTCCTTCTTGGATACTAATCTTTAATTTCTTCATTCTGGCAGGATTAGCAGGATAAAAGGATTCTCAATCCTGTTATATATTAGGACTTGGGGAATTTGGGTAATTGCTAGAGTTTGAACCTTCTCTAGCTGATAGGGAGTCTCTAGGTAGTCTTTTCTTCACCAACAAGTAGGTCTGGCCCTGTGCTGCACACTCAAGGGGACTCAAGAGATGTAAGGCCTGAATCTGTGGGTGAGGTGCTCCCAGTTTGGTTAGGGCAGTCTGGCAGCCTGGAGGCAGAGTACTATGTGTGGAATTAGAGAAGAGGTGGGCAGCAGGAATAGGTGACTTTGTGCACACATGCTGAGGGGGTCAAGGGACTGGAGGCACAGTGTGAGTCAGGGCTGCTGAGGAAAGGCTCTTTAGGGGAGGTGAGTTTTGGACTAAACCTTGAAGGAAATTATGGGTCAAAACTGGTTGCTTTCCAGACCAGAGGAAGAGCACCCCGGGCAAAGGCCTGGAGACTGAAGTGACCATATCTTGTGGACAAAATAAATGACTATCCTAACCGGAGTGGAAGGGCCACCTTGGGAAGATCAAGGTGTGAGCTTTGCTTTACTTCTTAAAAATACAAGACGATTAAAACACACGTAGTGCAGATAATTAAAAAACGCATAGTGACTGATCATCTTGTCCTAGCTTTCTGATCCAGACTCAAGGATAGTGAATTTTATTTTCAGTTATCTTTTTATTGTAGGTCTGAATGTATGAGTCAGTGGATGCTCCTGGTGGCCTCTCTAAAGGATGAGTAAGCATCTGAGATCTGTGAACTGTTCCCTCACAGTTGAGGTCCCTCCACACAGTACTGTCGGTCTAGGTTTCATTGAATTATTGACTTATAAGCCATATCCCATGCCCATTCCACAAAGCTAGACGCTCAGCATCTTTATTAGGCCCCCAAATTAGATTTAACATCTGTTTCTGAGAGCTCCTATCTATAGCTCTTCCTGGAGCATCTCTGAAATCCTGGTTTTGTGCTTTCCTCAATTCCCTGAAATCAGAGAGAGACGGTGTTTTTCAGAAGACAAAAGGGTAAGGAGGGGCTTTGTCTGAAAATTTTCATGGAGTGTTTCATGGTTATGGCAGGCTTGATTTAGCTTATATCTGTCTCTCTCTAGGAGCCTGTGATGCTACTGCTAAAGTTCCTCATCAATTTGGGTGGCTGAGAACATGCCTATTCTGCACAGGAAGATGAACGGGTACGTTTTGGAGACTCATTCCCCTGGAAGATTTTCATCTGAACAGACTGGCAGGGCCTAATGGTATCGCAGACAGAACTGTCTGTCAGTGCCCCTCGAGGGTGCTGGGCTTTAGCTACAGCGTTGCCAATTTACCAATTTGTATAGCCTTTGTTAGTGATCATGTACCCACTGGCTTCCTCAGGGAGGTAGAGAATTAGATCCTGACGAAAAGGCATAGACCCACTCTTCCTCTTTCTAAGCACTTGACTTGTAATTGTCTGCATTCCTTACAGTCCCCCTTCAAACAGCGCGTTCCTGAAGAGCAGGGGCCCGGTCTTACTGTTCCCTTTATCTCCAATGTCTAGCAGAGAACTTGGCAGGTAGTCAGTAAGTGATGCTGAGTGATGAATGGGAGAGGATGGAATTTTGAAGTAGATAGATCAGGATTTACCACTGTGTGACTTCAGGCAACTTGCTTAACTACCAGTTTCCTCATTTGTAAACTGGAGTAACATTATCTACCTACAAGAGTATTTTTAGAATTAAGTGAGTTAATGATTGGAGGGACAAGGTGAGTGACAGATGGCCCTTTGGATTCTGTCGTTCAATAACACAGCTTAGAACACGGAATCACAGAATTACAAAGCAGCTAAGAGCATAACCAGTCTCATCTCTGACTGGCTAAGTCCTAATCATCCTTTGGATCTCAATTTTAAAATTATTTCTCCCAGAAGATTCCCTTATCTACTTCCTGTCCCCATTCCCCCAGACTAGGTTAGTTCCTTCTGCTAAGTGCCTTCATAGTATTATATTTTTCTCTGTGATAGCACTTGTCACAATTTACTTTTGAAGAGTGTATCATCTCTGATAGACTGTAAACTCCACGAGGGGAGAGAATTTTGTAAATCTTGTTCACTATTGTATTTAATCACATAGTAGATGCTTATTAAATATTGAATGAATGATGCATTTTACAGATGAGGAGACTGAAGCTTAGGAAGGATAAGTGATTTTCCCAATCCCCAACTGGACCCCATGTCTCTTGACTTCTTGTACCACAGCAGCCTCACCCACAGGGACTTTGGATTCTTAGTTGTTTTTTTAAAGGTTTTATCTTTTTCTCACCCATTTGAAAAAATTATACAAATAATACACGTTCCTAGTAGAATACGTAGAAAATATAGATGAGCAAATAGGCACAAAGAAAGAGAGGACGGGAGGATAGAAGGTGAGATAGAACAAGAAAGAAAGAAATAGAGACACCTGACATAAGCACTGTCAACATTTTGGAATATTTTCTGTCAGACATTTTTCTAGGTGCTGTGCACAAATGCATGCGTGTGTGTGCACACACACGTTAAAATGTTTGTTTTTAAATTGAGAAACTTTGCAGGAGATAGAAAAGTGTAAAAGTCGAATCATCAGGCGATGGCTGTCTGGTGACAGTGTCTAGGAGTCAGGGACTCTTGCTGCTGTGAAAAACCAGAAAGCACCTTCTGGGATCCCAAGATGAGGAAGACTGCCTTCAAATCAACAACTTTTGCTTTCAGGTTTTATGTTCTCTTAGTGGAGAAGAATGCAGCTCACCTAAAAAGACCAAGTTCTGCCCTGGCTTGGCCTTTTGTAGAGAGTCTGGTTTTTCTTCTAATAGAGTCATAATGGTGCCACTGTCCTGGAGGCTGGTTGCCCTGGAAGACTGGCCTTTCATTTCTGAAAGCTCTTTGCTCCAAGAACCTGTCAACTTACTTAATTGGAAGTTAATAGAGCGTTTTCCTGCAGTCCCAGGACCTGCCCAGTTAGCTGGCTCTTATTGCCACAGTTCTTATTGGCAAATAACGTTTGAGCCATGAAAGTCCACTTTGCCCTTGAGCCTCCCCTGGAGCCAAGGTGTGTTTGTATTTGTCCTCCTGCCAGTGCAGATTTCCTGGGCACCGGCTCTTATCTTTCAGGTGGAGGTTTGGCGTTCTACTTCTTCAGGTACTGAGTCCAGGGAGTCCAGGTCCCACTTACGATCCACATACCGCTTCCAAACAAAGATTTGTTGTCCCCAGATTTATTCTACATCTACAGTTTGCAACTATTGATTGAGTCCCCACTTTGCACAGATGCTGTACTTGTCACTGGAGCCACTACAGTGATTAAGACACAGTCCCTGCCTTCAAGGAGCTCATGTCCTATGGAGCAGGCACACATATAAACAGGCTTTCATCATTCTACATGGTGGATATACACAGAATATGATGAGAGCAGTGACTAGGGGATCCTAACAGCCCTGGGGGATCAGAGAAGGTTGTTGAGAAACGTTTAAACTGAGTCTCAAGGATTTTGTGGTTTATTGATATTACTATAATCTCTATGTAATTAAGTTTATGTCTTTATGCTCTCATTGGATAATTCGTAAAGCATAAGTTTGAAAATGTTCAGGCGTTCAATAAGTAATTTATGACTACCTAGGTTGTTTTTTAAGAAATAACTTTTAGCACCAGCCTCAGTGGCCTAGTGGTTAAGTTTGGCACGCTTTGCTTCAGTGGCCCAGGTTCGGATTCCAGACATGGACCTACACCACTCATCTGTTAGTGGCCATGCTGTGGTGGTGGCTCACACAAAAAGAAAATAAAAGAGGAAAATTGGCAATGGATATTAGCTTAGGGCAAATCTTCCTCAGCAAAAAAAAAAAAACCCCAAAAAAACAAAAACTTTGAAAATCTACATGTATTAAATATTTTTTCCTTGCCTAGTCCTATCTTAAATATTCTGAGGGGGCAGTGAGGGGCTGATATAGAAGGAATAAAAGATGTAGGTCAAGGTCTGTGAAAGTTCACAGTCTAGTTGAGAAAAACAAATTTATCTACCTAAAATCGAGACTCGTACGAAACAGTCAACAACCAGATGTAAGGTGCATGTGTTCCTGTCACCACACATCCTTTTACTTCTCCTGCAAGGAAGCACCATCCCTGCTTCCACAAGGAGTTTGATTCGGGCACAGAAATGGGGAAAAGAGACCTGCTTTGCCTTCCTTAGCCCACTGGAGATATTTGTCATCTTCTTTCTCCAGTTTATAGCATGAGCACATTTATTGCATAAGTGACTTCAGGGAGGATTTCAGGAATTCCTGGGCGTATCAGTCTTGAAATAACCCCCCTGATCCCTCACCTAGGACGCTTCTTCTCTTCTTCTGTACGTTCTTACTTGCGGGTATACAGGTAAATTGAGTCCTTTGACATTAACTCTGCCTTCAGTTACTCTGAACTTTCCTTTAGGCAGCTTTCAACCTTTAGGCAGCTTTCCTTGAAGGAAAGCCTTCAAAACCGAGATGTTGAATTACCCCTCTGGTGTGTTGTAAACTCTTTAAAGCCTCAACTAGATTGTAAACTCTTTAAAGCTGTGTCTTACACTGTTTCTATACCAAATACACTTTTTCTATAGTAAGGACTTAATATATTTTTCTTGATTTATTATTTTACAAAACACAAAGCTTACAGGAGGAGAGACTGACTCTTTCCGCTGGGCTGGTGAACTATGGTGTTTGTGCTCAGCATAGAGCGGGGAGCAACTTCTTTGAGTTGAAGCCTCACACATGTTGCTTTGTCAAGTTTTTTATACTTTTTTCAGAACATTGCATTTTCCATCGTAGAAAAATATGTGCCATATGCATTTAAACCACATTTGTGTATTCTTTGTTTTAAATCACTTATGTTGTTGATTCTCTCTGTTAGAAATTGCCTGCCTATTGCTCCTGGGGGATCTTCAGAAAGAGGCAGAGAGAAAACTTCGGGGCATTGTTGCAAGGATGTTGGAACATTTTCTCATTTAGCTCTGGTTCACTGGTCAGATACATTCAGATAGTTAATTTACTAATTTTTTGATGTCATAAATATTTATTCATCCCACTAATAGTTGTCTTTTCTGGTAACTTTTAAAGATCTGACATATTACTCTCAATCTGAAAAGATTTGAGGTCAGGGGATAGAGGAGCAGATTTCTGGGGCACTGTCTAGAGGAAACCCTGTTTCCAGGGCTCTTTGGCGTACATCATGAAGTTCCAATCTCAGAAGATTCCTAGAAGGGAGAATAGAGGCCCATCTGACAACTGCGGAGGCAAGTGAGAAAATCAGGCCTTATTTCATTCGCCAAGTGGCTCAACAGCAGACCGAATTGGTGTGAATCATCCACAAATACCACGAAACAGGAAATCAGGTTGACTTTCCTGAAATCCTTCCTTGAATTCTCTCAAGAATGAATTTTACCTCCTCTGGACCCCACAACACTTGGTTGTATTTTCACTACATCTTCTTAAGTAGCTGTTTATAGACCCGTGCTCTCCTACCTGTCAGAAGGTAAGCCCCTTAAGAGTAAGGGCATACATTAAGTAGTACATTTAATTTACTACTTTTTTGAGGTAAAATTAAGCACAAGAAAGACTACTATTGATAGTCATATCATTAGTGACTTTTGTTTCACTAAAGCTCAAGAAAAGTTTAGAAGAAAAGACAAATCAGTTTTATAGGAGAAGGAAATAGCTCTTATCGTGGAGATAGAAAGAACACCATAGTATTTAATCATAGATGGGAGGGGTGGGGGTCAAGGTCAGAGGAGCATGTGTGTAGGTGAGGAGAGGGAGTGGTATCGGAGTTTGATGAAAGCCCTTTCCTGCTTTCAGTGTGTGGCTAGGTCAGAATCATTTTAGTAATGGAAACTAGAATCAATGTATCTTTACCAAGTAAGTAAAATATCATGTTGGATCTTAATTATAGAACTAACCATTATCTGTCGGAAGAGATAGAAAAGGTATCTAGGGAGAGTTGACTGCTTTATGGGCCAAGGGGCTGCAGTCCTGTATCTTTATCTAAGCTGATACCATTTGAAGTTGGTTTTTCGACAAGTTTTTCTTTGCACCTAATTCTGTGAGACGGTTACATTTTATTTCACTTGGGTATCCTGCGGTGACTTTGTTGTTCATTTTAATTGTGTAACAGAAAGAATAGGAATCCTGAAGAGAAGGAAAAGAGAGAGAGTGAGGTAGTGAGGGAGGGGGAGAGAGAGAGAGAAAGAGAGAAGAGAGATTTTTCAGGAGAGAAAAACACCAAGGCTAATGTGCAAGAAAAAAAAACACAATAGAAAAATCACAAGTATTCAGAGAAACATTACCCTTTATTCAAAAGACAGAAGAAAATACAGTTACATTTTTAACATGCAAATAAGCTGCAGCTCAAATTTAGTATTACAAGGGAGGTTTATCCAAGGAAGAGATAAAGCTGTCATGATTTAGAAGTCACTGAACTGATGGCCATTCAATCTAGAGCTTAGTAGCCTTTTGATAAACAATCTAGCTGATTCTCCTACGTAAGCGACTCTCTGGGGATAAGGGATATTTTTGAAAAGTTTAAGTCATAAGATTTACGAGAGGTTTTAAAAAATCTGCAGCTAATTTTCTAAGTGCTATTGATGAAATCCCTCAGACCCAACGATAGAGTCATAATGATCCCAACTTAATCTACATAAAGAATTAGGGATAAATAGCTATTTTATAATGAAAGCTCTATCTATGTTGGCCATTAATAAGTTAGTTAATATGATTTCTAGTATAATTACAGTGCTAAAGAGTTTGTGGTCAGTTCTAGTAGTGCTAACAGAATTGTTAGTGAAGAAAATATACTGTTATCATAAACTAGAGAATCTCATTCAGGCATGGGAATTAATTATAATTACAATACTTAGTTTACACCTTAAGTTAAAACCATTCCCTCAGCTTTCAATCCAAACTTACATTGCTAGCTGATTAGTATATTATGATGGGGCTTTCTGACTTGGCTGATTAATCGAACAGTTACATGATTGAAAGTTACAATTTCCATATTTGAGAGTGAAATTGCTTCAATGCTAAGGAGCTATAGCATTGTTTTTACTAGCCATATAATTAGTAATAACTTTTGTGGATATTCCATTGAATAACAGTATCTGGGAACTTTGTTCGCCAGCCATCAATGCTGCTTGCCTCTCTGACTTTCTCATTGTCATTTTTTTGCCACATATGACAGCAGCTAGATAGTTTGCGTATTTAGAGTTATTCTCCTAACAGAAAAAGGGTGGCGTGTGTACACGTGTGTATGTGTGTGTATGTGTGTGTGTTGGGCAGATGTATGACACAGAGAGATCTGGCCTAAAGCAAAACTGGGTAGTATAAAGTTGCTCATTTTTTTTGGTTCTGGCTTCTTCTTTATGCATCTTGCCCTATCCACAGCCATTACCTCTCCATCTCCCTTTCAAGAAGGGCTTTATCATTAAATGTTAACAATTTTTATATACCTCTTGATGTATGAGCCAATCTTAATTATCCTTGGGATTCATCTGTGTACATAGTGGAGATGGCAATATTTTCATATCTTTCCTGAGGTGCAAAGCACCAACAGTGGTGAATAAGCACTAGCAGGTCCTTCTGGAAATTTTTGTTGAGAAAGCCATAAAAGAGGGGGTTTATACACGTAGAAACCATAGCAACCAAGTGGCAAACTACAAATACCAGGTCATGGTGGCAGCTCATCAGCACTTCATGATACCAGTCGAAGATGACATTGAAGATGTTCAAGGGCAACCAGCAGGCCCCAAAGGTCACCACAATGGAGATCAAAATTGTATTGATCCTCTTGTTCTCACTGAGCCAGCTCTCACTTTTCCTCTTCCTGTCCCCTTTCCCATTTCTCCTGCGGAGGCAGATAACAATCTTCAGGTAGCAGATGAAGATGAAGCTCAAAGGGACCCAATACTGGAGCATAAACAGGGAGGTGGTAAAGAGGAGCTGGTTCATTCTGGAGGGCCAGTTCTCTACACAGGCCACACGATGGGTGTAGAGGTCAGTGGGGAGAGAGAGGTTGTGGAAGGGCTCATCGGTGAGGTGGTAGGACAAGAAGAAGGGAATAGACAACAGAAGGGAAAATAGCCAAATCAGTATGATACCCCAGTAGGCATGAGATACACTGGGCTTCCAGCCATGGGGGTTCACAATCAGCTGATATCTTTCAACAGCAATTAACACAAGTGAGAATATGGACACAGAGATGGAGACACTTTGCACATAGGAGGTGAGTTTGCACATGATATCCCCGAATATCCAGTGGTCCATCAAAGTGTAGATGACAGTGGAAGGGATGCACATGAGACACACCAAGATGTCAGAGAGGGAGAGATTGGCAATCAGTATGTTGGTGACAGTCTGAGCTTCTCTTTGCTTTTTAAAGATGATAATAATGAGAGAGAGGTTTCCAAAAAGGCCCACAATTAAGACCACAGTATAGGCTGTGAATAATAGGAGCAAGGCTAGAGAAGGGAGTTGACAGAACTCAAAGTAGAAAAATGCAGAGTTGTTGCTCTTTGCATTGGTTTTGTTAGATGCTGGCTGGTTTAGGGAAAGTTCCATTATGTCAGAGTTGTAAGAAGAGCTTTTCTAAGCTTACTCTCATTATAGGTGGATATTTTGACCATCAGTTCTTGGGAAGCACTTTGTTCTGAGGCTTCCAAGTGTAATTAGGAGGGTTTAATCTTCCCTGATCTTTGTCTGTGCTTGATGGAAACGCATGAATGACTTGAGTATGCTCTTGAGATCCTAAAAGATGAAACAGAACCTGGAATATTAATGCAAGTTCTTAACAACCTGGACAATTCTATAGGTGGAATAGTGTCTCTGAGAGGACATAGACAGAAATATAGAGGGTCTCTCTGTATCCTGGCCTTCCTTTCATCTCAAGATGCTTTATTTGTCCCATCAGTATAGCTTGTAGAGCTAATGAGGCAGGGAATGTGACAACATTCAGTTCACTGTATAAGGCAGCCCAAGTGTACATTTCCATCCTTTTTATCTTCTGTCTTTTTTTTCTATTGTTATCTGGATATACACACATCTGCTCCAAATGACTATAAAAGCTACAAGGATAGGGACTGTGCTGTGGAATCCAGAGTACTATGTATGGAGTTGGGTTCCAATTGAAGCATTGCTACTTGGTATCTGTGACTTTGACATATCAATCACCCTTCCTGCTCAGTTTTTTATCTCTAAAGTAGGGATAAACAATGTCTGTCTGAGGTGCTGTGAGGATTAAATGAGATCATGCAAGTGAATTTCTCCCTCCGTCCCAAGATAGAGCACATAGTAGGTGCTCAGTGTATGTGTGTTGAGTAAAATTTGTCAGCTCCACCCAGAGCTAGTCTATAGCCTCTATTCTGGGGCTGGAATCATAGATCACATCTGCTGTAGAATAGCGTATGCTTTCTCCTCTTTGTACTTCTTCCACTCTGCAGGGGCAAAGCCATTCTCTGCACAGGCAGTTTCTGGATACATTGCTCAGATACTGGAGATCAAGGCAAGGTATCCTAGTGAGCTATTACTCAAAATTAACTTTATTTAGAAAGCATTCCTCCAATTGTCCCTTCATGGGGTTCCTTCTTCTTCTGAATTCCAGAGGAAAGGGGGGCGATTGTTCTATGGCTCAGCATGGTTTAAGGTGGTTGTATTCAATGGAATTATTCATACCAGGATACACAGCAGACATGATGAACTCCCCACCATTCTAAATGCTGAGATTTCTGGCCCAAAGAGGATACATTGAAAGAGGGCAAAGGAAAAGCAAATACCCTTCATCTTGGTTTATTCATTAGGAATTTGAGAAAAACAACATAAATAACATTGATAAAGGAAGCTGAGCAATAGGAATGAAAGAGAACAAACTTTTATTTGTTGTTTGAAATTACCCTGGACTGCTCTCACATTCTTTCTGAGTTCAAAGGCTTAACAGAGTCTTACTGGAAAAAAATCACTTTAAGAATGCTTCTTATGTCTATCGTGGTTTTAACAAGATACCACAATGAGGAACACCATAAAAATACCACAGATGAATAGAAACTGGTGATAAAGACAGCATATTTTGTAAAGAAGGACCCAAGGAACTGATCTGTGGCTCAGATGTGACATGATAAGTAGAAGTAGCAAAATTTATGAATAGTGGTCTTTGAAATGAAGGCTTAGGGCTTGGAGTGTTCAGGGATTCAACAGCCCTAGAGTTCACAGATCTTGGCTGTAGGGGAATGTCAAGAGAGATTTAAGCTCTTTATGACAGTCGATGAACTGGAACTATAAATGAGAAATAGAAAGCTTTATTTGCTTTTAGCGACCCGCTAACAAGCAAGCTTCACTTGGAGTAGGAAAGGAACGAAGGAAATAGGCAATCACTGCATGTACAGTTTGATACACTGGAATGAGCACCAGACTCCTGTCAGATGCTTGTCCTGCTGTTAACTAGCTGTTCCATCTTGGGCAAGTCACTCCTCTTCTCTGGGCCTGAATTTTGTCGTCTGTCAAGTTAATTTTAAAAATGGCCTCCCTATTTCACACCTTGTTATAAGGGCCAATGAAATGATATATTTAAAACATCTGATAAACTGTTAAATTCTGCGAAAATTCCAGTGCTCATTATTGCTGTCATTATTATCTGTGTTGAGTGTTTCGGTCGCTTAGACTGAACTGATCTGACTCCCTCCCTCTGGAGAGCTGTGAGAGCTTTCATAGTTGGTGCACTGTTTCTTTCTCCAACATCAAGTCTGCTGGAAGGAGGTGGCAGTGTTATGTTTCCATTTCAGAGACAGAAGCCAAAGTACAGAAAGGCTCAAGAGCTTAGCTACAACCAAACAAAACAGCAAAGTCTTGTGCTTTTTTTCTTCTCAGCTCTTATGGTCTACAAGAAAGAAAAGCTTCCTGTGAATCCTGCAAAGACAGATCCGAAGAACAGTTTTCTCCTTACAGATGTAGAAATTCACACAATTTTACAGTGTTCCTAGCAGATTGGTAATAGAGATGGGATAAACATCAAGACCCTTGTGTTGGGGTCTGGCCCTGTGGCCAAGTGGTTAAGTTCGCACGCTCTGCTTCAGCAGCCCCAGGGTTCACTGATTCTGATCCTGGGTGCAGACCTACACATCACTCATCAAGCCATGCTGTGGCAGCATCCCACATAGAAGAACTAGCATGACTTACAACTAGGATATACAACTATGTACTGGGGCTTTGGGGACAAAAAAAGAGGAAGATTGGCAACAGATGTTCGCTCAGGACCAATCTTCTTCACCAAAAAAAAAAAAAAAAAAAAAACCCCAACCAAAATGCATACCTCTAAAAAAAGAACCCTTGTGTTGCCCATTCACATTGATCTGGGTTGTCTGGGCTGAGTGAATGGGGATCACTCACCATCCTGCAATAGCAGGTCTGAAACTGGGTAGAGACCCCTCTACTCTTTTCTATGCTGATTAGTAGCAAAGTACAAATTAGCTCCAGTCTCTAAATTCCTGTGGAGGCTTGAAGCCCAGAAAAGCCAGAAGAAGGTCAGATGGGCCTCATCTGGGAGGGAATCAAAGGGGAGTGCTGCAGTTACATTACCCAGTGCCCTCTACACAGTACAGAGAAGAAGAACAGGAAAATCCCCAATGTGGCAAGTAAATGGCAATGTGGGATTTACACTTTACGTAGTTGGTAACTATTAAGTTCAAATATTTAAATCCTGCTTATCTGGAAGCAAAATAATGCTAAGCCTTGATTCATAAAAAAATTCTTGGGATACATTTCTATTTTAGGAAAGTTCATCTTCAAAGTTTGGTTGGAAATGACCCAAGGGTGTGAGATCTCAAATTACCAAGTGACATTTTGCCAAAAAATATGAGTGTCATGTGGCAGAGGTAAGTAATCTTCAACTTTCAACTTGATTGAAGGTTCTAGCTCATGAGGCGCATGCCTTGAACTGGCTCCACTTATGCCTTTTAATGCAAAAGTACAACATTACATTACACATTTTTTTGTAGTTTGTGTTTTAAAATTTCAAGAGAAACAAAATAAGAACACTACTCCACTAGAGTCTCTATCTGCATATTTATTTCTGTCTCGGAATGTCTTTTTGTTAGTGTGTGTCTTTATCTCTTATTCATGCAACTCTTTTTGGGGGTGGGGGATGTTGGGGGTAGACTTGTGTGTGTCTGCTCCTTGGTCTCTCTGTGTTTTTTCCACACCTCTCATTGTCTTCCTCTCTTTCTGCCTGTCTCCTTCTCTTTTCTGTTCTCCCCTTTTCCTTAATTGTCCATAACATGGAAAAATTAAAGCGCATTTTGGATTATTTGTTATATTTCATTTGGTGCTATGGTGTTTGACCTGGGAGAGAGTCCACAGGCCTTCTAATATGTACCTCTCGCTTGACAGATGTTGCAGCTTTGCAGTTAATTACTGGCCAGAACAGGGACCAGAGCCCAGGTCTCTTGCTCTCAGAGTACCATGCTCTTTCCACTATTTTCTGCTGCTTCCTATTTTAGATAGATTGGATAAAGTTCTGTACTTCTTGTTCTTAATTTTAAAAGTGAGTGAATAGAACATTTTCTATTTCTTTTATATTAAAAATTTTTTCTTGTGTAACTTCAGGGAATCTGTGGCCTTGGTAGCATGAAGTTTTGTACACCCTCCACCTCTCTAAGTGTGTGTATGAGGCACCCCAAATAGGGCAGGACCACATTGCAAGCACCCCTCCATAGAACTCTCTGTTCTTTTCCTTAAACCTCTAGGAATATAGATTCTATGGCTGTGTTGTTGTAGATAACATCTCACACCTGCTTAGGGCTCAATGATTTTTTTTTTAATATTTAATTTTTTCCTTTTTCTCCCCAAAGCCCCCCAGTACATAGTTGTATATTCTCAGTTGTGGGTCCTTCTAGTTGTGGCATGTGGGATGCCACTTCAGCATGGCTCAATGAGTGGTGCCACGTTTGCGCCCAGGATTGGAATCGACGAAACACTGGGCCGCCTGCAGCGGAGCGCACGAACTTAACCACTTGGCCATGGGGCCGGCCCTGGGCTTAATGATTTTAAAGTAGTACCCCATTCATTAGTTCATTCATGAATTCAGGCACCGACAAGTGGGCTGTCTTACTTGGTTTTTACAGCCGTCCTGTACTCTAAATAGGAATCATACTTTAATTCTGATTTTACAAACAAGGCAGGTGAGACTCAGTGACATGGTTACATAGTTAGTAGCAGAGCCAGGAATAAAGAATTCTACTTTCTAAACCATACACAAAGCAGTATTTCTGGTTTATTTCATCATTTCATTTTTAAAAAAAATCAGATTAGTCATTTGTGTTCAATGAAAACAAATAGAACTAGAATCTCCATAAAGACACATCTTAGAGCTTTCTCTAAGAACAAAGTACTGTGTTAAGTAACCATAAGAAGCATCAAGAAACAAATGCCTACTCTCTCACAGCCTTATTAAAAAATGTAATTGGCCTGGTTATTCTACATCATGCAAACTCCTTATACTATTCAGCCATTCACCCATTCCAGAAAATCAGATTTCACGTCTATCTATTGCAGAAGTGTGTGCTCTCTTTTAAGATTTGGGATCATATTAGACCCATCCATTCTTTTAATACATGTGTTTTGATTTTCTCTGCTGGAGATAGTTTACCTGTTTCTCCTTGAATTTGACAATGGCTGAGTCCGTATAAAGTGTTAGGAAAATGTACACATTTCATTTCCCAAAGCCTAACAGTTGCTTTTAAAATCAAGCCAACACAGATTGTCTGAATTGGCTTTAATTTTCTTTGAAGGTTAATGACTGACTTATCATTATAGAGATGTTGAGGTTATTAATTCTTTAAAATTACAATATATTAAATGCATCAAAAAAGGAGAGCTAAACTCTGCCCGTGAAAATAAGTATACCAAGTTTTTATTCACAAAACAAAAAATAACCCCATGATGCCAATACTAGCTTTTAGTAATTTCTCTTGATAATTTTCTTACAATGGTACATTCTAAAGCTGTGGGGTTGTTTTTCAGATCACATAAGCAGAAGACATCTGGTATAATTAGGCATGAAAGCACGACTACTAATTTTTAGTGATCTTCACATATTTTAAAACTGGATTATTTAAACATGAAATGTGCATTTGAAAAACACATTTGCAAGATTTTTCTTTAGCATTTTAAAGATTTGTTTCCAATTTCTTACCTGTTGGAAATTTCTGGCTCTATTGCTATTCTTTTCGTCTTCTACATGTTTTCTTTCTTCATTTCCATGGTTATTTTTCTACGTTTATTTCTCTGTCAAAAGATGACATGTTAGCTGCCTCTCCAGGTCACAACATCCCCCCTCTATTCTTGGCTTATTTGTCCACCAAACAATCTATAGCTTCATTTCAGAAGCTCCTCCCTGGAGTTGGAATCATTGCACCGAGGATCGAGCTCTGGAATCCAGCAGGATCTGAGGTCACTGACGAGGCAGTAGGGAGGAGTCAGAAGTCTCAGCAGCAGTGATATTAGATGGAGCTATTTAAAAGATGTGTTCCAAATGTTGCTATTGATCATCTTGCAGAGATGATAATAAGAGTGCATCTTGAGGGGCTGGTCTGGTGGCGCAGCGGTTAAGTTCTCACATTCTGCTTCGGCGGCCTGGGGTTCGCCAGTTTGGATCCCGGGTGCGGACATGGCACCGCTTGTCAAGCCATGCTGTGGCGGGTGTCCCACATATAAAGCAGAGGAAGATGGGCACAGATGTTAGCTCAGGGCCAGTCTTTCTCAGCAAAAAAAAGGAGGATTGGTGGCAGATGTTAGCTAAGGGATAATCTTTCTCAAAAAAAAAAAAAAAAAAAAAAAGAATGCACCTTGAAAATCTGTGGCATTTTCTGGCATACATATATTTATAGTTTTTTTTTTTAAAATTAGCTTTGCCAAAATCAGACATTTGATTTAAATATTCCTGGAAAATTATTAGTGAACATGAACAGTTGTTCTTAGAGAATTTACTATCAGTTAAGAGATGGGTTTTATTCCTGATTTTGCCATAATTTATGAGATTAATAAAAATTCTTCTAAAGTTGAAATTAACCCCAAATTATCTAGGAAAGTATGGATTATTATATAAGACTTTCATCAACCAGGTTGAAACTGATAACTGAGCTGCTTAAATAAAAGTGGGGACTGAAAAGCCCTCTTATTTTGAAAAATTATTACAAGAAAGGAGCTATTGCTCATTGTTACAAACGACTGAAAAAATGAGATTTAGATTAAATATAAGAAATATTTCCTTATAGTGAGAGTGTTTGACAGCTTTGAGAAACAAGGTTGTGGACTATCAAGTGTGGTTGAAGGAAGATATTTCTGGGTTGGCCTAGTGGCTAGACTAGCAACATTTTGAAATATTTCCTAGCACAAGGATTCAGTGATGAAGCCCCAAAATTTAGAACTAAGCCATGCAAATCAATTGTTTCCCCACCCAGTACACCAAACTAACCAATAAAAACCTCAGAATCTCCAGGCAGTCAACAGCACTGAAACTGTGTATTTATGTTTTCTAGAACCCTGCCAGGTCACTGGCTGGGTGGAGCAGGTGGAAAGGTGGAACGGGAGTGTGCACTACTTCAGGAACCTGAAGAGCAGCTGTGGTCAAAGTAGTGCGGTCCATACCTCTTCTCTCCCCAGTCCCTTTTTAGCGGTATCCCCATTGCTTATTTACCTGTTTGGACCTGAAGTATAGAGAGTAGCAAACTTTGGAAGACTGCAGGGCTTATTGAAAAACAAATATCTTTTCTGTACATAGGATACAAGCAAAAACTAGCAGTGGCCACAGGTTTGGTGGATAGTGAGAAATCATCTTAGCCATCTGTGATGTTGGTGAAGATTTAGAGAGGTAGCTTGAGTTAGACAGAGCTGGCTCTGAACCCAGATTCTCCCGTGTGACCCAGCTGGGTCCCCTTGAGCTTCTCTCTGAGTTTTTGATTACTTTTCTAAGAGGTGAATATTGCCGTCCATTCAGCAGATTTTGAAGGTTAATGATAGCACATCGTAGATATTCATTAAGTGGTAGTTTTTGTTGTTGTTTTTTAGAATATCCCTTAGTGAAAAATATAATCCAGGTTAAGAGCAGAATTAATCGTTTCTTTTTTTCCCCTCCCCAAAGCCCCAGCGCATGGTTGTATATCCTAGTCGTAAGTCCTTCTAGTTCTTCTGTGAGCTGCAACCACAGCATGGCAACTGACAGATGGGTGGTGTGGTTCCATGGCTGAGAAACGAACCCGGGCCACCAGAGTGGTGAGAGCTCTCAACTTTAACCACTGGGCCAGCAGGGCTGGCTCTTGAATTAGTTGTTTTCTATTGCTGCATCCCTTCCCAAAAGAAGTCTAGAGTGAGTGTGAGAAATTGAGAAGTGGTGACACTAGAGTCTTTTTTAAATTTTTGGTATAATACTGTGCTGTCTGTATTGGTGATAAACTTTAGCAAGCACTAAAGTTTTATTTGCCTCAGTTAAAATTTGATGTTTTAATTGCAAAAGTTAGTTTAGAGGCCAATAGCCTTGACAGCAGGCAATGTAGTTGATAAAAGTATCCAAAGAAAGAACCAAGTCTCTGATTTCTCCCATCTCTCCAGAGCCCTTGCAGACTCGATATTTTCTCTCTCATTACATTATATGATGAGCTTTATTTTTAGTTATAAAACACATTTTATTGTCTTTAATCTGATACACCTTGATAAACATAAACTAGCACTTTAGATGATTCTCTGAGCCCAAAGTTCTACCATATTAGGGAAAATCAAGATTGAACAGTACGTTGAAAAACTTAAGTAGTATCTAAACTCAGAGTTGCAGTCATCTGTGTTCTAATTGATCGGTTATACCAGAAGCTTGGTAAAGAAAGGCTTCCTGTATTTTTCTCACCCTGCTGCAGCTGTCTTTACCTCCGTCAAGGACTCTTGACTTTGTTAACAGCTCTCTCATTATATGCCTTTAAGAAAGGAAAGCTGTTATAATTAACCTGCTTGAATTGATTGTTTTTTCCTTAGATTTCAGTAGATCCTCAATGGTCTGTTTACTTACTAAAGCTTAGAGTACCACCCTGAGATGTGGGCGAGAGGGGCCCCTGCCCTGGGTCTTGTACTTAGAGGACCCCCATATCACAAATGCTAAGAACAAGTTGTAATCCAAACATTCACTCTGATGACTAATGCCATGCAGGCCCCAGATACACTTCTCTCCATCAGTTGCCCTGTGTCCTCTAAACAAAAGGTGATTATGTCTGAATGTCATGGGCTCTTGATGTTGGTTATGGATACTGCTTTGGAGTATGGGGAGGATTTGAGGAAAAGTTCTTAGGTGAGAGAAAAGATGAATTAATTAATTTAGCATAAATGTAATAGATTCTTGCATAATGAATTATCATTTTCCAGTACTGCTAACCATCTATTTTCTTATTTCTCTTTGTATTCCAACTTGTGGTTCTACTCACAAATTAGGGTGATATTTATAATAGTGGTCCATGGCAGCTGAGGAATATTTTGCAATATTAAACAATTTATATTACTCTTACATGTGAAGGTCCAGACATAACATATGTGATGTCAGTTGTTGACACTGGCAGTGGATGAGCCTTGAACCCTAGAATAGTGAGGAGTTCTATTTTTGTAAAAATACATAATAGGATTTAATTAATTTTTCAGAAAATTTCATTTCAACTTTATTATAATACTTTTACTTAAATTTTGGTTTTTGTTCATTATAATTTGTATATTGCCTTTTAATTTTATAGGTAATTTTGGACAGTTTAGAAAAAAGATAACAGTTGAAAACAAAAATGAAAACAATTTTAATTTTTGATTTTTCACATTTAGTATATATTTTTTGATGACAATATCTTTAAATTTTATACATTTTGAATAAATTATAATCTTTTTTTTTGGTGAGGAAGATTGGCCCTCAGCTAATAGCTGCTGCCAATCTTCCTCTTTTTGCTTGAGGAAGATTGTTGCCGAGCTGACATCTGTGCCAATTTTCCTCCACTTTGAATGTAGGACACTGCCACAGCATGGCCCAATGGGCAGTGTGCATGTCTGCACCTGGGGCCAGAACTGCAAACTCCGGGCCATTGAAGTGGAGCCCACAAACTGAACCACTATGCCACCAGGCTGGCCCCCAGTTACATTCTATTTTGAATCTTTTAGAGGTTTACTGGCAATATGACACAAATTATAAGCTTGTTTATAACAACATAAGTAGTGATTTTGATGAAATTATGGTAAGAAAAATAAATTTTATGGAATATATTATAATTTATGAATTATGTATGTCTTTATGTTATTATTCATCCATACATTGCCAGCTATCAATATTATATCCAGACACGTACAGTAATACTTAAATTCAATTGTCTTTGATATTTTGTCAATTTTTAGTCATATAAAAATTATAGCTTTACACATTTTTTAATTTTGTCAAGTTATGTGGATTAAATGTTTTATTTAATAGATTGTTTTATAAATTTCAAATTTTTAGAGATATGGTATGGGTTTTCATTTATGCTCTTGTCCTGGACCCTACAAATATTAGGCATGAATCTGCTTAGAAGTATCTTGTGTACTTTCTTTGTTTATTTTAGGGTTTAATTATTTTAAAGTAAACATTTTTTATTTGAAATGTAATAAAATTATTTTTAGAAACTTGGGAAATAACATGAGGAGGAAAATAATCTTAATATCGCCACTGTAATGCAATCAATTTTAGCAATTTAGAGGATTGCCTTCTCCAAAATGTGTCTTAAATCTATCCTTTTCATTCCATTACTATGCTACTCACCCTTGTCCAAGCCATCATCATTTCTTATCAGGACTAAAGCAATAGTATAGTTACTTGTTTCCCTAGATTTTCTTTTACCTCCTCCAAATCATTTCTCCACACTGTATCAGAGTGAATTTTGAAAAAATATAAATAAGGTCACACAACTTCTTTACCTAAAGCCTTTTGACAGTGTCTGATTGCAATCGTAATAAAATTCTAATTCTTAACTATTGCTTACAAAGTCTTATATGGTATAGTTCCTGTCTACCTCTTCAACTTTATCTCATATCTCTCCCCTTCTCCAAAATCCATCAAGCTCTTCTCAATTCCAGTTTTAGGGAGAAGTTTTAATAGGGGAAAGTGTATCTTCTTCACTCTACAGGAAGAACTCTTTGAGCTGGTGGCTAGCTTGATTGTTAGAGGGCAGCTAAAGTAATCTTTTATTTTTTGACAATACCTACTTTTATACCTGTCTTATAGGATCCTACTTTCTCTTATGTCTCTTTGATGGTGGCTGATCAAGTTTGGAGGGGGAGTGTAGAGGTAGAAGTGGGAATTGATAACACAAATCAGGGGCTATTTCAAAGATACTACTCCTTTAACAGTAATAACCTATTTTAAGGATAGAACATAATTTAATAAGTTTCCTGTTGATGGTCTCCCCCCGTCCTTTACAAACAATACCACATTATAAACAGCAACCTTGTTTGTGGCTAAATATTAGCTCACATTTATTTCTAAGAATTATCCTAAGGAAGTAACAGTCTGGGACACAATGATGTTTGAACATGTTGAATGTATCCTCATATCCAGACCTAATCAGTGTCCTATGATGCAATGGACAGATGAATATGTCAAAGCATAAACCTCCAAAAGAACTTTTTATTTGAGTTTCATTTGGAGTGTCGGGGTCCGTTAATTCCAAATAACCCTTTCATCACTGTCGTCGTTATCTGTTCCTCAGAATGCAAGCCCCTCCAAGCAAGGTACACCACCTGCACCCTTTTGACCATCTCATTCAGAGCTTCAAGCGGTGCTTCTCAGAGAATGTATATATTCAGTTGATCCTCAGTCTAGGATTTCATTTTTATGAATTCTCCTACTCACTAAAATTTATTTGTAACCCCAAAATCTTAGCATTTTCTTGGTCATTCACAGATATGTACAGAGTGGTGAAAAATTTGAATCACTCCTTGAGCATGTTCCCAGTTGAGGATGAACAAGACAACTGTTCTGCTTTCTTGTTTCATCTCTCATACTATGAACAAGTGTCCTTTTTGCAGTCTATTTAGGGCCATATTTTTCATGTTTTTGTGCTTTTTTTGGTTGGTGATTTCACTTTTAAAATACTTCCCCAAGTGTAATGCTGAAGTTCTGTCTATTGTTCTTAGGTGCAGGAAGGCTGTGATGTGCCTTATAGAGAAAATTTATGTTAGAGAAGCTTCATTCTGGCATGAATATACTGTTGTTGCCATGAGTATATTAAATAAGGTATCTTTAGACAGGAACATTCAAAACAGGTTATGTAATTGGCTCACAGGAACCTAGCCCTATATTCCTCTAGGAGCAATGTTTCAGTATTGACTAGTTCATTGTTCACAGCGACTTTATAGAACACAGCTACCATACATAATGAGAATCAGCTTTATCTCTCTCTCTCTCTCTCTCTCTATCTAATCTATCTATCTACCTACCTACCTACCTACTTACCTATCATCTATTTATTTCTATCTCCCCCTTGCCATTTCAGGCCACTTCTTTTCCACCTTTGTGGCATCTCAGTCCATTTGGGTGTACCCCTCTAACGTTTTACTCTGCTGTCATTTTCTGATCCAGTTCGTTATCTTCTCTCTCACTCCTAAGGTCAGCAGAGATTAATGTAGTTGAATTTATCAATCCTTAGTGCTTTTTGCATCTTATTTAAGAAATTATTCCCTGGCTTGAGGTCGTGAAGATATTCTCCTATATAATCTTTTAAAAGCTTTTCAGTTTTTTAAAATTAAATTTTGTTGAGGTATAATTGACATATAACATTATGTTACTGTCAGGTGTACAACATTTCGTATATATTATGAAATGATCACCACAATAACCCTAGTTAAAATCCATTCCCATACATAGTTACAAGAATTTTTTTTCTTGTGATGTGGACTTTTAAGATTTACTCTCTTAGCAACTTTCAAATATGCAATACAATATTGTTAACTATAGTTGCCATGCTGTACATTACATTTCCATGACTTATTTATTTTATAACTGGAGGTCTGTATCTTTGGACTCCCTTCACCCATGTTGCCCACCCCCCAATCCCCACCTCTGGCAACCACCAATCAGTTCTCTGTATCTATGAGCTTGTTGTTGTTGTTGTTGCTTTAAAAATTCCACGTATAAATGAGATCATATGGTGTTTGTCTTTCTCTGTCTGACTTACTTCACTTAGCATTATGCCCTCAAGTTCCAACCATGTTGTCACAAACGGCAAGATTTCACTCTTTTTTATGGCTGAATAGTATTCCATTATATATGTAAAGAAGAGGTACCATTATATATACCATGCAAATATATGTGTGTGTGTCCACGTATGTGCTTTTCACTTTTGATTTTCACATTTAGGTTTACGATCTACTTGAAATTGATGTTTTTATGGTGTAAGGTATAAGTACAATTTCATCTTGTTTTCACAGATATTTAATTGTCCCAGAACCATTTATTGAAAAGACAGTCTTTCCTCCTACTACTTCACAGGGCCATCTCTGTCATTTATGAAGGGTCTATATGTGTAGGTCTATTTCTGGCTGTCTATTTAGTTTTGTTTGTCTTTTTGACCACTCTTACATCAACATCACAGTATATTAACTGCTATATTTTATTAGTCTTGATGTTATAGAATAAGTCCTCCCAACTTGTTTTGCTTCTTCAAGAGTATCATGGCCCTTTGTGATCCTCTGTGTTTTCTTATAAATTTTAGCATTAGCTGCTTAAGTCCTAAAAATAAACTGCTAGTGATTTTTATTGGGATTTCATCGAATCTATTCATTTTGGAAGAGATGAAATGTTTCCAATGTTGAGTCTCCAAATTCTGTAGATATAGTATGTCTCTCTATGTATTCAGGTCTGTAAATTCTCTCAATAAAGTTTATAATTTTCATATAGAGGTTAGCATATCTTTAAACATTTATTCTTAGATATTTCATGTATGATATGCCAACATAGTTGGTATTTTTTAAATGTTTCATTTTTAATTGTTGCTGATATATAGGAATACAATTGATTTTGCTGATTCATTTTATATTTAGCCATCTTACTACAATGTCTTATTAATTTAATAGTTGATCCTTAAATATTCTTATATTTTCTACATTTGTGTTCTTACCATGTATAAATAATGATAGTTTTGTTTCTCTCTTTCCAATCTCTATTCTTCTATTTCACATTCTTGCCTTACTGGGATGGCTAGGCCCTCCAATACAATGTTGAATAAGAAGTGGTTTCAAAGCTTTAAACATTTCACCATTAAGTCTGTTGTTTACTGTAATATTTTGTAAATACATCTTTCAGGCTAAGAAAATTCTCTTCTTTTCTCAGTTCACTAAGATTTATGGTTAAAAATCTGGAATAGGTATTAACTTGTATCAAATACATTTTCTGTCATTATTAGGAGGATCATATTTTTTCTTCTCTATTCTGTTATTGTGGCTAATAATATTAATTGATATTATATTGCTAAATTTGTTTTGTATTATTTAGATAAACAAATTAATCATGATGCATTATCCTCTTTGTATATTGTAGCTTTCTGTGTGGTAATGTTTTGTTTAGGAAATTTGCATTTATGTTCCTCAGTGAGCTTACCTGTACATTCTTTTTCTTACTGTCCTTAGTGGATTTTGGTATCACAGTTACACTAGCCTCTTAAATTAATTGGAGAAAATACTGTCTTTTTCTATTCTCTGAGAGAATTTGGATAGTGTTGGACTTATTTCTCTCTGGAATGTTTGTAGAACCTGATGGTGAAGTCATCTAAGTCTGTAGTTTTCCTTGAGGGAAGATTTTTGGGAAAAATAGAGGGTATTGTGAGTTAGTTACTTTGGCTGCATTTGATGGATTAGATATGACAAGCAAGAGATGGGCTCAACAAAGAATTGGCTGATTTGCAGGCAGAAAAAGAAGTTAATTCCTTAGTTTGAAATGAAATTAAGAGAACACGGAAATTCAGAACTTGCAGATTTGGAAGATATAAGTGATTCTCATCTCCATCTGGTAAAAGATAAAACTAAGGCCTTTGAATGATAAAGTCTGTCTAAAACTTCTTAGCCTCTAAAGCAAGGATCACATCAAGAGTGTGAACATACACTCATTGTTAAAAACCTATGAACAGATTAAAGTGATGTTTACTAGGTCCTTTTTAGTTTGACAAAAGGATCAAGGAAAACAGACTAAGGGTGTGTCTATCCCAACAGAAGCTTGATAGGCTCAAGTATCTGAATGAACTTGAATGAGGGAGGAGTGTGTGAAAACAAGGGTGGATATGGCTTTTAGTATAGCAAACTGATTAAAATAGGTCAAAAAATCAAGTATGTTTTTGAGAAAAAAATTGTACATCAAAAGTACCACCATCCTGGATTAAAAGAGTCTGTGACTGTCAGCCCCAATATTCTATGGGAAGGAAAGGTGCAGAGGAAGCTGCTAAGTCCCCAAGAAGGGCATATTTTCCAATGCCCTCTTCACAGTGACCAAGAATAACTGAAAAGGAACATCCTGCCAGAGGGCAGAACCAAGAGCCATGGTGAACAATGGATTAGGGACTCAATCCTGGGGAGTGAAATCAAGACCTTTTCAAGAAATATTCCCCTTCCCCAGAGCGGGAACCCCTTGTAATTGTCTGTCCATTGGGATTTTAGGATTGTGTCTTCCATCTTTCTCTTTTCCAAATGGGTATATTTGAAACCAGGTACCTGAGCATTACCATAAATATTTAATAAGACCTTTAAACCTCATTCCCCACACAGACTATTTAAAAAGGAGTTAATCTTGTCAATTTGCTGTTTTCTTGTTTAACCTGAGGGATGACTCAAGGGTCACAAGGATTTATGAGCTTGTTTGGCAGAAGGAAAAGAATGCCTTCAGGGAATTAGATCACCAGATGATCAGCCCCCAGCTGCCCTTGACCCCAGAAGTCAGATTGCCCAGGGTCTTATCTGGAGTGAAAGAAACAGTATTACCCCTTTGCTTCTTCTCTCCTTCTGTCCCTGATTTCTTCTCTTGTTAAGGTGGATTTGAGAGAACCTATCCTCCTGCCTTCTCATTTTGGCCAATTTGATAGAACTTTCTCCATCTCCAAGCACCAATTGCTCAGTGATTGGCTAACTGTGCATCAGGCACAAAAACTTGAGATTGAGAGGTTCAGTACCAGATTTATTGTAATTATCCAGACCCTATTCCACTATTGGGTATATTTTTGGGTGGTGTGGAACACATAACTTGTATTATTAGTTCACAGGTATCAGGTGAAAATGAACCTTGTCTAGACCTGGTGTGGAAATGAACACTTATCACTCAGAAATCTTGGACTTTGAGCTCAAAGCATTGACTGTGTGGGACTTTAGGATTTTCTCCCTTGAGGAGGAGGTAAGTATATTTGTATGTGACAGTGGGTGGGAACTACATATTTAACAGTAAGAAAGGTGGGCTGTGATAGACTTTTTACTATTCGTGAAATTTGGTGTCCCTCCTTACAAGAGGATTGTACTTGAAAAGGGGGCAGAAGTGATATATATCACTTCCTGGCAGAAGATTTAAGAGTCAGCATGTGCTTGCCCATACTGTCTTTCCCTTTTCCCATGCCAAGCATTAACAATTCACATAATGACGTATCTTTCAGTCTTGGTCCCACAGCAAAGAAGACGTGGGTCAGTACTGCAGCTGACCCACAGTGAACATAGAGAAAAAAAAATGTTTGTGGTTGTAAGCCGTTGAGATTTTGGAGTCATTTATTACTGCCATATAACCTAGGCTTCTATGACTCATCTGCTTACGATGTTTAAAGAGGTGAAATACTCTGCTTACAATGTTTAAAGAGATAAAATGCAAGCCTAAAAATATATGCAGGGAAGAGGAAATTATAAAAAGAAGCAGAAAATATTTGGAAAAAAAACCAAATAGAACTTCTAGAAATGATGAATAAATAACCTAATAAAAACTCAGTTGAGGGGTTTAACAGAAGATTGAGCAAAGCTAAAGAGAGAATTAGTGAACTAGAGGATAGGTCAGAAGATATTATACAGAATGTTTTGAGGAGAGATAAAAAGATGGAAAATATAGAAGAGAAATTAAGATATGTGGTGGATGGAATAAGAGGACTTATTCATTTAATTGGGATTACATAAGGAAAGGAAAGAAAAAGTGGGGCAGAGGCAATATTTGAAGATATAATGACTGAAAATATTTTAGAATGAATTAAAGAAGCTCAACAATCTCAAGTAGGACAAATAAAAAGAAATCCATCCAAGACCCTTCATAGAAACTGTAGCAAATAAGAGGCAAAGAAAAAAAATCTCAAAAGCACCAGAGGGAAAGAGCAGATTACTTTTAAAGGAGCAACAGTTAGATTAGTAGTTGACTTCCTAACAGCAACAATGGAAATCAGGGGACAGTGGAATGGTATCTTTAAAGGGCTGACCTAAAATATCTGCCAATCTAGAGCTTATACTAAACAAAAGTATTTTTCAAGAATGAGGGCAAAAGAAAGACATTTTTTTTCAGACAAATAAAAGCTGAGAGAGTTCATCTTCAGCAGATGTTCACTGTAGGAAATTCTAAAGGATGTACTTCAGACAAAAGGAAAGTGATCCCAGAGGGAAGATTTGAGATGCAAAAAGGAAAGAAGAGCAAAGAAGGCTGGAAACACATGGGTAAATCTAAACAACCACTGATTGTATAAAACAGTAATAATCATGTCCCAGTGGGGTTAAACAATTAAAATACACAATAATAACAACAACCATAATATAATCCAGAAGGAGGATAATGCATTTTAAATGATTCTCAAATCATCTAAGGACAGGATAAAGATATTCATTAACTTTAGTTTTGATAAATTAAATATGCTTGTGGTAATTTCTTGGATAACTACTGAAAGAATATAAACTGTGCATTATTTCCAAACCAGTAGATGAAGAAAAAGGGATGGTAAAATACTCATTCTGTACAAGTTAAGGGTTATCGAAAGGTCAAGGATGGCTTGAGGGTTTCTGGATTTGGCGGATGATAGTATTCTTGACTGAAATAGGGAGCAGGAGAGGAGAGCGTGTGGAAGGAAGATGGTGAGTTCAGTGTGGGACAAGCTGAACTTGAGATGCCTGAGGGACAGCCACGTGGGGATGTCAGGCAAGGAAGTCAGGGCCAAGGCAGTAGGTTTTGTGTTTTTGACTTTTGTTTTGTTTTGTTTTTGATAGTTTCTTTTTAAGCCAGTGTGATTCTTTGTTTTTTCTGAACTTATGAATTTGCCTAACTATTCTGAGCTCATCTTGGCTATATTGTTTTGATATACATTTTTAAAAGGCTTCCCAAATATGAGTTGGAGGAAAATTGTGAAACTGATGTCTCTGGAAGCCTTTAAAAATAAAGTGCTTTTCTATTCTAAGATGTTTGGGTTTGCCCCCTGTCCAGAGAGCTGGACTTCTACAAGAATAAGAAAAGGAGCTGTTCAGGTTTGTGTTTAGGAATTTATTCCCTGCTCTTCTCTGCCATCTGGTGGCATGTGAATGGAACATTGCATTTGGAAGAAAAATAAGGAATTTGAGCTATTTTGAAATACATAACTTACTGAAGAAAAGCAATATATGGTTGTGTGTGTTTGTGATTCTAAACTTTGAAACCACCAAACCACAGAATAGTTTTATGGCACAGAAACTTGTTTGTCTGTGGTATTTTCTGGATGCATTACCCACTCTCCTCTTACCTCCTTTGCCCTCCTTCACCATCTGGAATTCTCAACCTCATACGCAGTGCTAAGTAAGCTGAGTGGTCAAAATTAAAAATTTACTTCAGCACTTATCTGAATTGAATCAAGATTGGCTTCACGATCTGTACGGACGTGTGGTCTCCTTTATCTCCCACCTGTATCTCCTCTTCTATCTCTGTAGCCTTGTGGCAAAATAATGCCCCCCCAAAGGTGTCCACCTCCTAATCCCCAGACCTATGAATGTATTACCTTACATGGAAAAAGTACTTTATAGATGTGATTAAGGTTAAGGGCCTTGCGATAGGGAGACTATTTTGGGTTATCTGGATGGATGCAGTCTAATCATATGAGTCCCTTTCTTGGTTGCAGTCAGAGGAAGAGAAATAGAGATAGAGATAGAGAGAAAGATGGGACAATGAAAGGAGCAGGAGAAATTTGAAGTGTGAAAGGAACTAGACTTACCATTGCTGGCTTTGAAGATGGAGGAAGGGGGCCATGAGCCAAAGAATGTGAGTGGCATTTAGAAGGAAAGTTTCTCCTCTTGAGCCCTCCGAAAGGAATGCAGCCCTGCTGACACCTTGATTTCAGCCTACGGAAACCCGTGGCAGACTTCTCACCCACAGATCTATAAGATATTATATTTGTGTTGTTTTAAGCCACTAGGTTTGGGGTAATTTGTTACGGCAATGATAAAAACTAATACAAGCCTCCACCTCATGTTTTGGTTAGAATTGGGTCTGGAAGCCTGGATTGTGAGCAGTGCAGAGCTAGCTCGAATTTAGGCTGGAGGCAAACCTAGAGAACTGGAGGTAGGGTGGTAATAAGCTAGTTTCTGTGGCAAATTTAGTGTTGCTCCTCTCTTTCCACGTTATGTTGGGATGCTTCAAGTACCCATCTATCCTATTATCTTCACCCTCTTCTTTCTTCCAGCTTGTTGTGGCTTCCTTTTTTTCTTTTTTAAAGATTTTATTTTTCCTTTTTCTCCCCAAAGCACTCCAGCACATGGTTGTGTATTTTTTTAGTGGTGGGTCCTTCTAGCTGTGGCATGTGGGATGCTGTCTCAGCATGGCTTGATGAGCGGTGCCATGTCCATGCCCAGGATTCGAACTGGTGAAACCCTGGGCTGCGGAAGCAGAGCGTGCGAACCTAACCACTCGGCCATGGGGCCGGCCCCTTTTTTTTGTTTTAAAGATTTTATTTGTGGCTTCCTTTTTCATGTTTTATTTATTTATTTTTTTGCCTAAAGGTAGGAGTTTGAAAAAGATTTAATTATTTCAAAAATTTTCATTGAATACCTGTCATCTTAGGGATAGTTCGCAGTTTCTGACATTGAAAGGATCATAATTTAGTGGAGGAAACAGACAAGTACACAAACACTGCAAACCTGCCTGATAAGAGCAATAATAGGGGTAAGCATAGGATGCTGTAGGAGCATGTGATAGAGGCACCTAACCCAGCCAACGAATTCAGGGGGCTCACTGGTCATTTAAATTCATCAGCACAAATCTTAAACGAGAACTCCAAATTTCCTGGAAATCCTTCTAAATTTCCCCTCAATCTTATATTCGTTCTCCTACTCTCGGAAACAGCTATTTCTCATCATCTCTCTCCACAAGCCTCCATTCCTCCTTGTGGTGGTTTAAAATATGTCCACAAATTCTTTGATAATCTTCTTCTCAAGAGCTGGAGCTTAATGTCCTCTTGAGTATGGGCTGAACCTAATGACTCATTTCAAACGAACTAATATGGCAGAAGTGACTGTGTATATGTATACATATATCAACTCATCACATTGTACGCTGTAACTATATTACAATATTCTCTGTCAATTATACCTCAACAGAACTGAAAAAAAAAGAAGTGACTGTGCATGATTTCTGAGACAATGTCATAAAAAGCGATGTCGCTTCCCTTGCTCTCCCTCTCTCTTGGATCACTCACTCCGGAGTGAAAGCATCTCTATAGAGAGGGCCACATGACAAGGAAATGAGGCCAATTGCCAAAAGTCGTGGGAGTGAGCTGTCTCAGAAGGAGATCCTCCAGCCCTGGCTGACATCTTGATGACAACCTCTAGTGAGACCCTGAACCACCCAGTTAAGCTACTTGCAAATTCCTGATTCACAGAAACTATTAGATAATAAATATTTTTTTGTTTTAAGCTGCCAAGTTTGGGGGTAATTTGTCATAGGTAACTAGTACAAATCTTGGCACTTGAAAGTGGTATTCCTCTGTAACAAAGACCTAAAACTGTGGGAGTGGTTTTGGAACCAAGCAGTAGGCAGAAGCTGGAAGGATTTTGAGGAGAATCTTAGAGAAAAATTGAAGAGTCTTGAAGAGTCTTTTAGAAGAAGCCTTGTGGCCTTTCAGGAGACTGTGGGTGAAGGCTTAAAGGGAAGTGAGGAAAATATTCGTGGAAACTGAAGGAAAGGGGATCTTTTTTTACGTAGAGGCAGAAGGTTTAGCAACACTGTTAGCTGTGTTGACGTGGAAAGTAGCAAATGTACTTAAAGAACTGGGTGATTCAGGTAAGGAAATTTCCAGTCAGAATGTTGAAGATGCTGCCTGGTTTCTTCTTATAGTTTCTTCTTATAGTACAATGTTGAGAGGAGAGAGATATGTTAAAGGAAAGATGGTTAAACACGAAGGAGGCAGGACTTACTGGTCTTAAAATTTCCAGCATCTCCAAAAAGCAAATGATGCTGAATTTAATAACTGGTTCTGGGCAAGGATCAAATCCAGGAAAGTGTGTGGAAAACATGATCTAATAAGCTGCTAAGTTTTGGGGGGTAATTTCGTTATACAGCAGTGTAATTAATATACTTTTTCGTCCTTTCCCTAAGTTGATCACCTTGCTTCAGGCCTCCTGGAGAAAATAGCAGCACCTCTCTCAGCTTCCCAGCACTATCTACAGTCTGCTGACATCTGTGCCTTCTCTCCTGTTGAAAGGAATGCATGCCAACCTTTGCATTTGTGCTTTTCAATCCATCCCTTTTTCAAGGACTTGGATTCAACAACAAACATTTTCTCTCCCCTCATTATCAATTTCTCCCTCTGTATTGATTCATTCTCATTAACAAACATGCTCTATTATCTGTCACCTAATGAAAACAAACCATCTCTTTATTTCATATCCCTCTGTAGCCATTACCTTGTTTCTCTGCAACCCTTTACAACAAAACTTCTTTGATGGTACTTCCTCACTTCTTGTTTCCTCTCAGGCCATCCTATTTGACTTCTGTCTCCATCACACCACTAAACATTTGTTTGTCAAGGTCACAAATGACCTTCATGCTACTCAATCCAGTAGTCTCTACTCTATTCTAATCTTAGCTGATCTAACCTCAGTAGTATTTGCATTAGGTAACCTCTCCCTTATTTTTTTTTGAACAGATTTATTGAAATATAATTTACATACGATACAATTCACCCATTTAAATTGTGCAATTCAGTGTTTTTAGCATATTGACAGGGTTGTGTAACCATCATCACAATCCAGTGTTAGAACTTTTTTGTCCCTCTAAAAGAAACCCTGTACGCGTTAGCAGTCACTCCTCATTTCCCTCTCCTTCTCTGTCCCAGCCATAGGCAATCACTAATCTACTTTCTGTTCCTATAGATTTGCCTATTCTGGACATTTCACGTAAATGTAGTCATATGATATGTGGTCTTTTGTATCTGCCTTTTTTCACTTAGCAAAATGTTTTCAAGGTTCATCCATGTTGTACCATGTATCAGTACTTTGTTCCTTTTTATTGCCAAATAATGTCCCGTTGAATGGATATGCCACATTTTATTTAGCCCTTCATCAATTGATAGACATTTAGGTTGTTTCCGTTTGGGAATAATGCTGCTCTGAACATTTGTGTTCAAGATGTTATGTGGACACATGTTTTCATTTCTCTTGGATTTATATCTAGGAGTAGGATTGCTGGGTCACATGGTAACTGTTTAAACTTTTAAAGAACAACCAGACTGTTTTCCAAAGTGGCTGCACCATTTTACCTTCCCACCAGCAAGTATGATGGTTCCAATTTTTCCACATCGTTACCAAATCTTGTTATTGTCTAACTTTTTAATTGTATCAATCTGCTATAGACTAGATATTTGTGTCCTCCCTTGAATTCATATGTGGAAACTCTAATTCCAATGATGGTATTTGGAGGTAATTAGGGTTATATTAAGTCATGAAGGTGGAGCCCCTATGATGGGATTGGTGCCCTTTTAAAGGGATGAAGAAATCAGAGCTTTCTCTCTCAGCCATGTGAGGATACAGGGAAAAAAGTTATACACCAGGAAGAGGGCCCTCGCAGAGCACCTGACCATGCTGGCACCCTGATCTTGGACTGCCAGCTTCCAAAAACGTGAGCAATAAATACCTGTTGTTTGAGCCACCCAGTCTCTGGTATTCTGTTAAAGCAGCCCTCATTCTTGAAACATTGTCTTGTCTCGGCCTCCAAGACATCACACTCTTCTGATTTTTCTACTACTTTGTTTACTGCTCTTTCTCAGTCTCACTTATGTATTTATCTCATCTTCTTCCTCTTCATTTTCCTTTTCTTCCATTTAACTTCCAAATGTTGGAGTGCCCTAGGGCTGTGTCTTGAGACATATTCTCTGGGTATGCACTCTTGCTGTGTCATCTTATCTCATGTCTTTAAATACTATGTGCAAATTACTTCCAAATTTATATCTTTAGGCCTGACCCTTCCTTCATCTCCAGCCCCCTATATCCAATTGCTTACCTAATAGCTCTTCTTAGATGTCTACTAGGAATTTCAGACTTAACATGTCCAAAACAGAACTTGTGATTTTTACCCACAGACCTGCCTCCTCTCCCAGTCTGACAAATTTCAGTAAATGAAATTGCTATCCACCTGATTGCTCAAGCCAGAAGTCTGTGAGCCATTCTTCATTACTCTAGTTCTCTTACACCCCATATCAAGTCCATCTGCAAGTTACTTTTGACCCTGACACCCCAATGTATTTGAATTCACCCACTTCCTTTCATATCTCCTACTACCAGCTCAGTCCCAGACATCATTGTCTCTTCCCTGGACTACTGTGTAGACCCCTACTGGCTTCCCTGCTTCTATCCTCAGTCCGTAATTATAGCAGCCAGTCATCTTGTACATTTTAAGACATTACATCATCTTACTTTCTTGTTTAAAATCCTCCAATGGTTTCTATTGCTCTTAAAAATCTAAGTTTGGGGTCCGCCCGGTGGCATAGCAGTTGAGTTCGCACGTTCTGCTTTGGCTGCCTGGGGTTTGCTGGTTTGGATTTCGGTGTGGACCTACACGCTGCTTATCAAACCATGCTGTGGCAAGTGCCCTACATATAAAATGGAGGAAAATGGACATGGATGTTAGCTCAGGGCCAATCTTCCTCAGCAAAAGGAGAAAGGATTGGTGGCAGATGTTAGCTCAGGGCTAATCTTCCTCCAAAAAAAAAAAAAAATTTAAATTTGTTTGCCTGGCCTTCAAGGCCCTGCACTATCTGGCCTCTGTCAGATCTCTCCCCTCATTTCCTACTACTCTTCTCCTCTGTCAGTATTATCCAGCCCACTGGCTTCCTTTCTTCTTTAGGACCTTTACACTAGCTGTTTGCTCTGCCTGGAATGTTCTTCCCCTGGATCTTCACATGGTTTGCTTCTTGTCGTTCATGTTTCAGCGCTAATCATTCTTGATGGTTCCGTCTGTTTGTTTATTGTCTGCTCTCCCAACACCCCCTCCATCAACTGTAAAATCCTTGAGCTTGGGGCCTTGTCTGTTTTATTCATGGCTGCATTCCCACAACTTAACGGGGTACCTAGTAGACACTCCTTAAATAAATGTTAATTGAATGAATGATTTTGAACTCACTTCCAAAGTGAATTCCAAATCAGAATAAGAGTTATCTAGGCAAAGAGGGGAAGAAAAAGGAGAGAGAAGAATCCAATCAGTGTGTCTCAAATGGATTATGGGTATGTGGGAGGTGTTAATCCTCTCAGCCCTTGATATGCTCAGGTGCAACCTGGGAAGAGGGCCAAGAGCATCCCTGGGCTGAACTCCTGAGAGGGCATTCATAATGGAGCAGCGTGTGACCACAAGCCCCGTCATCCCTACAAATAGCGAAAATTTTGAAGGATAGCTGGCATTTGCTGCCCCAACACAAGGTGCTGAGTGCAGCCCAAGGAAGTCATCCACTAGCTGGACATCTCTTTCAGGAGCCAGCTGCTGCCTGTTGGGGACAAAGGCCAAGTAGAGTCAATGGAATAACTAGTGATCCAGGAGTTAAATGAGTATAGAGTATAGCTGGTCTGGAAGATAAAACAGAGGGGCTAGGCAGGGGTTCCTGGTGGGCACAGCTGGTGGGGGGTGTTCCTGAATTATTATCTTCATATGTATCAGATACTTCTCTCTCTGCAGCTGAGATATACTTTTGGTGGGATCTAAGGGTAACTACAAGGTAACTATTATAGCATAGATTGTGAATAAGAGTTTCTTCATTATTTTTAAGTTCTTGATATGCAAAGTTTTATTGAATTTGAAATCCTTTTGTATTAGCACAAGAAATCTCCCCTACCACTCCCTTCCTCTGTCAGAAATCTCCAGCCCACTGAACTTCTTGCTTCCTTGGGACCTTTACACTAGCTGTTCCCTCAGCCTGGCATGCTTTCATTTGCCAATAAAAGAAAAGGCAGAGGTTTTAGATTCTTTAAATATCATTTCAATTGTGGTTCATTTTAGAAATGGTTATAAAAACTATTTTAAATTTTCATCCACCTACTCATGAATAAAGTTTCTGTGGATGGTGAATATTAAAAAAATTGAAGAGATTGTCATTTAAGAATCTTGATTAGGAGTTTCTTGTGTCCATTTCAATTATAAAACTTCTTTCCTTTCTTCCTTCCTTCCTCCCTCCCTTCCGTCCTTCCTCCTTTCCTTCCTTCCTTCCTTCCTCTCTCCCTCCCTCTTCCTCCTTCCCTACCTCTCTCCCTTTCCTTCTTCTTTTCATCTTTGCTAAGTAATTCAATTAAAAAATTATTAGGTAGGGCTAAGTAAGGTAGGCATCTGCATCGGAGTGAGGTGAGCAGGGAAAGGTGTGATGGTGGGGATGGCTGCCTGGCGTGGGGTTATCAGAGCCTGAGTGGAGTGAGGAGGGTGTTCATGAGGGGAAAGATGGTAGTAGCCTATGTGGTTGTTGGGAGCTCAAGGGAGGTGAGCAGGTCTTCTGCACAGGAGGGTGGTGTCAGCGACAGCCTGACACAAGGTGTGGGTGCTTGGGTGAGGTGAAGAGGGTATCTAGGTTGGGGGGATGGAGTTGATGGCTCAGTGATGATTGTTGGAACCTAAGTGGAGTGAGGAGGGTGCTTGCTGGGCTGGCACCATGTGTCAGAGCTTGATTGAGGTGGAGAGGGCATCTGTGCAGAAGGGTGGTAATGGCTTGCCTGGGAGCTCAGCAGGGTGAGGAGGGCCTCTGCCTGAGAGGGGTCTCGGGGAGCAGTGATAGGCCAGCAGTGTTTCAGAGGCTGAGCAGGGTAAGGAGGACATCTTTGTGAGGGAGTGGTGGCAGAGCAGGAAATTGATTATATACAGGCAGGATTGAGTCAATAATTAAATACATCGAGGATAATGGGAGCCAGGTTTTTCACTATCAGAGAAAAGAGTCATAAATATGGAAAAGGAAGAAAGCTAGAATGAGCTCTGTGGTATTGGATTGGAATTGGAGGTAATGGTGTGAACTTACGGTTTGATGATGCATAGATACAGAAATAAATGTAGATGCAAATATGTGTATTACATACATATAATGTATGTGTATACTTAATGTACTATGTATATGTATACATACATATGTTCTCTGTCTCTCTCTGGGAGCAATAGCAGCAAACATATCTAGTGCCTATATCTTGGTTTCTAAGTACCATTCTCTTCTAAAAGGAACCAAGACTCCTTGGAGAAATAGCTGATTCCAGGGCAGGGCAAGGGAAAGTCCAAGATGAGCCTGGAATATCTGGTTAGGTCAGAAAGTAAAAAGTGCTCAAAGAATTATGGGACATGAAAAGAACATAGAAGTCAGCTGGAGTGAGTTCCCAGTGGCCAAACATGGGATACTTTGAGCATCAAAATAAATCATCATAATAACAGATTATAACCCATTGAATAAAGTAGGAAGCCATGGGTCCATACCAATAGGAGCAAATGAATAAATAATTGGGGCAAAGAGAATTAATAAATGTAGAGGGAATTGTTGACTTAGAAAATCACTATTTTGAAATCATCATAGTAATAATTAATTCAGTGAAGAAGCATCAATGAATATTAAAAACTAGTGGATGAAAGTTTGGTGAGGAAAGGGATATTATTCAGTCTCAAAATACCTACCCACAAAATACTTAGTAGTTACAAAGGGGAAAAAGCAACTTTACTGTCGAGAAATCTGGCAGACAGCACCTTAATCAAATGATTAAAGTCAACATCGCCAGTAATGAGACAAATGAAATTGTGTATCACCCGATAGGATTCAATGTCACTTCAGTGACATTCCTGCCAAAAATATATAATCTTAACGTAATGATGAGGAAATAGACAAATCCAAATTGAGGGGCATTATACAAAATAACTGGCCTTATAATCTGCAAAAGAGTCAAGTTTATCAAAGTCAAGGAAAGACTGATGTGCTATTATATATTGAAGGAGACCAAAGAGGCAAATGCAACTAAATGCAACGTGGACTAGATCCTTTCGTGTCGTTGGGACAATTGTCAAAACTTGAACAGGGCTTGCAGATTAGTGGATAGTAAGGGATCAATGTTAATCTCCTGATTGTGATGGTTGTATTGTGGTTATGTAGGAGAACATCCTTGTTTGTAGCAATTATACACTAAAATTTTAAGCAATTGCTGGGGTCTCATGTTGGCAATTTACTCTCAACTCTTTCAGGAAAAAAGTTATTTGTACTATTATTGTTGCAACTCTTGTAAGTTTGGAATTATTTCAAAATAAAAATAAAAAAGTTATGTTTAAATGAGAAGCTAAAGTTTCTCATTATAATGTTTTGATAACCTGTTAAATATCTTTACTGAATTTTTTTCAACAAGGTCTATATACATAGCTCCAAATTCTTTCCAGTTTATCCCTGTGTGTTGTACAAATAGTATCTTTTTTTGTGTGCACCATAATATGAAAAAGGCTGTGAAACATTATTTTAGGCAGAGAGAGACATATATGCAAAGGCCTAAGAGACATATATGCAGAGAGCATGACTTTTAGGAGAATTGCAAGCAGTTCGGCATGACCAGAAAGTGTAGAATTGGTGGTGGAGTGGCTGTCAAGAGAAAAGATATCTAAGAACCTCAGCTTGAAGGTGGTGCCATTCACCAACATAGGGGACATATGATAATTCACGTCTATGGCCCTAAAACAGTTAACCAAGAGCACATTAGTGAGGATGCCCCCCAAATGGTACAGACAACCATTTGTCTAGAAACTGCCCAAGGATGCTTCTTGACCTCAGAGTTCAATCACAAATTGCCCTAAACTTGTGAATGCAGGAGGCACACCTCAGAAACATGAAGAGGGGGAAGTGGCCTCTGTCATATCTACTTTCAAATAATTTAGTAAAAAGGACACCTTACAATTGACACACATGATAGGATAATGTATTGAAATATTAATTTGCCTTTCATTCTCACTGTTTTCCTGTCCTATTCCAAGAATGCTTTTCTGCTTTCTTTCTTTGAGCTTTTGTTCAACAGGGCCAAAGCAAAAGTACACAGAATACAAAGTCAAACTACAATGAATTTACAAAGCCTAAACACACTGAAGGGCTTATGGGAGATGGTCGTGGAGAGGGGAGAGAGGCAAGGGCCAAGGAGGGAGATTCTACTATGGAGACAGCAAAGAGAGATTTATTTGGGGAGGGAGGGCTCCATGAAGTAGTGGGGACCAGGAACCAGTCCCTCTGTGCTGCTGCCTTGTAACCCCCGGGGGGATGTGCCTGTCCTCATTGTGGAATGGCTTTGTGGTACAGTGGGAACCTGAACTTTTGGTGTTGGGGTTCCCAGCCTTGGGAACGAGCCCCAGCATAAGCTGGGAGGCAAGTTTCAGGGAGCAGCAGAGCTGCCTTCCTGCAAGAGACCCTGTGGGCTTGGGCAGAGAGCCTATCAGCTGTGACCAGTCTGGACCAAAGATCAGAGGGCTGGCTTTAAGTTTTCTGGACTGTGTAAAACCTGATGTCTTTTCCCTGGGGTTGGGATGTAGGCCCGGTATTAACTGAGGTTAAATTTCCATCAACCTGAGGAGTGGTGGCTTAGGTTGAGATTTAATTCGATGACAGGAAAAGAATATGATGTTTTCTTCACCTAGAACTATGAAGTAACTTTCATACTCACCATAGACATTTATAGCTCTCAAGATCTGCAAGGAATTACTTACACATGAATAGATACTTTTTTCCAGAAAAATTCGGCTTAAATCTTTAATTGTACCTTTTCTGTGAGAGAACTGAGATATTTCAGTTGGATATATGCTTCCAGAAATTCATGCCAGATGAACTCAGCATGCCTCAACAAGCCTGGTTTTCTATTATTCTTTCTGACCCAGCAGCTGAAGTGATGGAAAGGAAGGAACAAGCTAGTCTGACATCTGGTAGATGCAGGTGCTTTTCTGTTCTCTCCCCTTTCCCAGTGCTCCCTCTGCTGACTTGGGACTGGGAGCGGGTCTGGGGCGAACACCAGCTTGATTCCAGTTTTCTTGCAGCTTTATCTTCTAGATGTAAAATCTCATTCAAATACTTAAACCTCATATTTCTTTTAATCTCAGTTTAAGCCAGGAGAAATTGAGCCCTGAGACTTTCTTTGTGACAAGTTGTCAGTGGACTTTGGATAAATGACTAAAAGGATAGAATGCTGACCCAATTCCTGCTTTAACAATGTTTTTATTTTCTAAAGAAGGAAGCCTATATGTAAACTATATGAGCAAGAGTGTTATGGGCTCAGGCATGTGTGGAAAAGCCAGTTGACCACAGATTAGAAGATATGATCCTGCCACTACCTGTCTATGTGGCCCCGGGCATATTATTTCAACTCTGGGCCACATCTCTCGTATGAAAGTTTTGGACTGGATGACCACTACTGGGTCTCTCTATGTCCTATTCTTCTTATGATTTTAGAATGTAAAGTAAGAAGATTCTTTTCAAATTGAAATACAGGGTGAAAAGAAGTCTTATCTATAGTAAATTCTTAGATATAATGCGACTTATTACTATTGGTAGAACTTTTGAATGTGCCAGTGAGATCAACGTGATGTGCTTACAAAACCATGCTCAAAACCTTATGATGAAACTTAGAAAATGTATTACTCTGTATTTTGGCTGGACGCAGTAGACAATCATATCGGAGCTTAGTGAAAAATAAATCCTCCAAGACCAGTGATGAGAATTTGTAAGCTATTAGAATTAGGACTGAATTATATGCAATTTTAATTCTTGAAAGAAACCCCTTTAATTGATACTGATGAATGAAAAGTGCTTTATATGTTATTTCAGAAGCTGGAAAATAGACCATGTTTAGAATCCTGGGCAACAAAATAAAATAGATTTCAGGTAAATTAGGCTGTAGACAAGGCCAATCCCAAACTAACAAATCACTGCTATACATACTGAGAGACTTCAGCCAGTGATTATCATATGTCATAGGTTCGTCGAGAACATGTGATTCTTGATTGCATAGCTGCTAATCATCATTACACTGTCATTCATATAAATCTTTGCTAATTATTTTTATTTTTTCCACTGTTCTCCTATTTTAGTTGAAAAAAATGTGCAATTTTCTTTCTCTAATATTAATCTGCTGAAATCGTGACAATAAATATCATTTAACTAAAAATGTTTAGATCCAGAAAAGTTCTATGCACAATCTGAACTCCCTGAACAACTACAGCTAAAGCCTGCTCTTGCAGCTTACTGAGTAGACTAACCTGTTCTTTGCTCTGTTCAGCACGTATTTAGAAATGAGGAAGGACCAGATTCCTGAGGACTCAAGACGTATATGGTGGTATGAATGTTGCTTTATTCACAGGTCTGAGTATAGAACACTCACAAATTAAATTTCACTCTGAGTTGCCACTCTTTAGGTTGATAGAAATTTGATCTCAATCAATGCAAATTATTTCCCTTTTCTGTATAAGTGAGGAAGGGAAGCTTTATATGGGGTTAGCCACTTTCCCAACTATACTACAGGCTGAAACTAGAAGTTGAGAATGGACTTAACAGAGAAGATTAAAAACTTGATTTTCACATTGATCAGACACATTCCTTATGAAGAGGAAAATATTCAGTATGAAATTTGCTGAAGGAAATAAATATTCAAAAACATTTGAAGTTCTTACTGGACTAAGTAAAAACAGTACACGAAAAAAAACCTTTTTAGGGTAATATAAATAAGAGCCATAAAATTCAAAATCAAAAGTTAAGTAATTTATGTAATTTTAATGAGTGTAACTCTCTAAGTGTGTTATGGAATTCATAGGTAAATCACTAAATCTGGTGTAACGTTGCCTAGAGAAATCCATGCAAGATGTGTGGGCAGCTTTGCAGGTACAAATGAGTGAGGTCTGATATCCCGGAACATGGACGTTGAGAGCACTTCTTTTCTGGGTGGATGTGTTAGTTTGCTAGGACTGCCGCAACAAAGTACCCCAGACTGGGGGGCTTAAACAACAGAATTGTATTTTCTCACAATTCTGGAGGCTGGAAGTCCAGGATCAAGGTGCTGTCAGGAGACGTTTCTGGTGAAACCTCTCTTTCTGGCTTGCAGAGGGCTGCCTTCTTGCTCTGTCTTCGCACGGCCTTTTCTCTGTGTGAAGAAAGAGAGACTCTCTGGTGTCTCTTCCTCTTCTTATAAGGACACCAGTCCTATTGGATTAGGGGACTACCTTCTCCGTCCTCCTTCTGACCCTACGTTTTGACCCTCCATCATTTGGTTCTTCCCCTGCGGCTCCTTCACTAGAGGAATCTTCAAGTGTGAAGATTCAGATTTAGATTAAACAATAAGTATTCTCTTTGCTCAAATGATCATTTGCAACTACTACAATCTATGCCCAGCTGAAGTTAACCAGGCACATTAATGATGTAAAAATGACAATATCTTCCTTGAATTTTTAAAGAATTTTTAATTTTGAAGTTGAGAAATATAAGCAAAGGGATTCAGGAGGATATGAACTTATTCCTTATTATTACTGTTATTATTCCTTATTATTTCTGTTTCTGGTCCATTGTATTTCCTGTACCTAACATGTTGGGCACAAACCTTTTTTGTGTGAGGAAAGGCAGGGTAGTAGATAGCTGGCAGACCTTGGGCAACACAGTTATCTTAAAGCTTCTTTACCTGAAAGATTGGCGTAATAATAAAATACACTTCTCAAGATCCACGTGAGGACTCAATAAGGTAATGTATGACCCTTAGCACAAGGTATTGAATAACACTGGAGTTCCAGTGGGCATTTGCAAGACAAAGTAGAGTTCATAGAATCTTCTTGTCTGAATTAGGATAAGTTTAAACAGGAGAGGTTTAAATAAGATAGACATATTATTTCTCTCTGACCTAAAAGCCCAATGGTACGAAATCTATGGCTGCTTCTTGGTGTTCTGGGATCCAATCTCCTTGCATTTAGCTCCAGCTTTTATCAATAGTGTGTGATTTTCAGCTTCTAGATCCAAGATAGTTGCTGGAGCTCTATTCCACCATTCCACCCACACTTTAAACAGCAAGGTAGAGGTAGTAGGAAAAAAAAAGAAGGCAAAGAGTATGTGCTAGTTGTCTTTTGAGAATGTTTCCTAGGAGTTGCTATTCAACACTTTTGCTTACATTTCATTGACTAGAACAGAGGCACATACCACACCTAGCTGCAAGAAAGGCTGGGAAAAGTCTTTATACCTGGCAACCAAGTGCCCAGCTAAAAGTCATAGGTTCTACTATAAGGTAGAAGGAGGTACTGCATATTAGGGTAGGTCACGTCTCCATTCTCCCCCTTCTTGTACTACCTTCCCAACAACAACAATAGCTATAAAACAAGAAATCTATCTGACCTGCCTTCTCTTCAAAATTCACCATTTTGGTGAATGAAATCATGATCTACTTTATCACAAAATAAGAAACTTAATGCACTAAAATCAGTTTATCACCACATCAAGTCAATTCCAATTCCTAAATATCTCTCAAATAATTCATCCTTCCCACCCAATCCCTACTGCCTCTGCCTTACTTCTGGCCCTGGAGATGCTCACCAGTATTATGTACTTCACAGGTATTCTAAATGGGCTCCTTTCTCAAATCATATCCTACTCTAATCTCTCTTCTACACATTGCCTACAGGGCAATCTCTCTAAATGCAGATTTGTTACCCTTTTCCTTAAAAGTCTTCAATTTCTCTGTGTTATTTATAGAATTAAAGGCTGGAAATCCTTAGCAAGACATGCATAGTCCTTCTTGATCCAGCCTCTACTTACATTTCCAGCCTCATTTTCTCTTATTCTCATCTGAGGTAGGCAGAATAATGGTACCCAAAAGATGTCCACATCTTAATCCCTAGGACCTGTGAATATATGTTACGTGACAAGGGGAATAGGTTGCAGATGGAATTAAGGTTGCTGATCAGCTGACTTTAAAATAAAGTGATTTGCCTAGATTATCTGGGAGACAGAAGAGTCAGTGTCAGAGTGATCCAATGGAAGAAAGACTCAACTGGCTATTGCTGGCTTTGAAGATGGGAAGGGGGCAACAAGCCAAGGAATATGGGTATCCTCTAGAAGCTGGAAAGATCAAGGAGGCAGATTCTCTCTTAGAGCCTCCGGAAAGGAAAACAGTCCTGCCAACACCTTGACTTTAGCCTAGTGAGATTTCTGTGTGTCTGATTTCTCACCTACAGATTACAAGATAATAAATTTGTGGTTTTTAAGCCACTGATTTTGTGGTAATTTGTTACAGCAGCAACAAACTAATACACCATACACCATCATATCCTTGATAGTTTACTTCTGTGACTCCAAACATAACATGTAGACACAACTGTTTCCTGCAGTTGGAATGCCATTACCTTCTTGTAGGCCTAACTAACTCTTAAACCTATTTCTAAAGTTAGCTTCTATTAGAAGAATTTACTGAACTCTGGGTTTCTGCCCATTTCTGTCCTAACACACTATTTTTGCAACCTCTGTCGTACCATTTCTCAGTGTATTACCATTATCAATTTCCCCTCTCTCCCAAGACTGTTGAGCTCGTGGAGGCTAGGGACTTTTACTCTCAGCATCTAGCCCATGAAGGAACAAACTAAATGATAAACAAATGAAAATAGAATGGTCTAAATGCTTTTAATTTAGAAGGCTTATATTCTGTGTGTGAGTCTATGCATATATTTGTACTTGTGTGTGTGTGTTTTAGGGCAGAGAGATTCTGAGAAATGTCAATTTGTTAAGTCTTAGTCTGTTCTGGCTGTTATAACAAAAATACCATAGACTTATAAACCATAGAAATTTATTTCTCACAGTTCTGAAGGCTGGAAAGTCTAAGATCAGGTGTTGGCAGATTCAGTATTTGGTGAGGGCCCTGCTTCCTGGTTCCTAGATGGCCATCTTCTTGCTGTGTTCTCACATGATGGAAGGAGGGCTAGAAAGCTCTTTGAGGTCTCTTTATAAGGGCACTAAGCTCATTCATGAGGGCCTCACTCTCATTGCCTTCTCACCTCCCAAAAGCCCCACCTCCAAATACCAGCACAGTGGGGATTAGTCTTCAACATACGAATTGTGGGGGGAATGCAAACATTCAGTCTGTAACATCCTCCAATTCTGATAATCTGTCTCAACCTCCCACCCATCTGGCTGGCAATTACATATCTATTGTTATTGGAATTTTCCATATAAGAATTCCAGGCTTATTTGGGGTCAGGAATGTGGATCTGGTCCCAAGACTAAGGTGTTAACACTTTGCTTTCAAGATAGTGTCCAGCCTCTGCTGTTATCTGTGTGTGTGTTTGTTTGTGGAGGGGGAAGCTTAGGTAGAATGGTGGTGCTCTACACTGGCTGGGCCACCATTTCCTCCAATGGACAAAAACTCAGAAGCTTCTGGTTACTTCTTTTTTTAAAAATTAATTTAAAAATTGAGATATAATTGACATATAACATTGTGTTAGTTTTAGGTGTACAAAATAATGATTTGATATATATATATAATTCAAATGATTACCACAATATGTTTAGTTAACATCCATCACCAAACATAGTTGCAATTTTTTTTTCTTGTGATGAGAACTTTGAAGATCTACTCTCTTGGCAACTTTCAAATATACAATACAGTATTGTTAACTATTGTCACCATGCTGTACATTATATCCCCAGGACTTATTTATCTTATAACTACAAGTTTGTACCTTTTGTTTGGTCACTTCTCCTAGACTTGGGGAGCTATCCTTTTTTCACACCAAGCCCTCCTCCTGTGACATCCCCTCTTGTGTGGAGGAAACAAATATAAATCCCTTCTCAAAGCCTGGATTTTGCACCTGAGGCAAGGGAATACACGGGCAGTAGAACAAGATACAATTAACATCCTCACAGATTAAATAGGTCTGTGTAGTCTCTTGCCTCAGGAGGGTCCCTTTTAAAGCTAATCCTCATTGTGGCTTTTTTTTTTTTTTTTTTACAAAGAGCATTTTATTGAGGACATTACTCTTAGATAGCCTAAGATGGGAAGGGGAGAGAGGCAAAGGCCTCTGAGTGAAAAAAGGTGAGAGGAGACCCAGTTGACATTTTGCCCATTCTGTCCAAGTATGTGGTTCAAATTAAGTTTAGAATTAATTTGATTTGGTAAAACAAGCAATGTGACCTTTCACACATCATCATGATGGCATAAGATTCATACCCAAACTCGTCACTATTTTTCCTCTACAATATCAATTTAAATGCTTCATAATATTCTTAGCTAGAATATTTATTTCTTTATTTATGTAATTAATTATTTGTGGGCAATTAGGTAATTTCCAATTTTGTTCCTACTATAAACAGTATTGAAGTGAACATCCTTGTAGCTAAATCTTTACAGAGTTCCTCAATCATTTCCTTAGGATAAATTTCCAGAAGCATCATTACTGGTTCAAAAGGATGGGTCAAATTTGAAGGCTTTTGATGTGAGTTGCTAAAGAGTCCACTAGAAAGATTGTACCTCATCATAGGTGGCAGAGAGCGCCCTTTTGGAAGGTAACTTGAATACATAAAAGTGGAATATATATTAATTTGCTAGGGCTGCCATAACAAAACACCACTGAATGGGTGGCTTAAACAACAGAAATTGATTTTCTTGAAGTTCTGGAGGCTGGAGGTCCAAGCTCGAGATGCCAGCAGGGTTGGGTTCTTCTGAGACCTCTTTCCTTGGCTTGCAGATGGTCACCCTCTTGCTGCTTCTTCACATGGTCATCCTTCTGTGCATATGCGCCCTTGGTGTCTCTGCCTCTGTTTATAAGGACACCAGTGCTGTGGGATTAGGGCCCTATCCTGATGGCCTCATTTTTAAGTTTAATCACCTCTTTAAAAGCCTTATCTTCAATTACAATTACCTTCAGAAGTACTGGGGGTTAGGGCTTCAACATAGGAATTTGGGGGAGTGGAGTAGAGACAGCTCTGTCCATAACAGAACCCTAACTGCAAAAAGACACTTTGGATGTAATAAAAAGTTGACTAAAAAAAAATCAGAGTTGCTGCTTTCTGGAAATATGGCTGGCCATAGTTTTCCCTTTCTTCCTTAGTTCATACCCCCTCCCCTCCTTTTTCTTGTTCTCTTTCTCTCTTTTTCTTTTTCTAGGTATAATTTCGGTATGGTAAAATAAATCCTTTTTAATACGCCGTTCTGTGAGTTGTGTAACCACCACATTCAATTAGGTTTTGGTAATCAAGCTTGCAGGAGGGATGGAAACCAACAGTTGCCTAAATTTCAGTGACATTTTTACCTGTTTTTGTTTTGGAAGGCTGAGACACCTGTAAGCAAGATAAAGCCAAGAAACAAACTCAGGCAAGGATCTAAAAGGTAAGGTAGGAAAAAAACAGTTTTTCTCCGTGAATGATCTGAGGGGTAGGAAATTGCATCATTTAAGTGTTTATATAACACTCTTATTCACTGCCCCTACCTTCACCAATGTAATCTCCGAAAAGAATCTAACATCCCAATTATCTTGCATTTATCCTGGCTTCCTAAATGTCTGTCAAACATGCTTGTGTTGTCTCCCATCATCCCTCCCCACCTTCTATATGGAGGGCTTATACCAGACATTCGCCTCTATGAAGCTTTCTTGTTAATAGAAATTAAACTCATGATGGATCCACATAATTAGGTGGTGTCATTATTTTAAAACAATATAGGAGAAAATTGTTACTTTAAAATTTAGTTTAGATGGGAAAATAAGTTGTGGTCTTATTCTCTTTTCTTCAGAAATTCATCTTACACTGTTTTAACATGTTTTCGATGACTCTAAAATATATTTCTTAAGGTCTAATCTCTCATTTGAGCTATAGTCTAGGGCATCGCAGAAAACACGGCCGCATGAATATCCCAGCAGCACCTTAAACATTAACAACTGTGTTTATCATCTCCCCCACTCCCTCCAAAATAGTTTCTTTTCTTAGATTTTCTAATTTTACCATGCTGCAATTTTAGACTTTCAGATTTCAAATGCTGGAGTGCTTTATTTTCCTCATTCTTTATCATCAATCAGTTAGCAAATCCTGACATATCTGACTTGTTTTTTGTAACAGGGTAAGAGCATCCTATTGTCCTTCTCCTCTTTTAATTTTTTCATTGGCACCTATCACTAACATGCTACATACCATTCTCATTTATTGTCTGCTTCTCCCTTCTAGAACATAAGCTCCATGAGGGCAGAGATCTTTGTCTATTGTGTACTATATACTTCCAGCACCTGGTATAGTATTTGTTGGATAAATTGAGCTCTTACTGTGGCCAGGCACTGCGTTGAGTTTACATGCAGAATCTCTCTTAATTTTTACCACCCCCTGGAGGTGTTTTCTTGTTCTGATTTTCAGATAATAAAACTAGCTAAGTTTTAAAAAAGGTTAAGTGACTTGCTCAAAGTCACCCAACTCGATGGTCACACGGTTACTAGGTGGTAGAGCCAGACTCGAGTTTGTCCCCAAACCTTGTAGCCTATCTGTATACCTTTGGAATAATATTCAAACTCCTTAATCTAAAATTCAAGATATTCCATAATATCAAAGACCATCCACCTATCTTACCATTTTCTATCAAAAACCTCCTGCTCCAATCAAACTGATCCACTCACTGCCCCTTGAAGCTCATGTCTCCTCCTGATTCTGCTCAAACGCCCTACAGAAATCTTACTGAGCCTTTGACTCTGAGGTTCAGTGCAACTTCCACCTCTTTGGCAAGTCATTCCTGACCACTTCAGGATACCAGGAATTCTTAACTTCTTCAGGATTTACCACATGGTTTTGGGGTTCCTTGGTCGCCTAATTTCTCATACTTTGTCCCACTCCACGTATCTTGCTTGGCACACGAAGGTGCAATAAAAGGAAGCCGTTATAACCTTCCCGCATTCCCACCCGAGTGAGGGTCAGTGAGGCAGTAATGAGAGGTGCGTGATATATGTCCTTGTGTTTAACTTCCTCGGCTCCCAGTCTGGTACAAAACGCCTTTAAAAAGCTAACGTTTTAGTTGGGAAGGAAGTAACGCATAGATAACGTAAATTAAACATATAAAATGATGTGTCCATTGAGGTAAAATGCAAACGTCTGTTGCGGGAGTGCGCGAAGGGAGCCGAGGGGCGTCGCGGGAGGGCTGTGGAGGGCCCAAGGCCGGCGGGCCCTCGCGCCGCCCCTCGGTGGGGGAGGCTGAGGCGCTCTGGCCACACTGTGGGCCTTCGTAGTGCTTGGGGCTCGCTTTGCGCAGGGCCACGTGCCAATGTTTTAGTTTAACCGAGCGTGGGGCCCACCGTAAACGGTTAATAACCGCCTTCCCAGACCACGGCTCTCTACCCTCCATCTTTGTGTGGACGGGAGGGGCGAGGACGCCAGGTGTAGCGGCCGCGTCCAAACGCGGCGGGTAACTCCAGGCCCCCAGCCCCAACAGCCAAGTTTTCAAAAAGCCCGCGCGTGACGCCCCAGGCCGCATCCGTTGGGAACGGCCCCCAGCGCGCCTCCGCTCTCCCCCCAGCCCCAGCCCCGCACCAAGCCCAGGGAGGGGGAGGCGTGGGGGTGGCAGACCAGCTCCGCACACAGGCGGCGCCGGGGCCAGCGCGCACCGGGGAGCGCGCCCGTCCAGCGGCTGCCGAAACGGAAGTCGGTGCGAGCGGATCGCGGTGATTGGCTGAACGGACATGTCTCTCAAGGGGCTGGCGCGAACGCCACTGCGGAGTTGGGCGAGGGGATACGGCAAAGGGAGGGGGGAAATCACTGGGAACAGCCGCGGGCTGGCAGGAAATGAATCGCGGAGGTGCGCGGAGGGCACGGAAGGTCCCCCGTCACGGCACGCTGGGGAGCCCGGGAACGAAAGCAAGGCGGTAGAGGTAGCGGCCGGAGCAGTGGAGGCCGAAGGCTTGAATAGACCGCGGAGGGCGGGAAGTCCGTGACCGAGAGCGGCGCTGCGGCGCGGTAGGCGGGACTAAGAAGAGCGAGGCGGGGATTGGCGGGCAGCCCTGGGCTGCCGTACGTCGGCGGTGACGCACGCCTCGGGGAGGGTGCGCGCGCGTTCAGCGGCCTCTTTGTGTGGTGTCCAGATAGGGGAGCGGAGGTGGCGGTGGCGGTAGCGGCGGCCTTGGTTGTCTTCCAGTCTCCTCGGCTCGCCCTCCAGCCGGCACCTCTCCCCTTCCCTCCCCCTTCCTTCTCTCCTCCTTCCCTCCCCTTCCCTTCTTCCCTTCCCCGTCGGTGACCGGCGGGGGCGGCTCCAGCAGCGGCTGGGCCCAAGTTGTGAAGAGGCCTTCGGCAACGATAACGGCGACGGCGAAACCTCGGAGCTCGCAGGGCGGGGGCAAGGCCCGGGCCGTGGAGATGGAGAATTCCCAGTTGTGTAAGCTGTTCATCGGCGGCCTCAACGTGCAGACGAGTGAGTCGGGCCTGCGCGGCCACTTTGAGGCCTTCGGGACTCTGACGGACTGCGTGGTGGTGGTGAACCCCCAGACCAAGCGCTCCCGTTGCTTCGGCTTCGTGACCTACTCCAATGTGGAGGAGGCCGACGCCGCCATGGCCGCCTCGCCCCACGCCGTGGACGGCAACACGGTGGAGCTGAAGCGGGCGGTGTCCCGGGAGGATTCGGCGCGGCCCGGTGCCCACGCCAAGGTGAAGAAGCTCTTTGTCGGGGGCCTGAAGGGAGACGTGGCCGAGGGCGACCTGATCGAGCACTTCTCGCAGTTCGGCACCGTGGAGAAGGCCGAGATCATTGCCGACAAGCAGTCGGGCAAGAAGCGCGGCTTCGGCTTCGTGTATTTCCAGAATCACGACGCGGCGGACAAGGCCGCCGTGGTCAAGTTCCATCCGATCCAGGGCCATCGCGTGGAGGTGAAGAAGGCCGTCCCCAAGGAGGATATCCACTCCGGTGGGGGCGGAGGCGGCTCCCGGTCCTCCCGGGGCGGCCGAGGCGGCCGGGGGCGCGGCGGCGGTCGAGACCAGAACGGCCTGTCGAAGGGCGGCGGCGGCGGCTACAACAGCTACGGGGGTTACGGCGGCGGCGGCTACAACGCCTACGGCGGCGGCGGGGGCGGCTCGTCCTACGGCGGGAGCGACTACGGTAACGGCTTCGGCGGCTTCGGCAGCTACAGCCAGCACCAGTCGTCCTACGGGCCCATGAAGAGCGGCGGCGGCGGCGGCGGCGGCAGCAGCTGGGGCGGCCGCAGTAACAGTGGACCTTACAGAGGCGGCTATGGCGGCGGGGGTGGCTACGGAGGCAGCTCCTTCTAGAGGAAGTCTAAAAAGGTCCGGGAGCGGCTATGGGGGTAGCTCTTTTCGACAGCCCAACTAGGGTCAATTCCGAAGTCCCTTCCCCTCCCACCGCCTTCCCCGTTTTGCCCTCGGGGGAGCCTCTTTTGAGGCTGCCTACCCTTGGGGGTGTTGCCCTCTTTGCCTGCCACCTCTCGTCTCTCCCTCTGAAGATGGACTCGGCCCCACATACACATTTTTGTGTTACAGTCATTGATGGACTCTATTTTTTTATTATTACTTGGACCTTGGTCGTTTTTATACTAGCAAAATGTCTTGTTTTAATTTGTGTTTTTTTGGGGGGAGGGAGTGAACTTGCTGATTCTGTAGCAAAACCTGGGCGGGGGTTGGGGTGGGGGGGTAGTTTACTTTGTTGTAAGGACTTGATACCTGGCTACAGCGTTTTCTATGAAATCTACTTGGATCCCATGCCTGAAATTTGGAAGTATATGTACAAAAATCATTTTTACGTTTTATTTTTAATAAATCATTGTGTTTGACCGTACATGTCTAACCTTTTTTTTCTAGGATCCATTCCGTACCGTTTTAAGGGATATTAGTTGAAAATTTTTCGTGTTAATTCTTACTTCTTGACGTGTACTTAGAGAAACTTTTAAAAGGTCCTGTGGTTTTTTCCCCCCATCTTTCCCTGCTAGTGACTTGTTGAATTTTATCCCTTACAGGCAAAACTTTTGAAGTGGTGGATGTGGCTTTTTAAAATCTTTAAAGTTTCTGTGCATCCATCTCTTGTACTAAGCGATTTGCTTATCATCTTGACATAGTTGGTCACTTCTTTCTATGAGAATTTACTTCAAAGTATGTACTGTGTAGTTCTAAAGAAATAGTTTGTTAAGCATGTGTTTTCATTCATATAAACTGTTGAAAACTTTTCAGATGGCCTAGTTTCATCCCTCTTACTGGTTTGTCTGTAATGAATGGTTACAAATAAGGGTTATATTTTACCCTCAAACTAAATGCATTTTCGTATTTTCAGAGCAGGTTTAAACGTTTTTTTTCCAGTGGCTGAACTGTTGTCCTCGTGGAAATCCTTCCCCATCCTTTGTAGCACCATCTACTGGCAGAATGGCAGTATATCTGCAAAACAGTTTGTTTTAAAAACTTTAGGACAATTGCATCAGATTTAGAAGTTTTGCCATCAAAAATCTGTGCAGACTTTGTTTACACGTTTACTTGTAACTAAGATGGGCTTTACAGGAATGTAGTTAACAGTCCATATCACAATTGCCCTTTATACACGAGATTTGAAAATGTAAACTGCTATGCATAGCTTGGGCAGTGGCCCCAAATTGCTATGAGAACTAATGAACCAGCTACGTGTACTGGTATCTTAGGTGCAAGTTGTAAAGCAAAATATCTGTGTATTCTGCTTGGTTAACAAATGTATATTTGTAGCCCTTTCATGCAATAGAATTCAAGTTGTTGTTTATAAAAAACAAAATGATATAGGAGAAAATTGCCTTCCTGGATAGAAATATAGACTAGCAACGTTTATGGATATCACAAATAAAGAATTCAATTCTTTACATGATTGAGTGAGAGTATGTATAACCTGGTGGGTGGGTTCAGAGTACCTATTGATCTAGTACACTTGATTTAATGTTATGATAAGATATTTGACTTGAATCTTAAAGTCAGAAGCCCAAAGCTATAATAAAAAGCTTTCTGAAGGGAGATTATTGGGCTTTAAAATAAAAGAATATTTTAATATTGACCCTTTTTCTCTCTTAGTTCTTGTCACTGTATATTTCTTAAGATCTAATTCTTGCCAAATTTTTTTCTCCTAATTGCTGGGGCTCTACTTTCAAGAGATAAGAAAGGTCGAGATTGCTAGGCTAGATTATGTCTGCTCCATAGTCACTTTGACAAAGGAGGGCTGATGCTTGGTCCAAATACTTAAGTATACCTCTGTGACAACCGGGATAGATGTTTTTGCACATTGAATAAACAGTCAAATCTTTTGCTCTCAAATGTTTTAACAGTTTCCTTAAGTTTTTCACTTTTAGTGAAACCATAGTATACATGTGCTTCTTCATTTAGTAATTTGGTCCAGCTTTTGGAGGGGGCATCCAGGATACAGAAAATTGATATGCTTAAATTTTTCATTATAATTATTACCCTGATTGCCTTTTACTCAGTGGGAAGATCTATTCTGGGTCAATTGGAATAGTCCAACTTTTGGAGGGTTTTTCCGAAGTCTAATAAGGTTATTGTCCTTTTATATTCCCAACATAGTGACTTCTAAAAAGTGATTTATGTAAAAGAATTACCTACTAATTAGAAAAATAGTGTCCTGTTATGGGATTTTAACACTTCATTGTCATATATCTACCTTTACAAAATTCTGTAATCTGGACTGTTTAGTGAAAACAAGTGTAGTGGTATTTAGTCTTTGCAGAATTCCTCTTGTCAATTTTATGCAAACTTTCTTGGCATGTGGGACTTTTTTTTGGTCAACCAGTTGTATGTTTTGACTCCTTTCACCTATGACAACTATCTGAACTTTATTACTTCAAATTTGAGAACTCGTGGGTGGAAGTGGTACAGAACCTACTCAGTATTGAATACAATTTTTGTGCCATGCTTGAATCTAATTTGAAAGATTAGCAAAATAAAAATTTAATGTATTTTTTATCTCCCTGTTGTGGAAAACTTACATTTATGGTATTTTTAGTATAAATTCAATGATAATTATTGGTTGGAGTGGTTTGAAAAGTCTTTAAAGATTGATAGTAATTTAAAATCTTAAACTTGGAACTGGTTAATGTTTGTGGTGGTAACTGTCAAATCGGAACGGTATACTGATTGTTTCCTCCTGTAATTTAGTGATTTGGAACCTAGGTTTCGTATTTAAATCTACTTCATAATGAGTTTTTGTTTTGAAGCAAGGTTAAAGGATTTAGATGGCTTGAGAATTTGGTATTATTTCCCTCAAGACCAGAAGTCACAGTGTCAGTTATTGATTGTAGACTTTAAGTGTGCTTAATTTTCACAGATTTGGGAATTTTGCACTTCATGTTAAGTTTTGTATGCCTGTGTCTTTGCTGATTGGAAGTGGATGTTTGGCTGTTGTATTGATTTGAGCAGAACTGCATCTAGACAGTGTATGGATTTTACCCAAAAAGACGACATTTGCACTTAGAGTAAATCTCTTCCACTTTAACCAACTGATTAAATCAGTGTGAGATTTTGATCACTGGGAAAAATTCCTTCTATTCCCTGTTTGAGAAGGCCCTATTTTGTTTCCTTCTGAAACAGAACAACAAAGATTGCCTCTAAACCAGGGTAGGATAATGCATTTTCCTTAGTGTCTTATTGCAGGTTACTTTGATGTGCCTTTGTCTCATGCGTTCTATTAAAAGTGAAAATACGTTGTAAAATTTTTTTCCAATAAAAAGTCCCTTGAAAGAATAGATAAAGCCTAAGAAACATTTTCTACTATATGTTACTTAAGAAGTCAGAATCTGGCATAACATTTGGATTGTACTTCAAGTCACAGAAAATACCAATGCTATTAGGAAATAGAAAATAGGGAAATCTTAGTGAATCTTCTTGGGGTTGGTGTATTTAAAAAAATAACTTTATTAAAGTTAAACACATCAATAACTGCTTATAAACGAAACTAAATAAAAAGTAAAAATCCTACCAATATGAGTAAACTCCCTTCTCAAGGGTAATCATTGTTAATAGGGATATATTCATCTAGATCTTTTTTGTATGCGCCTACATTCTTTAGTTTTGCAGTTTATATCCTTAACATTCTCATGTATCAAGACAAATAGACCTTCCTCATTCTTTTTAATGCCTGTATAATGTTCTTGAGTGTAGCTGTATCATAATTTTGAACATTCCTCTGTTGATGGACATGAGGCTTCTTCCATTTCTTGCTGTTTGAGTAATACAGAGATTATTATCCTTGCAAATCAGTTCTTGCTCATCAAATATACACTTGGTTGATGAGCTGGCTACTTCAGAGTTAAATGTTTGCTAAATAACGAGAATGCAGCAGTTCTCTGGTATCGTAAGTGTTTTTCAAGTCTCAGGTATACATACAGAGAAAGGTACATAATCGTTGGGGGCTTTTTTTTAAGCCTTAGGGTAAATTTAACTAAAACATTTTATTGAAGTTTTTCAAAGCTAGATTATACATGATAAAAGAGCTAATGGGCTATGAGGACAACTATATTGCTGTCCTCCCCTTTTGTTTTCTCCAGTAGTTTTACTGCAGAGATATTTGCCAGTTTTTCCACATGACGTCTACATATATCACTTAAATTTTGTTACTGTCTGAGCACGTAAAGGTACCATTTATTGTGTTTGCTATGTGTCTCGTGCTATTAAGTACTTATATGCATCATTTCATTGATTTTAGTCCTCATAGTAATTCTATAAGGAGATCCTATTATCTTTATATTATATATTAGCTACAGGCTTGCCTAATTTTACTAATTTGCCTAAGATCACTTAGCTATTGAGAAGAAGAAATAGGGATCTTTTTGCTTATTTTTAGAAGGCACGTTGTAAAGTAAAAAAATTGTTCCTCCCGTTTCCTTCCAGTGCCCAGAGATATGTTAACATTTTGTCTACCTCTAGATCTTTTTGTTTGCATGGATATATTGGATCATTTTATATATATATATATATATATATATATATATACATACATACACACACACACACATGTTCATATACATACATGTATTTTAACTTCAAAGATGTCCTTCCGTATCTGTACATATAACTATCTCATATAACTGTATGGTAAACTATAGTAAAGATGCACCATAATTTATTGATTAGCTTGTTTCCAGTATCTGTTCTGCTTATAATTTGAAACTCCTTTTGCAGGGCTTATTATGCTATTTACGACATAGCAAAGATGAAAAAAGAGCGAGTACAGGCGCCTGGCTAAAACCTTTGGTTAAACTGGTGTCCAGATAGTTCTCTAAGAAATCTGCTAGAGCCTTACAAGGATATTCTACAGACTTAATATTTCAATTTTGCTTTGTCATTTTTCCTCCCATATTTTGTGTTTTAATTTTTTAATGAGAAAGACCTGATTAGAAAATACGTAACTTGTCTTCATTAAAAACAGAGCTTACTGCCCTTATATTCTGAAGGGACTATACATTGAGGTCGGGGATTATTTCACAGCAATAAATATGCCATTTAGTGTTCTTTTCTAGTTTATCCTACCTAAAACTTGCAGCATTATGCATCAGTTATGTGTTAATAGAGGTTTTTCTCTGCAGAAATTGCCTTTAGTTGAACTGTAAATGACTTACTAAATACTTTGTCAAGAAGCTCTTGAGAAAGCGGACGAAATAACAGACTGGAAAGACTATCCTGGGAGGGGTTTGCTCTGGATCAGAGGTGGGGAAGACCAAAAATCAAAACTTCCAATTGAAATGTAGATTCAGATCTTACTGTTTAAACTTGGTAAGTCAACTTGTTTTCTCTGGACTTCATTTCCCTGTGATGTGAAGACTGTAATCCCTTAGATCCTTTGCAATCTGATACCGTTATTTTTTTAGTCATATTTAGTAATTATTCAGTGAAAAGCTTCAAGAGGAGCCCTCAGGCTAGTTCTTATAATTCAGCAAAAACTTATTGAGCATGACTTAGCTCAATAATAAGTAAGGATCATCCCTTGCTCACAAGGTACCCACAGTTTATTTTGGGTGGTGGGAATTTAAACAAATAATTATAATAGAGTGTGGGCATTTTAGTCAGAGATAGATGTGAGCAGTAGTGGTGACTTTCTCTCTGGGTCAAGGAAAGTGTTAAAGAAGAGGCATTTGGAGTAGTCTTGGCATTTGGACTAGGTGGATGAGGTGGCAAAGGGCATTCCACAGCTTATGCCAAGGTGCAGAGCATGATGTATTGGGCTCCTTACATTTTTTCTTAGGTTACTAGACCACAGGGACCTTAAAAGCACATCATCCATGTTTATTTTATTATTTTGCATTATTTTATGATTCATGACTTTTGCTAAGTATTAATAACAAAAACAAGGGAGGTGTAACGTAAAGTATTCAATGATAGAAACACAAATCAGTTGAGATCTTAAATGACAAATAATCACTATATATTAATGAATCTTTCATAAGGAGTGCAATTCATATTTTGGAGACTCCCTTTATTAAGCCACAATTAGCAGTGTACTCACCATTCTTTCATCATCATCTTGTCGTATGACTTTCCTATTTTTTGACCAATTAGCTGATTTTAAAATAAAATTTTGGTACAAAATAACTTTCAGTAATTAAATCAGTTTCTGATGAAAAAGAATCTGAGTTTGCTATAATTGAAAGGTTATATGTGCCCCAAATTTCATTTTAAAAATAAAGTTAACAGTTGTATAATTTGGGGAGAGGCAGGATTAGTTTGAAAAATAATAAGTGGGCATGAATTAGTAGCCTCAAATTGAATTTGAATTTAGCACATCGTGAATGTTCTTGATGCCTAAATTTAGTCTCTTACTAAATATAATGTGTGGAAGTATCTTAGTTGGGAACAATTTATTGCTCATTTCAAAGAGAGGCACAGACTGGTTTGGGAAAATTAGTTTTTGACATTGGAATCTGCTCTTGGTTCTCCCTAAATGAGGATTTAAATGTTACCAGATAAAACTTTTATCATAAAAAGGAGATATTTGAAAGCTGCTTTTTAAAAAGGAATCCCAAACTAGGAAGGCTAGAAAGGGCAGTTGAGTCTCATGACTTTTTCTACCTACTTTTTTTTTTTTTAAAGATTTTATTTTTCGTTTTTCTCCCAAAGCCTCCCGGTACATAATTGTGTATTTTTAGTAGTGGGTCCTTCTAGCTGTGGCATGTGGGATGCTGCCTCAGCTTGGCTTGATGAGTGGTGCCATGTCTGCACCCAGGATTCGAACTGGTGAAACCCTGGGCTGCTGAAGCGGAGCGTGTGGACTTAACCACTTGGCCATGGGGCCGACCCCTCTACCTACTTGGAGCTGGATGATTTGAATATTCAGAGAGGAAAATTTTGCAAGAAGATACCTTGCTAGGCATTCTTCTTAGCTGTGTGCTCCCTTCTCAGGCAGATTTTCTTTAGCTCCTTTGGTTCTTTTACCACTTTGTATGATTTGCTTAAAAAAAAAAAAATCTGCCTGGAAGAGGTTTGTGTCATCACCTCCAGCTCTAAAATTCTCTCATGTGAACTTGTACAATTTAAACAGTAGGCTTATTTCCCAGTGTTTACCATCAGTTTCATCAGGTGTTGATTACCCTCTTTGTGCAAAACACATCTAGGATCTGGAGATACAATAGCAGTGAGACAAACACGGTGCCTGTCCTCAAATAACTTGCATTCTGGTTGGAATTTGATTTCTTTTGAAATGATGCATCCTTTCCTTTTCAGCATTGTGGCACTATCTCAGATTTTTCCCACCATACAAACAAGTTGGAGTTTGTCCCATTGTCATTTAGTGTACATTCTCTGATTAAAATTAAGGCTTCACTCCTTCATTGGTTACTTGTTATTTGGATACCATTCAGGTGCATTTTTTCTTTGATGCTATGTTGCAAATGTAATTTGCCTCAGAGGAGGCATCTGATTTAATATTCCATTGTCCTTAAGGATGTATATTTTGACATCAAATAGACTAGGTTCCATTCCTGACCTTGTCACTTTCTAGCTCTGTGACCTTGAACAAATTGGCCTGAACCTCAGTTTCCTTGTCTTTAAAAAGGAGACACTACTAGTAATACCTGTCTCACAGGGATGTTGAACAGATTCAGTGAAAGAATGCATATAAAGAGCTTATCATTGTCTCTGGAACATAGTTATGCTAATATTGTGACCTCTGATAAGAGGCATGTCTGATTAGCGATAGTATACCTTTATTTCACCGCCACCCCGACCACATGGTATTTGCACAGTTAATGAGGTGAATGAATAACTGTCTTGAAAAGAGTGGTGACAAGCATATGCAGTCTATAGAGCACTCTTTGTAACTAAGGTTTGCTTTTTAACCTAGGCTTTGCCCTTGACTGGCTGGATAAGCTTGGATTTGGGACCCCCCCCCCACCCCCCTAAACCTCTGCTGCTTCAACTTTAGTGGGAGAGAGATGAACCATGTTAGTTGTCTGTAAGTTTTTAAGTATTTGTTACTATAAGGAAGATATAAATAATGTGAGTGTTGAGGAGAGGTGTCTTCCAGGTAGGAAGGAATATCAAGAAATGCATTGTGGAGGATATAGCATTTGACCTAAAAAATTGGCCATATAGAGAAGGAGGGGGGTAGAAAGAGGTTTCAGGTAGAGGGACAAATAGGCAGACATGGAACATATATAGAGAAATGTGTCTGCTGTGTGCTAAGCACTGTGTGAAGTACATTTACAAATGTTCTCATTGCATCCGTTCAGTAACTCTGCTTCACAGGTCAGGTAGCTGAAGCTCATCTCAGAAAAGGTATGTAACTTTCCCAAGGCCACCCAGCTGGTGAAGTGATCAAGCTGAGAGCTGAATCCAATCTGACCGATTCCAATGGTTGTAGTCTTTCCATTAAACTTCATTTGCTTCCAAATACAATTTGTACTAAGGATGAAGGAGAGTTGTGGGAAATAAATTGGGAAAAGTTGGGATCACATTACTGAGGTCTTTGAGTAGTACACTAAGGAGTTTGGGCTTTATCTGGCAGGCAGTGGATGTCAGTAAAGGTTTTTGAGCAACAATAGGGGTAGTGAGACTGTAATTTAGAAAGACTAATCCAGTAGCACTGAGTAAAATAGATGGCATTTGAGTGATATTTCAGGTGGCAAGGCTGCTAAAGACAACTGATGTCAACCAGGTAAGAAAATGAGAGCATGAACAAAGAGGTGGCCCTAAAAATAGACTGAAAGGGAATTTGAAGGAAGTTGTGAAAGTATAATTGGCAAATGATTGGATATGTGGGAAATAAGGAAGAGGGAGTAGTTGAATAAGAATTATTGTGAGTAGGAGGATGGTGAAGCTGCTGGGAAGGGGAAGAGGAGATTTAGAAGGAAGATTTGGACATGGAGAGTTGAAGATGCTGGGAAGCACATTGAAGCATTGTGTCTTTTGCATGTAGCCTTACAAAATGGTTACTGTGCTGGATATTCTCTTTTTGCCCTTCCTGATCCACTCTCCACCTTTCTCTTCCTTGCTCTGTGTTCTTGGGAGTCTGATTCTTAAAGAACTGCATACTCTCTTCTCTGGCTTCACGTTGGGTTTGGACAGTAGGAGAAACTGTCAGGAGATCTGGATAGTGAAGGGTAAAGTCAAGATATTTGTTCCCCCTGTCCTCTAAATATACATACTCAGCACACAGGTTATCGGTGGCCACAGCTCTGCTCCAGTGACCCTCTGTTAACTCTAGGTCTTTTCGGGCTTCTGGTAACAACTCCCTCCTATTGCTACTTCAGGGTCCCTGTTGCTAGCCCCAAGATGGTTCACCAAAGCTTGTTGATTTTGCTTAACTGTACCCACACCCTTGTAAATAGTTGCTTTTATTGAAACTCTTCAGTAACCCTGTGTGAATGTGCCATCTCTTCAGTGAAATGTTTTTGTTGTCATCTCTTCAGTGTTGTCATCTCTTCAGTGAAAATTTTTAAATCCCTTCTGCATTTTCTAATGTCTTGATCTCCCAGGCATCACCAAGCTTGGAGAAGACCTAGCTATTTGAACTAAGTTACTCACCTCACCTGTCATGAGTTTTCCCACATTGTTTGAAATTGAACGTCTCCCTGTTTCCTATATGTCTGGTTCAATTTATGACTCTTCTGCTTGATGATTCAGCTGGAAATACAGCAGTGAACAAGAGACAGAAACCCCTGCCCTCAATAGAGCTTATGTTTTAGTGGGGAGAGACAGACAATGAAACATAATAAATTACATGGTATGTTAGAAGATGAAGAGTGGTGTGGAAAAACTAGGGTAAGGAGTGGGGAGTGCTACAAGGCAGGATGTTTGTGAAGATAGGGTGATTTAAAATAGGGTGGAATGGTAGGTCTCTGAGAAAGCGACATTTGAGCAAAGACTTGAAGGGAATGTGGGAGTGAGTAATGTAGAGATTTAGGGGAAGAGCATTCCAGGTAGAGGATTAGGAAGAGCAAAAGCCCTGAGGCAGGATTGTGCCTGGCCTTTAGGAGGGCAAGCAAGTTGGTCAGGGTGGCTGGAGCTGAGGGAAGAGGAGCGAAGGAGTAGCTGATCAGGTCAGAGAGGGGCCAGATCATGTGGGGGTCTGTAAGCTGTTGTAAGGATTTTAGCTTTTACTACATACACAGTGAGCCATTTTAGCGTATTGAGCAGAGGAGAGTCATGATCTGCCTTGAATTTTAAAAGATTCTCTCTGGTTAGAAAAGAATTCTTTCTTAGAACAGAATTCCTGTTCCCTTGGTATAGTTGCTTTCAATGAAGGTTTGTGAGGCAACCAATCAGAACAACTTGGATTAAGGTGTAAAAGACCCGCAATCTCTTTAATTCTACTGTGGGGATACGCTTTTTGTTTTTGGAGAGAGAGATTATTCTTTTTGGCTGAAATGAGTCTTAGTTGGTGGTGTGCTATCTTTAGAGGGGTCTACTTGCAAGCTGGCCTTGCCTGGGCACTTGGATTTAGGGAGTGTTCCCACTGTTCCCTAACTGATAAGGGTGGTTCTCTGTGTCTTGATTGTGCAAGCAGCACGATTTATGCCAAACACCTCCTTTCTTTCTGGGAGTCTAGAATTTTGATATGTGTTAGGCAGTGAGTACCTGTAAAACCTTGCATACAGAGTCCTTGAGCAGCAACATCACACATGAGTGTACTCTCTCTGACCCCTCATGGTAGGGGGAGAGCATAAAGAGGCCTGCACATGGATTCCTCCAGACTGCCTGTGTCTTTATCTCATATGACCTGACTGTGTATCCTTACTACGTAGCTCTAACAAACTTTAGCTTTAAGTACAACACTTAGCAGTGCTGAGTTCTGTGAGTTCTAGTTAATTTCTGAACGTGGGGCTGGTCTTGGGAACCCCTGACAGCTACCTTTTTTTAGTGTAACCAAGTTAAGTAGAGAACATGAGGTTGTGGGTGGAAGGTGCATTTTTGGAAAACCTATCACATAGGACAGCCAGCTCTGTGTCTAATGGAAAGCTCTTCTGAGCAGTTTCTGCTTTGTTAATTCATTTCTCCAAAAGCTCGAGATCTTTTCATTATTGAAGCTTTTAGCAATTTTGAGCATGGGGAGACTGACTGCCATCAAGTAAATCCGTTGTGAGCAAGTTTATAAAAGGACTGCCTTGTATAGGTCTTTAAAATGATCGAAGTGAAGGCAATTGTTGACATAGACACCATAAATAATTCATTAGGGAGAAAGGAAGTGTAACTGCTAGAAGCAACAGCATCCTATAATAGGTGTCGGTATGTCAGCATGTTAGAAGGATCACATTTTGTTTGTTTGCTTGTAAACTCTCTACAATGAAATGTGTAGGAAGTTGATCTGATTTAATGACTTTGTATTACTCTTCTGAGAGGGGAGTTATTCTGTCCTGATCTTGTAATAAGATTTTGGTACAGAGAAGGTGAGACTTGGGTTACAGAAGGGAGATTCTGGCAAAAATACCCATTTGACATATCTTTTCTGAATTTCTGCTTTATTCCTGATTTCACTCACAACCAGTTCCCCTCAAATCTCTGGATCCGTATATCCATGAGCTTGAAAACTTTCATTTATTTATTTTCAATTAATTAATTTTTTTGGTGAGCAAGTTTGGCCCTGAGCTAACATCTGTTTCCAGTCTTCCTCTGTTTTGTATGTGGGATGCCACTGCAGCATGGCTTGATGAGCAGTGTGTAGGTCAACACCCGGGATCCGAACCTGTGAACCTGGGGCCATGGAAGCAGAGCACGTGAACTTAACCACTATGCCACTTGGCCAGCCCCTTGAAAGCTTTTATTTTTAAGTCGTGGAGTTATTTGCTTGCTTCCCTGCAATTTATTTTACTCATAGTTTTATACTTTTATAACTGAAATTGCAGACGGTAACTTCTCCATCAGGCTGGGAAAGATGATGAATAAGGAGGGTAAATATGAATTTATTTAGGAAGAACTGTTAAAGTATTCATATCCTTTGGCTCTAGGACTCTAATAGTAGGAATTTAACCTAAGGAGTCAGTTCAATGAAAAGAAAAGTCTTTGTAAAAAGACAATCGTTATAGGGGCTGGCCCCGTGGCCGAGTGGTTAAGTTCGCGCGCTCTGCTGCAGGCGGCCCAGTGTTTCGTTAGTTCGAATCCTGGGCGCGGACATGGCACTGCTCATCAGACCACGCTGAGGCGGCGTCCCACATGCCACAACTAGAAGGATCCACAACGAAGAATATACAACTATGTACTGGGGGGCTTTGGGGAGAAAAAGGAAAAAATAAAATCTTTAAAAGAAAAAAAAAAAGACAATCGTTATAACATTATCCATAGCAAGAGATTGGAAACTATGCATGTCACACATTAGGGAAATGTTTACTAAATTGTGGTTTGTGAAAAGGTGAAATATTAAAAACCCAGTGTCCATCAGCAGGTGAATGGATAAACAAAATGTGGTATATACATACAATGGAATATTATTCAACCATAAAAAGGAACGAAGTTCTGATACCACAACATGGGTGAGCCTTGAAAACATTATGTTAAGTGAAATAAGCCAAACACAAAAGACATATAAATATTGTATGATTACATTTATCTGAGGTAACTGGAGTGGGCAAATTCAAAGACAGAAAGTAGAATAGAGGAAAGTGGAATAGATGGATAGTGGTGATGGTTGTACAACATTGTGAATGTACTTAATGCCACTGAATTGTGCACTTAAGAATGGTTAAAATGGTAAATGTGTATATTCTACCATAAAAATTATAATAAAATATGTACTAATAATATGTATTGTTTAATGTAATACAATACGTAAGTATATGAAAGTAGTGGGATTAAACAATTAAACCTTTTAAAGTATTGTTTAAAATTTAAAATGATGTCACAAGAAATTGAAATTACCTAGTTGTAACTACTCACAATTATGAATACGCTTTTTAAATCTCCACAGAATTATTTACTAAATTTGCAACTTTATTTCTATTCCTTGTGTCCTACTCCACCTTCCCTAAACTGGAAGTTGTCTCTTCCTCCAGTGAGTTCCCCATAGTACCTTTTCTGCACTTCTCTTGAGTCTCCTTTTTTTAATCATTATTTATATGTGTCCACGTGTAATTTTCTCAACCAGCTTGTAAGCTCTGTGGCATTTGGTTCATGTAGGATTTATGTTTTAGCTCCCTGGCACAGCCCATTGCATAGGCAGAGGAAGGTATTCCAGCGAGACTGAATTAGAAGCATATGGTTGTATGAAGGTAGAGAATGACCAGAATGTAGGAGCATACTTGCTCATGGGTTTTACGTTACTTTAAGCGTGTGCCTGCCTCAATTCTCTGTACCTGCTAGATGTGCAGACCTCACCTCACTCACATACACATCACTGTATTCTTGATTTTGGGGCTCTGTCTTATCTATATTTTACCTTTTCATTTAAAACAGCCTAGAAAGGAAAGAACCAGAGAGTTGAGAGAGGGGAAGGAGATACAGGATCATTGCAGTCAATTTAAAGGTGCAAGGACCTGTGAAAAAGTTGTTGGTAGGAATTAATGCTCATTCTTGAATAGACTATTATGTGAAGGAAGCAGATTTTCCCCCCTTCCTAAGCCATTGGTGTAAAAATTAGGTTTTGCTTTCGTTGTGAAGAGATATACATATTTACCAGCAGAGGGCACCAGTTGTAGGTTGAAGATTTGAGAGAGGGAAGGAATTCTTAGGAAGACACTGAAAGATGAGTGCGACTACTGGCCTGTGTGAAGGACCCTGCTTGCTGCTATAGTTGGCCTGGCTTTTCTTTGACCCTCTTGGGGTCCAGTGGTGTGCTTTCCCCCAGAGTAATCTTTGGCTAGGCCTGGCTGGTAAGCTAAGGGACTAGAGGAGTCCAGGGGGAAGGACTTCATAATAGTAGGTATTAGGAAGGCTTGGAAGCAAGCCTATATTAATATCTTTAGGGATTCATGTGTTTTTGTTCCCAGTCTACAGGTGAGATGGAAAGGGCGTTAGGCCAGGCACCTGAGGATCTGGTTCTATACCTTGCTTGGTCCCCAACTCACTGGTGATCTTAAGCCAATTACTTTCCCTCTCTCAGCCTCAGTTAGCTTATCTCTAAAATGGAGGTAGTAGATAAGGGATAGTGCCTGCCATGCATAGTAGTTAATAGTGGGCTCTGAGGTCAGGCAGATCTGGGTTCGAAACTATGAGGCAGTGGTCAAGTCATTTAACTCTCAGAACCTGTTTTCTCACATTTATTTATTTATTCATTTTTGTTCTGGTAGAGTTTGTATTCATTGGATTACTTTTGAAAATAAGTTTTTTTTTTTCTTTTTACCTATTGACAATGGGTAATGTTTCTCTCTCCCCATCCCCCACCTCTGGCAACCACCAATCTGTTCTCTGTATCTATGAGCTTGTTTTTTTTTCTTTTTTTTTTTAGATTGGTACCTGAGCTAATAACTGTTGCCAATCTTTTTTTTTTCCCCCTGCTTTTTCTCCCCAAACCCCCCCAGTACATAGTTGCATATTTTAGTTGTGGGTCCTTCTAGTTGTGACATGTGGGATGCTGCCTCAGCATGGGCTGATGAGTGGTGCCATGTCTGTGCCCAGGATTTGAACCAGTGAAACCCTGGCCCACCCAAGTGGAGCGCGCAAATGTTGTCACTTGGCCACGGGGCTGGCCCCTGTTTTTTTTTAGATTCCACATATAAGAGAGATCATGTGGTATTTGTCTTTCTCTGTATGACTTATTTCCCTTAGCATAGTGCAGTTGAGGTCCATTCATGTTGTCGCAAATGGCAAGATTTTATTTTTTTTTTATGGCTGAATAATATTCCATATATATATTCCATACATATATCTATTTATATATATATACACCACACCTTTATCCATTCATCTGTTGATGGACACTTAGGTTGTTTCCATATCTTGGCTATTGTGAATAATGCAATGACCATGGGAGTGCATGTATCTTTTCAAGTTAGTGTTTTCCTTTTCTTCGAATAAATACCCAGAAGGGGTATTGTGGTATCATGTGGTAGTTCTATTTTTAATTTTTTGAGGAACTTCCATACTGTTTTACATAGTGGCTGCACCGATTTACATTCCCACCAATAGCACTTCAAGCATTCCTTTTTCTCCATATCCTCACCAACACTTGTTATTTCTTGTCTTTTTGATAATAGCCATTCTAACAGGTGTGAGGTGATATCTCACGGTGGTTTTGATTTGCATTTTTCTGATGATTAATGATGTTGAGCATCTTTTCATGTACCTGTTGGCTATCTTCATATCTTCTTTGGAAAAATGTCTGTTCAGATCCTCTGCCCACTTTTTCATCGGATTCTTTGTTTCTTTTGCTACTGAGTTCTTTATATATTTTGGATATTAGCTGCTTATCAGATATATGATTTGCAAATATTTTTCCCCATTCCATAGATTGCCTTTTCATTTTTTCAATGATTTCCTTTGCTGTGCAGAAGCTTTTTAGGTTGATGTAGTCCCACTTATTTATTTTTGATTTTGTTGCTTTTGGTGTTAAGTTAAAAAAATCATCACCAAGACTTACGTCAAGTAGCTTACTACCTATATTTTCTTCTTTTATGGTTTCAGATTTTATGTTCAAGTCATTAATCCATTTTGAGTTACTTTTTGTGTATGGTGTAAAAGAGTGGTGTAAGATAGTTTCATGCTTTTGCATGTGGCTGTCCAGTTTTCCCAACACCATTCATTGAAGAGAGTATCCTTTCTCGGTTGTATATTCTTGGCTCCTTTGTTGTAAATTAATTGCCCATATATGAGTAGGTTTGTTTCTGCATTCTCTATTCTGTTCCATTGATCTGTGTGTCTGTTTTTATGCCAATACTACACTGTTTTAATTAGTAGTATAGCTTTGTATATGATTTGAAATCAGGGACTGTGATGGCTCAACTTTGTTCTTCTTTCTCAAGATGGCTTTGGCTCTTCAGATTTTTTTGTAGTTCCATACAAATTTTAGGATTGTTTGTTCCATTTCTGTGAAAAATGCCATTGGAATTTTGGTAGGGATTGAACTGAATCTCTAGATTGCCTCAGGTAGTATGGACATTTTAACAGTATTGATTCTTCCAATCCATGACCATGGAGAATCTTTCCATTTATTTATGTCTTCAATTTCTTTCATTATTGTCTTATAATTTTCAATATACAGGTCTTTCACCTCCTTGGTGAATTTATTCCTAGGAATTTTATATCTTTGATGCTATTGTAAATGGAATAGTTTTCTTTATTTCTCTTCTGATAGTTTGTTATTAGTTTATAGAAATGCAACAGATTTTTGTGTATTGATTTTGTATCCTACAATTTTACTAAATTTGTTTATTAGTTTTAACAGAGGAAGGAACTCTTCTAAACTCTTTTTATGAGGCTAGCATTACCCTGATACAAAAACCAGATGAGAATGCCACAAGAAAAGAAAATTACAGGCCAATATCCTTGATGAATAGAGATGCAAAAATCCTCAACAAAATATTAGCAAACTGAATTCAACAACACATTAAAAGGATCATACACTACCATCAAGTGGGATTTATTCCAGGGATGCAAGGATGGTTCAACACCTGCAAATCAGTCTGTGTGTTACACCACATTAACAAAATGAAGGATAAAAATCATACGATTATCTTGGGGCTGGTCCCGTGGCCAAGTGGTTAAGTTCGCATGCTCTGCTGCAGGCGGTCCAGTGTTTCATCGGTTTGAATCCTGGGCACGGACATGGCGCTGCTCACTGAACCATGCTGGGGCGGCATCCCACATGCCACGGCTGGAGGGACCCACAACTAAGAATATACAACTATGTACTGGGGGGCTTTTGGGGAGAAAAAAGGAAAAAAAAGGAAATCTAAAAAAAAAAATGATTATCTCAGTAGTTGCAGAAAAAGCATTTGACAAAATTCAACATCCATTTATGATAAAATCTCTCAACAAAGTGGGTACAGAGGGAACGTACCTCAACATAGTAAAGGCCATGTATGACAAGCCCACAGCTAACATCATATTTAGTGGTGAAAAGCTGAAAGCCTTTCCTCTAAGATCAGGAACAAGGCAAGGATGTCCGCTCTCACCACTTTTATTCAATAATATTGGAAGTTCTAGAGGCAGATCAATTAGGCAAGAAAAAGAAATAAAAGGCATACAAATTGGAGAAGAAGTAAAATTGTCACTATTTGCAGATGATAGGATATATATAGAAAACCTTAGAGACTCCATCAAAAAACTGTTAGAACTAATAAATGAATTTAGAAAAATTGCAGGAAACAAAATTGGTACACAAAGATCTGTTGTATTTCTACACACTTCACATTTAAAGCAGGAATAATAGTCCCTTCTCTCAGGGTTGTTGTGAGGATCAAATGAGAGAAGAACATGTAAAGTCTTGAGTACAGAGTCCGGCCAAGAGCAAATAGTCAAGGGTTGGCAGCTGTTAGTACTATTCAGGGGTTGTTATCTTGAGTCAAAGGAGACGTGAAACACTTTGTAAGCTTTAAAGTGTAACACAAGTGCATGGTGATTATGTTCTTGCTCTGTTCAGGGCATAGGTTCTTCCACCCTCGGGTTCCTTTTTAGTTTCTGCCTGGCTTCCTGGGCTGGGGGTGCTCTAAGCAGTTGTAGGGAGAGTCTACTCATCAAGTGGTCCAGAATCTGAGGGGAAGTTTTGGTGATACAGGCGTGGGTGGGCCTTAATTTAGCTCTGGTCTTGCCTAGTCCTGTTGGTAATAGTGACCACCAGAGATGTGGAGATGGCTCCAGGAGATGCCCAGGGCTGTGCTTCCCGGCACAAGATATCCAAGGTGCCCTGACTGACTTTTTACTTGGCCTCAGAGCCAGGGACTCACAGAGCTCTAGTTTGGGAGCATTGGCATTAATTGTAGTTAGTGCCGTAGAGTCGATTCCAGCAGAGCTGAACCCTGCCCAGTCTTTTTGTGCCATCCTGTCACCTTCTGCTGCTATATTGGACCATGCTCTGCTGCTATTTATGGGGTTTTCATGGCCAATTTTTCAGAAGTGGGTGGCCAGGTCCTTCATCCTAGTCTGCTGAAGCCTGTCCACCATGGGTGACCCTGCTGGTATTTGAAATATCAGCGGCATAGCTTCTAGCATCACAGCAACGTGCAGCTGCCACAGTGTGACAAATGACAGATAAGTGGTGTGGTTCCTTGACCGGGAAATGATCCCAGGCCGTGGTTGTGAGAGCACCAAACCTTAACCACTAGACCACCAGGGCTGGCTAGCATTGGCACAGGCAATGAAAGTAATAACGAATGGTTGCTGAGTACTTATTATAGGCCAGGCTCTCTGCTAAGAGCTTTGTATACTTTCACATAGAAACCTAACAACTCTGGGAGGCAGATACTATTATTATCTCCTTTTCACAGATGAGAAAATTGAGACTTGTAAAGTAACTTGCTTAAGGTCATGTTTTTGATAAGTGCGTTTGGACCTTAGTCTGTCTTATTCCAATGGTCTGAGCTCTTTTCATTAAGTGATCTTTGCATTTAGCTATGCATTAGAGTCACCTATGAAGTTCATTAAAATTCCTGCTCCTTGGGCCCTAATTCTGTAGGTGTGAGGTACAGCCTGGCCCTGTACAGACAAACAGGTCAATTCTGTGGCCCAGAGAACATTTGGATAATAAAGTCAAAAATATAAAATGTAGCTCTGAAACTAGAGAAGATTAGGGTGGGAACTTTGTGCCAGGAGTCTGGAGACTTTGATTCTTGGCTCAGCTCTGCCCCTGGTTTTGCTAGATGATCTTCTCTGAGTGTTCTCTGTTCTGTGTACGTCTCGTGGATAGAGTAAGTGGTGAATAAAGTGTGCAGGTGGTAGTAGTATGCTTCATGACATGAACTGTATTGACATTGGATAGCATGGCAAAAGTAGGTTGCAAAGGAAATTCTGTAAAATTTTTGTACTGGCTCTCAGTAGTTGTATATTGAAAGCTGAATATGCTCAACTCTTAAGTATTTCCTTTTCTGACCCTTTTTTCTTTCTCTCTGGTTTGTTAGATGTGACGTTTCCCTCTTTTCCTGTATGGTGAAGTCGTGAATGAGAGGGTAAAGTTGTGAGACTCATCTTGTTCTTATGTCCCTTTATGAATCACCCTCTTGTCTTCCTGGTGGATGTGTGCACTCTAGCACGGATTCTGGGATCTGATTTCCTTATTTGTGATGTTCAGCTTCTCCTGGTCCCTGTGATTCACCTCAAGAGGAAATATCTGGAGCAGAGCCACAAGGCTGATTAGAGGAGGAAGGGACAGAGAGGGAGAAAGATACAAGGGATATTGTTGTCAAAGGCAGAAGTAGCAAGACAGGGCTGTAGGGTTTAAATAAAATCACCCAGGCCTCTTCTCACTTGAGAAAGAGCACGTTTGGGCAATGGCCTCATCTAAGAGGACCCTGACGTGTCAGGAGAGATAATCTTTGAGAATAACACCCTAGCCAGTTTGAGTTCAGGAGTCTATATAACGTTTCAGTTACTCTTAGTTTCTATTACCTCAGTGTTCCGCCTTCCCCTCCTTTGGTTTCAGGGCTTTTTCAGGGAAGAAATTTAACAGGTCAAAATTATAACAAGAACAGATTTACTGAGCACCTCTCATACTTTCACATAATCAGGTTATCCTCTCTGAAACCCTGTAACACATTAGAGGCTAGTAAAAATTTCTTCTTAAACAATCTTACAGATTACTCTAATGAGAGGAAAAATGGAACATTTAAGACATTTTTAGAGTCATATGTTCTTAGAGCTGAAAGAGACTCTAGAGATTGTCTGGTCTGACCCTATCTTATGGATGAGGAACTGAGATCAGAGAAGGGAAAAGACTTGCTGAGAGTCACTCAGCTAGCTAGTGGTGGTATAGATTCTGAAAAGCACAGATGTGACATGGAGAGTTCCCAGAATGGAGATGCTCATGTATGATTTTTCTGAGACATCAAGGCAGCTTGTGAGCCCGTTTTTGTGGCTAATCAATCATGGGGGGCTGATTGCCCCAGTTACCTCTAAGCCTCTTGGCTGTGGCTGGGAGAGAAAGCTAGCCTTCTGCTTTCCCCAAGATTATGTTTTAGAGTTAAGTTAGTCTAAATTGAGGCTCAGTAGCTGGAGATTATAGGGTGCGGGACATCTCTGGCTGGAGATGGGGGTTCATTGGGAATCTTGCTAGTTGGAGCTACAGCTTAAGTCAAATTTGAGTACGACAGGATTTAAAAGGAAGATAGCGTTGTGCTATGAAATTTGTGATCTTTCAGTATGGCTTCGGGAAATAAACGTATGCAGTATTCATTGTGATGGCTTTACTGCAATGGCATGTTGCAATAAATGATAGGGTTGTTCAGTTTCACCTATTTCTGCCAGTTCCCTTTTTCTAATTTCTCTCTGCATTCTTCCCAGTTCTATGAGACTCTTTCTCCCTAACTTCTCTCCATCTATCAGACTCTCAGAGCTACTGTAGATTTTGGGAGGATGGATTGGAACATGAGCTGTGACCTACAAGTTAATTTCCCCAGGTGGATAAACTCCACCGCAAGCCACAGAGGGGCCTCCTCATTCCAGTAATCTGGCCAGGCTGACAGACTCATAGCTTATGGGGGTGGGGGTGGGAGCTAGTATTTCTTGGACTAGTGAGGAACTGCCTGAGCCTTTGCAGTCTAGGCAGAGGAGGCGGGAGCCCCTGGGGTGGGCTAGTCGCTTGGGCTGGGGATGCCTGGGCAGATGTGGAGCCAGCTGGAAAGGTGGCACCGTACTTGGGTCGCTGGAGCTGCGCTGTTCCTAGGAGACGGAGGAGCAGCAGCGAGCCTGCGGGGGAGGGGGAGCAAGTGGGTTGCTGCTTTTAGCAGCTGAAAGGGCTGCAGGGAGCTCTGGGTAAGACATTTTCTGCTGCTGTTGCTGCTTCTGCGGTAGAAGCTGCCGCGAGTAAGTCAGAGGAAGGAGGATCGAGAGGGAGGAGGCTTCATCTGCAGCCATGCTGAATCACTGTTGCTGATCAGATCTCCCGCTGGTTGGCTGGGAGAACTGAGAACAGAGCTAGGATCCCTGGGTGCATGCACAGTTCAGCGGCTGCCACCTCGCCTGGGCCTCGCACAATGGAGGGTGAAAGGTATGTATGTATAAGTGTGGTGTGTGTGTGTGTGTGTGTGTGTCTGTGTGTATGTAAGTGAACGTGTGCTTGCGGTGCAGCACCAGCTTTTGTGCTTGTGTTGGCTAGGGAGGATCGGAAGACCTGGCCACTGATGGATCCCAGTGGGCGGCAGAGTCAGCCAGAGCAGGCGAGCCCCTTTCTCTGGAGATCTGGCCTCCGCAAAGGCAGGTCTGGGTTTGCTGGGAGCAGAGCACCCCGAGAGAAGGGACTTCCTGGCTGGTGTTTGGGAATAGCTTCAGCAAGGGCTGAGTCAGGATTGCCTTTCTCAGGCTGTTTCAAGGAGGCGTTTCCCTTTCCTGGCTGCATTCCCGGGGTGGTTTTTCTTTGGTGGGGGGTTTTTGATGTCATAGCAGGGCTGGCCTGCTATAGAGTGCTTGCATTTTCACACTAAAGTGCTCAAATTTTCAGCAAGCATGTCATGCTGATGTCTTGCCTAAAAGTGTGTGCGTATGTGTGTGTGTACCTTGAACACAAGTTCAAGTAAGAGGGAGAGAAACCCATTCAGACGCCACTTGCTCTGAACTGACTTCGTTTGCATTGGAAAGTTTATGAATGACACTGGAAAGTGTGTGCTTTAGAAGAACTCTTACTCCTTCCATCAGGGGTTTCTTGTGAAATAGGAATCAACAGAAGGGAATCTAAGTACTTCTCTTGAGCTGGATCTAACTAGCAAGGGTTTGTTTGCCGGCAGGCGCGTGCATATAGCTTTTAAACTATTATCTGAAGATCTGATTTTTTTCATTGTGAAGGTGCTCAGTGCAGTGGAGGGGTGGGTCATTCCTCTGTGTGCTAAAACATCTCCTCGTGTTGTGCCAGCCTCGTCAGTGTGTGGGTTTGCGGTTGGTAGAGAACAAGGCGTGCCATTTTCCCTGAGGTGAAAAGACTGCAGGGAGGAGTCAGGCCATGACAGTGGACCACTGAGGGGAGGGCTGCTGCTCTGAGTTGCCAGTTTGATGCATATGGTAACTGGATGGTTAAACAATAACAGATTCAACTAAGTCAATGCTGTCTGGAGAGTACCTCATAAACACTTTCCTTTGCATGGATTGTCCCAACTCTTGCCTCTCATGGGACACAGTGATGTCATTAAACATGTCTAGACCCCATGAGAACTGGCATGATTGTTGGGTGGCCTCTTGTCTGAAGAGGACTGGGGAATGTGTTTCCTGATGTGATTCCTACAAGAAGAGTCTGGGACATTTTAGATTGAGAATGCAGCTGGTACAGCCTCTTTCTGGTGCTCTTTGCAACAGAAGCTTAGTGTTGGACTCCTTGTGGCCTACTGGGCAACAGAGCATCTGAAAGCCTGTTTCCTAGGCTTGGGGCAGAGGTAGGCAGTGTTCTTACCTTCTTCCATTGGTCTGGTAGCTAGCAGAAGGGCAGGGGTGATGTGAATGGAGGTTTAGAGATTCTGGACCAGGCCTATTTGCTTGACCTGTGGCATATTGGGGCTGAAAGGTCCGTGTGAGAATAGCAGCACCTGATCAAAGTGCAGCTTCCCAAGCATTATGGGGCATCTACTGTGTTCCCAGAACTGTGTTCAGAAGCCTACTGAGTCCTTGCCCCCAAGGAGCTCTCTTGTTCTTCAACACTCTGGTCTCTCTCAGCTGGGATGGCTGGTGTCTTGAGCTTTGTGACACCTGGTTTTTGCATATGTTCCTTTGCTTTTCTCCTACTAGAGGTAAAGAATAGGGAAAAAAATCCAAACTGAGGAGCTTCCAGCATTTACCAGGTCACTCAGCTCACTACCTTTTGTTCTGACTCGAACTCCAGCTTACCATGCCAGGCATTCAAGTCTCCTGAGATCTGGCTCCGGTCTCCATTCCTGTTGCTCACCCATACCCCTGCCAAGAGCTCTGTTGGTCTCTTTTGTGATCATCCGTCCTGTATTCTACTCCATCCAGCTCCAGATCCTTAGCTCCTTGAGTTCTTTTTGCCTGGAGTGCCTTTCCCTTCCTCTTTTCCAAAAGTTATCTATCAAGGCTGTTTTAGAATTCCACTTTGTCTTGGAAACCTTAACTTTTCTAGCCCCTGGCTGATGTTCTTTCCACTTCCAATACTTCTAGTTTGTATCTCATAGTTGGGTACTGAATAATAGGCCTACCTACCAGATCTTTTTCTGCTTTTGTTTGTATATCTTACAAGTCCCCAAACTTGGAGACAGGTCCTGAAGGGCAAGGATGGTGCCTGTCCCTCTGAATACTCCTCATTACTATGTGGCTGCATGCACAGTAGGTACTGGATAATTATTTGCTGATTAGCTGATAACTTTTGTGGGAAGCTCTGATAACTAAAAAGAAATTTGGTGAGAGAGGAAATTGAAACCTTTGGCCAGTAGGTTCATCCTTGGATATCGGCCTTATTATCTCAGCACGGGTAATTGACCCCATGGAATGCTTTGAGGTGGGGTAGGGGGGAGGAGTAGCCTTGTTTTACCAGTTCCCTGGGAAACCTAGGGCCAGAGAAGTGAGTGACCGGCCTGGGATCACATGTCAAACCTCCAGAGACTGGAGGGATCCTGAATCTGGGGCTTGTTCCACACTTAACCCACTGAAGCTTAATTGGGGCTGTTTTTAAGCATTAAAAATTTTCAGCCAAGAGATTTCTAATGAACAATTTTCTTTCTTTGCCATGAGGGTATGAAAATAACTTCTACCTCAAAAGGCTATTAGTTGAAGGCATGGACTTAGGAGAAACACAGACCTTGCAGTGAATCTACTTCATAAACTGTATGACCTTGAGTGTGTCACATTTTTTCAGAACTAACTTTTCTTTCAGTATAAAGGGAGTGATAACGGTACCTATACCTCATAGAGTTGTGAAGATCAGATGAGGCACTATGTACAAAGCACCTAGTAAAGTTTTTCTGGCACACAGTAAGTACTCAGTAAATGGTAGTTGCTATTATCGTTGGTGTTTGTCTCTTGCCATGTTGTACCCTGTGACTCGTGCTGGGATGCTAACCAAGGCTTATTTAGGGCCTTCCTGTATTTACCGTCCAAAGCAGATTATGTGGGACCATTCCCAAGAGAAAATTAGGGAGACCTGTAAGGCCATCATATTACTTCTACCTAAACTGTCTCCTCATAATAAGATACCACATCAGGCTTGGCATTTCCGTTTCTAGGATTCACTATCACCTACCTTAATCTTCCTTTTTATAGACACCCTGAGGCATCTGGATGCCTTAGTGATTCAGAACCATGAACTGTACATCTTTGTTCAGGCCAAAATCTTAAGAAGAACCTGTAAATTTGCACTCACCTTTGCTGTGTCCTCCACGCTCTCCATGAGACCTCAGTGATGCTAAGTTTCCCATCTCTCTCTGCGGAGAATCACTGTGGCTTCATCAGTCAGAGGAAGATGACTCTGTCTTCTTTTTTGCAAAGGAAAAGGGTCTCTAGCTCTCAGTTACTACAGTGGTATACTGTGTTTGTGTTTGTGTGTGTGAGTGTGTATAGAGCAGATAGACATTGAAAGTGGCAGTTGCTCTTGCGATTTTGTTTCAGCTCTGGAAATCAGCTTTGCGGATGGATTAAAATTAAATTTCAACTTAAATGAGGTACGTAGGGCAGTCAAATTCACAGAGACGAAAAGTAGGAATGGTGGTTGCCAGGGGCTGGGGAGAGGGAGGAATGGGGAATTATTATTTAATGGGTACAGAGTTTCAGTTTGGGAAAATGAAAAAGTTGTTGAGATAGATGGTGGTGATGGTGGCACAACAACGTTGTACACTTAATGCCTCTGAACTGTACACTTAAAAATGTTTAAGATGGTAAATTTCATGTAAATTTTACCACAATTAAAAAAATTTCCCTGGGCCGCCCCGTGGCGGAGTGGTTAAGTTCTCACGCTCCGCTTTGGCAGCCCAGGGTTTCGCCGGTTTGGATCCTGGGCGCGGACATAGCAGCACTCATTAGGCCATGCTGAGGCGGCATCACACATGCCATAACTAGAAGGACCCACAACCAAAATATACAACTACGTACTGGGGGATCTGGGGAGAAAAAGCAGGAAAAAAAAAAAAAAAAGATTGGCAACACATGTTAGCTCAGGTAGCCAATCTTTAAAAAAAATTTTTTCCAGGCACAGTCGCTGGCATATCTGCAAGATTTGCAGGGAACCACAACTTTTGGCAGAAGCATCATAAAGGGGAAGTTGGCTGTCCAATTTTCTTAAAATTGTGCTAGTTTTCTTCATCAGAACCTTTGGGATACCCCTGATGGAAAGGGGCATCATGCGCCTAGCATTATGCAGTGAATTTGTCTTCAGAGGGAGAGCGGCTCGTCCTTACTGAGGAGAGCCTGCTCCTGGACCTCGGGGAGATTCAGAGCTGGAAGGAGCTTATCTTTTCACCCTTGATCCAGGAACAGATAGAACCTGTTTTCCGAGAAGACATGACTTAGAAAGCTGATGCTCTCTTAATGCTGAGTTTTGCAGTGCCAGGTAGAATGCTGGCAAGACCCAGGGAGGAGCAAACATTGAGTGCCCTGGCCTTTTCTCTCTTCCCACCGCTGAGTCCTCTCCCACCCCTAGAAGTCATGGGTAGAAACTTTGGTAGAAATTTTGGATATTACTGCTGCCTGAAGCAGATGTGCATCTCGACCATGATAATTGAAACCAAATTTTCCATTTTGGAAGTGTTTTTTGGTGAAGGAAGGTTTTCAACTGCAAAAAAACAAAGTCAGTAAAAGAAACCTCTTGATTTCCCCACACCCAGATTTAAATTTTTAGGATTTAGCTTACTAGGCTTTAGATTGTTAAGACAGATCCAGACAAGAACATTTTGGGTAAGTTTTCTAAAGCAAGTGCTTTATTTGATGAAATTTGCCGTTGTAGAACTGACCTAATTTTTTTCAATTGCTGGATGAACCCTAAAACTGGGTTAGACTGAAAGGAGGTTTAATAAACTATGTAAAAAATAACTTGATGCTTTACTCTTAATTTTTTTCCTATTAAATAAGTCCAATGTTTCTCAAGCTAGAAATCTATAACTTTTATAATTTATAAGGATTTTTGGACTCTTAGCACAACTTTCCTGGAGTTTTTTTTTTAACTTATGAACATCTGTTGTAGCCTCTATCAAAACCACACACAGGGAAGAGCTCTGCTCTCCTGTTCAACCCAAATAGAAACTTGGCTTCCAGAATGCCACATAACGAGGGGTGTGTTTTCTTTTAGTCTGTCTCTCTCCTTGTCTGTCTGTCTGAACTCAATCATTTCTCTTACGTTTTACATTTTTACGCAGTCCACTTAAGAGATATTTTTCCCCTGGGTTTTGAAAGACGCTTTTTGTGAATTGGACTCTTAGGAATGTGATTAGTAACATACCTGTTCTTGAACTTGTTTATGAAGGAGCACGTTATAGGAACGGCAGCAGCCGCTGGCCAGCTTTGATAAATCATGATGAGCTGGTGTGAAAATTCCAAGTTCAGTACAATTAATAATATCGACTCCAACACACACCGCACTTTCCGATGATCAGCGGGGTGAAGTAGTGCTATGTCTCAGGTCCCAGAGGATTCAGTCTCTTTCATTTGGCCAGGTTTGGCTGCACAGGGAAGAACCTCAGAGAGGGGGACCTAAGGATTGAGCCTCCCTTGGGCTGATAGGCTGTGGACATTATCCTATCATTGGACATTGCTATTAAGAGCACAGGCCCTGGAGCCAGAGTGACCTGGGTTTGAGTGTCGGTTCTCCATTTAGTAGTTATGTGGGGCTTTTGGGCAAGTTTTATCTCAGTGCCTCAGGAGATAATAGTACCACCTTGTAGGGTTGTTCTGAAGAGAAATTGAGATAGTGGAGGTAAAGTGCTTTAACGTGTCATAAGCTTTCAGTAAATGTGAACTGTTATTAACAGTTACCCAGGAGCATAGTTTACTGATGCTTCTCTCCCATGTGTCTGTGCAGGCTGTTGCAGGAAATCAGCCTGATGCTGTGAACTGAGGCGGCACCACTGAAAGAGTATGAAGGATGGGCTCTGTAGCAGGCTGGGTATAGGTGGCGTTTCTTGATGACAGGACTGCGCTGTCAAGTCCTGAATCTTGCTGCCTGGACATCTTCAAGTACCAGGTCCTTCATTAATCCAGAAGTAGAAATCTAAATTTGGTCATTTTGACCTTGAGCTTCAGGATTGAGATACATGCTGGATCTGCAGTTTACCCAGAGTCCCATAGGTTCAGAAATCCTATCTTATCAGTGTCCCATTGCTGCCCAGACTTGGAGAAGCAGAGTCATGCTGATGAGCTCATCATGAGAACTTCAAGAACAGCAGTCAGAGTGGCAGTTTATTAATTTGCAGTGAAAACTGGCAAGGTGTTCCTGAGCGCCCGCTACCACTTTCTTGCTTCCTGAAGAAGAACCAAGGGGGGCCAAATTGATCAAAAGGCTGCAGAGTGAGCCAGGGACTGACTTATGGCATTTGACTATTTAAACTTCACAACAGGGATCTGACCTGAGGTGGAACCAAATGACTATGTCTGATGATGGTATCATTTTCTTTTCTAGATATTGCGGGATGAGCTGGACCAAGGGCTTTCTCTGTCTGATTCCTGTTTTTCGGTTTCCCTTTCTGAAGGGCACTTTCTTTGTTGAGGGATTTTAATGCATTCAGCATAGTCTTACGCTGACTCAAAGTTGTTTTGCCTTCTTTAGGTGACTTTGCCTCTCTCCTCTCTCTTCTGTAGCTTGAAGATAAAGTGCTTAGGCTCTATATATGTGGCCCAGGGTCAGCCCACGCTGCCTGAACTTTATTTGCATCTCTTGAAGACTTTTAGAGGGAATGCAGTTCATAACCCTCAGCAGCGTTTCTCAGCCTCCCCTGCCCTCTCCTCCTCATCCTCTCATACCCTGGATGCTCTGGAGCTCATTTGTCAGGTTCCCCAAATGCTTCTGCACAGTTGGCCTGCTGAGAGGCTTTCCTGTCTCCTGCCTTGCTGATGTGCTTCCTGGTGTTCTATCTAGGATGGTCCTAGACCTTGGACTTGGACGAGGACGTGGGCATACACCTCAGTGTGGTGGGAAGGGGGATCCACCAGCCTTGTGTGCGATCAAGAACTGAGTATGCTGGGGATTAGGCCATGATAAGGTGGGAGTGGGTTATCTGTTGAAGACTAGCTAGTTAAGATCTGGTATGAATGGAAGGGGAAAGGTTTAGGGGAGGCAATGGTGGGATCTAGCAACTCCGTGCCTGAGCATAGTGATCCTAGGCTGAGGCATATGTGTGTGTGTGTGCATATATGTACATGTATGTACTGTATTGCTGGAGCCGGTAGGCTGTGGTGGAAATAGGTTGGGCTTCAAATCAAGGATACCTGAGCTCGGATCCCATCTCTGCCACTTATTAACTGTGTGACCTTGTAAAAGATTTTTACCTTTTCTGAGCCCTCATGCTCTCTTTACTTAACTTCCTGCTCTCTTGAGGGTCATCGAGTTGCCAAAAAGCTTCTATTCCAGAAACCAGGGATCTAGAATCTACTCCAGACTTCCTGTGTCCTCACAGAGGAGCAGAGCGGGGGGAGAAAGAGGCCTTGGGCTCCTTGCAATGTCAAGCCTTGCCCCTGCATCAAGGGTGGAAAAGGATATGAGTAGAATGGGGAAGCCAGATGTCCTTTCCCTAGCCAGCCCTAGGGTCATCAACAAGTCACTTGTTCTGTCAGGGAGGCTTTAGTGTGAATTGCATTTTGTTGAACTTTAATCCTTGGATGACAGGCAATCTGTGTTTGAGAGCTTTTGGTAAACACAACGTTGCATTAACAGCGGTACCTCATTATTGGACCATTCTGGAAGGCTGGAAAGTGCAAAGAGCAACACAACAAGGAAGAACAAGCTTTCCCATTCACTAGTCACACTGAAGATTGTTGTCATCGCTTCCAAAATGGCTGTACTTGGTCTACATCTGTTCCATATATGTGAAATGGACCTAATAATGTGTGTCCACTGAGCTTTCAGGAGCTCTAATCTTATTAGTTCCCTGTCAAAAACCTTCAGTGGTTCCCTGATTGACACGAAATTATATTTTCTCTTCCTAGCTTTTAAGTCTCTCTACAGTTTGAAGATAACATTTATAATGAATATTTGTGCAGTGTTTTACAGTTTCTAGGTTTATCCCAGAATGAGAGTATGGTTTAGTATTAGAAAATACGTTAGTGTTATTTACTACATTAAAAGATTAAAAGGAAAAATTTATATGATCATCACATTAGATTCACAAAAACATTTGATAAAATTCGTTATTACTTTGTGATTAAAAAACATAAAATACAAGGAAATTTTCTTAATTTGATTAAGGGCATCTACAAAAGTCCTATAACAAATATATACAATGGGGAAACATTAGAAACATCTTCTTTAAAATGAAGGAGATGACAAGAATATTTATTAGGACACTTTCTGTTCCACATTGTGTGGCCATCCTAGCCAGTGCAAAATTTCTTTCAAAAAAGAAATTAGAAGGCTAAGAATTGGGAAGGAGGAAAAAAACCTCTGGCATTATATATAGGTAATCTGATTGTTTACATAGAACACCCAATTGATTCTTCGGACAAATAGTTAGAAATAACAGGAACATTTGATAAGGTGGCTGGATATAAGATCAGTTTTCAAAAGTCAACTGCATTTTATAACCCATAACTATCAGAAAATATAATTTAAGAAAGATACCATTGCTATTAAAAAATAGCAACAAAAACTATACTTAAGAATAAGTTTAATCAAATACGTGTAAGGTCTTCATACAGAAAAATATAAAAGATTGAGTGACATTACAGAGGGCCTAAATAAATGGAGAGATGTTCCACGTTCATGTATAGGAAGACCTCATACTAGAAAGACGTCAGTTCTATCAAAATTGATCTATAAATTCAGTGCAATTTCTGTCAAAAGGCCATGAGAGTCTTTCGTGGAACTTGACAAACTGATACTAAAATTTGTATGAAAGATTAAAGAAACTAGAATAGTTAAGACACATCTGAAACATAGTAATAGGATTGGGGACTTGCCCTATCGGATATCAGGCCTTATAACGAAGCTACAGAAATAATGTGGTGCTGGTACAGAGACATGTAACTGACCAATGGTCTAATAGTTTAGAGAATTCAGAAATAGATTCCTGTATATTTGCAACTTTGATATGTGACTTCAGGTGGTATGACAGGTGAATGGGAAAAAGAAGTATTCAATAAATGGAACTTATAGGAAAAAATTAGATCCCTATTTTGTATTGACATAACAATCAACATCAGATAAAGTAACAGTTTAAATATCAAAGGCAAAAATGTTAAACTTTTAGTAGAAAATAGAAATTATCTTTCTGGCCTTGGAGTAGGGAAGGACATTAACTATGAAAGAAATTATGCTTGTGGGATTTCTTATATGAAATTTTTCATCTTTACTGGGCGCTCCCTCACCTTGGTCACATTTTTTATTTTGAGATTTTCTTTACCTCCTTAAACACATGACTCTAATCATCTGCCTTTGTGCATCTCTTGATATTTATCTCCTTGTTTTCAGCTAATTTCTTTGCACCCAGAATCCTAACAGTCCCAAAGTTCAGATGTCCGTAGCTTACATTTGCATGCTGAACTGAAGGTGAGGAAGGAAGCCAAAAGAGAAGTCTGATAAGGTCAGACAAGCTGTGGGTTTGGCATGCTGGTTGTATTTTAATGTTACAATAGTTACAAATCCCAGTGTGAAATCTGTAGAGACTCCCAGTTCTCTGGAACATTCTCTTAACCACAGTATCCTTTTCTCAAGCCGATTTGCAAGGCTGGGCAATAGTATGAACAGAGACCCAATAGAGAAAGGAAGAGAAACTAGCTGTCCTTAGCATTTTTGAGTGGGAGTGAACTGTGGTCCTCAAATCTACACAAGTGGAGAAGACTCTATTTTCCTACTAGCAAAGCAAAGCCTTGACTAAACAGAGGTAACTCCAAGGTCTCAGGCTTGACCTTGGAGCTGCATAGTTTCATCAGTTTGGGGAGAAAGTCTTTTCCTTGCTCGTTCTCTTGATTCTTCTTTCCCATCCCCCCCAAAAATTAGAGACATGTTGGTCAGGAGTAGTTGGATGTCTAGGTGGCATCCCATGGGGATTTGAGAGTTTTGTCCCAGATGTAGAGAGCTTTGAGATTATGAGTGGCTCTTGCTAGTCACGACCTGCTCATTTAGCCCACACAGATAGTCCTTTTCATAACAGCTACAATCCCTTGTGTTTCTGTGGGATTACGGCTTCCCCAAAGGTTTTGCTCTTGTGCCACTGTTCTCCACACTGTATCCAATGTGATCTTTCTAAAGCACAAATGTGTTTACCTGCTTCCTGCCCCACTTCCATGCTTAAAACCTTTTCTTTTCCCCCAGAGGGTAGGATTTCTTTTTTTATAAATACCCTTACTCAGCAATATAAAAAGTTGATGCCACTGTTTGTGTCTCCCTGCCCTTTTCAAAAAACTCGATTAGTCTAAAGTCCGGAGAGAGCCTGGAAACCACTGCACCCATCCTTGTGTCACCATGACAAAAGCGCAGTTCTCCAGGGTCCTGAGTATGCTGCCTTTAGCAGGTGCATTGACTTTGCTCTCAGCTTGACTCCTTGGGGCAGAGTCATGCTTAAAACCTTTTGATGGCTTCTCATTGTTTCAGAATGAAGTCCGAACTCCTTAGCTTGGCTTATACAACACTTATAAGACTGCTCAGTCTTCTAGCCTTTTCTCTTGATACTTTCCTCTCGCTTTACTCAACTTTCAGTACTTCGAACACACTTGACTGTTTCTCCAGGTCTTTGTGAATATTGTTTCCTCTGTCAAAATACTCTCCATCTTCCTTTTTACCTGGCCAATTTCTGCTCTTCCTTAAGCTTTTGTTCTTCCTCAGCTTCTAGGAAGTTTCCCCTCAACCTGCCAGCACTGGGATAGTTGCCCATCCTCTGTGTTTCTGTAACTCCTATCGAATCGTTATCCTTAAGATATGATGTTTAACTGTTTACTTGCCTTTCTCCTCTGCTGAACTCTAAACTTGTGAGAGGACGGTCTGTGCATTGTTTATTGTGGTATTTCCCTTAAATTTAAATACAGTGCCTGGCACATAGTAGGCTCTATTAAATGTTAGTTGAATGAACAAATATCTCAGTGAAGCGACTGGTATAGTACTTAGTCTCCCTTCACCTCCCACCTTTTTGGGATGGAGAGATGGAGGATAAGGACCTCCCACAAAGTCACACAAGTGCTTGGTGGAAGAAGCTGAGCTAGGACATGGCTTCCACCAGAGGAATGCACTCTGTATTGGAAGATCCTGCAGAAATTCCTGACTCAGTGATTTCCTTCCCTACCGGTCTTTGGTGAAGAGTACAGGCTGACAGAGATGCTCCTGGTGGGTGGGCAAATGCATGGGCTTGTGGCAGTTGGATGAATGAGTTTACCAACATGTGATCCTCTCTTTCCCCTCCCACTCTCTTCCTCTTCACAGCATCAAGCCGAGCTCCCAACCCCTACTACAGCCTGGGAATGATGAGAAGAACCAGAGGAAGATCACTGTCAACCCTGCCCACATGGGGAAGGCGTTCAAGGTTATGAATGAACTGCGGAGGTACTTTTCCTATTTTGCCTGTGCCCTTTTGGAAGGAACTTGCCTGGGTGAGCGTCATCAGGGACTGAGAACAGAAGTCAGAACACCACCACCTAGTGAATTCTGACTCTTATCCACCCACTCTCAGACAGTTACTTGGCTTCCCCTTTGAAAATCTGATCGAGACAGAATGGCTTTCAGAAATCTCTCTTTCCTTTATATTTATTTAACACCTATCATTCTAGTGCTTAATCACAGGGAAAAATCCTTTATGGTTACAGCAGTTCTATTCATAAACTTGATTTCTAACTGAACCAGCTGCTTGAAGACCGATAATAGAATGATTGCAACACCTGTACACAATTGCAGATTAAAGATTGTAAATGCCATGCATTCTCTTTTGGCCTCCTTCTCTCATTCCTTGATCTGAACTTAGCTTGTCAAGACAGCCACATGAACGGAAGAATATCTAGCTTCTAAAATGCAATTTAACTGTATAAAGAAAGAAATGGAATGAAAATGTACTCATCCTCACTGAGCTAAATGGTGAAGTGTGTACAGGCTATTTGTAAGGCCAATGTGCATGTTTGATGAGCTTGTTGCAAGACAGATTCAGGGCACTGAACATGTTTTTCTGTACAAAGGTGTGCACACAATCTCTTCCCTACCTCAGAGCTCAGAAGCTCTGTTTGCCCACACTATTATTTACTGCATACTTCATCCTATTGTGAACTGTAATTGTTTATCTCCTCTTTTCTCTGTAGTTCATGAGCTCCCTGAAGGCAGGGGCAACTTCTGAATCATTTTGATCTCTAGCACTGCTACTTCATAGGAGCTTTGAATCATTCACCAAAGATGCCCAGAGGTATTGGCTAGGCTCTGGGATGGGTAGTGGCGTTACAAGGTAAACAATGTAAATAGGTCAATGAAAATGATCTTTCTACAGTACAAATAGGTGTTGTAAATGAGGAGTGCATCAGGTGCCTGCCAAGTGGTAGGCGTGCAATAATTATTTGTTTCTTAAAGGGTACTGTGGAAGAAGGTATGTCAAACAACAACTTTGGAGAACATTTCCTTAAGAGGATGATGTTTGAACTAAATTTTGAAGAACAACTGAGAATTAAAGAAATGAAAAGTGGTAGGGTTAGGAGAAAGGCTTCCAGGCAGAGAAAATGGCATGAGCAAAAGTGCATGTAGCTGAAGATGCGTTGGTTGAGTAGGGAATTGAACTACTTTTAAACAAAAGTTTTATTTGCTCTATATTCATTTCCTCATTTCTCCTTTCTGCAGGGCCTAGTCTTTGGCATTAAAAACCAAGTTAAATTAAATTTGTGTTATGCCCTACTGCTCAGTTTTTATTAGGCCTCCTGCCAGATTTCCTGGAAGCTCTGTCATTGTTGTCTTAGGCAGTGGGAAATGGTGATGTTCATGCCTGTGGGTATGGTTCTCTTGTCACTAAAGAATTTGTGTTGTGTTCCCTAGACATTATTGAAGTTTCTCATTTAGTTTCCTTGAGTGTGGCTTGTGTCCTTTGTCTGATTTAAGGCTCAAAGTCTCCAAATAAACAACCTAAATTTACACCTCAAGGAATTAGAAAAAAGAAAAAACTAAGCCCAAAGTTAGTAGAAGGTAGGAAATAATAAAGATTAGAGCAAGGATAAATGAAATAGAGACTAGAAAGACAATAGAAAAAAATCAATGAAACTAAGAGTTGGTTTTTTGAAAAGACTAACCAAGAAAAAATGAGAGGACTCAACATTATAAATGGAAGAGGAGACATTACAATTGATACCCTAGAAATACAAATAATCATAAGAGGCCATTATCAAAGATTATATGCTAACAAATTGGATAACCTAGAAGAAATGGAGAAATTCCTTGAAACATATGGCCTATCTAGACAGAATCAAGAAGACGTAGGAAATCTGATCAGACCAATAATGATTAAGGAGTTTGAATTGGTAACCAAAAATGTCCCAACAAAGAAAAGCCCATGACCAGATGATTTCACTGGTGAATTCTACCAAACATTCAAAGAAGAATTGATGCCAGTCCTTCTTAAACTCTTCCAAAAACTTGAAGAGGAGGGAACACTCCCAAACTCATTTTAAGAAGGCCAGCATTACCCGGATACCAAAAGCAGATAAGGATTTGACAAGAAAAGAAAATTACAGGCTGATATCCCTGATGAATAGTGATGCAAAAATTCTCAACAAAATACTAGCAAACTGAATTCAACAGCATATTAAAAGGATCATATACCATGATCAAGTGGGATTTATCCCTGGGATGCAAGGATGGTTCAAGATATGCAAATCAATAAATGTGACACAACATATTAATAGAATGAAGGATAAATATCATGTGACCCTCTCAATATATGTGGAATTGTTCGACAAAATTCAACACCCTCTCATAATAAAAACTCCCAGTAAATTGGGTATAGAAGGAACATACCTCAACATAATAAAAACCATATATGACAAACCCACAGCTCACATCATACTCAATGGTGAAAGGTTGAAAGCTTTTCCTCTCAGATCAGGAACAAGATAAGAGTGTCCATTCTTATCATTCCTATTGAACGTAGTATTAGAATTCCTAGCCAGAGCAATTAGGCAAGAAAAAGAAATAAAAGCCATCTAAATCAGAAAGGAAGATGTTAAATTGTCTCTGCAGATAACATGATCCTATATATAGAAAACCCTAGGAGTCCACCAAAAAGGTGTTGGAACTATAAACAAATTTGGTAAAGTTGCAGGATTCAAAATCAACATACAAAAGTCAGTTGCATTTCTATACACTAACAATAAAATATCTGAAAAAGAAATAAAGAAAACAATCCCATTTACAATAACATCAAAAACAATAAAATACTTAGGAATAAGTTTAACCAAAGAGGTGAAAGATCTGTACACTGAAAACTATAAGACACCGATAAAAGAGGTCAAAGACACAAATAAGTGGAAAGATATCCCATATTCATGGATTGGAAGAATTAACATTGTTAAAATGTCCATGCTACCCAAAGCTATCTATAGATTCAATGCAATACCTATCAAATTTCCAATGATGTTTTTCAAAGAAATAGAAAAACAATCTTAAAATTTGTATGGAACCACAAAAGACCCTGAATAGCCGGAGCAATCTTGTAAAAGAAGAGCAGAGCTGGAGACATCACACTTCCTGATTTCAAATTATATTACTGTGGTAATATAGAACAGTATGGTACAGACACATAGACCAATGGAACAGAATTGAGAGCTCAGAAATAAACCCATGCATATATGGTCAACTAATATTTGAAAAAGGAGCTAAGACTACTCAATGAGGAAAGGACAGTCTCTTCACTAAATGGTGTTAGAAAAACTGACAGCCACATGCAAAAGAATGAAATTGAATGCCTATCTTACACCACTCACAAAAATTAACTAAAAATAGATTAAAGACTTAAATTTTAGGACTTGAAACCATAAACTTCCTGGAAGAAAACATAGGAAAAAACTCATCATTGATCTTAGCAATGGCTTTTTGGATATGACACCAAAAGCACAAGCAACAAAAGCAAAAATAAACAAATGGGGCTATATCAAACTAAAACGCTTCTGCACAGCAAAGGAAACCATCAACAAAATGAAAAGGCAACCTATGGGATGGGAGAATATATCTGATAAAGGGTTAATATTCCAAAATATATAAGGAACTCATACAACTCAATGGCAAAGTACCATAAATAATCTGATTAAAAAATGGGCAAAGGGGGGCTGGCCCAGTGGCGTAGTGGTTAAGTTCACGTGCTCTGCTTTGGTGACCTGGTGTTCACGGGTTCGGATCCTGGGCATGGACTTACACACTGCTCATCAAGCCATGCTGTGGTGGCGACCCACATACAAAATAGAGGAAGATTGGCACAGATGTTAGCTCAGGGCCAATATTCCTCACCAAAAAAAAAAAAGGGCAAAGGACCTGAATAGACATTTTTCCAAAAGAGACATCCAAATGGCCAACAGATACATGAAAAGGTGCTCAACATCACTAATCATGAGGGAAATGCAAATCAAAACCACAATGAGACGTCAACTCACACTGATAAGAATGGCTATTATCAAAAAACCAAGAGATAGCAAGTGTTGGTGAGGCTGTGGAGAAAAGGGAATCCTTGTGCACTATTGGTAGGAATGTAAATTGGTACAGCCACTATGGAAAACAGTATGGAGTTTCCTCAAAAAATAAAAAATCGAACAATCATACAATCTAGCAATCCCACTTCTGGGTATATATACAAAGGAAACGAAGTTACTATTTTGAAGAGATATCTGCTCCCCCATGTTCATTGCAACATTATTCACAATAGCCAAGACATGGAAACAACCTAAGTGTCAGTTGATGGATGAATGGAGAAAGAGGATGTGGTATATATATATACAGCAGAATACTATTCAGCTATGAAAAAGAAGCAAATCCTGCCATTTGCAACAACATGGATAATGTTGAGGGCATTATGCTAAGTGGAATAAGTCAGACAGAGAAAGACAAATACTGTATGATCTCATTTGTATGTGTAATCTAAGAAAGCCAGACTCAGAAATGGAAAGTAGATTGGTGGTTGTCAGGGGCTGTGGGGTGTGGGAAGTGAGGAGCTGTGGTCAAAGGGTACAAATTTCCATTTATAAGGTGAATGAGTTCTGGGATGTAAAGTACAACATGGTGACTACAGTTAGCAATACTGTGTTGTACACTTGAAAGTTGCTAAGAGAGTAGATCTTAAAAGTTCTCACAACATAAAATAAATGATAACTATGTGAGGTAATAGATGTGTTAACTAACCTTATTGTGATAATCATTTCATAATATATATGTATATCAAATCATCACATTATATACCTTAAACTTACACAGTGTTAAATGTCGATTATATCTCAATACAACTAGGGGAAAAAAAGATTCCGAATCTCTCATCAGACTTTTTTTTGCCTGGTAAGCCAACTCCAGTAACTGCTGAAAGGGAGGGCTCAGGGAATAGATGTCCACACAGAATTCCCCTCACACCCACTTTCCATTACTAGCATCCTTTCTTTTTGTTAAATAGCTTATAATGTCATCCTGCTATGTCTTTGTTGCTTATTTGCAAGTTACCATGTTTTTGCATCTTTCCCCAAAAGCATGGACTTGAATTAAACCTCCTCCGATGGTCCTGTTGCTGCTTCTCTTTTGTATAAATCAGCATTTGCCTAAGTCTGTTCTGAGGATCATTTTCTCAAGATGCTCTGTGGGAAAAAAGAGCTCTGTGCCCAAATGAGTTTGAAAAATGCTATTTAAAACTGCTCTACCCCCACTCTGAGATCCATAATGCATATAGGCATATTAAAAGCTCTGAAAAGTCCTGAAATAAACTTATCTAACTAAGGGTTTCCCACACGTATTTGACTAGAGAGCCCTCTTTGGTTGTTGTTGTTATGTATAGACCTAGTGTTTTGTGGAACTTGTTTTGGAAAACACTCGTTCTTTGCTGAAATTTAAGTGAGTAATCCTTGTATTAGTCAGGGTTTTTCAGAGAAATAGAACCAATAAGATATCTCCAACTGTCTGTCTGTCTGTCTATCTATCTATCTATCATCTATCTATATTTATATAGATATATATATCTATAGATGTATATTAGAGGAGATTTATTATAGGAATTGGCTCATGTGGTTAAAGAGGCTGAGAATTCCCACAGTCTGCTGTCTGCAAGCAAGAGCACCAGGAAAGCCAGTGGTATAATTCGGTCTGAGTCTGAAGGCCTGAGAAACAAGAGCCACTGGTGTAAGTCCTACAGTCCAAAGGCCTGTGAACCAGGAGCTCTGATGTGAGGGCAGAAGAAGATGGACAGTCCAGCTCAAGAAAAGAAAGAGAGAATTCTCCTTTCCCTTGCCTTTTTGTTGTATGCAAGCCCTCTGTGGATTGGGTGACGCCCACCTGCATTGGTAAAGGAGATCTTTTCTCAGTCTACCAATTCATATGCTAATCTCTTCTGGAGACACCCTCACAGACACACCAGAAATAATGTTTTACCAGTTATCTGGGCATCCCTTAGCCCAGTTAAATTGACAAATAAAATTAACCATCACAATCTTGTTCTTCCTTTTTATGTTTTTTTAAAAATGGACCACAGTCTGTGGATGTTTTGGCTGGGAAAATTTTAGTTTAGGTTTAGGCATGAATTTGCCTTTTGTTTTTCTTTTAAATTTTTGTAAAAGGAATATATTTATTATAGAACATTTAGAAAATACAAGTGAGCAAAAAGTCATCTGTAATTTTAATATGAAGTGGTAACTATTGTTAACACTTTGGAGAATATCTTTCTTTAAAATATATGTCTCAACCAGATTTTTTCTCTTAACATTATATTGAGCAAGTTTTTCTATGTCACTCACTGTTCTACTGTTATTTTAAGTGGATGGATGATATTTTATTTTTGGGGTTTATTTTTTTAAAACAGTTCCCTGTTGGATATCTAGGATTTTTAATCCCTCAATTAGTACCTGCATTGGTTCTGTTGGGAGTGGTATAGCATAATGGTCACAAGCATAGACTCAAGACAGGCAGCCTGGTTTCAAATCTTGGCTCCAGTAGTTACTAGCTGTGTGACCTTGGACAAATTAATTAAACTCCCTGACCTCACTTTTGTCAACCATAAAATGAGACTAATAATAGTTCCAGTCTTGCTGGCTTGTTAAGGGGATTAATAAGTAAAGTGCTTAAAACAGTGATGAACATATTGCTGTTGTTAAATACTTGTGCACATGCATGATTATGCCTATAGAATTAATTCCTAGTAGTAGAATTACTGATTTCAACAGCGTGTAGCATAATAATAATAATAATACATATTCCTTAGATATTTTTGTGAGGCCCAGCTCTTCGTGAACATTCTATGTTAGCTATTATTATGATGATGATGGTGTGCGAAGCACTGTGCTCAGTTACAGGAATATGGCAGGACATAAGAGAATCAAAGTCTTTTTTTTTTTTTTTTTGAGGAAGATTAGCCCTGAGCTAACTACTGCCAGTCCTCCTCTTTTTGCTGAGGAAGCCTGGCCCTGAGCTAACATCCGTGCCAATCTTCCTCTACTTTATATGTGGGACACCTGCCACAGCATGGCTTTTTGCCAAGTGGTGCCATGTCTGCACCTGGGAGCCGAATTGGCAAACGCCAGGCCGCCGAGAAGCGGAACGTGTGAACTTAACCGCTGCTCCACCGGGCCGACCCCGAAAGTCAAAGTATTGACCTCAGTGAAGCTTGCATTCTAGTGGTGTTGAAAGATTATATCAAATTCGAAGGTATTTAAATGGCTAATTTTAAAACCTAGAGTGGAATAAGTGAGGCAGGGAGAGAAAGGGGGGCCTGAATAGACACTTTATTGATATAGGTGAGTTTAATGGGAACTGGAGAGAGGCATGCTTTGTTTTGATGAAGGCCTGGGTAAAGCATCTTGCCATCTTGGGATTAAGCTAATAAAATGTTACATGATATTCCAGGGACCTGGGGTTATTTCTTGGATTGTTTTTACATTCCCCTCCCTCAATTTTAAGCTATTTTGGTTCAAGTACACGTGTTCTTTGCAATTTATGAATCACCCATTTCACGAGTTTCCTATTCTTTTTACTTACATGGTAGAGAATGGGTTGTCGGCATGGTAACCACCCAGCCTTCCTCCTCCTGTGCACTTCATGGCTCTGCTCTGGTCAGACCAACAGCTGCTTCTGGGCAGCAGAGCTCGAAGGGCTCTTTGGCTCCTGACCAGACAGCCAGCAAGTGGGGATGTGGTCCTTTTTGGAATAGCACACCCTGACCAGGCCTGAAAGGGAGAGGCAGTCTCTTGTAGCTCATCTTGACTGTTTTAACCTCTCAATTCAACATTACAAACAGTTCTCTGCCCTTATCCTTTTTTTTGGATGGTCTGCCACTATGCCTTTATTACTAGTAATGAACTATCTTAGCACATTGCTCTCTGTTTTTCTTATTGTGGTAACAGCTTTATCAAGATATAATTCATATGCCATACAATTCACACATTTAAAGTATACAATTTAATGGCTTTTAGTATATTCACAGTCATGCAACCAACAATCAATTAGAACAAGTTCATCACTCCCCACCCCCCCAAAAAAATCCTATATACTTTAGCAGTCATCTTCCTATTTTCCTTATCCTGCTTTCCACCCCACCCCCAGCCCTAGGCAACCACTAATCTACTTTGTGTCTCTATAGATTTGCCTATTTTGGAATCATAGAATATGTGGTCTTTGGTAACTGACTTCTTTCACTTAGCATAATGTTTTCAAAGTTCATCCATCTTGTAGCATGTCTCACTATTTCATTCCTTCTTATTGCTGAATAATATTTTGTTATGTGGATATGCCACATTTGGCTTTTGGCTATTACAAATAATGTTGCTATGAACAATCATGTATGAGTTTTTGTGTGGATGTCTGTCTTCATTTCTTTTGGATATGTATGTAGCAGTGGGATTGCTGGGTCATATGGTAACTCTATGTTTAACCTGATTTTTTTTTGAGGAAGATTAGCCCTGAGTTAACATCTGCCGCCAATCCTCCTCTTTTTCTGAGGAAGGCCGGCCCTGAGCTCACATCTGTGCCCATCTTCCTCTACTTTATATGTCGGATGCCTACCACAGCATGGCTTGCCAAGTGGTGCCATGTTGGCATCTGGGATCCGAACTGGGGAATGTGTGCACTTAACTGCTGCGCCACTGGGCTGGTCCCTATGTTTAACCTTTTAAGGAACTGTCAGACTGTTTTCCAAAGCTGCTGCACCATTTTACGTTTCTACCAGCAGTTTATGAAGGTTCCAATTTCTCCATATCCTTGCCAACACTTGTTATTTTCTGTGTTTTTGATTATAGCCATCCTAGAATGTGTGAGGTGGTATCTCATGGTGGTTTTGATTTGCATATTTGCATTTTTCTGATTGCTAATGATGCTGAGCATCTTTTCGTGTGTTCTTTGGCTATTTCTATATCTTATTTGGAGAAATGTCATTCAGATCCTTTGCCCATTTTAAAATTGGGTTATATATCTATTTATTATTGAGTTGTAAGGGTTCAAGTCCGTTATGTATTCTAGATTCAATCCTCTTATCAGATATATTATTTGCAAAATTTTCCTTTCATTTTGTATGTTGTCTTTTCACTTTCCTGATTGTATCCTCTGAAGCACAAAAGTTGTAGATTTTGATGTCTAATTTATCTGTTCTTTCTATTTTTGTTTGTGTGCTTCTGGTGTCATATTTAACAAACCATTGCCTAATCCAAAGTCATGGAGAGTTACCCTAAGCTTTCTTCTAAGAGTTTTATAGTTTTACCTATTTTTTTTCTTTTGTGCGGGAAGATTTGGCCCTGAGCTGACATCTGTTGCCAATCTTCCTCTTTTTTTTTAATCCCCAAAGCCTCTGTACGTAGTTGTGTATCCCAGTTGTAGTTCTGCTGTGTGGGATGCTGCCGCAGCATGGCTTGATGAATGGTTTGTAGGTGCACGCCCAATATCCAATCTGGGGAACCGAAGCAGAATGCATGAACTTAACCACTTGGCCATAGGGCTGGCCCCCATAGTTTTACCTCTCACATTTAGGTCTTTGATCCGTTCTGAGTTAATTTCTGTATACGGTGTGAGATAGGGGTCCAACTTCATTCTTTTCCATGTGGATATCCAGTTGTCCCAGCACCATTTCTTGAAAAGACTATTCTTTCTCAGTAGAATGGCCTTGGCATCCTTGTCAAAAATCAATTGACTGTAAACGTGAAGATTTATTTCTGGACTCTCGATTCTATTCTATTGATCTATATATCTATCCTTATATTATTACTACACTGTCTTTGGCTTTGTAGTAAGTTTTGAAATTGGAAAGTATGAGTCCTTGAACTCTGTTCTTCTTTTTCAACAGTGTTTTGACCATTCTAGCTTCCTTGCATTTCCTTATGAATTTTAGGTTCAGCTTGTCAATTTCTGCTAAGAAGCCAGCTGAGAGTTTGATAGGATTTATGTTGAATCTGTAGAACAATTTGGGGGAGTACTGCCATCTTAACAATATTAAATCTTTCAATCCATAAGACGCTGGAGGTCTCTCCATTTATTTAGGTCTTTAAATTCTTTCAACTGTATTTTATAATTTTAGAATATAGGTTTTGCACTTCTTTTGTTAAATTTATTCCTAAGTATTTTATTCTTTTTGATGCTATTGTAAAGGGAATTTTTCTTAATATCATTTTTGGGTTGTTCATTGCAAGTATGTAGAAATACAAGTGATTTTTGTATATTGCTCTTGTATTCTCCAACCTTTTTGAACTCACTTATTTGCTTTAATAGTTTTTTAGTGGGGTCCTTAGGATTTTCTATATACTAGATGCTGTTATCTGAAAATAGAGATAGTTTTATTTCTTTCTTTCCAATTTGGATGCTTTTTATTTCATTTTTTTCCTTTTGTCTGATTGCCCTGACTAGCTGCCCTAATCTTTTCTTACTTATCAATAGAATTTGATACAGTTGATCATTCCTTCCTCCTTGGGCCCTCTCTTCACTTGGCTTCTTGGACACCTCACTCCTGTGGTTTTCCCCCTAGCTCACTGGCTGCTTTCTTGTCTTTTTTACTGGTTCTTCCGTTTCCCCTCAACCTCTTAACTATCTCCTGCCTCTGGACTCCAGACCCTTGTGCCTGCTTGCCTACTTGATAATCCCACTTAGATGTCTAGTAGGCAGCTCAAACTTAAAATGTCCAAAACTTACCCTCTAATCTTAAATGAAGTGTTTTGTGGAAAAAAAGAAGACAATAAATAAGTTAACATTTACTGAATGTTTATTATTGGCACTATTCATTATCTTGTCTACAACACATCTCAGTTCCGATAGTCAGGGGACACGAATCCTGGTCATATTGATTCTGGGGCCTGAGCTCCTTCCTAACGGCTATACTGTAGTTCTCCCCAAGTCATAAAATGTATAGCCCTACTTTTGTCTCCTCAAGATTGGCCTTTGGAGTCGTGTGATAGCTCAGAAAAAAAGATCCCACAGGATCTCTGGTAAATGGAATTAGAAGTGCTTGGGAGCCATGCGGTACTTCAGAGGTGCTTCTCCTCTTTTCCATCCAGAGTGGGTACATAGAGAAGTTTCCAGTGTGCAGACAGGCTTTCCCACCCCCAGGAAAGCCTGTGTTGAGTTTTTGGCAGGTTTCTCTTGGTCGCTTTCCCAGGTTAGTTTCTCTGGCCTTGAGATACACTTCCTGCCCATCAGAACTGCTCTCATTTATTTGCTTAACTGGATTCTCCATCTTTATTCGTCATTCTTTCTTCTCTCTTTCCCGTTTGTTCATTAATTGTCAGCTTCTCTGGGTTTGTGCAAGATAGTCCCCTCTGATATTTGCTTGTTCAGCACCTAGCACTGAAAATTTGCTCAGCATTTCTGACCCATCTGTGCCAACACTTTTCTTATTATAATTCTGGTCCCCCCACACTCCCAACACACAAATTACTTCTACTTTTAAATAGCAGTGATAACTCCATTTTCTCCCTAAAATCTTTAATAGAAGTGAAAATGCCCGAGATGAGTCTATTCATGTTGGGACTAGATTTTTACAATAAACTTTGTCCAGATGAAAAACCAGCCTGTTCTCAGGTGCCATCTGCAATCTCATTTGGTCCCCATGATTTGTGTCCCAAGGCAGCTAAGAAAGATGAGAAGACTATGGTGAGGTCATTTGTCCATGTTCTCATAGCCAGTTAGGGGCAGAGCCACCTATGTTCCCAGTTGAGCTGGGTTATTCTGATAAAGTTGGTGTGTCGGGTCTGCTGTCCATTGCAGGGTGAGGTGTTACCCTCAGGTTTTGCCTCTTGGTGCTTGGAGGTCTCACCCTTCCCAGAGGCCCCATCACTGGTACCTTTTTCTGTATGCTGAACCGTTCCTGACCACCTTTCCCTATGGGAGCTAACCTATCTTCTGTCTTTCCCCATTCTAAGTCTCAGCCAATTATGAGGCATTATGATGCTGTATCTGGAGTCAGAACTGGATTCAAGACTCAGGTTTCTGTGGCTTTGGGCCGCCTCTCTGAGCTTTGTAGACCAGATGATCTCTAAGGGCGTTTGCAGCTCCAGCCTTCTCAGGCTTTATGATTCTGTTTCTCTGATAATTGAACCTGGACAACTGTCTTAATAGTTGGCCAGGGTTTAATATGCTACACAAGGGGTGGCAAATACATAGCTTCTCTTCCATGTATCAACCATGGCAGACTCATTATATCATTTCATTGCTCTCCCGTGGAACCTCAGTCTTCTCAATCCGGTATAGCGTGCTAAGTAACCCTTACAGTGGATCACACTTGAAATATGTTTGTCCTCCCTGTCTTCCCTCCCACCTCTAGTGCTTCAGTCTAAAGGAGGGACTGGTGGTGACAGGATACCATGGGAGTTGGAAGCCTGGTTGTAGGGTTCAGCTGCCTGCACTCAGATCCGTCTCTACTGCTCTCTTTCTGTGTGGCCTTGGGAAAGGTAATTAACTTCTCTGGGCCTCAATTGCCTTATTTGTAACATGGGACATAATAATAGACCTACCTCATAGGATTGTAGAGAGGATTAAATGAAATAATATGTGTTAAAAAGTGCTTAGAATATTTGTACACTTTCCTGGCACATATAACTCCATAAATATTAACTGTTGTATTAATAGTGGCCATGATAAGAAGTTGGAAGGCTGGTGGAGGAAAACTTCTTGGGTTGACAGGGTCTTTCAATCTCCAAAGTAGTCAAATATTCATTCTGTCTATGAGGCTGGATTGATCCCTTTTCAAAATTTATTCGTTTATTCATTTATTTCATAAAAGTTTAAGGCCTACTGTGTGCTAGATATGCAGCCACCTGTCTAGGATATAACAGGAACAAGTCCCTTTCAGAGTCTGCAGTGTAGTGGGGTGACAAACAAGTAAAAAGGTGTTACAGTATTCTTAATATTTGCAGTGATTGGAATTTGCACAGGGTCTTTAGAGAACATTATGTGTGCAGGTGGGGTCTTCTTGGTGATATTAGTAAGTCTGGGTGGGAAGAGAAATATGTGAGTCCTCCAGATCTGGCTGGCTTCTTGACGATATTTCACAGGCAGTGGGTCTCTTGGGGAATTGTTAATACTTGTTCTTGCTGGTGGCACACCTCAGTGGCATGCTCATGCTCCTCAGCATTCATTCAGTCACTCAACTGACGGCCCAAAGTTTTTTTCACTGCACCCTGAGCTGTTCTTCCCCTGTCTCAGTCAGAGCTGATGGAATTGGGGAGCAGAGATATGAACAGATGAAAGAGCCCTAAATTTGCAGCTATGGAGTAGCTGGATCTCTCTGTGTACCTTAGGAAAGCATGAATGTCAGGCTTATCAGGGACTTGGAAAAGTCGATGAGTCCATCCCCCTGCCTAACTCAAGATAGAGCAAGTCTCTGTGACACTTTGTATGGTGATAGTGTGGAATGTGGGTGGGAGAAAAAGTACCCTTGTGTGGCTGGTGTGGGTGTTGGTGCTGTGACCCATCCTGTCCCCTCACTGGTGTCTTACAGTAAGCAGCTGTTGTGTGACGTGATGATTGTGGCAGAAGATGTCGAGATAGAAGCCCACCGTGTGGTCCTGGCAGCCTGCAGCCCCTACTTCTGTGCGATGTTCACAGGTATGGTGAGGGGCAAACAACACCCACAGTTATGGGGCTGCAGCCCCACTGGGAGAATATTGAGGGTGGTGGTATGAGGGGAGAGAGGAAAGAGAAGTCTGTGACACCCCCTACGAGGAGCTGCTGCTTGCCAGATGCTGTGCTTTGCACCATGGAGGACTCAATGGAACCATAGTCTCAGCCAGGCCAGTCAAGCCTGCAGCCCCTTGTCCACTATGAGGAAAAAAGAGGTAAAATCCTATAGTACGCTCGTTTGCAAACTTTGGCGTGCGTCATAATCATGTGGGGGAGCTTGTTAAACATATAGACTCTTGGGCTCATCCCCAGGTTTTCTGACCTCTCATTTTGCAGATGGGGGACACTAAGGCTGAGAGAAGGGAAGGGACTTGCCTAAAGTCACACAGAATGAGTGAAACTTGGCTTCTTGATGGCTGGTCTAGTGCCTTACCGGGTGGCCCACATCTTGTCCTTCCCTAGTCTTTCCTCCAGTCAGGGGGTGTGGGCCTCCTCTAGCCTTTATAGGAGCGTGGGAGAGATTTGAAAGAAGTGATGGTGGGGCTTGGGGGGAAGAGTAAGACTAGGAATAGTCACCATCTGTCATTCAGTTTCAGCACCGTTGTCAACTTTCCAGGGAGTCCCTGTTTCCTGAGTATGCCAAATAGCCTTCTCCAACTATTTCACATGTGTTACTTCTGAAACTGAATTCCCAGAAACTCGTGGGCCCGGCTTCCTGTCTTTGGTGCCTCACAGCACGTCTCCTGAAGCAGGTACACGCAGTGCTCTATGAATCACTGCTGACTAAAGGCCAGCTGGGCTGGGTGAGACCCCCATGCTGGGTCAGGTGTCCCTTCCACATGCTCACCGAGTACCCTGTGCTTCCTCTGAGTGTGGTCACTAGCACTCTGCGTTCTCGATTGTTTCCTGGTGTCTGCAGTGCCCGTGCTCTGGCGTCTCATGTATTGGCTGCTTCTCATCCTGCAGTTTACAGATCCAATGTCTCCTCCTCAGAGAGGCCTCCTCTGACCACCCTAGCCGTAGTTCCCCTCTAAGACTCTTTCCAACCCACAACTTGTATATTTTTTGTAACATTTACCACTATCTGAAAAATCATGCTGGTTGGCGGTTTATGTGTTTTTCACTCATCTCTCCTCATTAGAATATAAGCTCCAGGGAGACAGGGATCTTGTTGGGCTTGTTTGTTACTATATCCTAGGCACCTGATACCCAATAGGACTCAAATTTTTAAAAAAATGAATGAATGAAATGTCTTCCACACTTGATTGTGAGCTTTGGGCACCTGGGGACCATGTCTTGTCACTGTTGAATCCTCACTGCTCACTACGGGGCCTGGTGTTTATTATTATTTTATTATCATTTTGTTTTTTGAGGAAGATTAGCCCTGAACTAACTGCTGCCAGTCCTCCTCTTTTTGCTGAGGAAGACTGGCCCTGAGCTAGCATCCGTGCCCATCTTCCTCTGCTTTATATGTGGGATGCCTACCACAGCATGGCATGCCAAGCAGTGCCATGTCCGCACTTGGGATCCGAACCAGCGAACCCTAGGCCTCTGAGAAGCGGAACGTGCGAACTTAACCGCTGCGCCGCTGGGCTGGCCCCCTGGCACCTGGTGTTGAGGAGACAGTGAGTAAGTGAAGGTTGAGAGAACGAGGGGGCCTTGCTGAGAACGGGTGAGTGCAGGCGCCTATATGCTGCACAGCCTCTTCCCTTAGACCAAATACAGTGCGCAGCCTCTGCTGGGCAAGGTGGCTCTTGCTGGGGGAGCCTTGGCACTTGTGTTTGGAGAGTTCCTCACACGTATGTCCCCCTTGGCTCATCATGTGAAGGAGGAGGTCTCAACTCGGAGCTGTGCCTCTGCTAAGTGGACCAAGCCACTCTTACCTCACTTGGAGCCTTGGGCCAGGAATTTCACAGTGTAGCCTGGAAAACCAGCTAATTTCACTACCTGGAAATACTGAACCACGTTTTTTTTGGAGTAGTCTCAAACCCTAGTAGTAATGCTTTTATTTCACTTTTTCCCTCTCCTTCATCCACCTCTCTTTCTTTTAAAATAATTTATTTTATCTGCAATAGTTATTTAGCTACAACTTCAATAAATAGCTCTGCCAGTCATTCTGCTCTGTGTGTGGTTTGGAAAGTCCAGTGTTGAGAGAGGAATCTGTTTGGAATTGCAGTGAATTAAGTGTTGCCTTCACTTTTTGCTAAGAAGCTAGTGGAAGTGCCTAAGGGAAAAACAAAGCGATTTTAGAAATGGAGAGAAAAGATGCTTTTGGGTCAGGTCTTAGCTTCTAGTAATTGAAGGGAAGAGAGAATCCAGAGAAGAAAGCAGTCTCCTGTGATGCGCAGCTCAAGCCTTCCATTGAATCTGGTAACTATCCATCCTTCCATCCATCCATCCTTCCATCCATCCATCCATCCATCCACCCACCCATCCATCCATCCATCCACTATTCACATATATTCATTGCAGGAAAAAAATTAGAAAATGTGGGCAAGCAAAAAAATTAAAAGTTACATGTAATACAACATCTACATAAGATTATAGTTTATATCTTTTCAGATTGTGTACTTATTAATATATACAGATACAAAATATATTTTTAACCTGAGTTCATTTCATATATACACAGTCAAATAATCTTTTTTGGCTTAAAAAAATTACTGTTCATCGTCCTGGAATGTTCTTCCTCCCTGCCTCTTTGTCTGCCTAACTCCTGTTATCCTTCCTTAGTGCTTAAGCATCATTTCCACAGGGAGGCCTTCCATGACTCCCTTGGATTAGGTTAAATCCTTTTGCTATTAATACTCGTGGTACCCTATGCTTCTCCTTAGTATTACTACCTATTTCATTACTTTCTCAATATCTGATTTCCCTGCTCAGTCATAAGCTTTATAAGGGTAAGAACTGTGCCTTTTTAATTCATTGATGTGTCCCCACTGCCTAGCATGATCTTTCATGAAGTAGCTGCTCAATGAAAATTTGCTTAATTGAACTTAGCAATATATTGTGAATATCTTTTCATGTCAGTGAATTCATATTCACTTTGTAATTTTAATGGCTTTGTAAGATTCTGGAAAATGTATCCTAACTGAAAATCCATTGCCTTATTGGTTGGAAATTATAGTTCTTTCTAATATTTTACTGTTTTAAATAATGCCATAATGGACATCCTTGTATCTTAATCTTTATTTACTTGCCTGGTTATTTCCTTGGAATAAATCCCTAGAGTAAGAAATAATTGGTTAAAGGGTTTACACATTTTGAAGACTTGTGAGACACGTGTGACAATTCCACAACTCTAGAACAGTTGTACTAGCTTATGCTTCCATCAGCAATATATGAAATTTGTGTATTTTTTGAGGCCCCTTGGTAAACAAATACAAAAAAAGCTAACATTGCAAAATTTTGTTCTAATTATCAAGTTCAGCTTCAAAATGCATAAAATGAGCAATGAAAAGGCCCAGCTGATTCTTGTTAAGTCCATTTCTATCAGCATGTTTAAGGCCAAAAAGAAAAGAAAATACATATGACTTTCTTCTGACGTGAGTGATGTGATTACAATCTTCTACTCAGGTTTAAAGGGTTTTATGTTTTTATCCTCTGAGTTAATATTGCTCAAATATCTTGTGGTACTTCCAAATACCAACCCCACTCCTTGACCATGTCTTGCCCACGATAATTTGGAATAAATGTGCAACCAAGCTCTGAGTGCCCACAGTGGGGTGTCCAAAGGCAGGCAGCCTGTGAGAAGATCTGGGATGGTCAGTCAACTTAGTGGTCCTCCGCTCCTATAGCATAATGTGATTGGAGAGGCCAGCAGTGCTGTGTTCTGCCCATCTTTTTCCTGTGAGTGTGGAATACCTAAGATTTTACCTCCACCCTGATCTTCTTCATCTAGCACCTCTATCCCAGGGGAAGCTAATTTTCCCAAAGTAGCCTAGTCAGTTTTTCCTCTTTTTTGTCATGCCTTTTACCATAGGTTCTGTGTACTATAGTGTTTGCATTGCATATACATCCCTACATGTTATCCAAATACTTTAAAAATGACCCCATTTAATGATGTCAAAGGGACCAAGTTCTAAAGAAGATAGGGGCTTAGGGTTCTTATGCCCATCGTCATGGCTAAAAGACATTGGGCTTCCATCTCAAAAGAAGCTCTGGGAGTGAGCTGTCCCATCCTTCTGGTATTTTTGCACTATACCCAGAGGCTGATTAGGTTGGTTTTGTTCTTCAAGAAGTGTTACTGTCCAGTTTTTATTAGATTTAGACTAATGTTCAATTGGTGTCTTTGAACATGTGGTGAGTATAAATAGAAAGGAGACTCAGGAATGTGCTGGGGGTAAGAGGCAAGGGGCTTGGAATTTGAGTGGGTACCAACCATCCACAAAGCAGAACATTGAGGGCCCAGCTCTCTTACTCACCACCCAGGCATGCACTCATCCCGTAGAACCTTTGTTTCACCCTTTCTTCATACCAGGCTCTGCCAGGCCCTGGCCCATGTCCGTATGCTCAGTGTTTGCATGATGTATTGGTGCCTTGAAGACCTTCACATAACATGCAGCTCAGCAAGACTTAATGCAAGGCAATGGGGCAGGTAGGGAGGGAGGGAGCATTAGGAAATTGAATGCTTTCTTTGGATAAAGAGGGCCTTGAGGGAGGTTGTGGAGTAGTAGTAGTAGTAGTAGATAGGATCTGGTTTCTGAGGGTTTTGCCCCTGAGGAGTTAGGGATTGGGTAGAATAGTTCAGGAAAAAATGGTTGGAAGCATCAAAGGCTGTTTGACCTCATCTTCTGTGCAACTGTATTTTAGAGTAAGTTATCTCTGGGCTGAAGCTTACAGTGACATAGGGTTTCTTCTTTTCATCCCTAACATACCACATCAAAGTCAGGCATCCTTTTCTGGCTTAGGAGATGCAGATTTGAGGGTGAGGGGTGCAGTAGTCATGTCTAAAAATATGTTGCTCTTGATGCAGAAATGGTGAGTTTTTTCAAGAATTGATTTGGATGTAGTTCAACACAGGCCTATATAGCACCTAGGAAGAGAGGCTGCTGTTCAACACCAACCAGCCCCCATTAAGGTACAGCTGATTTGACCAAGATTGTCTGGGGTAGACTTGTATGGACTTAGAGTAGCTCTGCCTTGAAATTGAGATCATCATTGGAGACAATCATTGGCAAGGAATGTTTTATGAATGTTCATAGAGGAGGTTTGGAGTTGTTGATATGGAGGCCTCTTTGCTGAAGATTAAACTCAGGGGTGGTAATGCCACCTTGCATTGGGAGATCGTGTGGTGTCTTGGAAAGGGCTTGGGAACCATAATGACCTAGTTTTCAATCCTGACTCCAGCACCTAATAGGTTTGTGGGGAATTCACTTAACCACTGTGGTCCTTTTTTCTTATCTGTGACACTGAAATAATAACAATAACAAGGGAAAAAATTTATGTAATGGGAATAAGGCATCCAATACAGAATGGGTACTTAATAAAGTTTACTCATTATTTTATTTTTTTAAAAAGATTTTATTTTTTTCCTTTTTCTTCCCAAAGGCCCCTGGTACATGGTTGTGTATTCTTCATTGTGGGTCCTTCTAGTTGTGGCATGTGGGACGCTGCCTCAGCATGGTTTGATGAGCAGTGCCATGTCCGCGACCAGGATTCGAACCAATGAAACACTGGGCCGCCTGCAGCGGAGCACGCGAACTTAACCACTCGTCCACCGGGCCAGCCCAAGTTTACTCATTATTTATGGAGCACATCATGGTTTACGAAGCTCCTGTGGATGTGAGGGGTGGCTCAGATACCAGCTGCGCTGATGGTGGTTACGGTTGATTTGAAACATCTGTGTGGCTACGCAGACATTTTCTCCCTGACTTGATGCTCCATGTGCCTCTAGCTGAACAGAAAGACCTTTCCAAGAGGGGGAAGGAGGAGATTCCAGGGTGGCTAGGTGGTGGGGTGATATCCATCACTGCGGCTCTGCTGAATCCTGCTGTCACAGTTCTTACACTCTCATTATCTCCTTTGATTCTCACACAGCCATGGGATAAAGGCGAGGCAGGGGATGTCCTTATTTCACAGGAGGTAGAGGTCAACCTTTTGCAGTTCAATGGTCCAGACCACTCACCTACAGGAGGGCTGGCTGGGATTCAGGGGGATGGCAGGCTATTTCTTTTTCTCATGTGAGGTTAACGTGTGACATAGGCCTCAGCTCTAACCAGATGAGTTGGCAACCCAGATATTAGGACTGGCTGGGTGAGGGTTAGGGGTAAGAAAGTTTAATAGCCTTCTTAACACTCATGAAAGATCATTGTGCAAAGGATAAGGATCTTCTATTTTCTTTCTACCCAGAACATGAAACGAAATTACAGCAGTAAGGATCCAAGTTAGGAGTGAGGAAGAATTCTATAACATAAGGGCTCCTGAATGCACTTTTTTCTTCCTTTTGACATACAACTTTGTAGGGGTGATTGGAGAGTTAGCTCTGATTCTTCAGAAAGACCTGTCAGCCACTCTCTCCTTCCTTTCTCATTCTTGAGGCTTCTTTTGCTGAATAATAGGGTGGAGTTTACACCAATGACCTGAAAGAGGAGCCAGTGATTTTCTCGACTTATTGAGTCTCCTGTGGTAGTATTTTTCCCCTTTTTCTCCTCAAGCTTACTTGTCAAGATATCTTGTCAAGCACCTCCTCCCTCTTGCTCCGTTTGGCAGTCTTTCACCTAAAAAGAGCTCAGTTGTACACATGGTGTGCCTGCTAGGATCAAGAACTATAGCTTGCACTCTTGTACCTGCTAGAGGTGTGGGACTGTGTGCTGTCCTGGCTCCCTTCACTTCTCAGAGACTTCTAGGTGCAAGGTCCTAAGTAGAGTCTGAGGATTTAAAGAAGCTGAAGACATAGACCCTTAGCCCGGGCCGCCATCATCTGTGATCTAATTTACTGCAGCCGCATTCTAATTGGGCAACCTGCCTCCTATTTTTTCCCTCATCCGTAACCCATTCTCTACACAGTGGCTATAGTGATCTTTCCAAAATATAAATCTGATATATCCCTCACCTGCTTAAAATCTGTCAGGGGCTCCCCATTGCTCTCAGGATGAAGTCTAAACTCCTTAGCATGGCCCACAAGGCCCTCAAGTGGTCCAGACCCTGCTTATATCTCCAGCCTCATCTGCCCATTTCTTTCTTTGCGCTCTGTGCTTCTTCCAGACTCAACTTCTTATGGTCTCAGAACAGGTTATGTTCTTTCTTACTTCCAGACCTTTCTATACACTATTCTCTCTGCCTGGACTATTCTTCCCTTATACTCACTTCTCTTCTGAATAAGTATAACTTCTGTATACCAGATCTCACTTTAGATCAGTGGTTCTTAACCATTATGAATCAATCTGATGAAAACAATGGACTCTCTCCACAGAAAAGCAAATATGTGCTCCTGTGTGCTCATCATTTTGCATGCAGTTCAGGGTACAAGAATCCCTACTTAAGAATCTTTTAAGCTGAGCACCGTTCTCTAGCATTTAACACACTTTGTAATTGTTGGTTTACTTGTCTCTCGCTCCACTAGACTGAACTCCATGAGGGCAGGGCCATGACTTGTTTACCATTGTGTCCTCTGGGCCTAACAGCACATTGGGACTGTTTGATATACATTTGCTGAATGAATGAATGAGTGAATGAACAGTTATCTGCCCTTGAGTGAATCATATTCTATTTGGAGGAACAGGACGTGCCTGTTAACAGATTATAAGCAGAAGATGGAAGGGGCTAAAAAGATATGCAACCAAAAGACATTTTCTGAGTCTGAGGTGGCTGGGCTGGGCCTCTTGGGAAACACTAGCAGAGGAGGGCTTTTGGGTTGACCTTGAAGATAGATAGGACTTACAGGGATCGTGTTCTGTTTTCTAGAAGTGTTTTGTCAAATTAGTAGAGGTGAGTGAAGGAGCAAGAATGACCACGGCTTTGATGGTTTCTGCCCCTGAGGAATTACTGGAGTCCATGGAATTATGAGAGGTCAAGAGAAGGCTTCTCTTCCTTTTTTGTCCTTGCTCCAACAAATATTTTTTATGTACTTGTATGCCAAGCACTTTGTTAGGTGTTGAAGATATCTTGACAAGTAAGCTTGACAAGATCCCATCCCTCTTGATTCTTGCTTGCTAGGTATTAAGTACTAAGTTATCCTCAGAATTTGGACCAAAGCCTTGTTTGGAAGTACTTTTATCAAGGTCATTAGTTAGGGTCAAGTTTAAATTATAGAGGGATTTATTAGAAATGCTATGAGGTCTAGAGTTAGGCCAAGGTTCAAATTCCAGTCCTGCCTCTTACTAGCTATATGCAAATACAAATTCCAGTTCTATAATTTGTAAAATGGGATGTAATATCTACCTCCTGGGGTTATTATAAGGGCTAAATGAAATAATGTGTATAAACTCTTAGCAGAGGGCCTGGCACATAGTAACAACTATTATTCGTACCACTTTCTGGGTCTCTGTGAGCTGAAGGCTTAGTTTGGTGCAGTGTTTTCTGCTGGTCCATAAGAGAGAATAAGATTGAATTTTACAAATTTCAATGAATTACACAGGTCTCTAATTTCCTATAAGAGAAGTTTCCTTTTTTTATTTTTTTTTTGAGGCCCAAGTTCTTAAGCTAAGAATTGGCTATCTTTGATTATCTTTCGCAATATAATTACCAACTGGACCTTTATTAATGAGCTTCTTAATACCTGTTTGGAGGGATGAGTTTAACTTCTGATTTCCTTGTGTGTATGTTTTTGTTTGTGTATTTCCGGTAAGCTCAAGAGAGAAATTGTGAGAGCCTGTCTTATGGGTAGAGGAGAAACCCAGCATCTTTTCCTGTGTCCTCTCAGACTCTTCTTCCTTCTCTAGGCTCCTTGTGCTGAGGCCTTTCACTGGCTTCTACCGGCAGACAGGGGAGAGGAGAGTGGAGGGTCTCTGGCCTACCTGATGTGGCAGTGAAGGGAGCAGGCAGGATTTGGAATGGTTTTTCCCCCTTTCCTCCCTGGTCCAGAGTCATTCATATCTACAACTGTGTCAGGATGGGACCTGTGGATTGGTGGAGGAATCGTGTGCAGTCCACAGCTTGGAGATGGGCGTCTGCAGCCCACATGCTGTACTGTACTTTATTTTCTTGGCTCCAGTGCACAAATTCCACAGAGAGAAAACAGCCGCCCAGGCTCTGTTTTCACACTCACATAAGGGCTTCTGAATCCCTGTTTCTTGCAGTCTGGTTGCCCTTTATTTCAGTCTATAAAGACACATGTCTTGTCTGTCTTCTCCTTCTGAAAGCTGCAGCCCTTGTTGAATGAGCCTGGCTCCATGAAGACCTGTGTGCTGTTTAGGACGGGGCCTCAGGGCTGTGCAACTGCGGGGCCGCTGCTGCCCTAGTTCACAGCCCACGCCCTCCTCCCTTTCTTGGATTATTATCAGGGCCTCCCAACTGTTCTCGCTGCCTCTGATCCAGCTTCCACCCTGCGTCCAAAATTTCATTCAAAAATACCCATCTGTTGATGTCATTCCCCTGTTTCAAACCTCTCAATGGTGCTGTTCTTGGGATAAAGTCCAAACTCATTTGCGTGATTTACAGGGCTCTGCAAGTCCTGACCCCTGTCTACCTCTCTAGCTTCTTTCCTCTCACATGTACCAGCCATATCAGCCTCTCACTTACTCCAAATTTATCCTTCTGGCACTTTTCTCACTTTCCACCTATGGTTCCTGCATCCAGCTCATCCTTCCTCACCTTTGCTGCCTGTGGAACACTTCTTTATCCTCTAATACCCAGCTCAGATGTGACCTCCTACTCTGATGCCTTCCTGGATCACCTAGGCAGTTTGTTCCTCCCTTTTCTGTGTTCTTGAGATTTAATATAGCATAGTGATTATTGTGTGGGCTCTAGAGTTGGACTCCCTGGTTTCAGTCCCAGCCTGGCCCCTTCCTAGATGTGTGACCATGGGTGAAATGAATTACCTACCCTCCTGTGCCTAAGTTTTTTCATCTGTAAAATGGGGGATAATATTAGCAAACCTCATAGATTGTTGTGAAGATTTAAAAAGGCAGCACTTTAAAGTGCTTAGCACGATGCTTGGCTGTAGTTAGCACCCAATGAATGTTACTTTTTATTGTTGTTATCATGGTACTTTGCGTATACCTCTACTAAGTTCTTATCACCTCTGTTTATAAATATTTTTATATATCTTCTCTACTAGACCATTTCCTCCTTGAAGACAGGTGTGCATCTGTTCACTTCCTGGCCCTGTGTGTACAAGTTTACAGTAAATGTTGGTTGAATGAGTCATTGCATACAGATATGCCTTCAAAACGGAAATGGGCAACAGATAGAGTGGGGAATGCTTAAAATTGGGTTTGAGGATGGTCACAGACCCAAAGTGGATGTGACCTTGATGTCAGCTGGTTTATCCTCCTCTATGCCTGAATCTCTTCTGCTCCCTCCCAGAGCCGTTAGGTGCCAAGTTCATGTCCATTTTGTTTTTGTTTTGAACTCTAGGTGACATGTCTGAGAGTAAAGCCAAGAAGATTGAAATCAAGGATGTGGATGGGCAGACGCTGAGTAAGCTGATTGACTACATCTATACGGCTGAAATTGAGGTGACTGAAGAGAATGTCCAGGTAAACTCAGCGCCAGCTAATAGCTTAGTGTATCACGCACTCAGGGCCCACTGTTTTATAGCATCATTTCATTTAACCCTCACAACAAATCAGTTGGTAACTGGAGAGGAAACAAAAGCTCCAAAGAGGTTAGGTGACTTGCCCCAGGTCACATGGCCAGTAGGTGGGTGAATGACCCTCAAACTCATGCCTGCCTGACCCTAGCATGCATGCTCTTGACCACTAGGCTGTAATACCTCAGAATGAGCTTGGGCCCCAGAGCAGAAAGTCTTTAACTCATGTTGGTTCAAATTATTGGTGAAGAAAGAACTAGAAGCCTGGGTAACTCCCCTTCTCCCTAGTCATCATCTCATCTCAAGGATTTTGCATATTGAGTTGTGAGGCTGTTAAAAATTTTTCCTGTTTCAACATTAGTCAACTGAATGCCTCTGAGCATGTGGAGGTACCAAGCACCAGGCCTGAGTCTCAACAGGGGTGTGTGGCTGTGACACATGTTGTCTATGCCTTTTCCTCCTTTCGCTGCTCTGACCTCATCCTCAGCCATCTGGAGCCTTGGAAAGAGGAGCCAGTGAAAACACCGCTTCACCCAAAGGCGTGCATCTTTACTGTGGGGGCATGAGGCATCAGCATCGTGCGTCAGAAGGGGAGATGGTTGAGGCTGTGGCCCACTCTCGAACCCCACGAATCACTGGGCTAAACACAGACATGAGATAGACTATTTCTTGTCATTAAGGATCTTTCTATTTAATTAAAGAAATGGAAATTACAAATGACATGAAGGTTTTTTTCTTTTTTTTAAGCTCAATTCCACCTTATTTATTGTGAGGCAGATATCTCTCCAGTGACCAAAGTACCTCTTTCCGTTATCTAGAAACACCACCCTCTTCTCCAGGATCAAGGTATTTGGGAGGCCAAATTGATAATCGTTTGTTCATTCAATTCAGCCCAAATGTTTGCGTGCCTGTTATGTGCCAGGCAGTTTGTTGGGCACGGTGGTTGTAACAGTGGCGATTCCACTGCCTGATCTCATGGAGTTTGCGGTCTAGGGGTGAAGACAGATGCTCATCAAATAAGCACACAAGTAATGGCTATGCACAAATCGTGATAAGTCCTTTGACGGAAAGGAACATGGAGTATCAGAGGGGACTCAATTTGGGTGGGGGTGGGGATCTGGGATTTCAGGAGAGAAGATTTAAGCTGAGGCCTGCAGGATGAGTGGGAGTTAGCTTGGTGTGGTGAAGGATATTCATAAGGGGTCAAGGTGCAGGCAAGCAGAGGGTCTGAGGCACACCGCATTTGGGCCTGCAGAGCCTGCCCCACAATGGAGACTGCCTCTTTGTGTCTGGCCCATGGACTAATTCTTGGGTTATACAGTTTCTACAGTGATCTGGTCTAATCCTCCCCCTACCGTTTTTAAATTGAGGTATATTTCATACCCAGTGAACAGCACAGCCATTCTACTTTGTTTCTGGTCTTTCCCATCCATAATGGAGTGGGCAATGCAAAGGTTACATCTTAGATCTAGCAGCAGAATTCAAACAGCTGAATGACTTTTGCATAGTATCAGTAAGTGCAAGGTGATTTAGTATAAAATGAGTATAGGACATGCATTGGAAAAATTTTAAGTGGATGATGGTTATATCAAATCACCATCACACTTAAATTCATTTAGATACTTTTAAGCATGCTGTAAATATTGAGATTTACAAGATGTAAGAAATTACATTCTTTGCAATGCTAGTAGATGTCAACCTCTAAATGTGCAGGTGGTACATAATTTTTTAAAATCTTGCTTTAGTGTATATCAGTAACTCATTAATCATATAGTGTGATAGGCAGAATTACGGCCCCCAAAGATGTCCATGTCCTAATCCGCAGAATCTGTGAATGTTAGGTTAAATGTCAGAGGAATCAATCTTGCAGATGGACTTAATGTTGCTAATCAGCTGAACATATGATGAGGAGAGGACTCTGGATTATCCAGGTGGGCCCACTGTAATCACAAGGGCTCTTTAAAGTGTAAGAGGGAGGCCGAACAAGGAGACCCAGAGAGATGTCATCTGACAAGGGCGCAACTCAGTATTCCTGGCTTTGAAGATTGGGGGGCCACAAGGCAAGGCATGTGGGTGGCCTCTAGAATCTGGAAAGACAAGGAAACAGATTCTCCCTCAGCACCTCCAGAAGGAACGCAGCCTTGCTGTCACCTTGATTTTAGTCCAATGAGACCCATTTGGGACTTCTGATTTCCAGAACTGTAAGAAAATAAATTTGTGTTGTTTTAAGCCACTAAAAAAACAAAACAAAACCAAACCCCCCTCCCCCCACCAAAAACAGTCCAGGGGAGGTTGTAGAATTGTATGATTGGAACCAGCTTTTTTTCTCCCTTTTCATCATGCATTTATTTAAAAACTGTTTTGCTTTTTCTTTCCTGTAAAGTACAAAGTGTTTACAAACTTGGATAATTAGAAGATGTTCCACTCTGGATCCTTATCGCCTGGCTAGGTATTTATCTTTGCAACTTTGGTCTAACCCAGTGGTGGTCTCTACAAAACCTGTGATCTTAAGGTAGGTAGCATAGGTAGCATAATCAGAAGACTCTGGAGAAAATGGCTTCACCATTGCTTTTTAAAACTATTTTGTAGGGGTGAGGGTAGAGGGCCAGAGAGAAGATGTGCAGGTTCAGGGATGAGGCAAGAATTGGATATGAATGGAGACCTGGGTCCGAGCCTCAACTTTGCCATTAATTTACAGAGTGCTCTTATTCTAGCCCTTTCCCACTGCGGGGTGTCAGTTTCCCATCTGTAAAATGAGGGCATGGGTCTCAGTGACCTCTGGCCAGAGAAGACACTAAGTCTGCTGGCCTCTGATTTGTTTTCCCTCCATCTTACCAGAGCTCAACACTCCCACTGACATCCTGCCTTAAGGATCAGTTTTCTCATCTGTAAAACAGGAATTGTAATAGTACCCATTCTACTCAGTGGTCATGAGTTAGACTGTCTGCCTTCAAATCCTGGCTCTAGCGTTTTCTAGCTGTATGACCCAAAGCAAGTTACTTAACCTCTCTGTGCCTCAGTGTTTTCATCTGTAATACAGGCATAATAATAGCACTTAACCTCATAGGGTTGGTGTGAGGATTAAATGCATTAATATAGGTAAAGCACTCAGAAGAGTGCTACTCTGGGCCAGCAGGCAGTATGGGCACAGAGAGCACTATAAGCACAGAGGCCCTTTCACCAAAAAGCGTGTGGTCTGAGGGTGGAGACAGATGGCTAAGCATGGGTACCCTACAGTGTGGTAGGGGTCAGGGTGGAGGTACCCAGGAAGCAGAGAATGGTCCTCGCCACCTTGAGGAGGAGGCAGACCTCACTGAGGAAGCCTTGTTTGGGCCGAATCTTGAAGGAAGATTGGGCGGTCAGGCCTGCCTCCTCTGCCCACTTGTCTGTGTCCCTACTGGTATTGAGCCCCTCGCGGAGCCTGCTGTTTTCATCTGCGTGCAGGGTGGGGAGGGGGCAGCATCTGCGGGGGCTCCGCTGGAAGGCACAATGTGGAACCTTCAGGGAACTGCGTTGCTTGGAATCAGGGAGATATCCTAACTATTCCCTTTCCTCCTCCCTTTCCACTGTCATTTGGTCAGGGGTGACCTTGGGGAAAACAAAAGAAAAAATGTTAAAAACAGAAACAGACACAGATATAGAGAACAAACTGGTGGTTGCCAGAGGGGAAGGGGGTGAGGGTTGGGCAAAATAGGTGAAGGCGATTAAGAGGTACAAACTTCCAGTTATAAAATAAATGTCTTGGGGATGTAATACACAGCATAGGGGATATAGTCAATAATATTGCAATAACTTTGAATGGTGACAGAGGGTCACTAGAGTTATCACGGTGATCTTTTCTTAATGTATGTAAATGTTGAATCACTGTGCTGTGCACCTGAAACTAACATAAAACTCTATGTCAACTATACTTCAAAAAAAAAAAAAAGATGGAGAAGAGAATGTGTGGATCAAAATGTGGCTTCTTGACGCTGTTATGTATCCGCTGAGGCAGTTGCCCACCAGCTGTCTATGAAGACGATATTTGTTGAGGATTTGGTGCCCTGAGGTGAGCACGGAGGCACTGGGGCTCTCCTGAAAGCATTCAAAACAAGGGTCAGATTTGGGGCTTGGCTGAACGGCTGGGAGAGCTACGCCCTTTATCTCTTCCCGGCCACACACACCTTGCAGACACTGAGTTGCTTTTCCGTGGTAGTGGTAGCAACTGTCATGACTGACCTGGTCAATACTCGTTGTTTGGCAATCGTGCGTCAGTCACCTCACGTGCCTTATTTGATTTAATTCTCATAACCACCAATGGAATGCTCTGATACGGTCCTTCTTGTACAGTTGAAGGAACTGATGCTCACGGGAGTAGTAAGCGGAAGAGTTGGGATTTGAATCCAGCTCTCTCCGACTCGCTGTACTCTGTTGCTGTGGTAAACTCTAGCTTCTCGGTAAATAAATGATCAGAACCTTGACTTCAGCTCATAAAAATTAATAAAAGCTAATTTGAGTGCTCCCTATGCACCAGGCACCGTGTTGACCGCTTTAAATGTATTATCTCACTCACTCCCTACAACAAGCCTTTAAGGCAGTGCCGTTAGTGTCTTCGTTCTCCTGGTGAGGAGACAGGGGCACAGGGAGGTTGCGTAACCGGCCCTTAGGTAAGTGGAGAAGTCAGAATTCTAAGTGAGACGTTTAATCCCAGTGCTGTTCTAGTGGCTCTTCTGTTCGTCTATACACCTCTCTCTCTCTTTCTTCTTTTTCTCAACAGCTTTTTATTCAGCACTGTTTCTGTGCCGGGCCTTATGCCTCATGCTGCAGAGACAGATCCACTGTGTGGCTGGGGCAGAGGCCCTGGCAGCCTGGTCACCGGGCCCTCTGGCTGGTGCCCTCCCTCTCTGCATGGCCCTGCCTCCCTGAAATTCCATGAGTAGGTGCTTTCTGAGGCAGGGCATTTCCTTTTGTTTTTGTTAAAGGAAACAAACTCTGTGACGGGATATCCTCTGCTGTGTTTTCATGTTATGTGAGGGAGAGAAAAAACAAAACGGGGCCTCCACATGAAAAATGGAGGGGAGGCCATTTGCAAGCTGAAGGGGCACCTGTAAACTCTTTGCCGAGGGTCATTCCAAGGCCTGTTTTCCGAGAACCATAACGCGGAGGTGGTGAGAGGCAAGCTCAAAGCTTTCTGACTCAGGGTCCTCTTCTGTCCTGCGGTGGTTCCAGCTGACTTCTCCTCCCGTCTCAGCCTCCTCTGCCCAGGGCCCCAACAGTACTGCCCTGGTGATTCCACCAGGACACTCTTGCTTCAAAGCTGAGGCCCTGAGCCTGGCCTCTTGTTCACAATCTTGCTACTGCTGCCGCTTGAGGGAGTCGAGTTGCAGGCAAGATAAGCGAAGAGGAAATCCTCTCAAAGCCCTGTGGATGTGGGAGACGGAAGTGGAGACTCCTCATGGATGTTTTGCTCTCTTGTCTTTAGCCTCTGCGGATTTGATTTTGCAGCACCCCACTGGACCCGGCGGCAGTTAATCCCTGCGACTCGGACTTTGAGCAGTGATGTGTCTCCCAGCCTCCAAACCTTCCCCCTCAGCATTCTGTCTTCCTTTACTTTTCTTCACCCCTTCCTGTTTGAAGCGAGTAGTGGTGGGAAGAAAAGCGCCTTTGAGTCATAGCTAATCACAGCAGCGTAAGATCAAAGAGAGGGAAGGAGCAATTAGAGAAACCACAAGCCCCGTTCATTTTGGGAACTCAGCTCGGGAACACTTTCAGGCAGGAGCAGACCCGAACCAGATGGGGGGCGTGGAGAGGTGGAAAGCTTTATAATTCTTGCCTGCTGTGGGTTTTGTGGCAGTAGGGAAGTTGAAAGCTATGTGGGTAGCTCTATCCAGGGAGGTTTTAAAAACTAAAAGTCTAACCTCAGGAGTGTGTTCAGGAAGTCTTTATTATTTCATTTCTTTGGCTGGTGGTCATGAGCTTGAGAATTTAAGCACCGAACTGTGCCGCTGTCCTCGTGATGGAGAAGAGGGCAAGGCGGAGGGGAGTGGACGTCCCTGGCACGGTCTTGTCTCATCTTCGCTTGGCTGGGGGTGCTACTAGGGGGGTGATTTGGACTCTCAGAAATCCTCCTCTGTGGGGCTAACAGGCTGCTGTCCCATTCCTGCCTCTTCTCACCCCTGACCCTTTGGGGGCTTGCCACACCACTGAGTAGGGTGTGTGCTGGACAACATTTGATTACTCCTTTCCGCCAGGACTTCTTAGTGTAACTGGTTGGAAGTTCCTGGTCCCTAGGGTGAACAGCCATCCCCGTTTGCCCAGGACTGAAAGGTCTCCTGGGACAGAGGACTTTCAGTGCTGAAATTGGCAAAGTCTCAGCAAACCAGGTGGTTGGTTAACCTATGGCCCTAACTATAGGGTTTGTAGCTGGAGCTGGTCAGGGGGGTCATGGAGGTCATTTGGGGGTTTGGAACACAGCTTTCTATTCCTGGTTTTTATTCAGCAAGAATGGTTAATGGTTCTCCACTTAACTGGGAGGCAGAGACTAATCTGGTTCTGGAATCTGCCTGGCTAGGCTGAGCAAGCTCACAGATTAATTGAGTCTCCCAGTTTATGGCTGCCTAGTGGGGATGGAGTTCAGGTGGGCAGATTTGGAATCAGGCTGTGTTCACTTACGGTCTAAAACTTTCAAGAGTGGGTGATTTTATCTTTTTCCTTCTCTGGAATGAATCAGTGGTTTAGAAAATACCAAGGACATGATGCTAATTTACTGCTCTCCTGCTGCTGGAGACATAGGAAAGTGGAAGAGAGAGAGTGAGGAGGAGGAGAAGAGCATGTTTTCTAGAGCTCAGCCATTGTGAGGGAGTTTAAGCTTGTCGGTGAGAAGAGCTTTCCTACCTTCTGGAGAGCAGGCGTTTAGCTGAGGAGTAGGACCACTCATAGTGGAGGCTCTTGATGGTTTCTGTGAGTGGGCAGGCATGCGGAAGGGTGACCAACCATCCCAGTTTTAGCACTAGAAGTTCCATGTCCTGGGCAAACCTGGACGGCTAGATACCCTAGTTGGGGGATACATCCCAGGAATGGGCAGTGGGGCAGAATCTTTGGCCTGAGCCTGTGGAGGTGACCAGAGCTAGAGCAGAGGGTTCAGAGCTGTTTGGGAGGAGGTCAGGGTCCAGAATTTAAATCACTTAAAAATAAAAAAAGACTTCAATAGTGCCCTGATTCAAGAAAATGAGTACATCTACAGCCCCTGTCTTCCTGGGCAAGCCCTCGTGGATGGGAACAGCTGGAGTCTGGCTGGCCCAGACTCTCTGAGTGCCAGGGGAGCAGCTGAGAGCAAAGGCCCAGGACATGGGGGCTGTTTTGAGGTGAAATTGATGCTGGGGTCCCCAAGCTAAGCAGCCTCAAGTCAAGCTATTCTATTCTGTGACTTTTTTTTCCCTAAATTTCTGTTTGGAAAGTCACCCTCAGGCTGTCTACCCCTTCCACAGGGCAGGGGTGAGGAGGAACAGAGCTGGGGTCAAGTAGAACTCTGGCCGTCTCTCCTGGACGTTTGATCCAGACGGCAGGCTTCGGTGGCTGTGGGACAGTCCTAGGGAAACTTGATAGGGCTTGGCAGTCTGAGCACCTATCCAGCCTGCTCAAGCCAGTCTTCCCTGGCTTTTAGGAAAAACACATGCACACACACCTGAGCAGGAGCTATTTCTGTCTTCCAGGATGCAATATAAATACTCGTGTGTCCTGTGATCTTTTAAAAGGAAACCCACCTCTCCTTTTTCTGAGAATGTACCCTAAGATTTTTTTTAATATATATCTGTTGGATGGGAGAATAAAATTTGATTTCCTGGTTCCTGAGGTGAGACTTGTTCCAGTAGATTTTAAGCTCCATGAGAGCAGGGATCTGATGTCTCTCACTTACCGCTAAATCCCAGAGCCTAGCCCAGTGCCTGGCACACAGATGGTCAGTAATTAAGTGGTGAAGGAACTAGTGATGAATTCAGTAAGTACCTTTCTGGGTAAGGACAGTATGCTAAAGGCTGTGAGGCCCTGCCTCTCAAACTTGGCTGTACATTAGAGGCACCTGGGGAGCTTGAAAAACTCACCATGCAGGCCACACCACGTTCCTATTAAGTTAGAATCTTTAGGGGTGAGACCCAGGTTTCGGTATTTTAAAAATTCTCTAGCTGATTCCAGTAGGAGAGCCAATCTGTCTTGGTCAGCTTGGGCTGCCATGACAAAATAGCCACAGATTGGGTGGCTTAACCAACAGAAATTTATTTTCTCACAGTTTTGGAAGTTAGAAGTCCAGAATCAAGGTTCCAACTGATTCAGTTTCTGGTGAGGACTCTTCCTGGCTTGCAGAAGGTCGTCTTCTCCCTGTGTGCTCACATGGTAGAGACCTCTGGTCTCTCTTCTTCTTCTTGGGAGGATACCACCCTACGGGATTTGGGCTCCACCCTTCTGACCTCATTTAACCTGTGTCACCCCCCCACAGGCCCTATCTTCAAATACAGTCACACTGGGGGTTTGGGCTTCAACATATAAATTTGGGGTGGGGTACATGAACATTCAGTCCATAAGGATCTTGTTACTCAAAGTGTGGTTCATGGACCAGCAGCTACAAGCATCACCTGGGTGCTCATTAGAAATGCAGGCTCTCTGGCCCCATCCTAGACCTGTTGAATCAGAATCTGCATTTTAATAAGACCCACAGGGAATTCTTATACACATGAGAGATTGGGAAGCACTGCTGTGGGCTGTAGGGATACAAAAAATCTGCTGACGCTTAGGATCCATGAAGTGGAGAGTAGTGGGAAATAAGGCGGGGGCTGCCCTGAAGGCCAGGCTGGGAAGTTTGGACTGACTTGGCCAGCCACTGGAGAGCCATGGAGAGGTATGATTGGAACAGTGCTTCAGGGAGATGAGGCCCTGCCAGTGGGATCCCGTGTCTCAGAATGTCCCCTTCTCCTCCAGGTGCTGCTCCCAGCAGCCAGCTTGCTGCAGCTTATGGATGTTCGGCAGAACTGCTGTGACTTCCTGCAGTCTCAGTTGCATCCCACCAATTGCCTGGGCATCCGAGCATTTGCCGACGTGCATACCTGCACCGACCTTCTGCAGCAGGCCAACGCTTATGCAGGTAATGGGGGGCGGGGCTCCTGTGCTTCCTCCGAGCTTGTGGATTTCATAACCTGGTCTGCTGTGGACTCCTTGAAGATCGTGAGAGGTGTGCTCTGCTATGAAGCAGTTATAATTTTAGTTAGACACAGGTGGAAAGATAATTAACAATGGACGAGCTTAGCTCATTGCCAAGTGGAAGATGATTAATTGCCAGATGGATGATACAGACAGTAATTTTCATGAGAGAAGAGGAAGGAGATCTGAGAAGACTTCGTGGGGGAAGAGTAATTTGAGCTAAATCTTTAAATAAATCTTTTTTGCTGTTGTTTAAGAAAATTTCTATTTTGATCAAAGTGTTCTACGAACACAATTTTAAAAGTCAAATGCTATTGCAAGGCTTATCATGATAAGTGAGAGTCCCCTGCTCTGCCTTTGCACACCATGTCTTACTCCTAGAGCCACTCGCTTTCATTTCTAAAAGAATTAAAATGCAGGTTCTGATTCTGCCATAAGCTGCTTCATCTACGGTTTACATCCAGTTATCTAAATAAAACGTTTGTACCACTATTTTTGGATTTATTAGTTTTAGATATTATCTGTTGACTTCTCACAGAATAAAATTGAGCTTTCATATACTCTTCCCCTCTTTTTATTCTCCTAATGTCATTTCTACAACTGAGCTATGTATTTACAGTTATTTTATCAGAAAACTTTGCTTTCAATCAGAAAGACAGTTAATAATTGCCTTTTTCTTTCTTTTTTCTGCTGAGGAAGATTCACCCTGAGCTAATATCCATTCCAGTCTTCCTCTATCTTTTTTAGTATGTGAGCTGCCAGCACAGCATGGCTGCTAACAGAGAGGTGTAGGTCCATGCCTGGGAGGTGAACCTGGGCTGCCAAAGCAGAGTGTGCTGAACTTAACCACTAGGCCACTGGGCTGGCCTGCCTTTTTCTTTTGCATAGTGAGTGTTACTGCCACTAATTCTTGTAAGACAGATACAACTGAACAGTCCTTCTCAGTATAGCAGATAATCTGTTGATTCCATTTTATTTTTTTTGGAGACATCCTCTCTGCTAGAGCCTGTCATCTTGTTATTTTAGTGGGGTTTTGGGAGAGAGTAGAGATGAATGTGAATGTTCAGTCCACCGTGTTTAGCTGGAAAGAAATCTTCATTGCTGTTTATTTCAACTTGAAAACCAAGATCATGAGTAGCCTGGGAAACGGGTCTGGTCATTTTAATCGATAGAGTCAATCATGGCCACCTTTTTCCTTTGCAGTAAAGCATTTCATTCTTCCCCCTGCCCAGACAAACACTGTCATGGCTGCTGTTCTGTTCTGTGTCTCCGGTACAGCCAATGTCTGGAAATCAGCTGAGGGCCTGCTGGCTGCCCACCTGTCAGCTCCCTGCACCGAGTTAGCCCTTTGGTCCACAAGGCAACAAGCATTTGCTCTGTTTCTTGTCATTCTTTTGTTCTCTGATCAAACCCCAGACTTCGGGAGCCTGAAGAGACTCTCATTTCTGTCTGAAGTCTGTTTCTCAAGACACAAATGGGACCAGTTGTTAAGATGATCTTGATGATGATGATTTTTGTGAAGGACATTCCCCAGTCACCCTAATTCTGGATTCTGCTGACCTTCCTGGCTCTGAACCTTCCCTCTCCTGGCTCTCTGCTGTCCCTCCTGTGCCCTCTTTTCCCTGCATATTCCCCCCTACCTTCCACTTCTTCTCAGGGAGCCCTTTCTCTCCCTGGAGAGGACTCCCCTGCCCAGCCTTTGAAGAGGCTCCCTTCTTGAGGGTGTGCTCATGCTTGGCTTCAGCAGGAGCCAAGAGCTTGCTAAGGCCCAGGTCAGTGCGTCAACGTCTGCTGGTGCGGTGGCAAAGGGAGAGTGCTTAGATGCCAGGAATTCACTCTCTTCCTTGTCTCCTCTCCCCTGCCCTCTCCTTCTACACAGAGTGTGCATGCATGCACACACGGCCATATCCCATCCTTTTTAATTGGCTGACACAATCATCTGAGGTTTGGGGAGTATGCCGAACCCCTGCCTTTAACAAAGTCTCCCAGGTTCTTCTGTCCTGGCTTTTCCCTACGTTCAAAATCTGTGTCTTCTTTCCTTTCTCCTTTCACAGTCTGATGGTGAGACTCACCTGGGGGAGAGTGGGGAGGATGCAGTTGGGAACACATTCATCATCCTGGTGTTCCCTGGCCTTGATGTTGTCGTAGAGATTGGGTTCTGTAGCATGGTTAGGTGTGTGTGCACACGTGTGCATGCAGATAGCCTGGTGAATTATTTTTAGCTAGTGTTTATTGAGCTCTCACTTTGGGTCACACCCTGTGAAAAGCATTTTATGTTCATCATCTCATTTAATATGTACAACAGCTGAGGAAACTAAGGCACAGATAGGTGAAGTAATTTGTTGGGGTCACACAGCTGGTAGAGACAGAAGCAGGGTTCAAACACAGACAGTGTTGACTCCAGAGCCAGTGTTTATAACTATTACATTCTACAGCTTCCAAGCCGTGTTTGGACATAAGGCGGCCCTTTGAATTAGTAACTGAGGGGAGTTGGTGGCTAGAGTTGGCATTTTCCACTGGAAACCTATGCCTGGAAGCCTGTGCCAGGTAGTCACCAAATCCCAACAACCAGACAGTGTAGACAGATCGCCAGCTGTCTCTGCTAGACTCGGGGTGTTTAGTCATCTTGGGACGGGGAAGTGAGATGTGTGTCTTCTCTTCCCCTTTGGGAGCCTGCCTCCCAGGAGCATGTGGAGTCTGCCCCCTCACTGCATGGTTAGCCCTCCTACTTTCCCTGGCTCGGTCAGCGTGACTTCAGGCTGAGGGCCTCCCTGGTGTGCAGCCCTTCTGTGGAGCCAGTGACCATCTCTGGGATAGCTTTCTGTGCAACCCTCAGCTGTGTGCAGCAGGGAAGTCATATTTTTAAGGTGGAATGGCAATGCAGAGGCTGGTAAGACCTCGATGAAAAGGCATTGGGAGAAGCAATGTGAAGGTAAGACTGTGCAGTGTTTAGAGAAGGAAGGAACAAATAATGATCCCTGTTCCCACCCCCATACCCACCCACAGATGTGCGCCTGCTTTCTTTCCTTGGTCTTGCACTCCTTGACTTTAGATGGAACCTGGTGCTCTCTGCCATTACTGCATTTGAGACAGAGCTGCTGCCTTGTCCTACTGTTAAGTGGAGTTGCGGGAACCTAGTAGGGTCACACACAAGGGGCAGTGTCAGCCCCTGTGGCCACAGGCTTCCCTGGGCCCATGTCTTACCTTAGGAGGTGTCTTAAGTCAACAAACTACAAGTAGACCTTCCAGATCAGAACTAGGGATCAGACTGGGCAATGCTTTGGAGCTGAGTGACACTGGGCCTGTTTTCTCCTCTCTATGATGGGAGCAGTACATCCTGCCCTGTTTCTGGGGTGATTTGGGGATCACGGGGACAAAGAGGAGAACCTCCTGCAGAAGTAGACGCCACCCAGGGCCATGCTCTGGAGCCACCAGGCCAGGCTCGACTTCTGAGGTAGGAGAGCCTCAGAGCTGGGTCCTGGCAGAGGGACAGGACTCCTTAGGTCACCATCACTGCTGCTACCACCACATGCACTTTGGGGAAGGAGGACCATGTCCAGAGCTGCTTTATGTCCAGATGCAAGGGCAGGTATGTCCTGCCTCCCTCGTCCTCCCTAGTGTCTGGCTAGCTGGCCTCTGCCTTTACTTGTCTGTGGCCCCCAGCTTTGCCTCTGAATTCTGCTCTTGTTCCTTCTCCAAGACAAACTTTCTTTTTCTGTTATTATTATTACTGCTGTTGTTACTTGATATCTTAATACAAAACCACTCCTGATTATTAGAGAAAAAGCAGACAGGCAGAAAGAGCAGAAAAAGTACCACAATCCTACCCAGAGTGAACCCTGGGCAGCACTGTGGTGTGTACTTTCCTGATCCTTTTCATCGCATGTGTGTATTTTCCAGCTAAAAAAAAATCTTAGCAGTATATTCTGAACATCTTTCCATGTTACGGTACATTTCTGTACCCTTATTTTAAAGCTCTACACAATGTATTCAATAAAAGCAACTTATACCCATGGTAAAAAATTCACACAGGACACAAAGGTATAAAATGCAGAGTCAGCCTTCTCCTAGGCCTCTTTCTGAAGGGGCAGGGGGACTATCTTGGGTACCCCCACAGAAGATAGATATTATGCTTTTTAACTTACCCAAATAGAAGCATTCTGTACTCATTGTACTTTTTCTTGACGTAGTACAAAATTAAGTTCTCAGTTGGGAAATGGCAGTTCTTTCCAGACCCTTCTGTATGGGTATGTCTTATTCTTTTCATCTGGGCATCATATGGATGAACGGTAACGTATTTAGTCCTCTATTGGTGGACATTAATGTTACCATTTTTTCCTTTCATATAAAATACTTCAGTGAGAATTCTTATGTGTAATGTTTTGGAGTAGGCTTGCTAGTATGTAAGTGATGGTAAGAGTGTACCTGTAGGGTACCATCTTAGTAGCATAGTGTAGCTCAAAGAGACTATGCATTAAAGAACTGTTTTGATAGATGTTGGCAAATTTCTGTCTAAAAAAAAAGAAGTAATTGTTTCTAAAGTCAGCTCTTGCCTTCTGATAGGTCTTCAGTCCCCTGGTGTAGGCACTGGAGGTGGACACAGCACGGCTCTCGGGGGCTGAAGCACCACCTCTTTCCACCCAGCTGCCTGTTTGGTTTCCTGTTTGGAATGGCCTTGTCTCTTCCTGCTGTGGCAGTCCCTCCTGCTTCCTCTGGATCCAGTTTCCCCCTCAGGGTTATGCCTCAAGATTTTTGCTGTGATATGTATTATTCTGGGAGTGGGAGAAGGTGGGTCTCATATTTAGTAGCTGAATACTCAGACCCTTGCCCCCCAGTGGATGGTGTCACAGTCTTCTTGGGTAGCTGGTAACTGGGAAAGGGACCCTGATGTTTTGCACAGCCTGTTGCTTATGGTTCATTATTATTGTTTCCAGGGACTGCTTAATCTTTAACCTCAGCAGCCAGGGCCAAGGTTTATGAGACTTTGTTGTTTGGTAATTGGACTGCCATGCACTGGGCCATCAGCAGCGCTGGTTGGGAGGGATGTTAATGGGACCCCATTAATGAAATGGCAATTAAAATTCTTTGGACATGTTGTTTACATCAGTCCGTCAAAGCTGAGTTGAAACCCTCCAGCCATGGGATGGAAAAGCCATCGGATTTCACGTGTTCCTGGAGAGAAATGGCCTTCTTTTGATTGATTGAGTCATTTGAGATCGTGGAATGAAGTGATTAAACTAAAAGCAGCAAAGAACTTTGACAAAGCATTTAAAAAACGTGAACCTCTGACTCAGTGAGGGTCAGCTTGTGAAATTGCTGCCTCTAACTTGGCATCATAAAATAATGATGATGATGGTGATAATGGTGGGAGTTTCTACCATTTCTGAACACTTGCTAGATACCAGGCATGGTGCTACATTCTTCATAGGCATTACCTTATTTTGGCCACATAACTACAAGAGGTAGTTAGGATTTTTCCAATTTATAGATGAAGAAGCTAGAACTCCAGAGAGGTTTAGTAACTATGATCACATAGTTTTTAAGTGGCAATTCCCAGATTCATGATGAGGCTGTCTGACTCCAGAGCCTGTGCTCTGAGCCCACTAACTACTTTCACATCCGCCTAGGCCAGTACAACCTGTCTCTCCATGGCAGTGACCTCACTCCTGTCTACCCCTGATTTTCTGCTTCTAACTTGCAGGTGGCAAATGAAGCAGTAGTACAGACACAGGTAGTTTTTGTTTCTAGCTTTTCTCCTTGTTGGGATTTAGGAAACTTTCTTCATTCCTTCCATTCTCTAGGTAACAGGGAACTTTGGTGCTGAATCAATAGCACTGACAACTGGGCAATTTTGATATAGCCCTTTGCTCTGTGTGTATGTGTGTTAGAGAGAGAGAAAGGGGGAGGGATGATATGTATCTTTCTAGAATTAAGTCAGCACGACAGGGGAACTCATATCCCACCATCCCCAGGGAGGGTGGAGGTCGTAATATTTAGAGTCTGTGGGCTGGTGGTCGTGACCCCTGTGGGAAGAGGTCAGGGTGGGTCTTTGTTATTTCCCTGTAGGCGCTGAGCCTTCTCCTTGGAACAGGCAAACTGTGGGCCCTGAAAACCAAATACTGGTTCAAGAAATTCAAGAAAGCTTACCTCTGCCCTCTAAAAATAGGGCAATAGAGGGCAAGAGAGAGAGATTTAAAGCAGCTCTGTTTTATTTTTTTACCCTACTAATATATTTTCATTCTGTTTGTGAGTCCACCTGCATCAGACAGTCTTTCCTGGGGGGTATGACTAGTTCCATTCAGAGATCCTTATATCTGTTCCCTGGGGCCACTGGTCCTGGATTAATGGGGTTCATTGCATCTCTGCAGGTCAGAGAAATCATAGATGGGTTTTCAGTTCCATTTGATCTGGGCTTGTAGTTTAGATGAACCTGATCAAAGGCTTAGGATTATCTCGTCCTATCAAGAGGGAGGAATGGGACCAGCTTGGGAGGTTAGCTGAACGCTAGCAGCCCTGAAGAGTAGGCAGGGAAGTGCAATAATAATTTTAGAGCACAATGTGTGCAGATGCGCAGGACACTGAGGATTCAGCTTCAAGCCGGATTCCAACAAGACAGACCATGCCCTCAAGGGGTTCACAGTCCCAGTATGAGAGAAAGGTCTCAGATTATAAAATAGGGTGATAAGGGCTTTGATAATTTTTATTTCCTATTTTGGGGGCTTTGGGCACATGGAATATCATTTTGTCTAGCCTGGTGGATGGGGAGATTAGGGGAAGATCTTAATTCAGGAGTTAGGTCTGAGATTTGAACCCGGGACTGAGGCCAAAATGTTTAGAACATTACTACTCAGATTTTTTTTTTCAAAGAAAGGTCTTTAGATTTGCATTCTCTTTCTCTGTCTGCAGCACCCCTCAGAGAGATTCTTAGGGCTCTCTGATGTCTATATTGAATTTTACCCTAATGGCCTGCTCAGGCCAAATTATCATTGTGGGCACTAAGATACTCATCAGAATGTTTGTTGCTATATTCAGACGGCCTTCGTTTCAAAACATGTCTGTACCACTTACTGCTGTGTGATTCTAAGCACATGACTTAGAATTTCCGAGCTTCCATTTCTCCATCTGTAAGATGGGGATATTGATATTCACTTCAGCAGGGCTTTTTAGAGAGGTAAGCGATGTAATACATGTCAAATGCCTAGCAGTGTTAGCTACTATTAGGAATACCCTCCATTTTCTCCATGTCTGCTTCCTTGAAAAGACCCAACTCTGCCCCCAGAGAAAGCCCTCTCCTAGGACTGTGCCACCCAATTTTCTCATCCTTTTAACATCAGGAAGATATGTATATTGCTTGGTGGGGAAAGGACTTGAAGTTATCTGATGCCCTTCCCCTTTTCTGTAATTTCTCATCCAAATGGAAAGGAACAGACCTATTGTGTTTCATTAATCAAGACTTGGAACTTGTTAACAAACAGTGTTTGTTACTTATAGTAAAGCCTGGTGTTTTTTTCCGCCCTCTCTGTTTCCATTCCTCTTTAATGAACAAGAAGCAAAAATACAAGAAAAGTGAGATTTTATTATTGGAGAGTCTCCCTTCTAGGGGCTAGCCCATGGTTAGAAGATGCTACGCCCTGTGCATACCCCACCTATTCCTCAAGCTCTAGCCTGGCCTGCCTTGCTGCTGCATCTCCGGGAGCCTGGCACAGTTCCCCATACTTAGTGGATGCTGAGGAACATTTGTTAGAAGAATGAAGACATAGACCAGGCTCTTGCTAGACTGAAATATTGCTATTCTGCACACAGTCTCTGAATTTTCTAGCTTCCATGCTTTTGTTTATACTTAGCGTGTCTCTCCCAGTCATGGCCCTATGGACTCTGGCTTGGAGTTGTTGGTGCCTTGTCTTACCCATCTTGTAAGAAAGTAAGCTCCTTGTAGGCATCAGCTCTGCATTCTTCATTTTTGAAGAAACATTGCACATGGCATGTCATACATTAACACTTATTGAGCACTTGCTATGGTTTCAGTAAATGAGAGTTACATATGCTTGCTTATTTGTTGCCTGTACACCTTTATGAGATGGGGTACTATGGTTAGCCCCATTTGATGGATAAGACGGCAGCTTTAAGAAATTGAACCTGTATTACCAGGAAGTTAGTTGAACTCAATGTAGTAAAGTGGTTCTCTAAGACTTTTGAGGTCTGCAGCCTCCCCATACGGGACCTGCAGTCCTAAAGGTTGTCTCTGTCGGTGTGGAGAAGCTTCTCTGTTCGAGAGCAGTGCTGCCCACAGAACTGGACTTTGTGAAGCAAGAACGTGGTTGATTATATTCATCCTTCATTTCTAAAGAGTTTCTTAAGGATCTCAAAATGGACTAATATGTGTATCATCTTCAAGCTTCAAAACAACCTTGAGACCTAGGTCAGGTGTTATGGTCCCGTTTTATGGATGATGAAGCCAGAGCCTGGAAGGAAGTGACTGTGAGAGGCGGAGCAAGTACTTGAACCCAGGTCTTCTGACTCTTAGCCAAGGCTCTTCACTACATTCTCCCTTAATACGTTTCACAGCAAAGCAAAACAAGAAAAATCTCCAAACAAATGAACATACGAGTGTTAAAATTTGAAGCTGATCCTCAGAGAGGTGTCTTCTGGGAACAGAGTGGGTTCTTTCCAGGAAGCTACTGGGAAGAGGGCTGACTTGAATACGAAGTCTTCTGGGGGACTCCTGTGTCCCAGGAAATCAAGTTAGCGAGAGCATCCTGTTCTGCGTTTTTCTGTCTCATTGTTTCTTGAATGTTGCTAACAGAAAAGGGACTCTGGTCCCTTGAGTCTGGGGGCTCAGCCCTATTTCCTCAGACTGAGGGGGGAAGGGAAGGAATTTTCTTCTTTGCTGTCTTTCTTTGTCTGTTCCTGCTCATGCTCTGCAAAGCTCCTGGGTCCCGGGGTGCCAGCCTTGAGCAAGAAGCTGCTGCTGCCTTGTTGCCCCCACCCCGCCAGACGCTGCTTCCCGGGAGGATTCCTGAAGGGATCTCAGTGGGACGTTCCAGTTGGGCAAAGATTCAGCCTACTGCAGAAAGAAGGAACCCAGATTCCAATCGTGCAGTGCCCCAGAGGGAGGGAGATGGAGAGGTGTAGGGGGCTGACTACTTTCTTCCTTGATTTATCTTTGAGAATTCCTGGTTTGTTCACCAAGCCACCTAGAATATGCATCACTGTACTTCCGTTTTCTTTCTTTTCAAGATCCAAACCCATCTACTTTTGGCTTTATGAGCTGTGAGGAAGAATTTTTCACAGCCCAGAATTTTACTCTCTCACCTCCTCATTTTCTCTTCACTCTTTTTCCTCCTTTAAATGTCAGGTTTTTGGTCAACCAAAGATAAAGGTGGGAAGGCTGGGTGTGGCTCTGGGCCACAGGGATGTTGGCGTTCGTTTGCCAGATTCTCCTGCTGAGCTCAGCCTTGGCTGGCCCACAGAGCCTCCATGTCCTGTGCTTTGTCACTGTGTGGTGACTGCTTTTTCTCTCCACTATTTCTTGGGTGTTGCCAGCAGATGGGGGACTCTGCTCCAGAAACTTCTTGGACCAGAAAGAGCACGTAGGGAGAACCCTTTTACATTCCCAGCTTCCAGGCCAAGAATGAATTCTCATCATCCAAAGAAGATAGTTCGCTTACTTTTATTTTAGAATCTTTAGGAGTAGACACTTTAAAAATAATACTATCTAGTCTTAAATATTTCCTTGTTTAGGGAGCTCCTTTCAATGTCTGCCCTAAAATCCGAGCTTTAACTAAAGACTTTTTCCTGCTGACACGTAGAGAATCAAGAGCAGCTTCTTACTTTAAGGCAGTTGCTTCCCTTCATAAAGGATCTGACTTTTATTCATTTATTTATTTGTTTGTTTGTTTGTTTGTTTGTTTGTTTGTTTTGAGGAAGATTAGCCCGGAGCTAACTACTGCCAGTCCTCCTCTTTTTTTTGCTGAGGAAGCCTGGCCCTGAGCTAACATCCGTGCCCATCTTCCTCTACTTTCTGTGTGGGATGCCTACCACAGCATGGCGTGCCAAGCGGTGCCGTGTCTGCACCCGGGATCCAAACCGGCGAACCCCGGGCCGCCGAGAAGCGGAACGTGCGCAGTTAACCGCTGCGCCACCGGGCTGGCCCCAGGATCTGACTTTTACATCTGTCTTGTGATGTACAACCATTTCCGAGATTCAGGATGGACAAGCTTTAATTGTGGCTTCCGGTGATGTCATTAGGCCGGTGGCGAGCAAGTTGGGAGCCCTTTTTGTCCAGTGAAAGATGAAAAGATTGTTTATTATTCAATCTTTGAGAGTAAAATATTAACATTTAGGGAATCCGGATGAAAGGTAGGCGGGAATTCTTTGGACCTGAAATTATTTCATTATGAAAAGTTAAAAATGATTTTGGCAAGAAATGATTTAAACCTTAGTTCTTTGTTTGGTTTTTAAGAAGTTAAAGAGTGTGAGAGAGGGCCTTAGCACACTCTGATTTTCCTTTTCATTATTCAGCTACAGCAAAGTTGATATTTCAGCAGCCTCCCAGGGATGGAGGAACTCTGAATCTCACTTGAGGGCCTGGCCAGACCAAGCTGGGGTAGCCCTCAGGGGGAACTGGGAGTGTAGCCTTCTGGAATTATCCAAGAAGCTGCCAGGCCAGAGCAAGGCCATCAAAGAAGGAAGGTGGGGAAGGCCTAGAGCCTGGAGGGCAAGGAGCACAGATGCTCCCCGGGGCGATGGTGCAAGGTTGTGAGAGAACTGAGGAAGGAGTAGGCCTGGGGCAAATGACAAAGGATCTTGTGATCTCCAGCGTCTGCTGTACCAGGAATAGTCAGCTCTTGGGCTGGCTCACCTTGGAATAGCTTGCAAAACACTTTCACAGTTCCTTTCCCTTCAGAGCATGGGAGGGAGGCAAGACAAGTGGTTTTCTCCCCATTTTACGGATGAGGGTAGTAAGGCCCAGGGAGATGATGCTGTTGGCTCAGGGACACAACTCTCAAATGACAAAGTCAGTATTTGAATCTAGGTTCCTTTTTTTTTTTTGAGGAAGATTAGCCCCTAGCTAACTGCTGCCAATCCTCCTCTTTTTTGCCAAGGAAGCCTGGCCCTGAGCTAACATCCATGCCCATCTTCCTCTACTTTCTGTGTGGGACGCCTACCACAGCATGGCGTGCCAAGCGGTGCCATGTCCGCACCTGGGATCCAAACCGGTGAACACCGGGCCACCTAGAAGCGGAATGTGCAAACTTAGCCACTGCGCCACCAGGCTGGCCCCAGATCTAGGTTCCTTTTTATGAAGTGTATGCTCTTTCACTGGCATTTCGCTGTCCCTGTAATTGCAGGATGGTGGCCTGGGCAAATGTCAGGGTAGGAATTGTCACCGGTGTTTCCCTTGTATGAAACTCAGGCCTGTGAGTTTTGTCTCATTCTAGATGTCCACAAATTCCCCTCCATCTTGCAGCCTCCACAGGCCTGGCTGCCATGGACTGTTCCCAGCAATGCGGGACCAGCAGTGTTGCCACCACAACTGGACGGAGGCTTAGCTGGGCCTCTGTGAACCAGAGACTCGCTATAGCAGGCTTGACTTAGGGCAGGAAAGGATGACCCATTCTGCCAACCTGCTAATGCTGACTTCCTACCAGAACCCCCAGAGACTTAGAGCCCCACTTTAGCTCTGATCCACTTTTGTTTGGCTGAGCTGCACAGGGCACTGTCTGCAACTCTGCCAGCTTGCGCCTTAAGGGGAAATGAGCTCAATTAAGTAGGCAGGTCCCAGTGAGGCTTTTCTGCAATGCCGTTATTAATCTCATGGAGCATGGAAAAAACATTACCTTGCATGTCTCTGCCCCATTTTCCTCTGTGTTGATGTTCAGGACGGAGGATCACGCAGGAGGATGCCTTTGCTGCCAAATGAAAAGGCTAGTTTCCCTCCAGCCAGGATGGGCTGTCTTTCTTTCTGCCTCTCTGCCTCTCTCTCTTCCTCCCGCCTCCCTCCAAAGGCCCCAGGACCCCACTGTGAACCCCACAGATTGTCATGGCCTTGGTTCATGGAAGGGCAGGAGTGTGTTATAACTTTGTTTTCTGAACTTCTGCTTTTTTTGGAACAGAGCAGCACTTTCCAGAGGTGATGCTGGGGGAAGAATTTCTTAGCCTAAGTCTGGACCAGGTGTGCAGCTTGATATCCAGTGACAAGCTGACCGTTTCTTCAGAAGAGAAGGTATGGCATGGCTCTTTGGTGACACAGGAGCCTCACTTGTGAGGTGGTCACGGGAGGGACTTGTGGTTCAGGGAGATCTTTTCTCTTTTTCAGAGAGAAAAAAAAGGAGCTTATTTGTCATCCCTTTAAATTAAAGAAACAAAAAAGGCCTTCTGGCTTATGACCATTCACTTCCTGAATCCTTTAAAAAGAAATAACGGTGGTGATGATGATGGTGACAGAGCTGCCCCTATTCATGGAACGTTGACAGTTTGCCAAGTGCTGTGCTCAGTGCTTTATGATGTTGGGCTCACTCAGCCTTCACCACAGCCCTGTGAGGCAGGCATTGCTGTTGCCCCACTTGACCGATGAGGAAGCTGAGACTCAGTGGAGTTAGTCAGCTTGCCCCAGGTCACTCAGCGGATCACTGCGAGCTGGGGTCTACCTGTCACCTGATCTTAACCGCGGACCCACGTGGCCTCTTGTAGTATCATTGAGCATTTAAGCCAGAACAAACCGGTGAGAACATCTATTTCAAAAAGGGATTGAATTTTCACTGATGAGGAAATTGAGGCCCACAGAGGGGATAGGAACTGCTGAAGGTCACACAGTTAGTCAGTGCCCATGCCGGGACTAAAGCCCAGGTTTGTTGACACCCAGTCTCCTAACTCACTGACCACATACCTCCTCCTTTGTGCCAGAAGCTTGACTTCTGCCCACTGCTTTAGCTGACCTGTGACTGCTGACCTGTCTTACCTCTAGGCCTTCCCTATCGCTGACTCTCTGCTTGGATTATTCTCCCTTTCCGATATATATGTTACATCTTCTTTATCCATTCATCCGTTGATGGACACTTAGGTTGCTTCCATATCTTGGCTATTGTGAATAATGCTGCACCGAACATGGGGGTGCATATATCTTTCTGAGTTAGTGTTTTCCTTTTCTTTGGATAAATACCCAGCAGTGGAATTGCTAGAACATAGGGTAGTTCTATTTTTAATTTTTTGAGGAGCCTCCATACTGTTTTCCATAGTGGCTGCACCAATTTACATTCCCACCAATAGCGCAGCAGGGTCCCTTTTCTCCACATCCTCATCAATACTTGTTATTTCTTGTCTTTTTGATAATAGCCATTCTAACAGGTGTGAGGTGATATCTCCTGGTGGTTTGGATTTGCATTTCCCTCATGATTAGTGATGTTGAGCATCTTTTCATGTACCTGTTGGCCATTAGTATGTCTTCTTTGAAAAATGTTTATTCAGATCCTCTGCCCGTTTTTAATTGGCTTGTTTTTTTTTTTTCTATTAAGTTGTATGAGTTCTTATATTATTTCCTCATTTATAAAGTGATGGTGGTAATAGAACGTATTCTCAGGATGGTTGTGGGGATTAAATGGGATAACATAAGTAAATGCCTGGTTTAGTACCTGGTACCTAGTAGGTGCTTGATCAGTGCTAGCTGAGTTTATTATTGATCTTGCATCTGGAATTAATTCCTTTCTCCTCTGTGTTCCAGGATAACACTCACCTTGTTCTGCTTTTTATTATAGTTAGTTCTGAGCTGATCTTACCTCCTCCCTCCCTAATGGTACGGACCATGTCTTATCTCTGTGTCCTCAGAAATGCTCAAGAAATGTCTCTTGAATTGTCCTAGTCCACTCTTAGTGTCCAATAGCCTCAAATAATGGCTGTTATCAATGGAATATTTAAGGAAAAGCCCTTGAAAAGGATTTTACATTGGAGATAAGGCTGTGTCCAAAGGCACATGTCCAGAGTATGAGGTGAAATACACAAGCCCCTGCCTGTCATACTGCAAAAGTTTGGTCAAGAACAAAAGCAGGTTTCTATTGGCACTATGGGCTGTTCCGAGACTTCAGAGGAATCTCTAGAAGATGACTGGCACAACAAGCTGGACTCTCCCTTAGGCTCAGGGAGGAATCTCCTTCCATTAACTGAAGTGAAACAGCACCTCCGGGGAAAGAATGCCTGTGGTCAGGCCATGGGCCCCTTCCTGCCCCAACCTCAGCAACGGAGAGGATTCCTTTGTTCTTGCTGAGCCTGTTTACTGACTTCTCTGGATTGTGCTACCCATTTGACACAATTTAAAGGGATGAACCAGTCAGTTGAGTGGCTGTGTGAATGTTGTGGCAGTCGGTCACTTTAGGTCCTGCTTGAGCAGGTCCTCAAGTGTCGTTTGAGAAAATGGGAGCAGTTATATAAGCAGCAAGATTTGGATCAACTTGGGAGTGTTTGGGTTGAGAAGGAAGGACCCTATTACCTTGAATTCATTCTGGCCCATCCTTCTCTGAGATCGTAGTAAGGTTTCTTCACGTGAGGGCTTATCTCTGCTTGCTATGCCAGGGTGGGGGTGGAGGTGGGTGTTGTAGTGAGAGGCATTACAGTACCCTGGAAACCACCTGGGCTTTGGACTCAGGCAGACTTCCATGGTTCCATGCTTGGCTTCATGATTACTAGTGTTTGACCTTGAGAAGTCACTGGTTTCTTTGAACCTTAATTTCCTTCTGTGTAAAATGGGAATAGTTAAGAGTCTCTCCCTTACAGTCTCTCCCTTATATATAGTTGTCATGAGGGTTAGAGATAAGTAAATATCAAATATGGTGTTTGGCAGGTGCTCAATAAATGGCAGCTGCCATTGTAATTACCACGATCCTCTATTTTGAGGCACCAATGATAATAGCAATAATGTCAATTTTTGCCATTGATAATGGTAAAATAAGCCATTGAGTTAATTTTATCTTTCCAGAAACAAACAAACATGAAATTAAATATACTCGCTTAAAAACTGTCTATAGTGGCTCTTGTTTATTCATATACTTATGTATGAGTCGCTCTTTCTGTAGAATCAGTTAGGCTATAGGTATTTTTCACATTAATTAAGTTGTGTTTCATATTTAGTTCTTATCATAAAGTGTTACTTTGGAGTTCTGTGATGCTTTTCGGAAAGTAGATTACTCATGATCTTGATGCCTTGGTACATTTAAGATTAGCAGTGTAATTCTGAGGCTTATGGGTCTGGCGACATTCTCTTTGGCTAAATCCATAGTTTTATTTCCCCTGAACTGATCACATATTGCTGGAAGTTAAATAGCTGGAAACTTCTGACAATTAGATGTTCGTCATTTAAATGCCGGCCCTTTAGACTTTGAAAATTCTGTGATCTGTTCCAGATTTGGTGATTTCTACTCCATTTAATTAAATTGCATATGATAGGCAATCTCTTGCATGCACAATAGATTTTTCTTTCAATATTGCATTATAGTGAAATTTTTTGAGTGTATGTGAAGTAATATCAGGGACCGTAATTTGAGTTAAAATTCAACTGCATTTTATGTTAACATTTGCAGAAAACTCAACTGAGTCAGTAATCAGATAACCTGTATTTAGCTAAATCCACACTTGAACAGCAGTATCAGCTGTATTATCACTGACTTCTCTGCCTGCAGCCCACAGGTTTCTTTCAACATCTATTGTAGAATGCAGCCAGATTTCAGACACTAAAATGTGAAAAATCTATGCATCTTAAAATAGAGGAAATGTGGTATTTTAGTGTTAATGATGATTATAAGTGTCAGTGGCTGGGTCCAGGCAGCTTGCTTGTTGGGAGTTTGAAAGGTACCATAGGTTCTGCAGGCAAGAGTGGCTGCTGTTCAAATCCTGGTTCCACCGCCTTAACAGGCTGAGTGACCTTGGGCAAGGTATTTATCTCTCACCAGAATGTGTGCACCATATATAGTCAGGAATTTTGTCTGTCTTATGGTCACTGCTAGAGTGGTATCAGGTTCATGGTAGACACTAAAAAAATATCTCTTGAATGAATAAGTAAAAGAAGCTCTCTAAGTCTCAGTTTTCTCATCTGTAAAAGGAGGGTAATGATAGTGTTGTATCTAATAGAGTTGCTCTGGAGATGAAACAAGATGACACATGGAAAGTGCTTTGCACACAGGAAGTGTTCATTACCGTAAGATATGATTATTGCTGCTATTATTAGTAGTAGTCCTACTGCTGCTAGTAGTCGTAATAGTAGTAGTAGTTGTAAGAGTTGACTGGGGTCTTTCTTAAGGGGACGCTTTTCCAAGAGCCCCTATTGGTCTGGATGGTTGGCATGACCTGGGGCTTGGTGCCTATCAGGGGCTGAGAGTGGTAGTGGCCTCTTGCGCCCCAGCACCCCCAACCCTGTCTGGGCCTCTCCCAGGGCTCAGATACCGTTCTTCTTCCCACTTCACTTGCTTTTGCCCATGCCGTATCTCCTTCCCTGTACTCTAACTCCTTGAAGGCTGTGTGGGTACCTCAGCCATCTCTGTGTCACGCACCGTGCCTGACACAGTGCCCCGGAGGCACCAGCAGGTGCTCATCAGACCTTCCCTGAGGGAGTGAAGAGGCAGGCTGGGGCTGGGCTTTGCTCTGAGCCAGCTGAGGTTATGGGAATAATTTTAACATTTTCCTGGAGAATAAGGACAAATGTGGGAACTAGAGGTCAGAGAAGGGCATGGATCTTTGCCATTTTCTCTCTTGTTTTTCCTTCGTGTAGTTTTTGGTTTTGTTTTAAAATTCCTGTTATTTGAGAGAGGACAAAAGGATCTGTGGGAGTCACAAAGCCACTAGTTCTTCGGGTAGGGCCTTCCCCTTCCTCCCCGACCCTCACCCCACCCCGAGAAAGAGGCAAGATGCAGAGGAGCAAGTCCCTCCCAGTTGCCTGAGTCTTCCACGTGGGAGGTGATGCAGGGTCAGAGCGAAGCCTGTGCGCAAATAGCCTGTTTCTTGTGTTCCCCTTGGAGGCTCTGACCACGGACAACTCGGTGACCCAGCGGCAGGGGAGGCAACCTTCTGGGACAAACACACTCTAAGGAGAAGAGATAAGACTCCTGAGTTCCATGCAGTTTTGCTTCTGAATTGCTAGTTATTGGACTTTTTGAATCTTTGCTTTCTTAGCTGGTAAATATGTTTCTACTTCTCACGAATTCCATCCCTTCTTATGAAACTTGAGGCTTTTCAGAGTGAAATGGCCCACATTTTCACACATACAGGTCAGGAAGAAAGTGGCTAGGTCTCTTCAAAAAATTAGGTTAGTGTCAAGTATGTGTTGTAATGAGAACTACTGGTTAGTTTCTCTCTGCACGATCACATTTTTTAATGTGCTATTATCTCCTAAAACTGTAAGCAGGGGCCAAATTCTGATACCTTATCTCCTGGAAGGGTAATTAGGCCCTGGTCTCCGGGGATCATTAGTGTTGTGTGCCCTCCTGTCTGAATTCCTAGCCTCCCCAGCCAGCAATGGGTGTGAGATAAAGGCTGGACCTCTTCACCCAGTAGGCTGGGCTTGAGTGCTTGCTGCTGAGACATTATCTGGTGATTGAGCAGGTATATCCTATGCCTGGGCTGGGCTGTTGGCAGCCCTGCCTTGCTCTGAGGTCAGCATTAGAGCTGCCAACTTCTCAGACTGCAAACAATGATCTGGCCTGGGCCCCTGCCTCAGCATTACTTTTTTTGCTCTTCTCCTTCGGAGAGTGCAATTCAATAAGCATCTATGAGCAGAATACCATAGCACTATGACCAACAGTCTACCTTGACTGCTCACTGTTCTCCAGCTACATTTCACAAAAAATATTTTTTTAAAAAATGTGGCATTTGTATTGAAGTGAGTTCAGAGACATGAACAAATAAAAGTGGGAAGCTCAACTTTTTGCAAAGTGAAACACTCACATAGCTAGCACCCAGATCAAGAACCAGAACCTGGGACTCCCTTCTGTCATTACCCCCAAACATGAGAAGTGTAGCTACTATCTTAACTTCTTATAGGTCAGTTTTGCCAGTTTTTGAACTTTATATAAATGAAATACCAGTGTGTGTTGTATGCTTTTGTGTCTGACTTCTTTTTGCCCAGCATACTGTTTTGCACATTTCTAGTTCTTACAATAACTCACAAGGCAGACATTATTGTCTCCATTTTGCAGAGGAGGAAACTAAAGCTTCCTAATGGTAGATAGTTCTGTGATTTGAAGCTGAGCGTGCCTGCCTACCAGGCCCCTGCTGTTTATTAATGATCCCCGACTGAGAGACAGAGGTGAGTGATACTTAGTCATTACTATTTAAGCACTCAGTCTGGTGGGCCGACAGACCGAAAACATGAATCCATAATATGTGGCCGAGAGAGGTCGTTGCCTGTCATCAAAGTTGGAGGAAAACACCCTGGAGTATTTTATTCCAGGTTGCTGGTTGAAGGCCGTATAGAAAAGGGACTATTAGAGCTTAAACTTGGAGAACGCGAGTAGGATTTTGGACAGCCATTCAGGTTGAAGGAATTGTAGTAATAAAGACATAAAAGTTTGTAGTAAGTTACTGTGCTTGGGGGAAAAGTAACCCGTGTGATGAGAATCAAAGGTCTTTGCGGGGGATAGTGGGAGAGGAGGCTGAGAAGGGAGTGGGGGTCTGTGGAGAGAGTTAAGGAATGAGGACTTTCTTCTCTGGGTCAGTATTTACCCAACTGTGTGCCATAAAACTACAATATTGTGAGACGTTTGTAGGGGTTTAGGTAAAAGAAAAGAAGGAAGGTTCTCAGGTCAGATCCACTTAGGAGTCAGCGACTAAACAAACAAACTACGTTAAGGAACTGCAGGACATGTCAGAGCTTTTTTTGTTAATGAGCTTTGTGAATCTCTAAAGGGAGTTCAGGCGTGTGGCATGATGTGTTGCCCAGGCTCATTTGGTCCCAGAACCCCTTTGCTCCCGGAACCCCTTTGCTTCAGAATGTCTCCTGCCTGTAGAATTCCAAGGAACACGTTATAGAGAATGGTCTTGAGAGCACCTTTGGTTGCCACAAATATTCTATGATTTATTGCATCTGTTGTTTTTCCTTTTGGCAGTTCATTTCATTAATGACGTATAATTTTTGGTTGTGAGTCCATCTTCAGAGGGTATTATGTTCATGGTAGTCTGGGTTGCCCTGGGCTGTGGAGGTGCCCCTATAGGGCAAGTTTACTGGTTAGGAAACAGTTTTTATATTATTTTTTTGTCTTGAGTTTCCCCTGTACCACCTGGATAATGTCAGTTCAAACCCCACATGTGTATGTGGCGTGAGCTTTGGGTTCTGATTTCTTGAAGAGGAAGTTTTTATTCCCCCGGCCACAAGAGATGGCAAGCTTCCTTCCCCTTCCCATGGCAGACAGGTGGGGTTCATCTAGCCCCACTTTTACAGCTAGGGCAACACTGTGGTCTGTGTCCTAGGAGTAGCCTAGGCATTCTGCTGATGGGACTCCAGTCCCAAACCCTTAAAGCTCATGTGTGAACTCTAGAGGCCTGTGAGCCATTTTGTCCTCAGCTTCCATTCAGCTCCCAGACTTGAATTCCTTCTCATCTAAAACACTTGGGCATTTCCCTCGTGCTTTTGAGTATGGCTCAAATCTTATTTTTTTTTGTAGTACATCCTTTTCATGTGCTTGAAGCTATAGGGGAAGATTTCCTTCCATGTCAGCTCAGTTCACCATATTGACTGGAAGGCATTCTCCATCCCCGTGTCAGGCTCCAATCATTTTGGGATTCATGTCTCTCAGCTTGCAAGCATTTTTATCGAAAACCATTGTGCTTCAGTCCTTTTCTTTGTCCATTGCAGAATCATGGTGAATGTCTTTTTGCTGGCTGTATGCAGCAGTGGAAAGCTGAAGAAGCATTTCCAAGCAAGGTGGTGTCACTGTTTTAGTTTTGTCATCATTTTTGTTTATATGAAGTCAGATATCTGGCAGTGTACTATTGTAGGAAGAGAACCGTATGCCCAATCCTTCCTGCTTTGATTAATTTATTCATTCTCAAGAAGCATTTATTGAGTGCTGTCTATGTAGCAGATAGTGTGTTAGTCGCAGGAGAGACAATGATGAACAGATAAACACAAGATCCCTGCCTTCATGGAACTTAGAATCACATGAGGGAGACGGATTTTATCAAATATTTACACCAATAAATATATAGCTGCAAACTGTGCCATGTGCCGCGGAGGAAATGGACAGGGTGCTGTGAAAGCGTCACTTGAAAGCTGTGGTTCTAGTTGCTGCTCTGTCACCAATTAGCCAGGTCATGTTGGGCAGACCACTTTCCCTACTCTCTGCCTTACTTTCCCTTTTGTGAGTGACTCTAGCGGTATTACAGGGCCCTTGTGAGTCTGAAAAAAAGCAACTACAAGAAAGAGCTTTTAAGTACCCTATAAACTTTTATGATAATGGTACTGTCAGAAAGATGAATGCAACTGGGTAGATCTTCTAGAGTCTGGGGAGCCTTCAGACCAGGAACTCTCCCAGCCAGTAATATGCTAGTAAATGCTTAACGACTGGCTCTCCAAAAAAATTTCCAAAAGCCCCGATTCGTTTGCTGATTCATTTGCCAATTTCCATGGTGTAAATATTTCCACCAAGACTGATTTCAAACTACCAGTGTAATGTCCCTAAACACTGAGTTGGGGAAAAAACATGCATGATGAGCTCCAGCACCAGCACACCACCGCTCCCAGCTGTCCTTGGTGTTGTGTGTGTCTATGAGTTGGGAGTTTGGCTAACATAACTCTTGTTAAGCTTTGGTTTAAGAAACAACAGCAGAAATCTGACAGAATTATTCTTGTGTCTAGAAGTGCTGTCTTATTGATTTAAAATCATGGCAGCAAATTTGGCAAATGCTATTCGCTCGACCCCTGGGAAAGAAAATGGTACGTACTGGGGATGCACCAGGAGGGCTTAAAGGATTGTAATGAAGATGATGGGTGTAGGAGTGTGGTTTCCCAACTCACCAGCGTGCCCAGCTTTCTCAACTAATTGTGCCTCTGAGATGCAGTATTGCCTAACGTGAGAACTTGGAATTTTGGAATTAGAGGTGAGTTCACATCCCAGATCCACTATTTCCTGCCAGTATGACCTTGGACAAGTTGCTAACCTCTCTGAGGCTGTTTCCTCATGTGTAAAATGTGAGCAGTGATACCTACTTCACAGGTTTTTGGTGCACTAAATGAGATCCTGTGTGTAAAATGCCTGGCATGTGCCTGTTGTTAGTGATAAAGTTAGTCCTTCTCAGATCTTGAGTAACAAATCAGGTCCATGTGCAGGATCCTAGCCTTTCCCCTGACGTTCTCAAAATCAGCTTATTTTCTCCTGGCCTGTGTTTTGCTGAGAATCACCCTTAACTGGATCTTTCCCCTTGCCAAGTCACTGCCCTGCCCATTTTAACGTGAGTCCTTCTTGATTCTCAAACACATTTTGAAAGCAGAGGTAAGTGCCCCAGAGTTCCCCACTTTACTCAAAGTGTGCAGGTACAGTCCGGCTTGGCAGCCTGTGTAACGAGAGTGGTGGGTAGAAGGATCAGGTTCATCTGGTGTGCTCTGGCCAAGGCTTGTGCTTACTTTGGAAGCGTGGTGAGCCAGGGACTGTGAAATCCAATTTTCTCCAACTCCTTTCCACATAGCAACCTTGTAGCAGTGAAGAAATTGGTTCTGGAACATGAAGCAGTGAGGAAATGTTGCTATTTCTTTGTTTAAAAGTGAAACCCTAAACAGGCCTTGTGTCAGCTGATTATTTCATCGTGGGACTCATAAAAAGTATTTTCATCTAAGTAGACATCACTCTATCCCATGATTGAAGCCATAGGGTCTCTGCTTAGATTTTATAGACCAGGGGTTGACACAGTTTTCCTATAAAAGGCCAGATAGTAAATATTTTAGGGTTTGGGGTCCCAATTCACCTCTGCTGTTGCAGTGCGAAGGCAGCCGCAGACAATATGTAAATGAGTGAGTGTGGCTGTGTTCCAATAGAATTTTATTTATGAAAACAGGTGGCAGCTGAATGTGGCCTGTGGGCTGTAGTCTGCCAACTGCTGCTGTAGACGTTTGAGAGGCCACTGAGGACTATGGGTGAGAGCATGAGCACTGAGTGGGGTTTGTGTGCATCCAGCCCTGCTGCTTCCTGGCTCTGGACTTAAGCGAGTTGCTTAGTAAGGGGCAGGAGCGTCTACTCTTTGGGTTCTCATGAGAGTCCAGGGAGACATGTCTCTGAGGAGTGTGGTGCAGGGCCTGGCATGTGGTGGATACCAGCTGCTGCTGCTGCTGTTACTCAGTGCCCCCTTGCCTCTGCCAGTCTCTTGATGGGAGGGGCTGTTGAGAATGATTTTAGGCACACTGAAGGCTAAAGCTAGTTGGCAGTTTATTTGCTTGTCTATTTTTCAACCACGAAGTCTAAAAGCAAAAAATATGCAGCCTTCTCTAGTTGCTGAGAAGGTCACCATTGTTGCCTGTGCTGTGGCTTTCACAGCTGAGTAGGTAAACAGTGCAACCAAGTGGGACCAGTTAGACAAGTCAAGCCAAAAATAAAGATAAGGTTAAATATCGACTTCATTAGACTCAGCTTGCCTGTTGGCTTTTATAACAAAGACTAGGCTGGTTAATGGGGATGGGCATGATCAGTAAACCCTACCTTCTCAAGGACTTGCAGTTCATTCTTCTGCAAAGCTTTCTCAACCAGCCACCTGCTCTGTGCCTGACATTGTGCTAGGTGGCAGGAGGTGCAGAGACAGGGCAGGAGGTGCAGAGACAGAACAGGAACCCTTTTCACCCTGTAAGAGCTCACAGTCTAGTCAAGTGGAGCAGAAGGAAGTGTAGATAACCACAATGCAAGGCAGAAGGGGACTGTGGCTGCCCACCACCTAACCCAGCAAAGCCAGACTTCTCCAGCATCCTTTGGTCTGCAGTCTGCTCTGCTCCAGCCTGGGCAGATTCCACTGCCTTCTTACATGCTTATTCTGAACTCATTTGACCATTCATTCATTAAAAAAGTATTTGAGTGTGTATTATGTGCCAGCAAATAAGACAAGGTCCCTGTTCTCATGGATCTTAAGGGCTAGTTGAAGAAACACAGTTATTCACAAAACAATGCTGTGAGGGTGAGAGACATAGCTGTATAAGATATAATAATAAAAAAACCGAACTAGACAAGGAGGATTTCCATGGTGTGTGTTTGTTTGTACACATGTAGGTTATTTTATACAGAAATGGGAGCAAACACTGCATACATACTGCGTCTCTCCTTCTGTCCCATTCCATTCATTCTCTTTCCTTCCCTTCCTTTCTGATGGATTCCTTTCTGAGTCCTTGTCCAATTTGAGCTATACCCGACCTGACTTAAGTATGTATTTAGGAAATAGGACCAAGCATTTTAGGGGCAAAGCATCATTAGCATGTCAATACACACAAAAAATATAGTTATGTTAAGAAAAATTAGAGGTTTCTTCCTCCTCCCTCCCCACCCCCCCAGGAGACATGGCTTCCATTTCAACTTGTAAAATTTGAAATTGTAAATTTTGTTGCAGTATTTTTCCATTTCCCTTAGAATTTCTTTTCTTCTCCCTTCCACTTTTTATTTTGAAAAATGTCAAACTTATAGTAAAGTTTGAAAGAATGAATGTTCATATTCTCTTTACCTAGATTCACCAGTTAACATTTTGCCTCATTTGCTTTCTCTCTCTCTCTACAGATTTAACCTTTTATTTTGCTGAATCATTTGACAGTAAATTTCAGGTATTATGACACTTCATTCCTAAACACTTTAGCCTGTACCTTCTAAGAACAAGGAAATTCTCTTTTCTACCCATAAGACCATTATCATACCAAAGAAATTTAATACTGGTACAATAATATATGGTCGGTATTCAAATTTCCTAACAGTTTCAAGAGAGTCCTTTATGGCTGTTTCTTTTTAATCCATGATCTAATCATGAATCATTCATTGGGTTTAGTTCTCATGTCTCTAAATCCCCTTAATCTAGGACTGTCTCCCTGCCCTTTTTTTTTTTTTTTTTTTAAATCTTTTGTAATATTCACAGTTTTGATGAATCCAGGCCAGCTGTCTTGTAGAGTGTTCTAAACATGGAGTTGTCTGATTGTTTCCTACGAGATTCAGGTTGCACATTTTAGGAAGAATATCATAGGGGATGCTGTGTCCTTCCCATTGAATCACAATCAGGAATACGGTGTAAGTTTGTCCTGTTATTGGTGGTTCTAACTTTGATTGCTTGTTATAGGTTGTATCTGCCCATTTGAGGCTATCTTCACCTGCCTCGTAATTAATAAGTAATCTGTGAAATGCTATGTTGAGAACAGTGAATATCTTGTTCCCTAACTTTTCAATGACTTTAGCATCCTTTGATGATCTTTGCTGAATCAGGTACCATATTGGTGGTTGCAAAATGATGTTTTTCTAATTCTATCATTCTTTCTACATTTATTACCAGGCATTTTTCTGTGAATGAGAGCCCTTCCTGTACTTATTTCAGTATCTTTATGGACTCATGGATTCCTTTTTTATTCATTGTGTTATGATCCATTAACTATCTTTTTCTTTTAACTAAGAACATTTTAAATTGAGGTATGATTTACACACAGCAAAATGTATAGATATTAATTGTACAATTTGATTATTTTTGACAAATACACATGCACATGTAACTCCCACCCTATAAAGATGCAGAACATATCCATCGCCACGAAAAGTTTCCTTTGGCTCCCCCAGCCCCGTGAGCAGCACTGATCTGATTTCTTCATTATTCTATTTGATGTTTAAATTGTCCCAAATGTTGGCAGTGAAAGTTCCATTAAGTTTGAGCACCTTCTTGCTTTCTAGCACAAGAAAGTATTCTGTTTTATTCTTAGTTACTATTCCTACTCCTACCACCACTACTACTGCTAATTATTATTATTATTATTGTTTTCCACCAGCTGAAACTATCTTGCGGTATGAATACTAGTTTCACCATTTCTCCATTGTGGGCTTTAGGTTGTTTCCTTTTTTATCCTGTTGCAAAAATGCTGCAGCAGACATCTTAGAACACATATTCTTGCACCACTTTTGTGAATATTTTTGTAGGCTAGAGCTCTAGCAGTGGTATTTCTAGGTCAAAGAATATGCACATTTAAGTTTTTGGTTGATATTGCTAAATTCTTCCCTCCTGTCTTAAAAAGCCTCGTTAATTGTTTCCACAAACAGCGCTGGTTTCCCAGCAGCCTTACCAACATCGAATTGTATCTGACTGTGTGTATATGGTAGAGCAGGGTTTGAATTTGGACTTATCCTCGAGCAAGGCAAATATCCAAACCATAGATCCTCCTTTTTGGTTCCAAGCCCAGTTTTGATTTGTACAGAAATGAAATCTCTCCTCAAAGGAGAGGTTAAACCCAAGGAGAAATTTTTGCCACTCTTTGTCATTCGGTGTCACATTCACCATTACACCAACTTTTGGCAGAGGATGTGCTTATGTTTTTATTCTGCGTTAACCAAACATGGGAGATAAATGAAAAGGGGGGGCATGAGGGGAATGATGACATTGCTCCTGGGGCTGCTGGTCCTCTTGAGCAGTTTTTATAAAATTGGGTTCTCAGTCACTGTTCTGTGTTTCTGCCCTTAAATAACTATTGAAACTGATATTTATTTGCAGTGAATCTGGATGATTCTACATTCAGGGTAGCGGGTTTAGCAGAACGTTTGTGAGTGCGTGTGCAATCACTCTCTGATGTCAGCTAGCAAACAAAGACTTTCTGTTTCTGTTTTATTTTAAATATTGGACCTTAGATTAAACACCTTTGTGGATGGCTTATAGCGTTCTTTTGTTTTTTGTTTTTTTTTTTCTCTTTTCAGGTTAGGAATTTGTTTGAAAGCTGTTGTCTCTTTGCTAAAGTTTCCTGGGTTGATTTTCTTTATAGGTATTTGAAGCTGTGATTTCGTGGATCAATTATGAGAAAGAAACCCGTTTAGAGCACATGGCAAAGCTGATGGAACATGTCCGTCTCCCTCTCTTGCCTAGGGATTACCTGGTTCAGGTGAGTGCTGTGCTGTGTGAAGAACCAAGTACCTCTCTGCTTACCCCAGCCTCTAGGAATAGCAGTGGGCAACCCTGGTTGTATGGGGTGCTTGAGGAGTTTTACGGGTCTTTTGTATGCATTGAGGGCACCAACCCACTGGGCTATGTGTGAGTCGTGGTAGTGTAAGGTTTAAGAGCATAGGCTTTTGAATAAGACACCGAGGTTTCAGTCCCTGCTCTACTACGTGTTAGCTTGGAGTTTTTATTTAACCTCTTCAAGCCTCAGTTTCTTCTTCCATGGAAGGGAAATTATAATAGAGCCCAGTGGGGTTGTTGTGGGGACCAAAGGAGTTACAGACAAGTCAGGTGTTTAGCATGGAGCCAGGCATAACAAACATTCGATAGAAATTAGCTGCTTTTATTGTGAAGGACCAAAGCAAGAAGGGTCATTTCCATAATGTCCCTATGTTTCTTTTCGCCTTAGTTTTAGGCAACTTGGGCCTCCATTTAGGACTATAAAAACCAGCTCCTCACAGGTGCCTGGAACACATTATATCTGCTTCCTCTGAGAACATGGTGCCATATGTTTTCTCATTTAATCCTTGTAACAACCCTGTGAGCAGAGATTATAACCTGCTTTTTACAAATTTGGGTCCTGAGGCTTATGGAGGTTGGGATTTATCTGGTGTCATCAGCTAGGAGGAGGCAGGTTCAGGATTCAAATCCAAGTCACCAGGCCCTAAAGCACACACCTTCCACTAAGCAGGCTGCTGCCTTTAATCCTCTCTGTTCTGTTTATCCATTACATGTCTTATTTTGTATAGTAAATGGCATTAGATACTTTTACAAGCAGGCAGAGGATAAAACTTTAAACGTGTGAGCAAAGCAAAATACCGAGGCAGTAGGCCAACCCTCAGCTATCCCCAAGAAGTCTCTGGAAAGAATGGAAGGTGTGAAGCAAGGATAAGAGGAGATTCAGCAGCCAGCAGCCTAGCTCGGTCCCTTCCCAGCCATCTAACACTGGGCAAATGCTCAAACTTTTTAACCCTCAGTCTTCTCATCTGGCAAAAATAGCACCTGCCCTTATAGGATTGTGAGTAGAATGAGATAATCCATGTAAAGGCTGTAATCCAGTGTTGACTGAATCCTAGTTGACATTACTACAGTCTTCATGAGCACTGCTGCCGTTGGTAGTAGTGAGAGACACAGTACCCTCACAAGTTCTTGTAAAGTCCCCAGCTCATGACACTGTTGACCACAGGCCTGAAGGGTCCCTAAAATGTTCTCTGAGTCTCTGAACCACAGCCCTCTTCTCAGGTGCTGTGCCCTGCATTTTACACTTTCGATGGTACCACTGCCACCTGGTGGCAGCATATCCTTCTTGTAGAAATGATAAAGTCCCCTAAGTGGAGGGACTGAAAGGGCCTGAGCCCCCAGTGTCAGAGACAAACCTTCCGCTGTCCTGTGGGAAACTGATCAAAGGTAGAGGTGGACATCTGGCCTCCAGTGCAGTCTTGCTTCCACAGTGGGGAAGGGCAGCTGTGGACCTGGCTTCCAGAGAAAGCTAAAGGGGCCTTAGAGACCCCTAGTTACAGCCTCTATTAGGTATCCACAATTGAACCTTAACAAAGACATTGGAACGTAGTTCCTGGGTTATTATGGCAAAGTAGGGTTTAGATCTGGAGAAGAAGGGATCAGAGGCAGTGGGCATGAGAACTGTTGTGTTGGACCCCCTTTTTTTTTTTTTAAAAAGGGCATTTGTCAGGCCTTTTTTTTCTTAACAAAGGGCTCTTTTCAGAATACTCTGGAAAAGGATGCTTCATTAGCACTCTTTTGACCTTGCAACTTCAAACTAGTTTAATGTGCTAGGGATGGCTGATCACGGTGGAGGAGGAGGTGTAGAGAAAGCCCTTGGCAGACCTACTCTGACTTCTAGGGGAGGTATTTTTTTGTTTCTGTCTTTTCAATAGCTACCATTTATTAGCCTTGTATTAAATATTTAAAAATATTGTACTAAGTGTACAACATGCTATATCTTAAAATTAAAAAAAATAGGGCCGGCCCGGTGGCACAGTGGTTATGTGCGCACGTTCTGCTTCTCGGCGGCCTGGGGTTCGCTGGTTCGGATCCCAGATGTGGACATGGCACCGCTTGGCAAAAGCCATGCTGTGGTAGGCGTCCCATGTATAAAGTAGAGGAGGATGGGCATGGATGTTAGTTCAGGGCTCATCTTCCTCAGCAAAAAGAGGAGGATTAGCAGTAGTTAGCTCAGGGCTAATCTTCCTCAAAAAAAAAAAAAAAGTATGTAACATAAACTTCATCATTTTAACCATTTTTAAGTGTACAAGTTAGTGGCGTTAATTGCATTCTCCATCCTGTACAACCATCACCATATCCATTTCTAAAACTTTTTCATCTCCCCGAAGTGAAACTCTAGCCATGAAGTACTAACTCTCTGAGGGAGCTTTTCATTCAAGCTGAATGATTTCTTTGGGAAAAGTAGCTGTTCAGGCATTTCTCCTTCTTCTCAAGCTTTTTAAGAGTTCCTCTCTCACACATTTTATTTTTTTGACTGACCCTAAAAGTTTATGGTTTGTCCCAATTTGGTTCAGTCCCTCAGTGGGAGTGTAAAAAAAACCTTCCAAGAAAATGGAGTGTTCTTGGGAATCATCTCTGGGTGAAGAAGTGCCCAATTATCTCGCCGATGCTTCTTTTCCCACCAACTCTAACGCTGGCCAGCAGGTGATGGCCCTGGCCATGTTTCAATTCCTAGTTACAGGGGGGTACCCAGGAAAGGCTCAGCCAGGCCTCGTGCATGACCAGCTTGAGGGCCGAGATAATTGATGTGAGGAGGCCCTTCTTGTTCTCTGACTGGACTGAGTGCCTCAGGGTGAGAACCCTTTTCTTGTTCATTGTTTTCTTTCCGGGGTCCAGCACTGGGCTCCCCAACCAGGAGACATTCAATCAGTGTTAGCTGTTGAATGGAACTGATCTTTCCCAACAGATCCCAAACACTCCAGCAAAGAAAACATGAAGTGGCCTCCGAAGACCACACTGCCCCTTACATTTCCATCCGATAGCAATTTGACCCAGGCCAAAGGGTAGAGATTTGAGAGCTCACCAGAATGGTTTCACGCTTGGTCTTTCTCATGAGTCATTTAGGCTTGCACTTGCTGAGCACCTGCTTAAGTCCACAGCTCTGGAATCAGAGGTGAAGAAGCCACAGTCCCACCTTAGATGGGGTCCAAGATGAGGTCGATAGGTGGCACTTTTGTGCAAGACATTCTTCTGCTCTGATATCACCACCCTGTTAAGAGAATGCCTCTCTGGCCAGTTTTCTGCCTGAGTCTTTCACTTAAGAAGATGGATATGGGGGCTGGCCCAGTGGCCCAGCTGTTAAGTTTACACCTTCTGCTTCAGCGGCCCAGGTTTCGCCAGCTTGGTTCCCGGGTACAGGCTTACACACAGCTTGTCAAGCCATCTGTGGCAGGTGTTTCACAAATAAAGTAGAGGAAGATGGGCATGAATGTTAGCTCAGAGCCAGTCTTCCTCTGCAAAAAGAGGAGGATTGGTGGCGGATGTTAGCTCAGGGCTAATCTTCCTCAAAAAAAACAATTGAAAAAAAAGAAAAAAGAAGGTGGATATGAATTCTTCTTCTTGACTGTCACATTGTTTTACTCCTTACCTCCAAAGTTTGGCTCATGGATCCTGCCCTCTTCCTCTTTTCCTCCCTCTCCTCATGTCAAATGTTTGAGCGTTTTCCCTAAACACTATAATGCATTCAAACCATGTGGGAAGAAGCTTTCAGGACAACCAATTGTCTTTGTTTTTGCATAATCTAATCTCAAAATAAACAAACACATAGTCAGTGAGGTTGTGGGTAACTTTAATTTGCCCATTTTACAAAAGAGGAAACTGAGGATCAGAGGAGTTAAATGGTAGAGCTGGGATTTGTGTCCCTGTCTGTTTGATTCCAGAACTTAATCACTTACTCCACTGTGCTCACGAAATGCAGGAGGTGAGCACCAACTGTGGACCTTTCTCTTGAGGTCTGAGATCATGTGGCGTGGGTATGAATGAGTGTGGGAATGCAGGAATGACACAGCCTGGGGAGGCAGCTTGGGAAATGTGGCTGAGCTTTGCTCCTGGATCACCTGTGGGTTATTACCTCCAGACAGTCGAAGAAGAAGCTTTGATAAAGAATAACAACACCTGTAAGGACTTCCTCATCGAAGCCATGAAATACCATCTGCTCCCTCTGGATCAGAGGCTCTTGATTAAGAACCCAAGGACCAAGCCCAGGACTCCAGTCAGCTTGCCCAAGGTAAGGCCCAGCCCAGTCACTGCCAAGAGTCAGGACCGTGTCCTGGGAAAGTGGCCTTCCACTCCTGCCTCCAAGTCTTTCCTCGCCCGTGGCTGCCCTGCATCTTGGTTGTGTTTACCACTTAGGAGATGAAGTCTGCTGGTTCCTCTCGATCTGCTGGTACCTCTTTCTTCTGGGGTCTGTCTTTCTTAAGAGATTCAAGATAACCTCCAGTGTCACCAGAGAGGTTTGAGAATAACTCGGAGCTCTTCCATCTTCCCTCCTTCTTGTTTCACACCATGGTTTGGGCTCTGTTTCTATTGGAAGCAGAGGGTTAGTTGTGTGGGTCTTGACAGTGATGGCCATCATTGTCCTCTTTCTAGGCCATTATTTGAGTCTGAACAGTCCTAGTCTGGTTCCTTCCCTCACCACAGAGCCATAAAGGACAATCAGGGCTGCCAGAGGACAGAAGGGGCCTGAAAGTGTCTGACAGGTAATGAAGCAGGAGATGCAAACAGGGAAAATGAGACCTTGTGAGGGGGCAGGCAAGGGAAAGGAAGGATGCGCATAGGAGGGACTCCATGATGGAGATCTGTGCTGGGTACTGGCTGCTTTGGTTCCCTGCAAGTGCCCTGCCCTCTGGTCCTCAGGTCCCTCATCTGCAGAATGAAGGATGCTGCACTAGACGATCTCTAAAGTTCTTTCTGGCTTGGCATTCGAGTAGTCTTTCTAGGATCCTAACATACTGCTGTCTGGGGGAAGGTTCTAGTCAACCCAAGAGGAAAGGTGGGAGGAGAGGAGTAAGTTGTATTGCTCATCGACTGCACAGTTGGCAGCACTGGGGGTTATTTAGGCCCTTTCTTCGTTCACCACCTCCTCTTTTGGGCTGACTGCCATACTCCTCACCTGCTGCTTCCAGGAAGGGTTTCACAGGGCTTGAGAAGCAGGTTGTTGTCCGAGACCAGATGTTTGGACTCTCCAAGGTTTGCTGTTCCTTCTCTCTGCTCTGCTCTGTGACCCCGGGTCATGGAAAATGTAGTGGTTGTGATGTGAATGAAGGCTACGAACGTCCCACGTAATAATACAAGCAGCTGACATGTTTTGAATGCTGCTTATATGCCAAGGAGTGAGCTGAAGGTATCACGTTGCTTAATCCTCTCAACAACCCTAAAAGGTAGAGGCAGTTATCCCACTTCCACAAAGAAGAAACTAAGGGTTCAAGAGATTAAGAGACTTGCCCCAGGTCAACATAGCTGATGTGGTAGAAGCAGCATTTGAGTTGAGTATGTCTCACCCTCTAAACCTGTTCTCTGAACCCGTGCCATCCTGCGCCCTGCTTCACCTTTGTAAACCTGAGTGCGTGTACCTACCTGTCTGCCTCCTGTGGCCTCCTGCTGGTTAGCAGGGGCGGCCACGGGGCAAGGGCCTTGGTCTGACTGGCCATTTGCTTTACTGCGTGTGGATGCCTTTTGTTTTATTTTGTTGAAATATCGCATTGAAACGTCTTTGTATTTTTCAAAAAGAAAATAACTGAGAGTTTTTAAATTATAGAAATATGTGCTCATTGTAGATGATTAAAAGGATACTGGAATTTCAAAATAAAGTGAAAAATCACCTGAAATCTCTCCATCCAGGGACAGTCTCTGCTGTCATTTTGGTGAATTTTCTTCCAGACATATCTCTGTGCACTTATTCACAAATAGATAAATATGTATACTTTTAGATAAATCGAATCTTGCTACACAGATTAAAATCTTTTTTCCTCCTCCTCAGCCATATGCTACAGACCATTTCAATGTTACCAACATGGGTGAAATCAGCATTTACATTGTAATAGGTACATGGTATTTAAGTTTATTTATTTAACTGTCCTCTATTGATGGGCTTTGCAATAATTTCCATTTCTTAAGTATTATAAACATTTCTGTATCAAACATCTTTTAAAAGGCGCCATTTTGTTTTAGTTTGCACTTCTTTAATTGTGAGTGAGATTAATGTTGGTTTCATACGATTATTGGCGTTTGTGTTTTTGGAGGGGGAATTCGCTGTTCATGTCCTTTGCCCATTTTTCTGTTGGACTCGACTTTTTTTATCTAGGGTTTTTACGGGCTCTTTTTAGGTTAAAGAGGTTAAGCCTTGGTATGTATTTAAAGTATTATTTTCTTGGTTTGCAGTTTGCCTCTAAACTTGTTTATCACATTTTTTTGAATCCCCCCAAATAATTTTTAAGTAGTTAATCTATTTTTTTCTTTATAGCTTAGGTTTTCATCATACTGAGAAATGTTTTCCTTGCTCTGAGATTAAAAAAAAAACCCAAACTCTCATGTTCTCTTCAAGTACCTTTATGATTTCTGTTTTACATTTGGATCGTTGATGCACTTAGAATTATTTGTTTTGGTGTAAGGAGTGAGGGTAGGAATCAGCTTTATTGGTCTTGCAGATCATGAGCCAGTTGCCCCAAAGTTATTTTAGTAAATAACCTCCCTCCCCCATCGATTTGAATGCCACCCATGGTCATGATCTAAATTCCACAAGCTTTGTGTCTTGAGAATACGGATTCTAAGGTGCACTGTGGTTGTATGTGGAGGCGGTTTTTATGTCGCGGGTTTCAGCTGGCCTTGTTGTGTGTCTTTGTGACTTTTCTCTTTAGAAACTGAGGCTCTCATCCGATGTGATATCAGGCTAATGCAGTCTTTTCCTGGGGAGTGTATTCTGGAGCCAAGGAAATAGTGCGGAGCTGGCCCAGTTTCTGTGTGTGGAGACCATACCCAGTGACCTCTCCTTTTCTAGACTCCACATCTAGCTTTTACCACGTTCACCCACAAAAAGAAAGTTCTAAAAATCAAAGCCAAGTTTGTGTCTGAGCTGGGACTAAGCATGCTGGGAAGCCCCCTGGGTATTGAGTCTGTAGTTAAGAAGAGCCCATCCCGTGTTTCAGGAGGCCAAAGTCGTCCCCCGTCACCTCTACTCCCTAGGGAACATTTATTTTCAGGATGAAAATGTTCATATCCCTGGACATGTAGCCTTCCACAGGCAACTGGAACCAGGACTTCCTTTGAATCTGTTGAAGGAATGGAAAAAAGGCACCTCTGCTCTTTGCCTCATTGTTCCCTTGTCTTTAATCCTTGAATGGCTTAAAGTTGTATGTACTGTCCCACCTGCTTTTCAAGCTCTATTCTTGTCACCATTGTTTGGGCACTTAAATTAAGGAGAGGATCTCCTACTGTGGGTTTGAGGAAGCGGATGTGCTGAGCAAATGATCGCGTTGAGGATTATCAGATTGTACATCATCTCAATAAATCGTCATGAAAATAGGTCAGGACTATCCGTATCCCTGCTTTACTGAGCTTACTCAGAGCTGTTAAGTAACTTGCCCAGTTACACGGCTAGTTAGGTGCAGAGCTGGGGTTTGAACCAAGGTCTGTTCCACTCCAGAGGCTGTGCTTTTTTTCTTACACCACACTGCCTCCCAGGAAACAGCTTTCAGGTTTTGGTGGCAGATAAAAAAAAAATCATTTTCTTTCTTTCTTTTTTTTGATCAGCAAAATCTCTTTTAATTAAAGCACTGTAACATCCCATTCATCTCATTAAGAGATGCATTTCCAATACATTTCCTTCCTTTTTTAATTTATTTTTTTAGAGCAGTTTTAGGTTCACAGCAGAATAAAGGGGAAGGTACAGAGATTTCCCATATACCTTCTGCCCTCACACATGCGTAGCTTTTTCCATTATCAACATCCCAGATTGTTTTCTTTTAAATTCAGATTTACTGAGGTATAGTAATTTATACACAGTAAAATTGCTCTTTTTAGGGATGCATTTGACGAACTTTGACAAATGCATATAGTCCTGTAACCACCATCCCAATCAAAATATAAAATGTTTTAATCACTCCAGAAAGTTCCCTTCTGCTGCTTTGTAGTCAAGCCCCTTTGTCTACCCCCAGCCCCTGGCAACTGTTGATCTGATTTCTGTCCGTACAGTTTTGTCTTTTCTGGAATGTCAAATAAATGGAATCATGCCTTTTGAGCTTGGCTTCTTTCTCCTAGCAGAATGCTTTTGAGATTCATCCACGTTGTTGCGTGTATCAGGAGTTCTTTCCTTTTTATTGCTAAGTAATGTTCCATTGTATGGGTATGCAGTAATTTCTTTATCCATTCACTAGTTGATGGATATTTGCATGTCCAATTTTTGGCTACAGATAAAGCTGCTCTGAACATTCACTTACAGATCTTTGTGTGGACATATGTTTTAATTTCTCTTGTGTAAATACCTATGAGTAGAATTTCTGGGTTGTATGGTAAGTACATATTTAAAAGAAATTGCAAACCTGTTTTTCAAAATGGCAGTACCATCATGCATTCCCACCAGCAATGTACGAGAGTTCCAGTTACTCCAGAGTTTCACCTACTTGTATTATCTATTTAAAAAAATTTTGGTTATTCTAATAGGTATGTGGTGCTATCTCAATGTGGTTTTAATTTTCATTTCTCCAGTGGTTAATGATAGCCAGCCCAGGTGGTCTAGTGGTTAAGATTTGGTGCTCTACCTTTGTGACCTGGGTTCATTTTCTGGTCAGGGAACCACACCTCCCGTCTGTAGATTGCCGTACTGTGGCAGCTGTGTGTTTCTGTGATGCTGAAAGCTTTGCCACTGGTATTTCCAATACTAGCAGGGTCACCCATGGTGGACAGGTTTCAGTGGAGCTTCCAGACTAAGACAGATTAGGAAGAAGGGCCTGACCACCTACTTACAAAAATATTGGCCATGAAAATCTTATGAATAGCAGCAGAGTGTTGTCTGACATAGTGCTGGAAAATGGGAGGATGGTACAAAAAAGAGTGGACAGGGTTCTGCTCTGCTTTACACAAGGTCTCTAGGAGTCAGGATCATCTTGATGGCGCTAACAACAACAATGACTAATGATACTGAACATCATTTCGTGTGCTTATTTGCCATCTTATTGCTTCTTTGATGAAGTGCCTGTTCAAAGCTTTTGGGTGTAGTGAGGATTACGTCCTACTTTATATCCTCTTTTGGTCACTAATTTAGATTGACCCTAGAATGTTTCGTTCAGCCCACAAGTCCAGTATTGAATGAATCCAGTTGTCGTTCCTGTAGGGTTAGATGGGTTGTGAAGCACTTAGATTAAACAAAGCCAATATCATTAATAAACTATGAACTATCATGCATGCATCATACATTAATTCATAAATTTATTAATTTACTTGTTCAACACATGTACAGTAAGTCACCAGTCGCCAGGTACTGGCCTAGTTGCTGGAGCCACAAAGACTCATATGAGCTGGTCCCTTCCCCAAGGTGCTCTAGATTAGGCAGAGGGGAGACAGATGTAAAAGGACAATTACAGTGGATGTGTAAGTGCCACAGTAGAGGTACGGGCACTCTAGGAGCTGGAGAGGGCCGAGGGGTTGGGAAAGCTTTCTGCAGGAGCTGAGGCCCAAGCTCTCTCCAAGGTCAAATGCAAGTTGTCTGAGAGCAAACATCCAGAAACTGGTTTAGATGACTGCAGGTGAGCACTGGCTCCCACCCTCTGGTGGCCGCTTCAGTAATTTGTACTTTGTGCTTTGTTGCTTCCCTGGGTCATTGTGTCCTTATCACCAAAGGCTTTGATGATTATACAAGCAGGATTGTTTAAATACAGCTTCCTTGTGTTTTGGGAAAAGCACTTCATATATATTATCTTATTTTATCTTCATAACAACTCTGGAAGTTCTGATGTTGGAGAAAACAGAGATTCAGTGAGATCGAATGACTTTCCCAGGGTTTCACAGCTCTTAAGTGGCGGCGCAAGGGCTGGGATCCAGGTCTGGCTGTCTCAAGGCCTATGCTTTTGACCCCTTCACAGTACTAACCCCACAATAATGGTAAGAGCAGATCTCAATTGCTGAGCTCTTAGCATGTTCCAAGCACTGGGCTACTGATGTACATTTATCTCACAGGATGTTCACAATTCTAATTGCCCCCATTTTACACATGAAGAAATTGGATCTTGGGTTATGTCACCTACTCATTATGTATTAGTTATCAGTTTCTGCATTAGAAATTATCTTAACCTTGGTGGCTTAACACAACAAACTTTTATTATTTCACAATTTCTGTGGGCAGGAAAATGGAGAGGCTTAGTTGGGTTGCCCTTGCTCAGGGCCTCTCATCAAGTTGTAGTCGAGCTTTGGGCCTGCAGTCATCAAGGCTTGTTTGGGGAGGATGTGATTCTAAGCTCACTGTTGTGGTTGCTTGTTGGTTTCAGTTCCTTACCCTATGGGTCTCTCTGTAAGCTGCTTGAGTGTCCTCATGATATGGCAGCTGGCTTCCCCCAGAGTGAGTGATTCTACAACAAGAGAATGAGAAAGCACACCCAAGACAGAAGCTGCAGTCTTTTTATAACTACTCTCAAAGTGATGTCCCATTACCTCTGTATATTTTCGTTGCTAGGTGCAAGTCAGTAAGTCTAGCCCATGCTCAAGGGGAGGGGAATAAAGTTCCATGTCTTGAATGGAGGAATATCAAAGAATTTGTGAATTATCTTTAAAGCACAACTAGTGAATAGCTGAGCTGAGATTTAAGCCCAGGATGACTAACTCTAGACCCTGTACTCTTAACTGTTAAACATCATACTGCCTCCAAATTTCATAAAAGCAATTTAGCTGTGTGCCATATGGAAAGAAACCTGATTCCTGCCCTCTGGAGACTTTTCAGAAGTCTGGGAATGTAAGATAGAAATATCTGTGGGCAAATGAGTGGAGGAAGAGAAGACCGTTAGGAGATAATTGGGATAGTTGGAGGAGCAGCCACAGGAATTCCAAAGGCAGGCCAGTTGGGGCTTTCATGAATTCAGTCCAGACAGGCTTTCTGACAGAGCTGACTTTGAGAAACAAAGTGGTGGAGAGAGATTTGCACTGTTCTCAACAGTGAACCTGTTTGCCAGTCCAGCCCTCTCCCTGAAAGAAATAGAACTCTGCCTTGAGATAGCTGCAGAGGCTAATAAGGCTGTATTTTCCTGAGCTGTATATGCACAGATCATACTGACATATTCAAGCCGGAACAGCTAATAGCATCATCTGGGCTCCCACACATTCACTACCCAGCACTTTCCTTGAGGCTGGGTTGCCATGGACAACCAGAGGCTGTCTCCTAGCTGCTCCAAACACTCCTACATTACCCTGTTGCACAGACGGCAACAGAGAAATGAGTTTCCAGGAAGATGCAAATAAACCCTTTGGAGATGTACTGAGCCTGGCACTTTTCACTGACTTTTCAGTTCAGTTGACATCTCTATTGAACTCTTTAAAAATGACACCAAAAAACCATTTGGGCTGGAAGTGGGTGGCTTCCTCCTGAGTTGGGATGTCCTGCTTTCAGCAGATGCTGTTGGAAACAAGGCTGTTGGCAACAAGGCTGTTGGCAGGGTGGGTAGGATGACTCCTCACCTGGGCCAGGCTGCTGGTGGGCACTGCTCCTCTTCCATCTTGGCCCTTTAAATGGACCCAGGCCACACCTGGAAAACACCTCAGGGTGCTGAAAAAGCCCCAGTATCACTGCTGGAATTAGTGGTGCTCACCCTCCCATTCACAGATCGTTAAGTGTCCTTTTCTACCATTTATTGAGAATCTGTTCTTTAGCAACTGCTTTAAACAATAGTAATGATACGGGTGTTGATCTAACAATAAAAGCTACCATTTAGTGTGTGTTATTTACCAAGCACTGTGCTTAGTGCTTTATGTCATTTAAGCCTCCCGACACCCAGAGGGGAAACATCCTATTATCCTGATATTACAGGTGAGGAGAGTGAGGCTTAGCAAGGTTCAGCGCCTTGCCCATGGCCACAAAGCTATTTAGAGGCTGGGCTGATATTTGATCCCAGTTGTGTCTGACTCCAAAGACCACTTTCCTACTCCCTCTCTCTCTGCCGGGTCTTGCGCTCACGTAGCTGGTTCTCTGACCTCCACTGTCTCTGCACCTTGGCGGTCGGTCCTTGCCAGGTGCACCTGTTGCTCTGGAACCTGCTGGGACAAGTCTTCCACCTGGACCTCGACATGCTCCTTCGGATGAACTTTTGGTGTTAGCCCTGCGGCCCCACGCACCAGGGTAAGAGAGACTCTCGCTTCCTGCCCTGGCCCGAGGGACCGACTGGCTGGGCCTGCCTTCTGCCCAGCTCACCGGTCATGGAAGAGAGTTTGGACACACACTCTACTCTTGCCTGATGAAAAAAGTGTGCAGAGCCCAGGTTGTTCCTCTGACCTTAGTGGAGGGTCTAACGACCTATGGGTTAGGGCTAGGGTCTTGATCCACAAGTGCACTGGAAAGCTCTGCTCTGTTCACTGACTGCCCCTTTCCCTGGATAGTCTCTGGTACCTAATGGCTTTCAGACGTAGAGTGGTAGTCATATCGTGAGGCGGGACCAACCTGCCCTCACTCCCACAGTCACACTGGTAGAGTCAGAACCTTCCATGTGAAAGAGATAGCGTTATGTATTTGTTTAAAAACCGTCTTGTCATGCTGGGAGTAAAATTTCCTTCCTCAGGAATCAGGTAGTCTTTCCATGGTCTCGCTAATCTCCCTAAAGTAAATGGCCATTTGACTTTCCAAAATGAGAGTGTTTTCCTTGGGAGTTGTCCGGTAGCCATCTGCCCACCCTCCGCCTCCCAAGTCTAGTCTGGCTCACCCGTGTTCTGTCAACTAGAGTTTTCCATTCATCAGAACTTCTAAAGCATTCAACACAGTGGCCGCTGAGACTTGGGGTCAGGACTCTGAAGTGCCCTTCAAGACTCCCAAGCGCACTGCAGTTTGAGTGATTAAATTATGTTTGGTCTAGCATAATTGTTAGCCTGGAACCAGTTCTTTACTTTATTGTGATTCCCATGTGACCACTGGTAGTTCTTACTCAGGGTTACCTTGAAGGATAAATGTTAAAAATAGTGATCATTAAGTAAGCTGATTTGACTCAGTAATTTCTATTAAAGCATCTTTAATAGAAAATTAAATCTTTTTAGTAAAATTAAATCTTACTTTACTAAATATTTAAACCTTTAGTTAATTGGGATTTAAGGGTATTGGGGAAAGAAAGAAATATGCTTATTGGACCCCTTGGGTCTGAGTTTTTCTGGAAATGTAAATTGAGGGCTTGCGGGAGAGAATGGTTCAAGTCTTTTCTTGCCCTGACATCCTGTGGTCTTCTTAAGTAGCTAGAGGTTTATAATTTCAGAGATGTAATCCACGTGGACTTTGGGGAATACTCATTTTTGTCTAATTGGTTGCTAAGATCAGGTATCTATGGAAACAACCATCCATTAGTATTCAAGATAGGACATTTGTTCTTTTTACTCTGCACGATTATGTGACGATGAGCATAGTGTTCCTTGTATGATGGCTCCTTGCAAGACCTGAAATAGAGACTGAATTTCTTATGCCTGTGAGAGAAGCAGAAAGTACGCCTACTCCTCCCTGTGGCTTGAGCTATCTCCACATTTTCAAAAACCCATGGTCCTACCCCACAAAACCTCATGTTTACTCTTCCCAGATCCTTCTACAAGTTTTGAGTATTAAAAGTCATCTCTCACCAGTGGTTTTATAAGCTCAAAGGCAAGTTTATTTTGAATACCTTGTCCTGTATTATTTATGTCTTTATACTCAGATTTTACTTTAACATAAAAATTTTTTAATTTCTATAATATTGTTTCTGTGTTACTATGAAAGTTCTCAGTGATCAGTGCTGGATTTTCCCCAATATGAATGAACCTCCCTTCCCCTGGCAGAAGACAGTTTCTTGGGTTTGGTGAGGTCCCTGAAAGCTTTGCCTTTTTTTATTTACAGAAGAAACTTGATAGCTTGTGCAAAGAATAAATAGTCTTTCTTCTGGTGGTTGAGTCAAAAGATGGGAAAAGCTCTCTCTTTTTATTTTGTTCCTTTCCCTCAAATTCTGTCCCAGAATTGTAATCTGGTGTCCAACGTGTCCTAGCCAAAGAACGTGACATTCTGGCCTATTTTTTCATTTTCGTTTAACTGCGTATTTTCTTTGTCCATTTAACTCTTTGCATGTGCTATTTACTACTCATTCATTCTTTGTTTCGAATAAATATTTGAGTCCTCATTTTTACCTGGCACCATAAGGCCCTAGAGTTATCTTGGTGACCGAGGCAGATACATTTGCTCTGGCAGGGCCACTGTCTAGGAGGGGAGACGAGGTCACCAGATAGTTACATCACAGCATGGGGCAGTTTTAATGGGAGAACACAGGGCGTGTGTGATCTCAGAGAAGGGACTTGTAACTCAGCTTTGGAGGAAGTGATATGTAAACCGACACCTGAAAGATTAGTGAATGTTAAAGTAGAGAGGTCAAAAAGGGGGAAGAATGTTTCAAGGAGAGAGAAGAGCATGTGTTGAGGGTGTTGGGTGCCTGAGATCATTGCAGAAAGAAAACTCAAAATTGGTGTCATTCTCAGTCCCCAAAATCAGATTTCAAAGAAATTCTTTTCAATAGTTTGACTTCATTTCAGCTTTACCAATTCAAAAACAGAAGGACGATGCACGTTCTAGGTGTGTTTATGAACGCAAGGCAAGTCATTTGGCCCTGGAGGAGTAAGTTTGGCATTGTCTTATGTCTGCTGAGGAACTGTGTTCATCAATATCCCCGTTAACTGCTTATGGACGCCTATCTGAGCAAAGAATTGCAGATGATAAGTAATGTAGACTTCAGCTTCTCTCTGAAAAGGCCTGCTCCTGACACAGAGCAATGGACCCTCTGAGCCGAGGCATGAACAAAAGTCAAATGCAGAACGTTTATTTCTGGAAGCAGCAGCAGCTCTAGGCCTGGACTATGTGTCCTGGCTTCCTTTGGGATGTCCAGAAGTCAGAACTGAATTCTGAGCTTTTGAACATTGGCCACCCACATTTGGCCACAGACAGCTGTGGACTAACTGCTGACCAGTGACCACCCACATAGGCAGTGGGTGAGCCTGAATCTGGAATCTTGGGGAATAAACTATTGATTTTGAGCAGTGATTGTCAGCCCTGGTTCTGCCTTCCCATTTAGGCGATAATGTTCACCTGAGGGATGTACTCCTGTGAACTCACACAGATTTTGATGGTCACTCATCTCCCTTAAAATACATTGTGGGGAAGTAAAGAGCACTGTGGTAATTCATAATGGCGAAAAGTGTTAACGGCACATCATGAGGAAATCGCTGTGGCCCATAGGTTAAAACAGTGGTTATCAGAGTCTGAACCTTGGAACAGCAGCATCAGCATCAATGAGGAACTTGTTAGGAATGCAAATTCTAAGTCCCGTTCCAGGCCTACTGAATCAGAAACTCTGGGGTGTTTTGGCAGACCCTCAAGGTGATTCTGATGCAGCTGAAGTTTGAGAACCACTGGGGTAAATAAGACAGGCTACAGGTGATGAGAAAACCCTGCGACTTACATTGATTGGCTGCCTGTGACTTCCACCCCCTTTTCTCCACTTAAGAAAGCATCTTGGAAGGCCAGTGAGTGAAAGCGATGTCATTAGGACAGCCATGAATTTATGCAAGTTTATTAAACTATGTAAACTATTGTTAACTTTGGGACTTTAATTTTTATTTATTAATAACGTGGCAAAAGTCACAACAATGGGGATACCACAATTAAATACTGAAGTTCTATGATTGTAGCCAGAACAGTGGCTTTCTTTTTTTTTTTGCTACACCCTACAGTAAGAAGAAGGTTTAAATTGCTATCCAGGAGACACAACCAGAGCAAATATTTCATGAAATAACACCCTTACTATATTTTCTGTGCTGTTCTCTTAAAAGTGTGCTAGTCACAATCCATTAAATTGATCTCATGACTCACTAGTGAAATGTGACCTGCACTTGGAAAAACATGGCTGTAGTGAGCTGTCTTTGCATGGCCCCCATCTCTAGAGCAGGAGACGGGGAGGGCTGGCCTCACCTCTGTGTCAAGTGGACTTGGCTTTCAGTCTCTGTCCTGCGACTCTTAACTGTGTGACCTTGGGCACTTCACCTATGTTCTCTGAGCTTCACTTTCCTCATCTGTCACTGTGGATAATATCTACTTCACAGAGTTGTTGGGACGAGCTAATGACACCATACTTCATGCAGTGACTGGCACTGGTAGCTACAACCTTACTTGTGCACTACTATCTTACTTAGAACTATTTTTCAGTACATCATCAGTTACATACATTTTTGTGGTAACTACCACAAAGCAATGTTTACCAAATTTTTCCCCATACTGCAACGAGTAAGTGCCCCCTGCAGTCTATGCATTCAGAAGTGTTTTTGAAGTAATTTTATCTTAAAAATGCATCCAAATTCTGCACTCTATTCCAAAATATATTCAAGCTTTGATATATATTTTGGAATACTTAATTTTGTTATAAAATTTAGTCCCCCTGCCCCAAATCCTTAAGGGCACTGAAGTTGTAGAAGATGCCCCCAGTGGCTGCATATACCCCAACCTAGCCCTGAAAATGGGCATTTGGGAAACCTAAACTTTGTGGTTGTGTTTCTGTGGGAAGAGGCTTGTTAGACTTTTCTTGAATATTCATACCTGTTGGTGATTAGGGGCAGCACCTTTGTGTATGTAGTTCTCTAAACTGTCATCTCAGATCACCCACGGACCCTGGGCATTAGCTTATGGAAGTACCACGGATTGGTCACCCATGAATCCGGATGCTGGAGAGACCCAGCTAATGTCTACTTGTCTTTCTGGAGGTCATGATTGTGGTCGGTGGCCAGGCGCCCAAGGCGATCCGCAGTGTGGAGTGCTATGATTTTGAGGAGGAGCGCTGGGACCAGATTGCTGAGCTTCCCTCCAGGAGATGCAGAGCAGGTGAGCAGCACCACCTCTCGTTTCGCAGGCTGCCTTTCCTAGCGTGTCTCTGCTTGGTGCTGAAAGTCACGCACTGCTCTTGTTTCCCCAAACATCTGTGCATTACGGACACCATTCCTTTCCTTTCCCCACCTACCCAATTTCTACCTACACCTTCTGGGGTCAGTTCTTATATACTTAGGGACTTCAGGCTAACCAAGTATTTGCTTGAATCAAACAAATTAGAAAAACAAATATGAAAAGAAATCCAATGAGTCCCATAATGACTTCCAAATATCTGAAGTTGGAGATCACCTTTTGTGGTGAATTATTCACGCGCCTGCCTTGCTCCCCCATTGTCCCTCATCGACATGAGTAATTGGTTACCTAAGATGACCTTGATGCCTTGGTTTCCTGTCCCTCAGGTGTGGTATTCATGGCTGGCCATGTGTACGCTGTGGGTGGGTTTAATGGCTCACTGCGTGTGCGGACCGTGGACGTGTACGATGGTGTGAAGGACCAGTGGACATCCATCGCCAGCATGCAGGAGCGCCGGAGCACGCTGGGCGCCGCCGTGCTCAACGACCTGCTCTATGCCGTGGGGGGCTTTGATGGCAGTACTGGTAGGTCCTGGATGTGGTCCATGCATGCCAGCCTGGGACACATCCTCCACACAACCCTGGTTTGCTCAGTCAGTTCTTGGGCCAACCTTCTGTCCTTCTGTAACTACTGTCCCCAGGACATACCTATCCTTCCTTCTCTCCCAGCTTGGATGCCAGAGCTAGGCTTTCCTACATGTAGAGCATATAGAGTATGTAATTGCCCACGTGCTGTCATTTCTAGGACTCTAGGAAGGACCTTGCACTCAAGAAGAGGTCCTTTTCTCCTTTTCAGTGTTGGGAACCCATTTGCTCAGAAGACGAAACTTAGAAAAAGGGTGTCTTGGGACTGTAGTCTGAGTGCTCCTTTGAATAGATGAGGGAGCTGAGGTTCAGTTACAGGGAGAGACCCGGCTCAGGCCATGCAGCCTTTGTCCATTGCCATTCTATCGCCTCACTGAAGCTCTGCAAGGCTGTGCCTCTGCAGAAGTATTCCCTTGCTTCTGGCTTTTATCTAGCTTCAAAGTTGGAATCAGAAACTACTAGTGGACATGGACTTAGAGGGATGATCTCATCTCCCCTTATATCTCCAGGTGGATGTCTCTGCAGATAGTAACTCTATTAAACTAAGATGATATCCTTTGGCCCCCAGTGATGTGAAAAACAGTATTTTTTACTTCTCTGAATTTTTATTTGTGTCTTTACCAATTGATAACTTTTCCAAGCCTTCTCTTTGCCTCACTCATATAATTCCAGGGTCTCTAGTCCCTCTAAAGCCTACTTCTAGTGAGCAAGACCTGGGAATAAAGAGAACAAAGTGGTAGTGAGCCATTGTTTCTTTTAGGAATTGCTTTTGGCTGTTAGCAGAAAACCTCACTAAACTGTGGCTTAAACAAATGTGAGACTTTGTTTTACTCATGAAACAAGAAGTCCAGAGGATGGCAGTTGCTGACTTGGTCCAGTTGCTCAGGGATATTGGTACCACATTCTTTAAGAGTCTCTTGGCCTTATCCTCATGATCACAAGATGGTTGTCATGGCACCAGTGAACACGTTTGTGTTCTGTGTAGCAAGAAGCAGGAAGGAGTAGTACGTGTGTCAGAAAAGCACAGGCTATTTCAGAAATCCCTACCAGACTTCTGCTTAGGTGCATTGACTTTGTATTGGTCACCCCTAGCTTCAGGGGAGTCTGGGAGGGCAAGTTTTCTCTTTACAGCTTCTGAGATAGAGAAAGACAAGGGAAAATAGGGTTGGAATAGGTGTTCAGTGAGGCAAACTTGAGTGGTTTATTCCATTCTGTAGGTTTAGCGATTTATGTTTGCAGGGCAGTTCAGTTATCCGCTGTGCACTCACAGCCTGCCCTGAGTCAGGTCTCAGTGGTCCCCTCAAGTAGACACAGTGCAGATGTGTTTCAGGGAGGCCCCACAGGCTGCACAATGAGGTGGAGGTGGTGCTGAGGTGGAGGGGGCCAGGGTTCCGGCCCCCAGCTCTGCACTCTCTCTGCATCCTCACTGTTTCTTAGCACAGCAGGGTGAGGCCTGGCGCCATAGGACCTCACGAGTCTCTTGTCTCCCAGGCCTAGCGTCGGTGGAAGCCTACAGCTACAAGACCAACGAGTGGTTCTTCGTGGCCCCAATGAACACGCGACGGAGCAGTGTGGGTGTGGGTGTTGTGGAGGGTAAGGAGCCACTGTGGGTGGTGGCTGGTGCCCTGGCTTGTTCCTTTTGTCACTGCTCTGAGTCAGCTCCCAGTGTCCTGATGTAACAGATGAGGAAAGTTGAGACTCAGAGAGGTGAGCGAGCTATTGGGCCAAGGCTAATAAGTGAGTGAGCTGGGTTGAGGGGAGTAGGAACCTAGAGGGCAAACACCAGCCTGTCACTTTGGCTGCTTGTTGATAGCTCTGTTACGCTTGGGAAGGGGAGAAAAATGGGGTATCCAGAGTCCATATATAACCCAGGAGCATCATGTGGAAGGGTGAGAGTTAATCGTTTAATTGATTTTGTCCTCATCTTCCTGTGTTGAACATTAACAGGGTGCTGAGTGAGGTGGGCACCTCTTCCTGGGTCTGAATAGTCAGCCACTGGAGGGCATGTTGCTGGTAGAGTGCTGCTCTAGTCAGGAAAGGTGTGTGGGGTGAGGCAAGAGGGAGGGGTGAGGCCTGGAGCCTGGCTAGACAGTTTCTAAATGTCTTTTACATTCAATTTCTCATTTTGATCCCACAACCCTTCTGAAGGAGATAGGCGGGATTTAGATTTTCTCCATTCTCCGGAAGGGGAAACTGAGTCCCAGAGGAGTAAGTGATGTGTCTCTCATTAGTAAATAGCACAGCCAGTCCTTGAACCCAGGTCTTCTGACTCTTAACCCAGTGCTCTTTCCACTGTGCTACACTCCTTAGACCATTAGGAAGTGCTAATAGGGAGGAATTGTATAAATATGAGTGAATTCAGCAGATTTAAGCATAGAGTATTATTTGGACTAAAACATTATACTTGTAGGACAACACTGATTCGTTAACCTGTCCTGCAGTGTTAATTTCACTGGAATACCTGTGTAGACGTGTACACAGACATTCTCTCTCTCTCACGTGTGCACACCAGAACACACACACGTGCTTCGGGGAGAGTGTAGCATGCAGTGAGTTAGACATTAATGGAAAGATTCTTTTCTCTCACCGAATCTCCCAATCTGTACTAGTATTGTGTAGTTTAAAATGTCATTTAAAAGTATGTTATTCTCACACACTGTACCAGTCATCTCAGCGAGGGCAAGGATTTTGTCCTCCTACCAAGATCAATTGTTTCTTGCAATCTCATCCTCCTGGTGGAACAGAAATTGATTTGTCTGCCAAATATAAGTGCTTTGTCTAGCCACCTTTCCATTTCCCGCCTTGTTCCTTAGCCAGGAATATCAGACAATAGAGTAGGGGTTAAAAATAGCAGATCCCTGTTAATACACTCAAGGAGAGACCTTGAGTGGGTATTTTTCCGCTGACGCAGGGTTGGAACAGTCGGTGGGGTTAGAGGAGGTGCCTTCACGGTAGTGATTTGAAATACTCCCCTCGACAGAGGCTTCTGTGAGCATGCTCTGTCGGTGGAGGAAGTGCTGTGTGGAGCATGCGCTGTGGACGCAGAGGACAGACTGGGAATTTGTTTGTCTTGTCCACCCTGACGTTGAAGCTGTTTCGGCTGTGGGTCATCCTGGGGCGGGAGAGAGTCCAGTGTACAGCTTTGACGAGGACGTTGAGGGAGAATCTTATGTGGACTCTGCTTCACCGTGGCCTTGTGGATATAGCTCCCCACATTGTCTCCACAGTACTCTCCTCCCTCCCGTCCTCTCCTTACTGTGGCTGTGTAGTCTGAATGACACTGGAAAAAAAAAAGTGAAAATCGGGATCGTTTGCTGCTGGCTGCCTGGAAGAATCCCTGCTTTGGGAAGGGGACAGTGAGGCTTGGAGATTGGGCAGAAGCTCCCAACAGAGTGGAGGTGGTGTGTGACGGAGAATAAGGTTTTCAGTTGACTGGGGTTGCCCTTAGGAGCTTCTCGTCTCCTCCCCGAGTGGTGTAGGCTTTGACAAGGGGTGGGCAGCCAGGTGGACACGTTGTTGCATCCGAGCCAGCACACACCATGAGAGTGACCTGTACCCCGGAGGAGCTGCCGAGTCGGGATTTTCCCCTCTGGCTTGGGTAGGGGGAGAATCAGGGAGCAGGCACCCATTTCTTTTAGAAGGGCCAGTTGACAGGACTGTGGGGCAGAAAACAAAACCAGGCTCAATAATAGAAGAAGAAATATTTTTACCTTTGATGTGACAGTAGTCCTGATGGTAGAGCACAGTTTTGAGCCTGAGAATCTCTTTCTAACTAAAAATAATTGCAGATTTTCACATACTAATTGTACTCTTGGTATTGCTCCATTAAGAAAGCACATATTGACAAAAAAAATCTTTTGATTAAGTGACTCTGTTGAGTAGATTTGCATTTGCATCTGGCAGTGTTTATTTAGTCTGCAGCTAGTGTTTAAGATCCTTGTTATAACTCCATGGTTCCCCAGAGGTCTGAGGCCCACAGGGGAGGTAGGACTCCCCCTGCCACACATGCACGCGCACACACACACACATACACACATATGCACATACACACACACACTGTCACATACACAGTGAAGAAACCCTCCTACTGTATTCTAAGACTACATATTAAACCCAAAATGTTTGAATCTCTTCTCTGGGAGAGCTCAAATACCAATTTCCTGCCCCTTTGCCCAACCTCACCCCTAACTCCAAGCAGAAATGATGCTCTTAGATAACAGCTTATGATATTCCTATTTTAAAAATAGGTGATGCTGCTTCAGGGTCCTTGTGCATAGCTCAGAGGTCACAAAGGATTCTGCAGATAAATTCTGGTCACCCCAGCCAAGAGTGCACACAGGGCACTCCCACCACACACTCCACCTGCCAGAGTTGTGGCTGGAGGATGAACCATGGCTAAGACAGGGTTTGGGTACACGTTGAAGAATATTTTTCCATATTTGTTCTATCTGCTATTGTGAGCCTTTAGCCAGAAAATTGGCCTGCCTGCCTGTATCTGGGGCCCTGTAGCTTTCCATCTCTTTGGTGCCTTGTTCTGGAGAAGACCTAACACCGTTCACCAGCAAGAACACATTGAGCCCCAGTGATGCTAGGCCGTAGCTTCGCACTGGGTATTTGGAGCGCTTATTTAGAAAGAGGTTCAGTACTGCTTCAAGGAGCTTGGGGCTTAAGAGGAAGTAGAAGGCAGAGATGTGAAGGATGCTTATCCTGGTTGGGGAGTAAGTCAGTAGTCCCTCTGGAGGGATGGGGCCCTGAACTCTGGTGGAGGTGAGGGTGCCCCGCTGGGTTAAAGATGGAGTTTCAGCTGTTCTCTGGCTCCATGCCAGCGTCCTCAGCACCGCTCTCTCAGCCTCTTTGTCTGTTCCAGGGAAGCTGTATGCTGTCGGGGGTTATGATGGGGCTTCCCGCCAGTGCCTGAGCACTGTGGAGCAGTACAACCCAGCGACCAATGAGTGGACGTATGTGGCAGACATGAGCACCCGCCGCAGTGGCGCAGGTACGGGGGGAGCCTCAGGGTGCAGGCTACGTGGGATTTGCTCACAGGTAGATGTGGAGACCAACAGCTTAACATTATTCTACCTCCGTCTTCTCTCCTTTTAATGCATATAATCCCACTAGCATCTTTGCAGCTTGACACAGACCCTTGTAACTTAACCTTTCCCTGGGGATCACTTTGCTAGAAAATGGATGAGATAATATTCTCTTCATCATCATCCCTTCTGTTTCTGTGGAGGTGTCTGCAGCTCTTGAAAGTAAAGCCTTGCTATGTGCCGAGCCCTGTCCTAATAAGCACTGTCTATGCCTCAATTTATTAATCCTCGCCACAGCCCTAAAGGGTAGACACAATATTAATTTCACTCAACAGGTTTAGGAGGTAAGTCGACCAGGAGTTGAGTGATTTGCCCAGGGTCCTATCATTAGTAAATGGCACAGTCAGGATTCATTAGTAAATGGCACAGGCAGGCTTCATTAGTAAATGGCACAGTCAGGATTCCTGCTAAGGTCTGTCTCACTTCAAAGTTAGCTTTTTGACCCACAAATTATTAGAATCTCATTCTCAGAAGTAGTAAGACAAGCATGCTCTCCCAGTCTTCAGTGGAAAAAGCTTTAGCTTTTTTAGCTTGCCTGTCTTGGGGCTGGAAAGCCAAGCTATTAGTGTTCACATTTGGAGATAAACTTATGTCTTCCCCTGCACCCCAACTTTCCCCACTTCAATCCCCTCCCCTACATGGGAAGAGAATGACCTCCCAAATGTGGGTCACTTCCGCTTCCTGTGGGAAGACTAGGAGCTGTGTGGTCCTTTGGGATTTTCCAGGAAGTGGAGCAACAGCCTCTTCTTCCCTGCTTTGTCTTCCCCCATCATCTTACAGGCCCAAGGGAAGGGGTCTGGAAAGACAGATGGGGGCAGTGGGCAGGTGGGGAGTGGTGACCGATGACCACCCTGGGCCTGGCGGGAAGGCTTTGTGACTCCTGGGAAGGGAAGCCACAATTGGGAGTTTTTCCCCCACAGTGCTTTTCCTTTCTCTTTTTTTATATTTTTGAAGATTGAGTTGTGATCTCATTTTACAGTACCAAACACATGACCACTTCCTCAGCATTCCTTAAAAATTATGCTATTTTAATACTTTTCAAGAACCTGTGTGCTCCCACTGGTTAGAAAAGAAAAAACTATATTATTCCATCTAAGAGACATTTATGTTTGGCACGCTGTTTTTAGGGAGCTTGTCTCTGCTGATCCTGACCAGTTGGCCCTTCTGAACATGGAGCAGGTGCCTGGAAGTCAGGAGGTCTGAGCTTTGGTGCTGGGTCTGCTTAAACTTGCCGTGTGATGTTGGACAAGTCTCTTCCCCCTTTCTGGCCTCTGATTCCTCAGGCATGAAATGAGTGGGTTGCAGTAGATGTTCCTGAGGGACCAATTCAATTCACACATCCCATGGTTCTTCTCCCTTCATGGAGCTCTTTTGGTAGTTTTGGTTTATAGTGTCTTGATAGAGTCTTCTTTGTCCTCCCTAGAAACCCTCTATGTGACTTGAGGTGTGAGAGCAAGTTCAGAGCTCAAGGATGTGGGGCCAGCTGCGCAGGAGTGCAGCAGCACTGAGATGTGTGGCTGCTTCCAGGAGCGTCTCAAGCAGAGGGTGTGGAGGGGCAGCCCCACGTGGAGCTATGTGCGCAGAGCTGCCTCAGGAAGTGCAGGCTCCTCTTGGATGGGGCTGAGGCTATGCTGCTCTGTGTCTGCCAGGCTGCCCAGGGGTTGTTGCTGAGTGGAGACACTTGGCCCTGCTCCTGCCTCTCAGCTGGGCTGGAGGTCCTGGATGGTGACACATCTACTGCCTGTGTCCCGGGGAGGCACCGTGACCTCGATTCAGGGGACCATCTCTCTCCAGAGGTGGATTCTTTCCTCAGGTTACTATCAGAGCCCTGGCCTCAGGCTCCCAGGTTAGCCTTTGTTTGGTGCTTCATGTCCCTAAGATCTGGGGAAGCCTCACCTTTGGAGATGGGGACCCACATACTTGTCAAGGTGGGTGTTCTTTAGTGGCTGAAGACCCTGTGGCTCTGGGTCCAGGAAACCTCTGGGTGACCATTTGCAGAAGAGGCTGCAAAAGGCCACTGGTGCCCCTGAGTGCCTGGGAGGCTGCTTGCCTCCACAGCAGGGTGTGGGCAGTGCCAGCAGATGGTGGTGAGGAAAGGAGGCCATCTCTGGGTCCCAGCGTGTGCACAGGGGAGGGGAGGGTGAGGCAGCTTTGGAACACACTGAATTTTATTAAACCCAAGCCCATTAGGTAGCAATTGTTGACGCAACACCACCATCTGCTGTTAGTTCAGGGCAACTGCGAGGAACCACCAGCACACCCACATAACTGTGTGGGATTTCACTTAGTTTGTCATTCAGACAATGTTTGTTGAGAACCCACTACCCACCATCAGGCAACAGGGAAACAGACGTGATAAGACAGACATGGTCCTTGTCCATATGAAGTTTATATTCCAGACATCCAGTCCTTGGGTCTGAAACCTGGCTGCACGTCCTAACACCTGAGGTACTTTTTCTGATTCCTCAGCGGTGTCTCTGGGAGTGAGGCCCTGGAATCTATCTTTTCAACATCTCCCCAGCGGATTGAGATGCAGCCTGTCCGTGGAGTGGAGTAGTCCATGGTCCACTGGAACCACGGGTCTAGTCCACTGCCTCAGTTTACAAATGGGAACAGTGAGGCCCAGCAAGGGGAAGGTTCACCAGGCGGGCACGTTAGAGACACAGGTCCAGAAACCAGGTGACCCGCCATCTGGTCAGTTGTTCTTTCTAGGGGACTGTGCCACCCTCCTTCATCCTGGCTTTGATTTCCTTGGCTTGTGTTAAAGGATTTTAAAAGGTTGCACCGGAACTGGTAAATGATGCAGTCCTAGCAGTCGGCTCAGGCCCACGAACATGGTGAGTGGTTGAATGTCCCCCGCCGTCTAGGAGGAGAGCATGCGGGCAGAGAGCAGCTTCCGCTTCAGGACAAGCAGGGGTAATGACCCCAGCGCACCTGCCGGGGGCCTAGCTCCATTTTTCACTCTTTTTACTCAATGAATACGAGGCTGAGGAATAAAAGTAATACAACATTGTAGGAAAACGCGACGAGGTAGAGAGTCAGACGGAGGACAAATGTAATTTTACCACCCGGAAATAACTAGTCTTGGTTCTGGTGGATTTCTTTCAGTCTTTTTTCTTTTGCATATAAACCCTCTCTCCCCATTTTGTACATACATATCTATTATATATTAGATATGTATTACATATCTATTATATCTACTTCATATCTTATTCATATTATATATGTGTTTCTTTAAATAGAAATGGGGTCCTGTTTGCTTTATATTTCGAGGTTTTCAGGTTGACAGTCTTGTGAGGTGGGCAGGGTGTCATTGTATTTGTCTTAAGATGAGGACACTGAGGTCCAGGGAGACAAAGCAGCACTCCCCATGTACACCTGCTGGTGATGGCTGTCCAGGACTGGACACCAGGCCTCCTGGTTTCTGGTCACTGTAGCCAGCCTGAGGCTGGTTCACTGTGCTCTGCCTTTCAGGGGTTGGGGTCCTCAGCGGACAGCTGTATGCCACAGGTGGGCATGACGGGCCCCTGGTGAGGAAGAGCGTTGAGGTTTACGATCCTGGGACAAACACCTGGAAGCAGGTGGCTGACATGAACATGTGCCGGCGCAATGCAGGTAACGTGCTGTTCTCTCCTTCTCCCCTTGGGGGCCGTGGGCCTTTCTCTTTGCAAACGCCAGCTCTAAAGGAGAGGCAGAGGGGAGAGACTCCCAGAGCCTGGGCCTCAGCTTTCGTCCTGAATAGGGAGTGTCCATTTTCCGAGCAGGCTCTAGGCTAAGGGAGGGGAGAGCTTGGAACCCCAAGAGCTAGCCCTAGGGGCCCCCACTTAGGTGCAGATGGTTCCTTCCCTCCCAGTGAAGGATGGTGACTTTCACTGTGCACACATGGACACAGACCCAGAAAAGCCCTCTGGTTGCCATCCGTGTCACCTGCCCATGGCTTTGTTGGTCAGCTAAGCACAGGGCTATGTGGACATGGCCAGACAATGACACTTGTTTCTATCCTTTCTTTGCCAGTGCCTGGCTGTGCAAGCCTCTCCCTTCCCACCTGAGCCAATCTCCCTCCTTTTAGGGGTAGCCAGGTCCCTGCTTCACTCTCCCGCGGGAGCATGTCCCTTATTCCTCTCTTTGTACTTCCTGTTTCTCCTTCTCTTCCCCTTTCCCTTCCTGTAGGAATGATTTACCTTAGAGTGGTTAGGTTTTTATTCCTGGAACCTGATACCCCTATTAAGCGATTTCCTTTTAGGACTTTGTCCTGTGGGTCACATCCTGTGTTGGAATATCTTACTTTATGCCTAATTACTCTATGAAAGTGTTGGCTTAGCCCAACTTCCCAGGCTGGAAAGACAAACAGGTGACTTTCAGGCAGATTTATTTCCTTTATACTCAAATTACCTGTTTACTAAACCCATTTGTAGCTGACTTGTTGAAAGTGTAAACAGAGGGGCATTTATTAATTTGCTCATTGCCTAAGCCTGCTGTGATATAACTTGGCATTTGGCCTTAAGCCACATGAGCAAGGAGTTACAGAACCCTCAAGACAGCTGGTCTATCTAGAGTTCGAGAATTAGGTTCAGGTGTAAATGTGTGTATTTATACACGTTCACATATAGATTATTTTTATTTTTATTTTTTTTGAGGAAGATTAGCCCTGAGCTAACATTTGCTGCCAATCCTCCTCTTTTTGTTGAGGAAGATTGGCCCTGAGCTAACATCCATGCCCATCTTCCTCCACGTTTTAAATGTGGGATGCCTGACCCAGCATGGCTTGCCAAGCGGCGTCATGTTCGCACCCGGGATCCGAACAGGCGAAACCCGGACCACTGAAGCGGAATGTGCTCCCTTAACCACCGCACCACCGGGTCGGCCCTATTTTTATAACAAAAATGGAATCACACTGTCATACTGTTTTATCATCTGCCTTTTTAATCTACTTTACAATCTCTCATGAATGTCTTATTATAACACTAAATATATTTACATATTATTTTCAATGGCTAATCATAGTTTAAATAACAAATCTACTATTGGACATTTAGGTTATTTCCATCTTTCCTATAAGTAATGCTTTGGTTATTATAACTGGTCCTTATAGTTAATCAGTGCACGCATCTAAAATTATTTCTTTAGAGTAAAAGGCCAGAAGTGGAATTTTTGAGTCAGAGAGAGCACATGTGCTTTTGACACCATCCAGGAAAGGGGTGCCTTTTATACTCTCACTATTTAATCATCTTCAAGCCTTTAATGTAATTTTGAAAAGATACACAGCATATTGGATTATGGCCTTTTTAAAATTTTGATGAGCAATAATTACATTTTCCTACTCTTGAGTCCCTGCTGCATGAGGCCTTGCCCCAAAACCAGCTCACTGAGATCAGGGTGGGAGGAGTGCCTCGTCCCTGGGCTTTGTGTGTGGGATTAGACCCCAGTCATATAAAGGGATCACAGCTACAACCATTAGCGCCATACAGTATGGATATAACAGGGTTTGTCAGGGAGAAACGTCCAAGCAGAGTGGGAGTAGCGTGCATAAAGTCCCCTGAATTGTCTGATTCCGTAGCTCAGGCTGGATATGGGGAGTCTGCATGGACTGTGGGCATGCTCTGGTAGAGAGGGGCCCGTCCATAATGCTCTACGTATTTATAGGGTCGGGGCAGGGAACATCTGTGGGGCCATGTAGCAGTGAAAGCTCCCTGGTCAGAGCAGTGACTTTGTTAGAAACGGGGATCCTCGGAGCCCAGTGGCTGCTGTCAGTGTGTTCCTCTGTTGAGCAAACTCTCATGGAGCCGATTCTCTGCTACCACGAAGGGGAGGGAAACGAGCCTCTGGGGTAATCCAGATTTCTCCCTCCTCCACCTGATCCCTTGTGCTCCTGCTATAATGTCTCCTATGGCTTCTGTTCGATTTCCAGGGGTCTGTGCAGTGAATGGGCTCCTGTATGTGGTTGGAGGGGATGATGGATCCTGCAACTTGGCTTCAGTGGAGTACTACAATCCCGTCACTGACAAGTGGACGCTGCTGCCAACAAACATGAGCACGGGGCGGAGCTACGCAGGTCAGTGTGCTCCATCCCGACCCATGGAGGCCCTGGGTGGGTTCGCTGGGGGAAAGCTTGCTTAACTTGGGACTGAGTACCTCCTCCAGGGATGGCAGATAACTGTCAGATGTCACCACTCCTTCATTCTGTGCCCATGACAGATACCCATAATTAGCACTTGTTTCCCCAGTGAACCTGAATGCAGCCTCTGAATTCTTCTTTTTTCTTTTTCTTTTTTTTTTTTTTTTGAGGAAGATTAACCCTGAGCTAACTACTGCCAGTCCTCCTCTTTTTGCTGAGGAAGCCTGGCCCTGAGCTAACATTCGTGCCCATCTTCTTCTACTTTATCTGTGGGACGCCTACCACAGCATGGCGTGCCAAGTTCCGAACTGGCGAACCCCGGGCTACCGAGAAGCGGAATGTGCAAACGTAACCACTGCGCCACCGGGCCGGCCCCTGCATTCTTCTTAACAGGGAGTCTCTTCCAGCAAATTTGAGTTGTCATAGAAGGCTTTAGAATTTCATTGCCATTCCTGGTCTGTTTTTTTGCTGGGCTTGGAGATAGAGTAAGATACAGTTCTTGCTTTCCAGAAATTAACTTGGAAAGATAAGACCTGCATACACAAAACAGGAAATGCAAGATGATGTATGCTTAAGTTCTAAGTGGCACTCACTGTACAGGCTTTAGGACATGACAGGTGAGAACTGGCAGAGTCAGGGAACGCCTCCTGGAGGAGATGGGGCTTGATTAAACTTGAGGTGTGTTGCAGTCACGCAGATAGCTGTCCTTTGCTGGTACCCCTTCTGTGAGCCATGGGGCAGTGTGTTAGGTACATCATATATGGACTGGGACTGCACCCTTCCATGTTCCAGATGATGAAACTGAGGTTTGGAGAGTTTAAGTAACCTGCCCAAGGCCGCACAACTAAAACACGGCAGAGTCAGAATTCAAACCCAGGTCTGACTCCTAAGCCCATTCTCTTTGGACTGCTGCAGCTCAGGGTTAGAGATAAAGCATTCCAGGCAAGAGGCTGGAGGGAGGAGTAAGGCGTGAGGCTGCTGTAGAGGCTTGTTCTTGGGGAATGTGTGTGATGGGATTGGTGAGGTGCTGGGAATGGGATCAAAGTTGGTGCTGCTGAGGTCGGGGGTCTGTAGGGATATAAGCAAGCCTATATATCCACGATGTAGCCCAGCTCCTTGTATCTGGTTTTCCAGAAACTGGACTAGTTAGAGCTAACATTTATTTATTGAGTACATACAATGTGCCAGGCATTATCTTAAGTATTTTACAACCATTATCTCATTCAATCTACACCAGGACTCCAATGGTATTCTTGTTCCCATTTTGTATTAGAAAGGTGAATCATTGCATCCTGTTTGAATGTCAGTGTGAAGGAAAATTGTGCCTTGCAGGCTCAAAGGAGTTTGTATCCTATTCTCTCAACACAAGGCTTCAATTGCAATGAACTTATTTCACTTTTTTCCCCTCATTTAGGATTTTTCTTGAGTAAATATAAAAGATTTTAGAGGCGTTTTGGTCCTAGAATGATTCTGTTCTCATGGTTAATTATTAAATAACCCAGCACTATCATTTTCTTTTCGAAGCTGTAGTGGGAAGTACAGGGCATTTTCTAGTACAAGGCCGTGAGGCCAGTGAGGGATCCCTGGCTCCACACCTGCCTTCAGGATAGGGGAAGGCTCAGGGGTGAGAGGTTAGAATTTGATTTATGGCCTGAATATTTCATGCCCATTTCTTCATGTCTGCCCACTCCAGAAGTAGGTGGGAAGGAGACAAGGAGATGTGCAATTTGTGTTCAGATCCATTGACTGAGTGAATCTATTATCTTAGAATCTAAGGAAATGTCCTGAAACCCGAAGATTTAGGACAAAGTTATTTAATGGAGCATTATTTATCATAGCAAAAAACTGAGACCTACTTAATGAGGGAAATGCTTACATAAATTGCGGAGAAATTACACAGTGGAAGTCTTTTTAATGTCATGAGAAAATGTTTGTGATGGACTGAGGTTAAAAAAGGAGGATGCAGAGTGCATGTGCCGCGAGAGCTCAGTCAGGTAGCTGCATCACGGGGGTTTGACGCGCTGCTGCTGAAGGAAGTGGATGTGGGAGTCAGATCTGACGTTGCATCCCAGCTCTGCCACTGGCCCTGGGATGTGGGGCAAGGTGACCATAGGACCGAACCTGTTTTCTCATTTGTAAAATGAGAATAAAATTATCCTAAGCTTCTTCGGGCTGTTCTCAGAATGAATTGCAATAATAGTTGGAATGCGCTTAGCACAATGCCTGCTTGGCACATAGAAACCACTCGGTAAATGATCATGACTATTATTAGAAGCCAGGAAAAATTCCAAAAAGATAATCGTGATCCTCTTTGCATGAAGGGATTAAAGTTTTTTTCTTTGTGTTCTGCGTTTTCCAAATTTTCCATAATGAGAATATTTTACTTTTATAATCAAAAGAGAAAGCTTATATAAAAAAGCAATACAGGAACCTGCTTTTAAAAAAATACTACTTTGTGAAAGAGAAGCGTGGGGTGCAGACAAGATGTCCTCAAGGTCAGGCAGTACGTCTGGGGCTGAGAACTCAGGTTCTGCCCGCCTCTGAGCTTTTATGTCTGCACCTTTATTCAGGAATAAGCATGAAATGAATGTCTTAGCAGAATCTCACTGTAGGGTATCCTGGGGTTTCTTTGAGCAATGTTCTCTCAATCTCGTCTTCAACCAGAAGATTTTATAGTCATGGGAATATGTTAAAATAAGGTTCTAGTTACACCTTACCTGTAGGGCTTACTTGTAAGTTAGGATTTTCTTCAGCTGTGGATACCAGAAAAACAGACAGATATTTGCTTAAATAAGGAAGGAGTGTGTTTGTCTCAGGCAGAAAGAAATCCATGGCTGGTCTAGTGGCTCAGACTGTCATTGAAGAATCAGGTCTCTTTTCTCTTTTCTGTTCTGCCAACTTTATCAACAGCTGCTGCTTCCCCTTGGGCCTTGCATGAGCATTCCAGGCAGGACAAGGGACAAAGCCCAAACTGTAGCACTGGCAGGCTGGCATCATTTTCATGGGGGCCAGGACTGGGTCACATGGCACTTCCAGCTGCAAGGTGGGGAAGCTGAACTCATAATTTACCAGTCTCTATTAATAGAGGATAAGTAGAAGGAAGTTGGCTAAATCAGCCTACAGTATCTGTCATATCTCAGTATATTACAGTGAGATTTTAGAGTCATACACGGATTCACAAAGTTTGCTATTGAGTATGGTTCATCTTGGCTAACATGGTAACACATACAGACATGTATGGAGTGTTCCATCCCTTTCCTCTTTCCCTTCTGAGTTATTATTGTCACAAATTATTCTTTTCTGTGTTGTTAGTTTGTGACTAAATTGAAATGTTTATAGTTATTTATTTTTTATTTTTTTAAAATTGGCATCTGAGCTAACAACTGTTGCCAATCTTTTTTTTTTCTGCTTTTTTTCTCCCCAAATCCCCCCAGCACATAGTTGTGTATTTTTAGTTGTGGGTCCTTCTAGTTGTGGCATGTGGGACGCTGCCTCAATGTGACCTGAGAAGCGGTGCCATGTCCGTGCCCAGGAACTGAACCAGTGAAACCCTGGGCCACCGAAGCGGAGTGCATGAACTTAACTACTGGGCCATGGGGCCAGCCCCTAAATTGAAATGTTTATAGTTATTTTCGATGCTTTCCTTCCCTTTGTCTTTTATGTTATAATTAAGTGTTTACTGACCTATTCTGATATAGATCTGCAGTTTTCTGATTCTGTCTATTTATCTCCTTGCTCAAGGTTTTATAAACCTTCGCCTTTTTGTTACAGGTAGGAGGGCTTCCTTCATTGTTTCTTGTAAGGCAGGTCCAGTGATGGTGAACTCCCTCAGCTTTTGTTTATCTGGGAAAGCTTTTATTTCTCCATCATATCTGAAGGATAGTTTCGCTGGATATTCTTGGCTGAAAGTTTTTGTCTTTCAGTATTTTGAATATATCGTTCCATTCTCTCCTAGTCTGTAAGGTTTCTGCTGAGAAATCCTCAGAAAGCCAGATAGGGATTTCTTTGTAGGTTTTCTTCTTCTCCCTTGCTGCCATTAATACTTTTGCTTTATCATTGGCTTTTGCCAGTTTTAATAGTCTGTGCTTTGGAGAAGGTCTTTTTGCATCTGTGTAATTAGGGGTTCTACTGGCTTTATGTGCTTGTAACTCCAGCTCCTTCCCCAGGTTTGGGAAGTTCTCAGCTATTATTTCTTTGAACAAGCTCTTTGCTCCTTTCTCCCTCTGGAATACCTATAATCCTTACGTTGCTTTTCCTAATTGAGTTGAATGTCTCTCAAAGAATTTCTTCATTTAAAAAAAACTCTTATTTCTCTTTCCTCCACCTTAAGCATTTCTAGATTTCTATACTCTAAATCACTAATTCTGTTCTTCCATAGAATCTGCTCTATTTTTTACGGATTCTAGATTATTTTTTATCTAATTCATTGTCTTCTTCATCTCCAGAGTTTGTTTGTCTTTTTTTTTTTTAAGAGTTTCAATCTCTTTGGTGAAATAGCCCTTCTGCTCATTAATTTTATTCCTGAGCTCATTGAACTGTCTTCCTGAGTTTCCTTGTAACTTGTTGAGTTTCTTTATGATAACTGTTTTGAATTCTCTGTCATTTAGATTGTAAATTTCTGTGAGTTCAGGATTGGTTTCTGGAGACTTGTCATTTTCCTTCTGCTCTGAAGTGTTACTGTAGCCTTCATGGAGTTTGATGAAGTGGTCCTTTGCTGCTTCATTTGTGGTAGTATGAAGTTGCAGATTCCACCTCCCACTGCTGGAGGGTGGGCAGGAGCTGTGTTTTCTGATCTCACTTCATCTGCTGGAAGTTGTGCTGGTAGGGCTGTTCTGCATTCCCCTGGACTGGCTGCAGCTGCTCTGCAGGTTGTGCTCATGTGGGCAGGGCCTCTGCAATGGGCAGGTGGGTTGGGCATCATAGGTGGGGCCTCTGTGCTCAGCAGGGGGCTGGCTGAGCTGCTGGGTGCCAGGCGGGAGGGGCAGTCATGCAGGGGCTGAGCTGCCACTCAGTGGGTCCCTCAGGCTGCTGTGCTCCACAAGTGGGGTGCCTTCTGAGTAGGTGGGGAGCCTTCTTGCCTGCGCTGCACTAAAGGTGAGGGGCACCCATGTTGGGGCTGAGCTGCCACTTGGTGGGTCCCTCAGGCTGCTGTGCTCCACGAGTGGCATGCCTTCTGAGTGAGTGGGATGCCTTCTTGTCTGTGCTGCACTAAGGCCAAGAGGTGCCCATGTCGGGGCTGACCCACCACTCAGTGGGTTCCTCAGGCTGCTGTCTCCATGGGTGGGGGTGCCTTCTGAGCAGGCAGGGCACCTTCTTGCCTGTGCTGCACTGGGGTGAGGGGCACTCACACGGTGGCTAAGCCACCACCGATTGGTGCAGAGCAATCCTGTGGATGGGCTGCAACTCTGCAAGCATTTGCACAGGCCGGGCTTTCCCTGCCTCCTCCTACAGTTGTGCGCAGCTGCTGTGTAAGGACCCACAAACTGGCTCACTGCCCCTGGGGTTGGGAAGGGTGCAGTTACTTAGTTCTACTGCCTCCCAAGGATCCAGTCTACCTGCCTTCAGACGTATAGCTGTGTGGGCCTCTTGGAAGTCCTGCTGTGCTGTGCGGGGAGTCCTCTGCTGGTTAATGATTGTCCATTTAGGTGTAACTTAAAGGGGAGAGACTGAGAGAACAACTCACTCCACTGTGATGCTGACATCGCTCCTCTGGAGTGTTTATCCAAGTATAGAATTTAGCACCGGAGGGTTCTTTCAGTTAGATGACGTTGACTATTATGGGAACTGAACCTAAAGAGATAAATGGACTTGTCTGAGGCCACAGTGCAGCTTGACTGGTGGCAGAAGTAAGATGGGAATTCAGTTTTTCTTACTTCCATGAAGTCAGTCCACTGTTCTTTCCAGGTCGTTTTAGTGTCTTCTAAAAGTAGACGTGAATAACTCATCACTTTCTCTGAAAATGATACAAATGCAGAGCTGTGGAGCTCCCTCTGGGTTTTCACTGAGGGTGCTGAGCGTCGTTAAGCTGAGTGCTGGGGTTGGGAAGGGGAGTGGTTACAATACGAGGTGAGTCCATGTGATGATGTGGGGTGAGACACTAACCTGGTGTTGATGGGCTCACATATGTTCATGGGCTCACATATCTTGTGGGGGACTTGGCTGTTCGAGTGAGAAACAGCCATCTGCTGGCAGCCTGAGTCCAGAGGCCCTTCAATATTTGGATACAAATTGTGCCCATTTCCCTTGGCCGTGGCTTGGGCTGTCTTGGATTCATGAACTCCTTGGGACTCTGAATAACTGGAGAAGCTAAGATGATAACTTTCTCCCCCTTTCATCGTAGGTGTTGCTGTAATTCACAAGCCCTTGTGACCCCAACTCCCACTGCCAGGATGTGGAGGAAGGGAGGGGTGCTGCCTGTGACTCAGAACAGTGGGACCACGACTGCTGGATGCCACTCGCTGCAAGAGTCTGCAGTGGAGCGAGAGCCACCCTCCTCTGACTTGGCAGAGTGGCGAGCTGGTGGAACACCGGTGACCCATCTCCTGCTCCCTGAGGTGTTTTGGCCTTTGCCTTGAGCAGTGGGCTCCTGATAGCTCCAGGTGTCACCTTTGGGCTTTTTTGTGTTTCTACAGGGACAGTGTGTGTATATGTGTGTTTGTGTGTGTGTGTGTGTGTGTGTGTCTGTGTGTAGAACATGGTGTTTCACTGAGTTGGGGGTGTGTGAAAATCTACTGGATTTCTTTACTACTGATCCTTCCCCTATGCTAAAAATCAAATCACAGAAACCTCTCTTCTGGATTCGCCCATTGGGCCCCCGAGACTACTAAAGCTGCTGTCTGCTGGAGGTCATGCTGGACAGCGAATGTCCAGAAATAACTAGCTAGAGGGGCAGTGCTTTGACCATGCCCACACACTGGCCTGACTACTGGCGCTGTCTGCAGAGGAGCTGGCATGCTCAGAGCTGCACCGTGTCCTTTGTGCGTCAGAACTAGGAGCAAAGGGTCCCCAACTCCCCTGCCAGGTGCTTTTCCTTGGGCTCTCCTCTGGGAAGCAGAAGAGAGCTGCCCAGTCTTTAGGCCACTGGTCTTTGATGTCATGGATTCCAGGTTTGGGAGATTTTGTGTCTTTCAGCAGGAAAACTAGCTTTTCATAGAAGCCATGACTAACACACTGGAGAAAAAGATATACATGAAAAACAAAAACAAAACCCAAAGTCTCTGCCCATAATCATCTCAGAGAGGATCCTACCTCTGGGTTTCCCGGGATAGGACAGTCCCCATTTACACTTATAGTCCAAGCTTAATTATTCACAGCATCCCATTTTACCCTCGAAAGTGTTCTGGTTCAAAGGATGAGTAAAAGGTCACCCTACCTCCAAATCCAAAGCTGGGTTTGTCTCTGCATTGGATGGGGTCATGTGTGATTTGGATGGACATGGATGCCTTCAAAGGAGTATGCTTGCTGGGGCTGGCCCTCAGCGCTTTGTGATGATGGTCATGTCTGTCTGATATCCTTTCCTTGTGCTCTCCCCCATTCCAGGGCATGTACCCTCTCTCCAACCCTCTGAACACCCGCCTCCTCCTTGCTTCCCCTGTTAGGGGAGGAGATGGTGGTAGGCCTTGGATGTGTGATCTCTCTGAGGGGTACTTGCATTTTAAGAGAGGAGCTTGATGAGAGCTTTGCTAATTCACAGGTAAAATTATTAATGACAGAACTTCAAGCATCTGGAGGCGGGTATTCAAGGGCACATGGAGTCATTTGTATTTTAAAAAAATAACCTTAAAGCTGTGCTCTTTCTAAACTAGCAAGTTGCTTATGTTGGAATTTCTGGCATAAGGAGGGGAAGTCTTGTGTCTCGAGAACAGTCCTCCCACTTTGGGGGCTGGGGTTTGACCCTCCATGATGCCAAGGTCCACCTGCAGGGAGGTGGGGGCCTTTATAGACCCTGATGTTGAACTTTTGACACAATTGGGCTACTTCAAAGCAGATATTGCAGGAGATTAGTGTTCCCCCACCCCCCTGCCACGACCCCAACCAAAACCCAGGGCCCTCCCTGGCTAGTCGGCCACTTTGTGTATTTACTGTATGTTTATTGTGCACTAAACACTCAACTCTCCTGAAGAGGGAACTTCTCCTTCTGATGTTGAGCAGGTGTTATTTCAGCGAGACATCTGGAGAGCACCAAGGCACCCAGAATTTTTAGTAGCCTTGGGAAGAGACTAAAATATCCAGCTTCGGTGGAGCTGGAAGAAATGTCTCCAAAGGAATCAGCCATGCTTTTAGTTGGGTGCTCTGTCTCACCCAGCACTGGGGATGCCTGTGTTTTCAGAGCTCTGCCTGGCTCTGGATCGGAGGCTGATGGAATGAGCTTTTTGTTCCAAATGTTCTTCCTCCCTCTCTGAGGAAGGTTTGGGACTTTGTTTTGGTGAGTGTGTGTGGATGGTGGGGATGAGGTTGGGCTGGGGCCTGATGTGTGTTATTTGCACAACACCTGATTTCAGGTGAAAGGTGAATTCCCCATCCCCTCCCCAGCCCCTGGGAGCTGGGCTTTCATGCTTGTGTTGGGGAGGCTACGGTTTGTGTGTCATTGTCCCAGAAAGGGTCCCTTCCCTGAAAGCTAGTCAGCTATGTTTTCTGCTTTTGAATTTTTGCTATTGGTTCCACCTCACATCTCCCTTCCCAGGAGGCACTGCCCCTGCCGTAGTGCTGCTGAGGCCATGTTCATTTCATCCTCATGTGTCCTTTCTCATGGGGACTAGAACACTGGTACGTCATCACCAAAAAGCCAATCTGTTCAGCTGCCCACAGATGCCATCCAAAACCTGCTGTCTCTTTATCACCTGGTACGATTCTCTCCACAGTGGACACAACAGACTTACTTTCAAGTCTGTGCTGGCCACGTGGTAGGTGAACCCCCAGTGCCCCCCATTCAGGTGGCCACAACTGCTTGTGAATGCAGCTTTGCCAGTGGTGTATCTGAAATCTGATCACAGTGATGAAATGGAATTTGGTCCAAGGTTACAAGCAGCTTAGACACCACTTGGATACTGATTTGGACGACATAGAAGTCAGACTCTGAATTCCAAAGTTATTTCTCATAAGTACCCAATGGCATCTCTCCATCTAAAAAGTTGCAGTATTATGCAAATGAAAGTGACCTCATTTTCTGCTATGCAATAAGAATACTTAATTCTCTTTCATGACAAACCAGTTGCAATATCCCCTAAGATGCTTTTTGAGCTGTCTTACTTTGATATCTGTTGTGTAAAGTTTATATATTCCTGAGCCAGATCCTTTCAAAGATTGCCTTTTTATAAAATTGAAGCTATAGCTTTCAGGCTAAAATTTTAATGTAGATATTTTTATAAGATAATTTTTCAAGATATTTGAATTGCTTTTTATTGTCCATGATAATGAAATGTTGTGTTCTATATGTCATTCACTCTCAAACATACTTCACGCCTTTAGCTGTCTTCCCTTTGTTTCTCACCCTCCAAAAACTGATTTTTCAGTAGCTCCAGATAGACAAGTCTCTTTAACTCTTTGACTTCTTTCTTGCACCATATTCAAGGGAGATTGCTGAATTTAAAAACACAATCACTAATGTTTCTTGAATTGCTTAGGGACTAATGTTAAGCTTGACTCAGCACTTACGCATCTAGATTGCCTGTCCACTTTATTGGGAGTCTGCTTTCCACAGGGGTGAGGCTAGTTGGCCCATCTCCTGGCAGCTCTCACTGCCTGGCACTGAGCCTGGCACGCCATGGTGTGGGGAAGCCCAGAGAAGGGCCTACTCGCCGCCCTATACTTCTAGTAGTTTCCTAGGTCCAGCGGACCAGTCCTCGTTCTCTTCTGTCCCCTTGTTCTTCTGAAGCTTCCAACAGCTTAAGGCCTTTGCTGCTGGATGACATGTCTTTTGGAGGCATATTGTCTGTGAACTTTAAAAGAGGGGTCACTCCTCATGATCCCCCTAAGAATGTGTTAAGCATATGCTTTGTAGATGCTCATACTACACTTGTAACTTGTTTCTTGAGCTGTGTCTACACTCCAGGCTCTATTTTGTGTACTTATGTATCACTAGCCTCGTTTAAAAAAAATCTTTATTTTTATTATTATTGGGACAGGTGCCATTTGAATTGCCTCCATGCTCTCCCTTTGCACCTTGTTGGATCAAGTTGGGAGGTTGAGTGAACTCATATTCCAGTTAGCTGGAATTTTTAAGGCTCTGTTTGCCTGGAGAAGAAAGGAGGTTGGAATGTAATTTTTTTTAAGTGTTTGCACTACTTAGAGTCCTAAGCCCCTCAAGTTCAGCTGTGCTGTGTATCTACTGACCAAGCAGGGGAGCCGGCAGCACTTCTGACATCTGGGAATGGAAGAGGCTTCTTCCGTGGTGGATAATCACAGCCTCGTAGCCCTTGTGCAGCCTTTGTCATGGGGTGCGGTGAGTCGTGGATATGGTGTCAGCCACGGCAGAAATGCATGGGTCTGTGGTGTTTGGAGAAATGAATTGCTCTAGTGCTTTGTTCTTGCCTTTGGTTTTGAGATTTCAAATTATTTTTCCCCTTTTTCAGTGGCAATAAAGGACCCTTGTTGGACTTCTTGTTTAACTTGTACATGATGTGTAAAATACTTTCTCCGAAAGAAAACTCAAGACACTTGAATGTGTATGTCTGTGTGGGTGCTCTGTCTGTGTGGTTGTCCACAGGCAGGCAGACTCGATCACTGATACCCCATACAACACATTGCATGGGTAAGGTCCTTGATCTGGTGTCCTCTGCTTGGATTTTAGGGACCGTATATCTTGTAAAAGAACACTTGTTACATGCTTGATCTGTTACAGTGATAGCTGAAGAAACAGTTCCTTGGATGTGTTATATTAACAGGAATTGTGTTCTAGTTTCCCATACTGTATGTTACTTTAATTTTAATAAAAGCCAAACTGTGAGAACCTTTCTAGGTATTTCATTTCTGTAGTCCAGCCTCTCACTATGCCTCAGACATGAAAAGGACAGACTTATTTCTGCTGTCTTCAAATTTTAAAATTTTCCCCTTAAGGTCGGCTGGGCAGGGTCTGGGTTCCTTTGGCCTCTGTTCTCTGGCCTCAGCACAGTGCCAGACCCACAAAAACCTTCTTCAGCGAGGCCCAGAGAGGCCAGTTCCTCCAGTACGTGTTCAGTGGTGTGGGCAGCTGCCCGGTGATCATTGTGAGGTGGGTGTACTGGTCTCCAGCATGGGGAGGAGGAGACAGAGATTCAGCGGTAAATAAACATTGATTTTAAAATGTTCATTATAAGACCTAGAGATTTTATAGTTTTTTTTAATGTTTTTATTATTAAATATATAAAATTTTATTAAATGTATACAACTATTTATTAAATGTTTATAAAATATCAACATATGAAATAGTAATAATAGTTAATGTTTATTGAGTACAGTCATGCGCTGCTTGACAACATTTCAGTTAGTGATGGACTGGGCACACGACAGCGGTCCCATAAGATGAGTACCAGACAGCCTGGTGTGTGGTAGGCTATACTATCTAGGTTTATGTAAGTACACACTATGATGTTCGCACAGCGACGAAGTCGCTTAACAATGCATTTCTCAGAACGTGTCCCTGTCATTAAGCGATGTGTGACTGTACTCACTATGTGCCGGGCACTTTTCTAAGGGCTTTACTTACATCAGCACATTTAACCCTCATTGTGGTCTTCCAAGTTACTAGTATTATCTTCATTTTACAGATGAAGATATGAAATGCAGAGAAGTTAAATAACTTGCCTAAGGTAGCAATGCTACAAAGTGATGGAGCCAGATTATTGGTTGCCCTCCAGAGGCTGTGTCCTTAGTCCTCCATCACTCCAGCCATGAGGCGGTGATGAGGGGAGGAGGGCATGCTGAGGAGCACCAAGGAGAGGAAGGCACCAGGGGTCCCTGGGGAGTGCAAACATGGCTCAAGAAAATTACTGAAGCCCAACTTTTCTGGCCAGTTGGACCAACAATGTCCCCATCTTATATTGACGGTAGTCATATCATACCATGCGATGATAGTAGCAGTACCCAATATTGGTTGTTTACTTACTTTGTGCCAGACACCCGCTAAATGCCTTATAACTTGGCCTTTTATCCCCATGAAAACCTCCGACGGAGGTGGCATTGCCCCTTTGGAGGCCAGATGTCTCCTGTTGACTCACCCCTTTCTGGACTCCTTCTCTCGAGTACCTGTGGTCCCTGGGAGTCAGCTCTGAAGCTAAGCTGGGCCTCCCTGGGTGGGAGGTGAGCCTCTTATGAAGTGGGTCTTGGGTTTGCCATGGCTGTGACTTCTCAAACCCACTCATTCAGGGACCTGGGCTCCTGCTCTGGTTAACACCTGGGCAGTCCCAGTCCCTTTCACCCTGTTCCGGGTGACAGATGGACAGCACAGAGGGGTCAGGCTCAGCTTCAAGCTGGAGAGACCCAGGGATGAGAGGGAGCCTCTTGGCCAGATCCCTCTCCACATTTGGAAAAGTAAATTTTGAGCTCCAGGAGGATGAAGCCTGGTTGACTTACTCTGCATCCTTGGTGCCTAGCACTCAGTTGGCACTCAGGAAATATTTGTGGAGAAGGGAGAAAAGCATGTGAGGACTCAGGTGGCGGTGCCTTCACCTCCGCCACCTCCTCCCTCTCCCCTGGGCTGGCCTCCAGCTGTAGCCTCTGATCTTTCACCCCATGTGGGTGAGTGGCGAGTGGGAGGGCTGGCGCCACTCGCCCTTTGCATCTCTAGAGCATTTGGCCTTTTCAGAATGATGAGAGCAGGCTTCTTTGAGCCCCACAACAGTGGGTGGGCCTGTGGGCAGGAATTTGTGTCTCTCTGGGACAGAGGAGGCCCAGAGAGGTGAATCCATTTATTTTAGAGTCTGTTGAAAGTGAGCAGTGGAGCAGACCCAGATGGAAACTACTAGATCTTTTGACCCACAATTGAGTTTGAGAATCACCCTGAGAAGAGGGCTCAGGCTGCAACTGTTTCAATAAACATAGTAGCTAGCATTTATTGTGCATTTACTGTGTGCCAGGCCCTGTCCAGAGCTCTTTAATTCCAGTTAATCCACACAACACCTCACGCAGGTAGGTAATGCCCAATTCACAGGATCACAGGGGTTAATTAACTGGCCCAAGGTCACACAGAGCCTTGAGAAGAGATGCAGCCCCCATCCTCCTATTGAAGCTGCTTGCCGAGTTGTGTCATCCTCAAATCCCAGAGGGCTGTACCCTATGGGCACATTCTGGAGCTAGGAGGTTGCAATGTCTGGCCCTCAAGGGCAGGTAGTGAGGCAGAGCCCAGAGCCAGGCTGGAGACCTGCTCTGCCGCCAACCTGCTGTGGGCTCGCTCACTCTGGGCCTGGCCACCGCCTCTGAGAGGGCCCTGGGGAGGGACTCATGAGCCAATGAGGGCTTATTGAGCACACACACCTTTCCCTCCCCTTGGCCCTGTTGGCCTGGTTTCCCCTTACCCGGGAAAAGTTCCAGCGTGAAATCATATTTGGTAGTTTTTCTACAGTTTACAAATAGGGTCTTTTGACCCTAAATAGCTAGTTTATTTTAATACAAAGTCTTCTGTTTCTGTCTGCCTCATGTGGTTTTCACTGAGCAGTCTGCATTCCTCACTGGCTATCCTTTCTGCCCAGGCGGCTTTCCCATAATGCTCCATGTCAGGGCCCATGGGAAGGGGCACCTGGCTGGGACTTCAGACATGGTCAAATCCAGCCCCCGCATTTGCAGATGGGGAGGCTGGAGCTTGAAGCTGTGGAAAGGCAGCTGGCTGTTGTTCATGGGCAGTTTCGAAGTGGCCTGTTAGTGCCTGAGGCAGAGCCAGGTCTCCCACAAGCCCAGTGAAGGCTCCAGGGCCCACGCCTGCTGGCCCGCACCTGAGGTTGCTATGGGGTTGAGGAAAGGCAGTGACTGAGGGTCACAACCCTTTCTGGGGTGAACAGAGAGGAGAGGTGTTCCTGTCATGGCAGTCCTGGTCTCTCTCAGATGCCTGTCCTGTGGTCACTCCAGCTTCGAAGGCTTCTCTAAGCTCCCAGGTGGCTAGAGGCCCTGACTCCTCCTCAGGTATTAGAGTCCTCAACTGATGGGGTGGAAGGAGGCCTTGTTCACGCCTGTGTGACCTGCAGGGCAGCCTTCTCCCTCTCTGGGCCTTAGTTCAGTTCCTCAGCTGTAAACTTAGGGCTCTTCTGTCCTTGTAAGCATTTACGCTACTTGCTAGGTCCTGTTCTTTCTCCCACTTTACTGGTGAGGAGATGAGGCTCAGAGAGGCCAAGCCACAGTGGGGAGCTGGGTTCTGAACCCATATCTTCTGTGGAAGTGGTTTTGACCACGATGTCATGTGTGTTTTTAAGTTCTTAGGCCGCTTGGCCCCACCAGTGAACACACATGATAAAGACGGTTTATGGATCCCCTAGTTGTATGCTTTACAAGGACTGGAAAAGTCGGCTTTAGACCTCTTTCCTTCCCTTTGTTTCCTTCCCTTCCCATTCCCCATTCCCAGGTGCCTCTAAGAGAGACCCCACTGTTTTTCCCAGTGTTGGAAATCTTTTATTTTCCCTTCACAGGATGTTCAACAAACAGTTACTCATTCAACAAAAATACATTCAGCATCTATGCTCTACCTTGTGCCAGGTACTTGCGATGCAACTGCCAACAAAGCAGATGGTCCCTGTGGACCTGGAGGTTAGAGTTTTGTTAGGGACAGTGTTGGTAAACAGCAGGTATGGATGCTAGTGTGGGCTGGGGTGAGAGGGGAGAGAGAAACACACACACCCAGAGAGAGGGACAGACTCACAGGGACTGGGCAAAGGGTGTGAGATTCACACGGAGCAAGAGAGACAGAGAACAAGAGAAAGAGACTGAGGCACGCAGAGACGGGAACAGAGGGAGACAGAAACACAATGAGAAAGACACATACACACATGCACACACAGCCAGAGAAGAGACTCCGCTCAGACCGAAATACAGAGGCAGAGACCCGAGAGAGAGAGAGAGAGAGAGAGAGAGAGAGAGAGAGAGAGCCAGAGCCAGAATCATTTCTTAAAGTGGCAGAATACAGGTCAGCCTCACACTTCAGGTCGGAAGCTTCTGAGTCAGGAGCCGTGGGTTCAAATGTGACTTCTGGTAAGGTGATGCTGTGGCTTTGAGCCAGTCTCTTCACCTCTCAGCATCAATGTCCTCAACTGTAAGATATGGATGCCAACACGGGTTTTGTGAGCTTGTGGAGAAGACAACATGAGAAGACCTTAAACCATAGAAGATAGCCACGGTAGGTCCCGGGGAGACCAGGCTGGGCCAGGCCGAGCATCCTCTAGAATGAGAGACTGAGTTTCCTACAGTGACAGTGCTGAGAAGGCCCTGACTGCTTGCAGGTCACCATGAGCCAGGAGTGCGAGTGGAGGGAAGAAAGACACAAGAAAGGAGACAAGCTCTCGGCCCCAGGGTCTTGTCTGGGCTGGGGAATTCACCTGGGGTTTAATCTTTGGAGGAGGCCCCTCTGTGAAGCAATGTGGAAGGGGCCTGGTTTCACTTGGCAACCACTTGGCTTTTTTCTATTTGCACAACTGTGTTTAAATCCCTTTTGTTCCTCCATCCAATGGGTGGGCATGGGGGCACAATTCTCAGGGGCTTACTCCTGCTGTAGGAGTAGGGCATCTTCCCAGCTTCAATCCCATTGATTCCAGGGAATGTGGGGTTTAGTAGGCACATGTGTAACTATTTCTATTACTGAGGCATTTCAAATGTGGTTTGATTTTCAGAAAAGCCCAGCAAGGTAGCTAAGGCAGGTATTATTTGGTGCAGTATGTCTCTACGTATTGTGTACGGTGGTCACTTTCTCACTGCAGTGGGTGGTGCACATGAAACACTCTGCATGGTAACTGCACATAGTGGGTGATTTATTAGTGGTAGTGATTGTTACTCTCATCATTCCCTTGTACAGATGGAGAAATTGAGGCTAGAAAGATGTTAAGCAATTTGCTCAAATCCCCAGAGTCAGTAAGAGCTTGGACTCTATCACCCAGGATTGTGTTTGGCTCCAAGTGACAGCAAAATAACAGTGGCTTACCCAAAGAGTGGGTTATTTTGCTCACATAACCATGAATCTAGGTAGGCATTCCAGGGCTGGCACAGCAGTTCCATGATGTCACTGGGATCCCAGGTCCTTCTGTCTTTCTGCTCTTCCATCCTTAGCATGTTGCAAGATAGATGCTCCATATCTGCAAAAAGGTGTGAAAAAGAAGGGAGGGGAAGGTGGAAGGGGCAGTGCCTGTGACGGGAAAGTAAAACCTTCCCAGAAATCCCTAGTAGAACGCCACTTACCTGTCTTGCGGTGCTCCTAGCTGCAAGGGAGTCATGGGAGGTGGATACTTTTACCTGGGCATGTTGCTGTTCCAGATAAACTCAGAGTTCCACCTGGGAGAAGGAAGGGGAGAATGATGCTGGGTAAGCAACTAGTGATGTTGACCAGTCACAGCTCCTGTCAGCCTCCTGACTGCAAGCGCCACATGTCTCTGTCTCCACCAGTCAGCTTGGACTTTGCCTTCTTGGATCCAAAGTCTACATCCTTTTGGTCCGTCACCTAGTATCTGCCGCTGCAGATGTTTTGGCTGGACACTGACTGTATGCAGGGCCCTTTGTCTGTGAGGGCTAATGATGCTTCCTGTGTGCCTGGCATCTGCTGAGCATACAGAGTGTGGGCCCTGGGATAGAGCTGGGCAGGGCAAGCTTCCTCTCAGAACCTCACTCAGCCATCTTCCTTGCCATATTGGCATCAAGGGTGGTTGTCCCTCTTGCAGGATGAATGAGAAATCCTAAGCTTGGAGACCTTTAGGAGCCTGTCACTGAGGCTTTCGGGACAGCTCATTTATCAGCCGTGGAAGTTTTCCTGAAGTGCTGATTGAGGAGCCTTGTCAACTGCAAGATCTATGACCTTTATCTCAAGAATGACCCATGTGTGCAACACCATAAATCTTTCTCAGCCGCAAAGTGGGAGGTGGAGGCGGCTGAGGTTTGGTGTTGGCCTCTTGGAGGCAATTTTCCCAACTACTTTGTCCTCCTGTTCTTTCAGGACGTCCTCACATTCAATGGTGGCCCATCACGTGGCATCTGAGCTGTGCTGAGCTGAAGGAGGTCATGAAAATGATGTAGAGTCTGGCTGCCGAGGGGCTGTCCCAGGTCTGTTCTCACTAGGTGCAGCTGCAGCTCCAGCCCTGGCCATGGAGCTGCCAGGAGGAATATCTGAGCTGGAGAGGCCTGGGCCTTCCCTGCATCTGGTGAGGAGGATGCATGGCAGTGTGGAGAGGGTGGAGTGAGAACCAGAAGATCTGGTCTCCAAGTATCGTGTGACAATATAGCATAATGGCTAAGCTCAGACTCTGAGTTGGACAGTGTGCGTTTAAACTCCTGCCCACAATTACCAGCACTGTGACCCTGGTAATAAAGCCAGGTGCTCCCCCAGGTCCTCTGAGGATGGACAGGTCAGCACAGGCATCGCACTCCAGTGGGGAGGGAGCCCACCATCTTGGGGAGCTAACAGCCCCCTTGAGGGCCTTGTTCCAGATCTGGGCCTCACCTCCCCTTTAATGCAGCAGCCTGGACCTGAGGTGAGGGGACCCCTGGGGGAAAGGCTGAGCTACAGAGGGCATCCAAATGTATTTTTCAGCTACAGATCCGTCATTTTAATGTCACCTGGCCTCCTATTTGAATGATTAACTAAGGAACCGTCTATCCTGGTGCCCATGACTTCTGCAGAGCCCTGATAAGGAAGCCCATAAAAGCGTCTCCAGGCAGCCAGGGGAGGCTTTATGTATGTCCCAGAAAGGGCGGTTAGATTTCTAGCAGCTGCTAGTAGAAATTTCCTGCCTGGATCTGGGAAACTGCTAGGCACCAGGATCTTGTGAAGGCAGGAGGACTGGCCCCGAGTGGACTCAGGGAGGCCCAAAGATGCGTGGGATGAGTGAGAGAAAGGGGCTTTTTTGTGGTGCTGACTACACAACATGGGAGTGCTGAAGTAGGCTCCAGAACTCTGGGTGGCATCGGTGGAGCCCTCCCGTGGTAGGCGAGGGTCCTGTGCACTCTGAAGCCCCGCACAGGAGCTACCCCCTCCCCGAGCAGTCCCTAGTTAGTCCCCGCCTTCTCTGGGCTGCTTCTGTACTTTCTGTGTATTCAATACATATCAACTCATTCAACATGTATTTATCCAGCCCTTCCTGGATGTCAGGCTCTGTGCCAGCTCTAGAGATATGGTGTAAATGAGAAGGCCACTGTCCTAGTGGCGGTCACATTGAGTTGTGCAGATAAAATAATAAAGAAGTAATTACAATACAGTATGGTAAATGTAAGGGGAAGTAAAGGGACCTGTGGACGCACACTAAAGGGTCAGGGAAAGCATCCTGGTGGAAGTGATGGTAAGCTAAGACTTTACTTTGGAGGGATGGGGGATGCTAGCCAGGTGAAGGAAAAGACAGAGGTGTTGGGGAGGGAGGAAGAAGGAATAGCAAGTACAGAGGCCCAGAGCCTAGAGATGGCCTTTTTGAGAAGATACCAGTAGTTTAGTATGGCTGGATCATAGAGTATAAGAGAAACGTAGAGAGAGATGTGGCTGGAGAGTTGGCCAGGAGCCACGTCACTGAAGGCCTTGAAATCATGGGGAGGAGGCAATTCTCTTTCTTCAGATCAATGGGAAGACAGCGAAAGTGCCTAAGGTTAGGTTCCCCAAGAAAGAGACTGAGACACCGAGACATTCACGCAGATGCTATTGGTGAGTGCTCTTAGCAGCAACACCCATGGAAGAGGGAAGCAGAAGGGGCAGGGGAGAAGCGGAACTGTAATGCACTTGCAACAGAGACCTCAGCCCATGCCCTGGGGAGTTCTGGAGCTGAGACGGCCTTTCAGTCCTGAGTTGACACAAGGGAGACGACATTTTGGATCTCTGCAAAAATCAGTTATTGACAAAAAAGTAGGTAAATTAGACTTCATCAAAATTAAAAACTTTTGTGCTTCAAATGATACCATCAAGAAAGTGAAAGACAACCGAGAGAATGGCAGAAATTATTTGCAAATCATATAGTTGATAAGGATCTAGTATCCAGAACATATAAAGAATTCTTACAACTCACCAACAAAAAGATAAGTAAATTAAAATTAAAAATAGGTAAAGGATTTGAATAGACAGTTCTTCAAAAAGATATACAAATGACCGATAAGCACATGAAGAGATACTCAACATCATTAGCTATCAGGGAAATGCGAATCAAAACCACAATGAGATACCATTTCCAGCTCACTAGGATAGCTACATCAAAAAGACGATTAACAGGTATTGGCCAGGATGTGGAGAAAGTGGAACATTCATATGCTGCTGGTGGGAATGTAAAATGGGGTAGCCTCTTTGGGAAACAGCCTGGCACTTCCTCAAAAAGTTAAACATAGAGTTTACCTTATGACCCAGCAATTCCACTCCTAGATATACGCCCAAGAGAAGTGAAAACAGACATCCACACAAAAACTTGTACATGAACGTTCATACCAGCACTATTCCTAATAGCCAAAAAGTGGAACCCACATGTCCATCAGCAGATGTACAGATAAACATAAAAAGGAATGAAGTACTGATTCATGCTGCAACATGGATGAATCCTGAAAACATTATGCTAAGTGAAAGACGCCAGACAGAAAAGGCCACATATTGTATGATTCTATTCATATGAACTATCAAATAGACAGACCACAGAGAAAGAAAGTAGATTAATGGTTGCAAGGGGCTAGGGGAGAGGGGAATAGGGAGTGAATGACTGCTAATGGGCACAGGGTATCTAGGGTATTTTTTTGGGGTGAGGAAATGTTCTGGAATCGGGTAGTGATGATAGTTATACAACTTTATGAATACACTAAAACCCACTGAACTGTATTTTAAAAGGATGAGTTTTTGTGGAATGTGAATTATAACTCAATACAAAAGATCATTTTATATGCATACCCCCACCTCCCACCCCCACGGGTCACATAACCTTGACTGAGGCAGCTCCCTTTGGCAGAAGGCAACATCTGGGGAGGGGCTCAGCTGTGAGCCCTCAGCAGAGGACACTCTCAGAGGTTGGCGGATGAGTGCCTCTGGGGATCTGGGTTACGCACAGCATCCACACAGAAGGCTTTAAGGGTGGGAGTGGCGCCGAGTTTTACTTTAGCATGTAACCTTCATGACAACACTAAGAGGCAGGCATTAGGATCCCCTTTTCAGATGAGTGAACTGAAGCTCTCCTAGATAGTGGAAATTTAAGCAGCAATGTGGATTCGTGTCTATGCGAGGCTGAAGAGCTTGTTCTTTGCTATGATTCTATGCTATTTTGTGCTCAGTCCTCGACAGATATGTTTCCCCTGGAAAAGTTAGTTGGTTTGAAAGCAAGACCATGTCTGAAGTTAGTTGGTTTGAAAGCAAGACCATGTCTGAATGTATCCTTAGCACCCAGCACAGAGCATAAAGAATGTGCTCGAAAATGTTTGTTACCCTGAAGTAAGGACTTCCCTTCCCAACTGCTGAAGACACCATGCCAGTGCTACGTTGAGCAGGGGTAGTTTTCTCTAAGTCACAGGAAAAAATTAATGGAATGAACAGAATTTCCTCATTTTTAATCCTTTTCTTGGATGCAAATTTTTGCTTATGCTTTGACAACTCATTTGTACTGAAACCTAGTATCAGAAGACATCTTATTTATCAAAAAAAAATCAAAGACTAATTTTCATTAATATTTCAGTTTCCTGTCAGATGCACCCTCACCTAAACACCTTCCCTTGAAGATGTGGGGAGAGTGATAGATTTTAGTAACTTGAAGTCAGGGTTGATGGAGACGCAAGTTGACTGCTGTTTTCTCCTAGGCTTCTCCACAAAGCTGCTTCCTTGTGGCTGACGGAGGATCAGGGAAATTATCTGCGACACGTACACCACCTACTCCCACTGTCAGACCTGCTGTTTCCCAGGCTGCTGTCTCTTGGATGCACCCTGGCTAGGGGTGGAGTGGATGTCGGCAGGTGCACCTTGGGTGGATTTTTCTCCTGTTGGTAGGGGGATTGGGAGGCGGTGGGTGGCTGGGGGCTGTCAGCTGGGAGACAGTGAGTTTCTGGAAAGGCACTTCTCAGACTAGGTGACTGTGGGGTGATTTTCCAGAACCCAGGAAGGACCCACACATGTCACTCTGCTTGCTTACTTTTGTCTGAAGTTTCATCCTTAGAGCTTGAAGAGGATCTTGATGCTACTAAAGTGATAACACCCCTGCCTGCCAAAGTTAACAGCCTCAGCAGTAGTCCCTACCTGTGTGTGAACGACTCAGCCAACTTCGAAAGGGGAGGGAAGCAAAGGACACAGGGGACCTGAGTGGAGGCCAAGAGACAGGAAGGGGAAAACTGGGGGCGGGAGAGCACAGTGGTGAAGAGTGAGGCTCAGCGACACCCTGTCTAGGTTACAATCTCTGCTCTACGCTTGCAGGCTGTCTGACCTTGGGTGCAATCTCTCTGAGTTTGTTACCTCATCTTTGAAACGGAGGTAATAATAGTCCTTAACTCAGGGTTGTTGGAAGGATTAAATGAGGTGACACATATATGGCAGGCATAAATGGAAACACAGTCGTATGAACAGAGAAAATGCAGTCTTGGTTTTCTAATAGTGCTGGGATTTTCCTCTCAAGTTTCCCACCTGCTGGCTAGTGGGTGGGAAAATTCTGCAATTTTAGTCCAATCTGGTAAATTTAGTCTTAGTCAAAAATTTATACAACCCGTTTAGGTACTTCTTAACCTTGCTCACATTTGTCTGGTTCCCTTTCCTCTTACTCAGGGCAGCATCTAAGAACGTGAGGGGCCGGATCCTTGTGGCGGTGAAGCATCGGTCCACATCTGGCCAGGGTTCAGAGGCAGAGAGAGGGATGTACAGCGGGATAGCGAACGGCTTATGGAATTGTTGCGAGAGGTAAAGAAACAGACTCGAGGCTGCTATGGCTCTCAAAGCTACGCTCCAGGGTGGGCTGCTAGAGTAGCGCCGCCTCCGCCCCAGGCGGGAAGTGGCAGAACCGGAAACAGCCGTCACGGCTTCTGGCCAGATGTGCGCCACCTCTGCCACAGCCCACACCAGGAACCTGGGCATCCACCTCTCTCCCCATCCTTAGAAGCCAATCCCTGTTTCGCTTCAGTGCATCTTATTAGCAGACTGTAAAGCAGAAATTCTAGCTGCAAGTGAGTCTGGGAAATGTAGTTTTAGCTTTCCAGCCTCTGCACTATGGAAGGGGGATTAGAATGCCTATTGAGCTACCACTCCTCATTATCTGCTGCATTCCTTCATTGGGCTGCTCAACAGCTATACACGCGCTTCTTCCCATATATCTAAACAACCATGGCAACAACAACTTGTTCTTGTCTTTTTCTTATTTTGAGGAAGGTTAGCCCTGAGCTAACATCTGCCACCAATCCTCCTCTCTTTGCTGAGGAAGATTGGTCCTGAGCTAACCTCCATGCCCATCTTCCTCTATTTTATATATAGGACGCATGCCACAGCATGGCTTGACAAGCAGTGCATAGGTCCATGCCCGGTACCCCGGGCCACCGAAGTGGAGTGCGTGAACTCAACTGCTATGCCACCAGACCTGCCCCACAACTTGCTCTTTTCTAACCTAATGCAACTATCCTCTGCAAAAAGTAAAATGTGCTTACCCTTCTGCCCCAACGGGGAGGCCCAAATTTCATCAGTCACTGCATCTCTAGGTGATATTATTCCTCTTCTAGTTCAGTGACAATTCTGACTTGATATCATATAACCTGAAGCCTAAATATATAGTTAACAACTACAATATATACTAGAGCCTACATAAAGTGGAAAAAAGGAGAGAAAAAGGATAATTGAGCATGTGTGCTTGTATGTAGGTAGTGAGTATGTATGTATGTATGTAACATGCATATATACATAAATATATGCATATATACACAATTGTATGTTGGTTTTTGCTGTGTAAGAAAGGACTTCAAAACTTAGTGGGTTACAACAACGAATTTTATTATTTCTCACCATTCTGTGGATTGGCTGGGCAGTTCTGGTCTGGTATGCTTTGGCTGGTCTCTGCTAGAATTTCTCATGCATCTGTGTCCAGATGGCAGGTCAGCTGGTGGCTGCATGATCTAGGATGACCTCACTCAAATATCTGGTGGTCGGCAGGTTGTTTTGGGGGCAGGTGTCATCCTCCAGCAGGCTAGCTCAGGCTCATTCATGTGGTAGTCTCAGTTTCAGGCACAGCTCAAGGTCAAGCCCCAGGGGGCAAGCACTTCTTGAGTCTTTGTTTATGTCACATTTGCTGATTTTTTTCCCCCAAATTTTCTGAGGACTATTGTGATCAAAGTGGCTATTTGTTAAGATATTGTATTAATCAGGATTCTCCAGAGACATAGAAGCAGAAGGATAGACATACACATAGACGTACACACAGACATGCACATAGACAAGAGGAGATTTATCACAAAAATTGGCTCAAGTGGTTATGGAGACAGAGAAGTCCCACAATTTGCCATCTCCCAGCTGGAGAACCAGGAAAGCTGGTCATATAATTCAGTCCTAGTCTGAAGGTGTGAGAATTGGGGAGCCAACGGAGTAAATCCTAGTCTGAATCTGAAAGTCCAAGGGCTAGGAGCACCAACGTCTGAGGGCAAGAGAAGATGGATGTCTCAGCGGGAGAAGAGAGTGCAAATTCTCCCTTGCCCCACCTTTTTGTTCTATTGAGGCCCTCAGTGGGTTGAATGATACTACCCACATTGGTGAAGGAGATCTTTTCTCAGTCTAACAATTCAAATACTAATCTCTTCTGGAGACACCCTCACACACACACCCAGAAATAATGTTTTACCAGCTGTCAGGGCCTCCCTTAGTTCAGCCAAGTTGACACACAAAATTGGCCATCACAGATGCCTCTCACCATGTCCCAATTGTGCAACTCTCTTCTTTGACTTCCTCCTGAATGGCACATTATTGCCAAGCACCAGGCCTTGGCCCATCGTCCTCCTGAGCAGTGCCCCTCCCCAGGAACCCGTCTCTGCTTTAGCAGCTGTTGAGCAGAATCTGGTCATTATTAATGGTCTTCCTAAGTGACTGGAGAATTGGCATAGAATCCAGCGATATCAAAAACATATCACGAGAGCTCCAGGTACCCTATTCTGAGCGCAGGGCAGACATCACTAATCGGTTATGACTCTATCCCGCTGACCCCTGAAGACAAGGCACCAGGCAGCCCCTGCTAATCAATCGGAGTTGGCACCAGAGATGAACCTGTTTTGTCATCTCAGTTTTAAGCACTTGCCCTTGTGTTCCTTTGCCTGGCGCAACCCTAATACATCGTTCTGATGTTCCATGTGTGGGGGTGGGGGCAGAGAATCGTATGTCCTAGAACTATATGACAATTGTCAGAAGTGCATGAAATTGGCTGTATGAAATAGTGGAACAAGGCATGGCTCTTTCTTCTCCCTGTATTAGTGTAAAATTTGCAATGTTTTTCAAGTTGGGAGAATTTTTTAAAAATATGGTGAGCAGTGGTATGTGGAGAGACTTAACAGCAAGCTGTCTGCGCCCTCGCCGAAGCATTTTTTTTCCTTATAAAGCTGTCTTCTGCCCTTATTCCCACATCTCAGAGAGATGCTAGAAACTTTTCACTTTGTGTGTGAAGGGGATCTCAAAGATTTGAAAAGTCAGTTCTGTCCTATAACTTAAGAAAATATCTTACTTGCACACCAGAGGCCTCTCTTTGATTTAGAAATACAAATCGCTTAACAGCTACCAGCTCTTGAATATGTCTTGTGTGCCAGGAACTCCCCCGAATGATTATCTACATCAGCTCCTTTACCCATCACAACAGTCCAGAAGGACTAGTACTGGCTATCCGCATTCTACTGCAGATGAAATGGCTCAGAGTGGTCAAGTAATTGGTCCAAAATTGCACAGCTAGGAAATGGTAGAGTGAGGATTCGAATCCAGGTCTGTCTGGCATCAAAGCCTTAACTAATATTCCCTCTGGCCTCTCTCTTGGGGAGTGTGGCTCTTTTGGTTTTGGAGCTTATGGGTCCCTCTCCTTTTTCCTTGCTTTCCGCCTACCTTCTTCCATTCACATTAAGTCAAACACTTTTCAGCCTCCCTCCCTCCCTCCCTCCTTCCTCCCCTCCTCTGTTAGTCTGCAAAGGCTGGGCATTCCTCAGACAGGGACAATGCCTTTCATCCCAGGACCCAGTTTAAAATGCAGGAGTTCCCGGGCAGAGAAAATGGCCTGAGAGCTAGGTACCTGCTGGCATCGGGTCTTTTCGGGGGTGGGGGCAGAACTCAAGGGAGGCAGGAGGAAGCTCAGCAGGGTGAGGGAACGCCCGTGGTGAGAGCAGCAAAGTCAAGTGTGCCTCTTTCTGTTCACCCCACAGACTTCAGGCCTTAGACCCAGAGGTTTAGTCATTGTTGATCCAGCTACCACGGCCTCCTTTGAGCGTCCACCGTCCGCTAAGCCCCGTGCTGGACTCTGGGCATACCCAGACGACTAAGCCCTGCCTCTGGGAAGTCACAGTCAGAGCGAGGAAAAGGACAGGGCACGCGGAAGCTGCACGCTGGACAGCTGCGTCTCGGTGGGAAGAGCCGGTGGAGGGACAGGAGGAAAGACCCTCTCCGGCACCAGGTCACCCCGGAGCTTGGCCTGCTCTGCGTCTGTCCTCTCTACTCTCTGTTTGGCTGGTTGTGAAGACAAAATGGTGGCCCTTTTGAGGCTCAGGTGAATGTCAAACATCATGAAATAAATAAATCCCTGGTGCTACTCGCGGCCTGGCAAGAAGCTGCACCCTCACAAATCGGATCCTGCAGGCCAGCCGGTCTGTTCCCGATTTCAGTTTAGGACCTTTACTGGACACTCCTGTTTGTTTCCTCTGCCTACAGTGTCTTAATATGTATGTGAATATTCCCCCTGAGGGGCTGCCCCTCGCTTGTCCATAGCAACTTTGGAGGAGGAGGTGTCACCTCTCGGTGCCTTCAAAGTGACTGGTGTGTGTTTCTGGGTTTTAAGTCAGACTGTCGAAAACGTACCCTTAATTATAAGGGAAAATATCACCAGCCTTTTTGGTGTGCTGTGCTGAGACAGAAACTTAGTACTCTTTCTGTAGATGCTTAGAGGCATCCTCTGCCTGGTCTCTTCTGCCCCAGCCTTTGGAGGAGCCTTGCGAATGGCTCCATGGAATCCCAGGCCCCGCAGCGTTTGATTCTGGGGCACCCCGTGGGCTGCCTCTCTCTTTCCCCCCTGAGCCCCATCTCTTGCCTTTCTCTGCTCTCAGCCCAATTCACTGGGGTCCAATCACGTATAGATTTGCCCCTGGGCCCACTCCTCATGGGGACGCCAAACCAAAAGGGAAAACTTTAGCTTACTGAACTGGACCCCACTGGAGAGGAGAAAGCACAGGCTGCCGTTTCTTGTGACGCTGGTTGTTCTGATTTCCTTGAGGCCTGGCACAGCTCGGTTTTGACATCCTTGGTGTTGGCCAGGCTCTCTCTGTTCTCCTGTGATGCGCTCACTCACTTGGCACTTCATATTAGACCTGGTCCCTGTGCTCCCCATCAGAGAGCACTGACGGCAGCATCCGGCAGAGTGGGCATCTGCATCCCCCAGCCTCCGGCCCCTTCTAAGCCCTGTGCTGATAGTTCCAGCACCGTTTTTGCAGAAGTGCTGTCTCAAAATGGCAGGAGAGAAGCAGAGTGCTCCCAAGGTCTCAGCATAATTTGGTTTTATTACAAGGGTTTTCATTTTGATGGCAACATTATTCTTTTCATGGAAGAAATTATCTTCAAATTATTTAATCTTACTCTTTTATCTCTGGGGATACTTTGTGGTATATTGCTGCAATCTTTACAGATTGCTGGAGAATAGCAGGCCTGCCTATCTTTTTAATCATTACCACAGGCCCATGTTTGGAGCGGGAGAAAGGATCTTGTTACCACAGAGACATTTGGTCCCAGGAAATAATCCTGAAATATCTGTGCTTTCTGGAGGAGAAGCACTCAGGTTCATTTATCACTCCGAAGGAAAATATTATCAGCCTGTAAAGAGTTGAGATTTCCGTCAAGGATGGTTATGAAAGAAATAGACTCCACTGTCTTTCTGGGGGAAACACGTGTTAATATGAGTTGTAGATCCTGGGCAGAATATTCACTTTAATTAAAAAAATTTTCTTTTGGCTTGGAATGTAGTAAGCATTAAAAAATAGTAGCAGCTGTTGTTGATAAGAATAAAGCAGCTGAATAAGCTGGCTCAGTGAAGCCTGGGGAGGATCCTGGAGCTGGGAGCGGGAGAGGGCCTCTGAGGGGTGAGTGGCATCGCTCAGCTTGATCTCGTCAGCACAGATGGCGACTGTGGTCCCCAGCTCCCGGCCCCAAAGCAGCCTTGGAGCAAGACACAAGGTGAATGTTTGCAGCGGACCTGAGACCAAGGCTGCCTGGGCTTCCTTAGCTTCTTCAGTCAGGATCAGGAGCCGAGCAAGTCTGGACCGGTGGCTCCCAGGGGTTGGCACTGTGTGAGATATTTTGCCTCCTGGTTGGGTGAGTAATTGGTGTTCTGAGGAAAGAGCTGGGACAGCTGCTGTGGATTGATCGGGGCAACCCTGGGAGGGTGGACTAGGGTACCACACAGGCGCTGAAAGACAGAAACACAAGGCATACGTGGCCACTCCAGGCTCAGGCCCTCGAAGTAGCTCTCAAATGCCCAGGTCTGGATCGCCGTCCCCACCCCTGCTGGTCTACCTGGCTGTGGTGTCTCTCCTCCCAGAAGCCTTTGCTTTCCACACTCCTCTCCCCAGCAGAGCTGATCGCTACCTCCTTTGTGTCCCTAAGGGACCTTGTACAGATGCTTGGAGAGATACCTCCCCTAGAATTGCAATCATCTGTCCACACTGGCATGGTCATCTTTGCGGGCAGAGCCTAGCACAGCGTCTGGCCCAGAATATCTCAACAAATGGATGGTAAAACACTCATTGGCATGCTTTACACAGGCGGACACAAAGGGAGGGTGTGAAATGATGGAGCATGCACTGGATCAGGGTTTAACTCTTCCTGGAGCAGCCCTCACTGGCTGTGTAGGCTTGGGTAAGTCACTTTGCCCCTCTCAGTCTCTGTTTCCACATCTGTTGCACAGAGAGGGTGATTGCAAAGGGCTCTGGTGAGGCTCCAATGGGCTCAGGATAGTGCGGGTCAGGTGGAGGGCTGGTGCTTAGCTCCATCCACCTGCATGTGGACGAGGGCACACCCACATCCAGAAAGGCTTCCTGGGAGGGCTAACATGGTCAACGTCATCCTTGCCAGATGGATGAGCCCTTCTCCAGGGTGAAGGTGTGATGACAGTTAACACAGCCTGCTGTGTGCCAGGCTTCCCTGTATTGTCTCACTCAGTTCTTGCAGTGACCCCGTGGAGCGAGTGCTATTGTTGTCATTCCCTTTTTGCAGATGCGGAGACTCTAGCTCAGACAGGGGAAGTGATTTTCTTAAGGTTTCCAAGATTAGAATCCCAGCGGCTGACTCCAGGGCCTTGCTCTTAACCACCATGCTCACTGCCTCCCTGGGCCTGGGAGGAACCTGAGGACTGTGGGACGATGTCAGGTTAGACCTCCCTGCCAATGGCCTGGGGAGGTCATGCTGTCAGCCCTAGAAACAGGCAGAGGGGAGCAGGGAGAGCTGTCAGCCTCAGTCCTAGGCTGTCCCTTTCTGAGAGCTGCACTCCAACAGCCTCACACTGCCAGCGCCCAGGCCCTTGACTTTTGACTCTGAGGTTGTCTCTCCTTGTTTCAGACTGATGGGCAACCGGGGGCTTGTTGTGTGGCAGAGGATAGAGTACAGACTACCATTCTCATTCTCCTTGCAGAAGAGGACTCTGCCAGCCCTTCCTCCACTCCCCTGTGCCCGGCTCACTTAGGCAGAAGTACCTTGAGGGTTGGCCAAGGGGCCCAGTGGGAGATTTAGCAAAGTGGTTCAGGAGGGCTCAGAAGTCAGACAGACCTGCAGCTGGAGTCCTAGTTAAGTCACTTAGGAGCGGTTTAACCTTTTTGAGTCTCAGATCCATCAACTACATATCTGGGATAATACTGCTTATCTGAAATATCAGTCTGGCTCCCAATCGATGCTCCACAAATTGTAGCTATTACTATCTTAGTCGGGTTATGATGGAGGCCGCAGTCCTGGGGTGGGTGTGAGGGGAGAGAGAACAGGAGGCTGCTCTGTGAACTTGTAGTGGGCACGGGCTTGTGCAGGACTCAGGGCTGGTCTGGAAGTGGGGAGCGATCAGGATCCGGCTGGTGACTGTCAGGCATGGTGCCTCCCTGGGTGGCGTCTCCGGACTCCACCCTCTCTCCGCTTTCTGGATTCAGGCATTTGATAAGGACCAATGTGTCTATTGATCCTCCCTAGAAAAGTTGAGATGAGCTAAAAGATGACCTTGAGAAATGACTGGGGATGTATTTCTGATAGTATCAGGATTTTTCTTTAATGAGAAAGCGTTTCTCTGGAGTTTGGGCTGGGTTCGGTTGGGTTTCCCTATCTCTTGATACCTTAAGTTCCTCCTTTTTGTGAGGCGTTTTGGCCACAGACTTCTTTTCATCTGTTTTCCTCTCAGGTGTGCCGCCTCCCTCCCCCTGCCCCAGGGGGTCCTGGGTGGGGACTGCCACTTTACCTTTCAGTGGGGAGGGGTCCCACGTGAGGGAGGAAGCTGGGAGAGCAGGTACCCAGAGCTGCCCTGGGCTTCCTCCAAGCATGGGGGAGTGGTGTTTGGAGAGGCGAGGCCTTGAGCACCCCATTCCTAGGACTCAGGGTTGGGCCCTTGCCCCTGGAGCTGCTGCCAGGTGTAAGCGGGAAGGTTTCGGCCTGCAGCACTTCCCCATCCCAACCCCTGCCAAAATGTTGCCTGACTCAGTGCACATCTCACCACCTCAACCTACCACCCTCTGCAGGCTGCCTTCCCTCTTCCCTGGATGAAAGCCTCCGCTCCATGACTAATCTCCCTGCTTCCGGCTCCCTCAGGCCCCCCTCCATCATCTGCATGGCAGCCAGCGTGGCTTTCCCCAATTGGGAAACTGCTCTTTTCTCTCGCTGGCTTAGTGACTTCCCACGGTGCTTGCAAGGTAAGGAACACCTGAACACAGCCCCCAGAACACTGTGTGGTCCGGTCTGCTGGCCTCTCCAGGCCCGTCTCTTCTGACTCACCTCATACCAACTTCCTCCGGCCTTCTTTCAGCACCTCAGACTTCAGGGCCTTACATACGCTGTTCCCTCACCCTGTAATGCTTTTCTCACCTCCACCCTTCCTTGGCTTGACAAACTTCTATTCATCTTTCATGCTTCTGCTTGAATGTCTTCAGTTAGGTCTGCCATGAACTCGTCAAACTAAACCAAATTGCTCTGTTAAACACTCTCATAATTTCCTTGATGGTGCCCATCACAGTCGTTAATTTTCTATCTTTTGAAGTGGCTCTGTTCAGAGTCTCTCCCGCTGTGGGCTCTGTGAGGGTGGTCTTGCATAGAGATGGTACACAGTAGGTGCTCAAAATTGTTTGTTGAGTGAATGAATGAGAGTTTCTCCCGGTCCTCTACATTGGGCTTGCCCCATCCCTTCCCTCCAAGAGCTTCTCTGGAGATGATTCCCCAGATTTTTTGAAACTTGGGAATTTTGAGTGTACAGTGAATCAATACTCAGGAAAGAAGTAGCTCGCAGAAGTGTAAACACCACGTCCTGCCCACCCTCCGTCCCTGTTCTCTTCTAGCCTTTGGCGAGGGCCAGCCATGGTTCCTGGAATTGAGCTTGGGCCTCCCTGCTGTTCTGAGCACTGCGTTGCTCGCAGCATGCTCGTGGGCACGTGTGAGCTTCCTCTCAGAGCTCGGGCACGCTTCCCTCGAAGGTCCCCGTGTCCTTCCACAATATGGACATGCTCACTTTTCAACATGCACTCGGTGAGCACTAGGCACAGTTCCAGGCCCTAGGGGAAGCCACTAAGAGCATGAGCTGCTGGATCAGAAAGACCTAGATTTGACTTCTGTGTCTTTCACTTCCTGGAGGTGTGACTGTAGGCCAGTTATGTAACCTCCAGTCCTCAGTTTTCTCACCTGGAAAACAGGGATAACAACAGTGCCCACCGCACAGAGTTGTGGGAAGGACTGACTGCGGCAGGCCGTGGAAAGTGCTTGGGGCCGGGTGTGGCCCGAGGTCAGGATGCGCAGATGGCTGCTGCTGTTGTTAATATCGGGAAAAGGAAGGTAACCTTGGCTGGGCCAGACATGTCCATAAATCCCCTCTGCAGTGTGGTCTGGGCTCTGGTGCGGTGGGTTCTTGCTTTGAGGAGTGGAGGGCCAAGGCAGGTGGGCTGTGGGAAGGCACATAGAAAGTTGTTTGCTCCATGGGGCCCTCAGGAAGTTTGTTCTGGTTGTGTGTAAGGGGGCCTCCTACTCAGCATATGAAGTTGCCTGGCTGGAAGCCACATTTGCATGGGAACCTGCTAGCCAGTGGGTCTGGCCCTGCTCTGGGCACTGCAGGGATGTTTTACCTGGAGAGAGACAAAAGAAACTTCCCTTTGGTTTCTTGCTTCTCAGAGGACATTCTCCTTCTCTGGCCTGGGAGGGCTTCAGACAATAGGGGTTGGCCCCTGTACATCAAGGAGAGAGCTGGTGAACATGGAAGACAAGACTCAAGGTCCCCTCCACTGCATGGTAAAGCAGCTTCTTTGCTTTTCTTGGAATCACAGATTCCTAGAGATGAAAGAGACCTTAGAGATCATCAAGTCCAATCCTACAATTTCGTAGATGAAGAAAATGAAGCCCATGCAAGTCATTTTGCTTTGCTGTGACCTAGTCTCTCCTTTGTAAAATGGGGACAGTAGCATCTCTTTTGCTAAACTACTATGAAGACTTGGTGTTTGCAACCGGCCTAGCAGAGCACATGGCTTGTAATGGGTGCTCAGCAAATCTAATGCCCTCCCTCTGTGCGTGCCATTCCCATGCCTGCTAGATTTCTCTTATTGAATTGAAGTGATAGGGAATTTTCGGGGGGGATTTTTAATGTAGTTTCTCTGCATGCGTGTGCACGTGCTCATGTGTGTGTAATGAGGAGGTTTCCTACTAGAATCTCAAAACCTGAATTTGAATCCTTGCCCTGTTACTATTGGGAGAAAAACCCCAACTTGGGCAAGTCACAGAACTTCTTGGGAACTCAGCTTCCTTATCTGTAACCCAGGAATATCTGTCTGCTGATCCCACAGAGCTGGTACAAAGGTTGAGCAGAATCATGTACACTAAAGGGCTTCAAAATGTACAAAATGCCCAGCAAGTGGCTGGCACAATCCCTGTGTCTTAACCATGTTGTCTCTTGCATGCCCTAAAGTGGGTTTTTCTGCTAGAGGAACACGGTCTTAGGGAATGAGTGATGAGTTGGAGTTTGAGCTGGTCCTTTGAGCGAATCTCGGAGTATGCGAAGGCCGTGAGCTGGTCTAATGGATTCCCACCTGCAGGTTTTCTCTCCCTTTCTCTTTCCCCTTCCTTGATTTGTGTGAAAGCCAGGACTTCTTTCCCACATTTTAATTCTGGTAATAATCTATATAACCAAGAGTGAGCAGCTTCTGAATTGGCTGGAAATAATTCTAGACTTATCGGGTGAGAATGTTACAATCTGATCCTGATTCATAAGAATCAAGGGTTGAATTCCATGACAGAGGAGACAAGTCTCTAGTATATTTGCAGGAAAAGGGGCAATTTAATCTGGTGCATGTGATGAGGTTCTTTTTGAAAACAGTAATGGTAATTGCATCTTTCTCATGTACAGTGAATCACATCTTTTAATATTTTTCTTCTAACAGCTTTCATTCTTTTATCTTCCAGGCATCCTTGGTAAACTCATCTCTCCTTTCTTATTAACATGTTTGTTAATCCTCAAACACTTATTGTGCTTCATTAATCAGGTTAGAGGATTAACAAAAATTGGGATTTTGAGCAACTAAGTTTACAGGCAGGTCAGAAACATGGAATATAGAATTTCAGTCTGCTGATGACTTCCTTGCCCAGCCTGGGTTTTGAGGATGAGGATGCTGAAAGTGAAGGGCAATTTGAGTTCAGTTTGCTTCATGGACATTTGAGCTTTCAGTTCAGCCACTGGGGCATTGTGGGTTTATGAGGTGCGATCTTGCTGCCTTCAAAACGTGTTTGTCTTAAGAAGCGTGTTCCCGAAAGTAATCATCTCAGAGTCCATAACGTGTTAGCATTTAGAGTCTAAAAGAAATTATTTAAAAACCTTGTTCTTGTCAAGTCTTTTTGAAGCTCTAATGCTTAGTTTCTTCATATGTAAGATGAAAATGTTAATAATAACAGTAGTAATAATAAGAGAGTTCTCATTTATGAATATTTACTATGAGCCAGACACTGTGCTAGGCACTTCACACATATTGTCTCATTTGATCCTCATATGAACTAAAAAAGAGAGAGGTGTTAATTATGTCCCCATTCAACAGATGAAAAAATTGGAGCACAGAGAAGGTGATTAGCTTACTCCTGGGCACATAGACAGTGACTGGTAGAGCCAGAGTGACCATAGTGTAACGGAATAAGCACTGGAGTGCAATCAGAGCCTTGGATTCTAGTCTTGATTATCTCATTAATTCTGTGACCTTGGAAGTCTCCTAAACTCTCTAGATTTCAGAGTGTTGTTGTTGTTTGCTTGGAAATGAGAATGTTAGAATATCTGACATTCTGGAATACCGAGAAATTATGTTGAGAATAAAAAGGGCCGCCAAAGTGGACTGAATAGAATTATCTCCCATGTGGAACACTCCAGCTGGCCTTGATTTCTAGCTGTGACCCCTCTGTGCTGATGCCCGTGATTACTTTGCAGAGAAGTCCTTGCAAGGCTCTGAGCAGTTCTCAGCCATCTCACACTCCAAGTCCCTTGAATATTGCCCTCAATTTTGCAGTTTCTCCTCATGTGCCCTGAAGCCCAGGCGACATGTAAACAACTAGACCAAGAACAATAATTCTGCTTCTTGATATTGAGGAGTGTATCAATTTTCTGTAATTCCTTGTAGCAGAGTGAGCATACATTATAGAGTTCAAGTGTTTTGAAAATAAGCTATGAAGAATTGTTATCTGCTGAAAGAACTGGCAATTTGTCAACTTTCAGCAGCTGAGTGGCTGCGTGTACTCTATGTGGTGTGTGCTATCAGTGCTGGTCTCAAAGACATATGGGTAGGGGAGGAAGTGGATAGGGAGGGGAGTGTCCATCAACCCCTCAAAGAGAAAAATAATTTAAGCTGGGGGAGATGTGATAGGACTTTCACAAGAACTTGAAAGAAGCTATGAAAATTGTGACACATAGGTTTCCGTTTATATCAAGATATGAAATAAAAACTGTGAAAACTTTGGTGCAGTACAATTCAATCATGTTATCTCTACCTACTGGCTCTTCTCATCCAGCCCAATAACTTATTTACTCGTATCACCAACAGCAAATCTTAGCATCACTTGGTACCCTTGATAAGTTTCCTACTTTCCTTCAGTAATTTTGTAATTTATGTTTCAGTTATAGTTGGTCATGGTTTATTGGTAACTACAATTGTTTGAAAAATAAAACAAAATAAAAGTCTTCTTTTTCACTTGGCTATTAACCTTTCGGTGGTCTTTACTTTTGCAATTGTCTTTGTTTTTTCCTTTCTTTTTCTCCCTCTCCTCATTTTCCTCCCTTCCCTTCTCTCTCACCATTGCCTTTTCCTTTCACATGTTAAAAGAATTCTTGGAAGAGGTTGGTCAATGATCACCATTGTCCGGATTAGGAGAAAAAACTGTACCTTGGTAAGCAGGATCAGAACCATGGACAGCACCAGACACACATGCACGTGATTCTCCAGATTCATCATTCTTTTCAATTGAAGTGCATTTACCAATATCATCTTGGGGTACAATTGAAACTTGTAGAAAAAATTTATATGTTTATTTAGAAGCTACGGAACTGAAACTGGACTATTACGTCCCCTGTTGTCCTAAGAAAGAGAGTGTTTATTCCTAGGAGCCTGACATCCACAGCCAAAATTTGTGAGAAAGTTAATTATTGCTAGCTTTGAGCAGGGAGGGAGGAGGTGACACCTGGTGAGACTGAAAAAGAAGAAAAAGCCAGAGTTGACTTTGACCAGAGGTTGTGGGGCTGGAGTTGGGGCCGTATATTCCTTGGTGCAGAGCAGTGAGTGGTTCGTCTAGGGGGTCTCAGTCAGCCTGTCTGAGAGGAGACATGTGGACATTTATAGGAATCATGGGTGGGAAACCGGTGTGTGTTTTGTTCTCACAGGAATTGAGCATCAAATGACATGCAAATTGGCTGCCACTATTTTGCTGCCATTAGCCCATGTGGTTTACAGAATGTCACAGAGCTGGGAGTGTAATAATCTAAATATTAAGACCATTGCCCAGAAGTAAGGGAGAATCTGATGGGATAAGAGAACCTTTTTCCAAGTAGCCATGATTAGATGAGGCCCCCTGTTGAGGGGGCAAAGGCTGAGATGCTTTGCTGCCCAGAGGAACTGGTCCTAGGATGACCAGGTCTCAGGTAGAGAGAGGGACAGGGATGTAATAAGGACCATGTAACATCAGAGATTCAAAAACATTGAGATATTAATTATTTCATATTTTTTAATAGGTGGTACATGCAAAAGATGTACTGTTTTTATTGTCATCATGCAGGATGATTTAACTTTTGGATATTAGAATTTGTCAATGTGTTCTTTTATGGTATCTGGATTTTGTATCATATTTTAAAAAGCCTTTGACTTCAAGATTATAAAAATTATAAAAATATATTTTGTCAAGCATTTTTGTGGTTTTATTTTAAAGATTTTATTATGAAAATTTTCAAGTAATTCTCTTTTTCCTGTCTCCTAGACATCCACTTCTACCCAGAGGCAGCTATTGTTATCAATTTTTTGTGAACCTTTCTAGAGATGTTCTATGCATATAAAAGATGTTCTAAGTATATAAAAGTATATACTGACTATATTCTCCTCTCTTTGTACACAAGTAACAGCTTACTGTACACACTATAATATATCTTTTTTTTGAACTAACAAAATGTCTTGGAGGTAGTTTCATATCAGCACACATCAAGTTACCTCATTCTTTACAGATTTCAAAGGTCTTTAAGCTATGTGATTCTATTTAAGCTTTGTATCAGCTCTGCGGAATGAGAGGGCAGACATTCCTGTGACACAGATGAAGAAACTGCATTACCAAGAGGTTCTGTCCAACTTTTATTTTCCCCAATAGGAACAGGGCTAGGATTCAAATTCAGGTTTTGTGGATCCTCTGCTAAAGCTCTTTGTTTGTTACACAAAAATAATTATACCGGCTCTTCCTCCAGAAAGCTCCCTGCCACCTTATTCTAATGGAGTTTAATTACCTCAGTTTTCATTTGTTTTTATTTTACCCAGATCTAGATTGGTAGTAATTTTCTTTCAGTACATTGTACATGTAGTTGCTCCATCTTTGGCTTCCATTGTTTCTGTTGATAAGTCAGCTGTTGATATAACTCATTCCTCTGTCATTTTCCTCTGAGTCCTTTTATGGTTTTCCCTCTTTATCTTTGATGTTCTGTGGTTTCACTATACCATGTATCAGGTAATTTCTTAAAAAGTTTATCCTTCTTGAGAGCTGTTGGGCTTTTTGAATCTGTGAATCTGTATCTCTTACATGTTCTGGAAAATCCTCTTCAAATTTTGCCTCTAACCCATTTTCTCTTTTCTCCTACTTTTGGAACTCCTACTAAACACATTAGAAATTTTCACTCTATCTCCCTTGTCTCTTTGTTTTTGAAGCAGCTTTATTGAGATATTGTTCACATACCATACAGTTCACCAGTTTAAAGTATACAATACAGTAGTTTCCTAGTATATCCACAGAGTTGTGAAACCATCACTGAAATCAGTTTTAGAACTTTTAATCACCTCAGAAGGAAGTCCATGTCCTTTAGATGTCATCTCTCAATCCCTCATCCCAACAGCTATGGACTGAATGTTAGTTTCCCTCAGATTTGTATGTTGAAATCTAATCCTCAGTGTGATGGTATTTGGAGGTAAGGACTTTGGGAGGTAACTAGGTCATGAGGATAGAGTCCACATGAATGGGATTAGTGCCCTTATAATAAGACACCACAGAGATAACTCTCTTTTTCAGCTATGTGAGGAATCAACAAGAAGTCAGCAATCTGCAGCATGGAAGAGGGTCCTTACCAGAACCCAACAATGTTGGCACCCTTATCTCAGTCTTCCAGCCTCTAGAACTGTGAGAAATAAATGTCTGTGGTTTACAAGTCTATGGTACTTTGATACAGTAGTCAGAACTGACTAAGACACTGCTCAACTCTAAGCAACCAGTAATCTACTTTCTGTCTCTAGATATTTGCATGTTCTGACACTTAATATAAATAAAATCATATAATATGTGGCCTTTTGTGAGTTACTTCTTTCCCTTGGTGTAATATCTTCAAAGTTCATCTATGTTGTAGCTTGTATGCATACTTCTTTCTTTTTTTGTGGCTGAATAATATTCCGTTGTATAGATATACCACATTTTGCTTGTGTATTCATCAATTGTATTTGCTTATATATTCATAAATTTACCAATTCATGTACAAGTTTTTGTGTGGACATGTGCTTTCATTTCTCTTGGGCATATAATTAGGAGTGGAATTGCTGGATCAAATGGTAACTCTGTCTGACATATTTTTTGCTTGAGAAATATTGTTCCTGAGCCAATATCTGTGCCAATCTTCTTTTATTTTATATGTGGGATGCCCCCACAGCATGGATTCATGAGTGGTGTGTAGATCCATGCCCAGGATCTTAACCTGTGAACTCCAGGCCACAGAAGTGGAGCATGTGAACTTAACCACTACACCACTGGGCCACTGCCTACGTCTGACTTTTTGAGGAACTACTAGACTGTTTTCTGAAGTGGCTGTGCCATTTTACATTCCCACCAGCAGAGTACGAGAGGTCTAATTTCTCCACATCCTCACCGACGCTTGTTATTATCTGACTTTTCAATTATAGCTATTCTACTGGGGGTGAAGTGATATCTCATTGTGGTTTCAGTTTCCATTCCCCTGATACTAATGATGTTGAGCATCTTTTAAATGTGCTTGCTGACCATTTGTATATCTTCCATGGAGAAATGTCTATTCATATTTTTTTTTACCATTTTTAAATTGAGGTATCTGCCTCTAATTATTGAATGTGTTTTTATATATCTTAGATATAAGTCCATTATCAGATATGACTTGGGAATATTTTATACCATTCTGTGGGTTGTCTTTCACTTTCTTGATAGTGTCCTTTGAAACATAAATGTTCTTAATTCTTATGAAGTCCAATTTATCTATTTTTTTTTCTTGTGCTTTTGGTGTCATATCTAAGAATCCATTCCCTAATCCATGGTCATGAAGATTTACTCTTATGTTTTCTTCTGAGAGTTTTATACTCTTGGCTCTTACGTTTAGGTCTTTGATCAATTTTGAATTGATTTTTGTAAATGATGTAAGAGTACAACTCTGTTCTTTTGCATTGGCTGTCTAGTTGTCCCCGCACAATTTTATGACAGGACTATTCTTTCCCCCATTGAATGGTCTTAGATTCTTGTTGAAAATCAATTGGCCAAAAAGTATGGATTTATTTTGGGACCCTTAGTTCTAATCCATTGATCTATATATCTGTCCTTACACCAGTACCACACAGTCTTGATTACTGTAGCTTTGTAGTAAGTTTTGCTAAACTTATTCCTAACAATTTTACTTTTTTTGATGTTGTTATAGTGTAATTGTTCTTAATTTCATTTTAAGATTGTTTATTGCTAGTGCATAGAAATACTATTGATTTTTTAAATAGATCTTGTATTCTGCAAACTTGCGTACTCATTTATTAGTTCTAGTAGTTTATTAGTATATTCCTTAGGATTTCCTAAGGAATCCAAGATCATGTCATCTGTGACAAGATCATGTCATTTGTGAATAGAGATAGTTTTACTTCTTCCTTTCCAATCTGGATGTCTTTTATTTATTTCATTTTCTTGCCTAAAATATCTAGTATAACGTTGAATAAAAGTGGCAGAGTGGATATACTTCTGTTATTCCTGATCTTAGGCGGAAAGCATCCAGTTTTTCTATCATGAAGTGTGAAGTTAACTGTAGACTTTTTGTAGATGCCCTTTATCATGTTGAGGAAATTCCCTTCTAGTCCTAGTTTGTTGAGCTTTTTTTTTTTTTTAATCATGAAAGGGTGTTGGATTTTGTCTAATGCTTTTTTGGCGTCTATTAAGATAATCATGTGGTTTTTGTATTTTTATTCTATTGATACAGTATATTACATTAATTGATTTTCAGATGTTAAATATCCCCTTGTCTCTCTTCCATATTTTCCACGTAATTATAGCACTTATATTATATGATAATCTGTGTCTTCCCACAAGAATATGAGACGGATGAAGGTAGAGACCATATCTACAATAGATTCTTGATTTTCAGGAGGGAAATCTTTGCGGATCCTGAAATATGTAAATCCTCCTGCAAAATGCCACTGAGGAAAAAGGAGAGAAAAACTAAATTGGATTGAGATGCGTATTCTGGGTAGTCACTGGGGCCCAATAACCAGGAAAGTGTCTTTTTCTTACATGTCAATCTTCAGGCAAGTAATTCAAATTTGTGCCTTACCTAAACAACAAACCATGGGCCTTTAGGATCACTCTTGAATAGCATAAAAATTCATTCCTATGTTTTCTAGGGCCATAGACTACTGGTGTTCATCCCTATAGTATCTGGCATGTTGTGGGAGGACAAAAAAAAGTTTGATCATTTTATTAGGACTTTGTATCCTGTGCTAGGCACTGGGTTAGCTGCTGAGGTCATAGAAATGCATGAAATACGGTCCTGACCTCAAGGAGCTCAGAGTCAATGGAGGTAGAGAGACAATCAAAATGCAGGCTGAAAATTCTACAGTGGTGCAAGCGTAGTGGAAGGAGAGAGGATGAGGCTTCCGGTAGCAAGCGAGGTCTGAGCTCTCCTCTCACCACCACCATTGCTGTCTCCTGGTCCAACTCACCACGACTTCTCCTAGAATAGAGTAAGAGGATCCTAACTGATCTTCCTGCTTCTACCCTGCTACCCTGCAGTCCATTCTCAGGACACCATCCAGAGTGATCCTTTAAAACCTTCAGTATACTTATGTTTCTCTTCCCTCACAGCCCAGACTGACTTCCTATCTTTCTAGAGTTAAAGCCCAAGTGGCTGCCATGGTTCACAAGTTCCCACCTGAGCTGGTCCTCCACTGTCTCTCTTACCTCTTCTCCTGCTTTCTGTCTTGGTGATCCCCCCGCACACACTCTGGTCTCGCTGCTGGTCTTCCGACACATCAGACTCATTCTGCTCCCACTTGGGCCCTTGTATTTGTGATTTCTTCTTTCCGGATATTGCTCTCTCACTCTCTTCAGGCCGCGACTCAAAGCCCTTGGGAGCAAGGCCTCCTCTTATTACTGTACATAAACTAGCAGACTCCCTCACCCTCCTCCCTCTCCTCCTGAACCTGCTTTATTTTTCTTGCTACCACTCACTCTTTTGCTTGTTAATTGTCTGTCTTCCTGACTAGAATGTAAGTTCCATGAAGTCAGAGATATTTTTGCCCATCTTTTTTTATTGTTTGAACATGCTTCCTGGTACATAGTAGGTACTCATTAAATATTTACTGACCCAGTTAATGTACTGCCATTCTGGAGGAGGAGGAGTGACTTAGGAAGAAGAAATGATCTGGGATGAGGTAGAAAGGGTGTTTATTGAATTGAATTACTTAATTTCCCCATGTGTGGGATTTGGGTTTTGGACTAAATGGTTGCTGATGCCCATTTTCATCCAGTCATCTCTGAAATAACATAACAAAATGGCAATTTTGGAGCCCAGAGTGGACCAAGAGTCTGTGTGAAGAAAATTGACTGCTTTTGAGCAATCTGAGGGTGGAGGGGTGCCTGAAGGCTGGTGGCACCAAAACCCGTTACCAGGCAGTGAAGATGGTTCCTGAGACCACAGCTGAATCATGGATGCTACCCAGCACTATTTCGGAAGGCACCTGGTTGTCTCACCCCAAGAACAGCCCCTGAATCAAACTCCAAAGCTCAAAGTTTATAAGAGGCATCCCCAGCATAATGTATTATTAATAACTGTTGTTTATTGAGTGCTTCCTTTATGCCATGCTCAGAGCTGGGAGCTTTATAATGTTCTCTCTTATAATCCTCTGAGATAGGTACTGTCGTCATTTCAAATGTAAAGATTAAAAAAAAAAACCAGATGCTCAAAAAAGTTCATAACTTGCTTAGGGCCATGTGGCTGCTAAGTGGCTAAGTCAGTAAATTTTAATTCCAGTCTGATGGAGTCTAAAACCCATGTTCTAAAACCCATCAGCCACCTGCATCAAGTATTTTACCTCTGAGGGCAAGAACACATCCCTCCAGTTCCTCTACTTTTCTGCCCTTGGAAATGAGGTTTGGGATATTCCAGAAGCTGCAGGTGTGTGTTTACCCAATAGCTTTGACAGGACAAGGGCAGAAGGACAGTGCAGGCCTGGACACTATTGTAACCATATTAGTTATGATTTAATATACAACATTATCAAAACTCAATCAGGGAAGTCATTAGGAGTGCAAAGGACAGGGCTGATTAAGAAGGTATTGCTTCTTAGAATAAATCCAGTCTTGCCTAGGAAATGTATTTTCTATAACAATTTTGGGAGTCCAGGTTCCATAAGCTTCATTGAGAGGAGCCTGAGATATATTGGGGAGAGAGTTTGGTATAGCCTTCCTCAGGGAAGGAGCAAGGAGGTGTGTACTGAAGTGTGATGATGAGTTTCTTGTATTTCCCTTATAGAGAATTAGCGGGTAGATAGGAGGGTATGAACGTCAGAGAAAGAAATGCAGACCATAGGTGTTTGTAGGTTTCTCAGAGGGTTTACAGACATTGTTCACAGTTCAGATAAGATGAGATTCTTCCTTTTGGGGGCTGGTGGTTCTTTTTATGGGCATGGGTGCTCAGCCCACAGTGATTGTTCTTGGCATTAAGGAATGAGCTATTTTCGAAAGAAGCACTGATGCGGCTTCTGGATCACATCATGGGAAATCTTGTGACGTCCGTGGATTATGTCAAGGGACAGTGTTGTGACATCCCAAGATTACATCACAGGCGGTGCTGTGAGACCCCTTGGCTTTCAGCACACTGTGAAGCATTGTGGAAAGAGTTGTGGCATTTAAAGTTAGAGAAATCATTCACGGGGAGCCTAGCATGTCTTACGCCTGGTGTAAATTTCTCTATGTATATTATCCTGTGACAACATCCACCACATGGGGTGGTCCTCAGAGTCTTGGCTGAGGCTGGAGGGGACCCTAGGAATATCGGGAAAGCTATGCCGTTGTCAGCCTTCAAGGGGTTGCCCCCAAGCCTCTTTAAGGTGAGAAAGATGCTCAGCATTGTTGTGAGGCTAAAATGAGTTTTTTTTAGTCTATTATGTCAATTGTCAGCAAGTTCAATGAAGTGAATGGTATGTATGAAGAGGGACATGATATTTTGGTCTCTGTTTCAGCTTCCTCCTCTCCTCTCTTGTGCTGAGACTGTGACCAGCCAGTCATGCAAATTCCAGGGTGAGTCTGGCCAGCTCAGGCTCATTAGCTTTATCAGGCAATCTATTTTCTGGGGTAAATACAATGTGTCTGTGTGTGTATGTGTAGAAGGCAGTTTGGAGGAGTCTTGGCCCATGAGATTCTGTGAGGCTGCTGCACAGCCTCCACATGGCATAGGTCTCCCCCAATGAGGGGAACTCTGTTTTAATTCTGAGCTGCTCACCTTAACAACCCCCTACCCAACTGTACTTCCCAGACTTGACTGTCCACCCTTCAGGTTCATCTTTACATTTTCTTTTATTTGGACTTGACGTTGGTCCAAATTTCTTCCATTCAACCTCTTGATTAAAACCTTCAACATCTCCATCCAAATTTGTTAACTCTCAAAGGAAGATTATCTCACATCCACTAATACTGCTTAATGCTTCTGATGCTTTCTCACAGTGGCTTTATGGAGATAATGTCTCACTCCATGGAATGACTCTCAAGATGGCTACTGTAGTCACTGGGCAGGACAATGGTTCAGGTCCATGGTCTCCTGACCATGGAGAGAAAGATCTGACTGGAGGAGCCAAAGGAACAGGAGGGAGGAGAGAGGGAAGCGGGAAGGAAACGCCTCAATTATGTGGGGAGCTGTGGGAGATGACTGGAGAGAATGCTATTGTGCAGGAGATGTTGGACTCTGTGTATCATCACTAGCTAATTAGGAGAACAGATTAAGCTGCTTTGGTGTCAAAATAGCTGTGGGGAAAACAACCTTAATAGCAGGTTGCAGATGAAAGAAAATGAAATCGGAAAGAAATGAGGAGCATTTAAAAGAAAACAATCAGGCTGGAGGGAATGGAGAGAGGAGGATAAAGCAGAGCATTTACAAAATTAAAGAAGTTGACATGGGGTGGCATATGCAATTCTGATGAGCAACAGAGGAAGAGAGCCTAGTGTCACATTTCCTCAGCCTCAGTGTTTGTCATGTTCAAAGCCCCGAAGTTCCTAGGGGACAGGAGACAGGAGAAGGGAGGTGGTAAGCAACTTTTGGGTGTCACCTAGCCTCAGGTGGCCAGGCTGTGCTCTGTCTCTGCTCAGTCTCAGCCCTGCTACTCCCTGTGGTTCTGCCCCGTTTCCCTCTTTTCATTCCTCACAGTGAGATCCCTGGTAATTGCATCCCTCTCGGGGCTTGCAGCGCCATCCCTTAGTGGATGGCTCTCAAATCCAGGTCTTCAGCCCAGATGGATCTCCTGTGTTCTCTAGCTGCCATCCGCCTCATCCTGCATTGTCTCACCTAACACGTCTAAAATGGACTCACTTCTCTCCTCATGCTGCCCATACACGCTTCTCCTCCAAACTTCCTCATCTCAGCACATGGTACCACCATCCTCCCAGTCACTGGAGCCAGAAAACTGGGAATCTTTCTTGGCTCTCCTCTCTCCAGTCAGTGACTGCATTCTGTTGACTCTACCTTCTACATATACCTCAAATCAGCTCAGCATTTCTCTTCATCTCACTGTCACTGTCTTGGTTGGTGCTTACCTATACAACTGAAGTAGCCCAAAGAACTGTTCTGCTCCATTCTCCCCACTCCCCAGTCCGTTACCCACACAACAGCCTGAGTGCTCCTTCCAGAGCAAATCTGATCACATCACTCTCCTTCTTAAAAACCTTCAATACTCTTGCTGTTCTGTTATCTATTGCTGTATAAAAATACTACTCCAAAACTTAGTGGCTTAAAATGACAGCCATTTTATTATATCTCTTAAATCGTGGGTCAGGAATTCAGGCAGGGCTCAGCTGGGCAATTTTTCTGTTCCGTGGGGGCATCAACAGAGGTCAGTTGGTGGTATTCAGCTGGTGATGGGCTGATCTAAAGTCCAAGATGGCTTCACTTACATATATAGCACTTTGTTGGGGTGGCCTAGAAGGCTGGGTTTAGCTGGGACTATCAGCTGGAGCACCTACATGTGGCCGCTCCAGCATGGTGGTCTTAGGGTAGTTGGTTTTCTTATATGGTGGCTCATGGCTCCAAGAGTGAGAGTTCCAATGAACATGGTGGAAGCTGCACAGTGTTTCCTGGCCTGGCCTCAGAAGTCACATGGAATCATATTCACAGTACTATCTTGGTTGAAGCAGTTACAAGCCTGCCAAGTTTCAAGGAGAAGGGACAAAGACCCTGCCTCTCAATGGGAGGAGTACAGCCATGTCTTCAGAGAATGGCCTCTGTAGCGTGGCATGTGTGGCCATTCATGGGCTGGTCCTTGCTGGTCTCCTCTTTGCTCACTATTCTCCAACTCATATATTATGCTCTAAGGCTCCAGCCATCACTTGCAGCTTATGACTCTTTAGTAGTCTGAACTCTCTTGCTCTGTTGGATTTCTCCGTCTGTTTAGAATGGTCTTCTTATCCCTTCTTCATCTGAAAAAACTTCTATTTCCCTTCAGGACTTGGCTTAAGAGCTACTTCTTGCAGGAGGCCTTCCACGAATCTGTCAGTCTAGGTTAGGTGGCTTCTCATGTGGCCCAATAATACTCATTACTCAGTATTGTAATTGCTTGTTTAACAGCATACACCTCTCACTAAACTGAAAGTTATTAGAGCACAAGACTATGTCTTGTTCACCTTTTTATCTTTGGGATCCAACACAAGACTTAGCACATATTAATTGCTCAACAGATGTTTATTGAATCCCTTACTATCTCTCAGTCTCAATTTCCTCATTTGTAAATAAGAAAGTTGATTAATATCAGAGATGGCAAATAGGTTTATTCAATGTGCCATTGTCTCACTCAGTTGTTTCCTCAGCATGGAATTGAAAAGGTTTCTGAAGCTACAACTGGGCTCGTAAAAAAGAGGATCATGATCCATTAGTGATGTCTGCCATGGGCATAGCAGAGGGAAGAGGTAGTTTGTATGCCATGCATTTGACATGCCCAGATTAGATCACCTCTAGGGATTCTCCAACTTTATTAAAAAATTTTTTTGAAGTATATTTTAAAATTTTATGTACAAAGAGCTAGCATCATTTCTGTGGTAAAGCAGATGTCCTGGATGACCCATTCAAGAAAGTCTCACTTAGTCCAACTCAATGAAGCCTATGTCCTTCATGTAATGATGGAAACACTGATGGCATATATTGAGAGTATATTTCCGAATCAGACCTCGCAAGTTTGAGCAGATGTGGCAAGAATAAGAACACTGGCCGAATTTTCTTGGATGGCTCCAGTGGAGCTACTGGTGACCCATCTTGCTTTCTTGGATGCAAGCAGGCAAAAGTTCTCCAACTTTAAATGTCTGTTCATAGAACTATCTACATCATATCTACCTAGAATTCTAGAGTATTGGAGCTGGAAGTTTCCAATGGGGTTCCTCAGCCCAATATTCTCATTGCATAAATGAGAAAGCTAAGACTCAGAGGGAAAGTGATGCACCTGGGGTGAGAACCTGAGTCCAGGGTCAGAGCTAATATAAGGAATTAACTTGCACTCATGTAAGCAGAGCAGGAGTCGAGGTTTAGTACAGAGGCTGTAGACGCTAACCCTGCTCAGGGTTAATTTCCTTCCTGATCTACTCTGAGGTTTCAGACAACTTGGCAATAGAACAAACTGGCTTTGAATCCTGGGCACAGTCACTTACTAGCTGTGTGCTCTTGAGAAAATTACTTGACCTTTCTAAACTTCAGTTTCCCCTTCTGTAAGATGTGGGTAGTAGTCCTATCTATCACGTAAGTGAGATAATACAGGGAGGGCACTTTTCAATTGTTTCTGGGACGGGGGAGGACTCAAACATTAACTCATTAGTATTATGACCACTGCTACTATTATCACAAGGCTTTACCTGCCTTGCTCCCTGGAGGTGGCACAGAGGCCTGGGAAGCGTAGGTTTCAAGGCATCTGAATTCTCAGGGATGACTTGAGACTTGTTAAGAAAAATTTGAAGAGTCGCATTTTCCCTAATCAAAATGCTTTGAAACTGAACCCAGTGACAAATTGTGATTTGCACCTGGAAAATGTCTCTAGAGCACTGTCAGAGCAGTGACATTTTCATTCAGGATTTCTGTAAGGAAGGAAGGGAAGCTCATCTAACAGGCCAGAAGCTTTATCAGATCTAAGTAGTTTTGTTTTTGGGGAAGCGAGGGAAGAAATGGTAAATGTCAATAGAAAAACAATTGATTTCAGACAAATTATATATATGTATATATATATATATAAAATCAACCCATCAGGGGACAGGATCTGAGTCCCCTAGGGTTTGGGAGTTTGTCCCTAAATGTTGTGTAGTACTGAATTAAGGTAATCTGAGTTTGCGGTTTAAAAAATAAATCATGCGGGAAAAAACTCAATAGAGGGTGATTATTGCAGAGGCTGGCGCTGTGGTGAGAACTTGGGGAGTGGCAGGCATGGTTAGGTGTTGATCTAATTTCTGGAGGGCTAATGCACGAAGCTCTCCAGGCAACAATGACAAATGCACTTCTATCATCTCCATATTAAATTTAGTATCAAGGAAAGGGGCACTTCTCTCTTCAATTTCATTGGAATGTGATTAACATGGATATGAAAAAAGTTAAAGGAAACAGAATTTGATTTGAACTTCATAGTCTATCTCAGAGTGAAAATTAAGATGTATTTGTAGGATTTTCGTGGATAAGTTTCCAGGGACTCTAAACTGTGATTGAACCAATTCTATCTTGTACTTTTCCTCCCTCCCTTTCCCCTATCCTGGAGGTTTAAGTCTGCTGAGAATGAAGCAAAAGGAAGGAAGAGATAAGCCTGTGGAGAGCGAGGAGGATGCCATGCTGGGGGTGGGGAAGAAAGCTGCTTTGGCAACACTGCGGTGTGAAGGATTTCAGGCTGGTGTAGACAGGGGAAATGAACCCCTTGGTTGGGAATAAACCCTTTGTCAGCATGAGAATGGGGTTCTCTGATTTGGAACAAGAGAGTTGGATGCAACCAAGAAGGAGGATCTCTAAAAAAATTGTAAATCTAGTGGTCAGCAGTTGGCTTTAGTGCTGGCATGCAATTTTGTTGGCAGTCGTCCAGGTGGGGATAACTCCAAATCATTTTCTTCCTCCAGTCCCTCTCTCTCACTTTCCAACTAAAACAGTTTGGATTCAAAGACTGAGAACTTGAAAAGTCATCTATGGGCATCTGCACCTGGAAAGATCTCTTCTCTCCTGAGGTTCTCTCCCTCAATTTAATAATTTTGGGAATAGTGAAGGAAAGAAAAAGGAGGAGGGGAATGGGGACTCCTCTGCTTTGACAATGAAGGCACCTGTAGCTTCCGTATCGTACATCTTGAAAAGAGGCTGTGCTTTGTAGCTTTCACCCCATGGTGTTGCAGATTTACTTTTTATAACAGAGATGCTTTTTCGGAGTGTGCTTACAAATTTATCTCCTCCTTTAGGGAGGCACCTTCTTTGAACATGCTCTACCTTTAGTAAGTAATTTAAGAAACACAGACCCTTGGTCTGGCTAAACACTAGAAAATAGTGTAATTAAAGGGATGTGTTTACTTGGGAAATTGACCCAGAGCCCAATTTAGCATCATCATCCAGGCCAGACAGGGCTAGGCTGACGTCAGCAGGAGTCTGGCTGCCTCAGGAGTTGGGGACAGAGCTTGCTTGATTAAGATCTTTCCTGGGAAATGGAATTAAGCCTAATGATTTCCAATGGAAGGGACTGCTAATTGGGGAGGCAATGCTGCTTAATTGGGACACCTGCAGGTAATTAAAGGCTCCCTCCCAATGGCCTTCTCTATACTTAGGATTCTGGGAGTTAAGACAATGTGGAGAATATAGGCATTCTCAGCTCCTGCGCTGCATCTCCCCTTGATCCTCTGTCCAAGGCCACTCAACTAGGTCACCCTTCTGCTCCTTGACAAACAGTGCTTCAAGTGAGGTCTTCCATGGATCCTCAGGAGCTTGGGTGAGTTTAGGTATCTGGAGCTAAACTGCTCACAGGGAGTCTAGTGAGCTCCCTGGAAATGGGAGAAAAAGGCAATGAGGTAACGTGGCAGTGCCTAGGAGTGCCCTGTGTTTTGATCTTGACACCCAGACTGCAGAGACCTCTGTATCAAGCTGCTCTGGCTGAATGGGACTTAGGGTTGAAGATGTCACTTTCTGCAGAGATGGGCAGGCCCAGCTCCAGCCCCATGTGGGAAGGCAGCGCTGATGGAAAATACTCCGGATTAGGAACTGGATAACTGATTTCTAGATCCAAGTCTACTGCCAACTGGCATTGTGACTCTTACCTCTTTAGGCTTCAGTTTTCTCAACTGTAAAGTCAGTATGATTCTACCTAATCATGGACAATGCAGAGATCCTTTCATTCTGGATTCTGGGTAAGGGATTGAAGAAGGATGAAATTTTAATGTATGTTCTAAGGAACTCAGTCTAGTGAGGTAGACAAATCTGTAAATCAACACGTACCATTTGGTGTTACATGTCCTACTGGACAATGGAGGAGGAGATTAGTTATCAGAGAAGATCAGAGAAGTCTTCAGAGGAGGGTAACATTTAAGTGACTGGGGTTTTTTTTGAAGTTTCCTTTTTTTTTATTGAGTCCATAATAGTTTACCTCATTGCGAAATTTCAATTGTACATTATTTCTTGTCCATCACCATATAAGTGCTCCCCTTCATCCCCTGTGCCCATCCCCCATGCCCTGTCCCCTGGTAACCACTGAACTGTTTTCTTTGTCCATGTGTTTATCTTCCACATAAGAATGAAGTCATATGGTGTTTGTCTTTCTCAGCCTGGCTTATTTCGCTTAACATAATCCCTGCCAGGTCCATCCATGTTGCTGCAAATGGGATGATTTTGTCTTTTTTTATGGCTGAGTAGTATTCCATTGTATATATATATATATATCCCACATCTTCTTTATCCAATCATTGGTTGATGGGCAACTGGGTTGCTTCCATGTCTTGGCTATTGCGAATGATGCTGCAATGAACATAAGGGTCCATAGGTCACTTTGGATTGTTGATTTCAAGTTGTTTGGATAGATACCCAGTAGTGAAATAGCTGGGTCATATGGTATTTCTATTTTTATTTTTTTGAGGAATCTCCATACTGTTTTCCATAGTGGCTGCACCAGTTTGCATTCCCACCAGCAGCGTATGAGAGTTCCCTTTTCTCCACACCATCTCCAACATTTGTTATTTTTAGTCTTAGTGATTATAGCCATTTTAACAGGCATAAGGTGGTATCTTAGTGTAGTTTTGATTTGTGTTTCCCTGATGATTAGTGATGTTGGACATCTTTTCATGTGTTTATTGGCCAGCTGTATATCTTCTTTGGAAAAATGTCTGCCTGTTTTTTGATCAAACTTTGTTTTTCGGTTGTTCAATTGTGTGAGTTCTTTATATATTGAGGACATTAACCCCTTGTCGGATACATGATTTGCAAATATTTTCTCCCAATTGGTGGCTTGTTTTTGTTTTGATCCTAGTTTCTTTTGTCTTGCAGAAGCTCTTTAGTCCCACTTGTTTATCTTTTCTTTTTTTCCCATTGTCCGAGGAGACATGGTATTTGAAAAGACCCTTTTGAGTTCAACATCAAAGAGTCTACTACCTATACTTTCTTCCAGAAAAGTTTATGATTTCAGAACTTATCTTCAAGTCTTTGATCCATTTTGAGTTTATTTTAGTGTATGACATGAGATAATGGTCTACTTTCATTCTTTTGCAAATGGTTGTCCAGTTTTCCCAACACCATTTATTGAAGAGACTATCTTTTCTCATTGTATGTTCTTGGCATCTTTGTTGAAGATTAGCTGTCCTTAGATGTGTGGTTTTATTTCTGGGCTTTCAGTTCTGTTCCATTGATCTGTGTACCTGTTTTTGTACCAGTACCATGCTGTTTTGATCACTATTGCTTTGTAGTACATTTTGAAGTCAGGGATTGTGATGCCTCTGGCTTTGCTTTTTTTTTTTCTCAGGATTGCTTCAGCAATTTGGGGTCTTTGGTTGCCCCATATGAATTTTATGATTCTTTGTTCTATTTCTGTGAAGAATGTCATTGGGATTCTGATTGGGATTACATTGAATCTGTAGATTGCTTTGGGTAGTATGGACATTTTAACTATGTTCATTCATCCAATCCATGTGCATGGAATCTCTTTCCATTTCTTTATGTCGTTATCTATTTCTTTCAATAATATCTTATAGTTTTCATTGTGTAAGTCCTTCACCTCCTTGGTTAAATTTATTCCTAGGTATTTTATTCTTTTTGTTGCAATTGTAAATGGGATTGTATTCTTTAGTTCTCTTTCTGTAAGTTCGTTATTAGAGTATAGAAATGCAACTGATTTTTGTAAGTTGATTTTCTATCCTGCAAATTTACTGTAGTTGTTGAATATTTCTAATAGTTTTCCAACGGATTCTTTAGGGTTTTCTATATATAAGATCATGTCTGCAAACAGCAAGAGTTTCACTTCTTCATTTCCTACTTGGATTCCTTTCATTCCTTTCTCTTGCCTAATTGCTCTGGCCAAAACCTTCAGTACTATGTTGGATAAGAGTGGTGAGAGTGGGCAGCCTTGTCTTGTTCCTGTTCTCAGAGGGATGGCATTCAGTTTTTCTCCATTGAGTATGATGTTGGCTGTGGGTTTGTCATATATAGCCTTTATTATGTTGACGTAATTTTCTTCTATGCCTATTTTTGTTAACAGTTTTTTTAAAATCATAAATGGCTGTTAGATCTTGTCAGATGCTTTCTCTTTGTCTATTGAGATGATCATGTGGTTTCTATTCCTCATTTTGTTAATGTGGTGTATCACATTGATTGAATTGTGAATGTTGAACCATCCCTGCGTCCCTGGTATAAATCCAACTTGATCATGATGTATGATCTTTCTGATATATTGCCATATTTGGGTCACCAATATTTTGTTGAGGGTTTTTGCATCTATGTTCATCAGTGATATTGGCCTGTAGGTTTCCTTTTTTGTGTTGTCCTTGTCAGGCTTTGGTAACAGAGTGATGTTGGCCTTGTAGAATGTGTTAGGAAGCATTCTGTCTTTGCTAATTTTTTGGTATAGCTTGAGAAAGATAGATATTAAATCCTCTCCGAAAGTTTGGTAGAATTCTCCAGGGAAGCTGTCTGGGCCTGGGCTTTTATTCTTTGGCATGCTTTTGATTACTGTTTCAATCTCTTTACTTGTGATTGGTCTATTTGGATTATCTATTTCTTCTTGATGCTGCTTTGGGAGGTTGTAAGAGTCTGAGAGTTTATCCATTTCTTCTAGATTGTCCATTTTGTTGGCATATTGCTTTTTGTAGTATTCTCTTATAATCTTTTGTATTTCTGTGGTATCCATTGTAATTTCTCCTCTTTCATTACTAATTTTATTTATCTGGGCTTTCTCTTTTTCCTTTGTGAGTTCAGCTAGGGGTTTGCTAATTTTGTTTATCTTCTCAAAGAACCTTTGTTTCATTGATCCTGTCTACTGCCTTTTTTTGTTTCAATAGTATTTATTTCTGCTCTGATTTTTATTATTTCTCTCCTTCTTCTGACTTTGGGCTTTGTTCTTCTTTTTCTAATTCGATTAGGTGTAGTTGGAGATTGCTTATTTGGGATATTTCTTGTTTGTTAAGGTGAACCTGTATTGTGGTGAATTTCCCTCTTAGTACTGCTTTTGCTGCATTCCATGTGAGTTCGTATGATATGTTTTCATTTTCATTTGTCTCCAGATATTTTTTGATTTCTCCTTTAATTTCTTTGGTGATCCATTGGTTGTTCAGTCTCCACATCTTTGTCCCTTTCTCAGCTTTTTTCTTGTAATTAATTTCTAGCTTCATAGTATTGTGATTAGAAAAGAAACTTGTCGTTATTTGAATCTTCTTAACTTTATTGAAGCTTGCCTTGTTTCCCAACATATGGTCTATCCTTGAGAACGTTCCTTGTGCTCTTGAGATGAATGTGTATTCTGCTGTATTGGATGGAGTGTTCCATATATATCTATTAAATCCAGCTGGTCTTGCTTTTCATTTAATTCCAATGTTTCCTTGTTGACTTTCTGTCTGGGTGTTCTATCCATTGATGTGAGTGGAGTGTTGAGGTCCCCTACTATTATTGTGTTATTATTAATATCTCCTTTCAGATTTGTTAATACTTGCTTTATGTACTTTGTCCTGTGTTGGGTGCATAGATATTTATAAGTGTTATGTCTTGGTGGAGTGTCCCTTTTATCATTATATACTGCTCCTCTTTGTCTCTCTTTGCCTGTCTTATCTTGAAGTCTACTTTGTCTGAGATAAGTATTGCAACACCTGCTTTCTTTTGTTTGCTATTAGCTCAGAGTATTGTCTTCCATCCCTTCACTCTGAGCCTGTGTTTGTTGTTGGAGCTGAGATGTGTTTTCTGGAGGCAGCATGCTGTTGGGTCTTGTTCTTTAACACTCTGTTCTTTAGCCACTCTCTGTCTTCTTATTGGAGAATTCAATCCATTTACACTTAGGGTGATTATTAATACATGAGAGCTTAGTACAGCCATTTTATCACTCATTTTCCAGTTCTCCTGCATTTCCTTTGTTTCTTGTCCTGTCTATTTCTGTCTACCAGTTGAATTATGTAGTTTTTTTTATGTTGGGCTTCTTAGTTTTCTCCTTATTTATTATTTGTTTCTCTGTTCTTCTTTTTTGTTTAGTGGTTACTGTGAGGTTTGTATGCAAAATTTTGTAGATAAGATAGTCTGTTTTCTGATGGCCTCTTATTTCCTTAAACTAAACTGATTCAGTTCCCTTCCTGTTCCCCTCCTAAGCTGTTTTTCTCATATCTTATTCCATCTTGTGTTGTGAGTTTGTGGTTAAAATGACAAGATTATCTTTTTAAGTGACTGTTTTGAGAGAAGAAGCTTTATGAACGGATAAGGCAGAGGGAGAAAGGATTCCAGGCAGAGAAAACAAAGGCACAGGCATGCAAACCCTATGGCACATTCCAAGATTTGTCACTGGTTGTGCATTTCTGTTGAGTGGGAAGGATGTGCATTGTGGGGAAAGAAAAGAGTGGGGAGAATACGAGACAGTGGGGGTCACAGGGGATGGATCATGGAAGGCCATGCATGTTGCTTTAGGGAGCTTGGTTGGACTTTCTCTAATAGGCAGCAGATGGTTGTTGAAGAGTGTTCAGTTTGGGAGTGACAGAATCACACCTGAGTTTGAGAAAAGTCACTCTGATAGAAGTGGTAGTGGTCCCAATCAGGGAGCTGGAATGGAGGAGCAAGGCTGGAGGCAGGGAGACTGCTACAAAAGTCCAAAAGACAAGTGGTGAGTCTCTAAATTCAGGCATAGGCAGTGGGAAGGGAGAAGAGGGAACAATTTGAGTTCGTACCACCAATTGCTTTGTTTGCTAGTGTTTGTATCTTTAAGCTTCTGAGAACTCCGGAATCACAAGCCTTATGTTAGCCCTTGCTTCCCCTTGTTCACGCTTCTTGACCTGCTCTAACCCCTTGCTCTGCAGAGAGAGGCTCCTGGGACCTGCCTTTCTGAAGGATACTTTGGTGAGGTTTGGGCCTCCTCACCCAATGTCCTTAGACAAGAGGAGTGGGATAGGACAAAAATATGGGGCCTCTGGCTTCCCCAGGAGGCTCAGGAAAGAGAGGTCTGGCAACAAGGGGAACCAAGCCCAGTGTTTGAGGTTCAGCGGGTTTGGAAAAAATGCCTGATTGAAAAGCAGCCGAGATGGGGAAGCACAAAGGTGAGATGGAGCTGTGCTAATTGCAGCTTCATGGAGGTCATCATCTCATGTTCTCTCCTTTCATACCTGGCAGTTTGGGTAACAGGCAGAGTATTCCTGCCTCAATAGAGAAGGTAGGGACTTATTTCCAGTTTTTTTGAAAAGCTGTTTCCAAGGGTTAGGTCACCTTAAAGGCTAGGTACAGAGTGTTGGTGCCAATGCAGATTCTTGGGACTAAAGTTATTACCTTCTATGCCTCATCAAAAAGTGTCTTCAGTGTTGAAGTTTTTTGAAGTGTTCAGTTATGATTCTCCATAAAGTGCCTCTGTGAATACCCGGTGTGCAGAGTATGAGTTAACTGGGATGAAGGAAGCTAGATGGGGAATTTTCTTGCCTTTCTATATGAAAAATCGGAGCTCCATCTCTCCTCCTAACTCTTACAGCACTGACTGTATGGACCACCCCTTAGCAAAGATTGAGATGGGTATATGAGTGTGTCCATGTGAAAAGTATTGGTTGGTACATTTTCAGAATTCTCATTCCAAAGTGAAGTTCAGTTTCTTTCAACTTGTTTTGTTTCCTCCTGAGGTCCTAAGTTAGAAGAACCCCATCAGAATAGGAGTCTGAAAGAGGCTTTCCTGTTAGGGGAACAACATGTTGACTTTCTCCCTCCAGCCTCTTGAGGTCAGGAGCCTACGTTTTCTCCTGTGGCCTCCATGTGCCCGGGCAGAGTGAAGCATCCAGCAGTCCTTTAGGACAAGATTTACCATTGACCATGTGAGACTGATGTCACCAATGGTGTGGGTGAGTTAGCCTTATTACCTTGGTATATACTTGTTGGATGAATGAATGAATTTACTTTATTCTAGGGACGTGTTTCTGAAAATGGAAAAGTAGGAACTGTGCTACAAAGTTATGCCCAGACATCTTCCCAAAACCATAGAAAGAGGTGTCCTGCATCATAAGTAACTTCCCATTGCACTTAAATAAAATCCAACCCCCTTTCTGTGGCCTGCCTGGTCAGGCATAATCCAGCCTCTGTGGACTTCTGTGGCCTCATCTTGCTTTGCTGTCCTGTTTGTTGGTTCTGTTTCAGCTGCACTAACCACTTGTCACAGTCTCACCCTAGGGACACGGCACAGACTGTTCTTCTGACTGGGATGCTCTTTTCCTCCATGTTCAGCTAATTCTCACTTATCCTTCAAGGCCTAGGGAGGCCTTGTCAGACCCCTAATCTAAATTAGGCTCCTCTCTCCACTCCATCATCCACACCACACTCTCTCTTGACAGCCCTTATTAAAATTTGTTGGGCCATGTCTACATGTGAGATTATTGGCTTAGTTGGTCTCTCTGACTAGACTCTAAACTCCTGAGGACAGGCACCTTGTCTGTCTTATTCTCCACTAAATTCTAGTGCCCAGCATAGTGCCTGGCACATAGTAGGTGCTTAACCAATGTGTTTTGAGGAAATGAGTGACCGATGTTGATTTTTAATCCAGAGTGGCAGCCAAGGTGGGCTGAACTGGGAGGCATTAGCTTAACTGCAGACAGCCTAACAATCATGGCCACAATGCTTCTAGAACTTTCCTGCATCTACTCTATAGAGGCCATCAGAGTGGGGCAAAAAGGTTCATGTCAGGGCTGTGATAGTTCTGATTCAACAGTAGTTCTGCTTTTGCTTCTCCCATCCTCTCTGAGTCCTGAAACTGCCCTTGGTATTTTCTTCTGTCCCTGCAGGGTTGGGTGGTCTGATGGGCTGGGAGCCAGGGTGAGGAGGGAGGAGGGCAGAAATTGTTTGGACAGATTGGAGGCTGGCAGAGCAGTTTTCTTAGCAGGATGTCTGTTGATGAAATACCTGAAGCCCATTGTGAGAGGTTATTAATCTCAATTAAATGTGATTAGGATGTAATTAGATTTGGGCTGAGACTGTCCAAATGAAGTCTGGTCCGCTTGATAGTCTACTCAGCATCAGGCTTGTTTTATACTGGCTGGCGTCCACTTCGGGACAGAAGGACAGCCTCCAGCACCTCTGGGAAGGAGGGTCCAGGTTCCATGAATATTCAGGCCCCCAGCCCAAGGAGGCTTCACAGATTGCAGGGGTCTAACTGCTGCTGGCTTCTTGGGAAGGTGTGATGTTCACTACAAGGAGATTATTAATCATCACGATTATGGGATTATTACCTTAAAAAATGCCACTTTTATCATCTTCCCAGTGAGGATGTATTAGAGAGGACTTGGTACTCAGTGTTGAGCCAGGGGAGCAAGCTGGCAGGAGTAGCTTTCAGGCTCTTGCCAAAGGCCAGGTAGATTCCTGAACAGACAGGAGTGTAGTCCTGACCTGGCAGGCTGCTCAGGGCCCCAGCTGTTGAAAATCACAGCTCAGCCTGTTGTTATCATAGGGGACAATGAATGGGGTTATTAGCATGTGGGCCAGACAGGCTGGGCCAACCATAAAACTATTAGTACAAGCCTGGACTCAGAACCACAGAGGCCTGGGGAGCCATTAGCCACTGAGAAAAATGCTAACAGTCAAATCCCTGCTTTTGTCCATAATATGTGGCCTGAAAGTATAGGTGAAAATCAAAACTGAAAAGTCGGAAGTTGAACAATAGACCTACATCTTATAAGAGTGTCTCTGTTCTCAGAGAACTGAAAATATAACAAAATCCTTAACAACTCTTATTGTTTAAACAAAGTCTTACATAATGTGGCCATGTTTGATGTGTGTTATTTTAAAAAACAAAATTTACTTTTATCAAAGCTATGTATGCTTGATCATTAAAAAGCTTATAAAGAAAAGTAGCAGTCAATTGTCCCACCCCTCCTCCCTTTTCAGTTCTGTCCCCAGAGTCAACTACTTTCAACCCCTTTAATATTTCTTTGGGAGTTTACCTTTATATTTATAAATAATTTTCTAATATTGCCATTTCTTGATTTACCCCTTTTGGACATGATTGAATTCTTGCTAGAGTACAGGTAGGTTTAGAATGCTTACATACATCCTCCTACCCACTTCCACGCCCACCTCACTGCCACCTCCTCATTCTTCCAGGATAATACATATGTCTTTGGTTGAGTTAGAAGTCTGTGGTTACATTATTATGATTATGTAAACATAGTTCATTGATAAGCCACCTACAGTACAATGGTTGTTTTCTTTTTTGGGGAATTTTTATTTTGTTTTTCCTAGCGTTAATGTCTTTTCCCCCCCTATTTTTTACTTGCAGAGTTTTCTTTTTACATAACCTTAATTTATCTTTCTTTAGTCATCTTCACACTTCTATCAAAATTTTTTTCTAAATACTCACATACATGGATAGTCTATCAATTCTGTGTTGTTTTCCTTCTAGAGTCCTCCTTCCTGGAAACATCCATCTTCCTGCCTCTGACTTGGACTGATTGTTCTCCAGGCCTGTGGCACAGCATCACCCAGGGATACCACGGCTATTCTGCTTTGGATTCCCTGCTTGAGTTTTGAGCTCTTCCAAGTCTGAAAATGAATGATAGTGCTCACACGAATGATAGTTTAGCTGGTTATTGAAATCTCAGGTTAAAAACTCATTTCAAAGCATTGCTCCATTGTCTTCTGCATCCCATGTTCCATTCTCTCCTTTACTTTGGCCTCTCTAGAAAAGAGGAAACTAAGTGAGAGCTCAACTTTTGGGGTAAATTCTTTATCTTTGTTTTCCAAACCTTCCATTGACTTTTTAAATTGGGCTATCTTGTTTTGAAGTTCTTTCTTGCACTTTATTCACTTAAAAAAGAATCCTATTTTGTTTCTTGGATGCAATACCTTATTTTCTATTCACATTTGAGGTTTACTTCTCTTTATTAGCTCAGTTTTCCTGGTTCTTTCCTTTTTTCTGTTCGTTTTGTTCTGTCTTTTGTATTGGAGGAATTCCTCAAATGTTAATGATCCTTGGTTGGCTGTTAATATTTAACAGTGGGTCCTACAAAGCTGTTTGACATGCATATGTGCACTCGCAGTATGAATGTGTGATTGGTCAGTTCATAGGTTTAACTGTAGTGACACCAGGCAAATGTGGGAATCTGGCCATCTTTTCTTTGGATATGACTCCTTTAGCTTCTGGCCTAGGAGGAGAATGCCTTCTTTCTACCTTTCTGGTAACAGGGTGGAGGAAGAGAGACTGCAGACTTTGAGTTAATCTACCTGCTTCTCTAATGTGCCTGAGGTTCTTGAGTCCTGAGCCTGTCTGGATTAATTTCTGCAGAGAATAAGCCTTTGGGGGTAGGGTGAGTGGAGTTAGTCAGCTAACTCTTTGGGGTTGTGGAGGGAATCTTGGGGCACAATACTTCTGTATTGCAACCTTCAAGAAGGTTTCCTGTTTTCAGCTTTGTGCTGCAAAATCCCCACCTTCTGCCTTTCATGGCACCTAGAACCTTATATCCTGAGCCTTTCTGGGGTTCTGTGTTCGGGGAGGGAGGATGGTATTCGTTTATGTATCATTGTATCTCTGTCTTGTTGGCACATGGGTCGTGGCTTTGTTTGCCCTGCCGTGCAAGTTCCCAATCCTCCATCTACTTTTTTTTTTGAGGAGGATTAGCCCTGAGCTAACTGCTAGCCATCCTCCTCTTTTCGCTGAGGAAGCCTGGCCCTAAGCTAACATCCATGCCCATCTGTCTCCACTTTATATGTGGGACACCTACCACAGCGTGGTGTGCCAAGTGATGCCATGTCTGCACCTGGTATCCGAACTGATGTACCCCGGGCCACCGAAGCAGAAAGTGCGAACTTAACCGCTGCACCACTGGGTTGGCCCCCTCCATCCACTTTCTGCCTTTCTGAAATTTGTGGAAAATTTTCTTTCAATGATATATCCTTTCTCATTCCCTTTTCTCTTGAGTAAGTGTACTTTAAAAAAATTACTATTATTTTAGTGGAGTTTTCAGAGAGAGAAGAGATAAATTCCTGTGGTCATTGGTCATATTTAACTGGAAGTCTTATGTTTATGTTTTTGTTCTTTTTCAAAAAAATTAAACATGTAGTTGTTTGTTTTAAGTCCAATGAGTACTATGGGGATTAAAGATGTACCGTTTTTGGCTCACCAAATAATTCTCATTGTTTTCTACATTGCACAAAGTTTATATGATTTTTTTCCTTTAGTAATAGGCCTTTGGTTTTTCCCCCCATAATCTAATATTCAAGTATTTGTAAAAATAAGGAATTACCCACAAATGAGGTAAAACTAACACAACTCAACCATTGTTTGGGGAGCGAGGCCATCCGGTAACAGCTTGAAGCATTTGTCCATCAGATAGGACAGTCCAACTTTGGAGTACAAGGACAGTCTAGAGATAACAACTTATAAGGCACAAAAGTCACAGACATGGACATTAAGGATCGTTAGTAGGTACAAGAGTTCAAAAAGTGAGGTTTCCATGTGCTTCTCATCAACTGCCTTCCCCTCCAGTGTGTCCACATGAGTCTAGCAACCCCACTAGCTGGAGATCTTTTCATTCTTCAGCACTGAGCCCAGATAGTCCCTCCAGTGGGAAAACTTCCTTCTCTATCCTGGGCAGGGACAATTGCTCCTTATATACTTTGCTCATGCTTTCCTTCTCAAACCCTCTTGTGGTTTCCAAATGCTCCTCTGTGAACTGGTGCTGAGCTCTGTGGGTATACAGTATACACACGATGTGAAGTTCCACCTCTTCTTTCTTGGTAAACAATGCCATTTATTCTGATGCTTCCCTTTATTATTATTCTTAAACAGTGGTGAAATGTCTTTTCTTTTATAAAATGATCATGATAGTAGATGGTGGTCAAGCAAATGTTTATTTGGCAAAATAACAGGTTGGAGACACCAGAAACTGAGCTCTGAATTAGGGGGCTGGTATGTCACACAGAAGCAGTCATCCCAATAAAGCATGAATGGACTTAGCTACATCCTCTCCCCTTAGCTTTTGCCTTTCTCACAGCAGATGTCTCTCTCATGAGTTTCCATTCCTGGACTGTGTGTGTACGGTCCTTAGAAGATACTCAGTACATCGCTGTAATTAACAGATGAGCTGGTCAGATTCTCTGGACACTGGATTAAGCTCAAGGGCTTGCCTTCAGGGGGTCAGCATTCCTAGTGTGGGACTCAGGTCTTGATATTAAAGCCCTTTTTGCATGTTCTGTGCTGAGGCACTTCCCTGCCCTGCTGCCCCACCTGCAGCTTTCATAGGGCGGCAAGGTGACGCTTGGCAGCATCACAGGGATCAAAATTTTTCCAGCGTTTCCTCCTCCTTCCTCCTCAGTATAACGTGCATCCTTCCCTTGCCTCTCCCACTGAGCTGTAAGTTCCTTAAGGGGTCCTATTTGATTCATCACCACATCCTTGCTTTCTTCTGGCAACCAACCCAGTGCCTGGAACATGGTAGGCACTCAGTGTTTGTAAATTGTAAATAATCACGCCTAAAATTTTTATAGTGTATATAATTTGCAACTGCCTCCATGCTTTAGCCATTTACTTGAAATAAACAAATGAACACTGAGAACTTTGCAAATCATAAATCTTAAGGAATTCATGGATGACTTTATTGAATTTGTGGACCTCTTAAAATTGTATGCAAATCTTGTGTATGTTTGGTGTATGTACATTTTTCTGGGGAAGAGTTTTCATAGCTGTACCTTTAAAAAGTTAAGAACCACCAAAGAAAATGTGTCTTGGAGCTCTGCACAAAAGGTTCTGAATTTCCATTCTAAGATGGGAGGTGCTCTATCAACACAAGGAGTTGTGATTATTGTCTTCAGGAGTCTTCTGCTTTGGAATACCCATCCTTCTGGCCTGACTGCAATTTTTGTTGCCATTCTTTCTTGAAAACTCCATAGCTTTTGGTCTACGGTTCCTGGAAACAAACTCTGGAATCTTAGATTCAGAGAGACCGAGCTTGGTGCATGAATCTGAAGCTCCAGGTGACTCAAAGAGATTTTTAGGTTAATAACTAACTGGATTGGATAGAGTGTTTTGTTTCACAAACATGATCATAATTTGTTCTTATTTACTTTTAAATTATAAATGATTATTCAGTAGTTTTTCCCCCCTCTTTTTAAACAAGCTCTTGAAAACATTGCTTTAATGAAAAATAAAACTTAAAAGCAGCTGTGGTGTTGGTAGGTAATGATTGAAGTATAATTAAGAGTTGTAATTATTCCCAATTAGGCATTTGGAATGCCTAAGTAGGGACCCCAACCAACTCAACCCAGGCAAGGGGGCATCAGGCCTGAGATGGGCAGGGTGGGGTAGGGAGGGTTGACTGGGAGACCCCTGAGCATCCAGGTTTGGTTATGGGATGGGACACCTGGGGATCGATTCCTCATGTGTGGTGGGATCACAGAGGAATGGTCCCAACCTTCACAGGCTCTGGGGAGAAAGAAAGTTCTGCTGAGGGGGAGATATTTCTGATTAATGTTTCCCTGAAGACTTCTGAATCTTATCTATGCGAGAACAAACAGACACCCTGGAAGAACTTCCTCTCCTTACGAAAATCCAACTCACTTGAGGACATATCAGGGGCCAGTATCCCCTTAACCTATAGCCCCCAGAGGCCCCATAACCTGGTGTAATTTCTAGATTGCCAGCCCTCCTCACTGCCATAATTTTGTGCTACCTTACATATACCTGTCTTCCCTGTGACCCCACTAAAAATCTGTATTATCCTCATCTTTTTTTTTCACAGTTAACGTGAGCAGGGTTCCATGACCCCATGGTCCTGATATTTGATCATAAAAGAACCCAAGCTATGACCTGATGCCATGGTCCCAACATGGAGAGCAGTGAGTTAATGTCTGAATCATCTTGCTTGTTGGGCTGGTCCTCCTGATGGTATTATTTCCCCTTCAGCCCTTCTCCTGCAGTTCGGTGCTACTGAGCCAGGGTGGGAGTGGGAGGTATATCTGAGAAATGGCGTGCCTGGCAGACCTATTAGTTGCAGGTAGAGGGACATGTGGCAGAGCCATGGTGAGATGTGGCTGGAAAGGTCCCTTACTACCAGCCACAGCAGCCGACTCTGACATTTGGGTTTTATCTACCAGTGTGGGCTAGTATAGGCTCACTGGAGGTTTTTGGGTGAAGAAGACACCTGGCCAGAGTAGGCTTTGGAAGATTTTCAGGCATCCTATTTGTGGGGGTCAATAGGTGGGGAGAACCTAGAAGCAGAAAGATATATGGGAGACAACTCCTGCAGTCCAGGGGAAAGTGGTGATGAACTGGGAGCAGGCTGGCCATGAGCCAGTGGAATGAAGTTGAGGGTTGGGGTTTGAGGAGCAGCAACAGCGGAGAGCAGGTGCCTGGCAGGATGGTATGAGGGAGTGGGGAGGAGGGGCCGGTCAGCGATGTTGGGGTTGGGATAGTCTGAACTTAGATAATTGGAAGCATTAAGAGAGGTGGGGAGAGGTGAGGCTGTGGGTGAGAAGACGGAGAGAATGAGTTTAGGATGAGTCATTTTATTTGAGAGAATGTCCATTTGGAATTGTCCTAGTGGCATTAGGAGTAAGGGAGCTGGGTTGAAGCAACCTTGGTTAGAGAGCCAAGTGGAAATACAAGAGGACTGGGGACCAAGTCCCTGGGGATGCCGTGTGAACCCAGGGCTGGAAAAGAGCCAGGGAAAAAACAGTCCTACTGTGAGACCTGATGGCTTTCTTTGGATCTTCATCCTTAAAAACTGGCAACAGGGGCCAGCCTGGCGGCATAGTGGTTGAGTTCATGTGCTCTGCTTCGGCAGCCCGGGGTTGGCAAGTCTGGATCCCCATCGCGGACTTACACACCACTCATCAAACCATGCTGTAGCAGCATCCCACATACAAAAAATAGAGGAAGATTGGCACAGATGTTAGCTCAGGGACAATCTTCTTCAAGCAAAAAGAGGGAGATTGGCAACAGTTGTTAGCTCAGGGCCAATCTTCCTCACCAAAAAATAAATAAACCAAGCCAAACAAAACAAACTGGCAACAGCGGTAAGTCGGCTCTGTAGACTCATTGTGACTCTTGTCTGTCAGGCTATGAGAGGAACCTCCTGTGCTAGTTAGGAGGTTCTGACCCTGGAACTGGGCTTGTCTGAGTTCTAATCCCACCTTTACCAGTTCCAGCTGTCACCACTGGCTAATTTATTTAACCTTCTGACCATCAGTTTCCTTATCTGTAAAGTGGGATAATAATAGGAACTTCCTCATAGGTTAGTACAGCAAATATTTACTGAGTGCTTTTGTCTGCTAAGCACTGTGGTAGGGCTCCACCGTGACCAATTAAATCAGAGTCTGGGGAGGCCATGGGGGTGCCCAGGCATTGGTATATTTTTAAGGCATCCTGTGTGATTCTCATGTGTAGCCAAGGTTGAAAATACACTGAATTAGCAAAAGAAAATGGGAATAAGGAAAAGAAAGGAAATTCCACCAGAAGGAGATGCATGTATGAAATCTCAGAGGGCCAGGAGGGAAAGACGATTTGGATGGACTGCAGAAATCAGTTTAGTATATTGTTTTACGAACTGTAGTTCACTGTTTGCTAGTGGGTCATGAAACCAATTTAGTGTGTCATGACAGCTTTAAAAACAAATCCGATAAGATGGAATTGGAAAGATCAGGGCTCACGGTATATAGTAAGGATCACTGTTTCTTGAAACTTGTGTTTCACAAGCCTGTGTGGGTGTGTGCACTGGGTAACCTGCAAAACATGTTCCTTGCTGTGAGCACATGACAGGTTTCTGAGAAACACTGGTTCAGCTGGACTAGTGTAAAGGGTGGGTGGTGAGAGGAGGCTGGACAGACAGGACTGTGAAAGGCGCTTGGGCTCTGTCTGTAGGGCAGTGGGGAGCTTTTGAAGGGTTTTCAACAGAGTGCAGCGGGGTCCTGTCTGCATTTCGGAGTGACCCCTAACCTGCAGTATGCGCAGTGCACTGCAGGAGGTGAGGCTGCTGAGTGGGTGATGGTCCACGTGAGAGGTGATCAGCAGCCTAGGGAAGGGGTAGAGAGGCTGAGAGATGTAAGGAGGACACCACGGCCCCAGCAGCGAACCTTGACCTTTGCCCTCTCCTCTCCTCTTACGTGCTCCTTGAGGGCAGGTCCTCGGGTCTGCAGCCCAGGTGCAGACTGTCCCCTCAGGCCCAGTCACAAGGGCCTGATTCAGGACGTCGGTAGCATTTTCTTCTCATCTCTCCACCTCCTTGATGTTTCCGTCTGAGGAGCTCGGCATCACTTCAGTGATTCAAGCCGGGGAGAGAGAAGCCCAGAGTCTTCTTTAAACCAAGGTGCTGTTTGGGCTTCCTGCTCCCCTAGATGCAAAAATAGCAGAACAGATGTAACTAATGCTTTGAGAGAAAATTTCCTATGAGCTGGTATCAAACATAAACGTTGGGCCCGAAGGGGATGTTCAGAAAGTTCTGGGTTGGAAAATGTTCCATGTTATCTCATTGACCGATGGGCCCTCCGTGGGCTTCCTCCTCTGGGCAGGGTTCGTCGGGTCTTAGCGGTGCTAGGGGCTCATGTTAGGAGTGGGAGCAGCCAAAGTGAGCCTTCCTCCCCTGTTTCCCTCCAGGGCTAGGCGCTGGCGGCAGAAGGAAGAGTAACAGGTGGTGCTGCTCCTGAGTGCACATGTGGATAATGTGTGGCCACCTGGTGTAGCCCCTCCCACCGTGCCCCTCCCTCACTGCAGCCACGCTCCTGCTATTCCTGCCCAAACTTGCTCCTGCCTTAGGCCTTTTGTGCCTGTTACTCCCTCTGCTTGGAAGCTTCCCCTCCCAGATGGTCACGAACATCTCTGCTCAAACGTCACCTTTCCTGTAGGTGACCATCTAGATGGTTTTTTTCTTCCCATACATTTTAATTTTCTCCTCTTGCTTTACTTCTCTTTAGTTGCACAGATCTCTACCTAAAATGATTCATTTGTCAGTTTGTGGCGGTCTGCTCTCCCCATTAGAGGGCAAGCTCTGTGCAAGCAGGGCACGTCTACCTAGGTTACACAGTAGTGAACACTAGTGCTGGAGTGGTTGTAGGACATGTGGTATGTGACAACTAGTGACAACTGGTGAATACAAGTGAATGAATGGTAGAGGTAGGCCTCACTGATGGACTGACTCATTCAGTAATTCTTCATTCAACCGTGTGCCAGGCATGCTTCTTGCTGTGAAGGGGGTTTGGGAACCTTGGTTCATGTCCTGGAGCTTTTGTGGAGGACAGCCACTTGCAGTGTGACACAGCATGGTTTTGCAAACAGTATCTTCCCCTGGGGCCAGAACTCTCTGCTCAGAAGGAGCTCTGCTTCTTTGAGGGCTTCTAGGTGGTCCTTAGTGGTTTGTCCTGGGGGACTGACAATAGTGGTCCAGGTTCCTACTGAGACCAGTAAGGAAATTATATCCAGTGGGCACTGTGGTTCCATAAGCAAACCTATTCCGCCAGTCCCAGACCTGGGACACACTCACACCCCGCTCTCTGCTCCTAGAGCCTGTGTTGCAGCCTCCTCCCACGTGTTCTCAGTCCCTCCCTCCTATGCGTTGAGGCTGACAACAGACACTTCATTTTTTGTTCCCTCTGCCATTCCTTCAGCTAGATTTGAGGCCAGTGGGAATCCCCAGTCACAAACTCAGATGGGTAACATGTTTCATTTCTGTAAATCTGAGTCCCCATCCCACAAGGCTGGTCAGAAATTCCACCTTGGCCATTCCTGGGTACTGCCTCTCCTCCAAGGAGGGCCAAGGTGCCAGGTCTCAGGAAGTTCCATGGGGTTGGGAAGGACCTAGCTCTTGGCCACTGAGAGGCCCATCCTCCCAGCCTCCTGGTCCCCCAGGCCTGTGCTCCTGCTGTTTCTTTGTCACACTTGGAGACCCTGAATGTCATGTCCAGAATGCCTTTTGCATAAGGGTGACCTTTCCTGCTGAGCACCTACCACATGTGTATTTACCAAGAGAACTAAGAGACCCTGTCTCGTCCTAAGGGACCAGCCTGGTTAGCTGCCACTCACAAGGATCCACACGTAAAAAACATAAGTAGCAATTCAAGGCAGCAGATCAAGTGTTAGAAAAACCAAGGACTCCAGCAGTTGGGAGGAAAGTGAGCATGGGGAGGATTAGGGAGATGGTGGAGGGCTTCCTGCAGGAGACAGTGGGGAACCTGCATCTGGAAGCCCGGCTGACGAGAGTTTGCTCTGGGGAGAAATTAATCCCCATAACCGTACAACGCCCAGCCAGCCAACTCCACAGCCAATATGAGGTGAATTTGCTGGAAGAAAGAGCCAATTTGAGCTATTGAACTCTGAAGAACTTGAAAAAGTGGGCTTGGCTATTTCTGCCTCAGTATTCTCTCCCCTGCCACCACCCAGGCCTGACAAAGTTGGGTTTGGGATGCGGCCGTCCCTGGATGGACTCACCTCTTTTCATAACAGTGTGTGGCTTTGAAATGCAGTATAACGGGTTCACCTGTCATAGGCCTGAGCAGTTCCTCAACTGTCACCCCCAGCTCTGCTCCTGCTGCAAAAGGGCCACATTGGACTCCAACCCCAGAGCGAAGGAATCTGGAGTTCACTGAGCTGGCAGATGCTTTTTATAGCTTTCAGTGGGTTCTGAGTGGTGCACAGAACTGACAAAACACCTCTCAAGGAAATGGCTTTGCTGGACACAGTGTTTTGAAAGGGATTCAATTTCATTTAAATGATGGCATTTGAGTATTTTTCACATTCTGTACCCCCTGTCCTCCTTTTTATTTTCTATAGGAAAAGCTCAAATATGAATTAAAATTGCCTGGGAAAGTCTCGGCATAAATATTAAAACGTTTGGCTGCTGGTTAAAGGGAACTTATGTTGGCATTTTCTCTTTGTTACAGAAACTTGCTTTTATTTTTGGCGAAGGTTGTTATTCCAGACGTGAGAATATGTCCTTCTTGGTGCTTTCTCCCTCTTTCTCTAGCAATCGTCTGCCCCTCCACTCTGCTCCGACCTCCCTGTCTGGTGGTCTTGGAAACAAAACCATCACCCACAAAGCAGGGATGTCAAACCCCAGTGCCCACAGGGCCCAGCAGGTAAATCAATGAGTGATGTAGGCGTGGGCCGGGGTGAACTGCAGGGGACATTCCTGTCTGGAAGGACAGCGACTACTGTGCCAGCTGATGGTTGCCACAGGAACGTAGTCCCTGCGTGGCCAGGTCTCCTGAGTTTTCAAGAGAAGTTGGAATCTAGATTTTAAAGTGAAATGTCTTGATTTTAAAATGTAAGCAACTAGCAAAAAACCCCTTGTGTGGATTGAATAAAACCGGCATGCCAGTTTCAGCCCGTAGACTACCAGTTTGCAGCCTCTGCCGTGGATGTGTCAGGTGCTCCCAGCCCAGGGAGCAGCTGTCTCTTCAAGGGGTGGTTTTAGTTTGAAAGAGTGACCTCATCGGGAAGAGGGAAGAGCCTCAGCTGGAGAGGCATGGGATCTGTACTTTTGTTCATGCTCTGGGGCTGGGTGACGTTGAGCAAGTTACTTGAAGCCCATGGGTCTCGGTTCTTCTATTCTTTTAAATAAGGAAAATCATATCTGAATTAACCTACTAGGTTTCTTGTGAGACAAAAATGGATAACACCAGTAGGCATGATTTGAAAAGTGTAAATGCAGATTGCTGTTCTTATTTCGTGTGGTCAGCACGTGGTGTGAAGGAATCGTGTACTTGAAAATGATAGTCTGCTCCATGCCTGTCCGGGTTCCGGCCTGGTTCTTGGTTCTGGCTTAAACCCAAGGGCAGTGAGCCTTGGAGAATTCTGTCCATGTATCAGCATGGTTTCCCAAACCTTCATGGCACAGACCGTAGAAGGAAGGGCAGTGATGGGGCAGGCAGGAAGCAGAGCATGGTACAGCAGATCCCTTCACACCCCACCATGCTGTTGTGGCTCAGAGCTTCTTGAAAAATTGTGGGTTTGCCAATTTGTTTAAATAGAATATTTACCAACAGAAACATTATTTAGGATAGTGTTTCCCAAACTAGTGTTCTAAGGCACACTGCTCTCTCTAGGATGTTGAAAGGAATTAGAAAAGGATTTCATACTCAGGTAAATTGGGTAACATTGGATTAATGTTAAACGAATTTCTTTCTTGCAGAACTCCTCAGAGTTTTTAAAATAGTATGCTAATGTGTATTGTGAGATGAGCGTACAGTGTTTCTCAAACCTTTGTTTATTGAACACGTGTTAACATTTCTTTAAGATGCAGTTTGGGTAGTGTTGACCTAGGTCAGCTGATCCTTTCTTCACTCTACAGATTTTTGTTGCATACCATCTGAGTGCTGGGCACAGGTGATAAAACCTGCTTTAGGCCATGCCCTCATGATGTTGACAGTCTAGTGGGGGAAACCAGCATTAATCAAGTAAGCACACACTTGGTATAAAATTACAATAGGAGAAAGTGTGCTTGGAAGAGAAGTGTGGTGCTACTAGGGGATTTGCCTTTCTGTGTGGGAGACCCAGAGGGAGGGAGGGTTGAAGGAGCTGTGAAGGATATAGAGGCATTAGCCAACCAGGAAGGCCCTGAGCCAGAGGTGTGGGCACTTCCTAAAGTTGGAGAGAGGCCATTGTGGCAAGAGTTCTGGGGGTGAGGGCTCCTGGGGGCTTTTGCATACGGCCAGCTCCCCCTTTCCAACCCTGGTTGCAGGAGCTCAGCTATGGGCTGAGCACATAGAATAAGGAATCAACGCTGGCTGCCTGGGGCAGTACTTAATTTCTTGTTGCTGTGTCTGGTTCCTGGACCTGTAGGTGCAGTCAGCTTTCCACGCAGACTTAATGTTTCCCTGTAAGGTTAGTTGGAGTGTAAACCCAGCCAGCCAGCACAGCATCAATGCCCTGTGTATTTCAAAATTCGCTTAGTAAATATTTATTGAGTGTTATACTGGGCACAGGAGGTAGAGGGATGAACAAGACAGTCGGGACCCCTGCTCTCACCAGGCTTTCCCTTGTTGAGGGCGCAGGCAGTTAAACAAGACTCATGAGACTGAGGGCTGTGGGAGCACCTGACCTCGTTCAGAGGGCTTCAGGGAAGGCTCCTGGAGGAAATGCTGTCTAAGGTGCCGTCTGGAGAAGGGACAAGAGAAGAGGGGAACAGATGCAGTTTCAAAGGGGGAGAATGTGGCCCTGTCAGGAGCAAGGGGAGATTCAGCGTGGCTGGAGCATGGGTGCACGACTTGCAAGGACACTACGTAAGGTTTCCATTTCTCCTTGCTCTCCTGGAGAAGCTTCCCCAGACTTCCTGGGGGAGTCCTGAGCAGTCTTGGTTACAGTCAGCCAATGCAATTGTACTTTTTCTTCTGAGGACACCAGGCCCAGACGCATCAAACCAAGCTAGTATTTTTCAGCTGCCGCCTATCTGAGGGGATTGTGACACTTGTGATGTCAGAAGTGGCAGGGGGTGATTATTACAAACTCTGGGAGCACGCTTCCCTCTGAGAAGCCTTCGCATGGATGCCCTGAGCCCTGCGCCGATGAACTGACATCACTGCAATGACAAGGGACAGCCTTTTTCATTTAACGAGAGGGATGCGGATAGTGGGAATGTATCGGCTGCAGTGACCTTTCACAGTAGGCACAGACATGCCAGTTTGAAACAATTATCTCAAGTGCCCGCGGGTACCAGCTTCCTGTTGATAACATGTGGTGCTAATTACTTTGAAGAATTCAAGGCAGATGTTGGTGCCTGGAATTAATCAGCCAGCAGAAGGGCTGAGCTTGGCTCAGGACTGGGAGTGAAGGTGGGGCAGCTCCACCTTCCCTCTTCCCCCTGTCATGACTGCGGGTGGATGTGGTTCCTCTCCTCCTCCAGTCACTATGCTTTATGGCACTTTCTTAACCTTTTCAGCAAACCAAACTTGTGATTGGTTGACCAGTCCCCACCTCTCTGTTTATAGCCTTCTAGATCTGCAGGGGAGGAGTAGGATGGCTAGTTAATCAAAATACTCTGTGTGGAAAAGGTCAGCTTGGTGGGGCTCCTATATATTTTCGCAGAATGGGAGGTATTAGCATTCTGCCTCTGCATCCCTTTCAGTATTGCCCAAGTTGAACTGTGTGGTCAGGAAATTGCCTAAGTGCTGTGGATCCTTGACAGCCACGATTTTAATTAAAGAGCATAATGGTGCCAAGTCTGATCACAGTTTTCCTTCTTCCTACTGGACCACCGTCATCTGGAAAGGTGGGCAGTGGCCCTGGGACATGCTCTGTGCTGTCTCCACTCTGGGCTCTCAGTCACTGCTCTCCACACGCTCTTTACTCATTGAAAGTGAGTTATTAACTAACCTTCATCTGGGGCCACTTTGTGCCAGGCTCTGTGCCAAGCAGTTCACATGCACCATCTCATTTAATCCCCATAACAAGCTAATGAGGCTTATTATGTCCCTTTAAGAGACAAGGATGCTGAAACTCAGAAGGGTTAACCAGCACACCCAGGCACCCAGCTGGTCCGTGGGATGCCAGGATTTGAGCTCAGGGGTTTGGCCTCAGAGCCACCTTTATTTCAGCCCCATCTCCCCACTAGATCCTGAGTTCCACGAAGAGGGAGATGGCACCTGTCCCGTTCGCCTCTACACCTTAGTTCCTAATGGAAGCCAAACACACAGGAGAGGCTCAGTAAGTGTTTGTTAAGTGAATAAATGTACTCAAAACCTGAACCTTGCTGGGTGTGAGAGCAGGAAAGGCGGGTCCAAGGCAGAGGGTCAGGGCTGAGTGGATTTGCTGTGTGTTTTGCAAACAGAGTCTGGATGGCTGGAGTGCGTGAGGGGCCAGGTAGCATGGTGCTGGGGGTGGGTTGTGGCTCTTGTAGAATTAAATGAAAGCTGCTCTGGTTAGTGAAGGGAAGCTCATTTCTGCAGAATGGAGAAATTATTGCCATTGAAGGCAGTGAGTGCTGCGGCCCACTTGGTATCGTTTCTTATTTTCCAAAATTTTTAGCTTTGGAAAGTGTAGTCCATAATAGCCAGCTAACCAAAAATGGAAGAAAACTCTAGACATTTTTCACATCTTCTTAGAGAATCTTGCACTCCAAGTGAGTGGGGGGTGTGTGTGTGTGTGTGCGCGCATGAGCACACACATGCAGACGAGTGTCTCCATTACTGAACTCAGCACTTTGAATTTTCTGCAGTGACTGCTACTCTTTTTCACTGTAGAAATCTATTTCCTTTTGAAAAATTAAATGGTATAAACAAAACAGAAGGCAGAAAGATAAAGTAAAATTCAGTTGAAAATGCACCACCCAGAACTAACTGGTTGATAATTTGGTGAACATCCTTCCAACATTTGTGTGTGTGTAAAATATAATTTTACAGAGAGAAAAATACTGTAAATACTGTTTTGCAATCCGCCTTTCTTTCCTTCTCCCCGAAGCCCCCCCCCGACCCCAGTACATGGTTGTTTGTTCTAGTTGTGGGTCCTTCTAGTTGTGGCGTGTGGGACGCTGCCTCAGCGTGGCTTGATGAGCTGTGCTAGGTCCACGCCCAGGATCTGAACTGGTGAAATCCAGGGCCGCCGCAGTGGAGCGCACGAACTTGACCACTCGGCCACAGGGCCGGCGCCTGCAATCTGCTTTCCCCCCATTTAATATACTGTGGAAATCTTTCCAAGTCAATGAATATGGTGCTGCATCATTCTTTTTAATGGCTCTATAGGACTCTATTGTATGGCTGTTTCATGATTAATTTAACCCGTCCCTTATGATGTGCATTTATCCACATTCATACTGCACTATAATTATCCATTTAATGATCTGTCTCTCCCTGTAGGCTGTGAGCTCATTGGAAGCAGGGATATTTCTGAACCCATGAGCATCCAATAGGTGTCCAATAAGTTTTGGACAGGTAGATGAGTGAGTGAGAAGGAGAGGAAGAGGCTTTGTTTTGTCATTGCTGTGGTTTGTGTCTGGCTAAACCTGTGTTCTGAATGATAGCCTATGAACCCAGGGCTGGTGAGGACATTTTAGAGATTACACAGCTGGATGTTCACTGTTCTTTTCGTGTCATGAATTTAAACCCTGCTGCCACAAGGAAGTATTTCTGACACCAATCGGATTAAATTCTGATCTTCTTAGAAGGAAAGTTCTTGGTTCCTTAACCCTGTGGGATACTTTCCATGCAGTTACATCCTCTCCTTGGCTCATCTCTTCCAAAGCTTCTTACAGGAATTGGAATGGAACAGGAATTGGCTTTTCAAGGGGAGTTGGGGGGCAGTGTCAGGGGCAATGGCTCCCCTCTTATCTAGAGTTATGACCTGGATATCTTAGCCCCATTCCAGGGGGACAGAATGTGCTGAGAAATAAAGATGAAAAAACAGAACCTCCAAGATCCTTAACTAAAAATAAAGTTAAAATCCTAGATGATTGCTTTTGGGGGGAGGGCAAGACATTGTTCAGTTGCAGTTCTTAACCTGGGGTCACCAATAGGGGGCAGAGGGATTCCTTCCCCCGTCTACTAATTCCTTGAAATAGTATGCAGGACTTTGTATTATATGCATATATACATTAGATAGAATATCTATTAAGTGATACATGTGCATATATATTATATTTGTATTACAATTTTTAAGTATATGTATTCTGGGCTAGGAGTCTATAGCTCTTGTCAGATTCTCACAGGGTTTTGCTACCTCAAGTAGATTTAGAACCTCTATTTTGGGGGAAAAATAGTTTAAGTACATGAACCTCACTTTTCTTAGCTGTAAAATGGAGCAATAGCTCCTGCCTTGCAGAGTTGTGTGAAGATTGGTAAAATAAGGTATGTAAAGTGCCTGGCTTGGGTGCGCAGTCAATGGCCACTACTACTGATGCTCGCAGGGTAACAGAGCATGACCTCTCTGCTCACGTGTGACTGTGCATTGAACGATTGTTGTGCACATGTGGAATGAGCTGGGACCAGAAATATGCTTTAGCAGCCTTGCTCTGAGTGAGTGGTGATCCTATGGACCAGAGAGAGAGAGAGAGAGCAGGGCTGAAAGACCAGTTAGGAGCTATCTCCTTGTCTGGGCTTGAGGTTGGCAGTGCTGGGGCTGGAGGAAGAGAGAAGCTAGCAGGAAAGACTCACTAGGCCTTGGTGACCAGGAGCAGAATTGAGAGAGGAGTTACAAGAATTTTGAGGGTCTGGTTCCCTCTGGGGAGAATGAAAATTTTGTTAAAAGACACAGAAAGGGGGTGGTAGTGGGGAAGAAGTCAGGTATGCAGGAAGGGGCCAGTTTACCCATATTGAATCTGAGGAGAGGTGGGCCATGTGAATGGAAATATCAGCAGGAAATATGGGTGATGGAGATACGATCACTCTGGATCCCTTTAGGTCTTTATTTGCATGTGTTGCAGTTTATGGAGCTTTTTGGATTTTGCTTGAAAGAAGGGAGCTGACTTCTGCTGGAGGGAGAGTCTGGAGCAGAGTGAGAAGGGGATGACAAGGGTGGTCAAGGGGATGCTTTAGTGGCCCAGGCCAGTCCCTAAAGTCGATGGTGAGAGGGCTTAGGGAGGGGAGCTGAAGTTGCTGTCTTCACAACAGCATGAGCATGAGCCGTGGGTATGGTGGTGCTGGAGGATGCTCTGGTGCCCACATGACAGAGTGATGTAAGGTCTGGGAGAGGGCGTTCTCCCATGCGGGTGTGGAAGGTGGGTGGCTCTGTAAGCACTGGGGGCATCAGGAGAGAGCTCGTTGGGCGTGGATTTTGGCATGGATGTTGGCATGGATCAGTGTGTTCGTGATGGGCATTGTCAGAAGCAACAGGGGTGAGGCTTTCTTGTTGCAATATGAGAGGACATTGATAAGGCAGAGGAGGGATGTGGTGGATCCTACACAGTGGCCACAGGAGATAGGTTTATAAGCCTGCAAGGGACACTCTTTGGGTACTGTTAGGAGATGGAGGATCTCCAAGGACTGGGGACTTTGTAAGTGGGTGAGGCAAGAATAAGGAATCTGAGTTTTTAAGACCCATGTACCTTCCTTTCCATCTACAGGCTGGAGAGGCCAGGAGATTTTTGGATAATGACAGTAGATATCTGAATGTTGAATTCAGGGAAACTCAACTCAAGAGTTTGGGGACTCACGTGGTAACATTGTTCCTTTTTCCCAGCTTTCGGTATCAGTTAGTCCTTTGGGAACTGCTCTCTCCCTTAGCAAGAATCTGCACCTTGGAGCTGTGTCCTGTCAGGCAAAGCCAGCGAATCAATCTGATCAGCCTCCCAGTCTTTCCGTGCCCATGGATGCAGACTCCTCTCTTGGGGCTTCATTGCCTCACAGTCTTCCTCAGGTATGTGTGTTCCCCTGGAATGTGGTTCTGTGGGTAGAAATGTCTGGAAGCCCTCTGTTGAGAAGGGGCCACTCATTTCCCAGCCCACCATGTGAGGCTTGAGCTCCAAAAGGCCTACTGGGCAGAGGTGTCCTGTCAGCTCTGAAATCCACTGATTCAGTTTACACTGTGGTCAACTCTCAGCAACTCAGGGGCTGAACACACAGCCTGGGGGCTGGATCCTTAGGTCTCCCCTTCACTCTCTTGAAGCTCACGTCTTCTGCTGCCCCCCACCCAGCGGGATAACTTCACCTTTCCATTATCTTTAGTAAATACCCCCTACTCTCCCCAAGGAAGAATCAAATGTGAGGAGAGGAGGGGGACACCTGTCCCATGTGGGCAGGTTTCTTAGCCTTTAGGCCAGAGATGCATTGTGGGGTGGCTGCAGGGCTCACCTCCTTTTCCAGGTCTCACATCTCTTTTTGACAACACTGCCCTCAGCGCCCAGTGTCTGATGGGGCTCTCACCCTTGTCTTCCATTCTTGCTGGGCAGTCCTTCCTGCTCCCACCCTTCTCACCTTCAAACTGATGCCCCCGCTTCTCCCCAGCATTGCTGTGGGGCCCTGTGCTTTGCTGGGTGACAAGGAGTGCTTGTGTGAACACCTCCTCCTGTAACATCTGTTAGTGTTTCTGCATCTTTCTGAAGTCTCTTTACATTAAGTGTCACCTCTTGAGGTAACAAGTTCCACATGCACAGTGACCTAATATCGTCAAAGATTTTTTCCTTTTAGGCACAAAACCTTTCTACTTCAACCATTTTTTGATGGAAATCTTTAAAAGTTGGATTATAAACTTTCTTGCCTTATAATTAGAGTGTCGATATTATTATTAGGAATAATTTTTATTAATCCTATTGTGAGATATATGTATCCCTCATCCCCAAATCTGTGTCCCATCTGGCTGGACTTGCGAGTTCTGTGCCTGCTCTTTTTCAGTCTCCTTTCTTACTAGTAGGCATTTGACTGTCACTGCTATGCTTTGGCATCTCATTTTTCCTTTTGTTACTCTTTCAAAAATGTTAATATTTTCCCAATCGTAATAAACATGTTTATGTAGAAAATTAGGAACATACAAACAAATGTGAAGAAGAAAATACTAACAAGTATGAAGAAGAGCATTTTGCTTTTTCTATCCAGTCCTCCCTCCTTCTCTCTGCTTCCTCTTTTCATGTGTGTTTGAAAACCCAATCACACTGAATATATACATACATATGTGTACATATATATTCAGTATGATTGAATTTTTTACAAAATGATAGATAGTATTTTATCATAAGATATAAAATTTTAATTTCCTGCCTCTTATGATTTAACACTTGAATAATTTGCATTTTTTTAAACTCATTAATTGTATGGTGAATATTTTTGAGTACATTTATCCTCATTTTAATTTTTTTTAAAGGATAGATTCTCAGACATGACCTTAGTAGATCAGATTGTAGAATTTTCTTTTAAGCTTTTGATATATATGGCCAAATTTCTTTGACTGACAATACTAATTGTTGGTGATGGAAAAACTGGAATGGTTTATATTGCTTGTGAGAATGTAAAATGGTACAACCTTTTTAGAAAATAGTTTGGCAGTTTCTTAAAAAGTTATACATGCACCTACCACCAAACCCAGCCATTCCATTCCTAGGTATTTACTCAAGAAAAAACGAAATACATGTCTGCACAAAGACTTGTTCACAAATGTTAATGGTAGCTTTATGTATAATAGACAAAATTTGGAAATAATCCAAGTCCTCTCAACTGGAAAATGGATTAAAAAATTGTAGTATATCCATACAATGGAAATCTACTCAGAAATAAAAAGAAATAAACTATTTATACCTGCAACAACACGGATAAATCTTAAACCACTATGTTGAGTCAAAGACGCCAGCCAAAAAAAAGAGCACATACTGTATGATTCCATTTATATAAAATTCTTAAAAGTGCAAACTGATCTATAGTGACAGAAAGCATGTCAACAATTGCCTGGGAATGGGGGGTTGTGGCGAGAAGTGGTGGGGAGGGTTTCCAAAGGGACACAAGGAAACTTTTGGGGTTGTGTGTGTATGTTTGCTACCCTGATTGTGATGATGGTTTCACAGGTGTACTTATATGCCAAAATTTATCAATAGTACACTTCAAATGTGTGTAGTTTATTGTATGTCAATTAAACCTCAATAAAGCTATTTTTTAAATAAGATCTTGTTACATATGGCCAAATTTCTTGCTAGGAACACAGTACCAGTTTACACTTCAACTAGAAGTGTGTTGATGCCCTTCTCCCTAGATTCTTGACACAATTAAGTATTAAAATTTTGAAGCATCTCTGACTGGTTGGATAGGTAAAAAATGATATCTAATTGTTTTATTTTGTACATGTTTGATTTCTGGTGAGTTTGGACTTTAAAAATTGTTTCTTGGTCATTTGTACTTCTGTGCATTTTTTGTTCATGGCTTTTATTACTCTGGAATTCTCTGCTCTGGCTTATACATTAAGACCTATATATAAACATTTATATATTATGGTTATTAACTCTTTTGCTTATTTTCATTTCATATACTTTTTCCCCAGTTTGTGATTTTAATTTTTATAGAGAATTTTTGGCACATAGTAGTTTAAGAAGTGTTATGGTCAAATCAATTGAGTGTTTCCTTTATGTTTTCCCACTTTCGTCATTTGCAACCTTTAATTCTGAAAAAATGGGTACTCAAGCTTCTTAAGATTTCTTATTAAACAAGAGTCGCTGAGGCTGTAGTGTGGGCCTGTGAAATTTTTCTACACAGTAATGTATGTGAGCTCGGTGACAGCTGTTCCAGGCCTTGGAGGTCATTCCTTTCCAAGTTTATTGTGTTGAAGAACTCTTCTTAAGGTAAAAAAAAAAAAAAAACCTTGTGGACCCCCATATGAAAGTGATTATATTTTTAGGGTATACTGATGGAGAATATATAATGACCCCAAACTACACATTCAGTTACTTTTAAATATGAATTTGCCTTGTATTAATTGCCACAGCATTTACACACGTTTAAGAAACAGTGCACCTATGTGTGAAGCATGTATTCTGTCTACAGACAAAGTTAGTATGCTAACATTGGTGATGCCTGATCCCTTGTAAGAATTTTAAGGTCCCCCACGTTTGGGAACCCCCACTGGGAACCACATCTTAGTAAGTGGAGCAGAGCCTCAGACCTTTTACTTGTGCTGAAACCTGCACCTTCCTCTAAACTGTCTTTAGCTGGGAAGGGTGAAGATGTGAGCTTGGGGCTTCTGGGAAGCCTGAATTTGGGACAAGTGGGAGCATAAGTAAGCTTTAAAGAATATTCGTCTTCAACCCACCTTTTTCAATTTGGAAGGAATATCTATCTTATTCAAGTGTCCTTGGAGTGTGTGAAGAAGACATTAACCATTTTGTTTCCAATGGAAGTGTCTTTATCGTGGCTTTTCCTGGTCCCTTTGGCATTTTCTCTCGGGGAACTCGGGGCATGCCTGTTTAGAGGAGATGAAGTGTGTGAAGCGCCTAGCACAGGGCCTGGCCCACAGGTCGTGTTCCACTGCTCTGTTCTTCTCCTTCCCCTCCTGTTTGATAGCAGGTTCCAAGCTCACTTGCAAATGTAGCACTGATCCCACAGCAAATATGTTTTGGCTTAGCGATGAGTCCACTCGAAAGAAGGGGGAGAATTATTTAAATTATTGAAACACCTTAATCCATGAGCTCACATAAATGTTGTTTTGAACCAATAGTTTTATGCACTTCGGTTTCTGTGTTCCATCTTACAGGTGGTTAATGTGTCTTGCTGTGACATACTTAAAAAATTCAGGCTTTTGAAACTTTCTTTTGTGTGAAACTTGCTATGGAGTATTGGATTCCTTGGTTCATTTAAAAAAAAAGCCCTTTATCAAAATGTTAAGCTTGGTTAATTTGCATAAAATATTTACTCCGCAATTTACTCTCTATTACTTTTGAAACGCAAATTGCCTCTGCGGCAGTGTGGGGTGGTTGTAATGGCACGCAAGCTATTAGAGCTTTCGATTCTGGGGATGAACAAGTCTCAGGTTTGAAGTTCAAGGAAATAAATTGGAATCTTGCCTCGCCTCACTCCCGTGGGTGATCTGAGCTCATCCGAAGAAGAAAAGAAAGCAGAGGCGGCAAGAAGGGGTTCAAAGGCCTGGGTTATGAATGTAGAGCGTGTGGTTGGAAGCTGGGGTGGCTGTGTGCTCTCTCATGTGTACTCAGGGAGTGGAGGGAGGGAGGAAGGAAAGCCTTGGGGAGTCTCCAGGAAGGGCTCAGTGACAGCAAATCTAATGGGCATACACAGCCAGGTTCTTCTGCCTACAACAGCTCTCATGCCATCATTCCTCTGCTTCTTTACTGCCTCCCCACCAGCTCAGAAGCAACTCCACCTTCAAACAGGGAATCAGAGTAGCTGGTGGATGTCAGTGCTGAAGGAAATAAACAAGCTTCAGCAGGCCCAGCAGGCTGCTGGGAAACCAGAGGCCTAGAGACTTTCCTGGGGACAGGGACCATGAGAGTCCTGCCTTTGCCCAGAGACACCTTCCTTGCTACCTCTCAACACCTCCTGTGCAGGGCAGTAGAGTGAAGCCTTTTTGCACTTAGTAACAATCTCCCTTTAAGGCAAAGCTACTCAGTCTGAAAAACACTGACATTCACCAACAGCAGATGGGCAGCCCAGGCTGCAATTAGGCAGCTGCTGGCAACTCACACTCACTTTTCTTAGAAATGGGGAGACTCACAGAAAAAAGCGAGAGCTTCCTTCTTGGGGAGGGGTCTTCCCTTTGCACAAGAAGTTCCTTCCCTGACTCACCCTAGCCTTTTCTCTGAAAGCTCAGAAAGAGCTGATGTTAGTAAGAGCAAATGAATGTATTCAGTGAAAGGTGGGGTTTGTGTGGAAGGAGATGGGGTTATATTTAGACCTGTGTAATTAAAGATCCATTTATGTCTGAGCATCCTTAAACAGACAAATATAAAACTCATGAATACCAAATTCTATTTGGGTAACTGGCTGGAAGCACACACACACACACATACATACTCTCAGCCTGTCTCTGTCTATTCAAGTAGAAAAAAAAGCCACCATCAGTCTCGACTGAGGTCTAATGAATTCTGAGCCTCACTACTTAGGGATACAATAAAGATCCCTAAGTATTTTTGGCTCTTTCTCCTCTCTATGATTTTGAAAGTCTGATTCTCACTGAAGCATGAAACCCAAGATTATTCTAGATTGATACTGACAAGGAAGAGACCAACATTTCTTCTGAATTGCTTTTCCCTTGGGACCCAAGTAGATGTGATGTTTGAAACTTAAAAAAAAGAAGTCAATGATTTGTACCTGTGATATTATAAAAATTATGTTTGCTCTCTGTCCCTGGTTCTGGCAGAGAGCTCTTAAAACCCTTGGAATTTCCTGAGTGATATGAGTGTCTTTTGTTATTCATAACGAGCCCTTTCAACCTTACTGAGTTTACGCTAGTGAGATGACTATTGGTGGGCCCCTAGATAACTTCAGGATGGGGGCTGACAGTCGGAGGAACCAACCATGTGATTAGAGAGTTGGAACTTTCAGCCTGTCCCCTGACCCATGTGTATGTAGGGCAGGAGGGCTGGAGGTTGAGTTCAATCACCAATGGGCAGTGATTTAATCTGTCATGCCTACTTAGTGAAATCTCCATAAAAACTCCTGCCAAGAGGATTCAGAAAGCTTCTGGGTTGGTAAACACATTGAGGTGCTGGGAGGGTGGTGTGCCCAGAGAGGGCATGGAAGCTCTGTGCCCCGCATTCCCATCCTTGCCATATGTGTCTCTTCCATTTGGCTGTTCCTGAGTTGTATCCTTTCTAATAAACCAGTACTAGTAAGTAAAGTGCTTTCCTGGGCTCTGTGAGTTGTTCTAGTGAATTATCAAAACTGAGGAGGGGTCATGAGAACCCCTAGTTTAGAGCTGATTGGTCAGAAGTACAGACGGTCTGGGACTTGCGGCTGGCATCTACAGTGGGGTGGTCCTGTGGGATTGAGCCCTTTAACTTGTGGGAGCTGAGGCTAACTCTAAGTAGTTGGTGTCAGAAGCGAATTGAATTATAGGAAACCTAGTTGGTGTCTGGAGGATTGGTTGGTGTAAGAAAAAAACCCCATACATTTGGTGTCAGAAGTGCAGTGAGTAAAAACAGCTCAGCACTGATTGAAAAACAATTTGTTTTTCACTTAAAAATACTTCAAAAAGAAGAAAAAACATAAATTCCAAATCTTTCAAAAGCCCAGTCAGCCTAGAAATGGAGAACATTTCCATTTTCAATAACTTAGTGGTACTGCTAGCTGACTTTCTCCATCCAATATCACATCAGAGATAATCATGTGAAATTACTGCAGTCATGTTCTTTCCCAAAAAAGAGAGACCAAGACATCTTTGGATTTCAAATCCGCTGGAATTTAACTGCTATATCCTTGCTGATACTGTCACTGCTGTATCCTAATCCAGCAGAGGCCCCTCTCTCCTCCTGCCTCTCTTCTCTGAATGCCCCCAACATGGGGACATGTTTCACACAACTCTATCCTATCCCATCTGGTGTTCATACCTGTGTGATGCAGCATCTCAAGGAGAGAGACCAGCCAGGGGCATCGTGAGGCTGGATGTCATTCTGAACCACAGAAGGGGCTTCATGGGAGAGTAGGAGCCCCAGGGGTCACGGGAGCAAGTGGCCATCTTCTCCTAGAGATTTCTTAGCAAGGACTTGGATAAAGGTAGAGAGGGTCTGCTCATCAGTTTGTGGATGGCAGAGATGGGAGGAATGAGCAAATGTTGAATGACAGATTCAGGAGTCAAAGAGATCCAGACTGGATGGAGCCAAAGCCTGGAATCTAACGAGGTAAAATCGAAGGGGGTTAAGGGAAAGCTTGAAATACCAAGGGCACCAACAGGGTGTGGAGAAGGAAGGGCCTGGCCTCTGTGGATGGAATTGGGATGTTAGTCAATTGTGAGTGCATTCTGAGTCAATGGTAGGATGTGGGATTCAGGAAAGCAAAGTGATCTTTAGCAGTGTTATTAGAGGTATGATGGCTGGAGTGAAGGAGCTGATAGGCTTCTGTCTCGTGGCCTGGTCACACTGGGGAATACTACTCAGGTCAGGACCCCCACTGAGAACTATTCAGACAACGGAGGTGTGAGAGGAGGTCTCCCATGGAGGAACTGGAGACTATACCAACAAGAAGAAGATCCAGAGAAGAGAAGAGTTACTGTATTTATCTTAAAGTACTTGCAGGACTGACCTGTGACAGAGAGACTCGACTTGTTCTGGGTGGCCTAATGCAGGGGTTGGCAAACTTAGGTCTGCTGGCCACTTTTGTAAATAAAGTTTCGTTGGAAGCAGCCACACCTATTCCTTTATCTATTGCTTATGGCTGCTTTTGTGTTCCAATAGCAGAGTTGAATGGTTTCTAGGGAGACCGTATGGTCCATGATCTGGTCCTTTCCAAAAAAAAAAGTGTGCTGACCTCTGGTCTACGGTATGAGAATAAGATCTAATTTGAATGATTTGATGGTGAACATTTTAAGAAGAAATATTTTTACATGATAAAGGGAAGAAAAGTTAAATTTAAGGTATTAATTGATGGTAAGAGTCGGATTACCTTCTTGGTGGGATTCATTTAGAAGTGATTCAGGCATTAGTGGGTATTTGGACTGGGGTGGCCCTTGACCCCTTTCCAATTTTGAAAGTGTCTGATTTACTGCCTTGAAGCATCACTTCAATTACTTCTGGGTTTATTTTCTGGCATATTTCAAATATGCCTCACCTGTACCCTTCTCTTCACTACTCCCTGTCTTGTGCACAGGGCCCACACCTTACTGCTCTGTAGCTCCTGCTAGGGCTAAGAGAAGTCTGCCCTGGACTCTCTCTAAGTGTGTTTCTAATGGGAGTTCCAAGAGCGCTTCCTTTTAGGAGAGTTCCACCCGCAGAGATGGCCAGAGGCAGGCGTTTCAAGGGCACTAGCCTAACGAAAATCTAGGGAGGTGGCATGGATTAAAAATAGTAAAGGCCTTGGCGCACGGCAGTCTTGGGATTGAATCTCAGCTCTACCCTTTACTATGATTTTGGAAAAGCGTCATTCATTCATTCGCTCATTCATTCATTCAATGTATATTGAGTAGCTACTGTGTGCCAGGCACTATTTAAGGCACTTATAACATAGCAGTGAACAAAGGAGTGAACATGTCTGCCATCCTGGAGCTTTTAGTCTTTTGGAGGAGACAGATAATAAATAGTAAACATGATAAATATAGAAATTATAGCCTATATTAGAAGATGATAAGTGCTATAGAAATATAAGCAGGGCAGGGTAAGTGTATTTGTGAACTGGCACTTGCAAACTTGAAAACAATGGTCAGGATAGGCCTCATTGAGAAAGTGAAATGTCATATAGACTGGAAGGACGTGAAGGAATCGCCATGCAGACCTCTGCAGAGGGTGAGGCCCTGTGGTGGGAGGGTCCCTGTTGTGTTCAAGGAAGAGCAGGGGGCCAGTGTGGCTGGAGTGGAGGTTGGGGAGAGAGAGCAGGAGGGGAGGGCGTCAGAGACGTGACCGGGTGGAGAGGCGGGGAGCGCATCATCCAGGGCTTTTGTAGAGACTTTGGCTTTGCTCTGAGGGACGTGGGAAGCCACGGTAGGAACTTCCTTCACAAGCACAGGAGTGATGGGATCTAACTTGTGATCTAAAAGTATCCTCTGGCTGACAGTTGAGATTAGATTATAGGGAGATGTACTAGTTTCCTGTGGCTGCCACAACAAGCTACCACATGCTGGGTGCTTTAAAACAACAGGAATGCATTCTCGCACAGTTCTGGAATCAAGGTGTTGACAGGGCTGCGTGTCCTCTGGGATTCCAGAGGAGTATCTGTTCTTTGCCTCTTCCGGCTTCGGGGGGCTCCAGGCGTTCCCTGACTTGTGGCTGCACTTCTCCAGTCTCTGCCTTTGTCTTCAAATAGCCTTCTCTTCTCTCTCTCTCAAATCTCCCTCTGCATTATTCTTACGAGGACATTTGTCATTGGATTTAGGGCCTAGCTGGATAATCCAGGATGATCTCATTTAGAGATCCTTAACTCAATTATACCTGGAAAGACTCCTTTTCCACATAAGGTCACATTCACAGGTTCTGGTGATTAGGACACAGACACATCTTTTGGGTGGCTCTTCAACCCACTGCTGGGGCAAGGGTAGAAGCAGGGAGACTGGTCAGGAGGTTACCACAGCAAACCAAGCAGTAGCTAACAGCTTAGGCCAGAGTGGTACCAGGAGGAGTGGTGAAAAGCCAAGAAGACTGGACGACAGATGGGACGCGGGTGTGAGAGAAGGAGAGGAGTCAGGATGACTTCAAGTTCTTCGTGGGAAAAGTTGATGAGATGGGATCACCTTCCACTGGGTTGGGGAAGGCTGGCGGTGGAGCAGGTTTTGTTTGTTTGGTTGATTAGCTGTTTCAATATTTTTTGGTGGGGGCAGATCTGAGTTCCATTTTTGATGTATAAGTTTGAAGAGTCTGTTGGACATATTTATATGGATATATGAAGCAGGCAGCGGTAGCTACAGTCTGGAACTGAGGGGAGGCATCTAGACTGGAGACATGAATTTGGGAATTGTCAGTGTGTGGAAGGTGTCTAAAACCATGAGACAGTTTCTGAATCTCAAAGAATAAGGATCCAACTATGTGGAAGATTGTCTGGAATCCAGTGTGTCTATAAAGGATGATTTTGTGGTACAAGGGATGAGACACCTGAGTCCTTGTTACTCCTGGGAGCAGCTGCATTGGCATCACCTAGGAGCTTGCTAGAAATGCGGAATCTCAGAGCCCACCCTCACCCACAGACTCAGAACCTATGTTTTATAAGATCCCAGGTGATTTGAGTGCACTTTGAAGTTTAAGAAGCACTGGTCTCTTCTGTGTAATTCCTGACTTCACTTTAGGTGTTTCTGGCATGGGCTTAATTTAGATTTTCTGGGAACACTCAACATGCCTGCTGGAATGAAACAAACAATCAGGGACTGTTCTACAGGAAAGGGCCAACCTTCTGTTCTGGTGACATTTGCACCCTTCCTCATTACATTCTGAAAAGCATCCCTCGTGGTCCAGTAAGGTGCATCAGCTTCAAGGGAAAGCAGGTGTGTGGAGGCGAGAAGTGACTCTGACTCCTTAGTACCGGTCTTTTCATGGCAAGGATTCCTCGTACTAGTTTTTCTCTTCCTCCAGTCCCCTTTCTCCACCTCCCGACACAACAATTACCACCTTCACAGTCCTTAAGGATCTGCGGTCCCTCAGGTGAGTGGAGTAATTTTCTTAACAGACAAAATGTGATTTCTTTAAACACCTTAAAACCTGTATTTTAGAAGCTGGGTTTACCTTTTTCCCCCCATAGATCAGGGGTGTGTGCCAGAATACTCCATAAATCCTTGTGTGTGGAGGTGAATGGACTTATTGTAGATGTTCTCTTCTGAGAGGCCGGCTTACAGCCTGAGGACAGAGGTACTGAAGTAATTCATTTTAACCCATGATTTAAGAAATCTGCTTTCAAATATTTGATTTATGGGGACTTTTAATAGGTATTTCTTGCTTTATGTAGTAGACCCATTTTAGAAGACTTCTCCTTACCTATAACTTCAGGAAGTTAAGCCATATTTCCCCCATTAACCTCTGATCATTTCAGAGACACTTTGCCCTCATTTCTGAGTAAGGCACAAGCAGAACTCATCCTAGCTGCCATCTGTTAGATCAATAAAGACTAAGAAAAATAAAAGTTTTCAATTTTACTTTCACTTATTCCTTCTTTAATGCTCTTCCTTTCTTTATGTAGATAGGAATTTCTGGTCTATATCATTTTCCTTCTCTTTGGGGAACTTCTTTTAACATTTCTGCAAGGCAGGTCTACTGCTAATAAATTCTCAATATTTGTTTGTTTGAGAAAGTCTTTATTTCTCCTTCACTTTTGAAGGATAATTTAGTAAAATACAGAATTCCAGGTTGGTGCTTTTTTTTCTCTAAACACTAAATATTCACTCCATTCTCTTCTTGTGTGAATGGTTTCTCAGAAGTCAGTTTTAATTCCTCTTTCTTTTTCCTCTTTATTTAATTCTTCCTATCTTTGTTCCTCTATAGGTAGGGTATTATTTTCCTCTGGCTTCTTTTAAGATTTTTTTCTTTATCTTTGATTTTCTTCAGTTCGAATACCATACACTTAGGTATAGTTTTTTTGGCATTATACTGCTTGGTTGTCTCTGAGCTGGATTTGTGGTTTGGTGTCTGACATCAATTTGAGGCACAGTATCGGTCATTTTTGGTTCACATATTGCTTCTGTTCCTTTCTCTCTCTATTTTCCTTTTGACATTCCCCATTACATGCCTTCTGTAGTTGTCCTACAGTTCTTGGATATTCTATTCCAGTTTTTCAGTCTTTTTTGCCTTTTTCAGTTTTGGAAGTTTCTATTGACATATCCTCGAGTTCAAAGAGTCTTTCCTTAGTTGAATTCTGTCTACTAATAGCCCATGAGGGGAATTCTTACATGAAAGGAACATTACAGTGTTTTTGATCTCTAGCATCTCTTTTTGATTCTTTCTTAGAATTTCCATCTCTCTGCTTACATTGCCCATCTGTTCTTGTATGTTGTTTGCTTTTTCCATTACAGCCCTTAGCATGTAAATCATAGTTTTTGAAAACTCTTGGCCTGATAACTTCAACATGTCTCCCATATCTGACTTGGTTCTAATACTTGTTCTGTCTCTTCAAACTGTGTTTTTTGCATCATAGTATGCCATGTAATCTTTTTCTGATAGCAGGACATCATGTACTGGGTAAAATGAACCATGATGAATAGGCCTTTATTGGTGGGGTGGTAAGGTGTATGGGAGGAGAAGTATTCTACAGTCCTATGATTAGGTCATATCTTTTCATAAACTTCTGTCTCTGGACTGTGAACTTCACAATGTTTCTTAGAATTTTTTCCTCCTTATGTGAGACAGGATGGCTAAAGGGGCTGAGTTGTGTATTTCCTTTCTCCCACGTGGAAGATTGGAGCAGGTTGGAGTTGGGTATTTCCCTCCCCCAGGTCTGTTGGGCTCTGATAAAACCCCAGTTAGTTAGGCTCTGGTAAAATATTTTCTCTTGTGGGGAGGCCTTGTTAAAAAGAATAGAATGCTCTGCTGTATTTCAAAATGGCTACTTCCCCTCTCCCCCTGCTGGAGGCATGAGAGGAGTTTTCTCTCACCTTCACTATGAGAGCCAAGTAGGGCTCCTGCAGGTAAAACTCACAAATGTGAGCACCTCCCTATGTCTGGGCTCCCCTGGAGTTTTTAGCTCTCAAACTTGTCCACAATGACCCTTCAGTAATTCGTCAATTTCAGTTCAGGTTTTCCTATCCCAACACTGGTTCCTGCAGTGATTTCTGCCTGTGGGTTTCTACTCTGGTAAGTTGTGATTTTCTATATCTGCCTGTGTGTCTCTACAATTTGCGGGGCATCAGTTTGCCCCGTGACCTCGCTTCTTGGACAGATCTAAGAAGAGTTGTTGGCAGTTTGTTGTTAGGAGTGGTGACTCTCAACTCCTTACATGCCAGACCCCAAACTGGAAGTCAGACGAGGGCCTTACAATGAGTACGGTTCTAGGAAAACCAGGATGGTTAGTCACCCTGCTTGGGAGTAAAGAGACCTGGGGTCTTGTTTTGGCTCTGGTGAACTCCTCAGGCACAGTGTGCAATATCTTGGAGCTCAGTTGCCTCTTGTGTGAAATAAGAGAGGGTTGACTGTGGGCTTCCCTCCAGGTACTTTTTCAGTTCATAGGATCTGATTTTCTTTATGCTGGGTGTTCTTATGGCAAGAAACTTCTGGACTTAAACTAATGCTGTCTCCTTGCTAGCAGATGAATCCTAAATTATCTTGTTAAGCATCGTTTTTTTTTTTTTTTTGAATGGAATAATCTTGATTTGGAAGGCACAGTGACCCTTTGCTCTCAGAGAAAGGGCTTCCCTGCTGCTTTCACCCATTAGGATGTTTGTCACATAGCAGAGTTTTCTCCCTTTGATGCCATCTATTTGAAAACAGAACAATCCTTGTTAAGGATAGACTTAGGGTATTCTGACCCTTTTGGTTGAATTTGACTTAAATTCAAAGTAGAAGTAGGAGTGAGGTGAGGGCATGGTATGAAGGTCTGGCTCAGCTTGTGAGCCTAGGACACAAGTCTTATAGGATGGCCCCTAGTTTGTTTCTTTCCGAATACCTTCCAGTCCCTGCTTCTGCAATTATTCCATGGTCCCTGATTTGCCCAGCAACATAATCAGAAACATTAAGCACATCATTATCTTTCAAAGTCCACAGCACAGAAATAGCTAAGACAATTTTTATGAAATTGTAATGTGCCCACTTGAACACAAACCCTAATTTCCTGAAGTCTAGCTCTAGTTTGAAGAATTGCCTGATTTATTTTAAAATTGAATTTTTCTGTCAGAGAAGCTGCCAATACTTACTGCCAGCATTGTTATTTTTCTTTACATATTTTAGTCTTAGCTCTTGAATATAAAAAGCTCTCTCTCTCCTTCCCTTCCAAGAGTTGAATTTCAACTGTGTGACCAGATTGTGCAATTTTGCATGGATTTAAGGCTTATAAGGGAAGTGGAAGGTGCTGCTGGCTCTTCTTGCAAATGACAGATTTTCCAGTGACAAGCAGACATAGGGAGAGATTGAACAGTTCTAAAAAGTAGAAAGGAGCTTGAGAGATCTCCTGCTCCAACTCTCTGTCCACTGGCGGGACTGTCTTCAAGCTATTCCAGATAGAAAAGGGGGTGCTACAGTGTCTTTTGGGAATCATTCATTCTCAAGAGGGTTTCGTAGAAACTCTTTAATTTTGAGCCAATTCAGTCAACAACCATAGAGGACAACACTATGTGACAGGGATGGTTTCAAGTTCTTGGGATACAGCAGTGAGCAAGGCAGGGGAGTAAATAAGAAAATCTGGGGTCCATGCTATCACATGTGATGGTGAGGATATGTGGTAGAAAGGCCTAGGGGTTGATACAACTTGAGAGGGAATGGGCAAGGAAGGGTTGGGTTAGGTAAGTGGTGATATTTAAGATGAGATCTAGATGACAATCATTTAGATTCTATCCTGTAGATAACTGGGAACCAGCAAAGGTTCTCAAATGGATGACCATAGTACAGTGTACTCAATAATCTATTACCACACCTAGATAAACATATATGTCTTATTTTCTTAAAAGAAACTCTGTGAGGTAACCGTATTTCCCATTTCACACATAAGAACACTGAGATTCAGAGGCCCCAGTGACTTTGTGCCCGAGGCAACCTACAGTCCCTTGTCCCTTTTGATTTCAAACATTGAGATTTTTATTTTCTTTGCTTCTTCCTTCCTTTACCCAAGTTCACACAGGTAGTTAAAGGAATCGGCTCTTTCACCCATGTTGGCTGTTTGACCTCGGCCAGGCTGCTTTGGCACAAGTTTGCCTATCTGTACATGGAGAAGGTACCCTTAGGAGACTTCATAGACTTCAGATATTTTGAGTTGGAGATTCATCCTTACACTATGACTCTTTTAGGCCCACCAGAAGCAGGACATCTATACAGAGCCCTCTGGCTCACTTTGTGAGTTGTCTTCTCCAGTAGGGTGACAATAAAATGGGAGGCCATTCCTTCTCCCCTGGGCCTGAAGGGAGAATCACAGAATGCTCTGAGGTCCTTGCTGAGGTCCTGCCAGCCTGCTTTGGAGTGTTCATCCTCTTTGGAGACCCCACATTCCATCTGGTCCTTGTAATAACTAGGTACCCACACATTTGTTTCTCTCCTCACCACCATCCCCATTACAGTGGATTTAACACTGACCTATTAGGCTATTTATGACAGGTGATGAGTAAAAAAATCTTTGTTCATTTCTCAAAAAGTAGGTCAAACATATCAAAATCTGCTCTTGTGTTATTTAATCTTCAGATATTAACTCCTGTCTATTTTGCAACCTCCCCTGGGGAGACTGCACTGAGAAGAGATGTTTTATAGCTTGAAATGTGTGTTTGATGAGCTCTGCTTCATTAAATTGGAATAGACCCGTCATTTGTTCTTCTAATAGATACTTGAACAACACACCATACATTAGCACTCTGTTACAGTTTCTTTTTGAGACATCTAAATAGTCAGAAAGAAGTCAAGGCTTCTAAGCTCAGCCTCCCTGACTCAATACCCTGGAGGCTTCCGGGACCATTTGCAGTAGATGTGAGAAGATGCACCCCTCTACTGCAGAACAATGGCTCTGCCTGAGGAGACTTACAACCCTTCAGCTCCTTTCCTTTTTTTGGGAGGTTGGGAGCAGAGTTTGGTGATGACTTAAAAAAAATTTGTGTGTGGTAAAATGCATATAAAATAATATTTACCACTTAACCATTTTTAAGTGTGCAGTTTATTGGTATTAAGTGCATCACATTGTTGTGCAGTAATCACCACCATCCATCACCGCCAATGCCATCTCCATCCATCTCTTTTCATCCTGCAAAACTAACACTCTGTACTCAATGAACAATAACTCGCCTTTCCCCTTCCCCTGAGGCCCTGGAAACTACTATTCTACTTTCTGTCTCAATGATTTTGACTATTCTAGGTGCCTCATATAGGTGGAATCATACAATATTTGTCTTTTTATGATTGGCTCATTTCACTTAATGTCTTCCAGTTGCATCTATGTTGTAGCATATGTTAGAATTTCCTTCTTTTTTAAGGCTGAATAATATTTTGTTGTATGTATATATCACATTTTGTTTATCCATTTGTTTGTCAGTGGACACTTAGGTTGCAGCCATCTTTTGGCTATTGTGAATAATGCCACTATGAATACGGGTGTGTAAATATCTATTTGAGTCTCTGCTTTCAATTTTTTGGGTATGTACCCAGAAGATGCACTGCTGGGTAACATGATAATTCTATTTTTAACTTTGTAGGAGCTGCCATACTGTTTTCCATAGTGGCTGCACCATTTTACTGAGTCCATGTATAAGTATTTTTATTATTTCAATTTTAGTGATATGTAATTCATGATATATTCAAATATTTCTAGAAAAATTTCCTTTACCTTAAAATATTCTTTGTAACTTCCCTTTTTATCCTTGTCAGTAGATCTTCCTTTAGAGTCATCCTTGTCTTGTCTTTTGTTCCCATATCCAACATCTAAACCATAAGGAAATAGTGTCAACTTGGTCTTCAAAATATATCCAGAATCCTGGGGCTGGCCCCATGGCCGAGTGGTTAAGCTCACGTGCTCCTCTTCGGTAGCCCAGGGTTTCACTGGTTCAGATCCTAGGCACGGACATGGCACTGCTCATCAAGCCATGCTGAGGTGGCATCCCACATAGCACAACCAGAGGCACTCACAACTAGAATATACAACTGCGTACCGGGGAGCTTTGGAGAGAAGAAGAAGAAGAAAATAAAGATTGGCAAGAGATGTTAGTGCAGGTGCCAATCTTTTAAAAAAAAAAACATGTATACATATATCTCTCTCCAGAATCCTAATGCATTCTTGCCACTTCTACTTGCCTGCCTTGCGGGTATGTTCTCACAGCAGCCAGAACACTCCTTCTAAAACCTAATCGAATCATGCTACTCCTTGCTCAAAACCCTCCTAAGGTTTTTCCCATCTCATAAAATCCCAAGGCCTTGCAAAGGTCCTCCAAATCCCTCAGGATCTTGCCACTCCCTCTGAACTTACCTCCCGTGGTTCCCCTCTTCTTCTGCAGCCACACTGGCGTTCTTGCCGTTCTTTGAACACACAGGGGCATCCTTCCTCCGTGGCTTCCACTTAATGTTTCTTCTCCCTGGAGCACCCCCGCTTCCACCACCCACCTGACCCCAGCTGCGTGGCTTGGTCCCTCCTTTTCTTTCTCTGCTCAGATGTCACCTTCTCAAAAAGGCCTTTCTGGACGAGCCTATTTAAACATTTAAACTGGCACCTTCCCAATCACTCGCCGTCCTCTTACTTTGCTCTATTTTCCTCATCGCCCTTATCTCCACCTTCACACTATTCTGTCTTCTACCTCCACCGCCAGGATGTAAGCTCCATAAGAAATATAATCTTGCCTGTTTTGTTAACTCTGTACCCCAGAATTCTAGAAGGGCCTGGCATATATAGGCATTCCTGTATAGTTTTGAATGCATGTTTGTATCTGCGTTTTCTTATAGTAGTGATAAACACTTAAAAGATAAGGCTCTGGACTCAAATTTCCCTAGTTTCAAAAATGGGTTCCAGTTTAATTACTTTGAGCATTTCACTTAACATGAGCCTCAGTTTCCTCATCTGAAAAATGGGGATGAATAATAATACCTACTTTACAGAATTATAGTTGAGGATTCCATGAGATAATTCACGTAATGTGCTCACTATATCTGCACATAGTAAACGATCAGACAAAGTTGTTTGTTGTAATTGATGTTATTCTTTTGGTTTCTACTTCCCTTTTTCTTTTTGCCTGACTTTGTTTCATGTACACAGTAGTGAATATCAATTTTTAGGGCTTCACGATCTCCATCCTAGTGATCTATGGCACTTGGCTTAGCCATCCCCAGGTGGATTGTTCCAGAGTTTTTTTTATTCATTATAAATAGTGTTGTGACTAACTTTGTCAACTTTGTCTACACTGGAAATTGGCACTTTTTATTCATCATTGTTCATATATATTGTTTGGGATATAACCTTTTATTTGGCGTGCTGGGTGAAAGGCGTGGAAGTGGTTGTCTGGTCCTTTCTCCATCTGGCAGACCCAGCACTCCCAGCCCCGCCCCCCCGCCACCCTCATTGACACTAGATCAACACTAGGGTTCCTACTTGTGGCTTTTCTGGCCAAACTGGAAGCTGATAAAGGGTAAGAGTTTCTGCGGAGGAACATGACCTAGAGGACAAGGGAGGGGCTCTGTGACTAGATGGCACTGGGTGAGAATAATGGTGCTAACATTCCTAGCTGTGAGATCTCAGTCAAGTTATTTAACCTCTCTGAACTTCAGTTTCCTTGTTTAACCAAGGAGACCTACCTGAGCGGGCTGTGAGGATTGGATGCGCTGTTTGAAGCATGTCTAGTATAGTAGCTGGCACAGAGTAGGAACACAGAAAGTGTTTGCCACCCATGTTGATATTCCTTGCTTGCCAGCAGATGGTCTCTGCTCTGCAGGAGGTTGGCTAATGGGGGAAGGTGGGTAAGAAGTTAAGGTTCACAACAACATTGGCACTCAGCCTTACAGGAATGGAGTTTGTCTAGTTTCTTTGTACTTGGAAGATTGGCTTCCTCCCCACAACTTTCCCTCCTAGAGGATGATCTGATCTGATTAAAACACTACCAACAGGAAAATCTCCCTTTCCCTTTCGACATAACCCTTCCTTTCATGGGCCAAGAGCTGCAGCCTGTGCTCTCAGGGGCCTTGCCCGAGATCGCTGTGTGGGTTGGTGGCTGGCATGAAAACACAGGTCTTGGTAACTTCCAGTCTGGCTTCCTCTCCTGTTAGAGTAAACCTCCAAGTCGAGCCCCAGAATGACCATGCAAGTCTTTCCTTCTTCTCCCCATCTCTCTCCCTCTCTCTCTTTTTTTCTACCATTTCAGAGCTTAGAGAAAATTCAAAGTCTGAGTTACAGAGGTTTCAAATGTGTGACACTTAGGGAGGGGTGCAGGTGGGATACTTGATTGCTCCGGGAAGAGGTGAGACTTGCAAATGTTGTTGAGGTGGGAGATGAGAGGGGAGACCAGGAAAATGATAATTAAGGACTTACAAAGATCAGATTCTTTATAATGGTATAACAGAGTGAGCAAATTTAGAGATAGATCTGGGTGCTGAGATTTCAAGTAAAAGATTTTTTTTTTGGCCTGGAAATCTTTATTTTTGTTTACTGTATTAGTAAGGATTAGAAACCCAACTAAGGTTGGCTTAAGGAAAGAAACAAAGAACAAAGAAATGTGTGGACAAACGTCCCTGACTGCTCAAGCTCTCTCAGCTCTGCTTTCCTCTCCGCTGTTCTTGGTCAGCGTCTCTTCCAAGACACCAGCAAGATGGGCACCTCGGACTCTGGGCTTACCTTCTAACATCTTAGTATCAAGTTTGAAAGGAGGAGTCTTCTTCTTTCCTAATAGTTCCCAAAAAAGCCCTAGAATGGAGCCTCGTTGGCCAGGCTTGGGTCACGTGCCCATCCTGAGCCCCCACACTGCGGCCAGTGGGGTTCCGTGCTCTTCGGGCAGGCTGAGGTCATGTGCCCATCTCAGGAGCGCGGGGGTGGCGCTGCCCTCCTGAGTCACACGGGCTGAGAGAAGGGAGGAGGTGGTTCCTCAAAGGAAAGTCAGTGCACATTTAGCGGGAGAAAGAGAAGAGAATGCCAGACAGGCAAAAGCCACAGGCCCCTGCTCCATTTATTATGTGCTGATGTTTACTCCTCTGAACATTTTTCTCTGTGCAAATGAAAGGTGCCCCGTGAACGGCTTGTGTCAGGTGAAGATGCCCAATCTTCATAGGAATATAATTGTAACGTATCACCTTTTATAATTTTCCTACAACCTTTGTACACACCACAAATAGGGGAATTGTACATGACTATTGAATTTGAGTTCAATAAAGGATTTGTACCACCTGAATTACACCTCTATACGCAAGAGAGGATACATTAACTTAATTACTGTTGGATTCAATAACATAGGCCATTGCCCTGGGAATTTATCTTGTTTTGTACCCAGAGAGAGAAACTGGGCATCATTTCTAAAGGCAGTCAATTTCCAATTATCCATGTTAATGGAAGAACACAGCATGTGGAGACTCTAAATACAGTTTCTGTTTGGTTTAGGGAGTGGACGTGATTTTTTTCGTTTTTTACGTGGAGTTATTTGTTTTGCTTGGGCTTAGGTAACACTAAAAAGAGTTTGCATTATGTGGGTCTAAACTTTCTTTTCTTTTTTCTTGGTTTATAAAATGTGAAGCGTATTTTATTTTTTGGATGTTTATTTTTTAACTCTTCATCTTGAACTTATAGGATAGTGGCAAAAATAGTATAGAAAGTTCCCTTGTATCCTTTGCACAGCTTACCTGAATGTTACCACTGTACATAACCATAATACAAAACCGGGAAGCTAATACTGGTACAATACATGAACCAAACTAGAGACTATTTGAATTTCACCAGTTTTCCACAATGTTCCTTCTGTTCCAGACTCTCATGTTTAGTTGTTGTTTATCTGTAGTCTCTAATTTTTAATACTTCTTCAGTTTTTCTTACTTTTCATGATCTTGACACTTTTGAAGAATATTAATCGGTTATTTTGTAGAATACCCCTCAATTAATGTTTGTCTGATGTTTTCTCATGTTTGGAATGAGGTTTTGCATTTTTTGGCAAGAATACCAAAGAAATTAGTTACATCCTTCCTGTGCATCATATCAAGAGGTTTGTGATGCCAATATGTCTTGTTACTGGTGATGATAACTTTCAGCACTTGGTTAACGTGGTTTCTGCCAGGTTTCTCCACTGTAAAGTTACTATCTTCCTTTTCTAGTTAATAAATATCTTAAGGAAGGTACTCTGAGACTATTCATGTCCTGTTTCTCTTCAAACTTTCACCGCAAATTTTACCATCCATTGGTAGATCTTGTCTGCAAGAATGATGATTGTGGTGTTTGACTAACGGTGACTTTCTAGTTCCCTCTTCCCTTCTACATGTATTAATTGGAATTCTACTGTAAGGGAGAATTTTCCACTCTTTCCCATTTACTTATTTATTTATTCACTTATTTATATCAGTATGGACTCATGGATATTTATTTTATTCTATGGGTTAAATCCAATACTGTCATTATTTATTTTGTTTCCAAAAATTTCCTGCCTTTGGCCATTAGGAGCTCCTTCAGGTTGGACCCTGTTCTTTTGACAAGCCCACATCTTTTTGAGCACTTTCTTACGTTATAGCATTACAAGATGTTCCAAGGTCATCTTCTATTTTCTGTAGTCTAGTCCTGTAATCAATCACTTCTCAAGGAGCACTAGTTTCTTTTATTGCATAACAGTGTTTAGAAACAAGCAGCTGGTCATTAGGTATGCTCATTGCTACTAGGGTGTGATATTTATAGACTCTCTCAGTAGACAGGGCTAGGAAGTGTACATATGAGCACTACTCACGCATGAACACACATCTGTATTTCTTGCACAATGGGCTGATGAATGGAGTGGCCATGGTGGCAGAGATGAAGGCTATGCATAATCTCAACAACATTGGTTCCCTTTCTCTAAGGTTGATTTAGCTGCTGCCACAGCTGAATGTTTACCTGCCAGAAACAGAAGTCATTGCTGAACCCCTCACGTGTCAGACCTTTTCCATCTTGGAGTGGGCAATGTTTCATTCTGACTGGGACTGACACATATTCTGGGTTCAGATTTGCCTTTCCTGCCAGCAGTGTCCCTGCTGCCAGCACCACTAACATATATATAGGGACCAAATAAAGTGTCTGATATACAGACATGGGACACCACATTACGTTGCCTTGGAACAGGGACTCATTTCATGGCAAAGAAGGTATGGAATTTAGTACGTAAGAATGGGATCCACTGATCCTTTTATACACTGCACCATCCTGAAGCTGCAGGCCTGAAAAAGGATTGGAATAACTTCTTGAAGGTATAATTGAAGTATCAATTTGGCGATGATATCCTGCAAGAATGGAGCAGCATCCTTTAGGCTCAGTATATATCGTAAACCAATGGCCATTATATGGTGCTATGTCCCCAGTACAGAGAATACATGGGTCTGAGAATCAAAGAGTGGAAGAAGGAACATCCCTGCTCATCACTCCCAGTGAGCCATTTGGGTAATTTGCGTTTCCTGTTTGCAACTTCTGTCTCTGTCCATCTAGAGATCCTGGGTCCTAGAAGGTACGAACTTCTATCAGGGTTCACAGTAGGCGGTCCACTGAACTTGAGCTATCGCTGCTGCCCCATCTCTTGGGCTTCTCATCTTGTATGAGAAGACCAGTAAGCGCAGAGAGGAGTAATTGATCCTTATCATCACGAGGAGGTAGGACTGATGCTATGTGATGGTGGTGAGGAGAAGTATGTTTTGTACTCAGGTGCTCCCCTGAGGTCCCTTGGTATTTCCATAGCCAATCATAACTGTAAACGGGCAAGTACAGCAGCCACAGCCTGGTAAGGGCATGGTGATCAGGGGCTCAGACTCCTCTGGGATAAGGGTCTGGGTCGTCCCACCAGGCAAGTCACCTAGGCTAACAGAAGTGCTAGCTGAGGGGAGGGGAAGGACAATCATCAGTCATGACTTCAAGTCCAAGTGCAGCAGCAACTAAGTAACCCTTCTCTCACATGATTTCCCAGAGGGTGTAACCTGTCAGAATCCTGGCGAAGCTGTGGGTGGATGGGGTGACCTTAAGATGAGGAGCAAGTGGATCTGAGTGGTGCCACTTCTTGGAAGACTTACCCTTAGCGGAGATATCTGGAGAGGTTATACCCCCTCATTCACACCTGCCCCTTGCCCAGCTTCCAGCAGTCAGCAGCCAGTGCCATGGGGAAGCAAAAGACCAGCCCCACAAGGGGCAACAAAAAGGGGGTGCAAGTCTGTGTTCCGGAGCTCCCTGTGGGGCCAGGCTGAAGTTGCTCTCCCACGGGGACCATACCCATGCTTGGTGGCTTTCTTCCTCTGCACTTTCCTGCTCCTTTCTCCCCACAGCACTCTCTCAAGAAATCACTTTCTCAAGAATCCTTATCTCAGTGCCAGTCCCATGGCCTAGTGATTAAGTTCATGTGCTCTGCTTTCGTAGCCTGGGGTTCACCTGTTGGGATCCTGGACGCGGACCTACACACTACTCATCAGGCCATGCTGTGGTGGCATCCCACATAGAAGAACTAGAGTGACTTGCAACCAGGATATACAACTATGTGCTGGGGCTTTGGGAAGAAAAGAAAAAGAGGAAGATTGTCAGCAGATGTTAGCTCAGGGCCAATCTTCCTCAACAACAGCAAAAACAAAAAAAAGACATAAATCGTTTACCACAGAGATGCAAATCTACATTTAAAAAACAAAAAAGAACCCTTACCTCAGCTCTGCTTCTAGAGAACCAGCCTCAGATAATACTGATTGGTTATTTTTATTCAATTAATATCATATTTTCCTGGCTGTTAGACATTCCCAAATAACATGACTTTTAATGGCCACGTAATCTTCTATGATATAAATGTAGTTTGTTTAACTAGTCCTGTTTCTAGACATTTAGATTGTTTCCAAGTTTTCACTATTATAAATCATGCTGAGAACAGCATTGTTGATAAATCTTTGTAAACATTCTTAATTATCTTATTAGGTTAAATTCCTCTGGGTGAAGGTGTGAAGTCAAAGGTTGCAAACATTTTATGGCTCTTAATATAAATATCATGAACTTGGCCTCCAGGAGGATTGTGCCAGTTCATGCAGCCACAAACAGTGTAGGAGGGTGATTTTCCTCATATTTGCCAACCAGGGAATAATGATTGAAAAAATATTTGAAAATTTGATAGATGATTTATTATTTTAATGTGCTTTATTTTAGTTACTAGGCGGTTGACTGGTATATAGTTTGGCTGTTTGTATTTCTTTGGTGAATTGCCTGTTTTAGGCCTTTGCCCATTTTCCCATGGATGTATCCTTTTCCTCACTGATTTGTTTGAACTTTCTTTGTAATTGATTCAAAGCATATGGAACTTTCAACCATTAACGTCAAGGGGACCTCACACTGGCTCACAGAGTAGAATGCTGGGCGGGAGGTGCTGTGGCCCTCTCCCCTCATTGTACGAGAGAAGAACAGAGTCCTAGGAACAGCTAGGAAGATATGGCATTAATTGGGCCTCACAACTCCCAACCTAATTCTCTCTCTGCCACCTTTATCAGAAGCAAGGACTGAGAAGAATTGACAGAAGCAGCCACTGTGGGCTAATCCCCATTGATGAGATGAGATTGAGGAGGAATGAGGTCCCGCTTCTTCCTATGAATACTCATTCAACACAACTGAGCATTAGTATATGTCAGAAATGGTGCAAAGCATTGTACGTATAGGATATTATCGCCTCAAAATCCTGATGGGTATGTGCTACCATTACTTCCATCCTCCGAGTAAGGAAACTGAAGCTCATAGAGTGTGAAAAGCTTATGGAAATCAGAGAGGCATTAAGTGATGGAGCTGGGATCCAAGTCCTGATCTCTCTGACTCCACAGTACACGCTTGTCATGAAGGTTATACTGTTTATGTTACACTTCCACGTTACGATATCTTTGGAAGAAGAAAAGAACATTATGCACAATTCTACCCTAACATCGCCACCGCTAGTGCCTGGTGCAGTCTCTCCCGTTCCTCCCTCCCTTCCTGCTGAAATCATCTGCCCCGCCAGGACTCTGTAACTTGGTTTTCTTCACTCTATGTTTCCCCATATCGCTTCATGGATTTTATAGCCGTCATTTTAACGACCTACATAACATTCCTTTGTTAGGCAGATGCTAACTTCTTGAATTTACTGTTCTCCCACTGAAGATCTTGGGAGAACTTCTGGGGACCCCTGCTGTCTCCCCTACAGTTCTCCCTGCCTTGACAACTCCCTTTTACTTCATGCCTTGAGTGAAATGATACAAATTTAACTTGCAAATTGCCTGAGGATGTCTTTCCCAGTTGTAGGCATCTGTAAATTATATGCGAATATGTGTATAGGCAGGCAAATTCTTCCTAACTCTTTCTTTGACTTTAAGAAATACCTAGTGGAGAGGAGTGTGTAAGAGATTAAAATTCCTTCTCTGACTCTAAGTTTCTCATTCTATAAAGGAGTGAACTGACCTGCTTATGTGAGCCTCATATGTGAGACTTTATAAGAAATTGCACGGTAAGTTGTAAAGCATCTTACAGGAATGGCAATGACACTGTCGTCCCATATGTATAGTGTATCTCATGTGCAGACACCAGACACTGCGAGTTTTACATGCCTCTTAATTCTCCTCGCAGCCCTATAAAGAAGGCACGCTATTATTATCCCCCTTTTACAGGCAAGCAAATGGACCCAGAGGGGTTAACTGACTAGCTGAACGTCCATCTCTAGTAAGGGGCTGAGCTGGTGTTTGACCAAGGCTGGCCAGAGCCTCAGTGCTGTGCACAGATAGCACAATGATGGAGGCTTTTGTCTTCTTCCCACGGATCAGTCAAGGCCCTCTGGACTGTTTTGCCTTGAGGCGATGCCTTGCCAGTGTCATTCCTTCCTGGGCCCTTGAGCTGGTTCACTTTAGTGTGTACAACTTTGCCTACCCATCTGTATTCCCTTTTGGGAGTTTGGGTAGGAAATATTTACAGGAAGTTTGGTTTTGGTTAAAGCTGCTTCACCGGGTGGTTTTAGAAACCCTTTTGAGTCAGTTCGTGCTCCAGTTAAGAGTGTTAACACTCGGGCTTCTCTGGGGACTCAGCAAACTAGTCTGGTGCATTTTGTCCTGTTTCCAAGGCTCACCCGGCTCTGTGTGACTCCTCTAGCTCCAGTTTTGCTCTCGTTTCCATCCCAGCTTGAAAACTTTTTGGAGAGCTTCTTCCACGGGGGACTCCATGTCGCTCTCAGTCTTGGGATCCTTGCTGAGTTGGGGCCTCTTTTAGCAGCCTTGCTCTCTGGAGGCACAGCCAAGTTCTCTGTTGGCCTGGCATTCCCTGGCCCTCATCTCCTCAGGGTGTGAACCTGCATCACCCCCAAACCGAAACCCTTCTAAAGGCAGAGATCTGGTGTTGACTCTGAGAGGGAAGGAGGCCCCGGCCAGCCCATTTCACATCTTTGTAGTGTGTGTGGAGGCTGATGCCAACACGTGGGTGCATTTCTCTTCTTTAAATGAACACAAAGCTAATGAGAAAAAGAAAAGGAGCTTGGATGGCTTTTCTGGGAAAGGAAAAGAAAATTGTCTTCAAATCTCTGAGGGCTTGTTGTTCAGTCAACAGAGATCAGGTATCTTCACATTTTCCAGCTCAAAGCACAGGATAAGGAGAAGACAGCGAGGCAGCCAGCATCAAGGTGTAGACACGGATTTAGGAGCCAGCATGCCTGGGATCAGATTCCTTATAATCTTAAGCAAATCATTTAACCTCTTCAAACCTCAGAGTCCTTAACATAAAGTGGCATGATGGTGCATCTCCCTCATAAGTTTGAGTGAGGAACTTTTAATTTAACATACCAGCACTTACACAGCATTTTATTACATGTAACACACTGTTCTAAGCGGCTTACAAATATAACCTTGCTTAGTCCTCTTGCTAACCCTATGAGGTAGACATTACACTATTTTATTGATTCTAAGATGCATGCTGTTTGAACTTCTCTGAAGTGGGGTGCTGATGACAGCTGACGGTGTTTCACAAACTCAAAGGACTGTTTTAGCCATTGGAGAATTGGGAGACTGTTCCAGGCAGAAGGATGGCAGAGGTTTTTGGGAACCTGCATGAGCACAGAGGAATCAAACAAAGATGAATTCTTTCCATCTGGGCCAAGCAAGCTTGCCTCTGGTGCTGCAAACAGGCGTTGAGGTCTTCCTTGTTAGAATACACTCCATGAGGCCAGGGGCTGAATCTATCCTGTTCCCTGTGGTGTCCCCAGCATCATCTAGCCAGGAACAAAGGGCCTACTCTGTAGCTGATTGTTGAATGATTAAATGAGGATCCTGAGGTTGCCTTCCCCAGGGCAACCCAGGCCCTCCATTCCCATCCCCAGTGACTTTTCACATATGCATCAGTCCCTGGAGGTCTCTTTCCCATGATCCCTGGCCACCTCGTTAGACTTTAGACGTTAGACCCACATAGGTGGGTCAAGACATCACCTCACCTCATTTCACCAGGCATCTTATAAGCAGCCATCGCTGTCAGAGGTAGAGAGGGCCTCAGTATTCCAGGGTGAGGACCAAACTTGTGGCCTCTGGCAGCCAAATACTATTTCATAGCCCACGGTGACCAAGTTCATCATCATGGACTCTGGGTCATATTAAGTCCTTTGGTACACTGTTCAATGAGTCACAGTTGTCAGCACCTTTTGATGCATATACAATCACATTGCAAATAATTAGTGTGATTTCCCGTTTAACATCTTGCCAACTAGACAATACATTCCATGGGACCAGACACTAAACTTCATGAGAACAACATGTATTGTATATAAATGAATTAGTAAAAGCCCATTTACATCAAAAGGTGACTTTTGCTAGTACGTGAGTGAATTTAGTTGGGGAGGTGAGGGCAGTGAGGGTGATGGCAGTGGTGGTTTGAGTGTTGTGGTAGGTCACAGTGGGAGCTTTGACACCAGGTGCCTGGTTCAAATCCTTCCATTTATTCTCTGAGGGTGAACCATAACACAACTTGGGGACCCAGTGTCTTCATCTATGAAATGGGGCTTATCTCGGTGCCTACTTCATGGGGTTGCCATGAGGATTCCATTAGATAACACACGGGACTGCGGTATTTGACACGTTGTTCATGCTGCATGTACATTAGCAAATGTTATTAGCATTGTCGCCCTCAGGATTTTTTTCTCTGTGCTCAGGATGGCTCTCTCTGCTCCATCCTTGGGTAGTTGCTTGGCCATTAGGCTTTTCTGAGAGTTATTTTCATTTATTTGTGAGATATTCATTTGCTTAAAATCAATTCCTCCCAAGCAGGGTTGCCCATACGCCATGGCTCTGCATGGAAGGAAAAAAAGCAAGAAAGTATGCGTCTGGGGGCAGGGATGGTGACGGGGGATGTGGGGAGATGGAGTGAGCCAGGCTGTGCCGAATACATGTAATCAATAGGTGAAATTGATTTGTTATTAGAAGTTACAGGCCCTGCTGGGTGAGCTGTTTTCAATGGTGCCAAGAAATGTGTCTATTTCATTTTTCCTCCTCTTGGGGCCAGGATATGTTTCAACATCACCCTCAAACCAGCAGAACAGCCTGGGAGTAGAGAGGTCATGTCATCCTCCACTGTCCCCACCTTCTATACACTAAATGTTTCTGGGTTAAGATATCAATATAAACCTGGGAGCTTCTTTGCTTCTGAGATGGGAAAGAAATAAATGCATTGAGCCATGAGCATTCATTGATTTACTCACTATTTATTGTGTACCTACTATGTACCAGATGCTTTTTTAGGCATTATAGATTCAGCTGCAAATGAGACAGACACAGACCTGGACCCTGCCCTTGCGCCCCTGAATGTCTGGTGGGACAGGGACATTATACAGCTGTGATTAGTGCCATGAGGCTGTTAGGGTCACGAGAGCCTTTTCGGAGGACTTGGAGTGAAGCCGTGACCTGAAGGGTGAGTAACGGCTGGCCAGGGCAAGGGCAGGGAGGGCGGGGAGCATCCAGGCTGTAGGGAGCTCCCCACAAAAAGGTGGAGCAGGGGCAGGGTGGAAGGGGCAGGGTGCAGGTGATCAGAGGGGGAGGGGGAGGGATGTGTGGGATGGAGGCAGCTGGAGGCCCCTGGGCTTAGCAGGGTACACAGGGAGCAGTGGTGAGGGACCTGATCTCCCTCTGGAGAGCACAGGAACGTCAGTAAGGAGAGAGAAGTGATCACATTTATACTGAGAGAGGACCTCTCCGGCGCCTATATGGAGAACGAATTACACATGGCCAGCTGGGAGGCAGAGACCCCTGTGAGGAGTTCTGTGGAGTGCAGATGACAGGTGGCGGGGACATGGACTCTAAAGGGATAGCAGTGGGGAAGAGTGGGTGGAACCGGAAATATTGAAAAGGTGGTCTTGACAGATTGGTGATTCACTGACAGTGGGGGGAGGTCAGAAGGACACTAGTGTTGGGCATGGTGGTCGTTTTCTGGAGGTTCGGACATGGGAAGGGGAGCGGGTTTGTCTGGGGGATGCAGCTCAAGCCTTCAGTTTCAGGCACACTGAATTCAAAGTGCCAGCAAGACAGCCAAACGGAGATGCCACGTAGCAGGTAGATACGTGAGTTTGCAGCTAAAAATAAATCTGAGTTGATGACAAAGTATTACAGGCACCTCTTCTATCGGATGGAGCCCAAGGAGTGATTCTTGATCTAGCCAGCATAGCGTCATGAAGCAGGGTGCTATATCTTGGACTTTCCACTGCTAGATCCACCTTTCTCTCTTCCTGCGACCTTCAGCAGTTCATCTAACCTTTCTGCGCTCCCCTAGCCTCAGCACAAGATGGTGATAGTTATGTCAGCTTCAGACTACGCAGTAGCACATGTTTGAGGATCTATTAAACTGAAAATAAAACACGTGAGGCTCTTTGGAAATAAGAACTATGTTAAAACAAGGAGTTATTATAGTTGTGCGTAAGCCAATGAAAAGCAGAAATACAGCCCCAAGGCTCAGTATTGATTTTGGTCCCGGGTGCTTCCCGCAGCCGAATAAATCTGACATTTCTCCCCTGAAGTGCCGGCTGAGCTGATGGCAGGTCTCCAGCTCCCAGCCTCCTTGCCCCTGCTCCAAGGTTACGTCCTTTCTCAGCTCAGGCCAGATCCAGCAGCCCCGACACCTGCCCGTGCTGCTCTGGCTGCCCTTCCCACCCCAGTGGGTGGTTACAGGAAGACTCCAGTTGTGAAGCTGGAGCTCGGCCAAGAGCAGATGCCCTCTGATTAAACTGGGGACAGGCCCTGCCAGAAAAGCAGAGCTCCCGTCTGCAGAGCAAGGGATGTAGGAGGGCGACCAAAGAGAATGTCTCGAGACAGAGTTTTCAAACTTTAGGATGCATTAAGGTTATGGAATTTGCCTCAATCAGTCATTCAGTTACTGCGTAAGTATTTGTTGAATGCCCACTAATGTCAGGCTCTGAGATAAGCCTGTGGATATAGGAATGAAAAAGACAATATGTTTGCCCTCCTGGTATTAATATCGAATTGAGGGAGAGATTGACAATAAACAAAAGAACAAAAGACTCTTAAGGGAACAACCAGGCACAAGGATAGAGAGTAATGACGTGTCTGGGGTGGGGAAGGCCTATTTTAGATGGGGTGGTCAGGGAAGTCTTCAACGAGGTGGTGACATTTGATCTGGGATTGGGGGGCTAAGAAGGAGCTGACCTGTGAAGAGCACAGAGAGGACTGTTCCAGGCAGAGGGCCCAGCCATGCAGATGACCTGAGGGGATGACACGCTTGGTATGTGTGCACAACCATGAGCAGGAGCGTGGCTAGAACCCAGGGAATGAAGGGGAGGAGGCAGGGGCCAGATGGTGCAGGGCTTAAGAGTTGTAGGAAGGAGTTTGGACTTTTGTTTTAGTGTCAAGGTGAACCTCTGAAAGGTTTTAGGCAACAGAATGATTTCTGGGTTTTTTGTTTTTTTTCCTGAGGAAGATTTGCTGTGAGCTAACATCCACTGCCAATCTTCATCTTTTTGTACGTGAGCCGCCACCATAGCATGGCCACTGACAGATGAGTGGCATAGGTCTGTGCCCAGGAAGTGAACTCGGGCTGCTGAAGCAGAGTGTGCCAAACTTAACCACTAGGTAACTGGGGCTGGTACCAATTATTTCTGCTTTAAAAAGATTGCTCTCACCCCTGAGTGGATAATGGGCTGGAGGGGAAAGGAAAGAATCAAGGAAACTAGCCAAGAAGCCCCGGCAGTCCTCCAGGGGAGAAGTGATGGCCAAGGGGGCCTGGTGGTGCCTGTGGAGATGGAGTGAAGTGCACGGACTGGAGGGGTTGGAAGTGGAATGGATCAGCTTGCTGATAGAGGGGAAGTGAAGGGCAAGGGAAATGGAGGGATGGAAGATGACTTGTAGGTTTCTGGCTTTAGCAGCCATGTGGATAAGGACACATTTGCTGTCATAGGGATGACTCAGAGCACAGGTTCATGGAGGGAAACCTAGACTTCTGTTTGACCTGGTAAAGTTTGACATACCCCTAGGGCATCCTGAGGAGATGTCAAGTATGAAGTTGGATGTACAGCCTGAAGTCATCAGACAGTTCTGGGCTGGAAATGCAACTGGAGCATCTCAGCACAGGACTGGATGTGAGCTCCCAGGGAGAGGGTTAGACAGAAAGAGCACAGGGCCTGGGCCTCAGCCCTTGGAAGTCACGGTATATACTGGAGAATGGCCAGTGGGGAGCAGGAAGCCAGGAGGGATGGTGCCATGGGAGCCCAAAGAAACTTTTCAGAGGCTAAATAGGGGAGGATTGAGGACTGCCCGCTTGGTTTGGTTACTTGGAGGAGGTTGCTGATGGTGACAAGTCATTTCAGTTAGTCAGTGAGGATGAAAGGCAGATTAGAGTGGGCGGAAGAATGAAGTGGAGCTGCGGAGGCAGAAATGACATCTAAGCACAACTCTTTGGAGATGTTTTGCTGACAAACTGGGCAGAGAAATGGGGAAGTAGCTGCTTATTTGGTTTTCTATGAAAGTAAGAGATGTTCTCTCCATCATTTCTAAACCTCTCTCCCACTCTGATACACCCAGGACTTGATACTGGATCACCTCAAATATTCCCATGATAAAATAAACCGTGGATGACATGTAGTCCCCAGTATATAGCTGCGACTCCACTTTCTCCCTTTCAAGAAAGCTTCCAGGAATGTAAATCAGTTAGAGTAATGTCAGGATAAGCATTTGCTACTTTTTAGGAAAAATCATAATTCAACTTCTACACATTAAACTACACGAAACCCAATTATTTGCAACACAAATTACGACTCACTGCATCACACATCTTGGGCATGTTGGCTGAGAAGTGTGGGTGGGTGCCGTTCATTCATCAAATATTTTCTGAGTGCTTGCTATGGGTCAGGAGCTTGGCTTTGGGCACTGGAAGCAGTATGTGAACAACCAAACATGGCCTCTGCCCTCATGGAGCTCCAGCCAGGTGGGGAGCACAGACACGAGTAAGTGATTTCAAGCGTAGTGAGCTTACAGCCGAGAAGCATTGTGTTCTCAAGGAGAGTGTCACCAGGGTCCTGGACTGGTCTACAGGCTCATCAAGAGTCTGTTTGAAGAAGTCAGGATGGATAAGCCAAGGTGTGAGTTAATGAGGCCTGTGTTGGGGGTGGGTGTGGACAGTGGCCCAGGCAGAAGTGAATGCCCAGTGCTGGAGGGGGCCCATCTCCAGTGAGGTCGGTACCAAGGCCAGCCTGTCCAGGAAGTCAGGGAAGGAAGAGGGAGTGCCATGAGAGGCAGCCAGAGAGGCAGGCAGGGGTCAGATGGGCAGGGCCTGGGGGCTCCAGCCAGGGGTCTGGTCTTTATCAGGAAAGCAACATGAAGGGTTTTAAGTGTGTATTGAGGGAAGAGGGGTGGGCATGTCAGACTTATTCTAAAAGAGCACCCAGATGTCCAGGGAATGGGATGTGGTTGTACAGGAGAAAGGCAGCAGGTAAGTGTCGCTTGTACACAGGCAGGGGGACTGCATTAGTTCCCCTGCAGCGTATTTGATGAGATGTGGCTGAGGATTTGGAAAGCAGATGGGGAGTGGGAGGCAAGGCCAGCCTTCTGCTTCCTGTCCTGTCCCTGACACAGGTCAAGTTCTCTTCTTTCTCCTCCCTCCCTCCCCTCTGGGAAAACCCAACAGACTGGTACTGGGCCCAGTTCTCAAGGGGTGGGGACAGAAGCAGACGCCAAGGGACACCCACAGGGTCAATGTGGGAACACAGGATGTAGAAATGATGGAATGGAGGCCAGAAGGGCTGTCTTAAGGGACTGACAGCAGTGGGCATGGTAGGGGGCATAGGAGTGCAGAGACGCCGCTGGGTGCACTCCCCGGGGTGGTCAGTGCAGAACTTCACTTCCCTTGAGGAGGCCCTGGTAAAAAGAACGCTGATTCAGCAAGTCTGGGGCATGAGCAGGGAATCCCTATTTTTAAGAAGCCCTCTCCTCCCCTACCAAGGTTATTGTGACCTAGGTGGTCCCACGACCTTCCTTTTGAGAATGCCTCAACGCTGCCCGGCTGCCTGGCCTTATATCCTCAGGCCGCTCAGCTGTCTCTCACCATCTTGGCCCTGTATTAAGACGTGGATAAGCACATCCCGTCTGATAGACCAGAGGCGGCGGGGCTGTCGGGTGGGCCGCACAGCATCGCGAGGCCGCCAGGGGTCGCCAGAGGCCTCGGCTCGCGCTCCAGGGCTCCTCCGCCCGCGGACGCCGCGCCCGAGCCAGCGAGCGGAGCCAGAGCGCTGCGGGCTCACAAAGCGGCCGGACGCGCGGCGGCGGGTGGCGGGAGCGCAGGGGAGCGAGCCGACCGATCAGCCCTCTCCGCGACCGCGCCACAGGAGCTCGAGCAACTCGGACGCGGGGACCCAGGCCGGCCCCCAAGGTACGTGCCCGCGGAACCCCGCGCCCCAACTTGGCGTAGTTGGGATCTCCCCGCGGCCACCGGGGGGCTGGCAGGGTCAGGGCCTGGGGGTATCTCCGCGCGCCCCTCTCTCCGAGGCGGCGGGGCGGGCGAGGGGAGACCCTCTGCTGCAGGTGCTGCCCCTCCACTTCCCATTCTGCCAGAGGCTGGACTGCTGCTGGGAGCCCTGTTCCCCCCTCCCTACCCCAAGCTCTAGGCACCATCCATGGGAGTGCGGCTTGCGGATTGAGGGCTTCTCGTTTTGGGGGACGGGTACCAAAGACCCTGATCCGAGAGTAGCAGTCTGTGGGGCACCCGGAGAATAGGCGACGGGGGTCCTCTATAGTTTAATAGCACCCCGTAATTGGTGACGCAGCCTCCTCATTTGTAACGGAGCTCCCTATTCGTGAGAGGGGCCCCTAGGTCTCTAGATCGGCCCCAGGTGTGCGAGGGATGACCCTGTCTCCGCAGTCAGAGCCCCCGCCCCGACAGCTGGGGCCGGCCGCGGAGGCGCCCAGACCGCGGTGCTGGCGAGGGGCTCGCGTGGTCCCGCCCTCCCGGCTGACCGTCCCCGTGCCCCCGGCCCCGCAGATGCCAGCGATCGCGGTGCTCGCGGCGGCCGCCGCGGCGTGGTGCTTCCTCCAGGTCGAGAGCCGGCACCTGGACGCACTCGCTGGAGGCGCGGGCCCCAACAACGGCAATTTCCTAGACAATGACCAGTGGCTGAGCACCGTTTCCCAGTACGACCGGGACAAGTACTGGAACCGCTTTCGAGACGTGAGTAGCGCCGCCTGGCCCAGTGGGGCGGGGGAGCCCCTCTGAGAGGGGGCCTCTGACCTGGGTGGGGAGCGGACTGGTGCAGACCTCTCAAGGCCAGGTCTGGCCGGGGTTCCTGGGCTGCGTCTTGCCTGAGAGTAACTTTAAAGAGAACTTCGAAGGCTTGATGCTCTTGCCTGTTACCTGTGGTCCAGGTGTGTGTATTTGTAGGTGGGAGGAGGTGACTGTACTAAATGGAATGAACAGGAGCAGCTGCGGAGAGAGAGGCTCCCTAAGCTTCTGAGTTCCTCTAAGGTTCATGGTTGACTTTGCCCAGCCCCTAGATAACCCCCTTGGGGCATCAGTGATTCAGGCCATCTTAAGAGTGCGCCGAAGAAACCCTACTGCAGGGGCTAGGTTTGGGTGAGCCCAGCTCATTTACTAGGGACCTAGGAGTTCCAGGTGTGAGAGGAGGTTTGCAGGGTCATGGCAATGGGCCTGATAAAATGTGGGGGAGCATGGTGGTTTTGGCCCTTGGCATCCTTAGGGGAAGGGAAAGGGAGCAGGCAGCTCATGGAGTTGGTCCTCTGTCCTGAAGGGGAGCGGAGCGGGCAGAAGATTTCTCTTTTGGGAGAGCGGGGGAGGGGAGAAAGTTATTCCTGGGCACCCAGAGGCACACCTGCTGCCTGTTTCTGCCCCGAGGCTGGCTGTTGCTCCCCAGGTAGGCCCTAGAGGATGGGTATGCCCGAGAGGCACCTGGCATAGTCTTTCCAGCAGATGGCATCCCCTCTGTGCTGTGGGAGCTGCTGCCAGCTCTTTCAAAGGCTGCCCCAGGGGCTGGGGCCTTGCCCTTCTTGGGGGCTAGGAGAAAATTTTTATGATACTTAACATTAGGAGTTCCTGCCCTTGTGAGACCCGTACCTCAGAGTCTCTGTTCTCGTCACAGGGCATGGGCTCTTTAGGTGGGAGACGGGTGGGAGTTGCCCTCCTTCGCTGTCTTCCTCTTAACCCCATTCGCAGTTTCCCCAGCCCTTGGTGGGGAGAGTCTGAGGGCTCCAGTGAATCCAGATGTTCTCTGGTACTTGCTAAAGAGCACCTCTCCAGATCCTGCTCTAGAGGAGCGGGTGCACCCAGTCTTGAGTGGGGGCCTACTTATCTCTGCGCTCTCTGTCCTCCTCCCCCTCTGTCTAGTTGATGGTGGGCTGCTTCTCTTTGAAAGAGGCGTTCAAACACTTTCAGTGAACTTCCACAGTTATGTGGGGCCTTACTTTTGCAGCAGATTCCCTTGCCCCCCCCCCCATCCCCCAGCCCCACCATGACATTCCTGCCATGCCTCCTTGCTGTCCTGCTCTGTTAACCACCTTCGGTCCCCTTTCTGTTCAGCTCTGAGGACCCCTGCACTGTTTACCTTTGCCTATGGCTGAAAAAGATGCCCAAACTGTAAAGCCTCCATTCATGGACTCACATGGGGTAGAAATAATTTTGCTTTGTTTTTTTAACATTATATTTTAGATAGAGTTGAGGAACAGGGCAGGTGCTTAACTCTGCTAGACGTGGAAGAATCAGGTCAGGTGTAGAGGTGAAGGGCCATCTTTGCAGACACCTTGGTTCGCGTGGCACGTGGGGCGAATTGAAAGCATCTGTGCATGTTGGTCTTCCGGGTGTAGAAAGGTTTACTGTGCTTTCGTGCCTGTGCAAGGTTTTCTAGTCTCAGTGTATCATAAGCATGACATTATTCTTACTTCACATTCAGCTTTAAATTTTTAAAAATTGAGCTTCTCTTCATTCCTTGTTTTTCTTGCGAATGTTGACATTTTTTATCCCTAGAAGAGTGTTTTTCCAAACCTGACTGATCACGAAGCTTACCTGGGGTGCTTGTAAAATTATAGCGCCCAGACTCCTCCCCTGGAGATTCTGATCCCATATTTCTGGACTGAGTGCTGGGAAATCCACATTTTAAAGAAACATATGAGGTAATTCTTATGGTGTTTAGGAAATACTACCTTAAATATTGTAAAAATGTCCAAAACTTAACACCAAAAAGTGAAAAGCCTCCATGTTCAAATATACTACTTTTTTTGTTTTGGGAGCAATTTTAGGTGTTAAACTAATATTTTTAGTAGCATGTATTCTTTAAAAATGGTAATTTAATCTAGCATAGCATTAAAAGACATCTAAAAATGTTAAAAAATCCCAAACATCTTCAGCCATCAACCATTTTATATGCTTTTTATGTGCTTCATGGAATCTTCTAATGTTAGCCATGGCTCTGACATAACTTAATGCCATTAATCTCTTTAAAGTGTTGTGAAACTCAAACTAGACGCTTTTTAAGGCCAAGTCCGAGAGTCTTCAGTTGGTTCATTTACTTGGAATAACCACAAAGCCTGGGTCCCCTGAGACCAAGGAGTAGAAGGTTCCTTCCTGTAGAAACGAGCTGCTCAGTGGACGGTGGACAAAGCCCTGGCTACTGCTGCCATTTCTCAGGCAGCTGACCGTCTTCCCTGAGCCAGGCCTTCCTTGAGGATGACAAAGCTCCACATTTTTTGCTATTATTTTAGATGTTTTGTTGAAGCCACTGATAACTTTGAGAGGCTGTGCCCTGAGATTATTGTTATGATGCTTGTCAATTTTTGAAAGTCATTGTGAGGGAAAACTTCTTGCTTTTCTCCCAACCTATCACTTTTTTGCACTTGGGGGAGAGACACTTAGAAGTGATTTTTGAACATGTGAAAGTGAAAACTGAGGGCTCCTTTTATGGAGTTGATGATATCCGGTGGTGGTTGTTACTGGGCTAATTTTGAAAGGGAAATGATGGCAGGCTGTGTGCTCCATGCTCCCCTGCCTGTTGCGTGTGCTATGACATTGCCAGAGACAACCTTACAGCCTCTACTTACCACTTCGAAGTGGTCCTATTGCTCCTGGTACACACAAAATTGCTATCTCCTTTCCAGAAGTAAAACTTTCACAACTACTCTATGGCTTGTTGCCTGGAGTGATGGATCCGGGAGAGATGTAACAGCATTCGTAAGTTTGCTTCTGAATGTATCAGTGGTCTGTTAGTTTGGTCATTATTCTTTTATAAAGCCTAGCAACTGGGGGGCCGGCCCTGTGGCCGAGTGGTTAAGTTTGCGTGTTCTGCTTCGGTGGCCCGGGGTTTTGCTGGTTCAGATCCTGGGCGTGGACATGGCACCACTTGTGAGGCCACATTGAGGTGGCATCCCATGTGCCACAACTAGAAGGACAAACAACTAAAATACGCAACTGTGTACTGGGGGGATTTGGAGAGAGAAAGCAGAAAAAAAAAAAAAAAAGATTGGCAACAGTTGTTAGCTCAGGTACCAATCTTTAAAAAAAACTAGCAATTGGGATGTTTCGGTCAGATGGAGGCCCAGACTTTTGCCCAAATACAGTATTTAGAAGGAGAAGATGAAGGCAGATGTTTATATTAAGTTCTACGATAGTTTCCCACCCCTAGCTGTCATGCATTTAACTCCTCTGTGGCTTGAATTTGAGGGGTGAGGATGCCACAACCACTCTCCTGATTTTTTTTCTGAATCTGATTTGGCTTTCCATAACCATTACTGTCAGGAAATTTTCCTCTGTTCATTCTTATATCCATTTGTATGTTTATTCATCCCAACAAATATTTGACTTCTGCCATGTGCTAGGCAATGGACTATGGGGTGAGCAAGATAAATCTCTCACGTAATCTTTTGTCTGGATGAAATCCTTTAACTTATGCTGTCACACATTTTTTTTTATTCTGTTTTCTTTTTGAAAAAAATGAATTTTCTTGTAAAGGTAATACATGCTGGTTGTAATTAAAAAATGAAAACATCGGAGAAATAGGTAATACCTCACATCAAGCACTTGGTGTACCAGACATTGTTTAAGGTACTTTCCATGTATTATCTTATCTAATATTCATAATAATCCCCAGAGAGAAGTACTATTATTATCCCCCATTTACTGGGAGATGAAGTCTCTTGCCCACAGTTGCAGAGCTGGGTTGCGGAGAAGCTTGGCCTGGAACCGGGTGGGCTGCCTCCAGACTCTCCCTGAGCACTGCAGCCCGTCAACAGCCAAGTGGATGTGGGGTGTGAGCGTCCCCTGATAGCACATTGCAGGTCTTTCCTGCTTCATGTCTGAGGGCAGTCAGTGAAGAACCTTAGGTTGAGACAAAGTGGAGTGGAAAGCCAGGTGGACACAGCTCATTGCCGGGATCACACTAAGACTTATCTTCTGTTAATAATGAGCTTCTGATTTGATTAAAATAATATTGTTGCTTACACCAAACATGACATTTTCTTTCTTTTGCACACATGAAACCAGCCCTGACATTTAACTCCAGGATAATTACCTTCAGCAGGCCCGAAGAATCAGAAGTGTTGCCTTGGCTGGCATTTATCTTACTCCGGAGTGACCTGAGTTTGTAATTCTAATGAGACCACAAGGACCGGCCCATGTTCTTTTTCCTTCTGGTGCACACTCTGGCGCATTTGGTGGTCTCTGTAGCAGAACTGGGGTGGCAGTAGGCATCTGATCTGCTCATTTGATCTCAATATCCAGCTATAATGAGTTCCAAGGGCAAGTGGGGCTTACTGATAGAGAAGAGTGCCTGGCTCAGTTGGTGGGGTTGGTGACAAGAGAGGTGGTATGGCTTAGTAGATCAGTCATTAATCTGTCACCACAGAAGCGCAGCTTGTAATAGAGAGTAGCAGAAAATCATTTTGATTAAACAGGTTCAAGGAGACTTAAATGAGTTTGTGATCCTGACTCTCTTTAATGAACCCGCTATCTTCAATCCCCTGTACTAGATGACCACTGATAGAAACAATTATTTCACAGGAATCGTTATAAGGGGACAGTCAGAAAGTTGATAGGCCTAACACCATTCTTGTATTCTCTGTCCTTACCTTCAGTTTGTTCTTGCCAGAGAAAATGTAGTTCTTGCCTGGCAAGGATGGCAGAGCTTCTTGCTCCGGTTGACGTTCCCAGGTTGAGTTCCCCTGCCTCTCCTGGTCTTCCCCCAACCCGGCTGCACAGCACGTCAGCTGAACTGGATTTTCTGGGAGGCTAAGTACTCCCCTCTATGCTCATGAGATTGTTGCAAAAGCGAGAAGTGGCCCAAATGGATCCTGGGACCTGTAATACTCCCCTAGAGGAGTGGGACCTAATCATTAGCTAAACTGTTTTATCTTGCTTAGGGAGACAATGTTAGCAATTAAATATTTTATAATAAGTCATTTCTTATTCAGTTACTCAATATGTTTCAAACCAAGCCCACTCAATATCTAAATTTGAACACCTTCAGGATGCCTCATTTTCCCTTTCCTCTGGTGAGGTGACTTTATGTGTTCCTTAGGAAAGTCCTTGGACTGACGCTCACACTTGGTCTCATCTCCCCAGATGAGATAATTACAAACAAAAGAAATTTCCTGTAAGAGATTACATAATTTGCCCAAGATTGCAAGTATTTTTTCACCATGTTTCGTTCAATATAAGATACCATCAATCCTAAGATGCAACATTTTGTACGCTACAAAGAAAGAAGATAATGCCCAGATGAAGAGTTTAATAGCTTCCTGGATAAAGCTGGGACCCCAGAGGACCACCCCCTCGGTATAGAGGTAAAGAAGAAATAAACCCACTGTGCAGAAAGGGAGCCATGGCAAGGTGACTCATGTGTCTCCACCGTGGCACTGGCAGATGGAGGGAGAAAACAGACTCTGAGCAATTGAGCAGGTTGTTTCTTGCAGGATTCTGGTCTAAATGCACTCTGCCATTGCGGCCTCCCCAAGCCTTAGATGGTTAGTTTAATTTAAAGTAGTCTCAGGTTGTTTGGCCTCTCCGAATCCTTGACTTCTCATTTGTTGGGTGGGATAATAACTCTCTACTGGTGAGGACTAAAGATTGCGAGTGACTGAACCTAGTCCAAGTTGGCTTAAATGGAAAGGAAAACTTAATTGTGTAACTGAAAATTCTGATAAGCCATGGCTTTAGGTAAGGCCAGGTCTGGGGGCTCAGGTTCCATCACAGGACTTGGGCCGTGTGTCTGGCATTTCCCCTCCTCTGCACCCCTCCCATCTCTGGCTTTCTTCCCCTATGTTGGTTTTGTTCTCAGGCTGATTATTTCCACATGGTGACTCATGGCAGCTACAAATTTACATCGCTGTGTAGTTTTTATGTTTTAGTAGTGTCATGAAAGTCCCAGAATTGACATTTGTCAAATTTACCTGTTTTATGCACCCATTCCCCAATCAATCACTTTGGCCAAGTTGGTAGAATATGCTGATCATCCAGGCTGGGTACATGCCCAACCCTGGGGCTAGGGCTGGGATCTGGGGATAGAGTGGTGGTGGGGCTCCAGTCAAAGGGGAGTAGAAGGGTAGTTCCTTAAGGGGAAGTGGGTATCCACTGTGTTGACCAACCTCACGGGGTCAGCATGAAGAGTAAATTGATTAATGCATACAAAGCTCTTTGCAAAGTGTCTGGCTTAATAAATACTCAAGAAGTGGAGGCTATTATTTTTACTAATATTATCAACTCCTATAACACTTTTATACATTATTCCTCAATTTATCAGTGTATATATTTATATTTTAGCTTCTTTAATCATTGGATGCTTCCTGAAGTAAGAGCCTGAGTCTTACCATGCCTTGCACACAGTAGGTGGTCAGTAAGCATTTTGTTGAATTGTTACCTAAGCACACCTCTTGATGAATTCCTGGTGAAAGAAAGCCTAAAGGAGAATTATAGGCACATGTGCTTTTATAGTTTTTTGGTAGGTGGAAATTCTACATCACATACACGTTTGAAAAACATTTTTTTTTTTGGTCTAACCTGTATCTCTAAGCCAGGACCTCACAACTTTATCACCCCTTTTACAATCCACTGTTGTATAGAGCTTGGTGTCCCCAGACCTTTGCCATTGAGCCCAGCACAGAAGGCTGCTCAGTGAATGTTTGAATTTGAGTGAATGAATGAATAAGTGAACTATCTAGGACTTTCCACACCTCCAGGAGGTTCTTTTCGGAGAGCTGGCCCCAGTGAGTCATGCTAGCTTGGGACGTGTGTGTCTCATTCCATTAGTAATTGACAATGATGATGGAAACCAGCAGATGGGGTTGCTGTTGAGAGGCGAGGAACTGACAGGGAAACTCAGCCTCCTCACAATTAGGGCACAATTCCTGAACCCGCGAAAATCTCTTGAGTCTGAGTCACATCATGGTGAAGAACCCCCTCTTAACCTGAGATCATATTCCAGTCTTGCCAAATATAAGCTTGGGTCTTGGCTAGAGCATCAGTTTCCCCACCTGTAAAACTGCAGTGATCCTGTCTATTCTGTGGGGTTTTGAGGAGGACCGAGTGAGCTCATGGCACAAAGTAGATGTTCGTGATCTTTCAGTGGCTCGTGTACTGTTCTGATTTCCTTTCCGAGGGTCACTCATCTTAACTTCTGCCCTGTGAGCGTGAGTGAGTTGTTAGCATACAGCTATAGACGTTGCTTTCTGTCTCACGTCTTAGAGGAATGTTGGGGAAATTTGTTCTGTTATCCTTGAGCCTGTCTCGCTCCATTCCTTGCCAGTCTAGAAGGCCATGTGAAGTTCCAGATGGTCCATTCTCTGTTGTTTTCCAGTTGCTGCTCCTGGCACAGAAGACCTTCCCTTCATATTTCACATTGTCACTAGACCTCTCCTGAAACTGGCAAGTCTCATCACAGTGTATCTGGGAGTTTTGTGCAGGGCCCCCCAGGGAGCCCATTATGCCAACTAAGCCCTAATTGGTATCACTTTTAATGTTCAGCTCTGATCCAGTTGCCTCCAGCCCATCTGAAAAAGTAAAAACCTCAGCTTGTGCTGCAGAGTTGTCCCAGGCTGGCTTTGGGGTGGATGGGGTCCTGCACTGCTGTCCTCAAGGAACCTCCCATAGGGTCTAGTAGATGCTTCTTGTTGGTGTTCAGGAGTCCTCATGCTCCAGGTCTGACTTTATGAACGAATAGGAAAATACTGGTAGGATTGGCCAGGCCTTTGTTCCTTCTTGCCACAGATCCGACTCTTCAGTTCCAGGTCATTACAGGCCATCGGAGGACCTGTAATTCGCCACAACTGAAGCATGTTGGCCATGGTTTAGGAAAACCCAAACAATAGCAAATAGTTAATGCAGGGCGTGGTGATTTTTTTGGTGCAAAAATGTTCTCCAAATGCCAGCTATGTGCCAGGCCTTTGCTAGGTGCTGGGTGAACAAGATAGATGCAATATTTACCCTTCTGGAGTTTACAGTCTGGCGTGGCTGACAGAAAAACAATCACAAAATAATCATTCAGGTGTAGTTGAGCAAAATGCTACAAGGTGGAGGTACAGATGCTCTGAGAATATGTAATGGGGAGGTGAACGGGTTAATTAATTTTTTTGGTCAGAAAATGCTTCCCTAGGAAAGGCATTGGACTGAGACGTGCAGGATGACAGGAGCGAGCCAGGCGACGAGAGGAGGTGCTTGTGTCCCAGGCAGCGAGTGGGAAGAGCGAATCCAAAGGTCTTGAAATGGGAAAGACCTTGATGTGTTTCCATCAGATGTGTCTGCCCTAGGATTCCCTTAAGTAGTAAGCTCTCTCCTAGTTTATTTAAAAAGCATGCTTTTCACATTCTCAATTTAACACATATTTTGGGGCAGGGGGATGAGTCATCTGTGACAGTGAGGTACATAGATGGGCTAAGTAGTTGGCGGAAGGATGGTGTATTCTTTTGTTTCTCCTCTTTGTACCTTTCTGTGCTGTCTTTGACAGCCATCACTCTTTCAAAAAATTCTTGCTCCTCTAGTGTCTTTGGCCCGTTAGTTTCTCTTTCTCCCTGTGGTCAAGTGTCCTGGGCTATAGAGCTCCTACGATTCCTGCTGCTGTTTTGAAATAAGGGTGTCATAGAGTTTCTTGGAAGGAGTGATGATTTGTGCAGTTTCTGTTTCAGAAATGAGACTGGTCTATATGGGCTGCCCCTTGTCCTCCTCCCCGGTCCTGTCCCCACTACCATTGCTGAGAAGCAACCAGGTGCCAGGCTGTGAGGCTAAACATGAAAACCAAGATTTTCATCCTCCAAGGTCAGAGTTTAGGAGGAGAGACAGACACGCATGCAGCTCCTTCCGCGCCACGTGGGAGTGGCTAATAGGATGTGGCATTTCAGAGACCCTGGGTCTGAGCCTCCCAACATCCCTGGGAGGATGAGCAAGGGTGTATTCACAGACTAGTGACATGAATTTCTGGGAATTCTCCTGAGAGATAATGCTACCATCCAAATTAACTTGATTGGGTTACTTTTCTTATGATTCTATGCAAATATGTCCTTCAGGAGACCCTCTGCTTTGATCTTTTAAGACGAACTTTCCTTTGGCACAACAGGGAAGGGAGGAAGGAAGAACATATTATACAACTATTTGTAATAATTTGCAAACTCTTCCTGTGTGATCTGCAACACATCACACTACAGAGGGCACTGTCAACATTCCCCAGCGGAATAACGTCGTTGGTGAGCAGGCATTTATGCAAAGTCAGTCAGCACCTGTGATTGGCGCAGGGCAGCGGAACTTGCCCCAGGTGTTCCAGGCCATCTTTGCACAGATTGAATGTGGAGAAAACGTATGCAGAGAGCAGCAGCTTCCACTTTTCTGTTTCAGCTGCACCCTTCCTGGCCCACCATATAGATGGAATCACTCTCATTCAGTTCTAAGAAATGCCAGGCTGAGTTGCAGATGAGCAGTCATGGCCAAGGCAAAAAGGAAGACGCCCAGAGCAAGATGCTAGAGCAGGGGCTCTTAGACTTACGTCTTTATAATCTTGAAAAAATCACTGGCAGGCCTTGTTTAAAATGCAGATCTTAGCTTCCTAGTCCAAAGCACAATCTAATAGGTCAAGGGTGGCACCCAGGAACCTGTGTTTTAAACAAGCAGCCCGAGTAATTCTGATGCATGTGGTTCTCAAACTTTACTTTCAGAAAAATCCTGAAGAATTATTATTCATCCCAAATAGAAACACCATTAGCTCCAATGAATAATAAAATTTTAGACAAAATGAGCATTTTATTTTATTTTTATTTTTATTTTTTTTAAAGATTTTATTTTTTCCTTTTTCTCCCCAAAGCCCCCCGGTACATAGTTGTGTATTCTTCTTTGTGGGTTCTTCTAGTTGTGGCATGTGGGACGCTGCCTCAGCGTGGTCTGATGAGCAGTGCCATGTCCACGCCCAGGATTCGAACTAACGAAACACTGGGCCACCTGCAGCGGAGCGCACGAACTTAACCACTCGGCCACAGGGCCAGCCCAAAATTTCAGACAAAATGAGCATTTTATTTTGAAGACATAGAGTAAATTATTATGAATGCTGTATTTTCCCCTTATGCCAACAGGGCTACCGTTGGCATCAATAGAAGGAAAGGTCTTGCTTTCCAATGTGTGTATCTGCCTGGGTCTCAGCCACAGCTATTGTCATGAGGTGTTCCTGGAGCGGAATAACATTTGACTCCCGACTGGCTTCTAGGGTTAGGGACGCTTGTGCATGTGAGAACAGTGGAATCAATGTGGGACCTTCTACGTGATGAAGTCCTGGGTGATCATCTCAGCAAGTCTTCCTGTCTCCATAGGGACCTGATCCCAGCCAACGCTGGTCTGACTGTGCATCTTCCTTAGCAGAATTGATATGTTTTGTGCACAGATGAACTGGAAGAAATTGACTCTGACATTGGCTTTAATTTATAGAGAAATGGGTATTGAAGCTGAAGTGGTGCTAGGAGTAGGCAATAGACAAGGAATGGTGGAGGTAATACGGAGTGTCTACTGTCAGGAAGTGTGCAATATGCAGAGTCGCAGATACTGGAAGTTGGAAGCACAGAGAAGGTCTGAGGGATATGGGCCAGACAATGCCACTACGTGCAATTCTCTCTTGGAATATTAAGTCCTTTTGCTTGGTTGGCCAGATAATTTTGGAAAGATCAGAGGACAAGAAAAGCAAAGACTTGTCAAAGTTTAGAAAATTTATGAGGATCAACACGGCAGTATTCTTTGTTCTGAAGCCATTCCATTGCCCACTGAACAAATTCTCAAACTTTGCTTTAGTCCACGTTGCTGAATTTCCCCTAATTAATGGTGTCTGAGATTGATAAACCTATTGCTAAAAGGGAGAAAATAGTTAAATGTATTGAACAGACTTGTGTGGCTATTTGGGGTGTTTCCATAGCCCCATTGTTAAGGGACAATTGGATAGTTTCTAGGTCTTTCTGTGCTCATTGGACATGCCGACTCTTGACTTTGGTGGGGTTGGTTGGTTGGTGTCCAGCACTTTCATCAGGCCGAGGCATCACTTCCCATCTGAGCCAGCTAGGCTTGCTGTGACTCTGGACCTGGTCTGTAACCTTTGATCAGCCACCTTGAATGAGACCTGTGTCACTTTCAGTGAATGAGAGAGTGAAAATGCTATCCATGGTAAAGATAAAATAATGCTGTCTTTACTGGTGTCCAATAAAGTGTGTGAATTTTTTTGTGTGACTGAGTTGGTGGTTTAAAAAATTCTTCCTACCTCAGAAAGACCTTTGCATGTGTTTTAAAAAATGTTTTTTGGGGCTAGCCTGGTGGCACAGTGGTTAAGTTAGCATGTTTCACTTCGGTGGCCTGGGGTTTGCTGGTTCCGATCCTGGGTGCGGACCTATGCACTGCTTATCAAGCCATGCTGTGGCAGGCAACTCACATATAAAATAGAGGAAGATGGGCATGGATGTCCACTCAGGGCCAATCTTCCTCAGTCAAAAAAAAAAAAAAAAGAAGAGGATTGGTGGCAGATGTTAGCTCAGGGCTAATCTTCCTCAAAAGAAAATTTTCCTTTTGTTTCTTTCCATGGTCTTCCTGGACCTAGCTCCTTGCTTCTTTAGTAACCAGATCCTGGCACACAGATTCAGTAGTTCTGTTTGTTTGTTTGTTCATGTATTCATACATTCATACTGCAGATACTTATTGGCCAGGCTACTATATACCAGGCACTCTGCTGGGTACTTAGGATGTAGCAGGGAGCAAAACAAGCCTGATTCCTGTCCTCTGGAGTCCACAGGCTTCTTGTCTGAGATGAAGTGATGAAGATGGGGTGCTTGGCAGTCAGGGAAGCCTGTTGGGGGTTATCTACAAAGGAAAAGCCCTGGTCTGCAAAGGAACCAGAACAGTCTGGCAAGGTGGACATCCAGAGGTGTTGTGACCTGGGCTGTGTCTCTGTGGGAAAGTAGTGTAAGCATTCATCTCTGAATCTGTCTGGTGGTCAAGTAACTTTAGCTTACCTCCACTCTTACTGACATGCCTGGGTGGCCTCTGCTATTTTGCCCGAGTTTAGAGACTCAGACACTATCAACAGAAGGGTACCGGTCTGTGCAATGGAAGTGGAGCATTTAGATGAGACAGAACATGATGTTTATGAATGCTGAAGTGTGGTGACTTTAGCCTTGTCAGGGCTCCAAGTCAAGGCCTGTGAGAGTGGGGAGATAATCATGGAAAAGATTCCTTGTCGTCAGCAGCCCTGGGTGGGTTGCGAGTATGAATTTTAAAAAATTTCTCAATCTAACTCATAATCCAATTTAACCAAAACATTTTGAGCACCTGTTACATACCAGACTCTTGCCTCCCCTTATGGAGCCTACGTTCTAGTGGAGGGACAGAAACAGTACACAGATTACGATACAACAGTTGGTTGTAAGTTCTATGGACAAAAATAAAGGAGAGTAACTTCATTGGGAAAAGATAGTCTCTTCAATAAATGGAGTTGGGAAAACTGGGTAATCACATGCAAAAGCATGAAATTGGGTCCCTATCTTACACCACACACAGAAATGAACTTGAAATGGCTTAAGGACTTAAATGTAAGATCTGAAACTGTAAAACTCCTAGAAGGAAACATAGGAAAGAAGCTCCTTGACTTTGGTCTTGGCAGTGATCTTTTGGATATGACACCAAAAGCACAAACAACAAAAGCAAAATAAACAAGTGGGACTGCATCAAACTAAAAAGCTTCTGCATAACAAAACAAACAATCACAAAATGAAGAGGCAACTTATGCTATGGGAGAAAATATTGGCAAACCATCTATCTGATAAGGGGTTAAGATCCAAATTATATACAGAACTTATGCAACTCAATAGCAAAAAAACAATCCAATTAAAAAATGAGCAAAGGGCCTGAATAGACATTTTTCCAAAGAAGATATACAAATGGCCAACAGGTATGTGAAAAGATGCTCAACATCACTAATCATCAGGGAAATGCAAATCAAAACCACAATGAGATATCACCTCACACCTGTTGGAATGGCTGTCATCAAAAAGACAGAAATAATAAGTGTTGGCAAGGATGTGGAGAAAAGGGAACCCTTGTACACTGTTGGTAGGAATATAAATTGGTGCAGCCACTATGGAAAACAGTATGGAGATTCCTCAAAAAATTAAAAATCAAACTATCATATGATCCAGCTATCCTACTTCTGAGTATATATCTGAAGGAAATGGAATTACTGTCTTGAAAAGATATCTGTAGCCTTGTGTTCATTGCAGCATCATTCATGATAAGACATGGAAACAACCTAAGTGCCCATAGATGAATGAATGGATAAAGAAAGTGTGGTATATATACACAGTGGAATATTATTCAACCAAAAAAAAAAGAAATCTTGCCATTTGTGACAATATGGATGAGCCTCGAGGGCATTATGCTAAGTGAAATAAGTCAGGCAGAGAAATACAGCTGCTGTATGATCTCATTTATGTGGAATCTGAAAAAGCCAAACTCATAGTAACACGAAGTAGATTGATGTTTTCCAGGAGGTGGGAGGAATGAAGAGATGTTGGACGAGGGGTAGAAACTTCCATTTATAAGACAAACAGTTTCTGGGGCTCTAATGTACAGCATGGTGACTGTAATTAACAATACTGTACATATTGTACACTTGAAAGTTAAGAGAGTAGATCTTAAATGTTCTCACCATAACAACAGCAACATCAAAATGGTAATTATGTGAAGTGATCGATGTGTAAACTAATCTCAGTGTGGTAATCATTTTGTAATACAGTCATGTGTCATTTAATGATGGGGATATTTCTAAGAAATGTGACATTTAGGTGATTTGGTCGTTGTGCGACATTGTAGAGTGTTCTTACACAAACTAGGCTATAGATGGTATAGCTTAGTACACACACTTAGGCTATATGGTACCAACCTTATGGACCACCATCATATATGCGGTCCATCATTGATCAAAATGTGCATGTTACATGGCGCATGACTATATGTAGATGTATCAAATCATCACATTGTGCACCTTACACTTACATGATGTTATATGTCAATTATATATCCATAAAGCTGTAAAAAATAGAATAAAGGGACTATGGAGGGGATGTATTCTCTAGCTGTGGTTTTATTGTTATACTTTTGCTTTAAATTGTTCTTTTCCTGATTTATAGAAATAGATGATTTAAAAAGAGAATTTATAAGACGCAGAAAAAGAGAAATCACTTTCCTTTCATATGCAGTTACTGTTAACACCTTTTTTGGGTCTATTTGCTTCCAGAAGACTTTTTAATGCCAAAGTTTTTATTTTCATGGTTAATATCATTCTGTTTATATGATGTGGTGTTCTCTCTCTTTTCATTTAATGACATGGCATAAACAGTATAGTATGATGCTATTCTTTGTAAATGACATTTTAATGGTGTATATTAGTCTAGTGAATGTATATATTATAATATACCAAACTAAAATATCTGGCAGTAGACAATTGGTTGTTTCCACTTTTCCTTTTCCTAAATAATTGCATGATAAATATTTTGACCATGTGAGCCTTTTCATGGTTAGAATTATTTTTTGCAGTATGTTTCCAGAGGTAGAAGTACTTGGCATACTGGCATGTGCATTGGTATATCCATTAATGAGTGTTACTACATTGTACTGACTGCACCCCCAGCATGGTAGAATGTAGGTTTTACTGTACCCTTGCCAGCATTGGCTATTAGTGATTTTTTTGGTAAAGAAGAGGAATGTGATAGAACATGGCATGCCAAGATATGTGCAAGGACTGAATCAACACAGGTAAGACAATGCGTACAAGAGTCCTGACTGGGAAGAATGATCCCTCTGAACTTTGTCAGGGAAACAGGTGTGAGAGACCAGCAGCTCACTGAGAGTTGGGGAGCAGAAGCCATTGCCCTTCCTCACGTTAGTTCCTGGCCTTGTGAATGCTTTGCAAAGCCTATTCTCTGAAGAGCCCTTTGAACTCATTGTGGAGATATTAATGAATCCCAGCCTCGTTCATAATTAGGAGCAGGAGCAGATGCTCCATGCCAGATTTCAAGTCAAATTGCTGCTGACAGATCCCCTGCTACGTACAACTTATAGATACTTTAATGCCCCTGTGGTGGAGGAGGGGGAGAGGAGATCATTAAAAACCAAGTCCATCCCCGCCATGGCGATAAAGTGGTTTCTCCTGTTGAATGCAGACAAGGCCTGGACCCACATCTCAGCCTTCATTTGTGTTCAAGACATCTACCTGATTTCCATTACCCAATATTTCCTCCCACCGCTCTCACAGCAGGCCTGTCTGGTGCACTCTCCTCAGAGTAGGCGAGGAGAAGGGTTTCCCCTGGCTGCTGTCTCAGCATCATGAAGAAGATGGAAAACACAACAGTTCTCTGGGTCCGTCAGCTCTTTGGGAGCTCTCTGCAGGCCTAGAGTAGTGATTCCCAACTAGGGAAGATGTTGCCCGCGGGGGACATGTGGTATTTGGCAATGTCTAGAGATGTTTTTGGTTGCTGCAACTCGGGCAGCAGGAGGTGGTGAGGTGGGTGGGGTTCTACTGTCATCTAGTGAGTAGAAGCCAGGGATGCTGCTGCACATCCTACCACCCACAGGACACCCTCCTCCATCCCAATGTCAATAGTGTCAATATTGAGAAATACTGGCCTAGAGATACGTTTTTTTCTTTTATGATTATTTTTTGATGGAAGGGGTAGTCTAGGCGGATGAAGTTGAGAGAGGAGGGCATATGATGAGCCATTGTTTCCATCATTCATTTAAGAAATAAACTTGCCAGGTACTGTCCTGGGCTCTGGGACATAGCTGTTAACAAAACAGACAGAAGTCTCTACCCTCATGGAGCTTACATTCTAGGCTATCCTCTTGTTCCAGATATTTCTTTTCTAGAGCCAAGAGAAGGGAAGATCAATCAAGTAAATACATTATTTTTTATATCCTTGAAATCTGATGCATTATTGCAGCCAATCAGGTATAATAAAGACCCTATGATTTTTATTATTTTTGCCAAGATAAACAGCCACAGGGAGTTTTGGGTGAGATGTTATGTATGTACCTGAGAGTCACAGTAAATTGGTTGTACTGTGGATCAGACAGGCTGTTTGATTTTGTTTCCTGAGAAGTGGGGAAATGCAGCAGAGAAGTACTTCTGTTCCACTAAAGGACTGACAGGCTCCAGATGGATGGGCTGGCTACTCTCCCTTGAATCTTGTTTCACCGCACATCTCAGGTAGCAGCCGTTACTTCCAACTAGATGATCCTTGTTCACAACTCACTCCTTTCTCATATGCTGTGCAGCAAATTTTAACAACCCCCTCCTCTGACTTCTGTAGCAGCAACAGCCAGCACCACACAGCTCCATATTGGAGAATGTATTCCTCACACTGGGTTCTGGTTTTGTCTGTTGGAGGTGCACCTGGATTGTAAGCTCCTGCGTGTCGGGACCTTGGCTCATGCATTCTGGCCTCTCAGAGGCTGCCAGATGTTCAGTGCATATTTGAGGATGTACTGGGAAACTTTTTCTTTTTCCCTGTGCAATTGTAGCACTCTTCCTTGGGAAGGGAAAGAAGACTCAGACCATAAGAAAGTGATTGAGCCCTTTCAACCTCCCAGAGGAGATCTGATCAAGCACTTATTTCTGGTTTATACAGTTGGTGAATCCACACTGAGTCTGTATGGTAGTGGAGATGGGGAAAGTAGTGTCTCTTGTCTATTTGGATGTTTCTGTGGCTTCTGTTCATGGATGTGAAGCCTTAGTCTGGGATTATGGGATGTACCATGCGCTCCACCCCATGGCTGGCAGAGAGAGTTCCCTTGGGCGTTTTCATTGTGTCTCCTTTCCCGCTTAAAGACCATCCTTCTTTTTCTCTATTCTGCATCGCTCCTCAAGCCCCGTCAATTACTGTCCCTAACGTCCAGCATGGGTTGCTCTCTCTGCCCTGGTCTCACCCCTGGGGAAGGTTGGATGTCTTAGGCTTGGGTAGGAGTGTGGAGAAAGGATCTTCTTTTTGGTCTGGTCTGAAAGACCCCTCTTTCCACTTTGAAGATGAACTTTGCGCCAACATAACTCCTGTGTGATGCTAAGCTACAAGTGTACATTTCTCCTGTCTAACCTTGAGTTAATGTCAAAAGGCCCGTGGAGTCCTTGGCATACTTTAGGGAGCATGGAGGAAAGAGAAGAAAACCTGTATTGCTGCACCTCTGCTCCCCTTTCCACAACTCTGGAGGATCCTTCCTTTGTGGCATTTCTATGGACCCGTAGCTGACTGTGCCACTCTGTACTAGTTGTTTAACGTGGGACCTTGACATCTAAACTAATCATCTGCAGTAACTTTTCAGGTACTTTTCTTCAGTCATAGTTTTTAAATCTCACACTCTCTTCTCCACGCTCCTCCCACCATACAGAGTTAGTATTTATGTGAGATGTTTTCGTAGTACATAAAACTGACCTGCACAGTAGCTGAGCCTCTGCAGAGGTAACAGAGGTGTTGATGCATAACCAGGAAACTCAGTTTGTGTTATATGCACAACGGGAGCAGGTAAGAATCACTTTCCTCCCATTATTTTGGTCAAGTAAATTTTTGAGTTTGAGAGAGTCTAGATCATCTTAATTATTGAATACTTGTGTGCTAGGCATGGTGCCAGGCTCAGGAATGTGAAAATTCAAGACTAAATCTTGGCCTGAGGAACGGATGCTCTACTTGGATAAGAAGGTAAATAGACAACCGTAACACAGATGATGTGAGTTAGTGCAGCGAAGCATAGGATGCTGTGAGAATTCCAGCAAGGATCATCTGATCCCAATGGAGAGGTCAGGGAGGCTTGTAGGGAGAGGGACGCCTGCTCTGAATTGTTCTGTGCCTTTTGGGAATGATCAGATAAAGAGGGCAAGAGGAAGCAAGTTGTGAGCAGAGAAGTTTCTGCAGAAGAGTCTGCCGGTCAGATAAATCCCAGGATCCCACACAGTCAAGGCTTTGTTTAAAGTCCCATTCACAGATGCACAGTCCAGTAGCCAAAGGGTTTCGAAAGGATTTCCCGTTTCTCCTTCTACCTTCCAAAGCGTGTCAGAGGAGACTCAGTTCATAATGCACAACGACAGTTCTCAGAAGCTCTGTTCTCCTCCTCCTCCTTTTGGTCTCTGTGTTACTCTGGAGTCTTTCATATGATAACCCCATAAAACTTTCTCCTCTTTCTTCCCCTCTTCCCAGCAATAGTTATGTGGTTTGACTTAGTCTCTCTTGGCTAAAAGCTCGCACTTTCATCTGGCTTCTTAGCTGCTTTCCTATCCTCTTGTTGGCTGGAAAAAGACAGAATTGTTCTTTAGGGGGCAGGGGTAAGTAACGTGGAGTGGAAAGTTGGGCACATTTACATGTTACTGAATCTCCTCCCTGCCATGCCATGGTCCACACTCTGGCTATTCAGTGTACACCCATCGCAGTAGCGATATTTGAGCTCTAATCCCCGTCTCTCGGACACATTATTTTCAGATATCCTAATTTTCTCTCTCTCCTTGTGGGATGTACCCTCTTTGTGCAGAGAAAAACAACTATATCTCTAAAAGAAGCAGGAAGGCCACATAATAAGATTCTATATTGCAGTTGGTAGGGCTGATTAGAACAGATTTTCTTGGGGCAATAGTCATTGTCTTTTGAGAATCATTTCAGTAATACGTGTGTGTGTGTTTTAAGGAGAGCAAATGTGAGCAGCTGCAGCTTTCTGAGACCAGTCATAAACACATGTCCGTGTTTACCAAACACGTATGGGCAACCAGCTTATTGAGGAATTTCAATTTGGGAAATAAACATGAAACATTTTTGTTTATTTTTAATTGCTGCTTTCCCTTAATAGCATCTTGGGCAGATTCCATAGTTTTCCATCATTTTTAGCTTTAAAACCAAGTCCAGTTGAGTTTAAAACTTCCACCTCATATTGGATTTGGAAAGTGTCTTCCTCTTCACCTGCATAGTCTGGACTTGTGGCTTGAGGAGCTGGTGTGGTGCTGAATCTATGATGAATATTTAACTCTCTTCTTCCCAGGAATGGCGTCAAGGTGGGCTCTCTGGAGGGCCAGGTCGGGGACCTGCCTATTACCTAATCCTCTGATGTGGTAGTTTGACTCCAGATCAGCCTCTTCCTTCCTATCCCCTTTTATCAGTCAGGATGGGCTAGGTTATGCTGTGGTAACAAATAACTCCAAAAATCATATTTTTGACTTAAAATAATAAAGGCTTATTTCTCTCTCATCCCACACATCTCTGATGGCGAGGTAGGGCCTCTGCTCTGTGTTGTCTCCTGGACCACAGGCTGATGAAGACCCCATCTCCATGCTTTCACAGTCACTATGGCAGGAGGAAGAGGGTGCTGCAGAGCTCTGCATTAGAAACTCACTGCCTCTTCTTAGATGAGACACCAGTTTTTTGAGCAAAGCAAGCCGCATGGCCAGACTCCACATCAGTGAGGCAGTTAAGAGTAATCCTGCCAGGTACCTGGAAGGTGAAGTCACAAGTTTGGCCAGTGGCGTTTATAACATCCCAAGAGCATCCTTTCCTAGATGTCTGTCCCACAGCCTTATTCTAATAAGGTCCTCCCATTTGGTAAGTGGTACCCGTGGAGGGATGCACACAAGATGGCTCTAGCTGAGCTGCCTTCTATGGTCTTTTGTTCCCTAAACTCTCATCTCCTTGCTCTACTAACCAGTGGGGCCCGATGCTTCCCCAGTGCGTGCTGCCCCTTCTCTCGGTTTGTCCAGTCCTCTTGAATGCTCTTTTCTCTGTTCAGTTACTCATAGGACAGATTAACAAGCCCACTTGCTGGAGAAGATTTTCAATTGAGGAAACAAATATTCCCCTCTTACAGGTGCTCCTGGTTTTTAAGCTGTTCTCCTATAATACCCCCTTAATTTGCACTTGAGAGGGAGAATATGCCTCACTGGGGGAACCTAGTGAACACTGCATGTTCCAGAAGGCTGCTAACCACTTCTTCCCACTCTAGTCTTTTTCTCATATGGCCTGGGGAGCAGGCGAGGGCCCATGTGAGGTAATGGCAGGATCAGTTCTGCCCACTTTATGAAGCCCTCTAGGCAAGAATCATTCTTTAACATCTGAAAGCCTGACACTGTTTTTTTCCCCGAATATATAGGAATTTGGTGCTAAAATTCGATCTTAGTCAAAGTTTGGGGGCAACATAAATCATAATCAAACAACACACTCCTGATATAGGGGGCCTAACCCCCTGGCAACATAGTTGTTCATTTACAAATAGGAAATCTTACTAATATATGCTAATCTTAAAGTCCTCTAGACTTGCAACCTAGCTTATGTTGGTTAACACTGCAGCCTTTGCTGAATGGAAATTTCTCTTTCTGTTCAAATTAACTAGGGGCTTGAGAGAGAGTTTAATTTTTTTAAATAAGCATTGTATTGGGTCATTTAGTTTATGTTCCATTTAAAGTAAAATCAGTGATTATTTCAAATCTGAATGTCTGATTTATGTGGGACTTGGATGTGATTTTTTTTTTTTTTTTAATCCGGTAGCTTCTTCCCTTTTTGGGATACAGATGCCAGTCCTTTCTCCTGGAGACTTTGAGTGTAGCCACACTTGATTGTTTCTTATGCCCCCAGGTTTGGTTGATCTGATCTGTTGGTGGATGACTAGCTCACTAATTTTCACTCTAGCAATAATAGCAGCTAATCTTTACTGAGACTTAGTATGTGCCAGGTGCTGTTCTAAGATAGCCTTGTCACCATTTTGCTCTGTTTATCAGTTGTCCTTCTGTGCATGTGTGTCTCACATACACTAAACTTGTGTCCCAAGCACTCCACACATAGCTCGCTTCATCCTCGTAGGCCTGCTGGAGATCCCTGAGGAGCCTGAGGCTCAGAGCTGTTAGGAGACTTGCCAAATAGAAGAGCTAATGAAAAGAAGGGGAGCTTCAAATCTGGGTTGGACTCCAAACCTGCGTTCTTGAGTGTGCTGTGCTGCTGGTGGAAGTGAACCTCATTCTTTTCACCGGTTTGGCAGCCAGCAAGTTGACGGAAACTGGGACTGTTTCAGCTTCGTTACATGAAGCCGGCGTCCCTCTTTCCAGAGTCACAAGGATATGCTGATGCGTGGGAGCTGCTTCTGTCAGCTTATTACTGCCGTCTTTAGCTTCAGGTGCTGTCTCAGCTGACATGTGGAGCTTAGCGAGGGGCGCTCTGTTGAGATGAGGCGGGATTTTCCCCCTCAAGTGTGATTATTCCCTGGGGAGTGAGTGGGGAAGAGTTGTCACGGTCCAGTGGATGCTGACCTACTCTGGCACAGAGCTGCTCTTAGGGGTTGTCGGCAGGCTGACAGGTTTGTTTTGATATTCTAGGCAGCGGGCTGGTCCCCCCTCCCTGCCTGGGCAAGTTATACTGAGAAATGTTACAGAAGCTAGAGACATGAGTTGGCTGTCCCCAAACTCTGAGTGGTCTGCCAGTCTCTTCCCAACCTGAAGTTGGTGGGGAAGGTGTCTGGATTGTACCTCTCCAGCAGCTTTCTGCACAGGGCTTTTCCTGTCCTATTTACAAAAAGAAATTTACTACTTAAAACAGAAATTATAGTTATAAAATCTCATTTTTTGAGGAAATTTAAAAAACTGAAGAAAAAAAAAAGTACTTGCCATACCATCACCTGAAAATAGCTTTATTGCTTTATGCCTTTATGTACCCACATGTACATAGTTTTAACTGAATCATGTAATGCATATGTGCTTTTCATTTTCAAATGCTACATAAACATCTTTTTGTGTCATGGCATACACTTTGGCCATATCTCCCTACTATTTCTTTGGGTCAATATTCCATAATTTATTTAAATAAGCCTGTATTGTTTGTTTGTTTTTTTTTACGTTTGAGCTGTTTCTCTATTATAACAGTGTTGTGATGGACATTTTTGGTGATTACAGTAAGCCGCCTTTATCTACTGGGGATATGTTCCAAGACCCCCAGTGGATGCCTGAAATTGCGGATAGTACCAGCCCTGTGTATACTGTTTTTTCTATACTTATTTGAGGTGTGACGGCAAAACTAGCATGAATTTCCTTTTCCTTCTTCACAATTTCGTGGATAGAAGATTCATTCTTGCTGTAGATCTTCCTGACCACAGCATACAATCTTTTTCTTTCCTTATTGGGTAGAGAGCTTTCACATTTTCACTTAATGGAAGCGCTTTAGGCTTCTCTGTGGCATATCCGAATTGCCAGCATCACTACTCTTGTGCTTGGGGGCCATTATTAGGTAAAATAAGGGTTACTTGAAAACAAGCACTGCGATACCACGACAGTTGATCTGGCAACCCGGATGGCTACTAAGTGACTAACGTGTGGGTAGTATATACAGCGTGGATACACCGGACAAAGGGATGATTCCTGTCCAGGGGGACAGAGCAGAACAGCGTACAATTTCATCATGCTACTCAAAATGGTACACAATTTAAAACTTACGAGGCTCATTTCTGGAATTTTCCATTTAATATTTTTGGATCACAGTTGACTGTGGGTTATTGAAACTGTGGAAAGTGAAACTGTGAATATGGGGGGACTGCCAGTGTGCTATGCACAACGAATCAGCTAAGTGAAGTTGAAGACTTCTTTGTGGTTCTTTTTGTCTTTAGACTATGTCCCACTAAGAGTTTCTAGTCAGAGTAGTATGTTCAAAATTACTTGAACAAATTTTTACTTTCTAAGTGACTTTGCTGCTCTTTTAATATACACTTAAGTTTGTTTAGTACTATTTGTAATCTACTTTAGAGTTTGCTTTTTATTTTAAAATTTACTTATTGAAAACGTAAAATATTTACATGTTCAAAATCAAAACTAGGTAAAAAGGTCTACTTAGAAATCTTACCCCTATTGCTATGCTTTCCTCCCTGTTACACCTACCTCCTAGAGGAAACCATTTTCATTAGCTTCTAGTTTATTATTTATTTCTTTCTATAAAAATAGGTACACAAACATGTATGCTTTTATTTCCTCTTTTTTATTGTGTGTGTATATGTCACATGCACTTTTGCACTTTGCTTTTTTCTACTTAATATATCCTGAAAAGAGTGCAGAGCCGTTCATCAGGATTTTTCTCGTTCCTTAATGAGGCTGCAGAGTTTTTTTCCACTGTGTGGATTTATAGTAGTTTATTCAGCTAATCTCCTGTGGATAGGCATTTAGGTTGTTTCAGCATTTTTTGGCATATTCATAAAGGCAAGGAAATAACTTTGTGCATCTGTTGTTTCATATTTGTAGAGTTATATATATATTTTTTTTGGTGAGGAAGATTGTCCCTGAGCTAACATCTGTGCCAGTCTTCCTCTATTTTATATGTGGGACACTGCCACAGCATGGCTTGACAAGCAGTGTTTAGGTCCATCCCTGGGATGAAACTCATGAACCCCAGGCCACTGAAGCAGCGTGCACAAACTTAACCTCTGTGCCACCAGGTTGGCCCCTGTAGAGTTATATTTTTAAGGTTAGTTCCTAGAAGCTAGATTTCAGGGTCAGTAAAAACATATGTAGTTTTGTTAGATATTGTTGCATCTCCTCCATGGGTTGAGCCATTTTGCACTCCACCCAGTGACATGTGATGGGGCTGGTTTCCCCACAGCCTCGCTGACAGAATGAGATGAAGCTTTTGAATTTGCGAATATGATAGGCAAGAAATGGTGTCACAGTGTAGTTTTAACTTGTATTTCTCTTATAACAAGTGAAGTTGAGCATCTTTTCATCTATTTTGTGTGTCTTTTTCTGTGAACTATTTATGAATTTTGCTCGTTTTTCTCTTAGGTCCTCAAATTTTTTAAGTTGTATTTCATTGTCTGAATGTACTTTATTTACCTCATCTCGTATTGGTGGAAATTGGAGTTGTTTCCTATGCTTTACTCTAAAAACAATGCTGCAGTGATCTCATGGAAACCTCATTTCGCTCATGTACAGCTGTATCTGTAGGTTAAATTTCAGAAGTGGATTTGCTTCGTCAAAGGGCATATGCGTTAGGAACGTTAATGGATATTGCCAAATTATGCTCCCCTCCCATGGCTTGCCCCACAGAACACCCCCACCAGCAATGTGAGTGCGTGCCTGTTTTCTCTCAGCTAGTGAGCAGATTGGATTAATGCCTTTTGGGTTATTAATGCCTTTTGTCCTAATAGTTGAAATGTGAATTTTCAATGAAGAGTTAATTTGCACTGAGCATTTTTCATATACTTGAGATAATTGTATTTCTTCTCCTTCATTATTGTCTCCTACAGTCTTTCAAGGTCTGGGCCCCTTTTTGTTGGGCCAATCTATCTCCCTTCTTCCTGGACAAGGTGGTGATGGAGCTGTCAAAAGGGAAGATAGTGACAGCAATATCTCGGGTGTGACCAGGAACTCTGCCTCTGGAGAATTGCCGCCCCAGACCAAACCATTCCTGGAGTGTCCCCACCCTAAGGTCCACTCTGAGCGTGCACATGGTCTGCTGGCAGCACTTGAGCCAGGTCCCCTGATTGGTGTGATTGGTATATTCTCCCATGAATTCGTGGCAGGGAGCCTTGGAGAGCTGCTCTCCAGGTGAATTCCGTAGTGGAGAGGGAGGCTGACTCCAGGACCGCAGCTTGAGGGGTGCTTCCATCACTCTTCTCTCTGCTCACCCTGTCGGCTGCTTGCTTGCCCTCTCACGCCCCATCTACCTGGGCTAAATCACTCCACCCTGTTATTTTTCCATGCCCTCAGGCCCGGTGGATGTGTGCTTACCTCTGTGCTGCCTCTGGTGAGCCTTTTACCAAACTGATGTCCAAGTACTGCAGAGAGCGTGGCTCTTAGGCAGTGTGAGCCAGCAGACTGGATTCGGAGATGGCTGACCCCTTGTCAGTGCCTCCCAGGGTCTTGGGTGCACCATGTTTAACAGCCACCCCTTCAGAAGCCTTTTCTAGATGTGCCTGTGGCCTCTTCTACCTCCATTTGGGTTTGGCCTTCTTACTGATGGCACCATCACAGCAGGCGACAGCCTTGCCTCCCAAACCGTGCCTGTAGATGGGTTGAATAGCACTGCTCTTATCTCAGGAGGGCCAGTGCCAGGCTGGCTGACCAAGCTTGGCTAGTCTCTTTTCATCACAATACCTTGCCTTTTTTTTTTAAATTTTTCTTGGTCAATCAGCAAAAATTTGAAAGGCTATGTTCTCAGTGCCACAGGGAGATACAAAATCTCTGCCCTTGTGGAACATGTTATTGAGCTGAGGATGTGGCCACAAATCCTTCCACCAAGAAATGGTCAAAGAGGACAGTAGTCATAAAAGGAACCATAGGAAGTATCATAAGGCGGTGCTCGGGGTAAGTGCCAAGAAGGTCTCGCAGGCCATCTGTGCTCTGACTGGAGCAGGAAAAGGTCCCTGTGGTCGAGACTCTTCCTGAAGGAGGTGGGACTTTCAAGGGAGGGGGACAACTTGCAGCGGAGCAGTATGCGGGAGATGGAATGTTCTAGGTCCTGAAAGCTTTTCACAGCCAGCCTCTGGGTTCCAGACTGGAGAATCAAGGTTGTGCTGCTCCGAAAGCCTGCTCAGCAGCACAGTTGGTCGTGGAGCATGATCAGGTGGTGTCCAGTGCTGCCACCATGACACAGCTCCTTGGGCCTGGAAGCCACTATGTCGCAGCTCCTTGTGCCAGGGGTGGCTGGTGGAGGGAAGGCATTTTCTGTGCAGCAGTTCGTCTTCAGCAGCAGCCTGTCACAGTGACCCAGGCCTGTGATAAGACCATCCTGAGCTATGGAGGGTGTTTACTTAAGGAGAAAGGGGAGTGTACAGCATGGTCTTTCCAAAGTACATGGCTCAGAACCTTAATCCCGTGAGAAAAATGATTCCCTGGAGAAGTGTGTCTTTCCTTTAGATGCTCACAATACCCACTAGTTTTTTGATGGCTCTGAGAAGTCCTGTAGTAAAGAAACCAACTTAATTCTTCAACCCATTGTTTCCCAAAGTTGCTGACCATGAGACCTCCCACCTTTTTTTTTTTGAGTAATTAACATCCAGCAGAACCAGTGCTGGTGTTTTTTATTTTCCTGAAAAACTTGGGAAATGGTAGGATAGTATGTTTCTGGAAGATTTCCATCTTAAAAGCACTGAACTATTGGGGCTGGCCCAGTGGTGTAGTGGTTTAAGTTCGTGTGCTCCATTTCGGTGGCCTGGGGTTTGCAGGTTTGGATCCCAGGCACGGACCTATGCACCGCTCCTCCAGCCATGCTGTGGGGGTGTCCCGTACACAAAGTAGAGGAAGATTGGCATGGATGTTAGCTCAGGGCCAGTGTTCCTCACACACACACACACAAAGCACTTAACTATTAAAAGCTCTTATTCTTAAAGCTTTAACTCGCAACTCTGAGGACTAAGTAACAAAGAGTCATTCCTGGCAGGTTCTGGAAAGCCGAGGTTTGACTATGTTTATTTTTCATCTTGAATGGAAATCTTAAGTTCCTTGAGGGCAGCAATTGAGCCTTAACCTCCTTTGTGTCAACCCTGCAGCCTGCTTAGCACTGACCGTGTAGTAGCTGCTCAATAATTACTTGCTAATTGCTTGATTGAAGATGTTTGCTAAAGGCCAAAGAGTTAATTAGTTGAGGCTGGGAGCCAGTTCTTTCAACTTAGCCAGAGGCTGGTTTTGCCAGCCAACAAACTAAATTCAGGGCCCTCCAGTCTCCTGCTGTTTCCGAAAGCTGCTTTAAAAGCTTACCGAACTCTTTCATCAAGTAGCTTTCTCCTGGTCCATCATTCTTGACACCTTTGCTCCACATTATCATGGATGAAGCTGTGACGATGTGGGTGACTGGACAACATGCTGGAGCTGTTTTTTGTGGGCAGCCCTTCTCTCTCAGTTTTATCCCACTACATCTTGCCCCAGGAAAGCGTGCAGCTTTGATCACCTCTGCTTTGTTCTGCCTGTGGGTTTCACCTTGGAAATTCCATCCTGGTGGTTAGGTCTGAGGGAAGTGGGGCAGGGAGCATGCTGTTCCTGGAGCTGGCTTACAGTTGACACTCAGTTTTTGAATGTGATAAATGTGTGTTGCATTATTCTGAATTGCAAACCTGATAATTGCATACATTATTCTCTATGGATTGACTCCTGACAGGGTACTAGGGGTTTTCCCAGAGTCAAGAGGAAAATGGCCCTTTGTCAATAGGATTACAATGTAGGCCATTTATCATAAGTATCTCAGCCCAGGTTAACGTGGATATAATGAGGATCTACTAATTTCTTTTCCAGTACAAATGTGTCAGATTTCAGAGGTATTGAAATGTGTCTTTTTGCGGCTGTTTGACACTTGAACCTGCAATTTGCTGGTGAGCAAGACCCGGCATTGAGCAGAATGTGAATGCCTTGGAGGAAAGTTCTTTTAAACTCCCACTGGGCTGCATCTGTTTCTGGGTCTGTTCTCTAACCTTGGGAATCAAAAGAAAAGCATCTTCGTTTTGAGTGTTTCCGTCTACCTCTGCCGTGGATCAGCATTCCTGTGTTCTCTTAGCTCCGGGAGTCATTTAGCAGCATTATTTATGGAAAAACCGAATTTAATGAAATGGACTGAGAAGGAATCTTCATTGTTCTAAGTGAGTGCTTTTTGGTTAGTAATAATTCCTCAAAATGAGATCTGATTTTGATTAGGGGTAGTGTGTCCTGTTATGGAAGCCTGTCTTCATGGACGGATTGTTAAAATAACCCCAAGCCCCCAAGACACTGGAGGTTTGAAGGTCTGGAAGACTGAGACCAAAGTGGCTTTTATTAAGTGTTTATCTGGCTAGTTTGTAGATCTAACCCAAACCATGGAGGGCGAATATATCTGAGTTGCGTGTTGTGAATTTAACTTAGTTGAGAACAGGGGCCAATTGGAGACTTTCCTGTTGAATGCTGCTTGGACATGGGCCTGCCTCCACCCCTCCGTTTATTGAGCCTGCCATGTGCAGGGGGTGTCCCACCTCACAGCCTTCGTGTACTCTGTTCCTTTGTGTCTGGCCCTCTGTTCTCTTTCCCGGCTCTTGGCCTGGCTAACTCCCCCTCGTCCTTTTGTTCTCAGCCTGGCTCTCTTCCTCAGGGAAGCCTTACAGGAATCCCAAGAGGATCACATTCTTCCTCTGGTTTGACATGATGTCCTTTTTCTTCATGGCACTTGTCATAACTTGAATTTAATAATGATTTGTCTTCTTTAATGTCTGTTTCCCTTGCTAGATTATCAGTTTCATAGAGAGGAGGCATATCTCTATTCTTTAATATACTCTCAGGGCATTTGTGCAGTGTTTGGCCAAGAGTAGGTACTCAAATATATGTTGAAAGAAGGAAAGGAAGAGTCGGAAGCTCATTGTGAAGATTCGGCTTCTCAGGTTGTAATAGGTGGAACTCTAAGGTGGTCCTCAATAATCCCCACCTCCTGGTATTCATGCCCCTGTGTAATCGCCTTCCCTTGAGTGTGGGCTGGACCTAGTGACTCATTTCTAACAAATGACTATGACAAAAGTATAGAATGTCACTTCTGCAATTAGGTCCAAGAGACCTAATTACCAAGTGAATGTAGCTTCCATGTTGTGTGCCCTCTCTTGCTCTCTCTGCTTGTGCTGATGGAAGCTGGCTGCCATGTTGTAAGCTGGCCAGGGAGAGGCCCAGGCCATGTAGCAAGGAACTGAAGGAGGCTTCTGATTGCCAGCCAGTGAGGAACTAAGGCCCTCAGCCCAATAGCCCGTGAGGAACTGAATCCTGCCAACAACCAGGTGAGTGAACTTTGAAGCGGATCCTTCCTCGTTTGAGCCTTCAGATGAGATGCTGGCTGATAACTTGATTGCAGCCTGTGGGAAACCTTGAGGCAGAGGCACTGAGCTAACTGTGCTTAGATTTCTGACCCATGGAAACTGCGAGATAATAAATGCTTGTTGTTTTAAGCCACTAAGTTTTGGGGTAATTTGTTATGCAGTCATAGATGACTAATGCACAGATTTTTCTCTTTTAGGTTATTAGATAATATTAGTGATGATAATGAGAACTTAATATATGCCAGGTCTTGTGCTAAACACTTAATATGTGCACTCTTAGCTATTCCTCACATTACCTTTGTGATGTAGGTGCTATTATTATTTCCAATTTACAGATGAGAAAAAAAGAGGTAAAGAGAGGTTGGGTAGCTTATCCATCGTCTTGGCAGAGCACTGGTGGTGTGATCCTGGAGCCTGTGCTAAGGGTAGAGTATTACCCGGAATGGCTTTGGGTTCCTGACTCTATGGGCTTCCAGGGTTCAGTGTAATGGGGCGTGCGAATGTTTGCTATGAGGATTTGGGCAGTGGCTCAGCTTGGACCCTGTATCTTTAAGGAGCTGGAACAAGCCCCTTTAGGGCTTTTTCCTGCTGTTGCCTCATTTAGGCATGCCCTCATGATGCCTGTGAATCAACATGCCTAGTGTGGAAGCCCACTCCTCTTGTGTCCAGGAATAAAAGCCAATCAGGAACATAAAAGATGGTGACTTTTGGAATAAAATGAGCAGCATCCACACTGATTACAGCTTGTTTTTCAACTCCTGTAAGATGAAATTAAATTGAGTAATTGTTTGCACATATAACCACATGACTCTGATCTGTCTGCGGCAGATTGTGGCATTGTGAATATTTAAACTAGTAATAAAGCCTTTTAAGCTTATGTTTCATTTTCTCTCATTTATCTATAGACCTAAAAATGCTGCAGAACAGAATGAAGGATGCTTTTGGGAAAAGGCTAATGTTGTGTAAGATCACTATGGATTTGGGATGGGATCACTATGGATAACCTATGGGTTTAAGTTATGAAGTCCCAAGGCCTTGTGTTGGGAACCAATTTTGTGTGCAGAATGATTCTGAGCCCTGGATTCTGAAGTATATGTTCTTCTAGAGAAATTTTGAAAGACCATTGTTGTCTTTTTCTGTCCTCTGAGGTGCTTTTGGATCTCCCACCTCAGAATCAATTTTTGCCAACTTCTTGAGTCCTGTGGCATTGCATCATAATTGCTCAAATAGAGTCACTTTGAATGATGGATGAATAACCAGGCATGTACAGATGCAAGAGAATGTTGGGTATAAAACGTATATTGAATTGTGTAATCATTTGAAGTGTTGCTTCAGATAAGACCTTATATTCTAGAAACATACCTGGGTGTCTGATAGTAAAAACTGCTGACAGAATAACACAGCTTTTCCAGATAAACAAGAATCAAGTTTGGGCTCTTATGAAAAGATCAGTTTAATAAGGTTGTACATTGGTCTTCATGTTGTTATGAGAAGGAATTTGGATGGAATTTGGGTTTTCTAGTCCAAGGCTCTGCTTTACCCACGGCATTCAGCTGTCATGATTTGAATCTGTTCTCAGCTGTCATGATTTTGGCAGCCTTTTGACGATGGAGTTGTTTTCTAATCTCAGTGAGATCACAAACAAATTAAATGTGTGTTTGATTTGGTAGTCTCTTATTATCTAAATTTGAAGAAGTGTTCTCATTTATATTGATAACTTACATATTCCTCATGGAAGTATTTTATGAATATAGCCAAAATTTATGGCTCGGGTGCTTATTAGTTACTACTTCTCATTCAATCATGACCCTGGATTCTGCTGTTACCTAGTTATCTCCTCCTTTTCCATTAGCTTCCACAGCACTGTTCTCTCATGGTTTTCTGACTTGGCCTTCCTGATATCTTTGGCTCTTTTTGTCTGGGTCCTGTTCTTCTTCCCAACCTTTGAATATCAGTGATTCCCTAGGGTTCTGTCCTCAGGCCTCTTCTCACTTTAATAATCTCTCCTGGATAATTTCATTCACTAGGGAAATTTTTGCAATCACATATCTGCTCACACTCTAAATACGTATCTCTATCCCCGGTTGGAGGTTCAAGACATTGATTGTCCATTTGCACAGTGACGTTTCCAACTGGATGGCCTCTCCCCAGTGTCAGTTCAAACTCAGCATGTGCAAAACCGAGTTCTTCTTCTTCCTGCTTGTTGTCATTGTCAGTGACATTGCCATCCATCCAGTCATCCAGGTCTGCGGGCTGGTGTTATCCCTGGGTCTCCCCTCGACCCCACATACCCAAGCCTGTCCATTACACCTCTTATGCTCTCAAATCATCTTTTCTTCCCTGGCTTAGGTCAGTCTGTTAATTTAGCACGCCCCCACATGCCCCCATTTCTTGCCATGCTATTTTTAAGCCACTTACCATCTTGCTTCCAGTTCCATATTTCTGAAACCCAAATCTGATCTTGTCACGTCCCTGCTTAAAATGCTTCAGTGGCTCCTCATTGTCCTGCAGATAAAATCCAAATTCTTGCTCTGTGGTTTGATTCCTGCTCATCCCTTTAACCTCATGCTTTGTCATTCCTTGATTGTACCCTGTCTACCAGCCACATGAAGTTAATTGTATTTCCTCAGACCTGATGTGCCATCTCCTGCCAGGCAGCCTTGGCATTGCTCTTCCTTTAACCCAGTGGTTCTCAGCTGGAGGTTACTTTTTCCTTCCAGGGGACATTTGGCAATGTCTGAAGACATTTTTGGTAATCAGAATGGGGGGGGGGGTTGCTACTGGCATCTAGTGGGTGGAGGCCAGGGATGCTCCTAAAGTTCCTACAATGCACAGGACAGCCCCACAGTGAAGAAGTGTCCCGCCCAAAATGTCAGTAGTGCTGAGATTGAGAAACACTACCATACCACTTGGTGAAGTTTCTTTTCTTTATCCCAGGTTAAGGACAGTTAACCTCTGCAGCTTTTGACTAGCTCTGTGACCTTGAGCAAGTGACTTAACTTCTCTGTGTCTCAATTTCCTCATGTATAAAATGCAAGTAATAATAATTCTACCTCATATGTATGTTGTGAGGATCAAATGAGTGAAGAGCACATTAGAATACTGTCTGTGACATAATAATTGCTCAATAAATATTAGTTGCTGATATTATTATTATTATTATTTGATCTGTTCTTTAATTTTTTATTATTTTTTTGTCCAACTTAAGCAGGGTTGATCACATCTTCCTTATGTCACACCCAGACTGTGAGCCTTGAGACTTGAAGACGTGACCTGTGACTTATTCATTGCTACATCTCAGTGCCTGGCATGGAGTAACTACCTCATAAGTGTTTGCTGAATGAAAGAATGATTCCATTTGCATATATTTTTATATTATAAATTCAGAGTTCTCCACTAATGCAAAATCAACCAAATGCTAGCACTGTTAGGCAGGGGCTTCATAAATGTTGGCTATTGTCATTAATATATAATTATTAAAATAATTTGTATTTATATACTATTTTTTTTTTTTTTGAGGAAGATTAGCCCTGAGCTAACTGCTGCCAATCCTCCTCTTTTTGCTGAGGAAGACTGGCCCTGAGCTAACGTCCATGACCATCTTCCTCTACTTTATATGTGGGACACCTACCACAGCATAGTGTGCCAAGCGGTGCCATGTCCACACCCGGGATCCGAACTGGCAAACCCCGGGCCGCCAAAGCGGAACGTGCGCACTTAACTGCTGCGCCACTGGGCCAGCCCCTATATACTATTATTTATAATATAATTCTCTGCTAATTTAATTCTTAATTTTCAAACATTTTTTCCCATTGAAATGTTTTGATATCGATACTTTGTTACAAGTGAATTTTCCCCATTAGAGGCTGTGGCTGGGGAGGCAATCTCATGGTGGACCCTGGGTCCCTTGGGATCTTGGTGGTTTGCTGGAGGAGGCCCATGACGTGATGAGGATGTCATGTGTCTCTTTTCCTCAAGGAAGTGGATGAAGACCCAGGTCTTCCCATCTCACATGGCATATGTCCGCTGGGTATTGGAGAGCCCCTGCTCCCTACTGTGATGGGAGTATTGGTCTGGGGGTTCTAAGTTACCTGGCTGAACTATCTGAATGCTAGGCTCTAGAAAGATTGAGTGGCTTCAGAGCTTAAATAGAGTTTTACCACACTGTGCGGCCCATGTCATGGGAGATCATCTAACCTGAACTTAGAGAGTCCCCTGGGACGTCTGCCATGGAAGGAGCTTCAGGCCTCCAGCTGCCCTCATGGTTCCCTACCTGGCACATCCTTTCTCAACCTGGAAAATTCCCACTCATTCTTCAAGACTCAGTTCAGTGTCCAGTTATTGATTCAGCCGTTTTCTGGTGCATCTACTGTGTGTTAGGCCCTGTTAAAGGCCCCTAGAACAGGAAAGAAATAACACAATAGGCTGAATTCCTGGCTTCATATGGCTGATGTCCTGGTCAAGGAGTTGGGCCATAAGCACGTGGATGTGTCAGATCGTTTCAAAGAGTGATGAATGCTGTGAAGACAGTACAGCAGTGTGATGTTATAGAGTGGTGAGGGGAGGTCCCTTCAGATGGGGTGGGAAGGGAAGCCTCTCTGAGGAGGAGACATTGGAGCCAGCCATGGGAGGACATGGGGACAGACCTTGCTGAGCCAAGGGAACAGGGAGTGCAAAGGCCGTGAGGCTGAAATGAGTTGGATGTTCTCAGCGGAGTTTTCTCTCTCTCCTCTGGTGAGTTTTTGATTTTGTATTTGGCTCCTCATCTGCTTTGTTCATCTCTCTTAAATAGTATGAAGCACATATTTCTTCCCGCCCCTCATTCTTTGCAGAGTCTCATAACCTTTCAAGAACATTGTATCTGAAATCAGAGCAATTAACGGCAACAGCTAACATTTATTAAGCCCCTGCTTACCAGTGCTTGATACTGGTCTGAGTGCTTTGCAGGTGTTTTCTCACTTAATACTCATAGTGGCCCCTTGGGTCGATACCATTATTCCTCATTTTTCAGGTGAGGAAACTGAGGCACAGGCTAAATAACTTGTCCCAGGTCATACAGCTGGGAAGTGGCCCAGCTGGGTTTCTGGGCCAGGTAGTCTGAGCATGAATCTGCCTCATTGACCAGTGCACCCTCCAGCTTTCAGTGCTTGTGGCTCACAGGAATGGGTCTGACCCAAGAAGGTTTTTGTCAGCTAAGAGTGTGAGCTGTACCCTTGTCTGTGTCCAGCCACAGGGGCCCTGACGACCTGCCTACCTGGAGGCGCTGGGCTCTGGCTGCTGTCAGAGAATCATCATGCGCAGTGGACATGGCTGCTGCCTCTGAGCCTCTGTGTCCTACTTGTTGAGGAGTAAAGAGCATGCTAGTGACAACTGGAGAAAGTTATAAAGAAACAAATTCCACTGGGGAAAAAATAAGAGAAAATAAAGGCCTCAGTGAGTGCCCGGGTCTATCCCAGATGTGAAGCTCATGGAGCCCTGGCACAGGGGCCTGTGTGTGGGGCTGTGCAGGACCTTCCCACGTATTCTTGCTCCCGCCTTTAGTGGGGGCGTGCAGGCCCGGATGGGGTTAATCCCCTCAGCAGGCACAGGGTCTTGCTTCTCATTCTCCCTCCCGTCTGGGACTCTGGCAATTCTCCTGTCTCCCTGAGCCTCAGTTTCTTCATCTTCAAAATGCTGGTGATGCCAACACTGGCTTCATGGGGAATTTGAGAATCACAAGAGACGACAGGATGTGAAAGTGCTTTGTGAGTGATCAAATGCTACAGAAATGGTGGTCGTTTTAAGATTAGATCATAGAGAGGTTTGCGGGAAGATGTTTCTGAGTTATCTGAGGGATCCATTTATTGTCTCTCCACCGTGTTAGTCCCAGTAAGTAAGACGTGGCTGCATTTTTCTGTTTCCAGGTTAGGATGAAGTTTTCTTAAAAAGCAGCTCTGCTTTTCATAAAGCCTCATTAGAGCCCAGACACAGGAGCAGAACAAAGACACAGGCCCGCGAGCACGTCGCGACTCACAGCCTCAACCTTCCAGACTCTCTGGTTTCCAGCGCAGTGGAAACTCACCCCCTGTCCCCCACCCTGCCCTCCACAGTTAGAGGAGTTTTATTACCAACAATGCCAGCATTTCAAGGGACTTCCCCCTGAAAGCTGCTTTGTTAATGAAGACATTTCTGGAAGTTTGTTTTTTCACTGATTGTGTTTAGCAGGTTCTGTGTTGCTTTTCCCCTTTTTGATAGGAACATATACAATACCCAGCTGCCAATGTTTTGGATCCAGATGGTTTAAAAAAACTAGAAACTATGGTTCCCATCTCTTTAAGATCTGCCTGAGCATCACATAATCTTAAACAGATTTTTCTCCTCGGGGAGGTAAAGCGTCATGGATCTCCCAATGCGTGGATTGAATAATTATTTCACTTATTTGACAAATATTTGTTGAGCACTAATATGTGCCAAGTACTTTTACAGATACTGGAGGGACAGAAGTGAACAAGACTGGAAAGGTCCCTGCTCATCTGGGTTTTAAATTCTAATAGGGACACAGACAACAAACCAAACATTTCCACAAGGTGGAATTTCTGATAGAGCTGAGTGCAGGTCAGAAGACAGGCAGGGTGATGTGATGTGGGTGCAGGTGTGGTGCCCTTCTTTTGTGGGTCTAAAAGTTAAATAAGAGTGGTCAGGAGGGCCTTGCAAAAGGGCTGAAAGTCAAGTGGAGGCAGCTGAGTTAAGATCTGTGGAAAGGCATTCTAGGCGGAAGGAGCAGCAAGTGCAGAGGCCTAGAGGTGGGAATGAACGTGGCACATTTGAGGAATAAAAAGAAATACGTCTGGAGCCTATTAAGAGGGCAGGAATGTGGTGGAATAGGTAGGCAGGGCTTGGTAGCTGGCCAGGGCCTTGAGTGTAAGGAATTGGATTTTATTTGAAATTAGAGATCACTTTCTCTCCTCCTCAAGTTCAAGTGTAACAGGTAGAGACCTACAGAGTGGACTTGCCTGAAGAATTTTTATGACCCCGTGTTACCTGCCTCTCTACTGGAGACAGTCACCTTTGTCCTCTCTGTGTGTGCAGGATCTGCCTGGAGCCTGGCTTTAGTCTGTTAGCTGACTGGACAAACTGGCTTTTTCCCCTGTAGGGCTGGAGCACATGGTGATGGGCAAGGAGTGTCACTAAGTTCTACTCCTTGGTTCCTCTGTATCCCATAAGTGCACTAAACATCCTGGTCCTTGGCTTGTTCCTTGACCTAGAAGATTCTGTCTGGGGGCCTCGCATCCTGGGGGCTTGCTCCCCTGCAAGGAAGAAGGTTAAGCAGATGGGGCAGGGAGATTCAGAAGAATCATGGTCAATAGCCTCCTCAGTCCTGCAGATGCAGGAGCCGGGCATCCTGGACTACTTGAGCCTTTGCCCATTCTTCAGCACAGGCTTTCCCCACCCCAGGCTTTCCCCACCCCAGACCATCCTGTGGGCAGCTCTATATTAATCTTCCATAGTGGCCTTAAACGTACCTGCTTGGGTGCTCTCAAAGACTGCCCACTGTTGATGAATTAAATCCACACCTCTTAGCCTGGCCTTCCAGGCCCTTTACAATTTAGTCCTGCTTACTGCCCCGTCCTTCTCATTCTTCTCCTGCACAGATTTGGTCCCAGACCAGACTTGTTTACTTGAAATCTATAAATACCACTTGTCCTTTCAGGCCTCATGCATTTGTGCCCCAACCCCCTCTCCTAGCACACCCTTCTATTCTCCTAACCTACCAGGTGCACCTTGAGTTTTCTGTTCAAAACCTGACCCTCCAGGAAGCCTATCCTGACAACTGTAGTTCATGTAGCTGTTTTGTATACTTGTGAACGGCTCCAGTGCTTACAGTTTTCAGTTGGAATAACTCACAAGGTCGTTATTTTTCCTTTGTGTCTCTCATAATATACCATCAGCTCCTGAAGGAAGCCTTATGGGTGGTATTGATAAAAACCTCAGGGATGGTAAAAAATCTGTGAACAAACTGGAAAACACATGCTCCTCCTTCAGGTCAGGGTGGGAGTCTATTCCAGATGAAACAGTCCAGCAAGAGGGAATGGCATCACCTAACTTTCCAGGCAGTCCAGTCAGCTCTACAGATCGTTTCCAAAAGGAGTACTTTGCTGAAATATCTCCTTAGAACTCCAGCTGTGAGGACTGATGTTTTATCTTACCCATAGCCTTGAACTCACTTCTGTCCCTTTGTAGAGTGTAAGGACATTGTGCTCTTGGAACTAGCTCTTCACTGATGGGAAAACTTCCCCAAGGCTTGGAGTTGTCTGAGGAGGAAGGTCCGTTCTGGAGATGGTTGGACCTTGTCACAGGGACTGTCTTGTTGCTTCTGGCATTGATTTGATAAATGCTCTTGTCTCAGACCCCTGGGAGCTTCCCCTGCCCTTGAATTCAGTAATGAGTCTTATTTTAGTTCCTAGGAGACTACATGACATCTCCATCCACACCCACTTATCTTGAGCAAGAGGAGGGCCCTTCTTGTTCAACATGCCATCACCAACACACTCCTTCAGTACAGGGCATTAACCTGTGCTGCCTGCTCCCAGAGCTGCTCACCCACTTGCAGTTGTGTGTGCAGCTTCGTTGAGAAATGGCAAGACATGGCCAAAATATGAGGAACACACACTCTTTCCTCTTTGTGTGTATTCTGTTTCTCTGTAAACATCATTTCAAATAAGCACAACCAAGTTGGTGGTGTTCCCTTATGGGCTTAGAAGATAGTAAAACCATCCAAATCAGCTTCTTCTCATATTAATTTTGGCATCAGTATTTTTGTAGTACTTTATGTTAGCTGAGGGGCTAATTGGTGTATTTTTGTTTGGTGGTCGTGAGTTTCTCTTGTACCCACAGATCATATGTGTTTTCTCAAAAGGACAATATGATATGCTCAAGAATGTTGGATATTTTCCTGTCTTTATTGGTAAAAGCTAAAAAACAAGAAATGGAACTGTCACCCCAGGAGAAATTTAGATGGAGGAAAATGAGATAATTGAAGAAATGTTGCCTAAATTTCATAGTACATGAGTTCTTACCATAAAAACTTGACTGAAGGCCAAGACTCACTGAATTTTTCATGAAGCGTGGCTTATTTTGCAAAGTTAAGGCATCCAGGGCTGAAAGATATTGCCCTAGGCAATATTTAGTATTTTCTGTTTTTAAAAAATTTTTTTTTCTCTTATTACAAAACTAATATATATTCAGTGTAGGAGACTTAGAAAATAGAGTCAACTCTTGTTTTTTTTCCAAGACTCTTCTAGGCTGGTTAAGATCTTGGAGCCATTTTTGGAAATGATGACCAAAGCTTGTAGCTTCTTCAAGAATGTTTTGCTGGTGCAGTGCATATGTCTTGAAGTTACAATGGAGTATGTCTGTTTATGTAAATCCTTTGCCAGGTCCAGCTCACCCATGGCCGTCTCCCTCTGAAATGTGCTGCTCTGGCCTATTGATGAGCATTCAGCCTAATCTAGAATGAAGCATCACTGGAATGATGATACTTACTCCACAGGCAATCTCTCTTTAGAAGACACCTCAACGTGTCTCTGAGTGCCTGCTCGTATTTCCTGGTAATGCACTGACTACCACTGTTTTCTTTACTTTCAGTAACCACTGAACAGAAGTGAGTCATTCTGTGGACTTTCTCATTTTGTGTCCTTTGGTTTATCCCCCACATGCAGCTCCTACTTTGTTTACAACTGAAGGAGCTTTATCTTGTTCAAGGAACAAATTCCTCTTATTGTTTATGTGAGATAATTAAAAAAACTAACGTTTTTGTTGAAGTAAAAGGGATGTGGTACTTCTGTGAGTGTGGATCCAAATGCTTTTTAATCTTTACATTCTCAGTGTCTTTCACACTATCTAGCACCTAGTAGGTACTCAAACATGGCTGGTTGAATTACTGAATTAAACACTGACACATCCTTATTGGTTTATTTCCTTGATACAGGGCTGTCACACTGCATAACTGCAGGGACACCTTTCACGCACACTGTCCCACCTGTGTGGCCAAATATAGCAGCCTTGTCTAGAAGCAATAGTCAATCCAGGGTATAGGTTTGAATAGCTTCCTGATTCTTGGTATGGTTTGAACAATCCCTGTGAGTGGCATTGAACTGGAATGTTTGGGAACTGCTCATACTCTCCCACTGTCCCATACTGATATGACTCATCTGTCTCCTTGAGCCTAGGAACATTGTATTCTGCTCAAGCCCATCCTGCATGGATAGACTTTATCTAAATTCCAATCCATGCCAGCACTGCTTCCACTTCATATCATTCTGCTCCAACCCATTCATGTCTATTTTCTCTTTGATCTTCCTCTGAAAAATTCATAAGGACCTCTGCAGGTATCTGCTTATGTGTGGGTTTCTGCTCAGAACCAGCCATTTGTGAAACTCTTCCTTGATAGTGAAGCCTCATCTTACCTAGTGATTTCCCTATTGGGTGAGTTACTCTCAAATTTCAATTTCGTCTCTCCTAGATAGCAAACTAAACTGAGAAGCCCTAGGCCCTTAAGTAGGATGAGTACTAGAAGACACTAGTGACTAAACAACTTGCAGACCTATTTCAGATTTATTGAATAGTCTCCTGAAACTAAGATTAATATACCCACTAGCAGATGTGTAGTAGTTGGTAGTGTGTGTTAACAGTGAATTTATTCTGTAAATGTCAAGCTGTCTTATATGGAAGTAGCATATTTGGTATCATTAGTCTGATAGATAAAGTAAAATTTATACAAATTTTCTTTAGGAGGCTGCTTACTGCTTGAGTCCACCATGGCATCCATTACAGACTTCTGCTGTATTTCCTATAGATCATCATTTTCCTGGTTATGTGTTCTTGCTTCCATCATTCATTATTATTTCCTTGAGGACAATAACAGTCTCTTTTCATATATATTCCCAGGGGTGATAATTATGCCAGAACATAATTCTGTTCAATAAGTGTTTGTTGACTGAATAAAGACATCAAAAATCTTAAACTGGTAGGTCAGAATATAGTGGTTGGATATGAAGATACCATATGAGATCAGGGATTACTGAGATTCTTTAGCATTTAATATAATTGGAGAATAAGAGGGAAGGCATAAAGGCACATTACCTCTCCATTTACCAAAAGGGAAGGGGGAATCATTACATTAGTAAATATTAAAAGATGTGCAAGCAGCTACATAAATTATGATGAATGAGTTATAGGTTATGTTAGCTTCATGGTACCATAAAAATCATATTTTCCCCTCCTGCCCAAATGAGAGCTATGAGCACTGGACTGGGCCGGAATCACCCGTGTCGAGTTAGGAGAAGCAACTGAGCACCAGGGAACGGTGATGATCAAGGACCAGGGACAGCGATGGAGTTTTCTCAGGCTCAGCCTATGGCCCCTCATGTGACCAGTATGGTATATTAAATTAGACTGGGAAAATAAATTGGTCTCTGAATTCTAAGCCATGAAGAAAGTTGGTGGCTGGCAGGAAGGAGTGATCCCACTTTAAGAGCGGATTTTCCCGGTGTCTCAGATTCCTGGGGCTGTAGGTACTAGAGACAAGGTGCAGCCTGTTGCTGTGGACCACATCGGCACACACACCCGTGGAAAGTGAGTTCTACCATTCCAGGCCACCGCACAGCTGTGACTTTGGCCACTATATTTTTAGTATTATCTTTATTGAGGTTCCAGGAAGCAGCTCTTTCTCTCATATAACGTTAGGCCAGTGTGGCTCCTGTCTCTTAAGAGACATGCTCGATATTCTGAGGGCAACTACCTTAGTTTGATTCAGGCAGCCTGAAGTCGACAGTGCTGCCCTGCAAACAAAACTGTCTGTAAGAAAGGACCCTTCCTTCTTGAAGAACTGCTGTGGGGTCCTGAGCGAGTCCTTTCACCTCTTCCGGCCTCACATCCCTCTCAGTGGGAGAAAAGAACTTTTCTATTGTCCTTAAAATAAAGTGGTATCTGTCAGTAGACCCAGATCTTTGAGGAAAGATGCTCTGGAAGATGATAGTGAAGCAGTGTTATGATGAAAAATGGGTGCATTCTCTTGTGTAAGGTACAAAGTCTGTTATTAATGTTTCAAAACTTGGCTTCATTTCTCCACGATTCCTAGCTGAATGAGCTCATCATCCGAAGGTCTGAGAACTGAACATGTATCTGAAGAAGGCCTTTAAGACAACAGAGGTCTGGTTTTGTGATAAATTTAATTTGGAAAAGAGCGATTGTTTTCTCATTTATTATTTTCTCTGGGGAAAAGAAAGGAACAGATAGATTTATGCTTTATCTTCAAGTGCTCCAAATTATGTGTGACAGCTTTTCAAAGAGCTGGTATCTAAAGGTGAAAAACACGCTTTCTGCATATATATGACTTGACAGCATTCTTGGCCTGGCATTGTAGAAAATCTGTCATTGATTGCTGTAATTCAGCAATTGTGATTAATTGTTCAAGGGCCTTCATTGTACTTTGCCAAAACAAAATTAAGGGAAAACAACATTCTCATCATGCAAACCTTGTAACTTTCATGTTTATTAATCCTTCCATGGGGGAGTCAATATCCACTTTTGAATGAGAGTACCAATCACTGTGAAACTGTCTCAAACATTACCAGGAGAAATCATTTTGAATTTTTCCAGGGGACTCAACTCATTATCCCAGCAAATTATAACTCTTTGTGTACCTCTCCCACATCAGCAGGCTTTTGAGGTGCTTTTGTGGATTTACAGGGATGTGACTTTCTTCAGAGTCTACTGGTCATGTAAAAGAGATTTTAAATGCTCCTTTATGTGCTTGTTATTGAACCACTTCTAAGCAACAGCTCAAAGATCCTATGAATATGTTTCCCACTTTCCTGGGTATTTTGGTGGGTCCTTGTAGCTGACTTGGAATCCATCCTGGTGGTTCCAGTGTTTGGTATAGGGACAGCTGCCCTCTTAGATCTGGCTTCCCGTCTGTTTCTGAGTTCTCATCAACATCCATCCAGGTGCAGTTTTGCTTGTAATATAAGCCAGCCTCTTATTGTACAGACTGGAATACACTAATAGAGACTTCACTATTTCATCCTGTGAAGATTTATCTTCACTATTCTTACCTACTCTATTCTTGAATACAGTGGCTGGACTCGGAGATTTTGTTTCCCCTTTGTTTGTTTCCTGATCCCAATTAATATCTGTCTTCTTTTCTTGCTTGTGACATCCTTATGCACCAGATTTGTTATTAGGGTGTATGGTATGTGTTGGCATTCATCCATGCACAGATGGATAAATTTAACTTGGAAAGTGAAACCCAGTGGGTAAGGGGACTCCACCACAGTCACATTATTAGTCTTCTAAGACCTTGATTCTTCATTTACTTCCTCCTCCCACCCCCAGCCCTGTGTCCTCTCCCAATAAAACAAGGCAAAATAAAACACACAATGACATCTTGATCGCATCTCACTCTACTCACTAATTGCGTCACTGTTGCTATGTAGATTTCTACCATGCAGCAGTAGTGCAGATCGCTCAGTAATGAACTGTCCATGGTGCTGATAGGCTTACAAAGGAACTGTATATTCTCGAACAAGAACGCAGCTTAGGATGGAATGAAACCTTTTGCTCCTTGAACTTAGAGCTTTAGAATCTCATGGCTAGGTTTTGCCATGCCTGAAATAAGTAGAGAATTGAGGACAATTATTTTACTGGTTTGAGCCAAACTAATCATTTTAGCTTTCAGTACATTGATATTTTGGGTCTAAGTTCTCTTGGTCTTAGATATTGGGAGAGTTTCTCACATCTGGGCAGTTTTTGGTAGATACAGCTCGTGTTTTCATTTTTCCTTTCTTGTAGCTACCCTAGAGGATCACAGAGAGCACACAGGGAATTGACAATTATTTTTAATGAGAGGTGTATGTGAAGCGGCTTCTCATTCTGAATTCCCTGCATTGCTTTTTAGTGGAATCAGGGGGTTTGGGGTGTGCTTCTGGTGCTGTTTGCATTGACAGTGAGTTCCATAATCACTTTATGGCAGGACCAAATGTGCTCTGGTTTTGAGTTTTATTTCAGAAGCATGCCTTATTTTGCTAAGTAAACCAACTAGTTGTGATTTTTGAGGAAAACAAAAGCCCTCTAATATTTGTCTTTGGTTTGAATAAACGTGAAGAAGATAGTAAGGTGGAAGGGATTTAAAAAGTCACCTTCTCCACCTTCTCTTTTCTTAAAACTCAGACTCATGGGCTTGAAGGTATCCTGGATTCGTAGGCTGCTAGTGCTCTGGAACACTCTCAGAAATAAGGGAAGGCTTTCTTTTCCACCCACATAGCTGTACTATTTTGATACCAGAACCAGGATCAAAGTGATATTCAATTTAATATATACATACACACGTATATAATGTTTGTATTTATTTATTTATTTGTTTGTTGATTTATTTAGAATTTATAGCTGGGCCCTCATAGAGCTGACAGTGCAGTAGAGAAGACTGATATAGGATAAATAATTGCCCATGTACTAAGGATGCCACGTAAGCAAAGAGTAAAGCTGTATGTTTGCATCAGAAATGCTGATCGTAACAATACAAATACCATTGTAAGAAATATGTCCTGGGAATTTGTTGCTGTTTTTTTTCACTAAGAATTATTACATGAGGTATTGGATGAGCTTGTAACCCATGCACATTACCATCTCAATTATTAGGATATCTGCTAGACACATCCAAATTAAAAAGGAGAAGTTCTTGGGAAATCATTATGTTATAAACCTTGACTCATATCCACTTTTATTATGTTCCCAAGTGGCAGTGGGCAATAGCCAACTCAAATGGGAGAGAGGATAACTGAATTACTTGGGATTCAATAGCCCCACCCTTTCAAAATGACAGCTTCATAATAACTCGGGAAAGCACTCTACTTTTATTTGTTCATTTTTTTACTCTGTACAACAATGAGCCAGCAGAATTGATACAAAAATATATTTCCTTGACAAAAGGCTCATCTAATCAGAATACTATTGTTGTGATATAAAACACACAGCACATGGTGGTGAGATTATGTACCACAAATGTAGATCATTAGATCTTGGTTTATTTTACAAGACTCATTTTCAAGATTCTCTCTTGGTTAGTGGTCTAAACTATGCAATTATTATAGTGTCTGAAGTTGTCCTAATCTATGGAACAGGAAAACATGCCCATATATTTACTGAGCTAAAAAGTTGTAGGACTCACTAAAGGAAACTAATGTAAATGGATGAAGCAAATCAGTGGGTGCTGCTGGCAGCGTGTCACACAAACTAGAGTTAGTGTGCTGCAGTAGGATTAGGATTTCGAATGGAGGCATACAGTGTATTTGCAGGACCAAACACAATCTGAATGGGCTAAATGCATTTTTTATTTCCACATAGATCAAGGGAAAGAGGTTTACCAAGATGATGCTTGTTAAATATTCAAATGAGAACTAGATTTCAGTGGATGTTGGAGAGAAAGCACATTAGCTGGATTAGTAAAGATCTTTCATATTACTTTGAGGTAGATTTCAAGAGTCTGTTTATGCTTAATGTAATCCCTCTGTGTTATTGTTACTAAAAAAGGAAAGAGAAAAGGAGGTGACAGATGTCTTGCAAAATTGAATACAATGTAAAAAGTACTGTGATAGCACTGAGTTCATTCCTGCTAAGGCTGAAGCATGAGCTTGGGGCAACACTGAAAATGTATATTGTGAGAAGTCACTTTTAAAAGATTGTGCATTGTGCTAGACTGCTTGGGGTAAGCAGAGATGGAATGGATCAGGCATGGATTCTGTCTGCAGGGAGTATACGGTATAATAAGGATGGTATATAAATCAGAAAGAGGGTGCTGTTGTAGAATAAGACTCAAGGAGGGACATGGGACCTAGCCCCTGGCCTGTGACTTTCCTGAAAGGTGTAAGAGTTCTGGGCAGCGTGGGTCTCTCCTGGTGCCCCAGGAGAGAGTGAGGCATTTTGAGGGGTTTTGAGCAGGAGAGAGCTGTGGTCACTCTTGCCTTGATGGGGTTAGTCTGGCAGGGGCGGGTAGGGCGGATGAGTGGTAGAAGAGCCCGGAGGAGGGCAGACTAGTTCGGAGGGTATTTTATTAGTCCAGGTGAGAGAGAGAAGTAGAATATTTACAGTGGGATTGGAGAGGAAGATATGGATGCAAGACTGAAATAGAACTGACAGTGCTTGGCTGCTTCCAGTGTTGGGGACTCATGGGCAAAGAGCATCTATGATTTTGAGCCCAGGTGACAGGGAAGATAGAGGTGCCATTATCAGGAACAGGGAAAGCAGGTTTATGGAGAAAAGCTGAAACTTGTTGTGAAATATGGAGCCCAGGACTGTCTGTGTAGTTTGCGGGGCCCAGTGCAAAATTAAAATGTAAGGCCTGTTCAAAAATTAAGAATTTTAAAATGGTGACAGCAGAGTATGGCCCTTCTAAGCATGGGGCCCTGTGTAAATGCATGGGTGGTTCACCCATGAAGCTGGCCCTGATTGAACCAGAGGTACTAAAATGCACGTGCACCCCATGCCCTTCCTAGGCACCTGGCCCCATGCCTGGGAATGCTCAGTAAAGGAGCAGAGCAGCTTGCATGCACCTGTGCAGGATGCCACAGGGTTGGGACCAAGACTGAGAAGGACAAGAATGACAGCAGTCTCTGAGTGGAAGTGAACCCATTCTATCCCAGTGATTAATCCCCCAAGCCACGTAGAGGGCCAGAAGTCCTCTGCTCAGTTGAAATTGGAATGAAAACTTAATGCTGAAGAGCTTTTAGAAGGTTCCCAGTCTTCTTGCCCTCCCTCCACACCATCGTCTCACTTCCCTAGGTGTATTGCTTGAAGATTCCCTGGGCATTTTTGCATTGAGGAAGGAAGCCTCTAACTTTTTTTGGATGTCTATGATGTTGTGACTGCTACCTTATATAATCCTTTGATGTGAGTATTATTACCTTGTTTTATAGATAAGAAAACTGAGGTTTAGAGAGGCAAGAGGCTTTCAAACTGCACAGCCACCAGCTGGCAGAGTCCATCTCTCCCCATGACGCTGCCCGCTTTTTTGGCCGTGGAAGCAGAGTCAGGCTGCTCAAGATTTTTTTTTATGTGTGAGGAAGATTGTCTCTGAGCTAACATCCATGCCAATCTTCCTCTGTTTTGTACATGGGATGCTACTACAGTACGACTTGATGAGCGGTGTATAGGTCTATGCCTGGGATCTGAATCAGTGAACCCTGGGCCGCCGAAGCAGGTGGGCAGACTTAACCACTATGCCACCAGGCCGGCCCCAAGATTTTTAAAAAAGCTGTGGCAAAACTAAGTTGTGTTAAAACTACCTTCTGAGGGAACTGACTGGTTTTTGGATGCGGGGCCTAGAGACGAGGAGAGGCTAGGAATGTCCTGGGGTTAAAATCATGGGCCGGTGGTGCCCATCTCTGACAGTGGCCCAGGAGGGCCTGTGGTCTGCTGGAGGAGACGGGCTCACTTTTAGTCTCATTGGGTAGAAGTTTTTGGGCCCTTGGCTGGTTGAGGAGAAATTATTTTCCAGTTTGTGGATTGTGACCAGCCAGCAGGGCAGTCTGTCCTCCAGGCATCCTGGGGACAAAGCCGTGCATCTCCTTCCTGGCTTCTTAGCAGCTCCTTGGAGCAGGGCCTGAGGGAGGGAGAGCATGGGAAGCTTGTGGAAGAGAAATCTGCACCTGAGTGGAAAGAGCTATCGGGTCTCCCCGGGCACCCAGCTGACACCTCGGCAAAAATCAGATCTCAGGCCAGATTTCTGTTGTATGTTGGATCTTCCGTCCCAGGCACAGCTTTCTGAGTAGGAGCCACACCAGACCCAGAGGAAGAATGCTGGGAGGGGACAGAAAGCAGAGCAGCTGCCAAACAGGATGTGTTTGTACAAAGTGTCTGCTAAAACCTGTGAATGTCGGAACAGCAGAGAACCTGATTATTTTGGAATCTGAAATCTGCCATTGAATTAATTCTAAATTAGTGATTCAGATTGACTGATAGGAAAAATAGGTCCTTAAATATACTGCTTTTTGAAAACTTAAAGTTCGAGGAAATTTTGTTAAATTTGAAAACGTCTGATTATGTTTCACTCACCCGTTAACTTAACCGTATTTGAATTCAGTATAGTGGCTGTGCCCAGGGGGAAGGGGTCCGCCCACTTCCAGTTCCACTGGCCCAGGTACAGAGGGCTCAGGTGGCCTCTGCAGGTGTTTGGGGATCTCAGAGGCTGCACTTCACAGTGGAATTCTTCCAGCCAATCCTCCTCGCCCCAGGGGACCTGCAGAAACTGCCAGATTTCTAGTCAAATGATGTTTGGAGAAGCGGGCTGGACATGGCCTTACTCTCCGTGTGAGTGCCTCTCCATACCACTAACATGAGCTCAGGGGTGGTTCTTACTCACATACCGGTGAGCTTGTATTTGTTTTTTTTTTAATACCAGTGCTTAAGACCTACTTCATGTTAGAGACCGAATGTGAATATTAGGGAAAACCAGGCATCAGGCCCCTGGGCTTTTGAGCATAGCCAGATCATGTCATATACCTTGGCGTCACTATTGTTTCTGACTGGCCTTACAGAGGGGGGCTATAGGATAATGGGGTTATGGGTGATAGGTTCACAGATGCCTGACTGGGTGGGTAGGGAGGTTTGGGGAGGCATTCCCCACCCCTGGGCCTTAGGTGGGGTCATGGCTGTGGTGATGTTGGTGCATGTCATCTAGAGGATGATTTCAAGTCTGTTACTCCATATGCTTGCATTATTTATCTGTTAGTGGATGCTATTGATGTAATACAATACCAATTTATTTTAAAACATCTCTGAATTACTGGTAGCTTTTTGTTACTGTGTACTTTTTAAATTAAGATTCTTTTGATGTTTAAAGGAGTCTCCTTATACAAAAAAACACAGCCAAGTAGGGGACCAGTGGTTTAGGGAAAAGCTGTCACCCATGCTGCTGGACCGTGGTCCTGCCTTTGTGTGTGATGGCATGTTTTAGGCTGCACAGTGACATTCCTTCAGTGAGGACAGTCATCATCTTGCTGGTGAAGGTCTTAGCTATTGACCTCTTCTTTTCTCCCCTAGACAAGAAGGAGTGATAGTTGATGTTAGGAAACAATAAAAAATTAGGCTGACTTTTTGGTTCACAACATGCATTTCTATTTATGAGAATCTACTTAGAAGAATCATCACCACGTTTATACACCCATGTTCGTAGCAGCATTATTCACAATAGCCAAGAGGCGGAAGTGCCCCAACTGTCTATCGGCAGATGAATGGATAAATGAGCTGTGGTATATATACAGAGTGTAACATTATTCAGCCTTAAAAAGGAAGGAAATTCTGGCACATGCTGCAACATGGATGAACCTTGAGGATATTATGCTAGGTGAAAAAGGCCAGTCACAAAAGACAAGTACTGTATGATTCTGCTTATATGAAATATCTAGAGTAGTCAGGCTCGTAGAGTCAGAAAGTAGAATGGTGGTAGAAATGAGGAGCGGGGACTGGCCCTGTGGCCTAGAGGTTAAGTTCATGTGCTCCCCTTTAGCAGCCCAGGGTTTCACAGGTTTGAATCCTGGGCACAGACATGGCACCGCTCATCAGGCCATTCGGAGGCAGCGTCCCACATAGAAGAACTAGAAGGACCTACAACTAGAATATACAACTATGTTCTGGGGAGGCTTTGGGGAGAAGAACAAGAAGAAGAAAAAAAATGATTGGCAGCAGATGGAGGGGGAAATGGGGACTAGTTGTTTAATGGATACAGAGTTTCAGTTTTGTGAGATGAAAAAGTTCTGGAGATCTGTTGCACAGCAATGTGAATGTATGTAACACTACAGAACTGTGCACTTAAAAATGGTTAAGATGGCAAATTTCATGTTATGTGTTTTTTAGCACAATTAAAAAAAACTCACCTTTTTCTTTCTCTAAGCCGTGTTGACTTGTGCCTCTCTTTTTCCTGGTGTTGGCGTATTCCACATTTTCTCTTACCTGTGTATCTCACATACCTTCTTGCTGTGGGAGTTCCTCAGAGTCCAGGTAGACTTATTTTGGGATCTTTCACCTGTGGCATCCTACAGAGACCAAAGGGAAGACTACCTTCCCCTCTGGGTACCTCCTTGTGGTGGTTTCTGCTCTTCATCACTGGGTACCAACCATGATCTGTTTCTTCCTGGCCCAACTGCCCTTTGAAGATCCAAAAGCTGTGTCATTTTCTGCAAAAGCTGTGTCATTTTCTGCACTGCATTGATTAGTTGTGTCATTGGGTTTGGTTTGATTGCAATGACTCTGCTATTAACAAATTTATACAAGGTACAGCAGGAAAAAAATCACTGGGTACTTCCATGTCCCCCAAAGATAAAATGTAACCTTTTTTCTGCATCATTTGAATTTTTACTGCTAATAAATGCCTGGCACTGCTTTTTGGTGTGATATTTAAGTCCAAAGGGATATTGTGGAGCCTGCGTATACATAATTTAATGTAGAACATAGAATTTTAGTGCTGGCAGGGATCTCTGAGAGTTTTTATTTCAACCTCCTCGTTTTATAGAGGAGGAATTTGGGGTCCTAATAAGGAAGCGGTGATTGTGGAGCCAGAACTAGGCCTAGGTCCCAATTTGTGCCATCAGCTCCTTCTTGTCCTCAAGGCACCCTCTTGGAATTTATAAAACTATATTTAGTGCCAGGTATTGGAACGCCATTCATTTCAGAGCACATGTCTGTTAGCTTGAAGGGATTGTGTGCTGAGTCTGGCAGTGGCAACTTCACCCATGTTTCAAGTCCTGTGTGGGTTTCCCTCCCTTTACCCAAAAGATATACTTCTGGTGCCATGTGCCAAAGTCAGCATTTGAACTTAATGCTTACCAAGGAGCTGGCTATTAGAGGATTGCTGGATTAAATCATTTTGAAAATGGAAAACTTCTATAAGATGAAAAAATCACCCTTGAATTAACCTTTCTTGGGAAATAATGTTTGCGTTCACCTTTGACTCCCTCTAACCTTTACTCACTCGAACATGTAGGATCTTCTTTAGAGGCCTTGTAAGTTACTTTCTAGGCGATTATAAGGTTCCTGAGGCCCTCTTGCAGCCTCTAGCTCATGCCCCGCACACAGGAGGGGCCCTTAATCTGATTGTACTGAATTTAAGTGGACCCTTCATAGGGTTGAGGAAAAAGTAGGATCACAAATAAAATGCAGCTTCCTTAAGCAGTGTGCATAGTGTTTTGTAACTAGATGGAATTAGCCCCACAAGTCCTCGTGGATGAGGTGAAATTTGGTCTTGGTTCTCAAGAATGGGCACAAAACTCATGGAGACAACTCTAGCAGAGGAAAAATAGTATACTTAGCGGGAAGGGAATATAGAGAGAGGAGGGAAAAAGAAACTGTCCAGGGTGTATTTGGGCAGTGGAATTTCCTTTTAGAATGCTTAGCTAACTCACAGTGAGCTCTGTCACTCCACCTCACTCCCCGTCACTTACAGTAGCGGACCCATCAGTGGCTACTCTGTCTTGAAGCACCCTACCTCATATCTGCAGTTATTTGAGGCACAGATGGTCCCCTCGCCTGAGCTGGGCCAATCAAAGCCTCTTTCCTGGGAATTTGGACTAGGAACTGGGAGAGGAACTTGGGTTACTGGGTCTACGTCATGTAAGCTTGGGACCTGGGAGGTGGATAGCTAGTACCTTCCTGGAGGCTGGAGAAGGGGAGGAGGATAGTTAGCAGAGGGAGAGGAGAGAGATGAGAATAAATTGGGTGATTTTTCAGTCCCTGGGACCCAGCCCTGTCTGCACACCCCTTTCAGTACTCTGTGGCTATGCCATAGATTCTCCTTTTCTCTTTAGGTCACCTCTGGGGTGGAGTGAGGCTGGTTCTGTTACTTGTGCCTAAGAGTATTAAGTACTAGAGGAGCCAGAGGGAGAAGAACTCGAGTTCTGGTTGTATCTCACAAACTAGTTGGGAGGTGTGGGCTTGATCTCCTTGGCAGCCAGGCTTAGTGGTTTGGTAGTGCGCCTGAGTCAGTTTGCCACCCCTGCTGTGGCTCAGCACCCCCGTCCAATCTGGACTCAGAACATGGAGCGGGGATCATTGGTTGGATGCTTACATGTATATTTGAAGAACCTTGGATACCTACACTGTGTCTACACTAGATACTGCTGTTACACACAACTGGGGTCCAGTAGGAACATGCAGGAGGAGCCCAGGTGACAAGTGCTCAGACAGAGGTGTGTATAAGGCACTGGAGGGCATGGGAGGAAGACCCAGTGTGTCAGAGGGAGTGGAAAAGACTTCACAGAGAAGATAGCATGGGAGTGAAAGCTGTAGGAACTTGTCAGATACACAGTGGGAGCAGAAGTAACGGGACTTGCCAGGTAGAGAAGAGAATGACACATTTAAGGAGGCAGGGAATGTCTGTAGGGCTGAAACAGGTGGTGTTTGAGAGAGAATGGAAGGTAAGGTTGTGTTCACAGGCAGCAGCTAGATCAAAGGGCCTTGTGAGCCTGGCCGAGGCTCACCCTTCCTAGGTAGAGCGACTGTACTTCTCAGTTTGTCTGGGACAGACCCAGTTTCTGCCTATTAGCCTGGAACAATAAAGTGAAAGCACTCACCTTTCACTCTCACAAGTGTCCAGGTTTGATAATAAGTGATATCTTTACCCTCCTTTTAGGTGATGGGACCCACTGCAGGATTTTAAACATCAGAGTGACAGGGTGAAATTTCAAGTTGGGGAGATGATTCAAGAGGAAGCAGAGAGGATGGCAGAGCAGAAAGCATGACTGGAGACAAGATTAGTGATAATGGCCTGAAGTGAGCAGTGGTAACGGAATTGGGGAAGAGAGCATTAATGGGAAAACCAACAAGAAGGTATAGACCATAGGACTTTGTGAACCTATGGCTGTCTAGCCAGGGGGACTGCTAAGGGGAACTGAGTAAGAACAGGCTCACTGGGGTGGTATTGAGGTCTGTTTTGGATATATGGGGCCATAGGACAGCTAGATAAAGAAGACACGTATGGGCTGGAAATAATGGTCTCGGGTCCAGAAGAAAAGACTGAGCTGGAGGCAGACACTAGGGAGTCATTAGGCTGTGGGTGATCGTTGAAGCCATCAGCTTGGATGCAACTGTCCAGAGAGAGAGTGCATTAAAGAAGAAGAGGAAGTCAAAGTCTAAAGCTTGGGGATACCACTGTTTAAGGGGAAGGCAAGAAGAGATGAGTCTACAAAGGACACTGAGAAGGACTAGCAGGAGAGGTTGGAAGAAATCTAAGGGCGCCGCCAGAGTAGCTGTTATCATTAATTGAAGGTCTGGTATGATTGAAAACTCCATGCACCTCGCTCTTTAAAGCCACAACAATCTTCCAGCCAGGTGGTATTAACTCTGATTTATAGGCTCACATAATAGTTTAAATAACGTGGCCAAGGTTAGCCGTCCAGCCAACGTGGCAGACCTGTGTTTCTAAAGCCCGCGTTCATTTCCACAGCACGGAACTGGTAGTTGCAGCAGAGATGGAGGCACCGGAGTCCAGAACACCCTCCTCCTTCAGGAGGACTCAGCAACTTGGGGAAATTTCAAGTTCAGGGGACTTGACCATTGCAGGTGCAAGTCTGAGGGGGACCGCTCACCTCCTTTCTCTGCTGGCCCCTCTGAACAGGCCACATAATGGAGACCTGGAGGAGGAGGCTGTTTAAAATGGAACATGGAAAACAATGCCAACAATGATTTAATTGCGCCATGAATTGTGGCCAGAAAAGGAGCCTAGCAACAAACTCATTTTCTGTTGGGCACAAGACACAGAGGACCTGCCATAATTAGTTCTGCTTTTTTGTTTTTCTCTTATTGGCAAGTGCCTCTTTATTTTTTCTTCCTTGAGTGCACATGATGGATCAGCTTTTAATCTAAGGTCCTGGTGTTAGAAGTGTCTTTCGGTATTGTGAAGTGTTTGTGGAGGTCCTCGGCTTGTGTGAGTGTGGGCACACACCTGCGTCTAACATTTACTGAGTGCCTACTGTGTGCAAGGTAATGTACTTGAGTGTTGTACATGTATCATCTTATTTACCTCTTGGCACAACCCTGTGAGTTAAGTAACATTATTATCTTCATTTTTCTGGTGGAGAACCTATACTGAGAGAAGTCCCCATGGCTAATAAGTGGCAATTGGGGGATTTGACCTGACTCTCTCTGGCCTTTCCCACTTATCCTCTACATCTTCTTGCATTTGTTGTGGGCTGGCATCTCATCTAGTCAGAGTTTCCTTGGCTCTAATCTATTTTTTTTTGGCCCCAAACTATGATTGTTCTTGAACACCCTGAAGGGCTAGCAAGGCTGTTTAAGAAGTAACTGATTGAGTGACCCAAAAGAGTTAACACAACTTGTGCAGAGGCTGGAGTAGCTGAAGCCTGGGGAGTAGCTGAAGCCCCAGGAGGAGTGGGTCATGTTCCCTGGGAACAGCATCAGTAAGTGAACACTCAGGCCTATCGCTGACGAGGCTTTGTTCTTTTCCTTCCTTTAGAGGTAGAATGAGGCTGTTTTTGAGACTCAGGAGATCATGATGCCATTGAACATCCTGTAGCATTTAGGGGCAGCTCTGAGGACCCCTCATTCCTGCAGGGAGCATGCTTTCTGGCTCTGCTGGGAGCTCTGCACTTGCCTAGGTGTGAATAGGTAACTGCTTATCCCCAGAGACCTGGAGTGAGTGTCCTACTAAAAGCCAATGTCTTAACACTTAGAATCATTTCCTTTGTTTGAGTTTTCTTTTGTCATCAGGGTGGTTCTGTGCTCTCTTGCTAATGAATTATCCAGGAGTCAATGGCCCATGCATAGTGCATTGGTATTGCCATCCATGTGGCTTAGGACACAGTTGCCAGTCCTGTGGAACTAGAACTCGAGGTCAGAGCCTCCAGGATGATTACACAGCTCTGCCGTTAGCCACTTTCCCATTTCCTTCCTGAGCACGGGTAGTCCTGCAAATCTGTCTGTGCTCCCTGGCCTGTGGTGAGCGGGGGTTTAAGCCTGGCAGTCAGCTAAGACTGCTGATTGGATTTATCTTACTAAATAGTGTGATTTGATAAAAGTTAGGATCATAGACTTTGGAATAGAACCTTGTTTCAATCCCTTTATCTTGCAACTGAGAGAACAAAGTCTGGAGGAAGGAGGGAATTTCTCTAGCTGTCCTGAGGAGACTCAGAGCTGGAGAGCCGAGGGAGCCATATGCCTCACATCCTCAATTTTTCTGGGCTGCCGCTTCAGATAGCTCAGTGGCAAACGCTTCTAAAGCTAGTCCTGTTGCCGAAGAAAACTGGAGAAGAAGATTATAAAGAGACTGGAGCAAGCGCATCAGTCTTCCAGTGGATGTTGGGTGGCTTCGTTCTCAGACACTCTGATGTTGAAGATTTGATTTTCCTCACTTATTTCTATCCAGAATCACAGGAATAGTTGTGACGAATGCTCGAGCACTTCCAGCCAAGTGAACGGGGGTCACTTGTCGTGGGAGAAGCTCCCTTTCTCTTAGGTTGTTAGAGATCTATTAGTGCCCTCCGACAGACAGGCGCGTAATGAATGTAGCCTCCTGAGGCTTGAATAGCAGTAATGAGTGCCTATTTGCACCCAACGACTCACTCGCTCACTCTGCAGGATCTGGGTCAGTAGACATCATTTTCATAAGGCATTTATCTTTCTTTTTCCATACTAGATAGGCTTATTTTTTTCTGAAATTTGGTTTTGGGGAGATAGGCTTTTGGGGAAAAAATTAAACTGTGAAGTTATAAGAATAAAGCTAGAATCAAATTTAGAAATTTAGGTATAAAAAAATAAAATGTAACTTCCAGAGAATCAAAGGACTATACCATTTCCATTTATATCAACACTTCACCGTAATGAGGTTTAGATTCAGAATTCAATTCTGAGTTCTATAGGGTGATTGCTCGTAAGGAGAGGTACAGATGGGCTCAGTGGGTGATACTCAGGGAGGCTGGAGCAGATATTTGAGAAGGGGGTGAACAGCAAGTGGCAGGGGTTAACCCCTGACATAATCAGAAGATGCCACATGTGAGAGTCCCGGTTACCTGATCATTTGTTGATCTTGATTTTTCTCTTTGATGAACATTCTTCCAAAAGTTAAGTGTACATATTCTGCCCTACATGACCCATTCTAAGCTTTCTCCCCTCCTCTGCATGGACTGAATTGTGTCTCCCCAAAATTTATATGTTGAAGCCCTAACCTCCAATATGACTGTATTTTGAAATAGTGCTTTTAGAAGGTAATTAAAATTAAATGAGGTCCTGAGGGTGGGGTCCAAATTCAATAGCATTGGTGGCCTTAAAAGAGGAGGAAGAGAGATCTCTCTCTCTCTGCCCTGTGAGCACACAGTGAGAAAGCAGCCGTCTGCAAGCCAGAAGGAGAACTCTCACCAGAACCGGACCTCCTTGATCTCCGTCTCGGACTCCAGCCTCCAGGACTGTGAGAAAATACAGTTCTATTGTTGAAGCCACCCAGGCTGTTGCAGTTTGTTATGGCAGCCTGAGCTGACCAGTCCTCCCTGCCTGCCTGCCTTTCCTCTTGTTTCATGTCAGCAGTTCCAACTTATGTCAATAAGTTTTGGTTTTTTTTCTTAGAAGTGAATCGTTAGGCAGCTTTGGATGCATTTTGCCCTGGAAACCAAGTGGCCCCTCAAAAATCCGTGTAAGCCATGATGCAGCTAAATCAGATGTTATGAGGTGTCACATGGTATTTAGCCACCATTAAAGAAAAAAATGGATAATCCAGTCACATTGTCCAAAAAGGTCTATATGGAGAGTTTCACTTTCTTTTCATCCCCCATCCATCCCATTTCCACTGTTGCCTCCCCAGGTAACCATTTTTATTAGTTTGTGTATGTGCATGCACGTGTGTCTATCCATCGCTCCAGAGTTCAAGAATGAAAAGCAAAAATTAATGTATATCCTTACTTCCCCACTGTTTTTTTAAAGTAAAACATAACCTGTATATAATACACTATTTTGTTTCTTCCTTTTTTCACTTCACAATATACCTTGGCTTTCCGTATTAATACATAGAAAGTGTCCTCTTTCTTTTTTTTGGGAAGATTAGCCCTGAGCTAACATCTGCCACCAATCCTCCTCTATTTGCTGAGGAAGACTGGCCCTAAGCTAACATCTGTGCCATCTTCCTCTATTTTATGTGAGATGCCTGCCACAGCATGGCTTGACAAGCAGTGCATAGGTCCACACCTGGGATTTGAACCAGTGAACCCCGGGCTGCCAAAGTGAAATGTGCGAACTTAACCACTGTGCCACTGGGCTGGCCCCACTCTTTCTTTTCTGTAGGTGTGTAGTATCCCATCTTATGAATACACCGTAATTTAACCATGTAGCAAACCATGTTTACTTTTCTTCCCTCCTCAATTTATTGTTTTCTCTGGTACTAATGATTGTATTTAATTTTTTATTAGCTTGGTTTGTTTTTTACATATTTATCACTAATTTAACCCCTGAACCTTTGCAAGTTGCATATCTCCTCTGGAAATATTCAGACACATCTGAATTTCCATCAGTTCCATTTTCCTTAGCAAATCTCTCTTGGAGCCCTTGGACCATTGCCACTCTGGCCTGGTCTCCTTCTGGGCCTGGTGCCTAGCTGTCATCCTGAACTCCTGTCACCATCACCTTGGGAGTCACTTCCCTTGTCTCCTGCTTTGGATTTCTTGGTTCCTACATTACATTTTTGTGTCATTTTCATTTACCTTCTCTTGGTGGGGGAGCACATCTTCTAATAGTTTCCTGAGAAAGGGTGTATGAGAGAGAAGTGTTTGAGATCTTGAATGAGTAAAAATGTACCCTCACGCTTTATTGGTAGCCTGGCTAGGTACACAATTCTGAGTTGGAAATACTTTTTGTTTTTCCAGAATTTTAAAGACGGTGTTCTATTGCCTTCAAGAGTCCAGTGTTGTTCCTGAGAAGTCAAAGTCATTCTGATTCCTGCTATTTTCTATGTTGCTCTTTTTCTTTTCCCACTATGTATGTTTATAGAACTTAATCTTACCCCTACATATTCTGAAATTTCATGCTGCTGTGTTTTAATCTGTGTTTGTTTTTCTCTATTTTTTTTTCTGGATACTTGGAGAGCCCTTTAAATCTGGAAATTCATGTCTTTCATCTCTGGGAAATTTTTTTGCATTCTTTTCTTTAATTGTTTTGAATTATCTTCATATTTTCTTTTATTTTGTGGAGCTCTTATTATTCAGACTTATATTTCTATCATCTTTTATCTCCAATTTTCCCTGTCTTCTCTATTTTCTAGAAGATTTTCTCAAGTTCATATGCACATATACATAAATTTAACTTTCCAAGACCTCTTTTTGTTTTTTTCTTCCAGATGGCCTTTTATTGTGTCATACTATTCTTACTTCATGATCCTTTTTTTCTCTGTGAGAATATTAATGGTAATTCTTTTTAGTGTTTTCCCTTGCCTTTTTTCTTCCAAGTTTCTCACTTTCTTTTCCCCTGTTTTGATCTGTCTCTCGTATTCGAGGCTTTCCTCCAGTGTCTGACAATATTCAGTTGTTGGTTTGTCCACAATGCTGTTTGGAGGCCCTGGTGTGAGGGTGGGGTTTTTTGACCCTGAGCCTCCCTGTAGGGCCATCTGGCTGGGCTGTCTGCTTACAAATCAGTGTTGTTATCTTCAGGTCTTCCCTCTTGGGCTGCTTGGACACTCTAGAGAAGACTCGTACCATCTCCTGCTTGGAGAGTGAAGGTCGGGCTGCCAGTGTTACTGGGGGCCAGTGGGGATGACAGGACTGGGGGGGTGGCTGTGGCAGGAGGATTGCCTCAACCTCCCCCTTTGTTTGCTTAATCCCCTATTTTAAGTGAAGTACCCTAGCTTTCAATCAAGGCCTGGGATCCCTTCGTTGGGACCCTCTGATAAGCCTTCTCCTGTGAATAGGCCTCCTGTGTTTTGCATGGTGGAAAAGGTGCAGAACTCAGCCCTGCCGAGTGGCAGAGGGCAGCTAGGGGCCTGATTGCTTCTTGATCAGAATTTCAGTTTATCTTTCTTACTTTAACTCTCTTACCCCGTATCTCCGGAAGAACCTAAGAGCATGAATTCCTCAGTCTTTGGGGATTGCAGTGTTAAATGGGTTGGTTCTTAGCTTTCCCTGCTGCTAGTTTACAGTTCAGTTTATTGTGTCAGCTGAGACTTTGAGTGAGGAAGCCCAGGGCAAGAGGGGGAACTGACTTGTCTATTGTCATATAACTAGTTATTGTAGAACCTGGAGTAGAAACTAGGTCTTCTGACTCCTCATCTAGCACTAAAATCACCCTATGTAATTCAACACTTCATAACACCCATGCACACGTACACACACACATGCCTTCTTTCTCTCTCTCTCATACTCTTCCTCCTCCTCTCTGTTTCATGGAACCCTCCTAACAGTCTTATAATGTGGGCTTGATTATCTTGATTTTACAAATAAAGAAACGAACTCAGAGAAATGATATAATTTGCCCATGGCCACAGAGCTATTTGGTTGTAGAGCCAGTGTCACATTCCAAAGGGCAAACTTTGACCATTACAGTGTACCCTCTTAAGTCATGTCTTGGGTTGTTGGGCCTGCCTGAAAAACCAAACTTCCTGTGTGCCTTACTTTTGTGGTGGCTTGTTATAGCTAACTTTGACTTGGGAAACCTAAACAATAGGGATTTTTCTTTTCACTGGGTGTGATTGACTAGTGTGCTTCTTATTACTTCCTCTGCAGTGTAGCAGCCTGCTCTTCAACTCATTTTGCCCGAAATGGGACTCTTTCTCTTCCTTTTTTAATGTCTTGGTGAGAATTCAGACGGAGCATCAGGTTCAGCTTTGTAGCTTCTGTGTATGTACGTTTTTGGTGTGTGCACACATGCACCTACATGCAAATACCTCTAAAGGAAATCTTAGGAATGAAGTTTTCTTAGAAGGGCAAACAGTGTTGGTAAGCTGGTCAGCACATTTAGAAGGGACCTTGAGTGTAGACATTCCCTCCCAGGGCAGCCTTGGGTTCACAGATACAAGGCATTGTGTCTCTTCTTTGCATTATTTAGGAGAAGCTTCTAGGGGCTACATGACTCTTAATTTCCCCTCCTTCCTATATCTGTCCTCTGCAGTCTTCCCTGTCTCAGTTAGTCAAGGTGGTATCCTGAAGAATGCAAATCCACCAGCAAGTCATGTCATTCTATCTTTATATATAGTGTATTAATCCAAAATGTATCTTGAATCCGTCTGCTACTCTCCACCCCCCATCACTGCTTTAGGGCAGGCCACCAGCGTCACCTGCTGGGACTAGGGCAGGCGCCTCCTTGTTCCTTCCCTATTTCTCTCCCTGAGAACCTCTCCCTCCCTTCTTCTCTTCCCTTGAAAAAAACTTGTAATGTATTCACGTTTAAAAGGAAGGAAATCCTGACACCCGTGACAATGTGGATAAACCTTGAGGACATTATGCAAAGTGAAATAAGCCAGTCACAAAAAGACAAAAACTGTGTGATTCCACTTATACGAGGCACCTAGGGTAGTCAGATTCATAGAAACAGAAAGTAGAGTGGTGGTTGCCAGGGGCTGGGGTGAGGGTGGAGGGGGAAAGAGGGAGTTGTTGTTTAATGTGTATAGAGTTTCAGTTTTATAAAATGAGAATGTTCCAGAGATTGGTTGCACAACAATGTGAATATATTAACATGAGTGAACTGTACACTTAAAAATGGTTAAGATGATAAATTTTATGTTATGTGTATTTTACCACAATTAAAAAAAAGCTTACCATGGCTACAGGGTTTCTTTTTGGGATGCTACTTGCACAACTCTGTGTACTACAAACCATAGAATTGTACACTTCAAATGGGCGGATTGTATGGCATGTGGATGGTATCTCAATAAAATTATCTCTTGTATTTCAAACCACCTTTTAAATATCCGTCAGGGCTGACACCATCCTGACTCATTTCCAAAGGCCAGTGCCATTCTGTTCAAAACTGAAGTTGCCTAGAAAGACCTCAGCTTGTTTGTGCCCACCCCTTGGGATAGGGTGGAAGCTCAGCATCGTGGGGAGGAGTGTACTACGATGGACAAAACTACCAGAGGTAGTTGTATGAATATTTTGAGATGATTTATTTTTCTTTGAAAATATAAAGTTGGTATTGAACATGAGAGAACCATCGTGAGTGTGCTACATGGTCTAGCCAACCCGGTTCTTCTCTGACACCGGGGCTTTTGGACCTATTTGTCATTCATTCATTTGTTCATTTGTTCATTCATGAAACACTGAGCCTCTCTGTCAGGACCTGGAAAAACAAGCATACCTTTCATTATGTGGCATTGTAATACAGGCATATCATCTGAGACCTTCCTTGCTTAGGAGTAAAAATATATAAAACACAAGGGAATAACATACCAGGAATCCATATGAAGAAAATCACAAAAATGTATTGACTGACATAAAGAAGAGTTGAATAAATGGAGATGTGTACTCCCAGTTTTTCTCAGTGTGATAATGATGTCAGTTCTTTCCAAAATAATGTATCATTTCACCCCATTTCAATCAACATCTCAGCTGGGGCTTGCTTGCTTCTTTTTTTGGAATGTGTCAAATTATTCTCAAATTCTTAACAAACTGGCTGGAATTGCCAAGAAAATTTTGAAAATGATGTATAATCAGAGGAGATTTGCATTTTCAGATATAAAATGTACTCAAACTATGCTAATTAAGACCATGTGTTTATTAGTGCAGGAATGTACTGTTGAATGGAACAGAATAGACTAGAAACAGAGGCTAATAGTGCATGATGAAGGGAAAGAGTGAATTGTTTCATAAATTCTAAATTAGTTACTTGGGAAATATGATTACAGCCTTTCCTCACACAATATACCAAAATAAACTTTGGTTAGATTAAAGGGTTAAATGCCAAAATTACCATCATAAGAAAATAAAAACTAGGAAAAATTGTAGATGAGTTTCTGATGTTAGAGGAGTCAACAGAAAGAAAATTTCAAAGGAGGGAAATGACTGATTACATAAAATGAACATTTCTAGAAGTCAAAAAACTTCCCCAAGAAAATGCTGATTAAAAATTCTTGGAGAAACATATACAACAAAAGATTAATTTTGTTAATATATAAGTAAATAAGAACAATGCTAAAACTCTAGTAGGAAAATTGGTAAAGGATGTAAGCAGGCAATTAATAGAAGAGGAGATTCAAATAGCTAATACACATGAAAAAATTTTCAACCTTTCAATACCTCTTCCCTTTTGTAAGGGAATACCTTTTATTCGATGGTCTGTGTGTGCTCATTAAGAGAATCATATTTTCAAAGAACCTTTAAGATCCTAATGTTAATTGAAAACAGGACAAAATAGTATATCAACATTTGTAAAACAAAGAGAAACATACTGAAAAAAATTATCAAGACATTCACTGAAAGTTTAATAATGCTGTTGGAAAGGAAAAAATGTGCTCAATTTGGCCTCTTCATTACTCTGTTGGTAGAAATGTAGATTGGTATAACTTTTAGTTAAAGCAATTTGGCTGGTCTTATTAGGACCCTTAGAAAGTCAATGAACATTGTCCCAGGAGTTTGTTTCTGAGAATCCCTCCTAAGGAATTAATCAGAGATGCAGATATAGATTTATGCATGTGGATGTGAGTCAGTTTATTGATGAAAGTTTAAAACCCAGGGACAAGCTATAAATCTAGAAATAGGGGATTGTTTAAAGGAATCATGTTATATGTGCTTGATATAATGTTTAATGATAAAATGAGATTGTAAGTATAATGTTCACATTGTGATAAAAAATATGTATGTTTAGAACATACATTGAAAGAAAAGAGATCAGAATGTTCATCGTTGTTCTTTATGGTTGGTGAGACTGTTGGCAATTTTAATTTTCTTTTTTGCACCTTTACGTGTTTTCTATATTTTCTTCTTTGAGCATTTATTGTTTTTATAATCAGAATCTCATCTTCATGAAATACTTAGTATTTAAATAAGCAATTCACTGATATTTGAGGAATTATAAAACTTCTCGAGGCTATTAATGTTTGACTGTTAACATTCTTAACAAATTGAGGAAGGAAATCTTTTTTGCAACTACTTAAGGATTTGTACTTACTTCCTCGAGATCTGGTATAGTTTGGCTGTAGGACCTGAAGGTAAGTAGTAGCGGGAGAGTTTCCATTTATCCTGGAGATCTATCAAAGATGGTTGGGATGGGGGATGTGTTTTAGGAGTTGAAGTAAATTCTATTGTGAAGGACTGAAGATCAATATAGAAATGTCTCTTTTTTTTCAAGTGACAGTTGAGGAAGAAAGATAGCTCATTACTCACTGCCTATTTGGAGGCTGTTCACGCATTGCTTTTAAAAGCCAGTGCGTGGTTCAGCAACTTTGCCATTTCTTCAGCTGGCCAGTTTTGGCGGATCTGTTTAATTAGATTTCAACACGGCATCTGTAGCCCCAGTAAATTCAAATAATTAAGCTTCATGATTTCTTGTGTGTTATAAATGTCACTAAAATTGCTGTTGCAGAAAAGATCATTTCTTTGGTAATTGCAATTTCTGTCATGAATTGTTTCATCACTTATTAGCGATTAGGACTTTGAAATAATTTCTTAAAATTGGACTCAATTGAATAAATTTTTTTTTTTTGCATTGAATCTACTTATCCATTTTTCTTCTATTTTCCCTCAATTATTTGTGCTAGTTTACTTGCATTCAATATGGAGAGGGACGTGGGCAAATGCTCCCAAGGGGCCTGCTGCCCACATTTGGAGTTGTGCTGGGAGGAGGGTAGGCCACTGTTGCTTTGGAAGGGAAGCCCTTGCTCTGTCTGTAGGGTAGACCCCATCTGGGAGCATGCATGATAAAGGCTTTTGGGAGGCTATGGCTTGCCTGTGGTGTGCACCAGTCACTGAAGGCCTTTTGAGGTAATTGTTTGGCTCCTCATTCTCTTTCGAAGTAGCGCAGGTAATGGGGGCCTGTAGGAGGTGGTCTTGGCAGCTGAGTGGGGCCTGCCCTCCTCCATAACCAATGCTGGTCTTTGGAGGATCTCTCCAGATGCTGCTGGCCACTTGGTGAGTTGTCAGTTTTTAAGAACTTGTGCCTAGAATAGTCTTAGGTGCTGTGGGTACAAACATACATCTCGATCTCCTGCCCTCCTCTGTGAAATAAAGGTCTGAATTCCTTGCCTGGTTCTTGGGGCTTCATCTGGCTCTTGTCTTTCCTGCTCATCCTAATGCGCAATTCCTTCCAACCAGAGAAGACGCCCTGCCCTCTTGGCTCACACTGCTGTTATTGCTAGCTGAAATGTCTTTAAAACACCTCCTGTTTCAGTAATAAGTGTTCTCATTCTTCAAGTCCAGCTCCAGTGCCATCTCTCCTTTGTAAGTTTTCTCAAATTCCAAAGCTATGAGCAGTGGCTCCGACCTCTGAAGATGCTGCACCGTCTCTGCCTCTTTCTGGGGCAGGCGTTACGTTCTACCTTGTAGTGTGGTGATGTGTGGATGTCTTTTTGTTGTCCTCAGGGCAGGAAGCCATTTGACTCATCTTTGGCTTCCTAGAGACAAATAATTGTGCCTATTTGCTGCATGAATGAAATGTCTTTTAGATACCTTTATTTGGGACAAATGCACAATGGGGCAGGCGTTGTGGGACTGGACCCAGGGTGGTGGTCAGCCCCTGGGGTAGTCTGACAACCTGTGACTTCATTAAGATTTTTTTTCATTTTATTTAATTTCTAAAATTATTTTTTTATTAATTAAAAAATATTTTTAAAATATTGTGGTAAAATATGTATATAACAAAATTACCATTTTAACCATTTTTAAGTATGCAGTTCAGTGGCATTAAATATAGTCACATTAAGAGAACCATCATCACCATCTATCTTTAGAACATCTTCATCTTGTAAAATGAAAACTCTATTCCCCTCTCCCTCAGCCCCTAGAATAGACAACCACTATTCTAGTTTCTGTCTCCATGAATTTGACTACTCTAAGTATCTCGTATGAATAGAATCATATAGTATTTGTCCTTTGTGATTGGCTTATTTCACTTAGCATAATGTCTTCAGGGTTCATCCGTGTTGTAGCATGTGTCAGAATTTTCTTCCTCTTTAAGGCTGAATAATACTCCATCGTAGATACACCACATTTTGTGTATCCATTCATTCGTTGATAGACATTTGGGTTGCTTCCACCTTTTGGCTATTGTGAACAATGCTGCTGTGAGCTTGGGTGTGCAAACATCTTTTAGAGTTCCTGTCTTCAATTCTTTTGGGTAGGTACCTAGAAGTGGAATTGCTGGATCACATGGCAATTTTATGTTTAACTTTTTGAGGAATGACCATACTCTTTTCCCTAGCGGCTGCACCCTTTTACGTTCTTGCCAGCAGTTACAGTATTTTCAATTCATAGATGGTGGAAACTGAACTCTGAGGAGTTAAATAACTTGTCCAGATTCATGTAGCTTGAAGGTGACTGAACTGGTATGTCAACCCACGTGTATCTAGTTCAGAGGCGTGTGCTCAGTCACACCCTGAACAGTGTATTCCAGGGCTGCGTGGCTGCAGTAATAGAAAACCTCTCCTGCAATAGTTTAAACAACCAGGGCTTGGATTTTCTTACTTAATAGTCTAGAGGGATATAGCTGCTGTTATTGTCTCAGCGGCTCAACAGTAGCAACAATAACGACTCTCGTTCTCTGAGCCTTTCCCTTCTGACTTGCTCATTGCCTCCTGTTTGCAAGATGGCTGTCACAGTTCCAAGCATCACATTTATGTGATGTGAAGACAGCGAGAAGGAATAGCGCCAAGCCAGCTGACTGTCTTTTCTTATCAAAGCAAAAGCTTTCTTAGAAACCCCGAACAGATTGTTACAGGTATTGACGTGGCTGGAACTAGGTCATATGATGACCCCTCAGTGAAAGGGAGGCTGGCAAGTGTCTGACTATTCAACCTCTGTTGTGAGTGGCAACGAGAGAATAGGGGTTTGCTGTGGCTTTTGGGCAGCTGCTCAACAGTCTGACCCACTGTGCATTTCTAGAGGAATCTATGATTTGTTCCTCTCTACTTAGAATTCTAAAGCCAAAAAATGAGGATAAGTAAGCTCCTTTGCCTGATTTTAACTGGAAACAAATTTTAAGTCAAATTCTTCTCAGACCAAGGAAGGCATATGCAATAATAATAAAAGTACCAGGAAAGATAGATAAAAGGTTTAAGTGAAATCACTTAGGAGATTGTAAAGTGCTATACAAATGTGATTTCACTAGACCGTGAGCTTCCCGGAGCAGAGGCTGTGGCTCACCATTGCTGAGTCCCTGGGGCCTTGCACAGGGCCTGAAACATCATGGGCAAAAAATAGGTGATTATGGAATTGGCTGAAACATCATTTTAATATGCCAGTGGTGGAAAAGCTTCCAGGATGCCGACTTTCCTGCATGAGGCAGAGGCTGTCTGGGCATTGACGGAGTATGAGCTGGGGTGATGGATTGTCTTTTTTGGCCATGTGAGAATAGAGCCTTTGGTACATTCAATAATAATGCTTGGAGTACATTTAAATCAAAATTTAAATTCCTTGTAAATACATGGCTGGCAGAAATCAGTTAGCCAGCAATGCCATCTTTTTAAGATGGATCACCTGCCATGTGGCTGTGTGTGCCCAATGCTGAACACACATCTGTGTGGTAAGATCAGTATCACGTATTTATCATCTTCATTGAACACTGTTTGCTGGCTGCCTGGGGGGAACAGTGACTGCTCCTCATGAAATGCTTTCCTGCCTTCCTAAGGAGTTGGCTATTCTGGCCTGATTGCGGTGGACGCTCGGGAATTGAAGAACACACTTCACGAGCTGTGCTAGGAACAGCTGCATCTCTAGAGGGATTATAGGTGCCTGATCTTATGTGGATCACAGTACGTGCACTGTTTTGTTTAATTTCTGCCACAGTCTTGTAAAGTTTAAGTGGCAAATCCAGGATTTGAATACTGATCTTTGGTGTCTGTAGTTAGGTTTTATTCTCTTCCTTGGATCATGGGTGGGTTGATCTCTTAGGGCTGGAGTGACTTAGGTATCAGTAGGGGCTAAGGATTGAACTGTGGATTAAGAGTCCAGGGTCTAAACCACGGCTCTGACAAGATGGCAAGACTTTAGGACAGCCCCTTCCCTTTTCTGGGCCTCAGTTTCTTCATCTATTACATGGGAATGCTGAATTTATTAGTCCAGATCAGACTTACTGAGTGCCTGGGGCGGTGTTCCAGGCAACGAGGATACAGGAGTGAACAAGTTAACCTCAGTCCTGCCTTCAGGGAGCTTACATTCTGGCAGAAGAGATAGCTATTAAACAAATAATTACCCAAATAAGTATTTAATTACAGATGTGATAAGTGCTGCAAAGGAAAATTACAATATAATAGGATGATATGTATTTTACATGCATATAATTATTTACATTTACATTATATAATCTATTCACATACATTATATTCAAAGCACAATATAATGTATATTATCTGTAATGAGAAGACTAATGTAATGGGGTGAGAAGGGGATGGTGGTGGGCTAGAAAGACTTCACTGAGAAACCCGTGCCTTAAACAGGCGAAGGGTACGTGAGAGCAAAGAGAGAAAAAGAGGAGGCACAGTCACAGACGTATTCCCAGAGACAGAGCAGTCTGAGGAAGTCTGCAACGTTTCAGGGCTGAAAGGAGGACAGCAGAATGGGAACAGAATGAGTGAATGGGGGAACAGCAGAAAGACCCCGGAAAGGTAGGCAGGGGCTAGACCATTATAGTGTTGTGAATACCATATGGAGATTTTGTATTTATCCTAAGGAAAAAAGGAAGCCACTAAAGGTTTTCCATAGAGAGTGCAATAATCACGTGTAAATTTTAAAAGATCATTCTTGTTGCAGTATGGAAATAGTTTGGAGGGGAGCAAGAATAGGTATGGGACCTCCAGGACAGAGGGTGTTTCATTAGTCCACATGAGAGAGTTGCTACTGGCTTGGATTATGGTGGCAACAGTGGAGGAAAGAAATTGAAGGCCTTGAGAGAGGTAGGTATTCAGGAGGTAGAAGCAGTAGGATTTGGTGTTTTATTCCAAGGTGGGTGAATTAGGGAGACAGAGGTGTTAAGACAACTCACAGAATTCTGATTGGTCATCTGATTTGGGGTGGGGGTGGCAGCGGGCAGGGGTCCTGTGAGGAGAGCCAGAAGGGGAATCTGGGGGCCGGCGGCAGGATGCTGAGGGGATGACTTAATGTCTAACAGGGACGGGTTACTCCTCGTTCAAGGTGCATTTGAGGGAGAACACGAAACTCTGATTCGATGAATAGAGAGAGCCTACACATTTTTCAGGGAAAGATGCAGAGTGAGCATGGATGATGCAAACAGGAAAAAGGGACCTTAGATCCCACAAATCCCAGCAAACTGTAAGTAAATCCAGGTGTTGAGGGAGTTGCATGGAAGGACAGGTTGAGGACTGGTTCCCACGTGGCCATCTCTTCTGGTTGGCTGTGACAGCCTCCTAACTGGGCTCCCTGCCTTTCCATTTTCTCCATATGGTTTTCTTGGTGAAACACAGATGCCATTGTATCTTAGAATCCTCTTGCTCAACACCTCCGAAGCCTCTTTGTTAGCTAAAGGACCCAACCTGCCTTCTCACCTTCACTTCTACCACTGCTCTCTCTACTTTCTCCCTCACCGGAATGTGCTGACCAATATGTGAGCTGAATCTAGCCCAGGTTATAGAGAGAATGGTATGTCTGGTGGTGGTTTCAGGGAGTGGATAGTGGTAGGTCATGTCTCAGCTTGTCCATGGAAAGCCCTGAAGTGGACAGAAATGGAAAACTTCAGGGCTCTATAGTGCCGGCACAAATAAGGGGAGGTCACTCCTGACACAGCAATGCTTTGGAACATGGAAGCTGGTCTTTGACCAGGGTGATATGACTTGCTGAGTAGCTCAAGCATTGCCTTTTGTGGTGGTTTAAGTTGTTTCTGGGTTCTGAGGTGCATGGCGGAAGTAGTGAAACCACAGTTCTGAGATCCTGTATTCTGTTCTGGTGGGCATCTTACTGCAGAGGGATGCCCATGACCACCAAGCTCTGGTTAGACCTTTATGAGAAAACATTGGTTTCTTCCAGAGTAAATGAAAGAAACTTGAACATGAAACTGAACTAAACATGAACATAAACTAAAGAAACTTGAAACATGAAACCTGGTTTTCATGGCGGCCTTGGCGAGACTTGTGACCACAGTCCACGTTGCTTTGGGCCCAGGCGTCACAGGCCTTCTCTCCAGTCCCGCAGTGAGCACGGTGTTTCAGTTAAGATACTGCTGCCTGCTATAAGAGAGAAATCCCCAAAACTCAGTGGGTTAGGGGAAGGCTTTGCTTCCCAGAGTCATTCAGGTTCCCAGGCTATTGGAGAGGTTACTGTCTTTAATATGTGTCCACTGGCAAATGGGGAAAGAGACAGCATGGAAAATTACATGCCCACTTCTTTTAACCATTCAACCTGGAGGGGACATGCATTACTTCTACTTAGTCCATTAGCGAGGATTAGTCACATGGTCTCACCTAGTGCACCGGGGGCTGGGAAATGAAGTCGATAGTTTGGCAGCTGCTTCCCAGCACACCTCTAGTCTGTGAAAGGTGAACATGAATCTTTGGTGACCACTAGCTCTCTCTGCCACACACAGCAATATACCTTCTGGGTTGGTGGCCCTGGAAGCTCTTGGAGACTGTACTCTTCGCAGAGATACCAGCACTCTCAAGGTATTACTCAGGTAGAACACAACAATAAGGGGGAGCCAGATTGGGAAGGATTATTTACAAACTTGTGTATTTCACTTCCCAGGATTCCTAGAAATAACTGGATGAGATTTCTGGAGGCTGCAGGTCTGATATAACATTGGAGCAGGCACTGGGGAGAGGCCCATATGTTGGTGAGGTTTGAGGAAACTCAGGTTAAATGTAATAAGAATTTTCCAGTGTTTTCCTAGAGGAGATTATCCAAATTCTTTAAGAAGAAATATCCTTGGAAGGTAGGAGAAAAACTCATCAGGTTGCCACTGTTAGAATTATCCCTCGAAAACACGCCATTGTCTTGGTTCTCATTCCGTACTCATGAGGCAAACTTCTAATCTGTGCTTTGGTCTCCTGGGAGGTCCCACACAGCCTGAAGGGGGCCTCCTTGGGTGGACAGCTGACTCTTGATCATGGATATTCCTGTTGTATGTGAATACATAAGTGGACACTGAGTTATAAATTGGTCTTGTTTGTTCAGAAGGATTGAGTTAGTTCTTAAGTTCATTTCCACTCCGAAACTGAAGACCAGAGCCTGCTTCACGTCACTTTTTGAAGCTCAGCCAGAAAAAGCCCTTATATCTTTTGCAGATGTCAGTTGATGTCCAAGGAGTATACCATTTCTGAGTGAAAGTTTCTGAAAGGCTGTGCATCCAGATTGGGTGTTTAGAAGTCTCATTACCTCCCTCTGCATTTGAGAGCAATGAGTCAATAATCTATTACTGAATGGATCGCAGTTGGTATGTAAAAAGGTTATGCTATGGTATATAGAGATTAAAAACAATAATAAAACCACAACAGTGATGATAGGCAGCTAACATTTATTGATCACTTACTGTTGGCCAGGCAATTTAACTGCAGAGTACTTTATAAACTAACTACTGTTGTCATCTCTATTTTATGGATGCAGAAACTACGGTAATTCTTGTGAGGTGGTAACATAAAGATGTGGCCGAGCCAGTGTTGGAGCCCTGGCTGTTTGGTCTAGCACCTGACTTCTGCCTGGCTATGGGGCTAGAATGAGTTGGTGGGAGACTAGGAACATGCCAGGAGCTGGTTTCTCTGATCCCCGTCAGTTTAGTGGTTTTGAGCATGCTCTGGAACTCCTGGCAGCCTTTTAAAAATTTTTTTAAAAAATTTTTTATGGAGTATACCCTTAACGGTATAGAAGAAGGAACATTTCCCCTAAAGGGGTTTGAGGATTTGGGGGGTTTAACCTGAAGCAGCTATTATAGGTGGGAAATGTCTTCGAAGTGTCCTTTTAAAATCTTAACCAGTTATGTGAATATTGCTTTCTATTACATAATATAGTGTGATGATTTTACCATAAAAACCCTTTTTCCTTTCTAAATTTCCAGGTAAAATTGATGGTCCAGAAAAGACACACTACGTTATTTTGTGGTTTGCTGTGCTCCCTGGTACAATGCAGGGCACTGCTGGGATAAGAAGTTCCCAGCTTGAGAAGCTTCGATACATGGTTTGCTAAACCAGAGGTTGTAGATGTGTCATCAGCCTTCAGGAAGTGGGGTGTGAACGTGGCTGCCTGGGCAAGCCTCAGTACTCTGCAGTGTGCTGGTGTATGGTGATTCATTAGAGTTACCATTTGCTTTAGAAAATGCAAACTATATTTCTCTTTTTGGAGATGAATTTGGCAGCAGAATGCCAGGTCATTCTCTCTTGCAGGGCGGGTTGGGAAGGATGTTTGCATGGTGACACAAATGGGAAGATATACATGTGAGCAGAAGATGTTATGCAGTGGGTTAGATCTGTGTTGAATATTCCTCCATGTCTCCAGCATCATAGTCTTTTGCCATACCAATGGTTTTATGGGACTCTGGAAAATAAACAACCAGGGCAGATCAATAAGTACATTAGTAATAAATGTGTCTCTCCTAGGTAAGGCCATCCATTGTGCTAAGCCCAATCTTAAGTGTTAGTCTAAAATATTAGCTTTGTGAAAGCATTCTGGAAATAGTCGATAGAAATGAGGGCAGCCCAGCATCTTTATAAGTGTGATCTTTCATGCTTATGAATGTAGACAGATCCTTTGGTAAACTTTTAGAATAGAAAGCCCATATTGATAACAGAGAAATCTGCTTTTTAAAAGTCATTTTTATTGAGGAATAATTTGCATGCAATACAATGTACCCATTTTAAGTGTACAGTTTCAGCTTTAACAAATGTATATACGCATCTAAATATGACAATAATTAGCATTTAGAACATTTCCATTACCATAAGTTTCCTCTGGCCCCTTTGCAATCAATCCCCCAGCCTCATGAGACCTGATCTACTTTCTGTCACTGTAGACAAGTTTTGCCATATAAATGAAATCACACAGTTTGTAATCTTTTGTGTCTGGCTTTTTTCTCTTAGCATAATCTTTTTTAGATTTGTTCATGTTATTGTTTGTATCAGTAATTCATTATTTTTTATTGCTGACTAATATTCCATTGTATGGATGTAAGATAATTTGTTTATTCACCTCTTGACAGACATTTGAGTTGTTTCTAGCTTGCGACTATAATGAATAAAGCTGTCATGAGCATTTATGTACAAAGCTTTTGTGGACATATGTTTTAGTTTCTCTTGCATAAATACCTAGGAGTAGAATTGCTGAGTCCCATTTATAGATCAATGGAACAGAATAGAAGGTCCAGAAATAGGCCCCCTCATATATGGTCAGTTGATTTTTTTTTTTTACCAAAAATGCCAAGGTAAATCACTGGGGAAAGGGCACGCTTTTCAACAAACTGTGCTGGAACAACTAGATAACTGTATGAAAAAAAAAAAAAACAACCTTGACTCCTACTTCAAACTGTGTAAAAAATAAACTTGAAATGGATCACACACCTAAACATAAAACTTCTAGGAGGGAACATAGGAGAAAATCTTCATTACTTTGAGGTAGGGCAAAGATTTTTCAGATAGGATACAAAAGCACTTATGTAAGGGAAAAAAATAGATTGGACTTTGTCACAATTAAAAACTTATGCTCTTTGGAAAACTTCACTAAGAAAATGAAAAAAACACATGTCACAGGCTGGGAGAAAATATTTTATATATGTGTATGTGTGTGTATGTGTATATATGTAATATGTATATGTGACAAAAGACTTGATTATGGAATACACAAAGAAATATTACAACTTCATAAAGAGAAGGCAATCCAATGAGGAAATGGACAAAAGATTTGAACAAAACTTCACAAAAGGAGATCTACAGATGGCCAATGAACACATGAAAAGATATTCAAAATCATTGGTCATCAGGGAAATGCAAACTAAAATCATAATTATATACTATTTCCCATCCACTATATGGGCTAACATTTAAAAGACTGACAATAACCAGTGTTGGTGAGGATGTGGATCATGTGTGAACACCTGGAACTCTCATGGATTGCTGCCAATAATGTAAAATGGTATAACCACTTTGGAAAAATGTTTGACGGTTTCTTATTCATATTAATTTGGTACCCTTCTGGTTTTTTTTGGAGGAAGATTAGCCCTCGGCTAACTACTGCCAATCCTCCTCTTTTTGCTGAGGAAGACTGGCCCTGAGCTAACATCCATGCCCATCTTCCTCTATGGTATATGTGGGACGCCTACCACAGCATGGCTTGCCAAGCGGTGCCATGTCTGCACCTGGGATCCAAACCGGCAAACCCAGGCCGCCGAAGCAGAACATGTGCACTTAACTGCTGCGCCACCAGGGTGGCCCTGGTAGCCTTCTGTTTTAAGAGTTACAGATTACTTTCTCCACCATATGTTTTATTTTGTTTCCTCTTAATTTATAGATTTTCTCAAGTCCTTTTTATTGTTATCTTTGAGCAGGATTATATGAAGCTATTACTTTTGCTCTTCTGCTTAACTCAAGGTAATATCAAAGAAAGCAATACCATGCAGGCAAGAGTTAAAACATCTTTTCAACAAGATAATTACTATAAGGAAAGCAATTAATATATGTGAGAGTGTTGATTCTGACAGCTCATGGAGATACCATATCCAGAGCTCTCTGTGTCTTTGTGTAGATCCATATTTCCATCTGGCATGGTTTTCCTTCTGCCTGAAGTATGTCCTTCAGTGTTTCTTGTAGTTTAACTCTGCTGGTGAGGAATTCTCTCAGCTTTCTAATTGTCTGAAAAAGTCTTTATTTCAACTTCATTTTTGAAAGACATTTTGCTGGGTATAGAATTCTAGGTTGACAGGTTTTTTCTTTCAGTACTTTAAAGATATTGCTCCTTTGTCTTCTTGTTTGCATTATTTCCGTCAAGAAATTTGTTATTTTCCTTTTCCCTTCTTCCTCTGTATATAACATGTCTATTTTTCCTCTAGCTGCTTTGAAGATTTTCTCTTTACCGCTGGTCTTGAGCAATTGATTATGATGTGCTTTCAGATAGTTTTCTTCATGTTTCTTGTGCTTGGGCTTCATTGAGATTCTTGGACCTGTGGGTTTATAATTTTTATCTGCTTATGTTTCTGAGAGCTAACAAGATGACCTGAAATTTTAGAATATTTAGGAATATGTGATTTCTCTGGGTTGCTAAGGTAACAGTTAAGCGTGCTGGCTACTGTATTTTCATTCAGTTGAATTAGCAGGGACATAACTGGATGTGGTTTAGCAAAAGTTTTTCTTTTTTTTCCCAGAAGCAAGGTGAATGTGCTGCCAGACTCTGGGTTAATAAAATGAGGACCTTCGTTTTAATTTTGATTCATTGGGCAATTGAGCAGTTAGAGTTTTCCTGCTTATGGCTTTCTGGCTTAGTGCTCAATGGGTTAGAGCTTCTGGGATGTGGTGAAGGATCTGTCTGGACCAAGGAATGATTGCCTGCTTACCCCATTATGAGGATCCAGACAGTTTCCACTATTCTCTACAATGGAGGGAGAAGGCAAGACCTAGCTGTCACCATGATCCCATCCTAGAGGACCCTTCCTACCACCTTTGGTGCATGTCACTCCACCCTGGGCCTATAGAGTTCACAGTTTTCCCCTCAGCTGGTAGCTTTCAACAGCCACACAAACATGTGGGTTGATCTCTGCTTCTCTCTCACAAATGCTATTTAAAAATTCAGCCCTGGGGTTACCAGTAGCACTGACTTAAATCAGAAGTATCTTGATTGTAATAGGAAGGGAGTGTCTTTTTTGTGTGTGTGAGGAAGATTGGCCCTGAGCTAACATCTATTGCTGACCTTCCTCTTTTTTGCTTGAGGAAGATTGTTGCTGAGATAACATCCATTCCAATCCTCCTCTATTTTATGTGGGATGCTGCCACAGCATGGCTTGACGAGTTGTGCTAGGTCCGCACCTGGGATCCAAACCTGCAAACCCTGAGCTGCCGTAGCAGAGTGTGCGAACTTGACCACTATGCCACCAGGCTGTCCCTGGGAAGGGACTATCTTTTATGATAGGAATCTCAAGACATTTGGGACCTTCTCTATCTATCTCTCCCTCTCCCCTAATCCAGGAATTATTCATAAATCTCTACTTGCCTATTTATCCTCAAATACCCTTTTTCCTTATCTACTTAAAATTTAACTCCCCAAATGGCTGTTATCCTTTAATTAGGACTTAGAAATGTCACGCTGTATCTTCTCTTCGGGTTCACTTGTAACCGTGCTGGTTCTCAAATCTGAATGCTTCCCTGGTCCTAATTGAAGGTTCATTTGTGGATTCAGGCCAAATTCAGAATCAAGGAGGTCTGTAGTGGAACAGGCTTTGATCAGCAAAGCTACAGCACACTGGAGACAGGATGTAATATTCTACAGTTAGTATGAGGGGAAGAAATACTGGGGATCATCGTTGCCTTTGTTCAGCACCAGAATATGCAGCATTTGAAGCTCTGGACCTTAGTGGTTAAAATATGAAGGCTTGGAAAATGTTTTCAAACGCTTCCCAGGAACACAGAGCGCTTATTACAGGCATTACTGAGAATGTAAATGTCTGTTGTTTTCTTTTCCCAGTGATGTAATTGATAGCTAGACACATGATCACATCCCAATTTAATGAAATTTCTCCGGCAATAAATCATGACCAGAAGGGTATTTTTGATGTTTTGCCACCAGCAAGAGAATGTCTTCTAGCTAATATAGGGAAATGTAAACAGAACAAGCATTCCCATTTCTTCAGGTTTTAAAATCATTAATAAAGATGTCTTTACTCTCGAAGGGAAGGGTGATGAGCAGTCACATTTTTATTATTCTTCTGAATAAGTGAATTTACCCAGCACATAAATTAGCAAATACATTTGCTCCCAGCAGCACATGTTGACATTTTCCCGCAGATGGCTTGGCAGAAGGGGAAACGAGAAGGGTGGTTAGTGACAAAGGACAGGCATGTTTGGTCACTGTCTTTCACCACCCAGAGACACTGGCCTGCGTGCCCCTCTCACCCACCCAGTGGCTCGCTGGGAGGGGAAAGGCTTGAGGCTGCAGACACTGTTGTGAAGGGTGGAGCAGGGATAGGAAGGGGGTCAACTCTGCCTGACCCCTTACAATTAATTTTTTCCTCTTCCATATTAAATTTGTTCATACTGTTATGAGTTGGACGAAGCATTTTCTGTATTTTCTTTCCATTTGGAATTATTTCTCAGTGTGTCTACGGATGCTCTTTTTCTTGAACCATTAGTTGGAGATAGGCTGTTTGACCTGCAAGTGCTCAAATTTTTGTTTCAGGCAAATTGGAGGCAGGATTTAGGGAGAACGGGTGGGAGAGGGGGTGAGCTCTGTTAAGAAAACAAGTGGATACAGAGATGAGTAAGTACAGCCTCTTGTCATCCACACACTTGTTGGATCCTTGTGATTGACAAACTGGTTGTTTATGGGAACAGGTATAAGCCCAGTATGAGTTGTTTGGTGTTTCACGATTGTGAGTGGTAAAGGTTTATTCAGGGATTTGCGACTGAAGTTTGTTTAGAGGGGGAAGATTTCTGCATAGCCCTGTGAAATCTGGGCATGGCTCGGCTCCCTCCAAAGGTTGTGGTTTCAGAGAAGCCAAGACTGTAGCTCAGGTCTTGGTGGGAGGGCTATGATCTGTGCTCAGGTGGGATGGAGATCATTCCAGGAGCTGGGAATGAGTAGATGTAGCAGAGAAGAACCTTCGGGAAGGCAGGACAAGATCAGCTGGAGCTACCCAGGTAAGTGAAAAAAAATCCCATCTTTCTATCCACTCGTCTGTTGAGTATCAACTTATTAAAAATATTCGATATCAATGTCACTTTGACATAAGAGAAGTTAGTAAAATCATGGATTATGGTGTAGATGTGTTTGTATTTTGCTTGTGATTTTTTTTATTTGTCATAAGCAAAAGAGAATCAGTGTACGTGCATTTTAACTTTTTTTGAGAGTTAATATTTAGAATGCAGTATAATCCTTAAGGGGGAAAAAAAACAAACTCAAGACAGACTATAAGTGTTTGCCCTGGTCCATGAGAAGCTGTATAGTTCTGTATTCAGCAGAGCTGACTGAGGAGAAAGAGTTTTGAGCTAATGTCCTCAACTACAAAATGAGGTTAGTGTACTTACCTCTCCCATAAAGGATTAAACAAGATGACGACTGGAAGTTCTTGGTACAGCACCCAAAAAAAGTGAAGTCTTAAGATTTTATAAAAATAGGACTAGATTATACACGTTGTGTTCAAATGTAACTTTTTTTCACTTAACACTAGATTTTGGACAACTTTCTATGTTAGAACATACACATCTAGTCAGATGATCAAAGTACGCTTGATTCTATTTTCCAAGTTTTCTGTTGAATGAAGTTTAAGTCCTGTGCACTTCTCTCACAGGATGCTGGAGAACATTCTTGCATGTCTATCTTGGTGTACCTGCTGCACTCTTCTGTAGGATGACAGCTCTGCCTCTGTGCTTGAGGCCTGTGAAAAGGCACTGCATACTCCCTGCCTTGGGTTGCCAGCCCCAGTGGAGGCTCCACTGATGTTCCCAGGCTTCCTCTGATGTGGGGAAGTGGGGTCAGCCCATCCTCTTTCTGTGCTTTATGGGCTCTCAGTGAGTCAACAGGATGTCTTCCTGTTGGTACTCTCCGGATGGAAACCTTGTGCTTCTCCCGTGTTCCTCCCTAAAATAAAGTGGGCAGCCATGCATTTTTGTCTAATTCCTTAAGGTCAAAGTGGAAAATTTTGTTTGGGAAACATCTCTGCATACAGCTGTCTCCTATGAGTTATCTTTTTCAGGCTTATTGGCTGAAGAATGGAAATCCAACTAATTTTCATTCTGGCCCAGCTTCTTCTATAGGGTTTCTGATGTTCAGTTTGGTGCAAAGCACTCCAGCTGGCAAAAACTGGATGATAGCATCAGCTCGATAGTGGCCATTTGTCAGTGAGGTCCTGAGGCAGAATGGGCCCTCAGGGTGCAAACCTGTGCTCTGACAAATTAGCAGTTTCGTCTGAGCTGAGTGGGGCTCTATGGTCCTGGAAAACGATTGTCTGGTGAGAGAAGTAAGATATGAGGCCACTGTTGCATTGGGCTCCCGCACTCCATTTTCACGACATGTGGTTATTTCCGTCAGCTCTTTGTCATTGGGGTGGATTATTTCTCTCGGGGGTTACCTGGAGTCTGGGGGCTTTGCGTCACCACGTCCTAGGATGCCTCTTTGCCCATGTTCCTTTTTTTCCTCGGCAGCCGTGTTAGCCACTCAAACCTACTCTTTACTGCAGGGGTGAGGGCTGGAGAGAGCAATGGAAATTCATAGTCAACCTTTTTTTTTTTTTTAGGTCTAAACAGATTTTTTCCCTGGGGAGGGTTAAAGCTGTGGGATGAAGTGAGATGTTAGTGTTGAGGGAAATTGTGGTTATCTGTTGCATTTGTGTAACTTGTTCCAGTTTGTGATGCTCCCATTTGGATGACTGGAGCCTCACAATGCCTTTGTGAGATGCCCAGGGCCTGGTCATTGTTGGCCCCATTTTATAGATGATAAAATTAAGCTCATGAGGGGAAATGATTCATCCAAAACACAAAGCTGGCAAGTGGCAGAGTTGGGAGAAGCCCCTGGTCTCCTCGCTCTGAGTACAAGGTACATTCCAGAACATCATATTGGATACCTAGAAGGCTTACCTTGAAATGCCAATATAATTATGTCTTTCCTCTTCTTGATATCTGTCAGGGCCCCTTGTTGCCTTCATAGTAAATCCAAGCAAGGCTCTTGTTGATTTGGCCCTGCCTCCCTCTCTGTCCTCATCACTGTCACTGTCCTCCTTCTCATGGTCTTGCTCCAACCGTATAGAACATGCTCCATCTTGTTTCCTGCACTATAAGCATACTCATCTCTCTGCTCCACCCTCCTTCTGTGGATCATCATGACCCATCCTTCAGGCCCCAGCTCAGACGCCCTTTGTCTGGGAAGCCTTGGCTAAGTCCAATCTGGGTTAAGTAGCTCTTTCAGCTGCTCTCATGGCACCCTATTTCCATTCTATTGTACCGGTGCATATCCCCCACTGGACTTTGAGGGAGGAGACCATGCTGTCCTGTTCTCCACTGTCTCCTCAGTAGGGCCCAGCACTGTGCTCCGCCTATGAGAGGGCGTCAGGCAAAGACCTTTCTGCTGGAATCCACGGGGCTGCTGGTACCAAGGGGCATGGGAATTCGTGATTTGACTCTGTGTTTTATCCAAAGCAAGATGCTAGGAAACGTCCTTTCCTGTGGTCCCCAGACTTGGTGTGCTCATCTGTGAAGCTTGGTGTTTTTCTCAAGGTGGCATTTCTGCCTTTCCCAGTATGTGCACATCTCTCCTTCCCACCTCCAGTCATACACCTCATTGCAGCCTTCTTCTCCATCTGGACCTCTAAAACCACCCTCCTGGGTGCCATCAGAGAGCTTTCATGGCACACACTTCTCCTACCTCGAGCTTATGCTTAGGGCTGTGAACACCAGAGTCAGCGCCCATCTTGTTTGCTGCTCTTGTGATGTGCCCTAAACTGTGTAGGGCTGTCTCTATTTAATAGTTGTTGGCTCCATTAAAATGCAGAGGTGTCTTCTTGGCCAATTATCCAATGGGCACAAAATGGAACTTGTGTGGAATAATGAAACTAATAACAGAACCCGAAAGCGATGATCCGTGCAGCCACCGAGACGATTATCCAAAAGCCGCCTTTCCCCGGCTGCCTGCAGCCAGCCTGCTCGTAACGTCTTAGAAAGGCCCCGGTTGTCACGATAACCTACACGGCCATCAATTTCCAAAGGCTGGTTCCCCCTAACATCTAGATCAGTTCTTAAAATTAATTATCATCAGGAACAAGTGAAATGATACCTCAAAAAGATCTTTTTAAACACTAACAGTCACTGTGGTGGAGTTCCCAGATAAGGGGAAATATATCAGCTAGAAGTTGTTGTAATAAACCAGCAGAGCACCTTGATTAAGTGCCTGTGAATGCTGAATATCAGGAGCATGATAATAAGGGTATAAAATGGGAAGACTAGAAAAGATAATAAGGTCTCGGTGTGATGATTCGAGATGCAGTGGAGCTGAGGGAGGAAGTAAAGTTTTCAAGGCTCAAGGAGGTGGCTCCCCAGGGTTCACTGCCAGACCAGCCAGATCTGGTTGGCCTCGATGTCCCTTCCTCCCACCCCCAGGGCTTAGCTCTGGCCTGAAACATAGGGGGTGCCTAGTAAACGTGAGCTGAGCTAAGCTACATTTCCACTCACCCATAAGCTCCCAAGGGCTAGGCATCTCTTTTGCCCAGCCTTTGTACTGAGGCGAGCACTTTATAGATGCTGAACGATTGAATGAATGGGGTACTTACGTGTATATCCTTCCAACCGAACAGAGAAATGGAGGAAGATCAAAAAGCAAAGCAAAACAAAACAGAACGTACTTACCGCCCCAATGATTGCTAACCCAATAGCTAGACTTCCATGAGCAGCTGCTATATGCCTCTTATCCATGCAGTAGTTATTGTTTGCTAAGTGCTGCACATGCATTTGCTCAGCCCTCATAACACCCCAGGAGGTGGGTGCTGCTATTATGCCATTTTACGGAAAGGGAAACAGAGGCTCACACAGCTAGGACATGGCAGATTTGGGATTTGAGTCCAGCTGTGCTCTGAATCACTACGCCAGGCTGCCCCCCTCCAGATGTCCTCTGGCTTCCAGCCGAGTCCCACTGGGTTTGGGAGCCTCATGCCAGTGTACTCAGTGCAGTTTCCCTCCCCACCTGTGCAGTGCTCATGGAGCTAGGATTCCCCTCAACTCCTGCCTGCTGTTCAGCTCTTCCCCTTCAGGTTATGACGCACGTTCTGCCTATGAAGGGCGTAACAAATAGGACTTGAACATATGCTTTCTGTGCTTCAGCATTACCATCTCCTTCCAAGGAGGATGGGGAGGGTGGGGGCCATGTCTGGCATTTACTGGATGGTGTTAGAGGTAGGTTGTCATGACACTTTGGAGATTATTTGGGGGCCTGGAGGTGGCCCAAGTTCCCTCAGACTTGGAAGTTCCTGCTCAGGAGTCTGGTGGGCTATGTTCTGAGGTGTGTGTTTGAGGAGGTGTTTGGGAAGGAGATGGGCCTGACCTTCACAGAATGTAAGTTGTGCATCAGACACAGTGCTGGGGCCTGTCCTGCCATCCACCCAGGGAGGAAGGTGGAATTATCCTCCAATTTTACAGTTGAGGAAGCTGAGGCTCAGAGAGACCAGGAAACATGGTCAAGCCCACAAAGCTAATAAGTGATAGAGCTAGGATGTCCCCCAGCCTGTCTCATGCCGGAATCCATGTTCTTTCCTTGGCATCTTGGTCTGCTTTGCAGGGGACTCAGTCCTTGGTGGAGGCTGGTATCCCTTACCATGACATAAAATCAAAGAATGGTCGAGTTGCAAGTGACCTTAAAAGTCATGCAGTCTAAAAACAAAGAAGTGGGTCCAGAGGGTTTCTTCCTTCCACATTGACCATAGCTGGGAGCTTAAAGGCTTTCCCCATATTTCCTTACTTTTTTTCAAGGATGGGTTGGAATCAGAGACAAGCTCTGTATCCTTGAGGAGCAGGGCAAGGAGTGATGTGTTTCAAGGTCAACACTTTAGGAGGTATTGCATTCCATCAGGTGGAGCTTACAAGGTTAGAACGGTCATGGCAAAGGGGTGTGGTCTCTCTTTTCTCTTCTTCAACATCAGTGGACTGAGGTTCATAATTGAGCCATGTGAGAGGAGGCCCAGACATCCATCAGCATGTCCCTGTCTGCCTCCTATCTCCTCTCCCCATCCTCACTCTCTTCCATCTCGTAGCCAGACCATACCATCATGGTGGAGTGAGGAGACCTAGCCACTTCTGCCATCTGTCATATATCCGGAGTGTGGGGACACAGCAGTGAATGACACAAGATTTTTGTCCTTATGGGGCTTGTGTCCTCCTAGGGCAAACAGACAATAAGCCATAAAACAAATAAATCATATGTTTTCAGATTGTAGTAGGTGTTAGGAAGGAACTAAATCAGGATGAAGTGAAATAACCTTCCAGAGAGAAGGCATTTGTGAAGTCTCCAAGGTGGTGAGAGCTAGGCCTGTGTGGGTGGAGCAGAGCCAGTGAGGGGACAGAGGTGGCAGAGGGGCAGCAGGCACAGACCCACAGAGCTTGTGGCTTGGCACCAGGACTTTTGATGTCATTCCGTGCACGGGCGAAACCACTAATAAGTTTTAGGCTAGGGAGTGATACGTCTTTCTCATAGTCTCATGGTCTCTGTCTCCGTTTTCTCTGATGCTGCTAGGTATACAATGGGTTGTTTTCTTGCAGAGCAGAAGGACTTGAGATCCAGTATTGTGTTGGGGGGAGAATGAAGTTCTTTGTATAAGTTCTCCGTGTGGTCTAGCCTGGATCACTGGTATTTTATGTAGGCATTTGGAGTCAAGAAAATAGTGCTTTGTGCATTTTTTTGTTGTATATTTTCCCCAGAGATTTAGGAGGAGGGGAAGATGGGCCCGGACAGGATTTAGGCATCCCTGGGTCACTGTCTAATGGGGCCATCAAATAGTTCCCTGACATAATTACCACTTCTCCTTGTCAGATGCGCCAGCCAGGGAGTGGGTGCAGGAACCCCAGGGTCCTGGGTCCCCAGCAAGTTTAATTTTTATTATAACATCCTGCCCTCTGGGCTGAGCCTGTCAGGGCAGCTCTTTCTCTGTCTCCTGTCTCTTCCCAAGTTTCTCCACAGTTGTGAAATGTAGCTTAGAGTAAAAAAGCACAGTGTTGTCACCATTCCCTAGAGGAAAAAAAGATCAATTGCTCTAAAATTGCCTGTTCTCCTTGGACAGGAGCTGGTTTAAGTGACAGCTACAAAGTTGAAGTAAAGATCTTATATCTCTTTTTCCAGACTGTGAAATTATATCCTGCTCCAGTACATATTTCACTGACATAATTAAGCTGTTAATTCCCTCTGAGTTTATTTCAACCATATTTCAGCAACATCCCAGGATGCTGTTAATGTTTCATAGTGGTTAAGGGTGAAACCTCAGTTCAAGACCCAGCCCTGCCACTTACTAGCTTTTTGGCCTTAGGCAAAGTACTTTTTTCTACGAGCTTCAGTGTCCTCAGTGTAAAATTGATGTAACAGCAGAAGCTAATGGTCGCTAACTCACACTTAGGCTATCGAAGCACTTCCCTGAATAATCCATTGAATCCTCTTAACAGCCCTACACGGCAAGTTCTGTTATTATTTCCATTTTACAGATGTGAATACTGAGGCACAGTTCAGTCATTGGCCCAAGGGCACTCAGCTACAAAGTAGAAGAGCAGGGATGTGAAGCTAGAGTCTGTGCTTTTAGCGCCTAACTAAACCTACTCATAGATCCTCCTTTGGAGACGTCAATGGAAAGATGCATGCATCGCCCTTAGCACGGTGCCAGGCACGCGATCCATGCCCTTCCCACCTGTCTTCCTCTAATTGTGAGGAGTTGTCCTCTTGGAGGCCTTCTAAGCAACAGAGCAGAAGCTTTGAATCCAAATGGGCTTTCTGCTGATGGCGACAGTCCCTTGGCACCCACTGCTCATGATGGATTGCGGGTTAAGCTGGTAGGTGCTGACGAGGTAACGCTATCAGAAAAGTGGCGTTCTGCTGTGAGCCCCATCACCTCGGCTACCTTCAGGATTGTGGGCAGGCGTCCACTCCTGCCTGGCCTGTATGTTCTGTTGGAGTCCTTGCTCCTTGACATGCTTCTCAGCCCCAGAATTAATACCTTCCTCCAGATGTCTTTACTGTCCAGGGGTTTGGCGCAAGCGTGGAGCAACAGGGGCTGACACCCCTTCTCTGTGTCCCTGAATGTGACTGTCCCGGTAGGAGTCTCTTTACCCCGATGCCTGGCCTATGGGCTATGGGCTCCTGTCAGTGGTGAGTCTCCTCTGTAGCATGCTGGGCTCTCCGGGTGGGGAGACTGTATCTCCTGGAACTGTGGATGTCCCTTCAGTGAGATCGGGACAGGAGCCTGCAGAGCAGCAGCTTGCCCGAGGCACTCAAGAGAGGGGTGTTGGAGTCAGGCTACTGCCTGGCCACAAAGGCTTCTGTTCTCTCTCTCTCCTCCCTTGGCTGGGCCGGATTGGTGAACAGAGTCATTTGGGGCTTAGCTGTTACAGAAAGCGGGTTGGGTGGCTGCTCACCTGGTCTGTCTTCCCAGACGTGTGGTGAGGCTGCACGGTTGATCCACATCGCAACTCAGGGTTCCTTGCTTCCTATTCTAACCATGAGTAAAGACGTGTCCTCTCAAGTTAGGAATTTAAACGTGTTCGGCTAAACTGGGAAAGGAATTAGCCAAACTTGTCTCTTTCCTTTGCCCTCTGCAACCTGGATTTTGTTAGCAGGCTTCTTCCTTTTGGTCGTTCTCCCTAGGTATCCGGGGGGCCTTGGAGAACCCCGGGTGGGAGAGACAGGAGGAGCCCCCTTGGCTCAGGGGGCTCAGGGCAGCTCCTTGACTTGCTCATGGTGTGATGGGTGGGACTGCGGTGAGGGTGTCTGTGGCTGGCACTTGTCCCTCTGCTACCCCCAAGAGGACGCTCCTTTCTCCTGGAGGAGAGGACATGGGAGAAACAGTTGCTTTGCCCTCTGCCTCCCACCCCTGGCCTTTCTCACACATAGCCCACCTCAGGATTCTCTCGCTTTCCAAAGACTTAATAACTTGCACTTCAGCTGATTTATGGGGCTAAGATAAGCTCATTATGCAAGTCGTCAGTAATTATATAAATTAATGAGGGGATTTCCCTGTTCCTTCCCTTGGACACTTGCAAAAGCATTTCAGGTTGATTTTGCATTCTTGACCTAAACAGCGGTGAATTTAGATGTGAGCTTCTTTCAGTTCAGGATAACTTCTGATCTCTGCATCTATTGCTGTGTAACAAGCTTGTCTCAGGTGAGTTTTCTCATGAAGTTTTCCGGCACCACAGGTGACAAAGACTCCCTACATCTTTGATAAGGTTGTGTTGTCTTTATTTTCCTAATTATTAAATATTTATTAAGAGCATTACCTGCAAGGACTTCAGCCTGCTGGCTCCTGTTGTAAATGCTTGCTGCATTTACAGCCAGATTCAAAGTGAAAGAGGGGTATTCTTAAAGATAAAAACCCTGAGCATCTGGAAATGTAACTGTGGATGGTGCCGATGCAGCGTAACTCCTCAGATGTTAGTTGGCCAGTTTTCAATGATTATTAAACTACTAGCGTATGTACACAGGAGGTGGCAAGGCCAAGGGTTAAAGCCGGCTTGCAGATGAGTTTTGTGTGGCTTGGATAGTATGTTAAAAGATATTTTCTGGGGGCTGGCCCCGTGGCCGAGTGGTTAAGTTCGCGGGCTCCGCTGCAGGCGGCCCAGTGTTTCGTCAGTTCGAATCCTGGGCGCGGACATGGCACTGCTCATCAGACCACGCTGAGGCAGCATCCCACATGCCACAACTAGAAGAACCTACAACGAAGAATACACAACTATGTACCGGGGGGCTTTGGGGAGAAAAAGGAAAAAATAAAATCTTTAAAAAAAAAAAAAAAAGATATTTTCTGAATTAGTTAACATTAAAAAACCAGAATATGTCATCCCCAACTCCACATATCTGGACTTCCTGCTTCTCTGGGAAGATCCTCAGACTCAGCCACACTGGCCTGCTGTCCTTTGTGGGGATGGTCGGCTGGTGCTGCGTTGCAGTTGCCCCTTCAGTGGGGCACGTGCACACTCTCTGTCTAGTCTGCCTCAGGTTGCACCGGATCTGCTTTGTTTATTGAATTGGTTTGGCCCCATCTGGCATTTGAGTCTGTGACTCCGGGACCAGGCTGGTGAGTGTTGACATGCCGCGAGATTTCCTCCTCATCAGCTCTGTTGCACCCATCCTGGCTGGAGCTACCATCTTTTATCTGGATTCATGCAGATGTCTACCAGTGGTTCTGTCTGCTTCTACCTCTGCATCCTCACTGCTTCTCCTACCCCCTGGTCTATACTCAGCACTGACAGCAGTCTCGTCCTTTAAAACACGTCAGACCGTTTCACTCCTCAAAGCCTTGCTATGTCTCCCCATTTCTCTCAGAGGAGGAGCCAAAGCACTCACTGTCCTACAGGCCCACCACGGTCTGGCCGCCTGTTACCTCTCCAAACTGGTCTCCTTCTCCTCTCTCCCTTGCTCACTCTGTTCCAGCCACACTGGCCTTCTTGCTGTTTCTTGAACACGCCAGACCTCAGAGCCTTTGCCCAATCTCCCTGGAAGCTCTTCTCCTAGATATCTGCTTGGCTAATTCCCTCACTTCCTACAGATCTTGGCTTAAATCTCACCTTATCAGTGAGGCCTCCCGTTACCATCTTATTTACTATTGCAGTCTACCCCTGCCCCACCTCCTATACTCTCATCCCCATTACCTGGCTCCACATTTTCATTTTTCTGTAGTTCTTATTCTCTTTTAACACCTTACATGCTTTCTTTACCACATGTATTGTTTGCCTCTTCTTTCTGCTAGAATGCAAATTCCACACTGACGACGATCTTTGTTTTGTTCACCATTTTATCCCAAACATCTACAACAAGGGCTGGTGCATAGTAGATAGTAATAAATGTCTGTTGTTGTTGAAATCACAGACTGTTTTCTGAGAGCTTCAAGGTGCTTGAAACTTAGAATGGTGGACTTTGGGAGTTGTTTTTCTATCTCAGTGCACATTGCCCAGAAGGTGAGTTCCCCAGAGGAAGGGCAGCATAAGGTGATCAAGCCGAGGTGGGAGGGCCAGAATCCCAGAGCCTTGCCTGGGTCTTGTTCCCTCTGCAGTCATCTTGCTTCTCTGTCTCTTCCTCTGTAACTGAGGATTAAGGTGGCAGCATCTTTGTCAAAGCAAGCAAAGAGGAAATGGAGGAGGGCAAGGAGAAGGGACAAGTGTGGGGGCTCCAGTTCTGAGGTTATCTGGCTGTGTGACCTTACGCACATCTCTGGGCTTCAGTGTTACCATCTGTGAAATGAGCCTGTTCCTTTAGACGACCTCTGAAGTCCTTCACAGCTCTTTAATGCTGTCAATCAACAGTTCTAACAAGGTCTTGATCCACGTGACTGTATTTCACATTTAGTAGGAGAACCTCCAGGTAAAATTATTTGTGCCTCTTACCTGCAATGTAGGACTCAGAATTGTTTCCTGAATCTGGATTGGTGATATTAAAAATACACTTTTAGGGGACCAGTCCAGTGGTGCAGTCGTTAAGTTCACACATTCCACTTTGGGGGCCTGGGGTTTGCCAGTTCAGATCCCGGGTGTGACCTACACACTGCTTGTCAAGCCATGCTGTGGCAGGCATCCCACATGTAATGTAGAGGAAGATGGGCACGGATGTTAGCTCAGGGCCAGTCTTCCTCAGCAAAAAAGAGGAGATTGGTGGCAGATGTTACCTCAGGCCTAATCTTCCTCAAAAAAAAAATACACTTCAAAAAAATTTTTCCTATTTCCATTAGAAATTCCTTTTTGACTTCAGACACCTTTTCCTTCTGCTCGATGAGCTGCAATGTGATTCCAAGTGCTGCCTTACTCAGCCATGGTTTTCATATTGTCTCTCGGCGGGGTGGGGAGGAACAGGCTGAGTTTTGACCCCTTGGGGCTGCTTTTGGGAGCCCAGCATTTATACTGTGGTGTCTAATGTAGTTCAGATTTTCTCCTCCACTCTCCTACTTACTAATAGAAAATTAATGACAGTCAAATATGGAATTATACAGGCCAACCATCACCTCGGCCAAGCGGCATAAAACACACCTCATCCCCACTCCAGATGGCTGTCAGTAAAAAGTGACATTTAAAAACGCTGACTAAATTCAAACCTGTGAAATGCTATCTTCCATAATTTAAATTCATTTTGGGGAGATGTTCAAGTCTGTTTTGTTATAATGCCTATAAGCATATTAATCTCACAAAACTAGACTATCTTCAGTGGTTGTACATTTTCCTAAAAGACTTTCTGAGAGAAACCTAACAGCTTTTAGTAAAACAAATGAAAACCTCCTCTGACTCAGGGGAATGGAAGCCAATGGGCCTGTTTCCTCCAAGACACAACAGCATGGCTCTTGTCACCTGTCTTCCCTGGCTTTTTGGTGCTGGCCTGAAGGTGAAATCTTTGTGGACAGATGGGGCTCCTCAGAGCTCCCGGGGAGGGAGATAGAGATGCCTCTGAGATAGGACTAATAAATGTGCTATTTCAAAGCGCCTCTTCCTTCCCGGAGAAACCTGAGGCTCAAATCTTGAGATCTCAAGATTTGAAGCCTTTCTTGAGTGGAGACCCCTTTATCTTTTCCCCTAAAAGAAGGAGATGCAGGGACTCCCAGGGAAGCAAGTGGGAGTTCAGTGTATGAGGAGAGGGACATGGAGAGTTGGTGTACATGTATACACATGTGCTCCCACAGGCAGAGTTTTCTTGGTGCTAGCTGTGTGATCTTGGGCAAGTCCCACAACCTCTCTGAGCCTCCGTTTCCCAACTTTAAGAGGAGAATGTTAATAGTACCTGCTGCATAGGATCATTCTGAGAACTAAGCAGGATGATACTGGTAAAGCCAGCACATGGCTGACACTTAATAAATCTTAGCTTTTGTTAGCTATAATTTTGCCCAGTTTCCCCTGCCCCCTGTGCATCAGACTGTTCCTTATCCTTGTTGGAACAATGAAAGGATTGTGAAACAATATCCTTGTTGGACCAATGGAAGTAGTGCTCTCTGAGCACTACTGGGTTTTCCCCAGCTGTAGTGTTTCCATGAGTGGGACTCGGTACACACTTTCCCTGATGACGGGTCTGCTGGGTCCCAGCCCTGCTTGTAGGTGGGGTTTGGTGCAAGGCTGCTCTGCAGCCTCTGTTGGGAGACAGGCCGTCTCTTTGCTCTGCCCTCACACCCATCCGTTGACTCTGGCTCCAGCAAAGGCAGGGCATTGGGGCTGGGGTGGGGAGGGGTTTCTGGAGGGTGCTCTGCTGTAAGTCTATAAGTGGCTGTGGAAGGGCCTCCCTCTGGGCAGCGGGAAGCAGCCCTGATTTGTCTGCAGCCAGGCTTTCTTCTCTTTGATCCGCCCTTTTCCTCGCTCCATGCCCCCTGTTTGTGGGACCATCAGTGTTCGGGTGTTTGCCCCTGCAGCGCCCAGCTCCTTGGCTGGGAGCAGTGCTTCAGTCTTCTCAAGAGCCCTCTGAAGTTCTGAGTGCTGTGCTCAGTGGTCTCCTTGTCCATTTGTGAATCTTCCCCTCTAGAGCTGGCCTGGCCCCTTCTCAGTAGAGGCTCCAGTGGTTAGTGACAAGGGTCTTCCCCTGAGTCATCTGCGCTTGTCATGGCAGCTGCAGGGCTGTGACTCGGTCATGGTAGGCTGCCTCCCTACAACCTCTGCCTATGGGGACAGGCAACAAGAACTGGCCTGTGTGGGAGCTAAACTGGGAACACTGTCCTCTTCCACCCCGTAGAAGATCCCCTGGCAATCCCGCAAACTGACCAGAGGCTGCAGGGTCCACAGCCGCAGCCTTGTGCCGCATGCGGAGGGCTGAGGAGACCCGGTCGTCTGAAAGCCCTGCTGTGGAAACCAGGCCTTTGCAGGTGAGTCAGCTTCCGGCCCGCTGGTGGATGAGACTTGCTTCAGGACAGACGATTTTGAGAGACTGAAAAGTAATTCTGCTGATTTTCGGGGAATATTGACCTCAGAGATAGTCTAGAAAAGAGGCTAAACTCTCCCAGAGTTAGCAAACCTTGTGGTTTCTTCATTCTTTATTAAAAACCATTTTAAAAATAAAAAAATTGTATTAATTATTAAAATACAGTTTTAAGGGCCAATTTTTAACCCCTACACAAAGCTCTCCTCTGCTCTTGGTGGGGTCTTCTCTTTACAGGGCGAATGGTCCAGTCTCTACCCCAGACCTCATTTGGTTGGGAGCTGCTGTGGTGGGGGTGGGCTTTGCAGGGAAAGAATATTTTTCAGTGATGGAGACAGAGTCATAGATTTATTTGTTTGTTTGTTTAATAGTTACAGAGGCTCTATAGCCCAGCACTGAAGAACCTGGGCTCTGGATCCTGTCTGGTAGGTTTGCTAGAATTAAATAAGCTCATGCTACACACAATGCCTAGCCCTGGTAAGTGTTAGTTATCACAGTTACACGATACAGTCTTTCCTTGACATCCCTGCTCCTGGCATAGTTCACAGATTTTCTGGCATTACTTTCAGCATCCTATGTGGGCTCCTGTGTCTCAGAAAGATAGAACTTTCAGGAAAAATAAAGAGCTTACTAAAATATAAATGATAAACATACCTCTGTCAGGTGACGTGCCTCTTCTCTTTGCCTTCCATTGTGCACCCTTTAGGATGATGTCATTGGTACACAGACGGCCCTCCCTCAGCCAATTCATTTGCCTAAAACATCAGACCCTCTTCAATTCTCTCAGCCAGTTGCAGTGTTAGGTTGTTGGGAGATCCAAATGGCTTGGTGCACAATGTACCTCCTGGGTTGGTCTGTCTGTCTGTGGACTCTAGGTTATTGGTGCACTTGGAGTCCTCCATCAAGTATTTTTCATGCTGCTTGTTCATTTTCAGGAATAAACAGGTGCTATAGTATTAGATTTTATCGAACACTTAACTAGGAAGAAATTATGGAAATATTATCCATAAAATCACCATGAAACCCTGTTAATCTGCCAAATTCCCAAATTAGAGAATCAATTAGATTTGTTCAGTATTTGTTTAGCTGTGGTCTCGGGGTGACTCCTGCTTTATTTACTCTCATAATTTCCCCAAAGATTTGTTTCTGTCTTCCTGAGAGAAGAATGTGTTCTGCATATCCTATCAGAAGCTGCTAGAGGGGAGAGGCGCAGAGAGATAAATTAAGCAAATATTTCAGATTTGTTACTGTATTTTTGTGAGCCATGTAAGTTAATGATCCAAGGCCAGATACATTGCTTAATGCCAGACACAATCACGCTGGGTTCTGCTTTTCCTGGGGGAGCGGGATGGATTGCAGCTCAGGTTTCTCTGGCCTGTCTCCTGGGGTGATGGGGACCTGCCTCATGCCGCTTTGTCATGCACTGAACACTTAGTCTCTAGGCACCAATTATTTCAAAGGTACAGGTTATTGTCATGGTGCCACCTTGTCGCAACCCATCAGCTAATGAGGCTGCCTCACTGAGGTTTGCACATCCCCAGAAGTTGCAGGCAGGCTTCATTGAAAGCACTGCCATTCCAGTCATTATCTTCCTTCTTTAGGTTCTGAGGATTCTCTTTTCTTTGGGAAATTCTCATTAAATGTTGACTTGATAAGTATTTATTGAGCATTACTGTGTGCTGGGTGTAGAAGTGGCTTCTGTGGACAGGAGGGTAGGTGTGTCCAAGAAGGCTTCCTGGAGGTGACGATGTCTGTGCTGAGTCTTCGAGAATGTATAAGAGAGCCAGGTGAAATGATTCACACTGATAAACTCCAATGGGCTCCTCACCGCCCTGGGTCCTAGACATTAATGTTATTTCCACTTGATGGAGGAGGACCTGAATCTCAGAGAGGGTCAGTAACTTGTCCAAGGTCAAGAACTAGCGTGTGAACTTAGGAAGTCTCTCTCCAGAGCCCCCAGGGTTAATCACTGTAAACTAACAGTGGACAGACAGACAGGGAAAATGCCCAGTTTGACCCAATGTTGACACGAAAAGAAGGAGGCATTTGTGATGAGTGAGAGGACAGCGAATAAACCTGCCTCCTTCAGGGCTGGCTCTATGAGAGAAGGGGAGCTTGGGGTGACGAGGAAGAGCGACTTGAACCCCTTCCTTAAGGAGTTTACAATCCAGTTAGAAAGATAAGGCTGGAAAAGCTTTAGTTGATAGAAATAGGTAACTACAGCTATGTGTACAGCCCAGATATCAATCTCCAGGAGATGAGAGTGAGCAATCCTTCAATAACCACTGGCATCAACACATGTGCCATGTGGGGAAACCATCCTCAATAATGGGGAAGGGATGGGCGTTGCTCCCTTTACCTCTGGGACCAGCCCTCACTGGGTGAAATGCCACTGCTGTCCTAGAGGTCTTAAGATGTCCATGGAGCTCCCCACATCCCACTCCCTGTAAGAGTTCCTTGGAAAAGCTCTGGCCTTTTGACCTGGCAACCTGAAAGGAGCATAGAGCAGGATTTTGAGCTTCTGGACCAAGAGTCTATTAACCTCAATTCTTCTGACCCAGCCTCTATTGCTTACTTTACTGCGTTACCTTGGGCAACTTGCTCAACATCTCTTGGCCTGTTTCTTTCATCTGTCAAATGAAAGAATACTTAGCTTAAGGTAAGTAGATGTTGATGGATGTGAAAGTGTTTTGAAAATTTCCAAGTATGGAAGTGTAAGGCTCTTGACAGAGTACATTCTTAATGCTGTAATACTTTTTCATTCTGTTGGGTGGAAGGGAGCAACTCACTCCTGAAATGCCCTCTCTTGGGTGGTAGTGAATCAGTCCAGCCACATTTCCAGGCTAGGTGAGCCACTTCATACACACTGGATTAATAAGTGTGTTACTTTGGATGACTGCTTAACCTCCCTGTGTTTCTCCCCTAAGTTCTACCTTGCACGGTCATTAAGAAAATTAAACTAGATGATGCATGAAAAACTCCTGAAGCAGAGTAGGTGCTCCGAGAATGTTATCTGCCCTCGCCATCATGACGCACAATCTCCCCCATCACAGCCAGCTGCTGTGTGCACTCACAGGTACCTGCAGATGCAGCATGTATGGGTCTCCGATCTCACGTCCAATCCAGTGTCTCCCAGACATGTGGGTACCACTGTCCAGATTTATGCCACATTGTTGAATACCTGAATTTATTTTTTAAAATATTTTTCATTAAATCAATTCTCCTTTCCCTCCAACTCAGTCTTAAGTAGTAATACATGTGAAACCACAGGTTTAATACACATTATTTAAGTAAATTATTTAAATAAATCTGTGTACCTTATAAAATCTTCAGTGGTTTGTATACCACACTTTGAGAAAGATTGTGCTAACTGGATTTAAGATGCCTGATGGAAGTGTTGTCTTTCTTGTTTATCATTAAGAAACACTGGAGGCATTTTGGAGGTGGGTTGGTGCAGGGAACATTTTTATCCGAGGATGCTTGAGGAATAGAACTGACTGAATTGCAGTGGAGAACCGCAAATCCAGTTTGGCTGAATTTGGGTGCTGAGGTTTGAAATCTCCGTCTCTCTCCAGATAGTGGAACCCAAAAATCTCATCAAAGGTACTTCTTGAGAAAGCTGCAAAAAACTGATGAGTATTACAGGCTGCAAAGAAACGTACCTTGTGTTGGGGAGAGTTTCAGACCTCTGGATGGGTACCGCTAGCATGAAATCATAGCCTTCCTCTGGATGTTGGAGTCTGAGATCCTTCTGGGAGTAAATGACCTTTGGTTGACATTCCTATGCAGGCTTTACTCAGGGGACCAGTGCACAACCAGGATAGAATCCCACCCAGGCCAGCAGTGTGCTTTGCATTAGCCCTCTCTGCTTATCTCCTCACCTCTCAGGAATGCGGCCCCAAGGCCTTGCAGGGGCTGAGCTTGTGTCTTCCAAGCCGCATTGCAGGAATGTTATTTCTGCTCCATCAACCACCTCGCCTCACTCCATTCCTGCCTTCTCCTCCTTTTCCAGTGCACATGGTGTAGCAGCTGTCTGCACTTTGGCTGTAGATGGGTGATTATTGTAGTTATTAAATGCGATCAGTCAGGAAGAAGTCACCAGGCACTGAGTGCCAGATCTGGTGTGGGTGGGGCATAGGGAGATGTGTGTGCATGAAGGGAGGGTCCTTCTGTTTACCGTTTTGCTTACTGACTGAGACCTGCTTATCCCAGACCAATGAGAATGCATCCTGTTTGTCAAGACTGCACTTTCATTCTCTTCTGAAGAGAAATGTGGTTTTAGTTCCAGAGATCAGACGGGATGACTTGTGTTCATATGGCTGATAAATCATTTCAAAGAAAATTAGTTTGGCATGCCTGACATCTGTATGGATTGCTGATGAATTAAAGGAATGGATCCATATCACGTCAGAAATATTTTACCATTACAAAAAATTGTGGTCTGTGGAAAACAAACTCCAGTAAAGCTATAAAGCTGTCTGACCATCCTCTGAGCTGCAGAAATGCTGCATTCTGGGACCATGTCATTGGCACATGGTAAGCAGTTTATAAGAAAGAGAAGACTCCAGGATAGAAAGGAAGAGATCTGGGTTCTGGCCCCAGCTCTGCCCACTGACCACCATTCACCATTGGGCAGAAGTCGTTTCATCTCACTGGACCTCAGCATTGCTGGGTTATTGACTCCACTTGAATATTTGATAAACGCTTTGCCCTCTCCCTGGAAAACATGGACACATCCCAAGAGTGTTTTTCACACAATGCCAAGGCTTGTCAGGCCTCTTGAAGCCCATCCATGGGCCTCAGGTTAAGGACTCCCAGACGCAATGAGCCCGACAGTGTCTCCTGGCTCCAGAGACCATCTTAAAACCCACTTGACTTGATAACAATCTTCTCTAGTGGAGGAGACAACTGGCCTCCAGCACTGACTTCCTCAGTTCCCGTGGGCTCTATCGCCTGGTTCAGCGTGGTGAACATTTATTGAGCACCTTTTGTATGTGAGACAGTGGGCCAGGTGAGGATAGAAAGATGAATGAGATATGTCCAGTCTCCTAAGGAGGTTGTTCACATGGTCACAAGCATTCTTGTTGGAGAAGGCCATTAAAGGGGTGCTGGCACCAACATTGGAGAAAGAGTCAGATTTAAGGTCTAACTCTAGCCTTGTGATGAGTTCTAATTCTGTCCTTTGTGATCCTAGACAATCCACTGTGCTTCAGTTTCTTCATATGTACAATGAAGGTCAGTAATTGTACATGTGAATTATTTTTATATATATATATAAATTCAACATATAATGTTGAAGACAATAGGGTCAATAATTCTACTACTGTCTGCTTCTCAGAATTAACACGAGGATCTGATATGGTCCTGTATTAATTAAAAAAATTGATCATTAACTGCTATGGGACTGTCATGTGTAAAGGGGTTACATTATAAAACTCTTGTTATTAAGAGTTTTGCAATATGCTCATGGAAACAATCTTTGCCAATAAAAAAGCATATAAAAATGTAAGAATGGAGGCCAGGACATGCTGCGAGTTTGCAGAAGGAAGGCATTGCCTGGGGTTTGGTTGATTGGGGAGGCCTCTTCCCTGAGTCCAGGGATCTTCATCTTAGAGGATTTATTTTAACTCTTAGTACTTGATTATATAAATCATCAGGTTAATTGTAGACAAATAGAAAATACTACTTATTAAAAAGCAAAAAACAAACCTAAAACAGATACCATCTATCGTCTAGTCAACTGGAGATAACTATTTTTGATCATTTGCTGTAAAACCTCTAGACCTTCAGATACATGCACATACGTGGAAATTCACTCATTTATTCATTTACGGTATTTATTAAGAGTATGCAAATGTTCCTGGCCTCCAGTTAGGCACTTAAGTCTATAATGGTAAGCATAGCAGGTGCGATTCCTCAAGGACATAATCCTCCAGGCTGGGAGACAATTATAGAATTATATAAATATATAATTGCAGCTGTATCGCTTTCTGTGAACATAAGCATGCACATGTACACACACACTCAGTTGGGACTATGCTCTATGTTATTGCTTTGCTACCGGTCACTTTCCTGCTGTAATTTGCTGTGATCTTTTCTCCACGTCAGTTAATATATGTATCAGTTATCTGTTGCCTATCAGACGACCACAGAGCCTCACTGACATACAATAATAAGACTTGTCTAGAGTTATCTGGGGTTCACTCAGCTGATCTCGCTGGAATGTCTGTGGGTCCTCTGGCTGTCAGCTAATCTAGGACGACCTTGGCTAGGACAGCTCCACATGTCTCATCTCCCAGCAGCTAGCTCAGGCATGCCCTTATGGCCATGGCCGAAGCACAAGGGCAGAAACTGAAATGCTCAAGTGCTCTTTTAAGCCTATGCTTATGTCATGTCTGCTAACAAGTCACATGAGTGGGCCCAGTGGCAGAGTGTGAGACCACTGCAAGTAGACATGATCAAGGGTGTGTGTACGTGAAGGAGAGAATAACTGGGAACTTTAATGCAATTGATCTACTGCAATATACATCCTCATTACCCTTCTAAGCTGCTGCATAGGATTCTATTATGTGCCTGTAGATGGGTGGGATTTTAGACATGGGGTATTTTTTGGCAAAGGGACTGGATTTTGGGGGCTGGATCTGCCCATTTTCCAGGGAGAGTGGAAAGCATTGTGTGCTGGGAGCAAGAGGTTGGACTTTAGCTTGTCAGTAACTGGGGATGATACAATAAAAGTAGGCCCTCAAAAGGTAAATCTTAGAGTGATATTTGGCATGTATTTAGGTGACTAGAGGCTGGAAAAAGGGAGACAAGTCAGTATGTATTGGAATAATCCAAGTATGGGCCTCGAGGTAGAAGGAATTGGAAAGGAAGGGATGGACCAAGACAATTGAATTAATAATTGCAGCTTTTATTAATTGAATTCTTAATGTGTGTCACCAGGTACTGTGTCAAATGCTTTGTGTTTTATCTGTAATCCTCAGAACAATCCTATGAACTAAGCATTATATTAGCTTCCTTTTACAGACAAGGAAACTGAGGCATAACAATTAAGCAGCTTGTCTAATTAAGGTCCCACAGCTACTTGATGGCAGTACTGGGTTGTGAACCTGTGCAATCTGTCTCCACAGCCTGCACCCTTCACTCTAACTCCAGGAGTCACTCCTGGTAGCAGAGGATCTTGAGTGAGATTTGCTAAGACTTGGTAACAGTTTATGGAAGAAGAGATGAAAAGAGGTAAGTAATGGAAATAAGTGAGTGTTCTAGTCATGGGAGTAGTATTCTTGATAGAAATAGGAAAACTAGTGAAAGTCATTTTGTGTGTTGGGGTTAGTTTTTTAAAGTTGCTGAGGTTGAGATGAAGTTGGATGTCCATCAGGAAGTTGGATGTCTGTGGATTGTGAATGGAAGCAGTGGTGAAGCCATGAACCTGTGGGATCTAAGAAAAGGAAACTGTCAAGAGTGGAAATGATAGTGGAGGCTTGAGGTCAAATTCCCTTTGCATTTGGGAGTTAGGAAGAGAAAGTAGAGCCAGTGAAGGAGTGATCTGAAAGGTAGGTGGAAAATGTGAACAGAATTTAGTTGTTCCGTCCAGACTAAGGGAGGAGAATTTCAAGATGGAGGGATAGTCGATGGTCAAGAGTGGGAAAAGCCCTTCAGGGGAAGAAAACTGAGAAGAGTTATGGGACATGGCAATGTGGAGGTCAGTGAGAGCGTTGGGCAGGGTAGTTTCGGGGAAGGCAGGTCCGTTGCTGCCTGGATGCAATGACAGGACTCAAGTGTCAGCCTTAGAGCCTGTGCTTAGGGCATTTGGCAACCAAGGCCAGGACCACTGTGGGCCGTGGGGCTACAGGTTCTCTGCGTTAGAGAGTGGGAGGGCAAGGGGAGACAGTAGGGGATGACTGAGGATGCCTGAGGAAGGGGGGACTAATTAAAGGAGCAAATCCCAGGAGGGACACATGGAGTCTGGAGATCAAGAGCAGACAGAGGAGGAGGAATTAACTATAGAGGAGAGGGCGATGGGTGGAAGAGATCTGGAAAGACAGTGAGTGGATTTGAGCTTAGGTGGGGCCGGGAGAAAAGGGTTAGTGCCTTTCAAATGCAGGGCAGCATCGTCATTGCTGCATCTTCACTTTGCTTAAATTTTCTCACAGGTTACCCACTTCCCACACAGCAGCCAGAGGATCTTTTGAAAACAATTGATGTTCCTCCTTGCCCTCAGGACAAAGCCTGTTCTCCTTAAGGTGGCCTGCCTGCTGGTTGCCCTTCATGTTGGGGTTCCTGCTAGCTCTTTAACCCTATCCAGCCACACCCTCGGCCAATACTCCCACCCACTCTGTTCCTTTTGCCTGGAGCGCTTGACCCCCACCTGCTCCTTCCTTCCTAACTCCAGGCCTCTGTTCACACAGTTGTTGACCTCTGGCTTCTCTCCTGGAAGTGCTCCTCTCTGGAAAGTGCTGTGATCTCTGCGGAATCCCCAGCACCATGTCTGGCACGCAGTAGGGGCTCAGTACAACTTTCCTGAAGAAAATTGAGATGGGCAGCGTTAATACACAAGAAGAAGCCCTTGCTGCCACTGGTAGCCGAGAGCATCTATGGAACCAGGAATTTCTCTGGTGATTCCCTCAGCCCCGTTGCAGTGTCCACCAGGAGAACTACTGTGTGTTTTTCAAGGCTGACCAACTACCCTCCACTTCACAGTCCCCTTTTTCTCTTTTCTTTTTAAAAATGGAAATAGAACAGTCAGAGCAGACCTCACAAGGACCTTTCTCCTTTAGACAAATAGCTGGTATTTCTATTAAAATGGTAATTTCCTTTGTTTAAAAAGGCAGCTGTGGTCAAATTAAGCTAATCTAATTTGCAATTTTTCATTAAAAATATATATGAGTTAGGCTGGGAGGCTATTCAGGTCCCAGGGGTCATTCTGTTAGCAGCCAAGGGAACAAATGTCCTTTATTTGCTTATAGATACATACAGCTTCCAGGCAAGCATCATTTCCTCGTGTTGACTTCTCCGTGACCTTGTTTCAGACCATGGGGGATTTCTGTCTGCCAACTTGTCTTGTATTTTGTCCTTTTTATTAAATAGAAAATCCCTAAGTACCCCCGGGTTGCAGAGTCCCTTGTAGAGAGAAGAGGAGAAAGGGTCTCCTCTAACTAATAGGGAGAATGGGACAAAGACATGGAATTTTTTATAAGAGCAAGGAAGAATGAAGAATCTTCCATGAAGCTGGGAGGATGTAGAGATGCCCCCTGACCTATATACATGGATCTGGGTGGGCAGGACACTAGAGAGTGGAGTAGGACAGGGGCAGTGGTATCCTTGCGTGTTGAATGGGCCCTTGACATTCTCACATCCCAGAATTTATTGGTACCATTTACCACTTAAGATTTTCTCCACAAGATGCCATCAAGCATGCCTGAAATCTGTATGTCCTATCTGAACCTTAATGAGAGTCCATGAACTCTTGGTAGTCAGGATAATGCAACTAAGCTGTGTGGAGCCCAAGATATTATTGCCAACCGAGATGATGTAGTTTTCCTTCCACGCTCCAGCCCTGAGGAACTTGAGTCAAACCTGTTCCTTAGCAGCAGTTTTGGCAGCTCAAAGACCTGGTTTCTAGCCCCAGCCCTGCCTCTGGCAGCTTTGTGGCTCCAAGCCTGTGGGGAAGAAGTGGGGATGCTGTTCTGCTAAGGACTAGCGTTGAGTGTTCTGTGCAAGCTTGGAGCATAGTGGTAGGCAGTAAATGGTGATTCTTGTCCTCACTACCAGCTTTGGGATTGTTTGTCAAGTGTTGGGACCATGCATGTTACATCCACAAAGCCAGGGGTCCCTTCTGCTTCTGTTTCACCTCAGCAGTGACACCTTGAACCCTAATGAAGGGCATGGTTCAGTGATTCACTGTGTTGTCAGAACTTGAATCAAAATAGTATTAGAGGGCAGGGATAGAAATGTTTGGGAGCCACACAGACAGGCAGTGCCCAGCAGAGGAGAGGGCTATAAGCTTCTGGCGCAGACAGGAGCTGGGCAAAGTGTTCTTGGAAGTCTAGAGAGCTCTTGGCCCTTCCCATAGTCCTGTGTGACTCCAGAGCATGTGAGCCATTGGAGGTGCTTCTATACTATTTTAAAGAGGGCTCATATACTTGGAACTACATGTTCTACTAGGATTATCATTTGTAAACCTGTGATAAAACTACCTCCTAGGAAGCAGGTGGCGGTGTGCTTTATTTGTACCTCTTACATCCTGTCTTGATTGGTCTTTGGAATGAGCCTTAGGTATTTTGCTGTAGTTGGCCTATTTTCTCACCAACCTAAATTATGCCAATTTGTGCAAAGCATGGTATATGATGACAAGTGAATGGTCTGGGGCGAATTCTCTCTTCCACAGCCCTTTTCTTGTCAGTGTCATAGCTCTGAGCATTGGCAAGTCCTCCAGACAGATTTTCTTTTCCTCTTAAATGTTTGTCTAAAATTAATTTTGACTGTTTTGAAGAGGTTGCCGAGCTGTCAGATATTTTTGCAGAATGGAATCTGCAGCCCTGGCAGAGGAGCTGAAAGCTTCAAATTCAGCGTGGTGTGTGAGTGCCACACCAAGATGGAAACTGGATCCACATCCATGGAGAGCTGGAGGCTGAGAGTCGCCGTCATGCCACTGAGCAGACCTGGAGGGGAACGCTTGGGGTTGGAGCCTTAAATGCATCACACTCTGTGAACTTTAAGGGCAAGAGATGGCTTTGGTTATCATAGCCCTACAAACCCTGGGCATTTGGCTACACATCAGGAAAAATAGTAGTTTTTTAAGAATAAAATTTTGTGACCTTGCTTTTGCTACATGATATCTTATGAACTCAACAGCAACTGCCCTCATGCCCCCTCAAGAGTTTACAGCAAAGAACACAGGAAGAACTTCGCTCAACATTAGAAAAGGATGTCAGTGTTGAGTGGGTTTCTCTGTGTTCCCTGGGTTTGTATAGTTTGTGTGTTTTCAGTTAACATATAGCACAGCGCTTTCACCTAGAGCTGGAACTCTCATCTGCTGGGTTGTGGGCCCCACGAGAACGGGCTCTGCTTTGCTGGCTGGTTTATCCCCAGTGCCTAGCAGAGGCCTGGTTCACAGTAGGAGCCCAGCAAATACTTGTTGAATGTGCATATGAACAGGTTCTTCCTGTTTGTTGGTTGGATTTTGTAGTATAAATATTCCCTCTATGCCATTGACAAATAGTTTTGGTTTAACTGTTCTTATTTTCCTCCTTGGTTTTAAGTGCACTTTTAATCGATCCTGGGTGGACAAGGTAGGCTAGGACACAGTTCAACAGCCTGAGGTGGGAACGAGAGACCTGGATTCTGTTCTCAGCTTGTCTCTTCCTTGCTGTGGGAGTTTTGTCCATCCTTGTGTGAGACTGAGTCTTCCTCATTTGTATATCCTCAAAGGCAGGGATCACAAACTATAGCCCAACGCATGTTTTTGTAAATAAAATTGTACTGGAACACAGCCATGCTCATTCACTGACATGTTGCCTATGGCAGCTTTCATGCTATAACACAGAGTGGAGTAGTTGCAAAAGAATCTCTATGGCCCAGAAAGCCAAAAATGTTTACTATCTGGCCCTTTACAGAAGAAGTTTGCTGACTCCTGATCAAGAGCGTCCAGGATGCGCTTGGTACATAGTAGGTAGCTGGCAGAGCATGTGTTCAGTGAACGTCTGAAGAAGGGATGAATGAAGTGCTTTATCAATCTATGGGGGGGTTGTTCATTCCCAGGGACTGTGGAGGAGGCGAGGTTGTGGACTCAGTGTCAGCACTGCCTCTGAGGGCCAGAGGTCTATGCAGGGGTGTGGATGGCTGAGTGTGATGCGGAGTCTCTATTGGACTGTGAGGAGGAGTTGGCAGGTCATGTCCATTTATTTAGTTGTTCGGTATTTATTGAACCAAACAATTGCTGAGCACTGATAACGACTCATTATGCTAGTTATGGAGTGCATACTGTTTGCTGGTTACCCTGTGCTATGATGTGTTATCTGAGGTATTCATATGTCCTGCACAGCTGTCATGTTCCTGTTCCTCAGATGATAATGGTGAGACCCAGACATTAATTCGCAGTCCAACGTCACATCATTAACAAGTGGCAGAGCCAGGTTGCAAGCACAGGTCTGTCTGACGTGGAGCCCATGATCTTGCTGTTGAGACTGTGTTCCCCTACACTCTTTGGGGTGCTTGGGAAGTGTACAGCCACAAGTCATGGTCCCTGCTCTTATGGGGTTTGTAATCTAGAGGGAGGGTCTGAATTGTCTCAAATTCTTTTTGGAATCAGGTATCAGGAAGGCTTCCTGGAGAGGGAGATAAAGATGACTGTGCTAATAGCAACATGTATCATTTATTGTTTACTACATACCTGATACCATGCAAGGCGTGTTACAGACATTATCTCTTTTAATCTGAGTAACCCCTTGTGATAGGCACTATAGAGTTGAGATGTGTCTCCCAAAAGATTTATCTGAGTCCTAACCCCTGGTACCTGTGGATGTGACCCTATTTGGAAATAGGGTCTTTGCAGATGTAATTAACTTAAGGATCTTGAGATGAGATCCTCCTAGATTTAACCTAGGCCCTAAATCCAAAGATTGATGTCCTTATAAGAGAAAAGTGGGGGAGGTTTGACATTCAGAGACACAGAGGGGAAGGCCATGTGAAGACAAAGGCAGAGATTGGAGTGATGCTATCACAAGCCAAGGACTACCAGAATCTGGAAGAGGCAAGGAAGGATTGTCTCGTAGAGCCTTTGGAGGGAGCATGGCCCTGTCAACATCTTCGTTTTGGACTTCTTGCCTCCACAAAGGTGAAAAAATAAACTTAAGCCAGCACGTCTGTGGTAATTTGTGATGGCAGCCACAGGAAACTAACACAGGCACAGTCATTGTTCTGCTGGGAGAAGCCGAGTTAGTTGTCCAGGGTGGCACAGCTGGTGAATGGTGGAGCTTGGCCTCCAACCCAGGCTAGGCTACTTTAGACTGCTGGGCAGGGTTGGGGGTCAAGGCAGGGTAGGATGTGGTTAGCAGGCTATTGTTGTGGGCAGAGCACCAGTGGGCAGCTCTGCTGTCAGTTCCAGGTGAACGTTTGTAGTTGTTTTGCAGAGGCTTTGTTCCCAGCCCCAAATGGCAAGGCACTTCTCTGCCTCCTGTGTCCCCATGGGGAGCTTGCTGGGCCATATGTCCTTGCTGTGCTGACAGCCCCTGGCCTCAGCCCTCTGTGTTGAACAGAGTCCATGTGGCCTATGCCAGCCCGGGACTCAGAGGGCAGCCTTGGAAAATGTGGCCTCGATCCCGACCAGCCGTCTGAGGCACAGGCTGCAGAGATGGCAGGAAAAAGAAGCTTCTCTGCTTGGTCTGGGAGATGGGGAGGACAGCATGTGGCTTTTGTGGTCCTTGAAAGAACAATGACCTTGGTTTGGCTGATGAGGAGGGAGCCAGTGGCTGAGTTTTAGCAGTGCTTTGACTATTTAAAATTGCTACTGATTCAGCACTCCTCAGGGAGAGAAGAGGTGGAATAGACCTCAACGCCTGAAAGACTGAATGCCTTTGCTGAGAGGGAGCTGGTGGCTGACCGTCTTCCCAGGCTACAGCCTTGGAAAGCCTATCAGAGGGGCCTGCTAGAGCAGAGGATGGGCAGAGCATCACCTGGTGTCCAGGCCTCAGAGGCTTCACATGCTGTGGCTCAGACTCCCCCTGTGAAATCATTTCCCTCTCAGGCCGTGCTGACCCAACTTCAGGACCCTCCTGTCTGACCTGGGCCTGTGCTCTTGCCCTCTTCAGTCCTAGACTGGTTTCCCCAGGTGGCTGGAGGGAAGGAGTGAAGTCACCCTGACCAGATCGCCTTGTGAAGCCAGCTTGCATTCATGGGGATGAGACTGTGCTTAGAGAACTGCCAAACGCTCCCCCAAAATCTCCCTTTCCATTCCCTCTTCTTGGGGAAGGAGGGTAGGTAAGACTCAGCTGTGGTGTTGTCTGAAAAAATTAATTTGTCAGATCAGCTGTGGAAACTGAGGGCTTGGTGGGCCAGAGGGTGGGAGGAAGAAAGACAATTGGAGCTGCCATTTGTGGAGCCCTACCATGTACCAGGCAGTGCGCTAAGATTTTTTGATTATTATTATTGCATGTTTTTATTTAACCTAAGCATCACAGCAGCTCTTTGAGATGAGTTCTCATATTCCCATTTTACAGATGGGAAAGGAGGCCTGAGGGCTGAAGTGACTGATGTAAGGACTCACAGTAAGTGGTAACACTGGGACTTGAGCCCAGGGTCTTTCTGACGCCAAAGGTCATGCTTTTAACTGCTGCTTCGGGAGCACAAGGGGCAGGCCAGGTGGGGCACTGTGGGGTTGCCCGGTTGGTGGTCTATGTGGAGACTGTGGAAGAGGGGTAGAAAGATAAGGGACCATCTTGTTTCACAGTTTTAACAAGTCCTGGCCCAGCGCCTAATTAAACTTCTGAGACCTTGTGACGTCACATGTTTTCATTTTAAGGTGAACATGTGTAATTCCCCTACTGGGCAATGCTACCCGCTCTCTCCCACTTGGAGTCCCTCTTCCTAAGCCACAGCCCCTTTCAGAAGCTCACACTCACATATTAGATACATGCAGACCATTTCATTATCTGCTAAGGAAAATGCACCAGAAGCTATTGTGTTGACTATACCAGTAAAGCAATTACGTTGATGAATTTTCTGTTGAGTTACACCCGTTTTTAGCTTTGGGTGTTGTCTAACCCGTCTCGTTACCTCTCTTGCATTTGCCCCTCTCCCAGCCCCCCACCCTCTCCATTCCCGCCTCTCTGCCCTTCGTGAGTCCTGATGGTGGAGGGCAGATAGAGTACAGCGTTGACAGAGTGTGATTCACGCACACGACATTTGCTCCGCCAAGCTGTCGGTCTGGTGAGTTTATTTGGTGTGGGTCTTAGGGAGTTGTTATGTGAATATCTTAGAGGAAAAAAGGAGAATGATGAATGCTTGGAAAGCTCTTCCCTGACATTCTAATTCTTACTCACTAAGTGTTAAAGTGGCTGTACTTAGTCTGATGATCCAGTCTGTGCAGGGGAATTGGTTTTAGTGCTCTCACCATTGGGGCTCATGAATTGATCCACCACCAAGGTCTGAATTACCTGAGAGATGAGTTTATTTGGACTCTGGAAAGAGAAGATAGTCTTGAATCCCACTCACCCCACAGTCTCTGTTGTCATGTCAAGTCCTGGCTGGTGACTTATGTGATGGTATCACCAGGCATGTCTTGGCTTATCAAAGGAAAATTTCACATTCAAATCAAATGCTGACTTAATGTATGATTTGTGGCTATTAAGCCAAAGAAATGAGTAAAAAGTTTAAAATCATTGGCTTATCTTGTGTGATTTCTCAGTACCAGTAATGCTCCGGTGGGCAGGAGATGCTGCTCAGAAGTATTTGCAACTGCTTGGGAAGCAGAAAAAGTATTAAGAGACCTTGTCACCTGAGCAGTGTCTTTTTGAACATGAAACCCTCCTTTTTTGTTAGTTAAAGCCACAGGATGGCACAGAAACACATTCACATATTACCCAGAATTTTTTTTTTCTTTGCAGTAAAGATAAATCTGGGTATGTTTGATCTTGTGTTTGAAGGAGATTAAAATAGATTCATTATAATGAAACTCTTTTCAAATGGCTAGCCTGTCTTTGTTGTGATGGAAGGCCAGAATGAGTTTCCATTCTAGTGGCTTCAAAACATGATCCTGACGCCATCAGTCCCGGGAGGGGGCGTGGGTTGCATGTACTGCTTGCTGACAGCCATACATAGGACCCCCAGCCCTGCAGGCATGCTTTTGAGGTTGGATGGTGATGGAAGAATGTTCTGGTCTCTTTTAGGCTGCTAGGAGCAGAGGCTCACTCAGGTTCTTGCAGGGAAGCAGAGTCCACTGCAAAGCTAGAGGGGGAGGGAGGGGAAGAGGCCCAGGCTCAGCTCTGCAAAAGCCCAGCCTGCAGACAACTGGGAGGCAGCTCAGGATGCAGCCTCCCCACCATGGGTCTGCCTCCACGGACGCCTCAGAGTCACAGGCTGCTTCCTGGTGCCTTTCTGCCCTCTGCGGCTTCTCTCTTCTCTCTTCCCAGCTGCTGACTTTCCTCAAGTCTCACATCCCCTACCCGCAAGAGGAAGCTGAGTTGCTTCTAGCCATCACGGGTTGCTGGCTAGTCTGTAGAGTCCAGCCTTTGCCTCAGGCCCTGAGCCCTGGTCTGGCCTGCTGAGGCCAGAGAGAAGGACTGCCTCGTAGCAAACACGCTGACCTATGATCATGAAGCTCTTTCTGGTCACTTTGCTCCAAAAGGGGGCCATCACCATATAGATGTTTGCAGCATCGTCATCTCCTCTCAGGCTCAAGTGGGGCCTCTGACCTCGTGCGTGAAAGGCCTTTGGGTTCATTGCTGTTTCTAGCTCAGACACTGTAGCCATCCGTGCCTGAGACAGATTCCTGCTGTTGAGCTGAACCTTCACGATTGCTCTAGATCGTCAGCTGGCCCATCTACGTCTTCAGGAGCTGGGGTGGCTGTGCCTGTCCAACTGTACACCCAAAGCCACCTCTTCCTCACCTCTCCCATAGCTCTTCTCTCCCTCCCTCCTCCAGACACGAAGCCACGGGAACTTGAGCATCTGCTTGTGTCTGTTGTGGGCTGGGTGTCCCTCAGGCAGCAGTTTCCACACAGAACAAAGCTAAGAAATGGAAGGGAGGGGCCGGCCCGGTGGCGCAGCGGTTAAGTGCACACATTCCGCTTCTCTGCAGCCCGGGGTTTGCCGGTCCGGATCTCGGGTGTGGACATGGCGCTGCTTGGTACACCATGCTGTGGTAGGGGTCCCACATATAATGTAGAAGAAGATGGGCACGGATGTTAGCTCAGGGCCAGTCTTCCTCAGGAAAAAGAGGAGAAGTGGCAGTAGTTAGCTCAGGGCTAATCTTCCTCAAAAAAAAAAAAAGGAAATGAAAAGGCAGCAGCAATGCTGTTGCACATCTTCCAGCTCTGTCTCCTGATTCTCATTTAATCTTGCAGGATTTCTTTCAGACCTTGCCTGATTTCTCTTTAGGACAAGGACTGAATTTCAGCGCTGAATTGGTTAATTGGTTGACTTTGGAATCTGTCCGTTGTAGAGAACCTCAAGGAGTTTCTTCTGAACACATTCTAAGAAAATCCTGAATTCTGCTGCGGCTGGTGGTCATGCAGAAGCATAAGAAGCAGCCCCGCTCTCACGATTTATCTGTCAGCTTATTTAATTGCTTATGTCTTGCCTTGTTCCAAAAACTTAATTTATTATTCCACAAGTAATACACGTTCCTTGTAGAAAATTAAAAAAAAAAAAAACGTAACAGGAACAAATTGTTCCTTGATACTTGGAGAGAAAGACATCACACATTACAATTTCTCCCTAAAGTTAAATCAACTTGAAGCCTCACTGGCTGGGGTTGATGAGAGGACAATGTCAGGCGTTCCTCAAGGCTTCTTCCCTGGGGAGAGCCTCAGGAGGGTCAGGGGGCACCCTGAGACGGTGCAGGCCCTGGCACTAGGCTCCCCTCTCATGGGGACCTGCACAGCCTGCCCCACACAGGTTCCTCCTGCACCAGGGCCCTGTGGTCCAGAGGAGTCGAGCTCCCAGCTTGGAGGCCTCTGCGAGTTCATCCTTGCCCAATCCAACCGCCTGGGCGAGGCCACCCCCTCATTCAGTGCTTGAGCACACACCTTCATCCCTTCCCATTGGGAGACGCTTCCACGGGTAATTTTCCTCGTTGGGTCAAGAAATTGAAAACGTAGAAATTGGAGGAGGGCTTCTCCTCTCCATCTCACTTCCTCCCCTCTCATTCTGAAACCCACAAATAATAATATTTACCCTTCTATGGAGTGAGGAGAACCCAGATCGTTAGAAGTTCAAAGCCAGCCTCTCCTCCATGGGTTAGGAAATTGAGGTGCATGTTGGTGAGAACACTGCAGCACAAACAAACAAATGAAAAAAAGACACCCATAAAATTCTTAATTCTGTATCCTTTTTATGTACAAGTGCACAGAAAGAGGAAGGCATAGGTCGCCTGTGGTTCTGTTAGCCACGTCTCGTGGCTGTGAACGTTTGGTTGTGGACCTTCTAGTCTTTTTTTCTGTGCACATTTACAGAGGTGTGTGTACCAGAAAGGTTGGGGACAGAGATCCAGTACACAGCAGTACTTAAAAAAGAAGAAACTGATAAGAAGGGAAAACAAGGGCACAAAAATAAAATGAATCCAGAGGTTTCTTTTCCCATGAGGCTTGTTTGCTTCCCCCAGTGTCAGAAGGGGGTTTCTGTGAAAAAGACTCTTCTCCAAGGAGCTCTGAGGGAAACCTGTTTGTATGCTGGGTCTAATTTCCTTTCGAAAAGCCCCTCCTCCCAAATCCCAGGGGAGCTCTCTAGGCTGAGGACCTTGTAATTGCTGAACCGCAATTCAAATCAGGGTGTGATTGTGATCAAACCAGCGACACTCATTACTCCTTCGCCTCTTGCACGGAAACCTCTCACACTGACAGCAGCAAAGCCCAGCACCCGAGGCCTGTGGTTCTTGGCAGGCTGGCTTCACTTTTAATAATCGACGGAGTGCAGGACGGGGAGGCGGCCGTGCTGGTGGAAAGACCGCCTTGCCGCTCTCTTCTGGGGACCAGGAATGCCCAGGGCCCCAGTTGCTTTCAGGGGCCGTGACTGGGAAGGTTGAGGGCTTTTCTTCTAAGCCCAGCTTTTCCCCAGACCTGGAGCTAATTAGAGGCAAGTGCACCCGGAGTGGTCTGCTGTGTGTGAAAGCCTGGTGGCCGCTAGTTTCCTTTTGTCACGGATGTCCATTTTACCTCATGCGCTCAGTTGCTGAGATGGCCAATGGCAATTTTATTGCGTTCGGTGCTTTTGAGTTTCTCGTGGTGCCTCCTGAAAAGGCGTGATGCTCCTGGGTGTAGGGGGAGGGGATATTCTTCTAAGCCCCTTTGAAGTGGCGGGCGTGGGCTTTGTTCTCTGCAGACATGTCTTTCGAGAATCAAACTGTGGATCTCCCCAGAAGGGAGGGCTGGAGGTCAAACCTGTGCAAACCTGGAGCACGAAGCTCCCGCTAGCTAATTCTATGGCTTGAGTGTTTTATTGTTGTGGCTGAATTTTTGTTTCGGGGTTTAAAAAAAAAATCTTTATTTTTATTTTAACAACCAAGATAGGCAATTGCCTTCTTTCTTAAAGGAGTCTGGGTTTCATTTTTACCTAAAGGCAGGATCCTGGATTAAATTACTTATTGAGATATTCTTGAATTTTTATATTTTTATTGAGGCATAATATGGAAAAGTATGCAAGTCTTAAGTGTACAGCTAAATAGATGTTTACCTCCAAATATTGCTCTGTAACCTTATCCAGAAGAAGATATAAGAACATTCCTAGCGTCCCCAACAGCTCCCTCATGCCCTTCCCAGGGCATTCTAACTTTGATCACCATTGATTAGTTCTGCCTGTTTTTGAACTTGATCTAAATTGGATTCATCCAGTATGTGTTCTGCCTCTTCTCTCACTCATCATGTCTGTGAGAGCACTGTGTTGTATCTAGAGGAGCTCTTTTTCATTGCTGTGTTGTATTCCATTATATGAATTTATTACCATGATTTATCTATTCTACTATCGATGAGCATTTGGCTTCTTGACATTTCTTAAAACTTGGCATATAAGCCATCTTTTGATGTTGGCCATCTTTTATTCCAGTGATGTAAAAAAGATTAGAAATGATGCTTTCTTTTTTTCCAAGTGAAGTTTCATACGAAATCCATACGTAAGAAGTAGCTCAAATATGGACTGTTGTGGCTGAGGTGGGTTGGTGGCTTCAAGCCCCTGGCCACTTTGCCTTCCTTTTCCCCTGAGGTGGGCCTTAGGTGAGGCAGGCTAGCTTCCTGGTTCAGGACCTGGCCTCTGGAGTTGGACTGCCTGCCTGATTTCCCCCTGGCTGTGCATCTTTGGACAACTAACTTAACCTCAGTTTCCTATCTACAAACTGGGGATTAAAAAGAGTGCTTACATTAGAGGGTTATTGAGACAATGCAAGGCAAGCACCGCTCGCAGCGTGGATGCCTAGCAAGTGTTTAGTAAGTGGTGTGGTAAGTACTGCGGCCATCATTTCCATCTTGCAGCACCCCAGTTCTCCCTGGGGCACCAGTGCGAAGCCAGGATTCATGCTGATGGCAGGATCGCAGCCCTTCCTGTCCCTTCAGCCCTGTGAAGCTGTGATAAGCCATAGCACGTGGGAGTGTCTCTGAGACTCTTCTCCCTGCTGGTTTGTGAGCATTTTGGAGGCAGGCACGTCGCTCCTCACAGGGCCTGGCAGAAAGCTGGGGCTCCCCTGCTTAGTGGAACTGCATCCCCTGGAAACCTATTTCCCAGACCCACCTTTCGCTGGGTACCCGGGCTTGATGGGACTGTTGAGTTTGCTAAATGAAGACCGTGTGGGGCTCCCTCCTTCTGGCAGGATGTCCTTGTGGCGTGAGTCCAGAAAGACGATAGTAAGGGAAGAATGGAGCACCTTTCGGGCTTTTATCCTACCCTGGCTTCCGGCCAAATTAGACTTTTGGAGCCAGGCCCAGGTCCAGGTGTAGCTGGATTAGATATCACTATTATTGCTATTCATAATAACAATAGCTAACATTTGTTTAGTGCATACAGTCTGCATTAGGTGTGCTATTTAATTGAATCTTCCCAATAGCCCTGTGAGGTGTAGGCACTGTTGTTATATTTGTTTATACATGTTGATCTGCCCATTGGGGGCCTCCCCCTCCAACTCCAATTAAGTTCCATGAGGGAGGGGTTTTTTTTCTTTTCTTCACTGTTGTGTCCCTAGGAGCTAAAATAGTGCAGGCTCAATAAATATTTGTTAAATGAGTGAATGAGTCTCTCCATTAAAGAAGAAGAAATTGAGGGTCAGTGCAGTTAAATAACTCAAACAAGGTCACACTGCCAGTAAGAGGCAGAGCCAGGTCTGTTCGCCGAGCTCCTCCTGGTAACTGTCCCCCTGTGCAAGGGTTGGAGGCCCCTCCCAAAAGGACAGAGGTCCAGCTTTGGAGCGGAGTAGAGAGGTGTTACCCTGAGCTCAGTGTTTGTCTATACCTGTGGCAATAAACCCAGCCTGCTTCAGGGAGGACGTCCCCCCTGCCACCTAGCCGGGGTCATTGAGGACTCTCCGCTGTGTGGGTTCAGGCCTTGGCTGACCCCCGATGGCCTGGCAGGGCAGAGGATTGGTGATGGGCTTCAGGCTTGGCCCTTCTTCACCCATGTGCTCCAGGCACTGGGCAGACATTTCTGTCCTAGACCATTCGACAGGGAGGCTGAAGAAGTGGATAGAGGGCAGGAGGCGAAACCCACCCTTGTCTGACGGGAACATTGGGTCAGGCCTGTGCTTAGTTCAAGACAAAGAAGTTCACACATGGGGTTTTCACCCCCTTTCTCTTTAAGCTCTAGATGGTCCCAGCAGCTGTTCCTGACTGGAAACTTTCTGTTGCTGGTGTCAATCTCATGGCGGCCTTTCAAGCCATCTTAGTTCTTGAATGTGCTTTTACTTACAGTACAATTGGCAGCAAGTAATTACCATCATGCCATTATACCACACATTACAGCTGCCAAGAGTTTCTGTCCTGAATAATTTCCGTGTCTTTGAGGAGACAACTCAAGAGTTTCTGAGGTGAGATGTGGGCCAGTGAGTGGCTGCTCACCTCCAGGCCTCTTCGCCTGCTGTTTATCCATTCCCCACACTATCTCCAGTTTAGTACGCATTTCCCATTAAAATCTGTGTTACCTCCTCTTTAACTCCGTATTCTTCTGTGCTTAGCATTGTCATTTTCTGGTATTTTACTTTGGAATTCTTACGCAATCTTACCTAATCTCTGTAACACTCACTCTCTTTCCCCTTTTGGGGGAATTTCTGACACAGAGTTGGTCTTTTTTTTTTTTTTTTTTTTACCTGTTTTAAAACTACCGCTGACATCAGTTGGATGCTGCTAAAAAAGTGTTTATCTCTTCTTCTTAGCTGTTTCTCACCCTGGGGTCATTTTTAGCAGGTTTTAGTGATGGTGCCTTGTCAGGATCTTTTCCTTAGAAGAGCAACTGCAGGTGTTTCCTTGCGTTCTCTGTCACATGCAGGAAAGGATTTGCATCCAGTCCTGGAATGAGGGATGAAGCCCCTATTTCTTGGAGCAAGTGGTGGGCTGCAGATGTGGGGTTTAATGGATTCAGCAAATGAGAGGCAGCAAAGCATGGTAGCGAAGAGCTTAGCCCTGGACAGGCTGCCTCGGTCCACGTGGGGCCCTGGTCGAGTTTCTTTGTATTGTCTCCTCATTCTTTAGACCCGTATGGTCCAATACAGTAACTACCAGCCATGTGCGGCTATTAAGCACTTGCAATAAGGCTGGTCTGAATTGAGATGTGCTGTGGGTATAAAACACACCAGATTTCAAAGCCGTAGTATGAAAAAAAAGTAAAATAGATCAATTAATATTTTAAATATTGACATGTTGACAAGATAATGTTTTGGATATGTTGGGTTCAATAATGTGTTAACATTAATTCTACCTGTTACTTTTTACTTCTTAATGTGAACTGCTAGAAAATTTGTGACGTACCTGCTCACATTTGTGGTTCACATTATATTCCTTTGGACAGCGCTGACCCAGGCTGAGGATAGGGATAGCCCTTTCTTCATGAGTTGTTGTAAGGATTGAACGGGCAAATGGAGGAAGCGTGTTTACTGTGGTACTTGGCATGGAGCAAGCATTCACGGAACCTAAGCTGTCACAATCATCATCATCACCTTCTCATCAAGGATGGAAATCTAAGCTAAAAGGATGAAATTTGGATGTGGAGACTTCTGGATTATGGTTCGAGGTGAATCATCTCCTTCCTTCTAGGAGGTTATGTATGATTTAGGGCTTCTCTAATGTTAGAATCCTGCTCCTCTCAGCTTCCCATTTGTGTTCATAATGGAAGGTTGTACAATTCATGTTAAACCCTGTTACCTAAAGGGATGACCGCTCACTGTAACCTGCTTTGTAGAACTCCCCCGAGGCTTCCTTATTTACCCAGCTACTTTGACTATTGTGTTGGAATGAAAAATACGTTTTTTTATGAAACCAATTATAATAGCTAACCTTTATGAAGTGCTTACCACATGCCTCACCCTATGCTAAGGGCTTTCCATAGTGTTAGCCTCCAAGATTGCAATGGACTAAAGCAGGCTTTAGGATAAGAACGTGCCCCAAGTTTCATAGCCAGCAAGTGAGGGAGGCCTTGAAGCCAGGTCTGTCTGATTCTGAAGTTACCACTCTATTTATTGTGTCTCATTAGCACTCAAAGCAAGTCTCTCTCAATCAGGAAACCCAAAACAGCAGCAGTTTGGGTATTTCAGGATGTCTGAGAAACCGTAGAGGCTGTATGTCTGAAGGCACAGAAAGCCCAGAAATGTTGGAGAATCCTCGGGCGAAGGCTGATTCTGGAGCCAGAGTGAACTGTGCAAGGCGGTCAGTGACAGGTTGTGGCCAGGTACTATGATGAGCAATACAGAGCAATACAGCCCTGGTCCTGGGCTGTCCCTTCGTCTCAGCTGGAAGATTTTGTATGATTCTCCCATGGACCTGAAATCCATCCACCAAGAAGGCTTTCCCAAGACCCTGGAGAAGTAGAGAAAAATGCAGCCCCAGACACTTGACAAATGCATTAACTTTGCCAACACTGCTTAAAGGAAGCATTTGATAGAACGTTTCCAGGGCCACTGTGTTTTCTTGGAGAAATTTCACGACAGGTAACACTCTAATGACTGCGTGTGTCAGGAAAGGACCTTATCTTTCCTTCATGCCTGATGTAAATTTGCTGGTGACTTTACCACGTTAGCTAAATGCCAGGAAAGATACATGTCACGGAGCTGGGTGTTTCTGTTGCCGCGGGCCACTGAGCGGCGCATTGTTTAATGAGTGAGTGCCACTGATTGGAGCAGCTGCCTTTCAGGGAAGACATTCCTCTTGAATAAAAGATTTCTATTTAGTATCCTGGTTATTTCCTCTTTGACCCCCTTTCAGTCAAAATATGCAAGGCTTATCCTTCACCTCTTGACATCTCATGCCTGTTAGAGCCTTATTATCGTTTGTTCTCATTGATGTTCATTGCATTTTAAATCCGGCAGGGACGTGATTAAGAGGTAGAAAATCACTGGCTTCGGTTCGAGTGTGGCTGTTGGATCGTGGCATGATGACCAGCTCAGCATTTAATCACTTCTCTTGTGTTTTCAGTTTCCTTTCATATCCCTGGACAGAAAAAGTTCAATCCCAAGTCACGCTCTGGCTTGGCAGGAGGAGGCAGGGCCCAGGAGAGGGTGCAGAATCTTCATCCTGAGTGTGCTGAGAGGCAGGCTGGGGCTCGGGAGACAAATTCCACCTGCCATTCACCCGAGGCACCATCTCTATGTCATTCGCCACAAGAACAAGCACATGTCGGGGCATTTACATGGGCTCAGTGCTGTGCTAAGTGGTGTGCCCATGGGATCCCAGTTAGTCCCCACACTAGTCCTATGAGGTTGGCGGTTGCTAAGGACCGAATTATGTCCCCCCAAATTCATATATTGAAGCCCTAACCCCCAATGTGATGGTGTTTGTTGATGGGCCTTTGGGAAGTAGTTAGGTTTAGATGAGGTCGTGGGGGGGGGGGGCCCTATAGGGATTAATGTCCTTTTAAGAAGAAATACCAAAGAGCTTGCTGCCTCTCTCTCTCTCTGCCATGTGAGGACACAGTGAGAAGACAGCCATCTACAAGCCAGGAAGCAGGACTTCACTGGGGAAACGACTCAGCCAGCACTTTGATTTTGGACTTCCAGCCTCTAGGACTGTGAGACAGAAATTCCTGTTGTTTAAGCCGCCCAGTCTATGGTATGTTGTTGTGGCAGCCTGAGCTGACTTCGACCGTGGTTCTCATTTTGTTTCACTGCTTAGAGAAGCTTACCCAAGCTCCCAGTCAGTCAGTGGCCCCAGGTCCGTCTGGGGTGGTGATCTACGACGTGGTCTCTTTGGCTCCTCTGCATCTCTGTGGGGACAGTGCCTGTGGGGTTCTGCTTATTTGTAGTCTCCTTGGGGGGATCTCTTATGGTCCTGTCATTTATCTCTGGGTTCCTCACAGAGCCTGTGCAGAGTCACCACTGGCTAGATACCAGCAGAGTGAGTGAATGAATGGGATGGATGAATGCGATGACCGCCTGGGATGGAAACCAACTGAGGAAAGAGGAGGGTGGAGGGAACCACAAGTCACCCCCCTTCTCCCTTCACTCATGTCTTGTGTATGAGTCTCCGTGAATGAGGGTCCCCAGAGAAGTCTCCTGTGTTGCAGCTGGCCTTCCCAGGGACACCCACCCATGGGAGACATTGCGCTGGTCATTTGGAACAGTCCTGAGGGTCTCATGTTGTCTTCCCCCACATGGGCCCAGCTCTGCCTACTTCTCAGCTCAGCTGATATACCCCAGGGGAGCCCAAACCTCTGTTTCCACCTGAGCGCTGGGCTGGATGGGAGAGAAGGGGTTAAAGCCTGCAAGTGAGAGTTTCTTGTACAAAGCAGCATCTAGGTCATTCCTCCAACACAAAGGAGTGAAATACAGCTCGCTCAGCTGCTGCTTGCTGCACGAACCCCGCTGCTCTGTGAAGAACACCAGGCAGGCACCAGGCCATTTTAATAAGATACAGCAAGATTAATAAGGGAGCCGACCACAGGCTCCTCTGGAACATGCAGTCCTGTGCCGGTTGTGAAGGGGGACTCAAGGGGAGAAGCAGGAGCTGCAGGGACATCGGTGGGGGGCGGGAGCAGGGAGAGGAGGCACCAGGGGCAGCAGCCCCAGACCAGGCCAGTGGGCCCTGGAAGCTTCCTGGGAGGGACGGTGCACATGGCAGGGGTCCTAAACCTAAAGCCTGGTCATGCAGCAGTGTGAGGACACCCCGAGGTTGTGTGCGGTGCTCTGTGTGCCCTTACACACTGCTCCCTAGCCCGGCCAGCTTTGTTTGGGCTGCATGGGGCCTTTGCATGTGCCGTTCCCCCACCCCTGCCTGGGTAACCCCGACTCTTCCTTCAGGCCTCATTTCATGGGGAAGCCTTCCCAGGCCCCCAGCCTAGGGCACAGGTGCCCATTGTTCACTCTCAGGGTCCTGCTCCCCTCCTTTGTGGCTCTTTCCACACTTGTAATTTTACCATCAATTGTAACATGATCCGTCCCTCCCTCCTCTTTTGCTGGTCTGGCTGACTCTCCTACTTCACTAGGTAGTCATTTAGAGAAACAGAATTTGTCTGCTTGTTCATTAGTATGTTTGTGCCTGAAAACAATCCTCCCAGTCCTAGCTTGACAGCACCTTCTTGTTCAAAAGGCCATCACGAGGGGCCAGCCCAGCGGCGTAGTGGTTAAGTTCGTGAGTGGGGCTCATGGGTTCAGATCCTGGGCATGGACCTAGCACCACTCATGGTGGCATCCCACATAAAATAGAGGAAGATTGGCAAAGATGTTAGCTCAGCGACAATCTTCCTCAAGCAGAGACGGGGACAGGCAATAGATGTTAGCTCAGGGCCAATCTTCCTCACCAAAAAAAAAGGCCATCATCAGCTGACCCCAGTCTTTGTGACTATGAGGTACAGATGTTTGAGGGAGAATTTGGTTGGGTTATTTTGGGCTCTAACTGTGTCTTTAGGATCAGGTGTTCATCCCAATTCAAACAGTGGTTTTGAGAAGAGGGTCATGGTGAGTGCCTTTTGGGGGTGGTTAGGTAGGTCAGCCAGGGTGGGACACTGGGGAGTTTCCCCTGCAGGCATATGGGCCGATAGTCCTACTGCGGTTTCCTACCCAGAGGTGGACTGTACCCCCTTTGTCTACACCTTGATTACAGCCCTTTTCCTGCTGCCACAGCAGTAGCTTCTCTGCCTCCTGTCCTAGACTTTGGGAGCATATCCCTGCCCCTCTATCTTAGCATCCCAAGAGCTGGCACAGTTCTGGCAGGTAGTCGGTGCCTAACAGGTGTTGGTTCAAACAATATGAAAGAGGGGAGAAGATGTAGAGGGGGCTGTCCTAACTTTGTGTGCTGAGAAACTTGGTTGGGTGTGTGGTTTATACAGGTCAGCATGAGGGCCCATGGGCAGATGAAAATGGGGAGCGAGAGGAGCCTAACATGGGCTAGTAATGGTGATAACAGATCCCGCTTAGTGGCATTCCCAGCGTCCCACTCAGCATGCGCCTGTTCTCTAATGCAGTGTTCTGAAGCTTGTCTCTGGTGGAGTTATTTACAGTTCTCCCGTTAAGGTATAAACTACTTAAGTAGAAGTGTCTCCCATGGCCTTGTCCTGGGCCGTGATCCCCTGGAGCTGCTCTAGAAATACCTGGTGACTTGATTTCTTGAAACCTCAGCTTTACTTTATTCCATGCACAATGCTCAGGGCAGTGCTGCTGCTTGCTGACTGTTGACCGCAGTGGTGGGTGTGACTGTTCAGGGATGCTGGAGGCTAAGGGGAGTCCAGGAGAGGCCAGGGCATTGTGCACTTTGCACCAGTGGTTGCTGTCTGGTGCGTCTGGTGACTGGCAGAGGTTCACTTTGGGAAACAAAGGAAGGACATTAGCTTGGACAGGGGATGCTGTAGAGGGAAGCAGACACCCGTCTCTATGTACAGGATTGACGTAAAGTAAGTGTAATCCAAGTCATTTTACTTCATCTACTTTAAAAGATATGAGTAGTGAACAGACAAAACAAACAAGCGCACCCAAAGCAAAGAATCGCTGCCGTTTGACCTCAAGTTGTCACAGCCCATGCTCTTTCTCTCTTCTGTCATCTGTGGCTCAGCAATTTCATCAGTCTAAGGTCTGCTGTTTAAAAATTGCAACCACAGTCCTTTGCTCTTCTCCTCGTTTGCTTGGTCTGATTTTTTCTTGTTTTGCTGACAGTGGGTCCACACTTACCTGGAGCATCCATCTCCCTTTCTTTCACCTTTTCTTAGAGCCATGCTCTTTCCCCTCTGGTTCTCTCCTGACTTTCACACTGGAGGCCTGGGTGACTCCCCTGCCCCAGCTGTTTCTAATTAAATCCCTACTCAATTGTTGATGTCTCCGCATTACTCACAACCTGCCCAAAGAGCTAAGCTATTTTGGCAAACAGTTAACTGGTGATAAGTGGCAGTAACTCCTTTCTCCTGAAGGTTGCCCCGCACACTTGGGGTGGGGTTGGGGGAGCAGGACTCTAGGTTTGACCTTCTAGGCCAGTTTGGTATAAGGATTTAGGGCATGGGTGTTGGGGTCCAGCAGGCCCCTGCTCCCAGCCTGGCTCTGCCACTCTTTGGTGGAGTGGCTGTGGGCAAGTTTGTTAACATCTCTGTCTTTTCTTGTCTGAAAAATGAAGATGATGATGCCTATCTCATAGGATTGTTGTAGGGATTAAAGGAGGTCTTATATCTCTCTGTGGTTTAACACACCTGGTAGTCAGTGTTCAAAACACGGCCACTATTTGTGGCGTTATTATTTAGCTTGTAGATTTGGATGAGACAGTTCCAAGTTTTCTATCTTGAAAGCATGGAGATGTCTGTGTGACATCCTGGACCTTAATAGGATTAAAGGTGCTGTCTTGTCCTGGGAGGACTTGGAGGGTAGTCTTGGAGAGAATTCAGTGAAATTCTTGATTTAAGTGCAGAGAACCCAGATCTTCGTCTCTTTGCCTGCGCACTGAACTCCTGTGCAAAGAGCTGTTCGGGGGCCCCGTCCCCTGTCTCTGCCTCCTGCGGCATCTGTTGGGAGTCCACGCCAAGCTCAGAGCCTTATTCATGAGGATTCCTGTCTTCTCAGCGCTGCCAGAAGTTTTGAGACTGTACTTTTGTGTGTCGTTGTGTGTCAGTACAACGTTCTGTGTCAGCTACAGAATATTTAATAAGGTCAACCATAATACATGTTTGAAAACTGTAGAAGTTGACTTAGGAAAACAGCTTTGATTGCATGAGTAATATTTAAAGTGCCTGCTAAAAATACAGTAACTTTTCTGTCAATAATAGAAAACCTTCTGAGCTCTGGAGAGATTTTTAAAGCGAGATCCAGTGGCTCTTGCCCGTTTGGTGCAAGTTTCCATTAAACAGATGATTCATGTTACGAGAGTAGAATGATTAACATGAATTATGGGAAAATTATTCTAAGACTGGAATGTCTGACTTATGAGTGGATTAGCAGGCAGCTTGCTCCCCTTGGCTTTTTTTAAAAGAAGATTTTATCTTACTAACTGTCGAAGGCTCTTAAAAAGGAGGTTTGCCCCAATATTTGTGCTCCTTTTAAGGCAATGTCTCAGGGTCCCTTAAATAAAGAGGGAAAACTTGCTTTCAGGGAAGAGGGGCAACTCACTTCTGTCAATTCTGGGATAGATTCTAGGATTCTTCCCAAATCTGACTCAGTAAGGTTTATGAAGGTCAGCACTCTGCCTTGAGGGGTGAACCTTTGAATCCAGGGCCTGTGTGGACGACTGGGAAGAAACCAAGATTGTCCTTGTTGGCTAGAGGTTCCTGTGTTGATGAAGGGAAAGGCTGAGGCTCTCCCCGCCTGCTCACCAGCCACAGCACTGCCCTCAGGAGGGGCTTAGTGGAGACCCCTGGGCTGAGCACGGTAGCCGGGAGGAGAGGGGGTAGCTGAGCAGGGGAGCAGCTGCTGAAAGCCCAGTGTTCTGCCAATACAGCCTGCAAGCTGGGGTGAGAGTCCTCATCCAAAGCATGACCTGAGGCCTTGCTGTGTGCCAGGACCTGTGCTGGATGCTTAGACACTGAGTGGAACCTCACGTGATTCCTCCTTGTGAGGCACTCACATGCCTTCGAGGACTACAGAGGAAGGGATGACAGTTGTCACTCAGCACTAATGAGCAGTTTGCATGCATTTAAGTCACCTCATCCTAATAGCACCTCCTTGAAGATGGCACTAGTATTAGCCCCATTTTACAGATAAGGAGACTTAAGGCCACACAAACAGTGGTCAGCGATGGAGCCATGCTTTGAACCCAGCTTTGCCTACATCCAAGCCTTGGCTCTTAAATCCTGCCTGATCCTAGGTATGAAAGTGTTGGGCACAGTTGAGACACTACAGGCCCTGGGGGAGGGTCCAGATTTTGTTATATATCATCGCTGTCAGTGTTAGTTGACTAAATGGGTGAATTTGCCCCATTGTCTGTTTGCCAGGTTTCACCAGGGCTGTGGGACCTTTGCATAAAAGCTCTTTATGTTCTGCAGCCTTGTGCACACCCACCCCTCCCCCAAGTGCTTTATAAGAATGACTCCACTTTTCTTCGGCTTTGTGTGAATTCTTTTATCAGGTCCTTTGAGCAGCAATGGCAGATAAGCCAAAGTGGCAGTAGCCCCTAGAAATGACTTGCACCAGGTTCAGTAGGGAAGTTGCAGTGTGGAGCTGTGCTCTAGTCTGAAAGGGTGGGAGTGACTTGTAATATTGCTTTTCAAGAACTTAACAAGGGTGGTAAATTGTGTGTATGAGTGCATGCACACATGTGCATGTTTGATTAATGCTTGTGCTAAACTCAAGGAAGATGCTGTTTGGGACTCCTGAAATGTCCGGGAAGTACGTGTGGGTGGTAGGTAGGTAGGTTGTTCTTTTCTTAGTTTGTTTGTTCATTCGTTCATTCATTCATCAGATACAGTTGAGCACCTACCAGGTGTCAAGCACAGTGGGACGTCCTTGAGTTTGGTAGCGTAAAAGACAGACATAGTTACAGCCTTCGTGGAAACTCACTGTCCTGGCTGGGAAACAAGTCATAAAGGCATAATTATCCACCTTATATTGGATTACAATTGCTATGAAGGAAAGACCCAGGACCACAGTAAAGGAGACAGTGATGAAGGTGGAGGGTTAACCTAGACTCTTGTCAAGGATAATGACCAGGGAGACCTTCCTGAGCAACTGAAAATTGAACTAAGAGCCACAGTTTGAGTAGGTGTTAGCCAGGTAAAGATAAGGGGATGAAACATTCCAGGAAAGGGGAACGGAAAGGAGGCTACTGTGGCTGGTGTGCAGTGGGCAAGGAGTGAGATGCACATGGAGATGGGGGCAGGGACCACCCAATGCCTTGGCTGTCCTGTGAAGGTGAGGTGGAGAGCCCTTGGACTCAGATGGACCTGGATTTGTCACTTACTGTCTGTGTGAACTTGGACCGATAACATAACCTCTCTGAGCGGCAGCCCCTCTTTTAAAAATGTGGAGGAAAAGGCCCACCTCTGAGGGTTGCCCTAAGGATACAATCACAGAATTTGAGTGTTTAGCTTCACAGTCCCTGGCACACTGCAGGTGCAAAAAATATCCCTCATCTTCCACACTCCCTCACGTCTGGCTTTGGAGTTAATGAAGCAGCCACAGGTGTGCAGACGGTGCTTGGGCATTAGGGAGAATGGCTTGCAAATCTTCCTGTTTAACCCCTGTCCTCCTCCAATTAGGAAAGGGCTGTGGAAGGGGTGTGGGGGGAGGGCCAGGCTGGGTGTTTACTCCCCTGTTTGCTGGAGGTTAATAAGGTCAGAGTTTATTCTAGAGTGGGAAGCAGGAGGTGGGCAGCTTAGGGAAATAAAGGAGCAGTGGGGGCTGGAGCTGGAGGCTGAGCCACCGTCCTGGAATCTCAGGCTGTTTGTGTTGAGATGGGGAAACAGAAGGCATGCTGTATCCTCGCTGCTCACTGTAACTGCCATCTACACCTGCCTCTGGCAGAGAAGGGCCTCCTGGGCTCCCTCAGTGGATGGATTTTTGCATCTCAAGGCTGGTCCTGTCCAGGCTGGCTCTGCAAGGCAGCTGTGACTTGCTTCCAGGGCTAGACTTCTTTATTGGGAGGATGTTCACAAAAGAAGTCTTATTTTCCTGCTGACTTATTTCAGAAAGTATTTTTACTCATCTTTCTGCCCTTTATTTGGTACCTACTATGTGCCTGGTGCTGTGGCTATGATGATGGACAAGATAAACAGAGTTCCTACCCCCCATGTTGTCTCTTAACAGCCCCACGATAGTAGGGATTCCTAACCTTGGTTACAGGGGAGGTGGCTGAAGCTTAGGTCATTTGCCCAAGGTCACACAGAGTTGGGATTCTCATCCAGGTCTATCTGATGTCGGCTCCTATGCTCTTAACCATGAAGCTAAACTGTGACCCATTACGGTGAATTTCTGGTAGGGGTCCCTCATACTGTATCTTTGTCTGTTGGCTTCTGCAGTCAGCACTTACAGATGTGTAAACCAATATTTAAAAGCCCAAGCGAGCTCACTTCCTAGCAATATCCTTGTGTGGAGGGTAAAGCCCTTTTGTAAAGGCATTAGGGAAACTCGATGAGTGTCTGTGCTGTGGGTGTTAGTGTTGCTGACATCTATTTTATTCTATTTGCTCATCCTTGTATTGGAGAGGGGGCGCCAGGTAGGTACCTGTGGAGCAGATGCGTATCTTAAAGTATGAACTTTGGAAGGCAAGGTCTGGGTCTTATCCATTCCTGGGTTCCCATAAGCAGCATGATGCTGGTCTAAGGATGTGCTCAGCATGACCTCATGGGAAAGGGTGGGGTTGAGTCGAGCCCTGCTACTTTCTGACGGCATAGCCTGGGCAAGTGACTTCATCTCTTAGTCTAGGTTTCTCCATCTGAGGGTTGTGGGAATTACATTAGAGATTTATCAGTGCTGCCATGTTAGGTCAAGGATTGGCAAACTATAGCCCTCAGGCCAAATCTGGCCTGTGGTCAGTTTTTGTATACAGAGTTTTATTTGAACAAAGGGATGTTCATTCTTTTATGTATTATCTAAGGTTGCTTTTGCATGACAGTGATGGACTTGAATCATTGTGACAGAGACTCGATAGTCTGCAAAACTGAAAATAGTCACCATCTGGCCTTTTACAGTGGAAGTTTGCCGACCCCTGTGTTAGGCCCTTAACAAATGTAGCTGCTGTTGTTAAAATTGTTGTCATTGTCTGTGACTTCAGCCCTTCTGCTTCTTAATAAGTTACCTTAGAGCAATGACCTCCTTCTGTACTTTGAACTCCGGGAGGAACTCTTCAATTGCTTGGTGAACACATCTGTGATTCCCTTAGTTTTGGTCTTCATGGCTCTCACAATTTGGGTCAGCTTCCTTCCCAGCCTTTTTGTCTTAGTCTGATGATTTCTCATAGTTTTTGGTCTGTCCTCAGAGGTGGCACTTCCTCCACCTCCATCTCTGACTGGAAGCCCACTGTAAAGTCATCTGAGGAAAAGGAGGGATTGTATGTGAGGATCCTTCAGGCTTCCAGGAGACCTGGAGAGACGGGAGCACCTGAATTCTGGGCATAGGAATCCACCCGAGTCTTGACTTCTCCGCCTGAGTCTCTTTGCCCTGCTTTTTAGAGGAGAAAATCTCCTAAAACACAGAGGCCTTTGGTATTTTTTTCTATAGTAATTTCCTTTTTAAAAATGTAATCTTATTTTGGATTATAAATGTAATACACGCAATTTATGGAAACATGGGAAATGAGGAAAACTGCAACAATCAATCCTAATCTTACCACTCAGAGATAACCATTATTAGCATTTTAGCATATTTCCTTCCAGATTCCTAATCATGTGTAAATGTTTACATAATTGAAATTATATTGTTTATATAATTTTATTTCCTCCATTTTCACTTATTATGTTATAACCATTTCCTCCAGCATTGAATGTTCTTCAAAACCATAATTTTCATCTATGCATGTACACATGCATCCACTCTCCCACCTACCCTCCCACTCACCCCCCGATGTGTGCATGCACGCACACATCCATCCATCCACCTCACAGGTGTTTCCTTTGTGCATCTTACATCCCAAACCCTGTGCTAGGTGCCAGGGATGCAGTGATGAGCACAAATAGATCTTATCCCTCCTTTTACAGAGACCACTGTCTAATAAAGAGGAGAGAGAGAATGAATCATTATAACATTATATTAGTCAGCTTAGACTGCTGTAACAAAATACCATAGACTAGGTGGCTTAAACAATAAATAGTTATTTCTCATAGTTCTGGAGGCTAGAAGTCTGAGACAAGTGTGCCAGCATGGCTGGATTCTAGTGGAGATTCTCTTCCTGGCTTATATGTAGCCACCTTCTCTGTGTCCATGTGGTGGAATGTAGAAGCTCTGACATCTCTTCTTCTTCTTTTAAGGGCACTAATATCATCAAAGTGGGGCACCACAGAGATAAAAGCAGGCAGACTCATTTGGAGATGTTGAACTTATTCCTGAAATAGGAGGCAATGGTCCACAGAGAGTCCCCTGCTTAGATTTAGGGGCATGTACTAGAGTGGGTAGTATTTGGAAATGCTCTTGCTTTTCGAAGATGCAGCAGCACTGTTGAGAAATCATGGCTCCAGTCTACCTCCTGGTGACTTTGGAGATGATCAAGATCCATGTGGGTCCAGAAGACCATTGGATTAATGTGGAAAAGGCCACATGCCTTCTAAGAGGGGAGGTGACACAACATTTTCAGCAAGGGTCAACTCAGACCAGTGCTGCTCCAAAGTTCTGAGCACACAAATGCGCTGCCTTCTGTCTTTTGTCTTGCTTGTTGCATTAGTGTTTGTTTTTACATGTTTCCTCTGAAGGACGACAGGGTGAGAGATGGCTGTTCTGACAAACGGATTGCGAATTGAATCTCGCACGTTGGTGTTTGACAGCTGAGCTGGGCCCTAGAGTGGTGCATCTGTAGCACAGGAATAGTGGCACCAATTGCTCTTTTTCTTAAATCCTCTCTGAGTGGTTGGAATGGCGGTTGTCCTTCTTTGTTCCTGGGATGTTCAGGGGATGGAATTGGTCAGGAACAGCCTTGTGGGTACTTAGTCAGTAGTGCCTTTGTCACCCCGAGGATCTCTGAAGTCATCGTAGTGTGATTCTGTGGGTCACAGCCACTTCCCAGCAGTGGACAGGGCAGCCACATCGATGTGTAAGTGATCTGGGGGAGGCTCAGCACTGTATTATGTCCATCACAGAGAGAAAAAAATTCAATTTAGGAAATATATCTGTCTATTTCTTCTTGGCTTTTTATCTTTATCCAAGTTGGGCAAGCATATAAAAATGCTGACTGTATTTGCTCCTTAGTAAGGAATGCAGTGTTTTATATATTTCGAAAAATGACTTCTCGTTAACAAAGGCCTGCAAGCAAGGCAGAAACTAACAAAATTTGCTTTTCCTCACCTTCATCTGTACAGTGTGGGAGTTATCACTGCCCTGTAGGGTTTGCTGTTGAAATTAGAGAGCATGTGTTCTTGACCTTTTGTCTGGGATATAGTAGGTACTCAGTAAATAGAAGGTATTATTTCTATTGGTCTAATAGCTAATTTTGATGCAGGATTCAAAGTGCTTTCTGTATATTAACTCTCTTCACTGGTTTTGTCTGCTCTGCATCATCTGTATTTTGGTCTTTAATCAGAGACAGAGCTATCCATGGGAATGCACACCTGTACCTTGCCTACCTTCCTGGGGGCAGCTGATTCCTGATGATGAAAAGTCAGAAAAGTATTTTAAAACCAAATGAAAGTATCATCCAAATGCTAATTTCCAGTTCAGTCTGTAGATTGCTTTCTAAGATACAGTAATAGTACTGTCCAAAGTTTTATTCTTAAGAGGGTCCTGTGCCCCAGTTAGAGGGAAAATTCTTATTTCATATGGACACGATGCTCAAAAGATTGCTCCTAATATAGGCCTTGTACCGCTGGCTCCCTGGTGGGCTCGATTTATTTAGGCTTCCTTTGAGGCTAACTGGCTGTGATAGACAATTTTTAGCCCTCATCCCAGAAATGATACCTTAAGAAGCTGTCCTCTGTTCTCCCATACTGCAGGCTTTGTGATGAGTTCATACTCTCAGTACCATCCAAAAGTGCCTGTTAAATTGGAGTTCAGGGTATCTAGATTCTTGATTTGATCATGTAAGTCTTGAAATTTTGTCCAGGAGGCATAGAAAAACCCTTCAAAGTTTTGAGTGTTTAATCTATTTGAACAGAATCTCAGAAAGGGTTTAGCCAAAGAATATCAAACTCTGATATAAACAGTTTGTCAAAAACCAACAGAGACTTTCTCCTAAATACACAACCACCCGGAGCATTCAAGTTTTGGAGGAAACTGCTGAAGAACTTTTGGATGGATTCAATTTCTTATGATGGTTGGTGGAAAGTTATGGCTGTCTGGGGAGATATTATTAGGGGTGAAAGCAGGTCTTTTTCTATCTACCAATCTGTCTGTCTGTCTGTCTATCTATCTATCTATCTTTCTGTGGCATGAAAGTAAACAGAGCCAAGTGTGTTGTACAGATGAAGGGCAGAAGAGTGATGCCCTGGGTCAGCACTGTGTCCCTTTCTGTCAGTTGGGCAATAGTGTTGGCTTAGCCTCACCCTGACACAGTGCCTGTGTGGGCACACTCGGCAGGTATGAAGGGAAGGTAAAGAGATGTTTTGCATTGGGAAGGTGACTGGTCTTGTTCGCTCACTGCCCTGTGGTGTCTCATGGCCACACAGCATGCAGCCACAAAGCCCCTCACCCTACCCCTCCCTGCTAAGCAGGCCTGATTGGGTCACTTGTTGCTCTCTGACTTCTGCATAGAAAAGCCTTCAGGATTTTCAGTGACCAGTACAGTCCTCAGGAAGGAAACAGGGCTCCTGAAGTCCTTGTTGGAAGGCGAAGCTTCCCTTCTTTTTTTTTCATATTTGTATCTCAGGACGAGGTGAGTCTGGCAATGATTTCTTATTTCCCAGGAAGGTCCATAGGTTTAAATGGAATGGTACCTTAGAGTCATAATATTTTACTCTGATGGAGGGTGGGTTACTAACCGAGGGTGTGAAGAGGGGATTGCAGGGGTGCCAATTATTCTGTTATTGAAAGAATGAGAAAAATTCTAATTCCTTCCAACTTGACAACGATTCTATGAGACTCATTAGTCACAGATGAAGTAGACACACATGGCTTCTTTAAAGGAACTAGCACATATCTAGCCTGTCCCAGCACTGTGCCCCTTAAAGTATTTGTGTATGCTAACCCATTTGCAGTTCCCCATATGTGCATGCAGTTACATGAATGGGGACATTCGCATATGTTGGTCCTTCTCAGAATGCTCTTTCTCCTTATCTGCCTGGAAAACTCCTACTCATCCCTCAAGACCCAGCTCAGGTATCTCTTTCTGTGCAGGCTTCCTTGACCCCCTCCCCCCACAAGCAGAGCTGATCACAGACTCCTGTCCATCCTCACTGACCTTGAACATATGCTTGTTACATACAGTCCTGATCTCTTCAGACTGTGTCTAGAACATAGTGGGCATCAGGGCTATTTTGTTTCATGTGTAGTGGTTTGTGTGAGCATCTACCCTCTGGTCTGTAAACTTCCTAATAACAGTGTATTCTGTTCATCTCTGTGTTCTCAGCAAATAGTACAGCACCTGGATTATAGCAGAGATGTTCAATTATGGTTAATCCAATGGATGGCTTCAGCACAGTGGCCTAAGAGAAGGATGTACTAGCGTTGAATGGCAAACTTGACTAATGGTCCCCCCCTGGGTTCACTGTAAGCTCTTACCCCCTTTTCTGAGGAGCGTCTATCAGAAGATTGAGCTGTGGGTGAGCAAATATCAGTTCTTTGTATCGACTGGAAGGGGGAGAGAGGAAAAGTCTCTGCTAGTCCCTGGGGCAGCCATAGGTGATGTTTCCCTTTGTGTGCCTGGGAGAGAAGACAGTTTCCTGGAATAAATGTGCCCGTAGCTGTTGTAAGGGTGGAGCACAGCTCAGGGCTCTCAGGTGGGAGAGGATATGGGACGAGAGCCTCCCTCAGGACAGACAGCACGCAGCTCTCCAGTGCTTTTAGGTGGAGGGAGTGGAATCCATCTGCTCGGGTTACTGGCAAATAAAACAGGAGCAACAACAATCATAGTGAGTGCTCTTTGCTCTCTGACGCAGTGCTGGGCAAATGCCCACTTCCTTTTTAAATGTCCCACCAACTTCCCCAAATGTCCAGATGGCAGTCTGTGGGTGAATAATTTATAACAAGATATCTTATGCATTATGCAGTGCAGATTTAAATTATAAATTGACCTCTCTTGGCAGTTTACTATAGTTAATAGGTGGACTTTGTGGTGGTAGGCTTGGAAGGCTAAATGGGGCCTGAGTTAGTGTTAGTGAGATGGAAACAGGATGGTTGGCCTAGTGCAACCTGCAGGGACGAGGTTGAGCAGGTGGAGGGGGGATCCCAGAGCTTGGGGTGCTTTGACTCACATGAGCCTCTTCTCTGAGGCTGAGCTCAGGGCACAGGGGTCCAGTCACTCAGGCATCGTCTCAGAGGCTCACAGATTCCTTCCCACAGAAGGGTGGTGGGAGGAGTACAGCTGGAAGAACTGAGACTCTCCCAGAGCCTGCCACTCTTCCTGAAGGACCACACTGCCCTGGCGTGACATGTTCTAGTTGGGTCAGCTCCCGGAGCCCAGCCTCTGATCTCTTTGGCCTGATGTGGCCTAGACTTTCCACGAGGGAGGTGTACAGGACCCCACCAGGGGGTGTCCACTGTGGGGTGTCCCTGTGGGGTGGAGTGTTATCTGAGTGGAAGGAAGGAGAGGGGATGCATGAGAGCAAGAGATGCTGCCCGAAAGGAGCATGGAGGGCGCTGCGGGCACAGTGTGGAGTACTTAAAGATACATTGAAACAGGTCAGATTTTTCATGCAAACTCGGGGTGAATGAAGGAGGGGTGGTGGGACCACTGCGGCAATTCCAGCACATCTCCAGGATGGTCACTGTGAACGTTTACTGCGTCCACCCCCACACCAAGCCCGCGTCCTGCATTACTTCACGGACTCCTCATGACAGCTCTTTGACACAGACGAGACTGTGCTGTTCTCCCATTTTACAGAGATGGGAACGAAGATGTGGAGTGAGTCAGTGACCCAAGGTGACACAGTTAATAAGGGGCAGAGCTGAGACTTGAATTAATAAAACAGTCACTGAGTGCCTCATAGGCACTGGATCCTCTCCTGGGTGCTGGGGTACAGTGGGGACCAGGCGGGCAGGATGTTATCCTCAGGACGGTTACCTTCTCGTGGTGGGGACATAGAATGAAGCTGTCAATGGATGGACGAAGTTCCTGATATCGGCAGCTGCTGCTGTAAACATTATGCTATATTGATTGATTAGACGGTATGTTCAGCAAACATTGATCGGGAGCCTGTGGTATGTAAAACTCTCCGCACTGTGAGTGGTATACTCAGAGGCAAATAGGACTTAGTCCTCCCTTCAAAGAGCTCAGAGATGGATGTTGTGGGGAGAAGCAGAGCACACGGTTGGGTGACACAGGGCAGGCAATCTTGGAGAGGCCTCGGGGGGAGGTCACTTCCAGGTAGCCCTTGGGGAGTGGAGAGAGTTCTGGTGAGAGCGGGGCCTCGCAGGGGCAGGAATCCGTGGCAGGCATTCTGGAAAGGTTTGACTGGAGTGAAGGTGTAAGTATGGGAGTGTAGGAGACCAGACGGGTGGGGGCCAGGGTCAGGGATTTGTGCTTAATATGGTGAGGGCTATGGTGCCAGCATTGCGTTTCCTGCAGCAGGGGATTGGTTGGGGCTTGAGTTTGGGGGTGGCACTGGGAAGCATCAGGGAGATCCAATTTCAGGGATCCTGAGGGTGTAAACTTGGGTAAGGATGGTGGGAGTGGAAAGAAAAGGGCAGATACAGGAGCTTCTTGGAGGCAGCATCCTTGAGGCTTTTTCAGGAATGTGGGTAGCTTGGGGGATCCTCAGAGAGGATCATCTTGAACAGACATCGAGAAGTCCAGTTGGGAGGGAAGACGTGGTATTGATCTTTGCCACATGGTGCTGGAGAGGCCAGGAAGTGTCTGCAGAGGGAGGATGTGGGCAAGGAATGGAAACTTGGGTGTTCCCCACGTGGAAGTAGATGGGCCTGCCAGGGAGAGAGCCTTGGGACAGAGAGCTGAAGAGGAGGACGCCTCTGCCTGCCCCTACTGGGCTCCAATCTAGGAAGGAGTTTTAGGTCATGAACTTGTGCTCAGTGAGTGTGCCGTGTTCTGGGGACCTTTGATTTGCACGTTGCTACCTTCCCCGTTGGTCAGATTATAAAGTAGCTCCCACGAAGGATCTGGCAGGGCAGAGTTCCAATGGACTGAATAATCTGTGCCTGTTAAAGGGGCTGCCTTCTCTGCTCAGGAGCCCTGGGTTATCTGATCAGAGACATTTATTTCTGATGTATAAAGGGAACCCAATGCCTGAGGTTTTGGTGGCAGGCGTGGGGCCAGCAGAAGGCTTTGTGATCAAGCTCCTTTTTGGTTTATTGGGGAGAATCCAGTGGGTTTGCTTCTCATTTTGTGTCACTTTTGGGAAAGTGTTCCATTAAGTCCTTTGTATTGTCAGTGTCGTCTGTCAGTCTGTCTTCTCTGACTTGGCCGGAACTGCAGTGGTACTGGATAAACCCAGAACTGCACAGCTGTTCGCTGTGTAAGTGCCAGGGGACAGCCTTCAAAAGGACTTGGTACATGTTCTACAAATACAGAAAGTAATAGTTGTGTGAGGATGTGGAGAAGAGAATATGGAGATGGGCCACTGCGGTGCCCGCCCCTCTCCAACCCACGTGTGAAAAATCACGCTCGACCTTTCTCTATCTCTGTTGTGAACTGGAGAAGTTGTTTCTCTAGTATTTATAAGAAACGACAAGTTCTCCTTGGCTACAGCCCATCGGTGTCTCTCAGTATGTGGAATGGCTGCTTTTTTCCTGGAATTCCTGACCTGAATAGCTCTCCCGTCCTCTCCCCCCTCCCCCCTCTCCCCCTACACAGCTTCTTGCTGGGCTCCTGTGTGTGCTGTGCTGGGCACTCTACAGCCCTGTAACAGATATGGTCTATTCCTTCCAGGGTTTTTCCTTTAGTAGGAGCCACACTCATGTACATAAAAAGATTAATTACAACTTGATGAAAAATACAGAAAATTCCTTACAAAGAGTGTGTCCAAGAATGGAGCACCTTCAGCAGTAATCACGTTACAACTCCCTGGGGGTGAGACACTGTGCATCTTATTTTTCTCTCCCACAGTATTTGACTATATTTTCTCCTACCTTTTCTCAAACCTTCTCAACCACCTGGCAAGGCTGGATTTTACTCAAGAGGAAGAGAGAAGGCACAGAGAAATTAAGAGACTTAATTCAAGTCACACAGAAAATTAGAGACGGTTCAAGCTTGTTCTGATTCCAGACAGTAAGAGCTGTTTCTTTTCAGGGACTGTCCATCCTCTAGTTAACTGGGAATTGGGAATGTGAAGATTTCTTTAAGGACTTTTTTGGTCTTAGCAATTTTTTGTGTGTGTGAGGAAGATTTGCCCTGAGTTGCCAATTCTCTTTTTTTGGCTTGAGGAAGATCAGCCCCAAGTTAATGTCTGTGCCAGTCTTCCTCTACTTTGCGTGTGGGATGCCTCCAGAGCATGACTGATGAGTGGAGTAGGTCCACACCTGGGATCTGAACCTACAAACCCGGGCCACCAGCGTGGAGCATGTGCAACTGCAACCAGTCGGCCACAGGGCCGGCCTATGGTCTTAACAATTTTTAAGGCTTTGTTATTTTTGAATTTGAACAGGCTTATTCCCTAACCCCCTTTATGCCCAACCCAGCCCTCACATAAGATAAGGCTGGTTTATAAAAATAGCTACCAATATGCCTCTGGGGAGAGGGAAATGGATGTGTATATTGCTTTTCATAATAAGCCTTGTAGAGCTAATTAAGTCATCACTACCATATAATGGATGATTAATATGTGCCAACCCTATGCTGAGTATTTCACTTCGATTATCTGATTTAATCTTTTTTGTTTTTTATTGTGGTAAGAACACTTAACATGAGATCGACCCTCTTAACAAATTTTTAAGTGTACAATACATATACAGTACAATACATATATATATATTTTACTTTTAATGATACCTTTTCCTGCTTTTTGTACAAGAAGGCCCACATTTCCATTTTGCAGCTGAAGATTGCTTCTGCTGGGATGCTGGGACCAGGAGGATAAAGAAGCATGAACCAGATAGGCTCTGTCCCTGAGACCACATGCTGGGGGGTGGGGGTGGGAGGTGGCATGCGCGCGTGGGCGTGTGTGTGTGTGTGTGTGTGTGTGTGTGTGTGTGTTTTCTGCTTGACAGCTGCAGCTGAGTCTAGTGATTGCTGTTGCCCCCACCCCACTAGTGCCAGACCTGAGGGAAGCGATATTGGACCCTCCAGACAAGTCCATTCCTCCGATGAATACCACCAGGTGACCTCCGTTGATGCCACGTGGTGCAGGAGCCTTGCTCAGTCAAGCGCTGCTGATATCCCTGACCTACAGAATTGTGAGAGATAGCAAATGGCAGTTGTGTTAAACCGCTAAGTTTGGAAGTAATTTATTATGCAGTAATAGATAACTAGGATTCCTTCCCTTCAGACCTCCTTTACCCTTGGCCTAAGCGACATGGCCCTCCTGGGGCTTCTCCCACTTCTTTGGCAGCCCCTCTCACACTGCTCCATGGGGCCCTCTTCCCTCGTCTGCCTCTGAAGTGCTGGTGTTCTGAGGGTTCTCTTCTCAGCACCCCTTCTCTTCAAAGCGCTATAACTTCTCTCAGGCCAATCTCTTTCATATCTGGATGTCAGCCATCCTTCCCTGCACCTGACCTTCAGACAGCTGTTTCTGTGTGAGCTGATAAGTGAACATATGCCTCTCAGCTCTATGTCTCTCATGCAAGTTTTCCTTCTCATCTCAGGACTCGTGCATGCAGAGATGGCTCATCCCCAACATGCTGAGAACGGGGCTTAACGTCTTCCCTTACTTCCATGGTAGAGGTTGAATTGTGTTCCTCAAGAAAGATGTGTTGAAGTCCTAACGCCCAGTTCTTCAGAATGGGGCTGATTTGGAAACAGGGTCTTTATAGAGGTAATCAAGTTAAAATGAGATCATTAGGGAGGGCCCTTAATCTAGTTTGACAGATGTTCTCATGAAAAGAGTAAATATGGACACAGAGAGAGACGTGCACAGAGGGAAGATGATGGGAAGAGACAGAGAATGCCGTGTGAAGATGAAGGTAGAGACTGGGGTGATGCATCTACAAGTCAGGCAATGCCCAAGATTGCCAGCAACCCCCAGGAAGCCAGGAGGGCGGCCTAAAGCAGGTTCTCCTTGCCAACGACCAACCCTGCCAACACTCCATCTTGGACTTCTAGCCTCCAGAACTGTGAGGCAGTATATTTGTGTTGTTTAAGCCGCCCGGTCTGTGGTAATTTGTTACAGCAGCCACAGGAAGCTAATGTAGTCCCCTCCATCATGAATGCTGGAAACTTGTTCTCCCTCTAATAGCCCAGGTTTCAGCGAATGGCTCCCCCATCTTGCTCAAGCCAGAAACCTGAATTCTCAGCCCCGAGAACTGGGTCAACTTGAAGTTAGGCACTCAATCACATCAATGACTTCAGCAGATGCCCTCAAACATTGCAGGTCTTTTGGCAATTGTAGACATTACCCTGGGGATGTGCAGAATTGGAATTAAAAAGAGATACAAACCCCAAGCATCTTTTATATCCATCCTATCCCTCTGTGCTTCAGGCTTCCTGAGAGAAACTATTGATTTCTTTTCAGCTGCGGGGCAGGGGTATATTGAGAGCCACATGTATGTAAATAAGGACTCGGCAGCATGCCCGCCTTGCTATTCTTCAGAGAAATATTGATTTTGACTGGTGAGAGTTACCCGAAAGTTCTCTTTTCACCAGTTCCTTCATTGCGTACGACCTGCACCAATGTGTTGAGTTGTACAATGTGATCTTTATAAGGAATCTTGCAAGTTGGGCTGAGCTCTTTGGAAGGCGTCAGGCAAGGCGGGCATTTTTCCAGCTGTATTGATCTGCAGCCAGTTATTGAAGTTGTTGCAAATGCTTACCTTCATTTTTCCCATTCAGTGATATTGAAATCACTGGTCTGCAGAATTAAGAGTCCGGTTTCCAAAGAGATGTTGAGCTGCTTTTCTCTTGATGGTGATTTAAACAAGTTCCTGTGCTCCATCCTTTCAGAGCATCCGGATTACCCTTGGCAACAGAGAAGCAATATAATTGTTGCAATTTCAATTTATATTGAAACTACTTCAATGCATTTCCTATACTTGGTCTATGCAAATTGTTTTTTTTTTCGGCAAATAAATTATAGTTGTGTGTGGAAGCCCTAAGCAGGGCACAAAGACATCAAAGTCGGCCATCATCATAAAAAGCACATGCAAATCTTTCATATTAATAATTCACAGTTAAGCACAGGCACTATGGCCCCCGTCTGAGATTACAGCAAGTAGCAATTTGTTTTGCTTTAGTAAAGGGCACAAAATCACCAAGTTCAGATGTTCTATTTTGGTCTTGCACTTGACCTGTGGATTGGATTCAGGCAAATAATCAACTTTATAAGAGGATACTTACATATTCGTCAGGAAGCTCTGATCTGTAAGGGACAGTATTAATTTTGTGAACATTGTCAGTATCACTGTCTCCTGAGGCCCTAATAAAACTGTTACCCGAACCCCAAATTCCTCAGTGTCTACCTCCATCCCTGCCGCCTTCCTCATTTATTCATTCTGTAAGAATTTACTGAGTGCCAGCATGTGCTAGGTTTGGTCTTGATGTGAAAAAGATGAGCATGACTCCGCCATGGTCCATTGTGGACCGGTAGTGGTCCTCAGCCCAGCAGCATCAGTGCCACCTGGCTGCTGGTTAGAAATGCAGCATCGCAGCCCCCTTCCACACCTCCACTGAATCAGTTTTAACAAGATCACCAGATGATTCCTATTCCTACAGAAGAGGAAATATATATTCAATGAGTCACTATAATATCGTGTGAAAATGCTCAGGCACCTGTAGGGCCTTCTGTGAAGGCAGCGCAGGTAATTCTAGCAGGTGCTGGAATGGGAGGGGCTCAGGGAAGGCTGCAGAAGGAAGAGTCGGTTTCAGCTGGAATCAGAAGGATAAAGAAGCGTGAGAGCCAGGTGGAGATTGGGTGTTGTGATCTCTCAGGTCCCTGGTTGCAGTGTGTGCTTAAACTCTGAGGTGAGAGATTACGGCCTGCTAGAGGAACACCAGTCATTGTGGCTGGAGCTCAGAGCACAACAGGAGGCTGAGAGTCAGCTTTTGGAGGACTTCAGGCCCCAAAACAAGAAGTTTGAACTTTCCCCAGAAGGTTACAAGGAGCCGTTGGGGCGTTTAAACAGGATTGGATTTAAAAACATGACAGATTGTGGAAAGATCATTTTCACTACAGTCTGGGAGATGGATTGGTGCAGGCGATAGTGGAGTGCTATGCAGGCAACACATGACGGGCTTGGACCAAGGTAAGACAGTATGGGGGGAGGTAAGTGGATGCCTGTGAGACATGCGTAGGAGGCAGAACTGGGAGTGGGGGAGGGCAGAATCAAGGGAGCAGCCTACCAGGAGGTGCCGTTGTTTGGGGCCCACCAGAAGGTCTGGGTAAGCTTTTCTGACTCGTGCCTCCTGTAGACTATCCCATCAGGCACATGCTGTGTGGGTTTGGGGTATTTCTCTCTTCCTCTCTTTCCTGGATCATCAGCTCCTTGAAGACAGGGCCGTGTTTTGCCTGTTTTTCTTTTCCTTACAGTGCCCAGCACAGAGCCCGGCACTCGGTGCTGTCTGGAGTCCTCCTCTTGAGCTGTGACCCAGTTTTCCCAAGAACTTGCCCTTCTTGTGTTGAAGAAGGTGATTTGGAGGAGAATTGTCTGGAAAAAGCTGCGTTTCCCTGTTTGTTTCTCTTTAATTTGAATGAGAACTGTCTGTCTGGCGCCTTACAGTTCAGGCAGCATTTTCATAACCCCTGTCTCGTTTGCATTCCTCCCATCAGCCCTCTGTGCAGCTTTGGGAAAGGTTGTGCATGCACAGCTCAATGTTAATCAAGGGCTGATTATCTCAGTCTTTCCTCCCTGTTCTGACTTCCTGCCTTTTGACACAGGAGTTGCAGCTGGAAGCAGGTTGGGGTCAAACAATGCAGAGTTGAATCAAATTCTATCCATTTGAATTAGCTGTTTAGGAAAAGGAGGGTGGAGGAAGAGGCTGAGGACACGGAACGGGTGCTGCTCACTCAACCTGTGGTTCAGGCTCACAGGCAACTGGATCCAAGGGCAGGAGGAGACCTCAGGGAAATGCAAGCTCCTAGCCTTCCTGGGCTTTTCACTCTTTGGGGTCTTTCCTGCGGTGCCCTGGGAGAGGAAGCCAAAATGAATTTGGTGCAGGAAAAAGGAAAATCAAGTCCTTACTGAAATTCCCTCTTGCCTGTCTAAAGGAAGAAAGGGGCTTTGGGTGGAACAGACCTGAGTTTGAATCCTGGCTCTGCCGCTCACTGGCCCAATGGCCTTGGGCAGCTATTTAGCTTCTCCAGGTCTGCCTCCTCGTGATAAAATGACAGGTGTGTGAGGACCAGACGAGGCTGAGATGAATGCTAACAAGCAAGGTGCCCTCCGTGTCTGATGGTGTACCTGCAACAATGCTAATACATTTGTGTCTATCCAGCAAAACACCCATCCCCCGTGTTAGAGATGATGCTTCCATCAGACAAGGGAGGGCATCATGCTGTAAGTTGTTTTCATATAGTGTGTAAGGGTTCTCAATCGTAATGTACAAACCAATCATCCAGGAATTTGTTAAAATAGACATTTCTGGGCCCAGCCTCCAGTTGATTCTCATCCAGACTACATTTTGGAGAAGTTTGGAATGGAGCCAGAGCTAAAGAGCCACTCAGCCTAGAGGGTTTGCTCAAATAGATTCTCAGTCTTGCTGCACACCTACGGCAAGGGAGTCTCTGGGGGGCTCCGTTTTTACCAAGCCCTAGGTGATGCTCAGGAAAAAGCAAGTTTGGATAACACTGAGCTGTGGGATCCAGGTAATGCCCACTTCTGAGGGAGTATTTAGCCCGAGAGGTTCAAACAGCTGAGGATGTGTTTTAAAGGTAGACAGTTTCAGCCCATAAAGAGGAAGAGCTCATCAGAAACTGAACTCTGTCTTCTCTGACGTGCTGAGAACTGGGGCTCTGGGTGGGCACAGCCTGGTTAGGTTGTAAACTTAGAACCCAGCTGTGTGTACTTGTCTGTTCAAATGAGGCTGTAGGACTGGATGACTTTAGTCTTTACAGCTCTGAAGTCACTTGACTCTAAAAGATTCAGTAAGAGTTAAATTAGGCAAAGGTGACTATTTAGCAGGGTGCCCCCAATGTCTGGTGTTTACATTGCTTTTAAGTGTTGCACTATATTGTGGGTTTATTCAGTTTCTGTGTTTAGTCCGTCTTACTACTTAATGGTGGTTATATTTTTCTGGTTATATATATATATTATATATATGTGTGTATATAATATATATGTAGTTTTTTTATATATGTAAACAGCACTGCTTCCTGGTGGCAGCTCCCAGAATTGCAAGCCTGTGATTTTGAGGAAATAGCAACAACTTATATCAAAACCCGTTGAAGAAGGGGGAGACGTCTTTGTGTTTAAAAAGAAAAAAACCCAATTCCCACTCCAGACCAGCTGAAACAGAGTCTCTGGGCGTGGGGTCCAGAAACCTGCGTTTATAGTAAATCCTTCATGTAAACCTTATGGCTGGCGTCGTTTGAAAATGGTGGCTCTGCATGAGGATTTCTTAACCTCGGCACCATCGACTGTCTGGCCTGGAGAATTCCTTGTTGTGGGGAGCTCTCCTGTGCAGTGCAGGATGTTAGCAGCACCCCTGGCCTCTACCCACTAAATGTCAGTAAGCACCTACCTCTCCCCATTTGTGACAATCAAAATTGTCTCCAGACATTGCCAGTGTCCCCTGAGGGGCAAAATTGCTGATTAAGCACCGCTGCTCTCAAGTGTGCCGTGAACATCCAGCCCATTTCAATGACAGTTCGTGTCCCAGGGTCACTAAAAGCTAAGATATGTCAACTGTCTTTACAGGAGGTTATTAATGCAAATGTGAAATGACTTCTGACTTGTAGTAGAATAAGCATCTGGCTTTCTGACCTTTGTTTTGATTTTTAAATAGTCATAGAGGAGAATTGTGAAGGATGGACTGGCATTAGCGACTCCTCACGCTTGGACTGGGGCATCTGCTCATCCACAGATCTTCATCAGGTTCCCACGTCAGCTTCACACAGCTGGTGCGTGGAAGCCTCGGAGGAGAGGATGGGGAAAGCATAAATTCTTTCTTCTTGGATTCTTTGAAATAATTAAATTCTGTTAGCTTTTCTAGTTGTGGGAAAGCGCTGTTTATAGTGTGAAATATACTTCTGTACAGCAAACACATATTCCAAAAACATTACAGATGAGACTCAGTGTGGGGAAGACAGTGCACTGGGCATCCACAAGGATCTGCTTAAATGAATGTTGCTAAGCCCATTCTGCGAGGTAGAGCTGAATTCCGTGTGTGTGTACCTGTTAAGTCCTGAGGGGAGCACTTGGACTTAGCACCTCCAGTGAGAATCAGTTAAGTGGGGAGGACACCTTAGGGCTCCCGATAGCACTGATAGCTGAGCCTCTGCTCTTCTCACACTGGGCCAGAGGTTCTCGTTAGCAGCCAGACACCAGGGAACCAGTCACAGGATGGATGCTTGGGTGTTGCAGAAGGGATGGACTTGTTCTCTAAAAGCAGAGGGTCATGATTGATCCATAAGAGAGGATCTGTGTGAGGATGCATCCCACACAGCAGGGCTGAGATCCTGGAGTCTCCCAGGTGGCTGTGATGGGGAGTTTGAGTAGAAGCAGCTGAGTAGGTTGGAAGCAACCAAGGCCTTTCTGTAAGGCTCTTCCACTAGTCTTCTGTGAGACCCCGGGAAGCCCCTACTCTTCTGGCCTCCTTTCTTCCCCTGTTGAATCAGAGTGTTGAGCTTGGACCTCTCTAAGGCGCTCACAGCTTCATTGTTGTGTGGCTTTTGTTCAGAGAAGGACTGTGGCATTTGTATCTCTTCTGTTCTGGGTGAGCTAGACAAGAGGGTCCTGAGCAGGGAGAGGAAGGAAATGCCATATAATTTCTGATCTCAGTCTACGCTACTCTTCCCTCTCAACTAATCGTCCCCCCGAAGGTTTGCAGGTAGAGCTGGTCTCTGCATCAGCATGAACACTGAGGTCTGACCTGAACAAGGTGCAGCCAAGCCCTCTGGGCCCTCCCCTTGGTGACTGGGTTCCCGCAGCCTCTCCCTCTGACACCCGTTGGGGTGGGCGAGCTTCGTGACGTACTTGGACTTGCTCAAAGGCCCTTCAGCTCAAAGAGACACCCACCGGCTCTCAGATGCCTAAAAGCCTGCTTCAGGAATGCAGTTCTTTTGGTTTCATACTGAATCAGGCGTCAAATCATTTATCTAGTACTAGTCATTACATTTTGCTGTGAAAGAGGTTCAGCTCATTTCCTGAGATCACATTTTGCTGGGAGAGGAGAAAATAGATATTGTACTCCTGAGAGGGTCAGGTAAGAACAAAGAGTGGAGGGGAGGAAAAGCCAGGAGGAACAAAAAGGGCACATGAGTTGGAGACCAGAGCTGAAAAAAGAAACTTCTACTACCCGGCGTTGCCACAGGGTGAGATTCTGACTCCTTCCTCAGCCACGGGTCATTGTCTGTGAATAGCTGAGCAGCTTCCATTTTGTCCTGCTCTCTCTCGTCTGAAACTCTAGCCACATTTCTTTATTTTAAATAAGCTGTGATGATCCTCATTCCCTTCCAGGGCCCTATTGTCTCTTTTGTTCTACGACGCTCTCGTTCAATGCGTCTGCCAGATGTTCTTCGTTGGAGAGCCGCTTTATTTGGTCTTGAATGGGTAGGAAGAAGGTCATGAAAATTCCTCTTGAGATTACAATTATTACCACCCTCAGTGAACCCAATAGAGATCGGCTGGGCCACTAAATGAATTTTCTATTTATGTTTTCTCTTATAGTGATCACTTTTATGGGGCGAGATGAAAGAAGTGCCCAAGATATTTCTTAGTGACTTAAGGAATAAAATGTTGTCCAAATTCTCAATTTTATTTTTTTCCATTGAAAGAAATTCTTGTTTTGAGAGAAACTTGGGAGTAAATATTGACATACTGGGAAGATGACGGGCACAGGCGAGCAGGGGACAAGGTGATGTGACATTGTCTTGCCCACGATGGGTGACGAGTCTACCTCAGCCACTCTCCTTGGTGGCAGTGTTTTTGCACAGTGCTTTCTGTGGAATGCTGGTGCCTCAAAATGTTCTATGGGTAAGAGTTTGCCTGGTCACACACATTTTTGCAAACTTTTGCTCACATCATAGGGCTGGGCAGGCCCCCTGAGTCCACACGCTGTGGTCCTGGCTCCCCCTCAGTGAGTCACCAACCACATCCACAAAGTAAAGGATGGGAGAACTCTTGCAGTAAAGAAACTAGACTCCAGTGTTAAAACCAGTCATTTCCAGTAATTTGACCACAAAAGCTTTTTGTTTTCTTCCCTCAGTAGAAGGAACACGTTTTTGGAAGTGTTGCTCCATGAAATGATTTTTCTCCTGGGATTAGCTGTTACCCATGTTGTTGTGAACATGGAGTTTTTGCAAACCTGTTTGAGCCACTGACAGAGGATGCAGTATCCTGGGAGGTGTTGTCTCCACTCCCAGCAAGAGGGCAAGGGCTGTGCCTGGTATATTCAGGGTTACAATCTGAGGGTCTACCACAGTGCCTGGCTCTTAGGAGCTCAGTGAAAATTTATGGCACAAATGAATAAAAGAGGGTTTGTTTAAAAAATTTGATAGTCTTGTAAAGCTCTTACAGTTCACAGAAATAGGCCCAACCTCAAAAGCCAGGGAGTTGATACATTTCATTTTTCCTTTTTTTGCCATGATTTTTCCAAGCTGGGACATGACGATTGCATCCCTCAGGCCTAAACTGTCTTCCTTGGCAGCATCCTAATTTCTTTTATATGGTGATATACCTGCTGGATTGCTGGGGCATCTTGACACTTAGGAAGAGTAAAGGCTCTGGGAACAGGTTTTGTTTATTCTGAGCAGACCTTAAAATGTAGCTACATTTATAATGTGCCTGCAAGGCACTCTGAGTGAACACATACATTAGAAGATAGAACTTGCTTCTTGTCTCTGAGACCTTGCCTCCTAGAGCATAAAGTGTCTGCCAAGTGTGTGCAGAACGTAGCACTTGACGTTGTTCCCCTCAAGGAGACCCAGCCTGGATGCCACAGCAAGTACATGAGTAAAGACAGTTAAGAGAGCATCGTAAATGTGGCCGTGCATGCTGACTGTCAGAGTCATGGGGCACCAGAGGGCCAGCCTTGCAGTCATAGTGAGAGGTACAAGCAAAAGGGCCCTGGGGTCAGACCTGTTCGCACGTCCAAAATCCTGCAATTATTAGCTCAGGGCCTTAGGCAGGTCACTCACCTACTCTGGCCTCAGTCTTCTTACACAAAGAACTAAGTTAAGGCCTGTTACCTACCCATCTAGTGACATGCTCCTCATTTCATCTTCACAACCACCTTGCAACAGGATGGTATTTATTGGCCTTATTTTACACTGCAGAACTTGAGGCTTGGAGAGGTAAAATTACTTGTCCAGGTCATGGTTAGGAAGTAGCAGAATCAGGAATCCAGTGCCGGTTGTGCTGAAGCTCCAGAGTGTGGCGCTAACCACTGTCCCCCATTGCCTCTCAGTAAGGACCCACTTGCGGGGAGCTATGGGCAGGGGACAGAAGGCATCACCAAGAGTTCAGATGGTTATGATGTCAGGACAGTGACACATTGCGCCTGTGCGGAGGAGGAGGACACGTTGTCCCAGGTGTTCCAAAGTTCCTTTTTCTTGTAACAATCCAGGATCAAGATCTCCTTCAGTGATGACAGCTGGAGATCAAAAGTCCCTTAACTGTCCACCTTCTCTTGTATGTGTTTTAACCAAGTGGTGTTTTTTCCCTCAAAGAGGAGTTTCTACACTGTGTGCTCCAGAGAATGTGGCCCTTGTAAATGTCACGGTATCTCCCACTTGGATGGATGGGACACACAGGAAGTCAAAAAGTATTCTGTGCAGGTGCACTCCGCACATCAAACCCGAGCTGGACCCCACAGGCAGACCTCAGGTTTGCGGGTTACAGAGTATCGTCTTCATGTTAGGAGCACACATCCCAGGGCTTTTGGGTTTGCTGTTTGTCATGCCTGGCTGCTGCTTCAGGGCACCTCTTCCACGGTGGATCTGGGCTCCCCAAGCATAATCTGGGCATCTCTGCTCACTCCCCCACTAACCAGCCTTAAACACTCTTGCTCCATGTATCAGTCAGGACTCCTCTAGTGTCATGAGATGAATTCTGATTTCAAATTGATTGAAAAAATTAAAAGAACTTTAAGGCAAAACCAAGAATTCAAAAGGTAGTTCTGGCTTGAGATTTAGCTTGATGTGGGGGGCTCATAGATATCATCAGGACCTGGTTTCATGCCTTCCATCTCTGAGTTCTGTTCTCTCCTATGCATTGGGTCTATTCTTGGGCAGGCTGTGTCCTCATGGGGATGAACAGAGTGCAGCAGCTCCAGGCTTGTAGCCTCCCACATTTACATTGAGTAGAAAATGTCTTCCAGCCATCCTGGCAACATCTCATTGCATTTCATTGGCTCTGATTGCACCATGTGCCTATCCATGATCTAGTCGCTGTGGCCATGGCCAGGACAATGCAGGTTATTGCTGGGCTTAGGTTTGGGTCACATGCTCCATCCTGAAACTGGCGTGGAGTCTGTCCCAAAGCCAAGAACTAAGATTGGGGGAGAGCGGGTTCTCCAAAGGAATCCAAAGAAGGGGAGATGCACGTGCACACACATGTGTATGTTTGTTTACATGTGTGTATCAGCCTGCTGTTGAAGGAGTGGAGAGAATTGAATACTTGGTCTTCTTGTGAACTGATGCTTATTCTTTGCCTTTAGTTGGATGGTTGTTGAAGCTGATGTGGCATCTCTGCTCCTGTGACTTGAGCAATTAGGTTCCTGTGGTCAGAACGTCTGGGGATGGAGGATGCTAGGGAGCCCAAGACCACAGGCTCAGTATACTTAGAATTCTCATGGTACATGGTACAGAAAGGGAAGAGCTATGGAATCTTTTGGGTAGGTAGGAATATCTAGAAGGTAGAGTGACAAAGCAGAGTTGGAAGTGTGGGTTTAAGGAACTGCAGTGGAAATGTATTCTGGTCCATAGAAATGTTAGCTGTGGTGTGGTCTGACCTGTATATGAGACTACTTTAAGACTACTTCTTTAGCCTGACATGTGAGCTTTCTCTCTTGCAGTTAACAATCTCCAGCTCTGCAAATATGCATAGTGTTTCCACCAAATGGGGCTTTTCCTCTACCTGGACAGACCTGTACTTTTCTACTTCCATCTTGGAATATGGTACTTCTTAAACCTGTGTCTGGAATAGATTTTTGGAAAAAGTAGGTGCTCACTAAGTATTTAGGCATCTATTAGTTAATTCAGTGGGTACTAGTTGAGCCCTCACTATATACTAGGCAGTGTTCTAGGTGTATGGCACGCGGTGGTGGACAAGGCAGGTGCTGTCCCTGGTCCCTGCCCTGGAGGAGCTCTCATTCTGAGCCACTGAGTGAATCAATCCCTCTGGAGGCTCAACTGGGCTTCCAGTCTGGACACCTGCCCTGGGAGCCCTTCCCTTAGGAACTTGTGCTTGAAGCTCTTTCCGCCTCTGGTCCTGGGGAGGAAAATGGTTTCGTTCCTCTGAGTGTCCCTTTGCTGATACCTCCAGGCAGAGAGCCAAGAGAAGTAGTTCCTATTTCCAGAGTGGAATGTACTTTGCAGGCTCTTTGTCTAAGGCTACTTTGGATGTGAGTCACAAAAACTCAGGTTAATTCAAGCCTAAAGGAAGAATAATCAGGAGGTGCAGTGGGTGGTTTGTACAACATGAGAGCTGTCCTCACAGGGTCTGTCACCAGGACCTAGCAAACTATTGGGGGTCCAGAAGGTGACTCTGACTCTCTTATGTCTGTGTGCTCTGTGTTACCCTGCTCTCTCCGGAGCCTGGCTTTACCTGATCCACCAGGTGCACTGGTGGGAGATGGCTGCCTTAGAGCTCTGGAATTTAGAGATCCATATTTCCAAGGACCAGTGGAGAAGAACAGTATGGCAAATTTCAGTTCTCACATTAGGAGAGAGGATACTTGGGTCAGGGGTATGCCCACAGCCCCAGCAGCTGTGGCCTAAGAGGGGATGATGGGTTCTATATTGCACACTAGGCTGCAGAGCCTGTCCCTGTGATGGGCAGAGGGGCAATTCTTAAAAAATTGCTGACAGGCTGAGGATTCCACCCTCAAGGTTTCCTACTGGGCCAGGGCAAGGAAACATGCTGTTTCCCCCAGTTTAGGATGCTTCTTCAAACCAGCAAACTGTAGGAATGACCCTTGTCCTCAATCTTAACACCTCTGATGGAGAAACTCCTGTGTTAGCATGATACAAAATATTTATTGGTTTAGGAAATTCTGTATCAGCAAAGTACCTAGAGATCCAGTGTGATAATAATTCCGAGGGATAGGAAATCATTAGTTGGGGCCAGTAAATCCTTTCTTACAGTAAGGCTGTGTATTCCAAGAAAATAAAGAGCCCTTCTCATGGGAAAAAGCAGTGTTTGTACAATTGGGGATGGGCACCTCAGGGCTCATGCTTGCTAATGTTGTTCCAGCTTCTCTCGTCCATATTTAATTGAATTGAACATGTTGAAATTTGTTCCAGCGTATTAACAGGGAGCTGGTGAATGCATGTGCAATATATGACTTAATTAATGTTTGCTTTCCCTGTGCTGACCCCCTTCTGGGAACACCCACGGTGGACCCACTGAGGAGAGAGGGATGTGCTTACTTGAAAACAGAGGCCTTAACTCTTTCACGCCCCTGAGTTTCAGCAACAGCCAGGAAATTAAGAATCTGCTCAATCGCTGGGACCAGAAGTGGAATCTTCTCAAACATTGCTATTAACTCTGCTAGTTGTATACAATTACTTCATAGATGCACTACTGAATAACAGTTTCATTTCTAATTATGTGGGCAGTATATGCTCATGATCAAAATTTGGAACACATAGAAAATAAGAAAATTAAAGTCACCCATAATCTCATTATATAGAAAATAATCACTATAAACATTTTGGTATATTTCTTATTTCTCCTAGGCCTGTGTATGCCAGTATATATTTTTAATAAACTAGGAGCAGATGATTTGATATCTGGTAGTCTGTTTTGTTGCCTTCTTTTACTTACCACATTTTCCATATTATTACCTCCTCAATGAATGCACTTTTTTATGGTTTTATTGAGGAATAATTTAATATTATAATTGCCTATTTTAACTGTACAATTCAATGAATTTTGGTAAATTTTTAGAGTTGTGCAAGCATCACCATAATCCAGTGTGAGAACGTTTCCATCACCCCCAAAATCCCCGAGTCTCTGCTTCCACCCCTGGTTTCTCTGTCTCTATAAATGTGCCTCGTAGGAGCAGACTACTTAAATGGAATCAAACCACCTGTGGTCTTTGGCATCTGGCTGCTTTCCCTGAGCATGATGTTGGTATCCCCATCCCTGAGGGGGTCCTTTGGAAGCAGCACTGAAGTGCCCGCATTGTAGTGTTTGGTTTGAATGGGCCCTACAGTCTGAATATTGTAGGTATCTCTCTCTCCAGAGAAAGGCAGGACAGCACAGGGGTCTGTCTTCAGGATCGGGTTGGATTCTTGCCTAAGTGCCAAGAGAGCAGCGATTACAAATGTTAACATGATTGTGAGGAGAAAATGAGGTGTCTTTGTCAGCATCCTGTTGACCTCAACAGGGAACTCATCTTAGGGCCAGGGTTATTGCTTCATTCTGAACCAAAGACTGTGTTACAGCTATTGATTTTCACCGTGAAGGTTATCTTTGAAACCAGAAGGGCCAGAAAAGCATTGTCTGCTTTGGAGACAATGTGGGCTGACAGGGTAAGAAGGACAGGGACCTGGTTCTGTGACAAAATCCTCCCATGTGCCTGGAATTTAAACATTTTTGCTCTCTTTGCACTCAGCTAATTGGAGAGAGCTTTCTGAAACCATTTCCTTTCTCACACTGAGCTTAAAGGACTCTCAAAAAAATCGTGCTGGATTGTTTACAGCCTTTCTGCTTTCAGACAAGTGGAAATGATGTAGTTTCTTTTGGCTGGAACCTTGTTCATGCATTTCAAAGAGAGAAGCTTTTTAAAAGTCACCTATTCTATTTATCTCAGTAGAAAAGACAGTTGTTCGGATGCTCATACCCTTTATTATTTTTGAGTCCAAGTTATGTATCTACATTGTTTTGACGCAAGTCTATCTCACAGAATCTGTGTACTCTTGTGAAGACAGTGGATTTTGCCTAACTCGCAGTGTGAGAGGCACGCAGACCTGGGGAGGGAGGGGAGGCAGGTGGGCGCCCTTGGCAGAGACCCCCAGAGAGTGGGGTCTGCTGGGTTCTAATGGGGCCTCTTTAAAACTCCCCATTCAGCATAGAAGCTACCCAGCTTCCCTTTAATAATGATGCTCTGGATGTGATGTTTATGTCTCCTCCTACTCCTGATTTCTTTCTTTTTTAATTTCTTTTCTTATTGAATAGTAGAGGCTGTTGAGATTCATCTCCCAACAAACAGACGCATCTGTTTAGAAAATATCACACTTACATTTAGTGTTCACAAAATCTTTGTGTATTTATAGATGCAACATGCACATGCCAGTTTTTCCCAAAAAAGTAGATTCTCGCCTTTGACTGGATTAGTTACTATTTATTTGTTTCCAGGAACTTGGGCACCTGGCATACTGCACATCCCTGCCAAATACTAGTGCTCGGGCACTTGAATTCTGAAGGATTTCTTACTCTCTTGGCCTGAGAATAAGATTTTCTCACTCATGCCTTGAGAGCCTGTGAGTTTCCTTTGTCAGAGCATCCTCAGGTCTGGACTTATCAGAAAGGCCAAAGCAGATGCCTGTGAAGGAGACTGTAGTCTTTTCCTTGGTGTCTGTGCTTGGTCCCCAGTGGAGCCACCACTGTGAAATCCTTCGTGGGAACCTGGGAGAAAGGGGAGGGCTCTGCTGGTCCAGTGTTTTCTGTAGGCTTCTGTGGCCTGAATCTCCCTCTGCTTTCCTTCTGTTCTCTTCCTCATCCATCCTGAGCTGTTTTCCTCACTTTCTAGAGTATTGCATTTACCATGTCACTCCTTTACCCCAAAGTCCTGTACTTATAGAACCCGTATATAGCTCTTGAGCCTGACATTCAAAGCCCCCCATTGTTTAGCCCTAACATATATTTCTGACTTTTTTCTTTTTGAGGAAGATTAGCACTGAGCTAACGTCTGCCAATCCTCCTCTTTTTGCTGAGGAAGACTGGCCCTGAGCTAACATCTGTGCCCACCTTCCTCTACTTTATATGTGGGACGCCTACCACAGCATGGCCTGACAAGCGATGCATAGGTCCGCAACCAGGATCCGAACTGGCAAACTCTGGGCAGCTGAAACAGAACATGCGAACTTAACTGCTGCGTCACCTGGCTGGCCCCCATTTCCGACTTTTTATTCTAGGTTCTCCCAAATTATTGCCCTACAAACACAGCTGGCTGTCTTCAGGTCCTTTTGCCTGGTGGGCTTCCATTTAGCTGCGTGATGACTTTTCTTTCGTATGCATCAGAATCACCTGAGAATGTGATGAAAAGTATAGCCTGTTAGGGCTTAAGCTAGTGGGTAGGGGTGAGGCCTGGGGATCTTGCTGTTAACCAGTGCCTCAGGAGATCACTGATGCAGATGATAGGGGCCACACTTGAGCTGCTCCGACTGACCTCTCCAGATCTGTGCCACGTTTGGGCCTGGCTGAAATCCAGTGTCCCTAGGAAGCCTCACCTGCTCCCTCTTGCACTCTCTCATCCTCGTTTTGCAGCACTTGTAATTTGTAATGCACTCTTTGCACTTAACATATTCTCCCTTGGACCACGATTTAAATGTTTGTCATAGGCATATTTTCACACCAGCTATATAGCTAAAAGAACCACCTTATATTTGCATGGCAATTAATAGTTTGGAACCACTGTTGTATGTGTTACATGGCTCCTCCAGAGCAGATACCTTGCTTTCTGCACAGGTCTCGGCACCGTCACCCCCTCCCATCCGGCCAGCTGCAGCAACTGAGAGAGCTCTGCGGTTGGCTGGCCAGGTGCTCTGGCAAAGATAGGGGTAATTGAGATAGGCAGTGTTGTCCTTTCAGGCACTAGCCAGCCTTTGCTGAGCGCTGGTTTTGCGCTAGGTGTTCTGCTAGGAGCGGATGGTGAGTGAAGCAGAGCCCTCAGTGGGGCAGATGAGCAACGAGCCTCAGCAGAAAAGTGACTAATTGTGGTATCTGCTGTGAGGGAGCAGACAGGGGCTGAAATAGTGAACACCCAGGGGGAAGACCTCTCAGAGGAGGGGACCTGGAAGCCCAGGTCTAAAGGACAGAGGGACAGTCCTGTGAAGAGAGAAGGGAAGAGCAAGGGCTGAGGAGGGAAAGACTGAGCACCTAGTGAGGTTAGAGGAATGAGCCAGGAGTGTGGGCCCAGATGAGGCCAGAGAGGGAGCCAGGGCCAGAGTGAGCCCCTGGGGCTGGCAGTCCATGCTCAGGAGTTGACATGACCAGCAAAAGGGGGATGTTACTCTTAATGCTGGGGATGGTATCTGAGTTATGTAAAACTCTAATAACTACAAAACAGCACAGTGTCAGCAAGGAAGGTGAAATAGGGGAGGAGCACGAAGGGCAGTGGGGGGCTGATTGGGGGTTTATGTCTGACTAGGGTGTGGTTGAGGCATCTTTTGGAGCCAGCTCATCTCTGTGGTGCTGCCTGTCAAGGCCTGGCTATGGTGCTGTGTGCCGAGGGGGTGAACTGGAACCTCTTGGCCACACCTTGGCAGGTCCTCCAATTGCAGGGATTCAGAAGACCCTGAGGTTGGAAGACATCCTTGGATCCCTTTGTTCAACTTCCTCATGTGATAGATGACAAGCTAACTCAAGAGAGGAAGCAGCTTGCCCAGGACCCGCAGCTGCAGCCCCGCCGCTCACGTAGCTCTTCCTTTTTCTCAGAGAAATAAGCAGTCCCTTAGCCTCAGAGACAAAGCAGAGTGAAGGTGGTTGCACAGCTGAGTGAGAAGCAGGCCTCTTTGAACTCCTTGGGAATTATAGTGGATGCCAGGGAGACCAGAGCTTTGCTGTCAGATGAGGAATTTGAATCCTGGCTCCAGCACATTTGCTGGTTTTATCACTTCGGGCAAGTCCTTGAACCTCTCTGGCCCTCACTGGTTAAAAAAAAAAAAAAAAAAAATAGTACTAATACCTACTTTGCAGAGATGTCGTGTGGATTAAATGGTATAAGTTTACAGTACTTATCACACTGCCTGATGTAATAGGTGCTCAATAAATGGAACGATGGCAATATGTATGGCTGAGTTATGCTTGGTGTGTGACTCCCTTAGATGAAAGCTATAGTTGTCAGGGTGATTGTTGGGCTGGGTGGGTGTCTGCAAAGATTCACAGAACCCTTTCTTGGCAAATGGAGGGAGTTTGGTGGAGTCCGTTAGTGGGTGGTGAGCTCTCATAGGCCTCACCTCTCCATCTCTGTGTCTCCAAGGCCTGTGCCTGTCACATAGTAGTTCCTCAGCGTGTATTTGTTGAAGTGTTATGTGGATGAATGTATATATTTTTTTGATGAGGAAGATTGTCCCTGACCTAACATCTGTACCAATCTTCCTCTATTTTTGTATGTGGGACATGCCACAGCATGGTTTGGTAAGTGGTGTGTAGGTCCGTGCCTGGGATCTGAACCCTGGGCCACTGAAACAAAGCAAGTGAACTTAACCACTATGCTACGGGGCCAGCCCCTGGATGAATATTTTTACTGTCAAGAAGTTACAGCAGACTAGATAACCAAGTACCAGCCCTGCATTTACATACATTTTTTATATCTGCTTCTAGCTTTCCATATGGGTTTTCATAATGCATCTGATGATAGATTTGGAGCAGGTTCTTGTCTTGGGGTCTGAGAGATATGTGGCTTTCAAATAAGTGCTGATGTAATTGAGGAGTGAGTTCAACTGGCTTTATCCTAATCTAAGCACAGAGGCAGTGTCGGTTTGCATTTTGGTTGAAGCTGGTGGAAGGAGCTGGGAAATGGAGGAGGATTGTAGGTATGCAACCCTCATCTTTAAAGTTGCCCACAACTGGGAATTGCAGTTACAATTTCCATTCCTCTAGTGTCTGGGGATCTCTGCTTCAGCCAGCCAAAGGTACTGAGCAGAGATAGAGGGCAGGGAAGTGGCAGGAACATAAATATTATGAATTGGGCCCATAGGTCATCGCTTAGCTCCTGTGCTTTGGGCATCTCATCATGATGAAAGAGCTAATTTTCAGGAGCAGCGGCCTGGCGGGAGACCTGGCAGAGCAGAGGTGAGGTCTCAGCTCTGCTTTCCATGCAAAGTGCAGTAATGGCTGATCTGGCTGAAGCCTGATGACAGATTAATCCCCACTGAGCCTAGTTTGAGGGCCAGGGGAGTCTATCTTGTAAATGAGAGAGAGAGACAGGAACTGCAAAGAGGCTTCTGACCCAGCACTGACTTGTCTGTGTACCAGTTGTTCAGACTCTTCCAGACCTTGCTGAAGACTCAGTAAGATGAGGAGACCTGTGGGTGATATGCTAAGTGAGTCATGGAGAGGGCTTCTCAAGCTTGCACTATTGGATAGTGTTTGTGCTCAAAGGGATATGCGGCGTTAGAGGAGCCAGGAACACAACCACACTGTGGAAAGGTGCTGCAGGGGCACAAGAGCACACCACTCTCCTGTATCCTCCCCTCTCCCCTCTCCCCGCAGACACCCTACTTCAAGTCTCCTGCCATTTTATTTTCAAAGCAGAATTTCTGCAGGTCGAACATTTCCCTAAAGTTTAGTTTTAAAAACTGGGCTGTTGGATGCTTGATGTTCAAACAACCCAAGAAAAGCTCCGCCGCTAATGAAGGAGCTTTGGTTGGAGTTCTGTGACAGTTGGCCTCTGTACTAGTCAGGTTTATCCAGAGGAACAGGACCAATAGGACGGAGATATATAGATATATATGTATAAGTAATATTAAACAAGGAATTGGCTCATGCAGTTATAGAGGCTGAGAAGTCTCAAGATCTGCCATTGGCAAGCTGGAGACCCAGGAGAGCTGATGGCGTAGTTCCAGTCTGAGTGTGAAGGGCTGAGAATCAGGAGAACCGATGTTGTAAGTTCCGGTCCAAAAGCTGGCAAGCTTGAGATCAAAGAAGAGCCAATTTTTCCTTTGAAGTACAAAGGCAAGAAAAGATGGACGATCCAGCTCAATTAGTGAGGCAGGAGGAATTCCTTCCTGTTCTACCTTTTGTTTTATTCACTTCTTCAGTTGATTGGATGAATCCCACCCACTTTGGGGAGGGCAGTCTGCTTTACTCTCTCTACTGATTCAAATATTAATTTAATACAGAAGCACCCTCACAGACACACCCAAATAGTGTTTGGCTGAATATCTGGCCACTCCATGACCCAGTAAAGTTGACACATAATATTAGCCATTACAGCATCCAAAGGCTGGTGTCGGGGAAGCCAGCAAGCTTAGGGGCTGTTTATGACTTCATATATCATTTCCAATTGCCAAAAGACTTTCAGGTAGCAAAACAACTTTTAAAAAATCGTGTGGTATATGGAGGTGCTATAGTTTAGAGGTAGTGATGCAGGAGGCTTGGGTTGGTGGTGTAGCTCTGCCATGTGATAATTTTGTGATCCTGGGGAGTGTCTTAGCCTCTCTAAGCTTCAGTTATCTCAGCTGGAAAGTGCAAATGATAATAGCACCTGCTCCTTAGCATTGTTATGAGGAGTAAATAAAATAGTATATGTAAAGCACTCGGCATCACACCTTGGCCTGCAGGGTGCTGGCTGCTGTTAGAGCTGCGTTGTGCGTTGAGGAGGAGAGTAATGACAGGGTCAGTATGTCTGATGTGAAGACTGTGCCTGGTACGGTGTTAAATGCTTTCTCTGCGAGGACTCCCTTGTGGCCTGTCTGCTCAGCAACCAGGTTCAGGTTTTAGTATCTGATCTGTTCTCTGCCCTGCAGATATTTTCTCTTCTGGGATTTTTCTTTTGTCGTTTAAACGAGAGGAGATTGATTTCTTTGGGAAGGAGATAAGTCATCCTTGAGGTGGCCTTGACGAACTGTTGCTGTTCCCAGGCCCGTCCTCATCCTGCTATCCTTGTTCCCAGATTGCAGAGGAGGATGAGGGGCTTGGAGGCAAGGGCCCTGATTGATGGCGATGTGGCCCAGGGATGGAGGTCCCTGACCCAGGGACTCCAGCACATTTTCCATCCAGCTGGGTTAGATTGACAGATTCTGTATAATCACAAGGTTGTCCTTCAAGTGGGTTACTAGCACATATTCACTAGTCAGTCCAATCATGTTTCGCAATTGGTTCTCCAATTACCAGCAAAGAGGAGTTCAGCTATCAGTTGGATGTCAGGCATCAGAAAAGGCTATGATGAGCTGCTGCTCTTTCCATCTTAAATGGCATCACAGGTGGGCACGGACAATGGACGTTTAATTCCAAGATGTGAGCTTAAGAATCTGACGGGTCTCTGCAGGAACAATACATTCGTGTTCTTTTTTCATGCCAAGACATTTTTCTCTTGTTTCTTTAGCTGGAGAATCTGGACTATTTCCTGAGTTATGAAGACCTATTCTAGAAAAGGCAGGTGGACGTGCCTTCCCTGCAGCTCATGCTGGCCAATGCCATGTGTGTGTGGTGGGACTTGTCTACTCTGACCTACTTCTTCACAGCAACTGTGGCAGCTATGTATTTTTATTATTCTCCACCCCATAGTTGAGGAAGTTGAGGCACAGACTGGTTATTTGCTTTGCCCAATATTACACAGCTTATATGTAAAATTAAGGCTTATATTTGAAGAATGTACTGGCCTTTTGGGATAGGTAGCCCTGAGGCACCATTTAGAGAGTTGTGGAAGGCTAGGTATCTTCCTCTGTATTTTCTTCCTCTTTTCTGGGAGGTTGAGAACAAGTTTCTCAACCACTGGTATCTCAATTTTCCTATGGCAAAATATGTATAGTTGTGTTGGTTTTTGACAATGTTATAGGGATATTTAAGACTTCATTATGTTATATTTAAGATTTAGTTTCTTATTTATTCTTGCGGGTTGTTGATAGATTGTGAAAATAAACCTGTATTATTTTTATATCAGAAAAATGTTATTAAAAACTTTTAGTTACATGATTTGGCTGATATCAGTTTGCATTACTGGGCTACACCAAACAATAATAATTGCAGCCAACGCTTCCTAAGTACTTACTATGGGGTAGGCAGGCAGCATAGTAGGTGGTTAACTCAGAGAATCTTTAAAACCACCCAGTGCTGTAGGCACTCCTATGGTTTCCATTTTACAATTGGGAAGTGGTGGAGCTGGGACAGGAAATCAATCTGACTTAGGATTTTGTGCTCTTAATGATGGTGTTCCATCCCTCCCACAACAGAAAGCATAACACTTGGGTTTTTTGAAAAGTTATGTGTAAGTCAATGATAAATGCAAATGATTATTTTTCAGAATTTAGTGAAGTGTATTCAGAGTGAGGCTCTTTTGGATGATATCTCATCCAAAATAATGAAGTTTAATGCAAAATGTATTGAAATGCACCCCATTTGAGGACATCCCTAGAGAAATTACTTGGTTGATTTTTACAATTGGCAGAAACACAATGGAATGATAGACGAGACAAATTCAGGTAATCTCTGGATTAAAATTCTGAACAAAGAGCATCTTTCACAAAAGGTTGAATCTCCTGATAAGCTCCAAATTATATTCCCACCTTATTTAAGAATATGTGTTGGCAGGTTTAACAAGATCTTGGCACATTCTAATTTGAGATTTATTACAAGATGTGTGCATGTTTAATAGGGGCTTAATTATTCATATCCACATCTTTCTGACAGTAACTTTCTTCAGCTGTAGATAAATTCCTGGTGCATTGGGAAATATTGGCTTCTACTGTTGAAAAAACCCAGTGAAGAGAAAATTAAATGCATATGCAAGTAATTACCCAGGACAACCAGCTCCATTCAGGTGGGAGCTTGGAGTGAGCTGGTCCCCATGTCCCTTGTATGGGATTGCCAAGAGAGCTCTTCTATGCCCTTAGACTGGGAGGTAACCCGTCATGGAAAGAGCCCAGGCTCTGGAGTCAGGCTTACCTGTGGTCAATTCCAGTTATATCCAAAGGGTGGAATCCCTTGGGCTGATTTCTTAAAGTCTCTGGGTCTCAGCTTTTTTGCATGCAAAAGAGGGCACTTAATGCCTCTCCCAAAAGGGTGATGTGAGGATGAATCAGAGCATCTATAAAGTAAGGAGCAGAGCCTGGTTACCGGAAGCACTGAGTAGGAGCTGCCTTCCTTTCATTTCCTCTTCTCTCATCATTTGTTCCTTGGGGTCCAGCTATCCAAAGCTCTTAAAACACAACGGTAATTATTTTCTGTAGAAACTAAAGGAGATAGGGATGACTGAGACACTGGTGAAAATGTAGGGAAAAAGGCACTCCCAGATGCTGCTGGTGAGTATGAATTGGCTCAGCCCTTTTAGAGGTCAACTTGTTGATATCTATGAACATAAAAGGCCTTGGCGCTTGCTGTTTCCTCTGCCTGAAATGCTTTACTCACCCTTGTCAGCACAGCTGGCTCACTTTCTCTTTATTTCAGCCCTTGGCTAAAATGTGACTTTCTCAGAGAGTTTGCACCTAACTATTCCATGTAAACTAGCACCACTCATCGCTATAAATTATTTATCCCGCTTGGTTTTACCATAGCTCTTAACACTCCCTGGCCTTGTTACATATCCATGTGTGAGTTTGTATGCTTATCTCCCTGACATATGTGAGTTCCCAGAAGGCAGGGTCTTTGATTTGTTCCTTGCCCTGTACCCAGCACTGAGAAGCAGTGCTGTGTCTGGCAGAGAGTGGGTGTTTGATAAATAATTGGTGAATAATATAATTACAAGTTACTGCCTTGAAGTTCTGTTTGGGCAAACACTCCATAGACCTGGGCTGTTGACTCTCGGGAACCACATATGTACTATTAGTTTGAGCAAAGATATAGGTGCTCTTAAAGAAGTGTCTGTACGTGAGTTCCGGCTCCCTTGACAAGGGGGTAGGGGAGTACTTTGTCCTTGTCTCAGAGAACAAAGAACAACGATCCCACTGGCCAGAAGTCATGTGGTTTGGCTATGACAGAAAGGTGAAATTTCCCTGATTCGAGAAGAGGTGTCATGCAAGGGAGGGCTTGCGTGTTTTTATATATCAACAACATACGTTGAGAAGATAATACCATAACTGATTGGTAAATAATTTTTTTAATCAAGAAATCTTATTTTAATTATTTTAAAATACAGAATAAAGTCATTAACATTTTTCTTTAAAAAGCTTTTAATATTACTCATAAGGCTACAGTATCTTGATTACCTCTTATCCTAATTGTCCCCACCTTCCTCCTCTGCCCCCCAGAATGTGAGTGCTATTATCAGTTTGCCCCACATATTTCCAGACATACTTTTGTGTATTTCCATACATATATATCAAACTCAAGGTCTGCTAGTGGGTTGGAACATGTTCTGCTTCCTGGATGAGTGCTGAGCCCTCATCTTGCTTTCTGGATTGAGCCTGCAAACCTTTCTGTATGGCTTAGTGGTGGTGGTGCTTTGCTCTCTGTCCCTTTGGAAGCTAAATTTTGGGATGGGAAAACATGCTTGTGAAATGGTGGGGGGTCTGGATTATTCTGAGTCTTTCAGCTTGGATAAGGAAGTATAGTTTTTGTTTGTTTATTGCGCTAAAATATGTATAACACAAAATCTAACTCTTTAAATTTTTCAGTGTACAGTACAGTATTGCTCTATATGCACATTGTTGTACAGCAGATCTCTAAAACTTTTTCATCTCACGTGACTGAAACTCTACACCCACTGAACAGCAACTCCCATTTCCCGCTCCGTCCAACCCCTGGTAACCATCCTAATTTATGCTAAAATTTGACTACTTTAGATACTTCATAAGTGGAATCATGCAGTATTTGTCCTTCTGTGACTGGCTTATTTCACTTAGCATAATATCTTTAAGTTTCATCCATATTGTAGCATATTACAGGATTTCCTTCTTTTGAAAGGCTGAATAATATTCCATTGTATATACAATATATCATATCATCTTTATCCATTCATCCAGAGATGGACAGTTAGGTTGTTTCTACTTCTGGGCTATTAGAAATAATGCTGCAATGAACATAGGAGTACAAATATCTCTTCAAGATCCTGATTTCAGTTCTTCTGGGTAAATACTCAGAAGTAGGATTGCTGGATCATGTGGTAGTTCTATTTTTATTTTTTTGGGGAAGCTCCATACTGTTTTCCATAGCAACTGCACCATGTTACATTCTCACCAACAGTGCACGGGAGTTCCAATTTCTTCACATCCTTGCCAGGACTGACTTGGTGTTTTGTGAATGGTCATCCTGACAGGTATGAGGTGATATCTTGCGTTTTTGATTTGCTTTTTCTTCATAATTAGTGATGTTGAACATCTTTTCATGTGGTTTTAGGCAATTTGTATGTCTTTGGAGAAACGACTATTGAAGTCTTTTGCCCATTTTTAAAACAGGGTTTTTTTGGGATTTGCTTATTGAGTTGTAGGAGTTCCTCACATATTTTGGATATTAACCTCCTCTCAGATGTATGGCTTCCAAATATTTTCTTCCTTTCTATGGGTTGCCTTTTCACTCTATTTCCTTTGCTCTGCAGAAGCTTTTTAGTTTGACGTAATCCCACTTGTGTATTTTTGCTTTTGTTGTCCAAGATATGATATCCAAGAAATCATTGCTAAGACCAATATTAGGAAGCTTTCTCTTACGTTATCTTGTAGAAGTTTTATAATTTCTCATCTTAAATTTAAATCTTTAACCCATTTTGAGTTGGTTTTTGTGTATGGTGTAAGATAAGGGTCTACTTTCATTCTTTTGCATGTGAATATCCAGTTTTCCCAGCACTATTTGTTGAAGAGATTCTTCTTTTCCCCTTCTGTAGTCTTGGCACCCTTGCTGAAGGTTATTTGACTGTATATGTGTGGGTTTATTTCTGGGCTCTCCTTTCTGTTCCATTGTTCTGTATGTCCTTATGCTAGTACCATACTGCTTTGATTTTATAGCTTTGGAATATGTTTTGAAGTCAAAAGTGTGAGGCCAATGGCTTTTTTCTTTTTCCAGATTGTTTTGGCTCTTTGGGGCCCTTTGTTATTTACAAATTTTAGTTTTGTTTTTTACCTTTCTGCAGAAAATGCCATTGGGATTTTAATAGGGATTGTGTTGACTCTGTAGATTGCATTGGGTAGTATGGCATTTTAACAATATTAATTCTTCCAATTTATGAACACAGGATGCCTTTCCATTTGTGTCTTCCCTAATTTCTTTCAGCATGTTTTGCAGTTCTCAGTGTACGAGTATTTCACTTCCTTAGTTAAGATTATTCCTAAGTATTTTATCTTTTTCATGGTTTTGTAAGTAGGATTTTCTTAATTTCTTTTTCAGATTGTTTGTTGTTAGTGTATAAAAATGCAACTGGTTGTTGTATGTTGATTTTGTATCCTGCTACTTTACTGAATTAGTTTATTAGCCCTAACAGTTTTTTTTTTGTGTGAGGACTCTTCAGGGTTTTCTACCTCTAAGACTGTGTCATCTGTGAACAAAGAAAGTTTATTTCTTCCTTTCTGAATTGGATGCTTTTTATTTCTTTTTCTTGCCTAATTCCTCTGGCTACAGTACTGGACTTCCAGTACTGTATTGAATAGAAATGGTGAGAGTGGGTGTCCTTGTCTTGTTTGTTATCTTAGAAGAAAAGCTTTCAGTTTGTCACCATTGAGTATGTTAGCTCTGGGCTTTTCACCTATGGCCGTTATTATGTTGAGGTAATTTCCTTCTGTTCCTAGTTTGTTGAATGTTTTTATCATGAAAGGGTGTTGAATTTTGTCAAATGCTTTTTCTTCATCAATCAAGATGGTCATTTGATTTTTATCCGTTGTTCTGTCCGTCACACTGGGTTTTCATTTGTTGAATGATTCTTGCATCTGAGGGATAAATCCCGCTTGGTGTATGATCCTTTTAATGTGCTATTGAATTCAGGTTGCTAGTAATTTGTTTAGGATTTTTGCATTATGTTAATCAGGAATATTGGCCTGTAGTTTTATTTTCTTGTAGTGTCTTTATCTGATTTTGGTAACAGAGTAATGCTGGCCTTATAAAATGAGTTTGGAAGTGTTCCTCTTCAATATTTTGTGAGAGTTTGAGAAGGATTGGTGTTAATTCTTCTTTAAATATTTAGAATTCTCCAGTGAACCCATTTGATCCTGGATTTTTCTTTTCTGGGAGGTTTTTGATTACCGATTCAATCTCCTTACTCATTATAGGTCTGTTCAGATTTTATGTTTCTTCATGATTTGGTCTTGGTAGGTTGTGTGTTTCTAGGAATTTGTCCATTTTCATCTAAGTTATCCAATTTGTCAGCATACGATTGTTGGCAATACTCTCTTATAATCCTTTTTATTAATCCTTCTGTAAAATCTGTGCTAGTGACCCCACTTTCATTTCAGATTTTACTAATTGAGTCTTCTTTTTCTTAACCTAGCTAAAGTTTTGTCAAGTCTGTTGACCTTTTCAAAAAATAATTTTCATTTTTTGCCCAACTGTTTTTCTCTTCTCTATTTTATTTATTTCTGCTCTAATCTTTATTTCCTCCCTTCTGCGAACTTTGAGTTTAGTTTGTTCGTTTTCTTGTTCCTTGAGGTGTCATGTTAGGTTGTTTATTTGAATTCCTTCTTCTTTTTAGCTGTAAGCATTCACTGCTATAAACTTCTCTCTTAGTACTGCTTTTGCTGCATCCCATAAGTTTTGGTATATTGTATTTTTTTTGGTCTCAAGATATTTTTTAATTTCCTTTTTGACTTCTTTGACCTATTGTTTGTTCAAGAATGTATTGTTTAATTTCCATGTATTTTAAAATTTTTTATTTTTCTTCTTGATATTGATTTCTAGTTTAATACCATGTGGTTGAAATTGATATACTTGATACTTGATATGATTTCAAACTTCTTTAATTTGTTAAGATTTGTTTTATGTCTCAATATGTGATCTACCCTTGAATATTTTATGTGCTCTTGAGAAGAATGTATATTCTGTTGCTGTTGAGTAGGATTTTCTATATATGTCTGTTGGGTCCATTTGGTGTATAGCATTGTTCACTTCCTCTGTTTCACATTGATCTTTATTCTGCATGTTCTATCCAATACTGAAAGTGAAGTATTGAAATCTCTTCCTATTATTATGTTGCTATTTCTCCCTTTAATTCTGTCATTTTTTTGCTTCATATATTTGATTGCTCTGATGTTGGATGCATATATATTTACAATTGTTTTATCTTCCTGGTGAACTGACTCTTTTATTGTTAGATAAAATGTCCTTCTTTGTTTCTTGTGACAGCTTTTGAATTAATGTCTGTTTTGTCTGATCTAAATATGACTACTCCTGCTCTCTTTTGATTACCATTTGCATAGAATATCTTTTTCCATCCTTTCATTTTCAGCCTATGTGTGTCATTAAATCTAAAGTGAGTCTCTTTTACACAGCATATTCTTGGATTTTTTTGTAAAAAAAAAAACTCCATTTAGAGACTTTGTGTTTTGATTGGGGAGTTTAATCCATTTACATTTAAAGTAATTACTCAGAAGGGCTTACTATTGCCATTTAAAAAATTGTTTTATGTCTGGTAGCTTTTTTGTTCTTCCTTTTCCCTTTTGCTGTATCTTATTTTTGCTTTATTTTATTTTTTTATAGTGATATGCTTTGATTCCTTTCTAATTTTATTTTTTGTGTATCTTCTGTAGGTATTTTCTTTGTGATTACCAGGAGACTTACATAAAACATAATTATAACAGCCTATTTTGAGCTGATAACAACTTCAATCACATATGAAAACTCTACTCTTTTACTTCTCTCCCCATACACTTTGTATAGTTGATGTTACAAATTAGATGTTTGTATATTGTATCCCTTAACTAATTTTTATAGTTATTTTTCTTTTGTCTTTTAACTCCTATAGCAGAATTAAAGGTGATTTATGCACCATCATTACAGGATTACAGTATTCTGTATTTGTGTATATATTTACTTTTACTGGTGAGCTTTATGCTTTCATATGCTTTCATGTTGCTGTCTAGCATCCTTTCACTTCAACTTGAAGGACTCCCTTTAGCGTTTCTTGTAATGCAGGTCTAGTGGTGATAAAGTCCCTCAGGTTTTGTTTGTCTGGGAAGGTCTTTATTTCTCCTTCATTTTTGAAGGGCACTTTTGTTGGTTATAGTATTCTTGGTTGGCAGTTTTTTTCTTTCAGTGTTTAGAATATGTTATCCCACTGCCTTTGGGCCTGCAAGGTTTCTACTGAGAAATCCACTGATAGTCTAATGGGAGTTCCCTTATACATGATGACTCACTTTTCTCCTGATGCTTTCAAAGTTCTTTCTTTGTCTAACTTTTGGGAATTAAATTGTAATGTGTCTTGATGTGGACTCCTTTGCATTCATCTTAGTTGGACTCCATTGGACTTTTTGAATCTGGATGTCCATTTCCTTCCCCAGATTTGGGAAATTTTTAGCCATTGTTTCTTCAAATAAGCTTTCTGCCCTTTTCTCTTGTCGTCTTCTGGGAATTCTAGAAAGTATATATTGGTCTTATTCGTGGTATCTCATAAGTCCTTCAAGCTTTCTTCACTCTTTTTCACTTTTTTTTTCTTTTTTCTCCTCTGACTGGATAATTTAAAATGACCTCTTTTTGAGTTCTCTGATTCTTTCTTCTGCTTGATCAAGTCTGCTGTTGAACACCTCTAGTGAATTTTTCAATTCATCTATTGTGTTCTTCAGCTCCAGAATTTCTATTTGATTCTTCTTAAAATTCTCTCTTTGTTGATATTGTTATTTTGTTCATGCATCTTCTTCAGGTTGCTGAGCATCTTCATTATGGTTATATTGAATTCTTTCTTTGTCAAGTAATTTATATACCTCTTTTTTGAGGGTTGCTTTCTGGAGATTTAGTTTCTTCCTTTTTCCTTGTTTCTTCATGTGCCTTGTAGCTTTGTATTGGGATCTGTACATTTGAAATAACAGCCATCTCTCTCAGTCTTTACAGATTTGCATCATACAGGGAAAGAACTTCATCAATCACCTGGGCTAGAGATTCTGGGAGACATTCAAGCCTTTTATGGGGATATGTAATCTCTGGCCTTGTGCATGTAATTTCCAATTTAGAGAGGTTTGCCAGTTTCTTTTTTAGGAGCTTGTAGTTTCTTGATCCCTCTGGTGTCTGTCTGTGGTACTGCAAGTTCTCTGGTGCTACCACAAGCCACTGATCTCTCTTGCTCTCGTGGCCCCAGGTATCTGAAGTATGCCAGTTCTGTCAGTGCTCTGAGTCATGAAACCAGTCCCTGAGGCAGCCCTCTGAAAAGCTAGAATGTTTGATACATGTTTCACTGTTCTCTTTTTCTCTTGAGAGAAACCACCAGCTGGGCACTTCCTCCCTATTGCAGTGAGCTGTGTTTGGTTTTGGTTTGCAGAATTACAAGTTCTCTGGTGCTGCCACAAGCTGCTGAGCTCTTTTTTATTCTCTGCAGCCCCCAGGCATCCAAGATATGCTGTTCCTCGTCAGTGCTCTGAGTCAGGTGAGACAGAAACTACTCCCTTGGGCAAACCCTCAAAAGCCAGACACTGATGTATGTTCCACTCTTGTCTTTCCCTCCCAAGGGAGAAGCCACAGGTTGAGCTTTTCCTCCCGATTGTGAGCAGTGCCAGGTGAGGAAGGGGCTGACATAGTTGAGATGAAATGACTTTTCTTACCTGTTTCAATGCAGCTATTCTTGTCTTTGAGCTTTCCTAGGGTACTGTGACTTCCTAATTGATTTCTGGAGTTCTTATAAAGGCTTTTTGTATAGTATATTGTTGTTAAGTTGGCACTTCTATGGAGGAATGAAGTCTGGGGCTTCCTCTTTTACCATCTTGCTGATGTCACTTAAACACTAAGTATGGTTTTATGACATTTATCATAGGTAGTTTCATAATTGATGCCTTCCAAGAAACCATTTTACAAGTATTAAAAAGACTTTCTCTTCAAGGGATGTCAATCTGTTAGTTCTAATGAGCAATAAACATATTGGAAAGATGTGTGGGATGAAGAAAGGGATAATGAATGACTTTAAATTAATAGGTGTTTCATCCAATGCCAGCCATAGAGTGTTGCTTGCAAATCAATTAAAGGTCAAAGGAAAGCTCAATCATTGGACTCTGTCTGAGTTTTTCTTTACAGAGATTTTCCTCCAAATGCAGTTTCCCTGGGATTCCATGAATCCTCAGTTCTCTGGGAGAGGCAGCTTAAAATTCAACTGGGTAGTTTTTGTGATGTCTCGAACAGGCTCTATAGCCTTTGTGATATATGGCCTTGGAATTTGCATGCACATCGTCTTTTCTCAGAGGCAGAGATTGGATGAACTTGAACAGCTGAGATGAGGAAAGTGACTTATTACGTTTTTTTAGCTTACAACGGCATCAGTTGGCAAATTTTAGGGGCTAAAATATGAATTGTATGTCCTGGGTAGAATGGTATCCATGAAACCTCCTCTGACTGAGCAGGTCTGTAAATGAATGAAGTTTTATTTCCTGCAGAGAAGCCGGTGAACTGGTCAGCAAATCCACATTATTGAGTGTCTCTACCCTCAGCAGCATGTCTTGGGATTAGGAAAAAATTTTATCTCAACCAGGGAAAATGTCCAAAATGGGCCTACTCTGTACTTTCTCATGTGCACTCTGATTGTCAGAGTCCTAGCTTTCCTCCTATTGGAGGGAAAATTCGACAATAGGCAATGTTTGTTTCATCTTTGAATTCCCTTTTCATTGGGGGTGAGTTTTCTCAGTGACATCTTGAATCTATTTCTTTTCTTACTTCGGATCCACTTGGCCATCTAAACAATTACTTGGTTCACTACTCACCAGAAACCTAGTTATAAGGGGGACCACCCTGAGCACCCTCAGCTCTTCCCAAGGTACTGAGAGTAGTTCCCGGGAGAGAGAGCTGAGAAAACAAAGGCCCTCATGACGATCAGGTGATCCTTCACTGTTGCTGCCTGGAAATAGGAATTCTGCTTGACATTCTAAGCAATAGAGCTATACTATTTTATTATTTAAAGACAGCGTTTTCTTTCTTCTCAGGTACTTGACAGCTAGCAATGTAAATGAGCTGGGTTTATGGATGGCTGCCGAAATCCTCCTCTCTCAAACCCAGGATCTATCCATCAGGCACCGAGTAGCACTTTACTGAGGAGGCAGCAGAGAGACAGCTCATCAGAATTGCCCCAGTGGAATGTTATGATAGAAAAAGAGAGGAATAGATTACATATTTATGTGGTCTTTGAAAATGCAGTGGGACAGGAAGATTGCTTGTAGCGTATGCAGTTACATTCAATGACTATTAACCTTCACTGTTGCAAATGTCTGGTGACTATGTTTGTGCCTTTGTGTTGTGTGGCTTGAAAAATTAATGAGACTTATAAAATAATCGAATAAAAAGTATTTGTTAGCTTAGATTCTAGTGAGCTATCAAAACAAAACTGGGTACAACTCAGAAAAATAAGGAATCTGCCATATGAAAGAAAAATATAAATTGCTGGGACAAAGGGGAGAGTTATCACTATGCACATCTTGGAAGCTAGTTTCATATGATGGTAAAAGAAGGGAAAAGATGCCTATTGTAAGTTTGTTTCATGTGTAGATTATGGTTGGTGAGTTACCTCTTTTGTCATAAATGCATCACACTCTGGAGGAAGGAGGCAGCCTTTGCAATAATGTTTTATTTCTGTGGGTGTCAGGCTTTTCTCCAACCTGCTAACTTGTAGGTTTGGTTTACCAGCCATGGTGAAGAACCGAGCCTTCACTTCCTGAAACAGGATGTTTTGAAGAGATGCTTTTGAAAGGACAGCTTGACTCTGCTGTAGGTTCAATCACACCATTAGGCTTTTTATTTTTTTTTAACATTTTCACCTGACTTTCAGGAAACCACCCTCCATCCATTTTTGAAACCCACCTACTGCTGATACGCTGAAGCCCACATTCTCCCCAGTATCCTGCACTGCGCTAAAGCAGCAGCCATGTAGGTCAGGAACGAATACTTGGAGCCTCTGAAGGTTGGAGACAATGCGTTCTCTCTGCCTTTATTCTGTGGCCATGGAATGGAAGGCCCAAGGAGGTGAGGGGTTCCAGCAATTTCACTGTGGGGGCTAGGAACAAAGGCCCTTTCTGCTTCCTATTTTATCATTGTTTTACAAAGCCCTTTGTGTTTATGTAGCTGTAGTGGAAGCTGGGGAGGGAGACCAGGGCAGTCAGCTGGTGACCAGGGACTCTGTCTGTAGGACGTCAGTGCTCAACTCTGCCCACAGAGATGCCCTTCTACCTCAGCCTAGCAGTACAACGAGGGCACAGTTGTATTATACTCAGAGCCCTCTGATAAAGGCTGGCTGCTTGTTCTTCCTGGCCCAGTGACCACTCAAAGCCCTTATCAACTTGGAAAAAAGAACAATCCTCAGAAGGATCCAAAGTGTCACCCCTCTTACGTGACACAGCGCCGTGGAGGCTCTGGCTCTTTAATGGGTCTCCTCCAAAAGCAGGTAGATTTGTTCTCTGGTGGGCACACAGCAGGCCCAGTCTGAACACAGAAACCACGTTATTCTAACTGTTAAATGAGAAAACTGACATGTTGTAAGTTAGGCTAATTGATCTGCAGAATTCTGGTTTCCTGCAATTTGAGACTCTGTTCTGGGCATGAATGAAATATTCAGAGGGCAGAGGAGCTGGAGATGAAAGCTGCGGGGAAAAAAAAGTAGTTGGAATAGGTTTGGGCATGTACAGTTTTGAATTCCAGGGATTTAAAAGCAGAGGCATCTGCTAATGCCCTGTGGCCATGGCTGGGTTCTTAGTAACAAACTGTGTGAGCCCTAAGTCCTGGTTGTGGGCCTGGGAGTGAGCAGAGAGGGGATCCAACCTGCATGGTACTTGGGCCCTTGGCTCTTCAGGACTGAAGCTTTTCTCTGAATTTTCAGAATCATGGTACCAAGCCCCAGGAGGGAGCTCTCCTGACACAGCTGAAAGAAAGAACAACCCCATTGCCTAGGAATGAAAAGCAGAAGTTCTCTTGTGAAAAGACGAGGATTGGCTCCAGCTAGCTGAGCCCCCAGCAACTACAGCCTCACCTCTCAGAAGGTGATCTGTGTCCAGGAGCCTTAAAATCACCTGGGAGCTTATTAGGAACGCTGACTCTTGGGCTCCACCCCAGCCCTACTGAATGGAAATCTGCATTTTCCCCCGATCCCCTGGTGAATGATAGGCACAGTAAAGTCTGCCAGGCGCTAAGCAACAGACAGGCTGTCTGCATTCTTGCCGCAGATCTTCATGGGAACCCAGCCTAGTGGCCCTGCTAGTCTTGGGCACCATGAGAGAAAAACAGACACTGTGCCTGGTCTTAGGAAGTTGACCGTCTAGAACGGAGGACCACAAATAATCATAAAACAAGATGCGCTATCCCCTAGGTGTGTTCGTGAAATCCTCAAGCCATCCGTGCCGCAGGAAGCTGCCTGGTGTGCTTTAGTGGCCAAGGTCCTAGCTTGGGGCGGGGGGGAGGGGTCTCCTTTCCTTCCTGTGCAAAGGTGAGAGGATCCTGGGTGAAGTGCTCAGCCTCTCTCAGCTTCTGTTTTCTGATGTACAGAATGGGGGGGAAAGCAGTATCTACCTGAGAGGGCTAAGATCGTTCAATAAAAGTTGGTGAACGTCTGCTCTATACCCCAAATCGTAGTTGGTGTAGAGTTGAAGACAGATCACAGCTCACAGCCCCTTGAGGATGACAGATAGGATAAAGAGGGAGGTATCGTCCCATGGAACCTGAATTGGGAAGGGACACTGAGGATTAACCTTAAATTCTGTCCAGAGTAGATCCTGGAAGGCTTCCTAGCGGAGAGAGATGGATTTTTCGCTAGGACAACGCAGCTGTTCAGTGGCATGGTTTCAGCTCCAGCTTTTGGGATTCTGTGCTCCTCTCAGAGTTGCATGTGGTCATTGATCAACTCCTGCAGAGGAGAGTGGGGGCTTGATGGAGTTGGCAGGGGTGAGCAGACAGATGAGGATTCCTATTATAGAGAAGTTACAGGGTTTCTCAAGTAGCTGGGTTTGGTGCATGTGGCAACTTTTCCAAATATTCCTGAAGACAACTCATTTTTGCTAGGTATTTGAGACCAACCTGGTGCATGTAGGTGGACAGACAGCTTTAAATGCTGCTGACGTCACTAAAGAGGTGACACTGGCTGGGGTTGTACTGGGAGCCTCATTTATGGACGTTGGTGCTGAGCTTAGGAGGAGGTGGGGTTAGGGACATAAAGAGGGGAGACATGGTCCATGCGCCCTAAAAACATTAAGTGTGACAGGATCCCATGTGTCCTCTTAAATAGAGCCAGGCTATAAGTCCATAGCCAAAGGCTCCAGCTGGGGATTAACAATAGACATGTGACAAATACCTACCTTTCAGAGAGAACAGAGTGTCTCCCAGGCACTGTGCTAAGAGCTTTATATATGGCATTTCTAATTAGTTTTTTAAAATCCCCAAGGCAGCTTTTATTACCCCTCTTGAGCAGATGGGGAAAGTGAGGCTCAGAAAGGTGGTGACGGCAGAGCTGGGATTTGAACGCGGGTTTGTCAGATGGCTGGTCCTGTCTGTTTTCTTTTGTACCGTGTGTCAGTTTTGAACTAAGCCCAGAGAAGCTGGTGGGGTTACTGTAGTACAAAGGTGGGTGTGTTGGCCAGGCTGGACTTTGGAGTCCTTTGAATTGTTATCAGGAAAGTTAGGGTTATTGCAATATCATATGAGGAAATGATGTTTCCTTGTCCTGTTCACCACTGAGAAGTGAAGTGACTGGGTGCCTTGTTGAGTACAAGAAGCCAAGCAGAGAGAATGAGGTGGGCACCGCTTCTATGCAGAGGCTGTCAGGAGCAGAGAGGTCCTTACAGGCCTCCTCATGGCAGGCTTTGGAGGGGCTGAGGAGAAAAGCACAAATAGGATCAAAAAGATCAAGCTCCAGGGTAGGGAAGCCTGAGGGGTAAGGCTCAGAGCCTGAGGCCAGAAAGAGTTGAGATGATGCAGGGACCAGGAGCCATCTTTGAGAGAGATGCTGGACATCTGCAGGTGGGGCAGGGGGCAGGATCCATCTGCGAGGACAAAAAGCCAGCTCTGTATCTCCCTCCGGGGAGCTTCTGTCAATTCTGCTTCTGTTGGCTTCCATGGGAAGCATTTGCAAGCGGGTTCTTCATTCCACCCTGATGCAGAGCCACTGTAGGCTTATAGTCATTGACCAGAAATAGCCAGGGAAACAGTTCCCTTTCCTGTCCTGCATGAGCACAGCCCCTTGGTCCAAGGAACCCTGAGAGAACTGCAAGCAGCAGCCGGAAGGGCAGGGTGGGCTCCTGGCCAAGGGGTGGATTGTAGCCTGGAAAGACTTGAATGATTCTACTCCAGAGCATCCATATTTGTGCTGTGTGGCAATGTGTCCCGGGAGCTTAGAAGAATGGGGTCAGGTTCAGTCTGAGGGCATAGAATGGAGGCTGGAGCCTGTGATTCTCCTGCTTGTGCCTTCTGAGGTTATTGGTGTCCCTTCTATTGGTTGGGTGACCCAGGTGCCCAGCCTTCTCCCTGGTTATTTCCCGAGACTACCACTTGCAGCAGGTGAGGACCAGATTCTGTAGCAAGGTGCCAGGCTGGGCTCTGCTCTTTCTTTCTTCCGCCTCATTTTCCAATTAAAGCCTGACTCTTTGGTGTAGAGATACCTCATCCCTGTTTCCAACTAGACCATGTAGTCTCCTACTGATGGGCAAATTGAATTAACTGGTTTAGTGGGGACTAGTTTTTGTATTACCTCTTCAGTTATCCAAAAGCATAATGCCTTACACTTATTAAAACTCACTCCTTTCCACTGGGTTCTTAGGAGAGACTCTAACGGTGGGAATTCAGGTCCTGTTGAGAATGGATGGCAGGGAAATGTTTTGGTCCAGGATGCTTAGGCCCCACCCTATTATCCCTAGTAGGTAGAACTATATTCCCTTGCTGTGTCAAGGTTTGCTCTTAATCTAAGATGCTGCAAGGGGAGGACAGTAACCCAGGGTCCTCTGGCTTGGGATTTACGTCTAGCTGACAGTGGAAAAACAGGCCTGGCCCAGGTTCACTGTGGTCTGTCCTTCAAATCCACTCATAAGTGGGCATTTCTGCTCCAGGGGTATTTACTCTTCAAAAAAGGCCTCCTAGCACAGATGAATCTCCTGTTGGTAGAATATTTATTAGGTGGGGATGGTGAAAGAGATGGCGGTAGGATTTCGGAGCAAAGAAAACATTTCTTCTCAGATCTTGAAGACTTTGAGCTGCAGTGGGCTCCTTCATGGCTGCCAGAAGCATGGGGCATGTTGCTTCTGGAAGAGCACAGATTCCCAACCTGAGCCACCCTAGACTCCCAGCAGCTGTGGGATTCTGCATTGGCACATCTTGGTATAGTCTATTTTATAACAGTTTCTGAATTTGGATTTTAAAAAAAGAGAACAATAACGAAAAATCTTGCTCCTTCCTCAGTGGTGTGGTGCTAAAGGGGCTTGAATGTGTATGGCGTGGTTTGCCCTGAGGGGTTCAGCAATTTTCTGCTGTATTCTCAGACTCTCGAGGGGAAGGATTCAATGGTCGAGGAGTGGTGCTCTCATTTGAATGCTGCAGGGATGAAACGCAGCAGATATGTGACCCTGTGGGGTCACGCTCCCAATTGGAGCAGAGCCTGGGCCAGAACCAGGTCTCTGGAACCTGCAATGTTCCTTTTCTCATCACTTCACAACTCTGACAGGAGGCTGCCCGGAGCCCAGCGTTGTGAACTCTTCCAGCGCGGTCCTGCTGCCAGAGATTTAAGGGAGCTGAGTTTGAATATCAAGCCATATCCTAGGGGTTTCCAGGCATTTTTTGAAATGAGATGTGTCTAGGATCCCTTTGAAAAAGAAGTACTCAAAAGAATTGTCATATTAATGCAGCTACATGCCAAGCAATGAAAGGGTCTCCACATTTTCAAATACCTGAGTACCTGCTTTTTCTGGTTTGGGGATAGAAATGGAAGACTAACTTTTGTCAGACAGTAACACGTAATCAATTCCGATGAGCTAAGTAAATCAGGGCACAGGCATACACTGCAATACTAGGCAGCCACTAAAATGATGCTGTAGAATATTTAATGACATGGGGAAAAGTTCATGCTTTATTAAGTATAAAAAGCAGGTTACAAAGGAGTAGGTGCAGAATTATCCTATTGTAATTTTTTCAAAAGCGTAGAAAAAGAATGACAAGGCAGACATCAAATGTTAACCGTGAGTCTTCCTGGAATTGGGTTTGCAGATGATTCTTATTTCTTCTTATTTCTATATATTTGTTATTTTTAGTATGCATGTGATATTTCCCGAATAATAGGGGGAAAAGGCAATAAAAGTGCGTGCATGTTAAGATTAAACTTGAGAAAAAGAGGAAAGGAGTAGATCCTTTGAACTTATTTGAAAGTATGTTGGACAAATTACTTATGCTTACGGATTCAGCAGAGTGGGAATAACATTATCTGTTCTACAGGCTTGTAGTCATTATCAAATGAGAACATTCTTTGTAGAGAATCTCAGACATCAGTGCTTTTTAATACTCTCCAGGTGGTTTCAGTATACAGCCAGGATTGAAAACCAACCATTAGCATGAGGCTCCGGAATAGAGAAGAATTTGGAGTCACCCACCTCTCCATCTGACTCCCCCCAAAAAAGCTTTTAGGGCAGTGCTTAGCACACAGTAAGTGCATAGAAAATAGTCAGCCATCTTTTTCTGAAATCAGTGTTTTTCTTCTGGTTACAATAAAGCCATAACATTCTGAAGCAAATGGGAAAAAGAAATGACTTGAATTTGTCCCTTTTGGGTTAGCCATGTTTGTTAAACCAACACCAGACGCTCTGTCTTGTGGCCTGAGAGATTAGTACCCACTTTGAAACATGTACTTTTTACAGTGAAAACCACCTGGATTTCTAGACCAGGCTGTAGGAGGGTTGCTCTTAAATGGGAAGAGGGTTCCCTGAGGCCTATCCTATCGCGAGGAGCGCCTGTGTTCGGGAACAGAGCCATCCTTCTGTGACCTTCTAATGAGCACCAGATTGATTGTAAAGCTGTGTCTTACCTGCATCTGGGGCAGGCAGCTTTTTGTCATGTTCAGTGTCACAGCCTTCCATTTCCTGGGTTGCTTTTGCAGTATTTCATGGACATGACTCAGTAGAAAATAGCCAGTAAATGTTTGCTGAATTATTAATTCACTAATAAACCCATTAAACTCTTGCTGCTTTGCAGTGGCTAATGATGAAGGCCTGTCCTCCATGGGAGCTGTCATTCTCAGACACAGGTTCCCGCTGCTGTGGAGTGAAGCAGGGCAGGGATGGGGCAAATGCTGATGAGTTGTGGGATGACACAGCTATAGATTTTTGTGCAAATTCTCCTTTTCGTCACAGAAAAAAAGCTCTGTGGAGGCCAGCTCGTCAAATATGTTACTGTTCTGATGATTAATGATTCTGGCGTGTTGATACACCCTATTTTCTTCAAAACAATTATTTCATCTCTAATCTCCCCCTGGGGAATTGCTTCTTATGGTTAATAAATCAGTAGACAATATAAAATTCTTAAATGAAGATGACACCAGCGTGGTTCCACCTGGGTGCTGTTATGCTGTGGTGTTTATAATTGCAGCGAGGTTTGCTTGCTTTTTTTGTGAGCTGAGAACAGGCTTGGTATCATTCATTTAAATGGGAGGGGTGAGGCTAATATTTCTAAAGCTGTATTCAGCACTTTATATACACTTTCTCATTTAATCCTTATAAGAATCCTTTTAAGGAAGGGAATATCATCTCTATTGTACAGAATTGGCTCAGAGAGGTTCAGTAACTTGCCTGAGGCACACAGCTAGTGAGTGGTACAACCTGAAACACAGGACCCTGGCTCCAAAGGCTATGCTCTTTCCAGGCTTTTGTGCCTCTGGGGTTCTTGTGCAGGCATTTTCATGTGAGGGTTCCTTGATGACTTGATTAGCAACGTCTCTGTGTAAGCAGGGATGTTAAACAAGAACCATTGACAGAATGCTTTTGATGTGCGAGCCCCTCTAGTCAAGGCTGGACCTGTGAATGGTGGTGAGGCCCCCCTGTCAGAGCTTCCAGAGGAGATGTCTGATTTGGTTCCTAGGAGGGAGCTGAGGGGGCCAGTGGAGAAGTAGTTGGTGAGTACAAAGTCCTCAAGACCAGTCTGGGCCAGCAGGAGGGCCCGCAGAGGGGTACGTGGTGCCTGTTACCCTGAGCAGGAATTCTAGTGACTCTTGCCTTCCTTTCTCATCTCTCACACTGTCTCCCTGTGGGTGCCCTGCTTCCCCTCTCCTCCTGCCAGGAACAAGGGTGGAAAGCCAACTCCATTAGGAGTCTCGGAATTATGCAGAAGAGACAGACAGATGTATTGAAATCAGTGATCCTTCACTTCTTCCTGAAGATCGATCTCCTTTCAGATGATATTTTTCCTCAAAATAGAATTGACTTTTTTTGTGTTCTGATATAAATGCAGTTCCTACTTACTACCAAAGAATCAAACTTCAGAAAAGCAAAAACAAATCTGTACTCTCCCCACCTGGAGATAACCACAGTCAAAATTTCATGTAGATTTCTGTAGTCATTTTTTTTTTCAATGTACGTCTACCTCTTGCTGCCTGTCCTTTTCTGAGTGTAATACTATTTCACAGTCTTCTGGTTTTGTTAACCCTCGACCTCAGTCGTCTTTATACGTCAGTCCGTTTAGGTACGTATCATTGTTTCTAATGGCTGCCAAGCACTCTGCTGAATGGTTGTGTAAAGATTCTTCTTTAGATGGTATATTGATCGAGGTCCAGTCAGGAAGACAGAAACCACCTGAGGTGTTTTCAATGGAGAAAGTTTAAACAGAGAGTTGGTTACACAGGACATGAAAGAGCTGAGCAGAGCAGGGAATTGTTCCGCTCCTGGGCTGGGGCACGCTGGAGGAGGTGGCGGTACCAGAGGGCAGGAGCCACGACCCTCTCGCAGGAGCCAGGACTGTGATGAGGGCTGCCCCACCCGAGCTGGAACCACAGGTCAGCTGTCCACACATGTTGGTCATGGAGGAGACAGGGTTAGGACTGACATGGCAGTGGACGCAGGGGGAGGTGGGGAGAAACACCCTGGCTTCTCCCTGTTCCGTGCCCTCCACCATTCCCCCTGTACCTCCCACTGGACAAAACGGCCTTGCTGCAGCCCGAGGTCAGAGGAGTTGAGAAATGTCTTTCCCTCTGATACAGAAGTGTTCTGAGATCAAATAGGCAAATGACTGGCACAGAGGGGAATTGGGCAGCTTAGTCCAGAGGTTTTTTGTGTGTCGGAAAGCACTTGGTAGAATTGATCAACACGATTGTGTGTCCTGCACTGGCGAAAGTCCACTTGGGAATACAAAGAACTGTAGGCCATTACCCTGCTCTCTAGTCAAGTTCAGCAGGGGGAGAATAGGAAGGCTAACAGCTGCTGTTTGTTGAGCATTTACTAACCGCCAGGCACTGTGCTCAGTGCTGTGTGTATTATCATTTTAATCTTCATGGCTCATAGAACCTCATTCCATTTCTTCTTAACACCTATCTCATTCTGTCATTATATAGATGCATCCCTCATTTAGTGCAGGATGTGCTCCGTCAGAGGCAAGAGCTCACCGAGTCAGCACTCTGCATGGTCGTGTGACCTGCGCCCCTGCAGCACTGTGTTCTAGTCTTCAGATGCCGGCAGTCGGTCACCCATCAGTGCCGACTACCCCAGGTCGTGTCAGACGTCCATCTGCATTTACTCCACTCCCCGTGTCTGAGAGTTGTGGGCTAGTTCATCCAGGGTGCAGCGATTTTATGATGTCCTCTCTGAGTCACCAACGTGGTCCCCAATCCTGAAGGGTCTGCTCATCTTTGCTCCCTGTGTCCTGGGAGTTTTCTTCTGTGCAGCTTGCATTTTATCATCATGTCCCAGATTCTTCCTTGGCTACACACCTTTTATCAACCATTATGGGTGTTACCCGCAATGAGTAGACTGTTGACCAGAATGTACGCTCCATGGTGGAAAAAGAGGCTGTAGCAGAGTAAACACATGCCGGAGAGTGGAATCAACTCAAGAACGTGGGGCAGAGCACTCGCTGGCCAAGAGGTGTAGCTGCACAGAATGGGCTTGTGTTCCCTGGCTGGGAACATAAGTAGCTCCTGGAGAAAAATAGGCATGTTCAAACCGTAAAACCGTTGTGGCTCGTGTGAATGTATGCTTTTGGTTGTTAGGAAAAGATTTCAGAGGCAGTGGTTAAGTGGATGGGCTCTGGCATCAACCAAGGCCTGCTTCCACTCCAGTCCATATGCCCCGTGACAATGAGGATTGTGTCCTCGTGTCTGCTTTTGCTCATGATTGTATCTCTAGCTCCTAGGATAGTACCTGGAAATGCAACAGTTATTTGCTTGGGACTGAATATATAAACTGCCATATAAACTATCCCCATTTTATAGCCAAGAGAATTGAGGCTCAAAGAGGTTAGATAAACAACCACTAAGTGATAGAGTTGGGTAAGGTTGGGGTCTGTCTTGACAGCTGAGTGGTCCTGCGTGAGGATTGTGTGTGTGTACAATGCATTCCAGGACCACTCAGTTTTCCAGAGAGTAAACGCAGAGATCCACAGTAATGCAAGCATGGGTGGACTAGGGTTTGTGGGGCCTGAAGCTTATAGAGTGCAGGGGGTCCTCTTTATGGAAAAAAACCCCACAAAATTATACATACTAACTTAGGAGTAAAATTATTTGTTGTTACTCTGAGAAAATAAGTCATCACAAAATTGCAAATTTTAAAAAGCTGACACAAGTTACAGACACGCCTCAGTCCAGAAAATAACAGATTTATATTGTAAATTAACTGCCTGACACACCTCTATAATGCATTTTCCCCTGTATGTTTTTTGCTGTGTACTCTTTGGTTGTCCCTTTATATGACATTAATTTTGTAGTATTTTCTATGGAGAGATTAGGAAGGTAATTGAGTCTTTCCTCTAGCATGGCTGGTGAAATTTGTTTTTTATTTTTGATGATTGGGTGCACAAAGCATACACAGTGAGTACACACACAGATGTACTCGCTGTTTGTAGCATTGTACCCTTCAAGCACAGGGATTCTAATTAATTCTATGCCGTGTGATTCCCACCAAGAAATAAAGGAACAAAGTTTGAGCGTTTATAATTGCACGTGCTGCATTGTCAAGGATGTTCCTGCTGGGAGAGAACTTCCATTTCCAACAGGCATTCACAAGCGCTGTTTTGCGCCTTGGATGACGGGAGGATTGTTCCACAGCCTAGAGTCTGTCTCCATATGTTTAGACCTTGCTTATTCTTCACTCACACACTTCTGGTGCTGGGCACTGTAGGACATATTCCTTCTATCTTGATGTGACTTCTGGCCCTGTTCTTGTGTGTTACTATGACACGGAGTGAACGGGAACATCCCTGAAAGCCATTCCCATACCGTGATGGCTGGCAATAATTTTACCTGTATGTAGAAGTGCTCACAAACTGCATAACCCATCCCACTGAATCTTCCTTGCATATGTCTCCACCAAATTCCTCTTAGCTGGATTCCAGTGCTAGCTAGAGCAAGGTGGAATATGACAGAGTGGGGGATGTGGCATGGAAGGAGACAGAGGTCTTAACTGATCATGGTCAAAAGATTTTACTTTTGCACATTTTATGCAAACACATACCCATGTGAGCATGTTCCTAGGCCTGTCCCGAGGTCTTGGAAGGAGCATCCGCTAAGAGGGGCCCTGAGGCTTACTACCTTCACGGCATGCCTGCCTTGAGCCCAGGAGAACTCTGGGTCCCTTGGGCTGCCTTGGCTGAAGAATTTCCATGGAGGAACTGGATTTGAGCTGGATGTGAAGGCGATCAGACTGGGAGCAGCCTATAGGGAGGAGCCGTGTATTTATAGTGAAGGTCATAATTAAGCGGTCAGTAAGCAGCTAGACAATGAGGTGGAGCAGTGTAGATGATGGAAATGGCCATCCTGAAACCTCTCCATGTTACTGATAAGAGTCCACAGAGCTGCTGACGTTTATTGAGCACTTCCTGTGGCAGGTTCTGTGCTAGGAGCTTCCCCAGCCCTATCTCAGTGAATCTCCCTGTTAGGTGTTGAATTGTGGCCTCCAGAAAGAAATGTTGAAGTCCCAACCCCTGGTCATCTATGAGTGTAACCTGCTTCTGAAATAGTGTTTTTGCAGAAATAATCAGATTAAGATGAGGTCTTTAGAGTGGACCTGAATCCAAAGTGACTGATGTCCTTATAAGAAAAGAGACGCAAAGATACAGATAGACGGGGGAGAATGCTGTGTGATGACAGAGGCACAGATGGAAGTGCTGCAGGCCAAAGAATGCCAGGGATTTCTGGCCACCACCAGAAGAGGCGAGGAAGGGTACTCCTCTACAAGGGTCAGGAGGAGCGTGGCCCTGCCGACACCTTGATTTTGGACTTTGAGCCTCCAAAACTGTAGGATAAGAAGTTTCTGTTGTTCTAAGCCACTTGGTTTGTGATACTGTGTTACAGCAGCCCTAGGAAACTAAAACACTCCCCAGTATGAGGTAGATAAAATGTTAGTCCCCACTGGCAGATGAGGAAGCTGAGGCACAGAAAGGTTAAGTCACTTGTTGAGATCACACGGCCAGTCAGGGTAGAGCCTGGTCAGCGTCTCTCCCCTCCTCCCTGGGGAGAGGCTGTCTTGGTGGTATTCGTGCAGCAAATGGATCCCTGGCCCAGAGCCACACATGGACTTGGCTCCTGGGTGGTCCAAGGCAACCTGCCTGCTTGACATCAGGGTGGGAGCCGCTTCCTTCATCAGCCCTGCCGGGTCCCCCTGGCACAGACCTCACCACAGTGCCTTCTGGGACATTCATAATTTCCTGCCACTCTAAAAAGCCTATTTCTGACTATCCCACACATCCTGCAGTTCTTGTCCGCCAGCCCTGCACGACTGGGCTCACCTCTCCCTGGGCACACTTAAAACTGCTGAACCTGGCAAAGCACGAGCCTTCCCTCTTAGAGCATCGGGGAGGCTGTGGGGCCAGCGTGCGGGGAGCCTGAGACGAAGGGCGGCTGCAACAGGGCTGGTGTGCAGCTGTTAACAAGGGCTTGTTGGCCGACCTGCAGTGTGCCGGGGACTGTGTGGGGGGTGAGGTGCTGTGGGAGGTGCAGAGATAAACAGAACATTATGCCTTTCCTACCTTTGTTGTTAGGTGTGGATTCAAGCCTTTGAACATCAAAATCCAGATTCTCATGGGTAAAAATATTTCAATAATTTTTTGATTTTCAGTAATGCTGTCTTTTCCATTTTCAGTTGGTAAAGATTTTTCATGTTGTAACTTTAATTTTTTTGTCTCTTTGCTTGAAATTCCTGTCTCCTGATCCAGTAACAGTATTTTCAACCATCAATATTTATTGAGCACCTACCTTGTACCAGCCCTGTACTTGTTCAGGACTCTGAAAATAGAGTGGTGAAAGTGACCGGAATAATCCTACCTTATAAGCCCCCTTTTTTATGTGCCAGGGTGGGGTGACAGGTGGGAAAAAAGAGAGGCACTCTTGAGTTCCCTAATCTTGAGTCATGAACTCCTAATGCATCTGAGAGTTTATGGACATGGCAGAGGGTGTACCAGACTCCTGAAACTCTTGTTAATGCATGTGTGTGGAATGTGCTTTTTTCCTGGGAGAGAACATATAGTTTAACTAGACTTTCAGTGGAATATAAAATTAATTTAAAGGAACCTCAAGGTTAACTCCTTTTGTCAAGTGAAGGAATCTTCTACAATATGCATGCCCTCCCACAACTTATCTGTTTAAAACTTTTAAAAATCTAACTTGATTTTTCTCTCTGCCTTTCCATCCTGATTCTAAAACGTTGTATTTCCATGAAGTAGGGCTAGCCTGAATTTCTGTGAGTCTATTTATAGCTCCTGCAGTATTACCCAGTAGTAAGTTGAGGCCGTTTATAAGGTGCCTCTTCAAGAGCCAGTTCAATTTTATAAAGGTTGAAAGCACATTGTTTTAGAAACATCATGACCCTCAGCATTTTGGGCCACCTAGAGTGTGCTTGTGGATGTCAGTCACCGTACTTACAGCTCTTGCCATCCTCCCAGTGTTAAAATTCTTCACCTGTGACTCTGAAGCAGTACCATTTAGGGAAAATTTGTGAATCTGGAGTTGTCAAAATACAGAATTGAAATCAGACTGATTTCCTCTGCTCTCTAGATTGTCTCCACATATGTACAGGAGATTGTGTAAGGCACAGATCATCTTGCCAACATTAGTTTAGTAAACTGTGTGATTCTTCTCCCTTCTGTGCCCTGAGCAGTCCTTGTCAAAAATGAGAGCACACTTAAAGCAATAATGACAAAATGCTTAATGACTGTGTTTCTGACAGCTCCTAGTGGTCTCAACCAGACTTCACACCCAAGAAAAAGGAGATGAGGAGATATTGCTTAGGATTTACTGTTGTTCCAGAGTAGACCAGGGGAACTGATGGTGGAGGTAGAAGGGAGGTTTGTGTGCAGCTATTCCTGTTTCTAAAGGAGCTCACAACTGATACTGGCAGAGACTCTTACTACCGACAGTCCTGCCCCAAATAGTCTCCCTTGTGACTGCCCTAGGTGCACATAGTAGGATTATCATGGGTGCCTCTTAGTTTGCAAATTGCTTCTTTGAGTAACAGCAATTACTAATGGGACAGCCATGGCAGCTTTAGGATCTGCTCTTTGATCAGGCATCCAAGAGCACAGCCTGAGAATGTGAATAGAGCAGAGCTGTTCCCCTTTTTGGGGGTGGGGGTGGGGTGAATCCCTGTGTAGGCCCTGAACATCTCAGGTGGGGGTTCCCAAGGCAGTAAGAGAATCCAGAAGAGGCGTGGATAAAGAGACCCAAGGGATCGGACAAGGGGCTGGAAATTTCTCAAGGTGTGTCTCATTTCTTCCCTGTTTTGCTGAGTATGAGCCTTCTCCTTTATCAAGACCTCACAGACTAGACTCCTAAAGAAGCCTCTTCTCTCTGAAGAGCAAACTCATTGGCTTAGGTGTGATAGGAGAGCTAGAAGGGTCCTTGAAAGAAGGGAACGGCACTTGGTAAGGTTTGTGTTTATGGGCTTTTTGCTCAAGGGCACTCTCCAGTTACTGCAGCATGAGGTGGTTAGAAGTCAGGCCAAAAGCTGTCCTGTTGCTGAGTTGAGGAGTTAGAGGACAGAGTTCGGAGCTGCCAGAACAGCTGGAAAGTGAGGGAGGAAATTTCAGAAAGGTAAGAACCACAGAGGGGAGAGTATGAAAATCATTGTAACTTTGCCCAAACATTGGCTGACCTCTGAGCTCATGTGCATGGGGTGGACTCCAGGGTTCCCAGCAGAAAGCAATAGCTGAAAGGTCAAAGAAACTGGTAAGTTTTAGATGTTACCCATTACAGGGGAAACTGATTTTGGAGTTTGAGTCCAGCCAAATTAACTGCCTGCTAGAACAAAAAAAGTCTTCAAAAAAAAAAAAAGACGGAAGAATGTAGACCCTCTATAATGTATCTTACACAATATCCACTATAAAATAAAAATTATTTGGGGCTGGCCTGGTGGTGTAGTGGTTAAGTTTGCACACTCTTCTTTGGCAGCCCGGGGTTCACAGGTTCAGATCCTGGGTGCAGACCTATGCACTGCTCATCAAGCCATGATGTGGTGGCATCCCACGTGCAAAAATAGAGGAAGATTGGCACAGATGTTAGCTCAGGGACAATCTTCTTCAAGCAAAAAGAGGAAGACTGGCAACAGATGTTAGTTCAGGGCCAGTCTTCTTCACCAAAAAAAATAAAAAAGTATTGGAAGAAACAGGGATATATAAGCTATGGCTAAGACATAAAGCACATAAACAAAACTGACCCTGAGATGATCCAGATGTTGGAATTAGATACATACTTTAAATCAAACATAAATATTTTCAAGTACTTAAAGGGCAAGGCAGTGTTAGTGACTGAACAGATTGAGGAATCTAAGCAGAGAAATGAAAACTATGTAAAAAGTGAAAATTCTAACACTGAAACACAGTATCTGAAACAAAAAGTTTATTAGGTGGAGTTAACAGCAGATTGGAAATGGCAGAAGAAAGAGCCACTGAACCTAAAATTAGATCAATAAAAAACTTATCCAATCTGAAAAACAGAAAAAAAATGAACAGAGCATCAGGGACCAGTGGAACAATATAAAGTGGTCTAAAATTTATGTAATTGAAGTCTCAGAAGGAGAGGAGAGAGAGAATAGGACAGAGAAAATATTTGAAGAAATGATGGCCTAACATTTCCTAAAATTGGTAGGAAAAAAATCAACTTAGAGATACCCCAATTCAACAAACCCAAAGCAGGATAAAAGCAAACAAAGTTGCCCTTCGGCACGTTATAGTCAATGTTAAAAACCAAAGAAAGAGAAACCTTGAAAGCAGCCAGAGGGGAGAAATGACACATTACATATGGTGAGAATAATGATACAAAAAAACTGACTCCCCGTTAGAAATGATGAAGACCAGATGACAATGAAACAACAGTTAAATTACTAAAAGAACACTAAAGATATCTGTAAACTCTTAAATCTATATACAACAAAAATATCTACCAGAGATGAAAATGAAATTTCACATAAGTAAAAGCAGAAAATTTGCCACCAGGAATTTGGTAAAGTTCTTCGAGCTGAAGGGGAGTGATACCAGATGACAACATGAATCTACAGGAATGAATGATAAATATATTTTATAGGACTGCTTATGTATATGTTTTTTGATTTATTTAAAAGATGTACGGCTATTTAAAACAAAAAGTAAACCACTGTATTTGGATTATAATGAATGTAGATTACATATAAATATATATATATACATATATTCATATATATGAACATCTACAATAGCTCATAGGAACAGAAAGAGGGAGGGAGTAAATGGAATTATTGTGTCTTACATTAAGTGGTACAATATGAACTAGACTGTTAGAAGTTAAGGATATGTGTTGTAACCACTATATCCATCACCAAAAAAAGTAAAGCAAAAGAAATAGTCAAAATAGCCAGTAGAATTAAAATGGTACACTAAAAAATTCAGTTAACTCGAAAGAAAGAAAGAAAGGGGGATGAGAGTAGTAGAGAACAGATGGGACAGAGAATGCAGATAGGAAAATGTGAGACCTGAGCCCAACCATGTCAGTTATTACATTAAATGTAAATAAACATTCATATAAAAGGGAGAGATTTTCAGACCGGATAGAAAGGGAAGACAGCTAAATGCTTTATACAAGAGGCCCACTTTAAATTTAGAGGGATGGATAGGTTAAAAGTAAAAGCGTGGAGAAAGGTATACCATGCAAAAAGATAAGAAAGCTGGAGTGACAATCAGACAAAGTAGACCTCAAGATAAGGAGTTTTACCTGAGATAAAGAGAGACATTTCATAACAGTAAAAGAGCCAATTCACCCAGAAGACCTAACAATCGTGAATGTGTGTGTGCCTAATAACGTAGCTTCAACATGGTTGAACAAAAAGAGACAACTAAAGGGAGAAATAGATTTTTCATCATTTCTGGAAATCTCAACAGTGCTCTCTCAGTAATTCATGGAACATCAGACAAAAAAAATCAGTACAGAAGAACTGAAAAACACTATCAGCCATCTTGATCTAATTGATTTTTATGGAACACTCCACCCGACAGAGAATATACTTATTTTTCAGGTGCACGTGGAATGTTTGCCAAGAAAGACCATCCTGTGTCATAAAATAAGACTCAAATTTCAAAGAATTGAAATCTTAGAGTTTGTTCTCCGACCACAATGGGATTGAATTAGAAATCAATATCAACAAAATCCCCAATAAATAGAAATTAAATCATGCTGTGTCTACAGTCCCCACAGGAGCTCTGGGAAGGCCCCATTCTGGTGTCTGAAGCAGAAGGACACCCTGCACTCGGGGTGGGGGTGGGGGGGTGTGGTCAGCCCACCATAATGAGAGGAGGCGGCAGTGACATTCGCCAAGTCTCACTACACACATAGCTCTCTGTTAAAAAGTACCTTAGAGGCACTGACTCATGTAGTCCTCACACAGCTCTCCCTGTTTGAGAACTGAGGCTTCAGTGGCTTGCCCAAAGTTTCCTGGCTAGTGGGTGGGAGAGCTGAGGTTGGGGTCAGGTCTGTCTGACCCCAGAGGCCTTTCTCTGGCCCACAATCAAGTATGGTCTCTTAATCATATTTGTGTAGTTGCATTTCCTTTCCTGATGAGACTTTGGACTATGGTCTTTTCTGATGAAAATTTGTCTATTGTCTACTCTTACAGCTTATAGCTGTACTTTTTCTATTTCATGTCACTTTGCTGTTTTGATTAAAATTAAGTAGGCACAGAGGTCCTCCTTTTGCACCTCGGTTGAAGGCGCCTGCTGACCTCCCTAGATCTAGGTGAGATAACTTCTGCTGCGTATGTATGTGTGTGTGTACACACATATGTATATATATATGTGTATGTGTATATGCATGCACACACATCTGTATGTGTGCAGATATATATAATACATTATACAAATGATATACAACTATACATATTATATATATTCTTATCTGTTCTTTTGTCTTTTTTGAGGTTCACCCAGGCTAAAATTCTTTAAGCAAGTGTATTAAGGTTCACTGGGGTTAGCTCTGCCACTCACCCTTTTGCTAGAGGGCTCAGATGGCCTCGCGTCAGGAAGCCCGCTGTGGAGGTCTGTGCTGTTCGTCGAATCCCAGGTTCCCTGTCCTTCCCATATGAGCCTCTGTCCAGATGCTGCATGGTGTCGAGTGCACCTTTTAGCCTGTCTCCCTGGGATGATGAATTGTACTAGTGGAGCCTTAGGACACCTCCACTGGCCCCTCCAGAGGAGAACCCTAACCTGGGATTTATCTGTGCTTGTCACAGGTGAGTGCTGTTTACTTAAGAGGCCTGCGTTAGTGTCAGGGCAGTGGGAAAGCCTTTCCATTCACTGTGCAGCTCTTGTCCAACAGTAATGTTCCTGGGCGGAGCTGGGAGCACCATTTCCCAGCCCGGGTGCTCCTGCAGTTCCTATGCAGTCAGCCGTGCCACACTTTGTAGCTGCCCATCACTCCTTCTCTATTGCCTGGACACCCTTCCTTGCTGCTTTGCTCATAACTCTCATAAGTAGAGATTATGTCCTTTAGCTCAGCATAGGTCCTGAGTGTGAGTCCCAGCTCCCCCTCTGTCTCCCTCCATCACTTGTGACATTTGAGAAGTCATATTTCCTTTCTGTGCTTTAGTTTCCTCATCTTCTGCATGGGAATAATAATAAAACTCTACTGAGTTGTTCAGAAGATTCAGTAGGTGATATGAAGTGATACTCCATGTGCATTTATTGCCTTATATGTGATGTAACTCCGCTGATCCTTGATGGATAGAAATCGAAGACTGCATCCAACTTTTTTTTTTTTTCAGTACAAAAGCATTGTCTATGCACGCTTGGCCAGTGAAGTTGAGTGTACCCCCAACTTACTAATGCCCGTGTTATAAACAATGTTTGTAGTTGGCCTCTATTGGGGGGAAAAAACATGTGGCTACTTCAGCAAGTACTGAGACCTTTAATTCTTAGCCTCTGATACAATTATAAAATTGTCAGAAATGATGGAGTTATATTTTTTAAATGAAAGAAGTTGAGTATGAGTCATTGGCGGGTCCCCATGGTTGAGCTCCTTGGATCCAGCAGGTTTGATGAAATATAGACATGGCCATCTCTGTTTTGAGGGGATGTTAGCTCTGTGCCGTTGTTAGGGGAGCTCAGAGCAGGAAGGGTGGAGAGTAGGGACAGATAGAAGGTAAGACTTCATGGAGGTGGTGACATGAGGGCAACACAATGGCAACTGAATAGGAGTATGTGAAGAATATTGCTTGGTTTATGACTGCAAGGGACACAGATGTAGAATGTTGAGGAATTACAGAAAAGTGTGACGCTCAAAATGGTAACACCTATATTGCAACCATGCAGGTCAACTTCTGTTGTCTATCTGTGTATTCGTTCAGAGTGTTTCCTGAGTGCTTCCTATGGGCCAGGTGCTGGGATTCATCAGTGAACAAGACAGAATTCCCGTCCTCATGCAACTTCTACCCCAACTGGAGCAGAGGAAGACAGATAATAAACACGTGATAAATACTACAGAGGGAAATAAAGAGAGAGAGTCAGTGCTAAGAGCAGTGGCTGGTAGGGGTAGAAACAGGAATTAAAAAAATGGTTAGTGAAGGAAGGACTCACGTATAAGGGACAGTTGAGCAGAGATCTCAAGAAAGAGCCGTGTGAATCTCTGAAGAAAGCATTTCAGGCAACAAACAGCTGGCGCGGGGGTCTGAGGCGGGAGAGGGCCTGCTGTGCTGCGGCCGCAGAGGCCAGTGTGACTGGAGCAGCGTGAGCAGCGGGGAGGGCTGCCTAGGAGGGGGAGCAATGACAGCCAAGTCCTGCAGTGTGTGGTTGGCCCCTGGAACCTCTTCCTTTCTCTGTGTGAGGCTGTGCTTATTTATTTATGGAACTCTTCATAGGAATGCCAACTGATAGGTGGAAAATAATGAAAAATGTCAGGAGTTTAGGATAAGGGAGCAATAATTCCTTTGCCTCTTCTTTGTAATTTAAGTTGGCCTCATGGATGTGGAGGCAGCATGTTATAATGGAAAAGGCGTGGCGTTGGAATCATAGGACTTGTGTTCAAATCTTGACTGTCATATCCAGCCCTGTGACTTCAGACCCATCATTTAGTCTCTTTGAGCCTCAGTTTCCTCATCTATAAAACTTATCTAATAGAGTTTTTAAGAATAGTAGGTACTCAGACTGTGCCATTTTGCATATTTATATACACACACACACACACACATATATATATGAAATTGCTGAAAATTTGCCAAAGATGGAAAGGAATATGGTATAATCCAGTTAACTTCCAATTTCTTCTTAAATGCTGCTGTTCTGTGTGGAGCTGCATAGTTCAATAAATAAGCCAATAGACACATGTGGCTATTTAAGTTACATTAGTTGAAACAAAAAAATTAAACATTCAATTCCTCAGTCATACTAGTTATATTTCAAGTGCTCACTGCCCACATGTGGCTACTGTATTGGGCAGTGCAGACTACAGAACCTTTCCATCGTCACCAAAAGTTCGCCTGGACAGGGCTGCTTCAGAGCAAGTGGCAAGCCCCTCCTTCTGCGCTCTGGGCCATGTGTGTGGTGAGGGTGTAATGCCTTTCTTTGTGGTGCATTTCATAACGGCGTCTCTGGACCTCCAGGATCACAGTCACTTTGGGGAGGAAGTGGGGTGGGATTTCTAAGCCCTGTGACAGAGTTCCTGAATCAGAATTTCTGAGGGCAAATCCCAAGGATCTGCCTCTTAACCGTTTCCTCTGTGATTCCCGTGCCGGCTAGAGTTTGCTATCTGGGCTCTAAAGGGCACTGTCGGAATTAATTAAGGCACACTGCACATCCTAAGATGCTCTGATGAGACAGACTACAGAACTGTGGAATATCATTACTAATTGCCTATTGCTGTGGCGAATCAGTTCCCTTCCTCCTGGTCCACTTGAGATTAGACTAATTTGTCGGGCTCTGTTAACTCCCTGCAGACAGTATTTCACGTGTTCTAATAAAAGCTGTCTACGTGTTATTTGCACTTTCAAAATATTCCTGAAATAAATGGTACTCTGTGTTGGTTTACTAGATTTATTTTAAAAAATAAGCCCAATACTCAATGGCCTATAGTATACATTGAAAAAAAAAATTCCGCACACCGACGACAGAATTGAATTAAACAACAGTGGCTACAGTTTTCTTACAGGAACGTGCCAGATGGACAGCGACCACCAGGGGATTACTAGACCAAGAAGATAAACAAGATTAAAATGGAATTATTTCTCATTCCAAATCAGGATTTTCCACTGCATTTGCAGCAATGACTCTGGGGAAAATAGAGCCTGCAAAGAGTTTACTGTCAGGGTGCCAGTTGTGTGTGTGTGCAGTGATAAATCAGTGGATTTATGGATTTAATTTCCTCTTATTGCTAACCCCCTCCCTATCTGAAGATATGAATTTAAAAGTTAAGGTGTGTAGCTACAGGTAGTAAAATACTGTTTTGTTGTTTCTCCCTGGCTGAGTTTTGTGTGGAATTAAAATCACAGGAACATCTCGTTAAAGATAGGTGGATTCGTTACGCTGTAGAGTTTCATTTGTAGAAGACAAGCCTGGCTCCGTGTTCAGGTCTGCCACAGAAGGACGTCGTTCTGACAGCTGTTTGCTTTAGAGGATGAGGGGTGACCCAGCTGTTTCAGATCACGTCTGTACCCATAGCTGCCCCAGCATTGTGCTCTAGCTCCTCGCCACCATTTTTTTTTGTTTGTTTGTTTTTTAACTATACCAATGTGAGTGGGGAGCAGAGTTTTCTCATGAAACCATACTGCCTTCCTTTCCTGGAACCTGAGCAGAGGTTTGGGACGTTCACCTTAGGATGGTTCCCATTTGAAACCCTCCTTACAGGTAATTCAGACTGCTTGGCTTCACCCCATCCAGTTTGCCGTCCCTTTCTTTTGGAAAGTGTCCCTATATCATGCCTTATTCAGAGACGTCTGCTGTGTTAGGACTTTTAGAGTTGCAAGCAAAGGAAGCCCGATTCAGACTAGCTTAAGTACAAAGCCAAGTTATGTTCCATGTAATTTGAAAGTCTAGCATTGGACTTCAGGCAGGGCTATATCCAGGGCTTGCTCTCACTTTCTTCTTATCTTCTGCTGTGGCTCCTTTTGGCACATTGGCTTTATTCTCAGACATGCTTTTCCCATGTGACTGGAAAGATGTTCTCTGGCAGTTCCAAGCCAACCCTTCCTAATGGAGTCACATGGAGAGAGAGCCCTCTCTCTCTGCATCTGTGTGCAAACCCAGGGAGCGCTCTTACTAACCTGTGGGGTCAAGCACCCATTCCTGAGTGAATCACTGTGGTGTGACAAGGAGTGAAAACTCACATTGGCCATACCTGAGTCATGTGGCCCTCTGTGTGGCTGGGGGATGTGGTCAGACAGGCCTGAACCACAGGTAGCGTGTTCTCTCAGAAGAAGAGGGGGACCCTGGGGGAAGACAAAACAGATGTCTACTCCACCTCTCCGGGGGGGCATCTTGGGGCCTCGTTCCAGCTTCTGTGTGTGTAGGAATCCTTACACGTCAGCCCATCCCTCTCCCGGCTCCATTCTTCCCAGCTTGGGTTGGTGCCAGCCTGGGCCTATGCAGCAGCCACACAGGCATGAACTTCCCCTCCCATATCCCACTTCAGTGGTGGTGGCCTCACTGGAGTTGCCATGGAAACACCATGCTGTCAGGGCTTATTCTGGTTTACAGGACTTGGGAAACGACTGACCTTTCAGGTGGGAGAGTTTTGGGTTCCGATCCTGCCTGTGCCCTTCCCTGGCTGTGTGAAGTTAAGTTTCCTGAGCCTCATGTTGTTCACCTCTCAAATAGGGATAATAATACTAGCTTCTTTATGGCTGTGTTGTGAAAATTAAATCAAATCTGGCACAGAGAGAGTACTTAACCCATGGCCTGGCACACAGTAGGTGCTCTGTTAAGGTGGCTCTCCTGGCCTTCGTCTTCTCTCTGCTCGTTGCTGGCGGGGATGCCTTTGCTGAGGCAGAGGGCTGGATTTCTTGTTCTTCCTTAGATCTGCAGGTAATTGAGGGAGGAGGCGCAGCAGGTGGCGAAGTGTGTGGGTTCTCAGGCAAGAACACTGAGCTGAATCCACACTCAGTCTTTTGCTAGCTGTGTGACCTTGGATCAGCCACTTAACTCCTCTGTGCTTAGTTACCTCATTTGAAAAATGAAATGGGGACTTTTGAGGATTGCATGAGTTAATACATTTTAAGTGCTTAAAATAATACTGCCGCTTAGTGAGCGATTGCTGACTTTGTTATTTGTGTCAGTACAAGGTTTCCCTGTGCCTTTCTGGCTTCCCAGACTTGCCAAGGTTGAGACTAGGACAATGCCCCTCCCCATCCCTGACTGGGGGTGCCCATCCAGCGGTTTACCTAGTGTCAGGAAAACAGTCTGCCGTGTGAACATTTCCCAGGAGGTGCCTTTTTCTGGTTCAGAATATTTATTTCCAACAAAACGATGACCCACTTAGATCCCATAAATACAGTAGGAGACACTATTTCTCTGTTTCACTCATTTCTTAAACTCTTGTATTGGAGTATAATATGCATGTGTACAAAGCGCACAAGTAGAATAGACTTGTCACCAAGTGAGCATACCCATGTAACCGGCACCTAGATCGAGAATCAGAACATCACTGGCACCCCAGCGCCTCACTCATCCCCCAGTCTTACTCCCGATGTCTTTCTGCTCCCTTCTTCCCAGAGGTTACCACTGTTTGAACTTCATTGTACGTTAGTTTTGCCCTTTTTTGACCTTTATGTAAATAACACCATACAGTTTATATTCTTCCGTGTCTGGCCTTTTTTGCTCAGTATTATGCATGTGGCGTCATCCCCGCTGAAGCAGTAGTTCAGCTGTTTTCCTTGCTGTCTAGTATTCCATTGTGTGAACAGACAACAATTTATCCATTTTGCTATTGGTGGATATTTGAGTTGTTTTAAGTGCAGGTTATTTGGAGTGTTGCTGCTTGTGAACGTTCTTGTGTACATCTCAGGGCATACCTGTACCCATTTCTGGGAGGTGTATTCTTAGGGGTGGAGTTACTGGGTCATAGGGGTACATGGGGTTATCTTCAGTTCATACTGTCCAGTGGTTTCTGAAGTGGCTGTTCCACCTCAGTGCTACACTCCTGCCAGTAGGACAGGAGAGGCCGAGTTGCTCTATATCTTTTCTTGTAAAGTCACGCATTACTGAATGAAGGGGATATGTTGTGAGAAATGTGTTGTTAGGCAATTTCCTTTTTGTGTGAGCTTCATAGGATGTACTGTCATACACCTTGATGGAATAGCCTACTACACACCTAGGCTATACGGTACTGATCTTAAGGGACCACCCTTGTATATGCAATTTGTCGTTGACTGAAACGTTGTTAAGCAGCTCGTGACTATACTTGGTATGGTCAAAATTTAATATTTTAGCCCTTCTGGTATATTTTTTGCCCAGAGTTGTCCTATTTTGTGAAGTGCATGTTCAAATTTCTGGCCCTTTATTTTTAATTGGGTTGTCTTTTCCTTATTGATTTGTGTAAGTTCTTTATATATTCTGGATGCAAGCCATTTGTTGGTTTTAAATGATGCAAATATCTTCTCTCACTCTGTGGCTTGTTTTTCACTTTCTTTATGGTGTTTTTTGATGAGAAAGATGCTTTATGAGTTTTCTTCTTTGCATACTGTTTCCCTGACATATTTTTAAGAAATATCTAGGAAGATGTGGCTTGCTGCTCTTGTTCAGCAAAGTGGGCAGCTCTCTGCGGCTTTGTTCTGGCTTCAACCAATACGTCTCCAGCGGGGAGACTTGCGGTCTTTCCTCCTGAATTGCTTTTTTTTTTTTTTTTTTAATGACAAAACAAAACCACCTTCCCTCACCTTTGCCTCTGGCTTATATGTTAGGGTTTTAAATTTTCTTCTTTTTTAAGTCTCTAAGTTGCTGACTCTTGGACCTGTTTTCAGACCATGGAGCCAGAAAATGCTGTTTTTAAAGAAAAGCAACAGGCCAATCAAGCATCCCCTTAAAACTTTTCCCCCTAAAGTGGTCATATGATGGGCCACGTTGAAAATAAGAGGAATTAAAGGTTAAAGTACACATAAATGAGAATCATATATTAAACAGTAATACTATTTATGATGGCTACTTTTTATGAGCATTCATCAATCCTTTTGCTAAGCACTTTACATGGATTACCTCATTTGGATTTTCTAAACTCTATGAAGTTGGCTCCATTAATAACCTCATTTTATAGACTGGAAAAGCAAGGTTTAGTACCTTTCCAAGGTCACACAGTAAATAAATGTTGGAGTCAGGATTCTAAGTGGACTCTGTTGGACTCCAAAGCTCAGTGCTCTGCCCAGTTGCCCTACTGGCAAAGATGCATCCTTGCTCTTTGCAATTTGGATCAAGCCAATCAAACTGCATTTCAAGCTTCCTGCTATGAATAGTTCAGGTCTGATGAAAAATTGGTAGCTTCTCCTTCCCCCCTTCTCCATCTCAGAAATAAATCAATGTAGCTCACTGTCTCCTTAGTGCCTTTTAAGGCTGTTCTATTTCTCCTCATTCTAGAAGGCATTGCCCCTCATTCCCCTGGTGCAATAAGGAGGACCTGGAAGTTTTGAGTAAACTATGGTAGACTTTGGTGCTGAGCAACAACTTGGTCTAGAATTATGTATGTAAAAATCCTTGCGAGTCCAGATTTCCCTTTTAAATGTAAATTCATGTGCAAGCTTGGCAGGCAAATGAGTGCCGGGTCTCAGGAACCTAGGAGAGGCCAGTGATTAGAATCTCTAGCTGCTTCCAGATCTTCTCTCCATTTATTGGTTGAAGACCTTTACTTTCCAGCCCACTGACAAAATCTTCACAGCTATGATGGTGGGAGTTGGCCCTGGTTGAGGGGCTAGGACGCCCATAGAGGAAGCATTGAGTAGGATGCAGGATGTTGCACTGGGCCTGCTACATTGTGGGCAGCTTATTGTCAAGACTTGGGACAAAGTCAGGGTTGGGTACATCTGAGGGTTCCCAAGTCTCTCAGACTCTTGGTTTATAGCTGGAAGGGAGTAACAGCTGCCATTACCTGTTCTTTCAAAATGTCAATAGCACGATGCCTTGGGCAGCGCAATTTACTAAAGTTGATTTAGAAGCTACCTCTACACTGTGGAGTTGTGTGCATGGAAGGAGAAAATCCTGCAGAAGCCATGGGCTGAGCCTGGCCCCCTCTTTCTGGATGAAGCACCTTCGGTGCTCTAGGGACCTTGACTGTGGTGAAGTTCAGTCTCTCTGCGACTCCTGTAGCTCAGTGACTTGTCATTCAGAGGTGACTCGCAATTTTTCTTCTTAACTAGAGGGTCTTGTCTCATTGTGCTTTCACTCGACTATTGATTACCTCTTGCAAAGGGACTTCCCTTCACATTTAACTTGAAAATAGTATTTTCTCAATTTTATGGCTTGTGACTTCCGCCCACCCATTGCTTCTCTCCCAGTGTAGGTACCGCCTACAGCATAAACAGCTGTTTTCTGGGTAATTTTCCACATCGCCTTTTGAACATTTAGCAGTAGCAAAGGGCTGTGGGAATGATTGCCCCAGCCTGAGCCAGCCACCTGTCTACATGACTACAATGGCGGCATAAGGATGGGCTGTTTAGGGAGTTTAGAGCTTGGTAATTGCTGAGAACAATTTACTTTCTCGTCTCACTAGTGTCTGTCTAGAGACAATTGCAGAAACTGTTAGGGTCATCTGAGAAAAATCTTGTTCTTGGAGTTGTAGATTAAAAAGACAAGAAAACGCAGTTTCTTTCACTGGTGCACTAATTCCTAACACTAAGTTTTCGCCCACTGAGTTCTCCGGAAGACAATTATGAGTTGTATTTTTTTCACTTGGGAAGGATGTGGGACAAGGACTCTCATGGGTCCTTAAGGACTCTTTCCCAGTGCGGTCTGGGGAAGTGTCACCAAGTGCTGAGGTAGGAGCAGGCCTCTGTGTTGTGGGGCCTCCTGCAGCACTTGGCTTAGCTAGCCTCCTGCAAGTTAGGACCACAAAGTCTGAGCCTGGGAGGTGGGGCATGCGGCCCAGCACACATGGGCAGTCTCGGAGCTGGGCCCCTGGCCATCGTCTGCCAGGGAACTCTGGGAAGCAACAGTTTATGCCATGACAGCTGTGCAGGGCCGTTGTAGGTCCCCAGTTCCCACGTGATGGCCTTGGAGGCAGCGGTCAGGAGAACTATGGCGGAGGAGCCCTGGAAGAGCAGTCGCACTGGGTCTCACCCATTTTCCTTTCAGGTTAAGAGTCCATCTTTGTTAAGGATGGAACCTACACCATATAAACTTCAAGATGTTAGGGAAATTCTCCAGCTGCTCCTGTCTTCCTTTAATAAGCTCTTAGGTAGTAATCAGCAAGACAGTCACTAACACTTGTTGAAGTGAATAGTATTTGAGTAAATCTTCCTTTAAAATACCTATTTTCCACTGTTATCACCTTTCGGAATAATGTCCATTAGTTCACACTGTGTGAAACAGTGGTCTGTCTTTCTACTGACTCCAAAACTCCATCCTAAGACTTGGGGACAGGGTGGGCTTGGTCTTCCTCAGTGACCGAGGCTTGGTGCCCGGTTCTGTCACTGCTTCTCCCCCCACTCTCCCGCTCTGTGAGTCTACACACTGAACTCTACTTTGTTCCCCTTTGCTTTTCCAGGCTGCAGGCTCCCCTGGCTTTTGGGGAGGCTGTTCCTCCCTCATCCTGCCCCCCTGGGAGGTACCCTAGCAGGGCTGATGCACCTGTCATGGGGCTTTAGTGAGAAATAGGAAGAGGAGTCCCCCCTGGGTGGGTGCAGCCCTGCTCCAGGGTATGGTCGATGTATGGAGTGCACATGGGATTTCAGCCCTACTCCTTTCCTGACCTGGCATTCTTGTACAGTGAGCAACCTGTTCAGCTGTCTGTGCTGGCCCTGTGGACTCTCATGTTTAAAGTCTGTGGTCAGGGCTCAATACAGAGTAGATGTTCAACAAATACTAGTTCCTTTTACATCCCTTCTTACCCATCATATAAATTCACTCTTTGCTGAGAAGAGTGTTGCCAAATTTAGAATGTTTTTGAGGCTGTAAGGTATAGTGGGAAGTGTAGGACCTTTGAAAACCCCTGGGCCTGGGCTGAGATCCTGCGTGGCTCTGCACTTTGACACTCAAGCCAAGTGTGTGAACTCAAGGAGATTCTCCACATTGGGTGGCGGAGAGCGTTAAGAGAAGTCGCCAGTTCAGAGCAGGACTAGACAAATAACCCGCAGGCCACAGCCAGCTGAGACCTCGAGTTTAGAATGATTTGTCCATTATTAAAAGGGGATGGGGAGAAGAAAGTGTGACAGAGTCTGCATCTGGCCCACAAAGCCAGAAATAATTACTCTGGCCGACCCCTAGTTTGGAGGGTTGAGCCCTGCCTGGCACAGCGTGCCAGCTCTTCATGTGCTGTTTTCCCCTCTTCTGTGTCTCACAGATCTTTCCCCAGGATTCTTGCTGCCTGAGCGTTTGGGGCTAAAGACTTCCATCACCAGGATCAGCCACAAAGGCCAAGTGGGCCTAAGATGAAGATCTGTTTAAAGCAGCAGTCTGTAGCAATTCTGTATTTTACATCTTTTTCCCGCCTTTAAGTGTAAAACTCACTGAGGACTGCGTGTGTTTATGATCACCACAGGTGTGAGTCGCTTTTGATAAATTTCTAATAAATAATCATGTTTAGGCTGAGTATCAGTGGAGCATTTTTCTGACAGTCTTTAAACTGGTTATTTTCTTAGAGAAATATAACCCAAAATGGGTTGGTAATGAACGGCCGCTGTTGTTACGGGTCTTGTTCACATTATGGTGAGGAAGATTTATGCTCCCACGTAGATTCTGGTTGTGAAAGATTTAAGAATAATGCGGCCCTCTAAAGAGCAGAGAGGCAGTGTTAATAAGCACAAAATGTCTGGGTAGCTCTGGTGGAGTCTGTGTTCATAATTTATTAAATATTTTCTCCAATTCCATCCTTCAGGCATAATTGTTGTGTGGAAGAATGTAAGGACCAGCGGGGAGGCAAGCAATGACACAAATCAAATTTGCATCTATTTTTAGTAAAGTGGGCCCCAGGTTTGTTAAGGTTCACGTGCTCATACAAACAAGTGCTTAAGAGTTGCCCATGGCCCTCATGGCTCTTGGGCGGCCTCTGAGCTCATGCTGCTTCTGGGGGAAGAGGCACAGCCATCTGGGGGGATTCACCGGTTGCAGACTGGTGCACTTAGCAAGTTAGCCTTGCATAGAATGTGAATTGGCTCTCTCCATAACCGCTCAATGCATCTTCTTGGCGAGACCCGTTTCATCCTCTGTCATCCAGCCCCAACCCCACCCCAGTGAGCATGCAGAGGTCAGGTATAGTAGTGAGGCCAGTGTGGGGCCAGCAGTCCCCTTACCCTGTGGCTCCCAGGGCCTCCCTCACCGTGTCGATGCTTTGCTCCCACCCAGGCCCAGAGCTGGTCCCTCCTTCCCCAAAGAGAAGTTACTTGCACAAAGGTGTTAGCAAGCCCAGGGGAATTCACGGAAGGCTTTGTGTGGGAGACTGAGGGTGGATCTTCCCTCACACACTTCACACCAAATGATCTCAAAATTTCTTGTTAAATGTGTATTTCCTCCCCTCACGAGGTCACCCACCACCTGGGTCCCTTCCCTTTGCTGGCTTTCTCTGGAACAGAGCTGAGCCCAGCATGTCGTCCCTCCTTCCAGGATGCCTCCTGGGGCTTCGGTTCTTCTCCCCTCTCTTTCCAGAGTCGAGCTTCACCCGTGTTCTAGCTCTAGAGGCTCGGCTTCCCCGGGCTTTGACAAGGGTGGGCCCTTCCCTTCAAAAGAATTACATTACTAGTTGCCAAGAGAAGTCAATTCCTTCACATACCAACTCTGATTCAACCAGTAGCTGTTCTGAGTCTCTCCTGCTTGCTCAGGTCTGAGCTGGGTGCTTCAGAGTCCACCCTTCAGGAGCTGCTGGTCTAGAACTTGGTGAGGTACTCAGCCAACTTGGGGCCCTGGGTGATCGTGGGGCATGGAAAGAGCCCAGGGCTCTGTAGTTGGACTGAGCTGGATTTGAATCCCTGCTCTGCTGCTTCCTGCTATGTGATCTGGAACAAGTTACTTAACCTCTCTGAACCATAGTCTCCTCACCTGTAAAATGTAGAGGATCCCTCTGTCCTTGCAAAGTCATTGTGTTGATTATGAGGGATAATCAACGTGAAGAGCAGAGCACAGGGCTTGGCTGGCGGTAGATGTTCATCAGACGTCTGCTGCTTCCCATTGTAGGTAGAGCACAGGCTTGAGTCTCTTGAAGTCCCCTTGGAAAATGGCAGGGTACCAGCACCTCTCTAGGACCTGGGTCCTTGCTCTGCTGCCCCCTGGGTCCCTTTCAGGTCTGTAGTAGAAAACATTCTCACATCACCCATGTTCGTTTTCCTGGTCACTGTGTCTTCTCCCCTCACAACTATTTGCAGACTCTTTTCCTTCCCTTTCTCCACTAGTTCTTAATCCTCCTCATATTCCATCATTACTTGGACCCAGGCTGACAGTTATGCCATAAATTTAGGGGCCAGCCAAGACTCTCTCCCCAAATATTCCTCACCTTTCTGTTGGCAGACACCCTGGCAGGATTTTGTTATCTCTGACTTGGATCCTTTACTGAATGTGAGTGGCCTGGGAGCTGTCACAATCCTCTTTACCTGGCTTTGAAAGAAGGTTCCAGGAGCAAGTTTTGATGAGCGAGAGTAGGGGAGAAGATCACCTGGGCACAGAAACCCTGCTGGGAGGTGGAGGCAGGAAGGGCGGTCTCTGAGCCTTGGCTCCATCCGAGCTTCCTGTGTGTAGGTCTTCAAGCCTGTGCCCCTGCAGACAGACACCCAAGTCCGTGGAGCACACTGGCACTTGGATTCTGAAGTGGCTTTTCTAGAAGTTCTGCATCTTTCCAAAGCATAAATGGTCTAGGGACCTAACATAGCCGCAGTCAATTCTTGGCACTTCCCAAGGCAGCTCTAGAGCTGGGAAACCCTGGGATTTCAGAGGCCCTCCTCACAAAGGAGGTCGATTTAATGCAGCATTGGCCGGTTCTTTCCTTTGGTGCTCGCTCTGGCACTCAGCACCACGGAGTCAAAAGTGGGCTATCTCATGGTGTCCAAGGAGGCTCCCTCCCTACCTGGCAGGGGCCCGGAGGATTAAGCTAGAGATTTCATCTGATGCAAACTATTTTGGGAGTCCCTGCGAGCTGAGGAAGGGACCGTTAACGACTGACTTAGAACCTGGCAGCTCTTCCGCAAGCGAACATGTCTGTCTGTATCATCACCTTATTATGAAGGCATCGCCTCCTTCCTGCTGAGTCTGTTCCCACTGATAGCATGAGTGCTGGTCCCATCAGGAGCTAATGTAGACGTTCCCAGCCAGGACGCCTGCAGACGGTTGGGTGAACTGCGGTGGCAGCTGACAGATAACGAGAAATCCATCACACACGTGCGCTTGCTCGCAGCTCTGGATCACATGCATTAAGCTGTGAGTAATGTGATTACTTAAGTGGCATTTTATTTACACTTTTGCACAGAGCAGTGGCTGCTGCTTTTCCAAAGCAGCTATCACACAGATGTGATTTCTTAAAAATCTCAGAGTCAGGATGGCAGCATCACAAATATACTAATCCAGAGGAAACTAGTGGTCATTTTTTAAACCCTGTTATCAGCTTAGAGCAGAGGATATACTGAAGTCAATTACAAAAATATGGTTACCTTTTTTGGTGCGTACTACATGCTGGGCATTTTGCATGTATATCTCAAATAATCTTGCCAGCAATCCTGGTAGAATAGGTACCATTGCCCTCATTTTACAGATGAGGAAACTGAAGCTCTTAAAGGTTGAATTGCTTGCCTGGAATTGCTTAGGCATTGGCAATGCAGGCATCAAGAGAAGTTACCAGTTGAAAAAACACTGTGGGCTTTTAAGTTTCAGGTTGGGAAGCAGAACCATTGATTTCAGCTCTAAGCTGGGTTAAGAGCTGAGTTTTCTGAAAAGAGAGGTGCGAGAAAGAAATGTGTGGGGCTTTGATGGGCAACACCAAAATAACCCATGCAGTATTGTTCCCAAGTAATTCCAGCAGGCAGCCCTGACAAGGCGCCTCTGATTCTAGCTGAGATGTGTGTGTCCCGCTGGTAAATCAGATGAGGTCTCTGAGCCTCGGATGCCTTATTAAATCAAGCCAGGATTTGGGTTTGTCGCAGGAGCTGTCACCACCGCGTGGGTCAGTCTGTGATTTCTCCTGTGAGCTCTGGGCCCTTCTCCTGAGTGGCTCCAGCAGGGGCCATGGGCTCTGTGCTGGTGAGTGAGCGGAGGGTCACCCACTGCTTATTCCAGATTGTTCATTCTTTAAGAGGGTAGCAGAAATGCCAGGACAAAAAGAATAAATGAATGGTGACCCTATGTGCCAGCCCAGAAGCAGGCTAATTATGAGGGTTTGTGGTTCCATTCAGCTGCCTGGAACCGTTCCTAGTCATTGTCCTGGGTCTTGGCCCAAGAAGCTCTTCCTTCTTACTGCCCGTGTCTGGGCTGTAGGGTACATTTCTCAGTCTAAGCTCTTGGTGTACATGAATCTTAGAGTGCAGATTTTAGTGCTTATAATGTTAGGGTAATGCTGTCTTCATTTTCTCTATCCCATTGAACTTCGAATAAGTGAAGGAATGAATGAGTAAATGGAGGAGTGAATAGACACAAATACATGAAGAAAGCCATGTTAAAAAGTGGAAGCAGGAAGAAAACCCTCATATTCCCCCATCCACTGATAACCATGGTTGCCATTTTGATTTTTCTCTAAGCCTTTCTTGAGGTTTTTCTTTCTTTTCTTCTTACGGAGGATTGGGGGCACTCTTTAAGGATAGTTGAGATACCTAGATGATATGACCATGCAACTGACTAAAAGAAAAAATCAATTTTAATGAACAGGACCCGGCACAGCTCCAGTGCAGCCATGTGGTCCCGGCTTCATGCGTGTTGGTGGCAGTGGCTGCCCCTTCTTGCTTTGTAGGCCTCTCACGAGGTGGACTCTGGACTCTGGCCGCTGACAGGATGTGGTTATGGAGTGGGTGAAGCTGTCCTCGTTGCATCTTTCGTCCTCTTCGTTGCTTCTTGGTTTCCTGTTTGCTTCTCATGTTTTGTGTGTGCCCTTCCTCTGGAAGTCTTCAGTGCTCGTAAGAAGGTAATTGGGCCAAAGAATTTGATCTAGGAAAGTTTTTTCAAGAGATTCTCTCTCAGTAGTTCTGGGCATCATATGAAAAAACCCAACTGGACTCTTTCCTTAATATTTATAAGTTTTTTAGTAGGAAAGGGATTTTAAAGATCTAGGACATAATTACCGTTTATATTCATATTAGGTCCTCATGCTTGGAAGCAAACATAAAAATCAAAGCAAAAGCTGCTTATTGCTTTGGTCCACCTTGGATTCTTACAGTACATTCTAGTCCTTGCTAGTCTGTGAAAATTGCTCCTACTTTATTTACGTAGAGCTTTCAGGCATATTTGATTTATTATTTTATGTATTTGTAATCATTGAATTTGGGGACTGGAAGGGATTTGCGTTGTTATTAACATTCCTGTTATTCCCCCAAATAGTAAATGAAAAGAAAGTGTAAAAATAAAAGCATGACATGGCTCTGCCAGCTGAGTGCTCCTCCACAAGAAGTAATTATGGCCATATTGATGTGTATTTTGTTACCGTATAATTGCTCTCACCTGATAATTTTGCCCCGGAGGGCTCTGATTTTAAAAGATGGGTACCAGGGAACCCTGGTTGTGCATCTCCTCTACCCACCCCTGTCCCCTGCCAACAAAAGTGGGCCCTTTCAAAGGTTCATTGAGATCAAGAGGCCATTAATTTTTATCACTGACTGGAGGTCCGGAGAGGGTCCTCCAGGGTCCTGGTTCCCAGAGCGTGATCACATGGCCTGGCCTTTGTTCTCAGGGAGCTCACCGCCAAAGGGAAAGATGTTTAATTATTTAATAAAGGGAAGATGTAGCAAGCTGGCAATGTGTCTCTTCAGGAGGGAGGGAGGGGCAGGCACACAGACTAGCTGGTTCCAGTCATGGTTCATAATGATGACACATGTCCTTAACAGGTGGCTTGAGGGCTTTTACTGATGAAGGTAGAAGGGTCATCCTGCAAATTGGCTCTTGTCTCTGGGGTGGCATCCATGGGTCAGTGTGGCTCCTTCAGACATAGTGTCATTGCTCGGCCTTCCAGCTAGTGTGGACAGATTGTCATGGTGCCAATAACCAGCAACAGTAGCTACAGAGCTCCCTAGTCCCAGAGCAAAGGGCAGACTGAGCAGTGCCGTGATGGGGGTTTGGGAGATGCTGGGCAAAGCTGACAGGTGACTCTTGTTGTGTGTCTGTGGCTGCACCTGGGCTCAGGCTTCATCGCCTTTTGCCTGAGGTGAGAAATGTTATCATAAAGACTGCTGCTCGTGCTCGTTGCACATGGTGGCTCCTCTGCCTGCAGTGGCCTGTCCCACTCCCCTGCATGTTCCTTGCCTGGAAAACTCCTTGTCCGTCTCAACCCACTCTTCCTTAGGAAAGTCTGCACTGGTTCTCTGGAATAGAGGGTGCCTTTCTCCTCTGTGTTCCCATAGCTATTATATATATATATAATGACTACATTACCGGGTAATATTATGTTTAATCTGCTTACGTTGCTGTTTCTTGTCCCCTAGCCAGACTGTGGGCTTCCTGAGGGTAAGGGCCGAGAGTTACTCATACCTGTTTTCTCGCCCAAGGGCAGGCATACAGCCAATGTTCCAGAAGTGATTATTGTGCTTATGTGGAATGAACTTAACTGCTGTCGTTGGTTTCACTTGGGCTCCTTCTAATCTGTCCCACACCCAGTGAGCCCAGCACGCTTCCGAAAATACCAGTTTGATGGCATCAACCTCCAAGGAGGCCCTCCAGTGGCTCCTCAGTGCCTGTATTTTAAGTCTGGATGTCTCAGACATCTTCCTTTCCAGCTTCAACTTAGCTTTGTCTCTGGGTGCCCCAGGCCCTAAATGAGTGTGGCCACATTGCAGAAATGCCCCTGGAAGGGAGCAGCACAGCCAGGTGCTCATGGTGGGGACTCACACATGGCTCCTCCAGTAGTGGTAGCTGAACTACTGTCGGGGGACTCACGGTGCCTTTGGGATGAGGACAGTTTTCTTTTTGCTTCTCGGGGCTCTCCATCTTGTCACACGACATAAGTTCCTCATCTACCTGTCCAAAGGGCCAGGTGAGCGAGTTCCCATGTGTGGAGCCTGGCTGAATTGCTTTGTGGTCATCCTTCTCAGTCTCCTGAGTCCACCATGCCTCTCTTTCTGGCAGTGCTGGGGGTGAGAGACTGAGTTATAGCCATCACAGAGTTGCATAAATGCTTGTTGGGCGAGAGGAGAGGTAGCTTGTCTCTGTGATCTGGTGTTCATCAGACCCAGCAGCCTTTGGGAGGATTGTTGTACCCTCATGGAGCCCTGTTCATAGCAATGACGGTACTTCAGAGAGGGATCACCTACCCTTCTCCGTGGAAGCCTTGCTGGGGATTATAGAGGTAAATTGTGGCTCGGGAATTGCCTCCTCTGGTTACTTCTTACCGCGGGGGAAATGTAAATTCAGAAATTGTAAATTTAAAATGAGCATTCTCAGATCCTGACTGTGACACTATTGTCTTGAATGGACAAAAAAAACCTTGACCAGATTCATCGGGCGCTTTGATGAGGAGCATCTGCTATGTAAGTGGTCCAGGGCCAAAACCGCAGAATGCAGGCAGGGTGGCTGCTAGCACACTTCTGGGGACACAGTGAAGCAAGTCTTTATTGCTACCCTTCCCAGATTTTTCTTACAAGAGAAGAGGCTGAATGGCAGGGCTGGGAGGAACTGGAGCAGGCCTAGCTGTGCAGCTAATGAAAATTTCATGCAAAGTCTGTAGCTGTAGGTTCCCAGAGAGATGGCTGGTGCCAAAGCCACCACTCCTCCATGCCATGCCTTGATGTCGGTGTTGGATGCTTCACTTTGAACTGGGCCCTGGAGAGTGCTGGTGGCAGACAGGTGTGAGTGCTCAGTCCAGAGCACACAAAGGCAGAGGACTCCTGAGGCTGCTGTCATGAGGCTGGTGGCCATGCTTCTGAAGCCCAGAGAGCCAGCTGGGGTAGGGATGGATCAGGAAGTCAGGGTCTCCTGCCTGCTTTCCTGGGGCCGGTGTGTGACAGATAGACTTACTGTCCAGTCTCACAAAGACCTTGTGAAGCAGGTGTCTCCATCCTCCACTTCACAGATGGGAAGCTGAAGCTTCAGACACACCGAGGGTCACGGCAGTGGTGGGGAGGGCTCTTGGGAGGCCTCTGGTCTGTGAGCTCATCTCCCGTCCCTTGGTGTCTCCTGCTGGCATCTTCATGGGGCAGCCCCCAAGTCCTCTCCCCAGGGTCTCCAGTCTTCACATTCCTCACTGCTCCTCCCTTTATATGGTGCCACTGAGGCAGTGTTGTGTGTGGGTTAGAGCATGGTCTTTGGAGTCAGGCAAAACTGAGTTCAAATCCCCCTCCTATTTCTTCCTAGCTGTGTGACCTTGGGTAGTGATTTCATCTTCCAAGCTTCAGTTTCCCCAACTATATCAGAGAGGAGCGGACTGTGCCTGTCTCAGAGGGTTACTGTAAAGATTCAGTGAAATAAAACACAGTCAGGGCTTAGCACAATGCCTGGAATATTTTGACCATTCAAAAACAGTACCTGCTATTATTACTATATGATTAATAGTAATGTTGCTATTACTTTGAGTTTTTGATTTGATTTCAACTTGATACAGGTCCTGAATCTTGCATCAGATTTTGGCTCAGCTGTGGTGAGCCAAGTCATGAGGTCTGCTTGTTCCTCGAGTGAGTCAGGGCATTACAAGAGGTGGGGCAAGGATGTTGGGCAGATGTCCACCTGTCTGCCTCCTGTGCAGCTTGGTCGATCCCTCCAAGACCTTCCAGTATCACCTCTGCTGGTCCCGGTTCCAGTGACTGCCCCACTTGAAGTCACTCGAAGAGAGCTGCCCATTTTATCCTCTTCAGAAACCTCCAGGTCACAGAACCTGCAGTTTTGAGTCAAAGGGGAATTAACTGGGGAGTTTCAGCCCAAGATACTGGCATAAAAGAGCAGCAAAGCTTGCATCGTTCTCTTTATTCATTCAGTAGATGCTTATCGAGGACCTATTGCAAAATGGCACTGTGCTGGGCCCGGGAGTTTGGGTGAAGATGTCCTGCCCTGGCCTTGGCAACTGCCATCTGTGTGGTTGAGTTGCAGGAGAGCATCCAGCTGCTGCAGGGTGGGTGGTCAGTGCTCTGTTGCAGGCAGCACGGGGGACTCCAGACAACACAGCAGAGATGCCTCATGTGTGGCTGGATTGGGGACGTGGAGGGCTGCCATGAGGAGCACGTCTAAACTGGGATTTCGTAGAGCGGTAAATGTTAAGAAAGGGCGAGGTGAGTGCTTCAGGCAGAGAAGGAGCAGCATGTGGAGAGTTTCAGAGGCAGAGAGAGTGTGGGTTGTTGGAGGGCTAAGTCGTCACTCATTCACAGCTAGAATGGAGTGTGTGAGCTGGGCTGTGGCCACAGGCAGACTGGAAGGCTCAGCAGGGGCTGTACCTTGCTGGGTCCTGTGAGCTGCTACTGAGCTTGGCCTTGGGAGCAACTCGAGTAGATTAAGCAGGGGAGTGATGTGACCAGATCGTCCCTTCAGAAGGTCTCCATAGGAGCAATGTGGAGAAGAGCCTGGGCAGGGCTGGAGGGAGGCAGAGGCTGGTTAGGGCGTGTGGCAGTGACCTGAGAGGAAGCTGTGGAGGCCTAAACTGAGAGAGAGAGACTGTGTGGATGCAGAGAAGTGGGAGATGGGAGAGACCCAGGAGTGAGTACAGAGAGGGCCTGGTCATTGCCTGAGTGGCTGAGGAAAGGAGGAGGGAGGAGTTGAGTGTGGGACCTGGGTTCTTGCCTGGGCACCGGGGTAGACTGAGCTCGGGCTGCCTCAAGGGGCAGACCTGAGAGTGTTGGAGACGACTCTGGAAAGCTCCAGAAGCTGGGGGAGAAGGCCTCTGATGGGCTGCACCTGGTTTGCTATTTGTAGTTCTCTTGTGTTGTGCTATTTGCTATTTGTGGTGCCATTACCTGATCACCTCCCAGTGCCATTCCTTCAGGCACCTCTGTGATTGAGTTAGCATGTGGCTTCCTTTAGCCAACAGAGGCTACATAAGAATCATCTAGTGAGCTTTAAAAATTTCCATTGTGGAGGCCACAACCCAGACACTGATTCAGCCTCTCCTGGGTGAGGCACCTGTGTTTGGAAAGCTCCACAGTGACCCCAGTGGTCGGCCAGTGATGAGAACCACTGCTTTCCCCAATCCCTGTGGTCAGCACTTCCCATAAAGGATGGGTGGGGAGGAGGGGGCGAGGTGATAGTTAACAGCTGGTGTCATATACTCTAAAAGGTAGCATCTGGATGTTTATGGAGGCCTGCCAGCTTAGGGGATGGCAGAAGTGGTATTCTCAGAAAGGTGGTGGGACCTAATTAATTTGGTGATACTAGGACAAGGCTGGGCCTTGGGCCAGTATAATTTGCATTATCTGTGAAAGAAGGATTTACATGCCACAGGATGGCAAGGGCCTTGTTTGGTTTGCCAATGAGATGGAACCTTTCAGGGTTCCTCTGTCTGTTTTTTACATGGAAATTAATGATTATGCAGAAATTTTGCCCATTCAGAGCAGGCCCATTTACCTTATCAGGATATAGTTAATTGTAATTGAACCTTTACTTATATTTATATGATATGTTATACCTAACAATCGTTCAAAACACCTCACTGGATGCACAAAACAGATCTATCTTATAAGTATTATCTTTTTTAACAGACAGCGTTACTAAATCTTAGCGAGTAGGGGCCTGACCTTTAAACAGAGACGTGCCTGCTACTCAGTTTTCACATTTCATTGAATTTTTTTTCTAAGCCACTCTTCATACATAAGACTAATAAAATTGCATGCATTTAAAATATTTCATAATTATTTTTCCCAGGTGCAATTGGTCTCCCTTCACTTGGGTCTACTTGATTTTGGAGCTGTTCTAGAATAACGATGTAGGTCACTAGAGCACTTAGATTTCTCCTCATTTCAGTCATTCACCCGATAACCAGACGTTCTTTCCTGTAAACTTAGTTTCTGATGGCACTTTCTCAAGGGAATGATGGTGGGTGACTTAAGGGAAAATATCTGCCTATGACCTTTCTAATGTTATGATAATTTGAACATTTAATGTAATTATCAAAAATGTTTACATTCTTTCCTATTGTTTGATGTGATTCTTTTATTTTTTCTCATTCATAATGCTTTCGTACTCAGGAAGTTGAGGTAGGTTTTTGACTTTTCAACTGTATGTAGACGTAGCATCGAAGTAGTTGCCAAATAAAATGTAAATTTCATTTGAAATCCTAAATCTCAGTGGTAAATATTTGTTTTAGTTCAGTGAACCAGCACTGCACACATTTATTTTTCATTGGTATATCCAGGGGATGCAATTTATCAAATGCATATAAACAGTCCATTTGCTGCTTTATCTTTTCTCATTAGTTACAGTACAAGTATGATTGTCAGTTATTATCTGTGTTTTGCTGGTGGGTTATTTATTGAAAGAGCAGAGCAACTGACATTGTTATTTTCTAAATCATTTTGTCTAAGGCCTGCAGGACTTTATACCAAATGTCAGACCAATTTATCAAAGAATCACTCTATTCAGGAAGAAAGTGATTTAGAGTGTGTGTGTAAAAATACACCCACCTGTCCTTACACACACACCAGTGACAATTGCGGGAATTGTACAGGGATACAGAGATGTTAAGCTGGAACAGTTTACTTATATTTTATACAATTGGCCGGGACTTACTGCGTGCTGTTGAGTGATGCCTTGGGGAATATGCAGGTGAGTAAGACCCATCCCTACTCGGAAGTAGCCTGGGCCCAGGCGTGTGGGGTGATCTGTTCACATGGAAGCATACTAATGCACATAGCTCCCAGTCCCTGGTGCACAGGGTTCTCATGAGTGGGGTCTGTGGAGGGAAGGCTGGGTGGGTCAAGTCACTGCCCAAGCTCGGCCAGTTGGTTGAGCACGTCATTCAGAGACCTCTTGATGGGTGGAGCTCTTCACCAGGGATGGGCAGGGCAGGCCTGATTGAGAAGAGACTGACGGCACCTTGCTCGCCCAGAGATATGACTGGAAACAGCTCAGACATGAGGTGGTTGTCTGGGAAGGTAGTTCCTTTCCCAAGAAATGGAATGTTTTGTACCTCCCAACAACTTGATCAGTAGGGATCTCCACTGCACACCAATTAATATTATAGCCAAAGGTCATGTTATACATCTGATGCATTTATATAATATCATCTGGAAATCTCACTTTTCCAGTGACTTCTGTTATCATTTTGGAGACACACTGTCCACCTGCCAGCCAGCTCTCCTTCCTATTCTCCCTAGTCAAGTGGTGTGAAAATTAACTGAACTAGTTTGTCCTGAATCCTTTTGAGAGTGGCCCGCCTATAGTCCCTTAATTGATCTCTTTGTGAGGACTTGGGGTTTGGTAAGGTAGGCTCTTCCTCTACCAGGATCTATCGACCTGGCTTTAGTCCACCTGACCTTGCAGGGCAGTACTTCTCCCTTTTGTATTTATCCGCAGTGGGTCCTCAAATGACCCCAAAGAGGCTGCCTGCCCTCACTTCACCTTACTTCCATCTGTACATGTTCTCTGTTGCTCACTCCTGGTTGAGACGAATGTGGCTCCCATTTATTTTCTAGGCTGGTAATTTGCATTATCTCAGGTAATCTTCAGATGAAACTGCAGGGTGCAAACAACTTAGCTAAAATATGTGTAAAGGAGAAATGATCTGTTTAATGTGAGCTAAATGTCCTTGATCTGTAGTATCTGAAGCTGTAGGTAGATAAATTACATCATCATCTTCATAAGTGGGAGTAAAGTAGTTGGGTTTCAAAAATGATCTCCATTTGGTTCTGCCACCCCATCTCTTCCTCAGGAGTCTGTTTTGACGTTCTTTGGAGTTGAAATAAGCATCTCTCAAAAAGCAAATTCCTAGGAATATTTGAGCTAAATAGCATCAGTCATTTTGGGACCTTGGGAGAGTGGAAGAAAAATTCAGGTTCCCACTCAAAATGGGCTGGAACCATGGACTTTCCAATTGGTTGTGATCTTCCATGATGAAGAGAATCAGTCAAATTGTAGTAGGAATATTTTTGTATCATTTCATATTAGGGAGACTTAAAGATTTCTTTGGATGACACATTATTGAGCAGAATGTTCTTTGGCATATGTGTATATATATGTGCATATATATTTTATTAACATTTATAAATATTATATATTTACTAATATCTATTATGTATAATAACATGTGTGTTATGTATGTATATATTTTAAACAGATTTCCTTTCCCATGAATGCTTATCAAAACAACATCTCTAAAGTAGTTGAAAACCCAGAGTTAAATTCCTTTGCATCCACTGGGTGCCAATAATTTCACAGGATCCAGTGTTATGTTAGCAGGATATTTAATTAGTGAGATAAATGGAGAAATGTGGTTTTATTAATATTGATCAGCTGTGGAGGATTAAAAAAATAATAATTGGAGCCGTGATTGTTCCCAGTCTCTGATTCGTCCTCTACAACCAGCACCACCCCCTCTTCCTCATCCTAAATGTGTAATGATTTGTCACTTCCTTACTTTATGCTGACTTTTTATGCTTTCTTACTATGACTTTATGCTGCCCTGGGATGTTTCAGATTTTGGACATAAGTAAATATGTTCGAGTTTGAGGCTGTTTAAATTTATAGTTTATTCCAGATTTTAACAGTCCCTAAAGAGTTGGGTTATTTTCACTTACAAAGTACGAGTGAAATGGAACCAGCCTTTCCTTGTATGGTTAGAATTTAGAAGACGCTTCTCTCCTTGTCCAGTAGAGGCCTGACGTAATTATACCATGCAGTGGAGTTCGTAAAATATACATGTGTAGTAACACTGCTATCCTTCATTCTTCAACCTGTATAATGCACTAATAGGAGTTATTGAATTTAATAAATGACTATATTTAGATATGCTTCTTTCTATTTTGGTTTATGTTTAAAAAATTAACCATTGCTGGGGTCCTTGTAAATCCATTTTAAAAGCTTCATCACTAGATGATAAAATTACCAGTTAAGAGGTCAACTCAGACAGATACACCTCTCCTGGCAAATCTGATCTAACATAGCCAATACGCCTTTTGCCAAAGTCTAAATTTTAACAGGCTGCAGCTTCATTGGGCCAGAAGGAAGGTCAAAGATTAGGGCTCTTAAAGTCCTGCACTTTTCTGGTATTTGCGCCAGATTCTGGGGTCCATGCAGCCGACCACACTTTGATAGAATGCAGCGCTGCAGTTAGGACAGGCACTCTGCTTCCCACGGTGGGAATTATGACTGTTAGAAAACTGATAAAACTGTTGACAGCACTGTAAGTTGTGACTCTGTTTTAGGATAATGTAAAATATATGCTATGTATTTTTATTTCGATAGAATATAAGATAAAGGAAAAACTGGGCTGGTGCCCCTGGGTCTTGGGCCCTGGAGACATGACCAGCCCCGGCATTGATAGTGTTGGTTCAGGGCCACAGATAGCTGCCCTTACGTCCTCTGAGCATCCTGATTGTTCAGTTCGACTCAGGGATGAGCACGTTCTCAGGAGGTGAAGCTCTAGAAGAGGACTTCTTTTCTCTTTGGCTTTTTCCACACAGGTTTGGATGCTGCCTCTCCCGACATTCCCTCAGAGGCAAAGTGGATTGATCCATACAGCCTAGCTTCTTGGACTTTTCATGTGTGTAGGCCAGTCAGAGCTGGCTCATCAAGTGTGGAAGGGTGATCTGTGGGCTCCCTCATCTCATATTCAGACCTCACTGGAGCAATGCCTGCTGAGAAGCCCCCTCTCCCATGCTCGTTGACCATCTCCCGAACGGGCTCTGGTGGCTAGAGAGCTTCTGGGGCCCATGTGTTCACAATCTTGGCCCCAGAGGTGGGGTTTCCCTCTCACTATAGCAAAGTGGTTACACCCAAGGTTTTAGCACCTCCTGGCTCATTGGTTTTTGCTGTGGCACTCCACTTTCCTAAGGCAGGGCAAAAGCAGTCAGATACGGGGCATCATTTTCCTTCTCTGCTTAGCCTTGCTGGGCAAGGGACCATTTGAAGGACTCATTTTGCATAATGAGTTTTGACTCAAGGTGTGCTTTCACATTTTAGCAGCAATTAGGCAGTATTCTTACATTTGCAATGGGTTTCAAATATTCTAATGCAGATGTCTGCTTTTATAGGGCTTATATTTAAAACCATGATTTTCCCCCAGAAATACGTAAAAATGGCAATTATAGTTAACCTGGAAAAGTGACAAGGTCCAGAAGAATGCTTCACATTCCATCCAAGTCATAAAGTCTGTTGAAATCACAGAGGAATATTCAGTTATTGAGACTTGCTCAAACCTTACTTTGACATCAAAGAGAATGTGACATGTGAAATTAAAGCAAAGGAACTTGTCTTTGGCTCCAGTTCTTGCCTGTCAGACACACACCCTCAGATTCCAAGGACTTGCATGTGTTAGAACAGCATGTTCAAGTAGAAGATATTTCACAAGATTCCACGTTGCTGTTGGACGTGATGCCATCCTTTGTATGTGCAGAGGGCATTGATGAACCGTGGTTGGAAGGATGGACATTTCCTTACTTTTTCTCCAGTGCTGAGGATGAGTTCATCTTGGGTTCTCTCTTGTCTTGCCCTTGTGAAAGGCAGAATGTGTTGGTTACACGCTTGTGTCTCAGAGTACATTGGCCATCCAACTGAGAAATCGGGTGCTAAACTTCCCACCCACCAGCTAGCCCTTGACTTAGAATCTTCTTAACATTGGCTGCTGAGTTTCAACCACTTAGTTTGGATTAGGGTTGTATTTAAAATAATAAATAGAGAGAGATGGGGCAGAGGGATTCTTTTAAGCCTTCTCTGTGATATTTCATGGTGTGCACCTCAGAGTCTTCCTAACTAGATGGGTGAGAAGGCCGGTTATGCCATAAAATTAAAGTCAGAGCCAAAATTCCTTGGAGTTAAAAATAGTGTAATGCTGAATCCCCAGGATGCAGAGGAACCTGTTCATGTTTATTCATGCTCTAGAAAATGGAATCACTGCCCAAGAACCAATATGGTCTGATTTTACTCTAAATGCGGTTTCCTAAAATCTATTAAGGGCTTGGGTGAACGCAACAAGGATCTAATAAAGCCAAGTAATTGAACAACACAGAGGCAATAAAATTTATGGGGGATCTTGTCGGAGATCAGCCGCAGCCGGAGACAGCACGGACAGTAACGTAAACTAATTGTGGACTTTGATGCAAATGAACTTCTCTGGAAAAGAAATTGAGGCTTCATTTCGGACAGCTTTCTGAAACTGTCTGCAGCATGCAGAGTACCTACCAAAAACACGTACAGCAAAATAATTAGAGTTTATTCCGGAGGAAATTACCTGAAAACAGGCACATGCCCTAAACATGGTGTGGGGATGATGCACAAGGGTGAAGCTTTTTCATCTTTCAAACTGTTCAGTTTAGCTGACAGAGTAGGTGTGCTCAGGAACAGTGGTGGGGCTGAACACTGATGGGGAGGATAGAGAGAGAGAGTACAGTGGTTGTTTGGTAGGAAAAGGTTATTGGAAGTGGGGAAGAGCTTAATGTAACTATGAAGAAGTGAGTGACTTAGACCCTTGCAATTTCAGGGAAACAAAATGTCTTACCTTGGGGCATAAATTGATGCAAGCTACATGTAAGAAAGACATGGTTATGAATCGACCAGATTGGCCAGCTTTTGTTTTTTCATCTTTACGCACCCAGGACAAATGATATTAAGCTAAATGTATGTCTGTGGTTAATGCTAACATTTGAATGGCCCTCTGTTTTTAGGTTTTGTGAGTGTTGGAAAACTGGAACTGTGCACCACAAGTTACACTTCTCCATGTAAAAGAAATGTTGACAGTTGAATTATCAGCTGTTGCAAAAACAGAGGCTTCATCATAAGTGAGAGCAACAAGGCATCACCTGCAGTGTAATTGATAGCAAATATACCTTGCACTTAGATGGTGTCTTGGTTTATCTGTCAAAGCGGAGCAATGCTGTTTTTGTATTAGGCTGAAATGTTTTTATGATTTCCAGTGTTTAATCCATACAGTTTGAAAGACAAGAATTTGAAAAGTAAATTGACATTTTTGATCGCACGTTAATGCCTGTTTGGGGAAAGATTTCTAAGCCATTAGAGTTTTCCTTTGTGTTTTGGGAGGTGGGGGAAAGGCAGGTTTTTATGCAGTTATGTGAGAAGCTTCCTGAAGTCTGACCTTTGTTTTCTATTTTTTCCTTATATAGGATGATTATTTCAGAAACTGGAATCCCAACAAGCCCTTTGACCAAGGTAAAGGATGCAATATTCCTTGCTGTATATTCCATGGGAAATGCTGTCTCATTTTCCCTTCCTTGCATGCTGAGTTACCCTTCCCACAAAGGCCAGCTAGCTGTCTTATTTTATTGACTTTGTGGACTGAATTGACTGGGGTGATAGAAATTATTTTATCAAATTGGTTATTTGTCTGAGATTATGTCTGAGACAGATTTAAAAAAATTTTTTATTGAATTGATGAGTACAGTCATTAATTGGTTTTGTTAAAAAGCAAAACAAAACAAAAAAACCAAAATAAAGTGGTCATCACACTAACCTGGTGAATTGTGGGGCTGAATCCAGTAACTTCATTCATGGAACAGACTATGCCTGGAGATGCTGCTCAATTCACATGAGCTATAAAAATAAATCTTTCTTTCTAGAAACAGGTTAATCTCAGGAGGCTTTCAAGGGCATTGATACTTCATTTGTTAAATAACTTCTTCATGATTTCTAAATAGAAACTTGATTCAGAGTTGGCTAACTGACTGCTTGGGTTGAAGCCTGGTCCTCAGAGGGCTCTTTCCACTCACACCAGCAAGCGTAAAGCCAGTCTCCTGATGGCCAATGTAAATCAGCACCAGTGTCCTCCTGTGAGTTATTTAAGGCACAGAGAGGACCTGCCGTGAATCACATCCCTGTTCCTATTGTTCCATGCGTGGCTGTGGCTGGCTCAGACCCTGATGCTGAAAATGATGGTAGATTGTAGTTCAAGTGCATATATGCAATTAGTGCTGAAACTTGGAGGAAAAATATTACCTATCATGTCTCAAAGGTTCACATTTCTAAGAATGGGCTTCAGTTCTGTAGCTTGAGTATTTGACGTGATCATGATGGTCAACTTGACACAAAGAAATCAAGGAAGGCATTGACATGTAACATGGTAGAAGGTGCTCCTGTCTGCCCTCTTTGTCACATTAATGTGTCACTCTCTCTCTGGACTCTGGTTTTCTTATATGCAAAGTCGATATTAAAGTTTCCACATATGCATTTAGCTTATGCCTTCAAGTAGTGCAACATTTCATTCATTCATACATGCATTCAATTATTCATTCTCAAACATTTATTGAACGTCCACTGTGCACAAGCACCAAGCCAGTTACTGGGGATAAAGCAGAAAAAGCTGTGGTGCCCGCCCTGGAGGAGCTCAGAGTAGGGAGAGGGGAGATGACTCCCTCAACAGCTGCAGTGGGTTGTGTTAACGGCTGCGATGCTGGCATATATGGAGAAGCACCGAGTCTGCAGGTGGGGGACTTAGTGTGTGTGCAAGTGTCGTGGGGAGGGGGTGGCTGCCAGGGCAGGCTTTCCTTTGGAGGATCTGTCTAGGCTGTACTTATCTCAGCAGGCTCCAAGGGCCTCACTCCTTTAGCAATGACTGCATCACCGTAGTAAATCACATTAAAGCATATAAAGGCATTTGTAATTTAACTTAGCAAATTTCCATCAAAAATGGTCAAAATTTCTACAAATTTATTTTGAAAGGATATAACATCATTTCAGAAGCATACTTAGATGTAGAGCAACACATTCTCTGTGTGCCTGATGCAGGAGGCCTACTGAGAACATCCCTACCAGGCTTTTGCTTACAGAGGTACCGCAACTCATAGTGTCAGGGAACTGAACCAGAAATAGGTTCTTGTACCATAAGAATCAAATGTTGCATAAATAATTGCCAAATTTACTCTTCCCCAAGGCTTGCAAACAAATGTGAAAACTCTACCAAGGGAAGACATTTTTATTTTTACTAATACACAGTGGAAAAGGTAATACATGAAGTGGGCATCATTTGCCATTTGGGGATATAAACGATAGCTTCCCTGGATATGGGGGTTGACACGGAAACTTTGAACACCAAGACAACCATGGTATTTAAATCTGCTTAACTAGAAAGTCCAAACAGAGATTTTTTCTCTCCTGGGAATGATGGCAACTGTACCCAGCAGAGTCCCTCTTTGGCTGTCTCTTTCTGGTTCTGCAGGCATGAAAACTGGATCTGCTTGTAAATTGTCCCAGAAAACCTCAGGACTTTATGGGGTATAATTGAGGACCCTAGCTGAGAAACCCTACTTTGTATCTCAGGTGGAGCTGCTGTTGGCTATTTATATACAGAGCCATGGGGAGAGCAGGCAAGGCTGAGAATAGCCTTCACTTAAAATATCAGCCCCAGTAGATGTCATCAATTACCTTTGTGCTGCTCAATAAAAATGGGAGGTTACTATATCAGCGCTGACACCACTTGGTGAAATATAAGCCACAGGCATGGAAGATGTAGAGCATTTCATCTTCCAGAAAATAGGAGAATTGCTGAACTCCAGTGGAACTTGTCAGCTGCAGAGAGAAGTCATTTCCCCTCCTAAGCTGGAAAAGAATCACACATGGTTAAAGTGGTTTTTTGGTTGGGGAAACTTGCAGTTTGTAGAAATGGAACTTGTTGAAAAGCATTCCAGAGTTTCAGATGACAAGTATGGGTGAGGTGGAGGTAAAAGGGCTTCATGATGGAGGTGGGCGCACAGTGGGCTTAGTCTAAGGGGAGAAGAGGGGAAGGAAGGCCGCGTGGAGAATTCTGGTAGAGTATAGCCAGAAAAGTGGATTTGAGGCAGCTTTTGAAGGACATTCCATACCAATCCGCGAAGTTTGAACTTTGTTTTCTTGGCAATGAGGAGCCATAGAAAGTTTTCAAGCAGAAGAGTGACATGATGAGGGCAGTATTTCAGGGGCGTTAGGTTTGATGACTCAATGGCTGTGACTAGGAACGCAAGACATACCTGCTAAATGATGACCCTCCTATAGGACTCTTGGGTCACTTCTCCATTGCCTTGTTCATAATGTGGGAGCCCTGGGATTTGGCGCTCACAGACGGTCAGACTTACCATTCAGCTCTGTAGCTTCATCTCCGAAATGCCCATGTAGCTCCTAGTTGTCTTAGGTGTTGGTGAATAGTTAGGAGATTCGCAGTATTCAAGAAGTAGTTGACTACCTGTAATTGCTCTCCCGGCATAAGGATATTTACTGAACTCTGAACAACAGGGCTTCAGAGAGCGAGCACTTATCATCATGTAATTGACTCCAAGGCAGTTAGGAGAAAGTACCTCACCTGGTGGTCTCCTTCCGAGACTGAAAATGCCTTTAACTTGTTATCTTTAAGCGAATCATTAATGCTTATGTCAGCGGAGTATAATAGCCATCAACTTCAGGCTTTTCTAAGAATCCTGTCTGAGATTTGGATAAAGTAGTATATATATTTTTGATTGTAATGATTTAGTGCCAAATCTCCTCACAGAAGGGACAGACAGGAGTTCAGAATTGAAGGGAACAATTATAAACTCAGGTGAGAGATTTCCTTTGTGAAGTCTGCAAAGGCAGACGCCCTGCAGAAAGAGTCGGGCCGGCCGCACAGTTTGAGAGGGCGATGGGCAAAGGCAAGTGGATTGCTGTCCTGTGTGGGGGGAGGAGAGGAGGCCCTTGAGTGGACTCAGCATGAGGCTGGCTGAGGCCGCAGGCTCGGGGGTGGTTTCAGAGTGTTGGGGGTCTCTATCGCTTTGCCCTTTCAGCCCCTTCCCTCAACTGGCCCCTGGCAAACCTGGGAGCACAGAGTGGGTGTTGAGCAGACGCAAGGTTAATGCTTCTGAAAGTGGGATCTGGTCCAGCAAGATGCTTCCCCAAGAAAATATCCTGGTCAAGTAACTTTGGGACACACATATACTCTGTTGTTCATCTCTTGGAGATTGACAAGGCTCATTAGCAATTGAAAAGCTCTGAGAAGTCTCCTAGTAAAGAAGTCCATTTAACCTACCATTTTCCAGATTTGCCTTTGACCACATGTTTTTATTTTGATTTTTTCACTCCACATTTATCAGGTATCCAGAGAAAGTAGTGTATTCTGTGGGATATGCTTTGGTAAGTGCAGTGTGGGGTCTTGGGGTTTGGAGTCTGATTCTCCAAGTTTGGAACTTGACTCTGCCAGTTACTAGCTATGTGATTCTGGCCAAGTTGCTGAACTTCTCTGATTCTAAACCTTCCCATGTGCAAATGGCAACAATAAAAGCATTGAGAGGATTAAATGAGATGAGATGTCTGGCGTATAGCAAGCGCTTGATAAGTGCTGTTTTAGCAAGCAATTGATCTTTTTCATTCCCTCCTCTTCCTAGATAGCTGCCTCTTCCTGTTGCTTCCCTCCCTTCCCACTCAGATTTTCTTTCTTTCTTTTGTTCCCTTCTTCAGAGTTGTAATGCTCTGGAGCTCCTGGGACTAAATCGGTTGTGGCCTGTCTCACACGAGGTGGGTCATTGTAGTGGTGCACCCCAGATCCTCATTATGGGGGCTGAAGAGGTTGAGGCTCCCAGTGTGTTTATTTGTTCTTTCATTCATTCGTTCATTCCCTTAAATAGTTATCAAGCGCTCAATGTTTAAACCTACTGTCCTGGATAATAGGGACCACACTAAAGATGGCCTCTCTGTGGGACACTCTTGGTTATCAATCATAAGCCATCCATCCACGGTCTTACACAGGCATGGAATGTGTGTAAGTACCAGGGGTGACTGGGGGCAGGAGCAAGAGCCAGTACTGGTGGGGGTGGGGAAGCGAGGGGCTTGGTCTGGGAAACTCGTAAGACGTCAAGTGTTCATGCAGGTTACATAGGTCAGTTTCAGTTGAGGTGACATTTTTTGCTACAACTTGGCCTCGCTCAGCCTGTGCTGTGTGTGCAGAGCAGGGCACCACCAGCCTGTGTTGAGAGCAATCACCCTCAGTGCGATAATGAAGGTGCTGTTCCATAAGTGGGATGCTGATGAAGAAGGTTATCCAAAGGGCCTGGAGGGCAAAGAAAGAGAGAATTTAGTGAACCACAAAACTGTGGTAAAAAAAATAAATAAAAGGTGTTGCTTTGGGAATTCACAAAGTAGCGAATGAAGAAGCAGCAAGATGAATTCTAACAAGTTGTTTCAAAGCTTCTCAACCAGTTATTTTTGAAAAAGAGAATTGAATCTTATTCACAATGCTTTTGCTGAATAGAAGGGTTTTTGGTGCATGGGGGGGGGGGGTTGGGAAGGTAATTTATGTATGTAACCAACCTATCACTTTAATATAAAACTCTGATTAGCTGAAATGTCCTAAAGTGATGGCACACATTATATTCTGTACGTAGCCCTGGTCCACTCAAGAAAGAACCCACTGACTTATTTGGGTATGATGTTCTACCTGATGAAAACTATTTTAGGAGAAATGGCTGAAGGGAGATTTATCACGGAACTTTTTTGAGACAAGTGGGTTCCTTAAATGTGGAATAAATAAATGTTTTAGGTAAGGTGTATAGCCATTGGTTTTGAGGATAATGTTTTGCTTCTGGAATGAATACTAATCGTTCTTCCAGAGCAGCCTGGCGTGACCAAATCTCAGATGATGCTGGTGATCTTCAGAGCAGAATAGCAACTTGTAGAAATTGATCTCCAGATACAAATAAAGCTCAGAAAGCCTGGCTCCTTTCACTCGTGCTGTTCACTTGAATAGAAGAGAAGAAGGAAAACCTGCCCTTTGACTTCCAATCTATTATACCAAGAGCTGATGAGCTCAAATCCTGACCAAAGCCCTGAACCGTTTTGAGATGAAAATTCCTAAACTCAAAAGGAGAGAGTTCTTCCCGTGTTCCAGCTGCGTTTCTGGAACCAGAGCTCTGTGGATTATTTGCGGCATCCGTGTTTTGTCAAAGTTTTAAAAGACCCCTGGGGGAAGGCAAGATTGCATATTTCTAAAATTGTCCTTTAGAAGGGGATTTTTTTTCCTCTAGATTAATCTGAAATTTTACATGATAGAATTCATAGAAATCTTAAGTCCCCATAGCTTTCCTCTTGATGTGGAATTTAACCTCACCCCAAAAAGAGCCTCTGATTTGCATGCATGTAGTCTTGAATATTTTTCAGTGTTTAAGGATCTGTTCACTTTATCTGATCCCTTGAGCTGCTGATTTTGAGAGGCAGCTGGCCTGATTTGTGGGAAGCATCTTAATAATTTTCTTCTGCTTCTCTCATGTTTGGTATGGCTGGCTTCAGCCTTTGCTACCTAATTTAAGGACTATGCTTTCGCCCCGGCAACAATTCTTCTTTTTGTGTTAACCCATTCCCCACCCGAGACATTCCCACCGTCTCCAGCCACATTAGCCTCTCTCCCCACTGCCATCTCTTCTTCTGTTTCTTGATTATGCCAATAAAATAGTAACTATTTAAAACATTTTTTTGAGTATTGATTTTTAAATGTTCCATGTCAGTTCTGCCAGGGAAGAAACAGAAAACTGTTACTTCAAATATTGGTGTGCTCCTGCTTTAACTCAGCTTATTCACTTTGAAGTTGGATGAAGTTGAAAGGTTTGTCTTATTTCTAGCTGCCTTTGCCTGTTTGCTTATTTTAAAGAAATAACACATCAGATATAAAATTGAAATCCCATGGTGGCCCTTCTTAGTCCTTTTTGCATTTTCTTTTCCCTAAAGGTGACCATATCATTAACATTCGTTTCTGTCCATGTTCATACCCTTTTATGTCATCTGTGCATGTCTGCAAACACAGTTACATTAAATGTTGTGCAATAGAAATAAACATATCTTTCTCTATCCTGTTTATTTCACTGAAAATTGTTTTTGAGGGTTTTTGTTTTGATGGTTGTAGATACAGTTAATTCCTTTATATTGTAACATTCTATTATACTAATATGCTGTAATTTATCCACACATTTCTCCATTGGCAGACATTGGTGTCGTCTCTGTTTGTTTTGCTGTTGGGGCTGCCTTTTCACACCAATTCTAACACACACTGATTCTTCTATCAAGCCACTTGGCCTCGAGAGTGTGACATCCCGAGAGGGGTGCTAAGGTGGGTCATGACTCTGCCACTGTCAAAATGTGCAACTTCAGGCAAGTCATGTGGCCTTTCTTGACTTTAGTTTGCCCATCTCTGAACTAAAAGGTGTGGACTGGACGGTTCCTGAGGTCCTTTCTGTCAATGGTGGTTAAGCCATCACGGTGCCGGGCAGTATAGAGTCTGTATTTGTTTTCCTCATAAAGGAAGGAAAAATGAAAAATTTGAAGCCTGATGCTCTTCTTTCAAAGGTTACAGTTTAACCAATGCGATGTGAATATAACTTCAATAAAGCCAATAGAATTAAATGAGCCTTTTCACCATCAAGAATGGGGAGGGAGACTCAGAATAAAAACCAAAAAAAGCCAAAGTAAGAGGTACTTTCTCTTCTCACACAGTCCTGTGGGCACTACAAAGTGTGTAGGAGGGAGCAGAGTTTAAAGGGATCCAGTTCAGATCTTGGCTCTCCCATGAACTTGCTGCAGACATTTGAGTAATTTTATCTACACTTCAGTTTCTCATCTGTAAAGTGGGGCTAATGGTACTGTAGGGGAGGAGACATATCCTCTACCCATCTGGGTCCTTCTGGCTGGGCCATGCATTAAATTCACATGAGGCAGGATAAGAGGAAATCAAACAAGGCTTTATAACATATATACATGGGAGACACTCAGGAAAACTGAGCAGCTTGCCAAGATGGTGGAGGCTCTCATCTTAAATACCATCTTCAGCTACAAAGGAGGATGTTGTGGGTAGTGGTTTGGTACTTCAGAGAGGAGGAAGGCAATTCACATGGAGATGGAAAAGCAAATGTTTGGTAAATAGAACTTTGTTGAGAGTGTTAGAGGGAAGGTCAAAGTTTCTTTCAGAATCTTTTGTTCTTAAAAATAATCAAGCAAGAAAGACACATTTTGACACAGTACCTGTCTTATAGGGCATTTGTAAGACTGAGTGAGATCATATTTGCAAAGGGCCGGGAGCTGGTGTGTGGCACGTGCTCAGTAAAGCTCAGCTTCTTCCCAGCTTGGCTCTGTCAGGTATGACTGTGTAGGCTCCATTTCCTCATGGAGTGCCGATGGCTATGTCACTGTTATATTCCAGCTTCCCCCTGACTTCTTGAGGAGCTTCCAGTGCCCTGTGACTCCAGAAGCAAGAAGCAAAAGCCATTCTGGGTTGCATTCCACCCTTTGGATGGCATAATAGGGAATCATGAAGGGTAATAAAATTCACCTTGCAATGATGGCGCACTGCGGCTTCCATTACTGTATTTAAGCGGTTCTTTCAGCATGAACAAATCCATTTTAAAGACATGTTTATTACCTTCCCCCAAACTCGTAAATTGTAGTGTTAGTTTTATAAAAAGGAAAAAAAAAAGCTTTCCTGCTATTCCACTGGCTAGAACAACGGCTCCTGAATTAATTGTATTGTATTGCTTGAGTCCTAATGAAACAGTCTTGGTTTGGGGAAATTCTCAATAGGGAAAAAAATGTCAGCTGAATTTTAAAATCAATCAATAATGCTGTTTAAATTTTCCTCATTTGAGCCCATAGAGTGGATTAGAGCATTTTCACAAGAGGGAGAAGCCCGCTTAGAGAAACTCGGCCAGAATCACCCACAGCTCTTATGCCCGAGATGGAGAGTTTTCTGTTGTTGAGGTCTTCAGTTGTGTTATTAGCAATTCATTCCTGGAGGCCCATCAAATGTTCATTCTGCCCCAATAACCGTGTATAACGAGAGGCAATGAGCTATATTGGAAACCCCCTGGGCTTTGTAGTCGCAAAGATTAGGTTTGATTCTCAGCTCTTCCCTTTAGTAGCTGTGTGTACCTAGGCAAGTGCTTAACTTCTCTGAACCTCAGTTTCCTCATCTGTAAAATATAAATTGACATTGATTATACCTATGACATGAAGGGTCTGTAAGACTCCTGATGTAGTACCTGATTTCAGTCTGATTATAATGACCATAATAAAGGCAGTAAGCCTTTAGTAAAAGACAGAGCACAAATGTTTTATTCTGGATTCTCAGATCTGGAAGGATCGTAGAGATTTTTGATATGTCCACTTAGCCCATCCAGGATATGAGCTAACTAATCAGTGAATTGTTCGATCAAGTACTTACTGATCAGCTGGCAGGTGCTGAGTTGGTTCCTCGCAGGTACTGTGTAGAGGAATGTGACAGAGGCTTTCCTCATGGCACTTTGGTCTGTGTAGCTGAGAAAGAGACACGTGAAGTAAAGTAACCCAGAGGGTGTGCTTGAGGCGGCGTCACAGAACCTCCACACTGGGGGCTTGGGAGGGGACGGTCAGCCCTTCCTGGGTGAGGGTTCGGAAAAGGATCCTCAAGGAAGACAGCTGGGAGCCTGTCTGAGGATGGGTGAATATCTGGAGGGCAGCTGGAGGCGCAGCTTCTGATGGGAAAAAATGTTTTCTGATAGCTGAGCATTCAGTTGCTATAGAAGTGAAGTTTGATAGGATGCTGCTTTTATTTTTTAAAATTTTTTAAAGATTGGCCCACCTGAGCTAACTTCTGTTGCCAATCTTCTTCTTTTTTTTTTTCTTCCTCCTTCTCCCCAATGCTCCCCAGTACATAGTTGTACGTTCTGGTTGTGTGTGCCTCTGGGTTGTGCTATGTGAGATGCCACCCCAGCTTGGCTTGATGAGCAGTGCTTGGTCTGAGGCTGGGATCCGAACCGGCAAAACCCTGGGCCACTGAAGTGGAGTGTGCGAACTTAACCACTCGGCCACAGGGCCGGCCCAGGATGCTTCTTTTAAAAATACGTTATTAAGAGAAATGAGAAGAATGTAAGTCATTACTTTAGTAGGCTGTTTACTCTTGACTCATTTGTTTTTCAAAAGAGTTCTGATGGGCACCTTGAAATAGCCCTGGAGCAGGGATCGCAAACGGTGCAGGAACATAGGGAAGGGTGGGGTCTGTGACAAGCCAGCACCTGCTCCACCTCCAGAGAGTGACCATGACCCAGCTGTAGCTGAGGATGTCATTAGGGCCTGGGAGCCCAGCATCACCAGGACTTCTGATTTCTCAAAAGGAGCGGGAAATGAAGACATTGTTGTATGTGTGAAACCTCCTAATTCTTCAGTGTTGGCAAATAAATCAACTATTTAAAAAACAAAACAAAATTGAGAGGGTAAATGCATCTTTGGACTTCTTGTCTGTGGTTCTCTCCTAGCTGGAAGCTGGGGCCTCCTGTCAGACCTTGTCTTTTGCCTGTGAGTCCTTGGGGTCCCTCTGATCTGGAGCAGGAGGGTGGCCCAAGGGTGGAGGCCATGCCCAGTGGAGCTGGGGACACACAGCCTGAGTGGGAGTCATCTCTGCCCAGGCTGCGCTCAGACACCATGAGGCCTGAGGCCACAGGTACTGAGCATGGGAGCCCGAATGTGAACTGAGCCCCAGGCAGAGTGCTGGGTTATTACTGCTGTTTCTCTGTGGCCTCCTGCGCCACCTTTAGATGGATTGTTTTAATCTTGAGAAGAGGGAAACACGCTCCCTGCCCTCACCCACGTGTGCAAGCACACTCACACTCACACAAAAGAAGGTGCCTGGGGGCATTTGGAAACATACCACTTCCCAAAGAGCAAAAGTGGAGCCTGTTTGATCCCAGAGGCACTCAGTTTCATGCTCTGGGAGGTTTGGGCCGTGCCATGGGCAGTGGCAGCCTGGCCCCCAGGAGCCATCGGCAGGAGATGGGTGCCATGCATGCAGGTGGCTCTGTGCTGCTCCTGCTCTTTAGCCAAAAGAGAACGGTAGGAAGGGATAGAGAAGGTGGAAAATGTCAGAGGCACTTGCTGCCGGAGGGGAAGACCCCAATTGGATGCAAGATTGTCTTTCTGAGCCCACTGGAGCCAATGTCACATTCTAGCCCTGGGTTTGCCCCAGGGTTTGTGTCACCCTCGAGCCCTCACCGCCCCTCCTTCCCTAGAACTGTAAGGCGAGGAGATCGATGCACATGTTTTCTCGCTACGTTCACTTCAGCTCCATGAAGGCTGTTTCCCACAGGGACTCATCTGACATGTCATTCAACTTTCCTCAGATTTGTAACCAAATGCCTGATAGCCTGATATTTCTGTTTTTTTTTTTAAAAAAATTTATTTTCTCTATCCCATTCTCTAAAATGTAACTTTCAGGAATATATATCAGGTGATAAAATGAATAGATGACAACCTTTGGATGTAAGGAAAAAATATAAGTAAAGCTGCAGCAAGGGTAGCACTCAAAATGCATGCACAAGAAAATTCTGTGCACTTCTAGAACTGCCCCTAGGACTTCCTAACAACCAGAAGAAGGGAGGAAAAAAACAGCCTTCTGTGCCCATGAGAGGAAAATAAGGCAGCTGTTCAGGAGAAATAGGTGATGTTCTTGGTACTAAGACCAGAGATGCCTTCCTCCAGTGAGTTCTCTAGGAGAGAGTTGTCAGGGTGGACCACGTTCTTGACAGTGTCTGACAGTAAGTACCACAGTGAGTTTTTCCGATTGCTTTCTCTGCGTTCTCTCAGTGTACACCAATGGCTTAGTGCCAGACGCAATTCTATAAGTTAGTTCAGTGATAAGCCAGAATAATACAGAGTACACAGTCTTCTAAAGGTCTGGCTCGATACACAGATAAAATTGACAACATCGGGAAGCATGGAGGGCCTGTGTCTCTATCAGGGAATACTCTGATTGTTTTGTTTCTGGTAACTGATTAGCATTGGAACAGAGAGTTCTGGGCTTTTCCTGGCAGGAACAAGGAGTTCAGATGATCTGTGCTGCCAATGAGCAGAAGCAAATGGATCTCCTCTCATCAGCCAAGTGGCGGGTAGAGCCAGTGTCCTCAGTCAGACATTCAGAATCCAAACGAGCCCTTTGATACCTGAATGCATAGTCATCTTCCTCCATGCTGAGTCCATAGGTCAGTTCCGACCCACAGGCAGATGGGTGATTGTGAGCATCAGCGTTCTGCCTTACGCACCACCGGAACCCCAGAGCGTGACAGAGGTGTCACATGGGAGCTTCACGATGTCATTTGGCCTTCACATGGGTGCGAAATGCTTCCCTTGCACACACACGTGTATATTTATACCCCCACTTCTCAAATGTGTGCCGATGCTGATATGCTCAATAAATTCGTATTTTATTTAAAGATATTACCAAACTCATATTAGATTTTGTTATGGAACTCTCAGCCTCCAACAGAACTGTTAGCATGATGGCTACCTTTGGAGGGGTGAAGGGGGTGCAGTTCACAAATGTTGTCTGGCAGTGAAAAAGGGTCTCCATAGTAGAAGAATTTGGGCACATCACCCCAGCAAGTAGATACAGGAGTTTCATTCTGGATCTTGTCAGCAAGTGTTACAAAGTACTCATTAAAAACTCAGTAGAAACTCATAGAATGCTTAATTTTAAGCCATGTCTTTTCTCAGCAACCCTGCTAAGATAAATAATTTAAAAAAATAAAAATATATACCCTTAGGGAAAAATATCATCTGGGGGTGTGAGCTGTGTAAGTGTTGGCAGGCAACTGCTAATAATTATGACTTCCAGTTTTGGGGCCGTCGATCCTGAGTCGTCCTTCCTGTCAGTGATCAGGCAGGAGGAGAAATTCCCAGTTTGTGATGACAAAAATTATACTGTCAAGTTAGGGGAGAACGTTCGTCATTCTGTTATTGTAGCAAGGCACAGATTTCTTCATCCAGAAACGGTTTCAAGTGCTGTCTGTACCATTTTAAAAGTAGAGATGGGCTGATAAAACACTGAGCGGTGTGGGCCAGCCTCCACATAAGCCAGCGTCGTTCGTGGAATTTGGGACTCCTTCAGAAGTACTAGCTGTACTCAGATATCGGTTGGGTTGCTTGTGCAGAGAGAGTTTCTTCTGTTGGGCTCTGATCGACAACCCTGGAAGCAGTGGGTGGGAGTTGCAAAGTGATAGATTTTGGCTTCATTCAAGTACAGCCTTTTCACAGCCCAGGCTGTGTGGGGACGGGGTAGGCTGCCTTGCGGGGATGAGTCACCATTGCTGGGATGTGCCACCTATGACTGGGCAGCCACGTGGCTGGTTTGCCGTTGAAGGAATCAAACTTTCCATGGGGACGGGGGTGCGTTGCTTCTGACTTTGAGTTTATGTAGTTCTGTGATAAGGCAGGTCTGTTGAGAGGTGATAATTTATTTTATAATAGAAATTATTCCCCATAGGATTTCCTCAAACAACCTGCCTAATTGGTGCATCTGAAGTAGAGTCAGTTTACCGAAGTTATGTTTGTGTAGCTGCGCCTGAATTCCTAATAAGTAAATGGGGTTGATCGTATACAGTTGAAGCCTCATTCGTTGCAAATACAAGGGACTGAGAAAGAAAAATGGCTGGATTACTGGGTGCCCCTAGTAAAGGAAAATAATGTCCAGTCAGTTTAGGGCTTCAGTTCCAGGTGCTTGAAACTCACTTATTCCTCTGAATGGATTCTGTGGTCTTCGGCGGGAATGGCAGGGGCAAAAACGGCCCTGGTGCCGTACTTTCTCTTGTTGGAGCTGCAGATCCAGGCGTCGATTTCCAAATATAGTGTGAGACTCATGTAGAGAGATTGGTATCATCTATGGAAAAAAAAATGTTTTTGCCTTGCGTTCAGATGCTTGAGTAAGGGGGAGTGAATAAAGAAGGACTTGGGAAGCCATCATCTTCACAGAGACGCCACTGAGGGCCTGGAGGAATAGATTAGGCTGGTCTCTGCCCTCAAGGGAGGGCCAGTGCCTGCCCTGTGCTGTTGTCCAGCTTCAAAGGCTGGAGCCACGTCTGTGGATCCCCTGCCACAGCCCCAAAGGGTGTGCTTTTATGAATTCCTATCATCTGATTTAGCTTGTGTTGTGGGAGAAATCGGAAGCGCATGCAGGATTAAATGTGGTTTTGTTAGCATATCAAATAATGACTCTAGATGTTTAGATCATGCTATGTCAGACACCAAGAGGAGACTCTGCAACTCTCAGATAAAGAGAGATTGTTATGTGTTTGGAAAGTATGTGCCTAGTGTTTACATCTGGTCTATGCTGAGCTGGTCTGCCTTGGAAAAGAAAAGGGAAGGACCACTCGGCCTTGAAGGACATTTAGGCTGAACCATCTGATCACCGGGGTGGGTGTCGGTCAGAAATGGTAATACCAGCTGTCAGGTTAATCATGCTACAGGAGCTTTGCTATAGAATATTCTTGGTGGCTGCTGTGTTCATGACTCTTATTATTCACATTTTTCTTCTTTGCTCTGTATGTTTTCCATTTTTCTTAGAACTATGCTTTCCATATGACTTTGATTCTTTCAACATGCAAAATGGAAAGTTATCTGGAGTATAACTTTAGATAGTATGGAGGGAGATAGGAGAATTGTAATTAAGGGAGCGAATTACAGTTATTTCATCTCTTAGCTGTTTGTCTCTTTAGGAGTTTACTGTAATATCGTTATAATTCCCAGAAGGCTTGCACTGGGGCCTTTGCACGTTCTGTTCTCTCTGCTTCGTGTATTACTGACCCCCTACATGTGGCCTCTCCAACTTATCCTTGAGGTCTCAGTTTGTATGTCACTTCTCTCATTGACCTTAGACTAGATCAGGTCACTCTCTCCTCACAGTCTGTGCTTTTCCTCATTACGCAGTTGTAACTTAATAATTTTTCAGAATTATTTACTCTTTGTTTCCCATGATCTCCTTGGGAGCAGGCTTATGTGTGTCTTGTGTACTTCTGTATCTCCAGGGCCCAGGGTAGGACTGGACACAAAGTAAGTGCTGAGTTAATAGTTGTTGGGAAAAATAATAATTACATTTACTGAGCACCAGTATGCCAGTGCTGTCTATTCCTCTTTTAAAAAAATGTGTGTATGCTCACATAATCTTTGTTAATACTGACATCTCTATAAGGAAAACATGGTTGCTCCCATGGAAAACGGTTCAGATCTTGAGAGTAGGATGCTCAGCAGCTTTTAAAGGGGTTCAGGAAATTCACACATAGTCATCTGGAAGTATCCGTGAAATCAGTATAAAAAGCAAAACAATATCTCTAATGTGATTCTACTTATGTAAAACAAAGCATTTATATATGTGTATGTCTGAGAAATGCTTGTGGTTGCACACAAAATACCTGAATCAATACCAAATTGTAACCATTTATTTCTGAGGGATGACCTGGAAGGAGTGTGAAGAATTTTACCTTTTCATTTCTGTATTTATTTGTTTCCCAAGGAAGATTTGCCCTGAGCTAACATCTGTTGCCAGTTTTCCTTTTTTTTTTGCTTGAGGAAGATTGTCCCTGGGCTGACATCTGTGCCAGTCTTCCTCTATTTTGCGTGCGGGTCACTGACGCAGCATGGCTGACGAGTGGTGTGTAGGTCCGTGCCTGGCATCCAAACCTGTGAACCTGGGCTGCCAAAGTGGAGCACACTGAACTTTACCCACTACACCATGGGGCTGCCCCCAGGAATTGTACTTGTTATTTTGTAATATTTTATGTATTATAATTTAAAAAATTTACTGTGAGCCTCTCTTTGTAAATACAGTAAAAAGTAAAAGAAAGAGAAGGCCTTGCCCTAGGTGGTGTGGTGGGCTGAGGGGGGTTTGAACCCCAGCCCATCTGGCTCTGAAGCCTGGGCTCTATTCTGACACCCTTTATGTGTCTAGAGCAGTAGTTTTAACTGGAGAGGTTTTGTCCCCCAGGGGGCATTGGCAATGTCTGTAGACAGTTTTGGTTTTCACAACTACGGGGAGGGTGCCACTGGCTTCTAGTAAGTTGAGGGCAGGGATGCTGCAAACATCCTGCACTGCACGGGATGCTCCCCACGGTCGTCCAGCCCAATATATCAGCGGTACTGAGGCTGAGGAACCCTGCTCTAGAGTGGTGGCCAGCCCTGACAAGACTCTGGTGAGCCTGGTGCTCAGCTCGGCCCCACAGGAGCATCAGCCGCATGGCTGTGGGATGCCCAACACTGGCTGAATGGGCGCTGGGCACAGAGCCTGCTCCAAGGCCACATAATTTCAGTGCCCAGTGGAAACAGCAAAAGTTAAATGATGTATCAGCCTTATCCCCAACCAAGGCTTTTTAAAGAGAGACAGAAACAGAGAGACAGAGCTAATTGGGCTTTTAGGGAAGTCAGTGATCAGCAGGAGAGAGAGAAGGTCCCAAGGAGGGCAGGAGCCTCCGTGAGCCCTAGCACAACCTGAGGGAGGATGATGATGCCTGGATTTCCCCATCATCTGCTTTAATGATTTCCACGCTTGTTTGCTCCCTGAAACCAGGTGTCATGCAGGCTTCCTAAAGTCGATCAGGGGCAGGCTTCTGCCGGTGCCTGTGTCATCAGGTCTCCTCCAGTCAGTCTCTGGAAGTTTATTCGTTATGGAGAGGACCCCTCTAGGAGCTGCATGGAGACACAGTGAGCACCCAGGGCGGGGAGGCTGCCCCGCCAGAATCAGCGTCGGCTTTGTTGTTCTGCCGGGAGGGCTCTTGAGAATCCTCTCATTTGGCCTTCTCACTTCACAGAGGGGAAACTGAGGCCATAGAGGGGAAATCATTTGCCAAAACTGTCCAGTTAATTACTGGCCAGTCAAAACTGGACCACAGGCCGCTGGCTCCTGGTCTTATAGTCAGCCCTAAGACAGCAATGAGAAGAAAAGAGTGTTTTTTTTCCTAAAGACAGAGGCAAACAGACAGGAAAATATTCTCCTTGTGTGGGTGGGCTTGGGTGAGATTGGTTCAGGGAGTAGAAGGGGGAAAGATGATGAGGGGGTGAGGGCTTTATTTTGTCAGTGACTCAGTAGTTGAGTGGTTCTCAAAGTGTGGCCCTCAGATCAGCAGCATGGCATTTCTTAAGAACTTGTTAGAGATGCAAATTCTCTAGCCTCACCTCAGACCTACTGAATGGGAGACTTTGAGTAGGCAGCCCACCAATCTGTGTCACCTGGAAACAGTCTACTGGGTGATACTGATGCACTCTCAAGTTTAAGAACCACTGGGGAAAAGGGAGGAAGATGGAACTTTGTTTTCTGGTGTTGCCATTTCATTAGCTGGGACCTTGGATGTGTCACATGACTTCTCTGGGCCTCAGTTTCATTGTAGAATGAGGATGATGGTACCAAACTTGCAGAGTTGCTGGAATAATCAGTGGGCTAATGTAGGTGAGTGTGATTTGTACAGCAACACCCAAACCACCAAGCCAGGGGCCTGCATTTGCTTTGCTCCTCATGGACTGGTGAATGTCACTGTCACTCTCTCATGATGAGCCTTTGAGGCTGCTTTGGTTCTCCTTCTGTCCCTGTAGAGTAATGCAGCCTATTCCTGAATGTTGAGGCCACTCCATGTGTCTTCCTGTGGGCCTCTCTGGAAGATTCAGCTTCCAAGGCTTTGCACGTGGGAGCAGGCAGCTCTTGTTGGCTGGAAAAGGGGAGGATGTGGCTGAGGGAGCAGCCAGGAAGGCTGTGCCATGAAACTGACCCAGCATCTGCGAATGGACCATGCAAATGACCCGGGAAGACGGTTCTGAGACAGGAGGGTCTTCATTACAAGGGATAGGCGATCACAGTCTGTGTAGATTAGAGTGTGGAGACTTATCACTGAGGGTGGCAGTAATCATGATGATAGACCAAGGTGTTAGGTGACTAACATGTGACGGGCTTAGCCTTCTTTCATCTAATCTCAGACACCATTGTTGAAAGATACAATATTAGCCTATGCACCACTAAAAACACCCCCCAAACGCAAACTAATCAAACCGACGTGCCGCTTGTTGTAGGAAAAAAAAAATACTAATTTCAATTTGAAATGTGAAAAACAAGGGCCAGTCTGCTGGCACAGTGGTTAAGTTCGTGCAGTATGCTTTGGTGGCCCAGGGTTCTCAGGTTTGGATCCTGGGCGTGGGCCTACATACTGCTTATGAAGCCATGCTGTGGCAGGCGTCCCACATGCTAAATGGAGGAAGATGGGCACAGATGTTAGCTCAGGGCTAATCTTTCTCAAAAAAAATAAATAAATAAAGATGTGGAAAACAATATTAAAAAAACAATGCTAAGTGCTATTTACATGTTATTACATTCGGTCTTCACAGCTGCCCTGTGAAACTGGGGCTATTACTGTACCTGTTTTACAGGTACAAAAATGAGGCTCGGTCAAGTCAGTTGTATAAGGCAGGGGCCAGCGAACTTGTTCTGTAAAGGGTCAGACAGTAAATATTCTAGGTTTGGGGCTCCATATGATCTCTTTTGCTATAATTCAGTTCTGCCTCATAGTGTGAAAACATCCATAGACAATATGCAAATAAGTGGGCATGGCTGTGTTCCAATAAAGCTATTTATAGACACTGACATGTGAATTTCATAGAAATTTCACATGTCATGAAATAAGATTAGTTTTAGTTCTTCAACCATTTTAATATATAAAAGTTATTCTTAGCTCAGCGTCGTACCAAAAACAGTAACATGCCAGATTTGGCCCTGAATTTGGTCCCTGGGCCATAGGTTTTGATCCCTGGTTTAGAGTCACTTGAAGTCGAGGTTTGAATCCAGGTGTGTCTCCACAACCAGGTTTTAATCTCCACTATACTGTGGTGTGTATAATAAGGAGAGGTAGCTGATTGTCAACTTGTTTAATCTCAAAACACTAAAAAAACTTGTCCTCAAAGTACTATTTGCCTTAATCATGAAGTTTGTCAAATTTTTCAAGGAAGGTCTAATTTTAATGTCTTCTGAACTTGTTTCTTCTTAGCTCAATGTTAATTATAATTTGAGGAGGCATTTTGGCTTTTAAACTGACAGTTTGGAAATGTAAAGTTTTTCTTTTGGAGTGAAAGAAACATGCACATGGTATAAAAAATTCACTTCAAAGTATGTACAAAGAAAAATAAAGTTCTTCACTCGCTTGTTCCCTTTTATTCCATAGTTCTTCTTTCCACAGATAACCACTGTAACAGCTTTTTCTGCATCCTTCTGGAAGTTGACCATGTGACTACAGCAACGTGTGTATGCATATTCATTTGTATCTGAATACTTTTTTATATAACACATCTTAGAGCGCTCTCCTTATCAGTTCATCTATTAATACATTATTTTTAGTGGATGCGTAGTAGTCTACTGTGTATGTACTCCTGAAGTACCATTATTTATTTAACCATGTTCCTGTTTTTGGATTTATTTCCAATTTTTTAGTTATTACCAAAAATGGCTCATTGACTATTGCTGTAAGTAAATCTGTCATGCTTCTGTAAGTATTTCTGTAGGATAAGTTCCTGATGGGAAGTCCCTGCATCAAAGGAGATGTGCGTTTGTGATGCATTAATGTTTCTGTTATATGAAATTTCAAACAAGTTTTATTTGCCTGAGCCGAGAATGTCTACAAAGAACAGCGTTGCTGGCGGGAAACCTGACTCCCTCCTGTCATGTTTCCAGTTATCTGGTTTTTGTTTGGTCAGGAAATAGGTCGTTTCATCTTCAAAAGAGTTGCCAGAGAATTAGTACATGGTGACAGTGAGGTTTGGGACTCCAGATCTCATCACAATCTTTGACTTCTGTTTAAAGAACAGTCACCTTTTCTTTAAGAACACAAGAAATGTGCTCTGGGCCTGCCTGACCAGGATTCTCTGATGGGGAAGCAACAGTGGTTGAGAAAGCTCTAGTCGATCTCTATGAATTTTTCTCAAAGCCTAAGGTAAGATTGTTAATAGCTCATACGTCAATTGATGTCTACTGGTTTTGTGTACTGACTCTGTTCCAGATTCAGTACTAAGCCCTTTAAATGAATTATCTCCTTGAATGTGTATGATGACCTTAGAAGACTAGAACTTTTCTCATCTCCCTGTTCAGATGAGGAAACTAAAGTTTAGAGAGGCCCAGAGTCACAGAGCAGTAAGTGGTAGGCCCAGTGCTGACTCTAAAACTCCCATTCTTGCCCCCCAAGCATCCTGTTTTCTATCATTAGTTGTCTCAAAATTTTGTAAGTATCCTGTACTTCATGACAGAGATCCGTTAATCCGTAGTTAAGAGCAAGTTGACAGTAGTAGATGTTGCTTCCGCCTTCTGCTTCACAGATTATTATGGAAATAGGCTTTTCTATTAGACTGTGAGTTACAAGGACAGGATAGTGTGTCACTTATTCCTGTAGCCTAGCACAGAGGGGTGCTCAGCAAATGTTGAATGAGTGAGTGAATGAATGAATGAATGAATTGGACAAATACATATAAAATAATTAAAGGACAATTTAAGACTTTATATTATCAGGGTAGTAGGGTTTACAGATTAAGATGCTGTAGGTTTTTAAGGGTGACAAGGAAAAAAAAAAAGATTGGAGGGGCCGGCTCCATGGCCGAGTGGTTAAGTTCACACGCTCTGCTGCGGTGGCCCAGGGTTCAGATCCTGGGAGCGGACATGGCACCGCTCGTCAGGCCACGTTGAGGCGGCAACAACTATGTACTGGGGCGGGTGGTTTGGGAAATAAAGCAGAAAAAAGAAAAAAAGATTGGCAACAGTTGTTAGCCTAGGTGCCAATCTTTAAAAAAAAAAAAAAGAGTGACGAGGGCTCAGAAAACTTACACTTCTCTATATTTCCTCGCCTAGGAATGAAACCAAAAGAATAGTGGATTTTATTTTTAGTATGTTAAAAGTTTACTTGCTAGCTAATTCTTAACCAATTTATGTGTAGGAAAATAGACAAGAAGAGTTAATACAAGGCCTTTTTTTCTAGTCAAGAACCATTTCTTTTTTTAAAAAGTGCCTTGTGGACTTCTGTGGTGATGACTGGTTGTGAAGCTGTGGTCCAGAAGAGGTCTATCTATTATGTGCTCTGCAACATGGATTGTTATGGATCACCAAGCAGAAGGGAGAAGGCAAAGAAAATATGCAACTTGCATTAATTACACAACCACAGGCTGGTGTGGGTCCTAACCAGAGCAGAACCGAAATTTCTACGTGACTAGTGGCACCTGAACTGAGGGCATGTCTAACTGAGCTGTGTGTGCCACCCTCCAGGAGCTCCTCCAGGTCTCCATGCCAGAACGGAGCTTGCTGCATGCCACGCACCCCCAGCTTCCCCTGCCAGCACCTGCCCACCCTTCCCATACTCAGCCCCCTGGCCTCCTGTTGGTGCTTTGTTTCTAGCCTCCACCTACTGTGTTCCCCGTCCCTCCGTGGCCTCTTCCTTGACCAGGTTAGTGCCTCGTCAGCCTTCGGACTGCTCTTCCTCCTTACTTTTCTTTTTCAGAATTTTTTTTTCCTCTTCTTGATCATGGATTCTGTTCTTGAAGAATATCTCAGGATAGTTAAAGCTCTTTAGAAGAGAATTTTTACAAATGCAGCTGTGAGAGAATTCATGCTTCTGAGAATTCGTGATTGGGCCATCTGACCACAGATCCCTGGAGGTTGCTGATGTCACTGTGACTATGCTCTCAATCCTTTCCAAAGCCTGAGCCTGGGCACTTCCAGACTGAACTTGTGCATTTCTCTCTCCCGCAAGTTCTTGATGCTTGTATTGCCCTCAATTTTGCTTTCATTTTTACGGAGCAATATTGAGTGTGTAATTAATTCCCTCTTCTGCTTACGTCCTTAACTATTGATCAGAACCAACAATTGGAATAATAATGATTTGAGGTATAATTATTTCATATAAATGTTGTGTGAGTCCTGGGAATGGCCTTGTAAAGCTCTGGAAAGATATACTTATGTCCATGTGTTTTTTCCCATTTCTGAAACCAATTATTTTTCTAAAATTGCTTTTCAGATGGGCTATTAAGTTGCAAAGATCATTGATTTTTTTTTAATACTAGCATCAAGGAGAATCCTAATGAAACATGATGTGTTTACAATTAATTATGTTAGCTCTCACCTGGCAGCTTAATGCCAATAATGCTTCTTTCCTAGTTCCAGTGGGAAAAGTGGTCATCCTCACTAATATCTCCTCAACTGTTTTTGAGGTGGAGAGAGAGTGGTTATCTTTTTATTTAAATTGTTGGAGAATTATTTTGTGTTACTTAGAGTTTAAAATCATGTCTTTAAAATTCCTATCCATTTTTGTGAGCTATTTTCTATTAGATGCAGGTAAACTTTGCCCTGGTTGTTGGTAAGTTGTAAAATTAGTGTTTAAAAAATGATTTGTCTGAGCGGGCACGGCGGCTGAGTGGTTGAGTTCATGTGCTTGGCTTTGGCGGCCCAGGGTTTTGCTGGTTTGGATCTTGGGCATGGACATGGCACTGCTCATTGGGCCACGCTGAGGCAGCGTCCCACATACCACAACTAGAGGGACCCACAACTAAAATATACAATTGTGTACTGGGGGGATTTGGGGAGAAAAAGCAGGAAAAAAAAAAGAAAAAAAGAAAAGATTGGCAACAGTTTTTAGCTCAGGTGCCAATCTAAAAATATATATAAATATATAAATAAATATATATATATATATATATATATAAAAATAATAATTTGTCAAAGGTCCTTGCTTGAAAGTATCTGACTTCCCTGCCCTTAGGGGGTTTGATCTTTAGTTCTTGTGTTGGAGGGCACTAGGCCAAAGTGACAGATGCTGGCATGACGGAGTATCTGGTGACAACAAGGCTGCCCAAGTGCCAGCAGTCACACGGATCCTTGCCCGGGGAGGTCATTTGCAGTCACGAATGCAGGCTCAGCACCCCAATTCCCTTCCTCTGGAGGTTGAGTGCCTTCCACTGAGGGCAGACCAAAACCTTGATGACCAGGGTCAGGTGAGACGCTCTTCTGGCAGGACTTTCCTAAATTGAGACCCATAGACTTGATGTTCTTCTGATTTTAAACTTAAGATGCTCACCCCGTTTTTTAGTTCTTCTCAGAAGTCAGTTTTTCCATTTTGGCACCATGGCTTTGGGAAGACACCTAGAAATCAGTTCTAATTTATGCTGGTTGCTTTTAAATACCTAAAAAACATTTTTCCCCCAAATTCTGTTATGTGTCTTTCCTCCAGATGTCCTTCATTTTGTAAATTCCATAGTGGAAGCTGTAGGCTGGCAATTACCTGAAAGGCAGTGTGTTTCCAGTGGGCTCTCTCCTGGTCCCAGCTCAAATCTGTATTTTGTACACATTGAACTTTGGGAGTTCATTTTCTGCGGATCCATGTGCCACCAGCAGTCTCTTGAAGTCCCTCGCTTCGTGCTTTTGCGTACCTGTATTGAACGCAATATAGTCTCTTTATAGCCAACATGTTATTTTTATGTGCCTTACTTTATTACACATGAAATGAAACCATCTCTGACACTTTTTATATTCACTGAATTTTTATTAGAGTTATATCTTTCATCAATAATAACACAAGCTGCAACACCCTTCTCTGGTGTATTTACTGAGATTGCTGCCACTGTTTGGAGAGTGCTGTTGCCACCTTATTAGAAATGGTTTCATCCTCATTGCTTTTATCTCATTAGATAATCCTTCAGTCGCTATTCATTGCCCACAGATTCTGACTCTCTTTGCCGGTGCTGTGGATGCAAGCGCACAGAGCAATGTGGAGTGAGGCTGGTCCGATAGTTTATCAGTTTCAAGTCATTCCAGAATCGTTAGTTCTGGTGGCTGCAGTGATTAGAAGTGGAGGTCTCATACCTGAGGCCAGCTGTGTTCATTCATAATAAGGGACTTAGCCGACATTTATGCAAGCAGAAAATTGAATCAGCAGTACCATCAGTGCATTAAATTATGGCATTTTCCTGTAGAATTCCTGTAAAAATAGTAGATTTGGATAGAACCAATTCTTAGGAGGGTTAGTTTAGGGTCTTTTGGTAACATAGGGAGATAAAGAGTTTTCTCCATGAATAAGTCTTGCATTATCTCAGAGACTTCAAACCAGTCTGTTCTGGTTGGCACCCACACGCGAATGTGGCAGTCCACTTTTAGACACTAACCTTTTTTCTACTGATTTCGGAAAATCACCTTCTTAATGATGTCTTTGATCCTAGGAAAATGAGACTGAAAACACCAGAAAACAGAAAGGCTCTAGTGCTGAATTTAAAATATGAAACATTAGCCTGCGTTTGACATTTGGGTGAGTTTCATTGTAACTTTTGAGAGATTTAAAATAGCTGTGATGGTGTGGTATCCTACACCTCCATGTGCTTTCCCCAGGTGCTAGCTGTGTGAAAAAGGGAACACATGCTCGAGGGAGCCAAGGGGATGTTGGGGGCTTCGTTGTAGGTAGGAGGAGGCACCTCCTGGGACTTGTTTGGGTAACGATTTCTAAAAAACCATCCCACAGAGATGATCACACTCCTTTTTATTGTCTTTGTTTTCTAAATATGGTTTTAAAGTAGGGGATACGTTCATATGGTTCAGAAATGAAAATAAATAGGAAGGAATACGGTAAAAAGTCTCCATGTGCCCAATTTTCTCACTCAGTTACCACTATTATTAGGTTCTTATGTATCCTTCCAGAGATATTTTTAAGCATTTATTAGTTAGCATGTGTGTGTGTATTCTTTTTCTCCTTTTTCCTTTTTAACATAAAAGATAGCATATCATAGGCAATGTTATATACCCTACTTTTTGCAAGGAGTAATGCATCTTGGCGATCTTTCCATATCTGTATGTAGACATCATTGTCCTCTCTTTTTCCTTCTGTAGCTCTATGGTATTCCAGTGTACTAGTGTACCATAATTTATTGAACCTATCCCCAACTGATGGACATTTGAGTTGTTTCCAGTATTTTCCTATCATAAGCAGTGCTGCAATTAATAACCCAGTATCTATGCTATTTCACACATGCAAATTTATCAGTGTGTGAAATTCCCAGAAGACGAATTACTGCATCAGAAGATATATGCATTTATAATTTTGATGACTATTGTCAAATTGCTCCTCCCATTCTGCTGCCCACCTACGCCATGGTACGTATTTGAGAATAATGGTTTCCAAACAGCCTTGCCAGTAGATATGTCTATTCAAGTCCTTGCCCATTTTTCTAGTAGATCCTTGGTCTTTCACTTGTTAATTTGCAGGAGTTCTTTATATATCAGAGAGATTAGTCCTTTGCCTATAATTTGAATGCAAACGGGAGATTCCCAGTGGAGTTGTTTGCCTTTTGACTTTGCTTATGGTAAATTGCCAAGTTAGAGTTTCATTTTTATGTATTTGTCTTTATTGGCCTTGACTTTTGTGGCTTCTGGATTTTTAGGCGTGACTCAAAAGTCCTCTTCCACTGGTTAATAAGGAATTTTCTCATTTTTTTTCTCCCATCATGTTTTTACACATGTGGAATTTATTTTGGTGTATACTGTAAGATATGGAAGCAAGTTTTTTCTTCAGAATCTATTTGGTTGTCCTTACATCACTGGTCGAATATACATTTTTTCCACCACTGATATGAGATGCCCACCTTTACTGTATACTGAATTTATATTTGGATTGATTTCCACACTTTGTGTTCTGATTTATTTGTCTTGATAGTCATATTCTAGTATGAGTACCACATTGTTTTAATATCGAGGCTTTAAAATATGTTGTTCTCTCTGATAGGGCTGCCCTTCTTCATTACTTTTCTTTTTCAGAGTTATTTCTTTTCTTGATAGTCTTATATATTTATTTTTCTAAATATACTTAAGGAGAAATTTGTGTAATTCCCAACCTAAAAACAATGTTTTCATTAGGAGAGCCTTACTTTTATAAATCATCTTAAACAAAAATTGACATCTTTGTGAGTTTATTTTCCTGTCTAGGAACATCGTATGTCTTCCTAAATGTGCAAGTCTTCTTTTGCGTCCTTTAGAAAGATTTTCAAGTTTTCTTCTTATAGATGTGTGCATTTATTATTTAGTCGGTTCCTTTGTATTTTATTTCACGTGTGCTATAATAAATGGAATTTTTTCTTGGAGTAGATGTCCTCATTGGTGGAGGTTTTTATATAAGGATGCTATGGATATCCACAAGTTAATTTTGTATCTTGCTAGCTTTCTCAATTGTCTTTTGGTTTGTGAGACTTTTTTAGTTGATTTTTTTTGGGATTTCCAAGAATATGATCATCTTGTCTTTAAATAGTCCTAGTTTTATCTACTGTTTTTCAATTTTCGTTCTTCTTTCGGCCTTCCCTGGTTCCCCCTCAGATGAGGTGAGGTGATATATCGTGATGTGATGATAGCAGTGTGAGAGTAAGCTCCCTTGTCTTGGTCCTGATTCTTGTTGGCTTGTATTCTACTGTTGCCTTATTAAGCGTGATCCTAGCTTTGGGGTTGAGATAAATATATTTTATCATGTCAGAGAAATACACATTTATTCCTGTTTTATTGAGTAACTTTTATTGTTGTTATTATTAAGAATGGTTGTTGAATTTTGCCCAATACTTTTACAATGTCTATGGGATGGTTACATGATTTTGCTCTTGGGCTCTATTAATATGATGAACTAGTTTAATGGATTTCCTAAGGTTGAATAATCTTTACATTCTTTGTATAAATTCCATCTGGTCATGATGTAATGTTCTTTTATTGTGCTTTTTGAATCTATAGGCTGATTTTTTTGCATTGATGTTCATGAACACGATAGGTCTTGAGTTTCCCTTTATGTATAATAGTTATGAGGTTTTGTACTTACTTTGTTTAAAAAAACTTGTGTGTGAAGGAGGGTTTTCTAAATGAGTTCATACTGTGAACAAGATTTTAGGAAGCATGTTTAGTTTAAAGGAACAAGTAGTTTCAAGGATTGCTTAGGAGTGGGTTCATGTATGTGCATGCAAATTTTTAAACTCTTAATGAAGATAAGGTTTGTCTCTTTGGAGAGGCACAGTATGGAAAATGATTTATTTGGGTTTTATTAGTACTAATAAGAATTAACAAGAATAATCATCAGTTAGCTAAACTAATTAATTAGTTTAATGTGTAAAGGTCGGCTTGATATATGTTAGCTCATTTCAGTCCTTCCTGCCCTGTGAGGAATTGCTTTTAACTTACAGAAAACTGACTTTGAAGAGGTGAAACATGACTTGCCCAAGATCACACAGCTAATAAGGGAAAAATTGCACCTCCAACCTAGATCTGCTTGACCCCAGCATCTATACTTTCAGCCTCCATGATAAATTGTTTTTTAAATAAATTTGAGTTGTTATAGGTAACTGGAAGTAAGAAGAACATTTCTTTAAGCAGTGACCTCAAAGTTTGGTCCCCAGACCAGCAGCATCTGCCTCACCTGAGAACTTATTAGAAATGCACATTCTCAGGTCCCACCTAGATCTGAAGCAGAAGCTCAGAGAGGAGTCCCAACAATCTGGTTTAACAAGGCCTCCAGGTGATTCTGACGGACTTATGCTAAAGTATGAGAACTGCTGCCTTGGAAACTGCAGGCTCTTCTTCCCGTTTGCAGCCTGAATATTAGGAGTTGTTAACTTGTTGACTCTACGATTAAGGACAAATATTCTCTGTTTTCTCCATTTACTCTGCAGAAATAAAGGCTAATCGTTTGTTTAACACCTGATGGCTTGTTCACAAAAGGGAGTATTTGCTGAGCCTCGTTCCCTATGAAACTTGTGAAAATTAAACACTCTTGTGAAATGTCAATAGAGCATCATTTACTCACAGCCTCAGTCCAGGCAGTCCAGTCTTAAACAAACTAATTAGACTTCATTTTAGGAGTGTGAGCAGTTCACAAATGTGCCTGTTTTGTACATGTGGCCTCTGTGCACGATGTACCTAACTAGTTAGTGGGGGGAGTGGCTGTGAGGGCAGGGGGCCAGCAGCTTCAGCTCTCTGCCTCCCAGACAGGCACATGTAAGCTTTCTTCCATCCCCTGAGTGTGTGAATGCCGGGAGGAAGGTGAAATCATGGTGGGCTGCCCACTCGACCTCATCTCTGCACAATGCCACCAAACTGAGGAAATAATGATAATTCACTTAACCTAAAAGGCTCAAGCCAATTAATGATTTCCATGCAATTGCTGGTTGCTTGCCCTTCCCTTCCGGGTGCAGAATTCATTTTACTGGCATCACTAATTTACAAAAGGCAGACTGCTTGCAAGCTAATTGGGTGAAGTCATTATAGAGGGCAGCGTGGCTGTGAGCTGGAGCAGTGCTAAAGTGGTTTTCAATAATGTGCCCCTTGTCCTTGCATTGGTTGTCACTCCCAGAGTAATTAGATTTGAGTGGCGTCAGTCTGGGGCTGTGAGGATGCTGTGGGTTTACCAGTGACCATGTAAGTTTGAAACATGGTAACTAGCTACATGGTAACTAGCTCTTAATTATGTTCAGATATCTTGTCCAGTTCTAGGAGTTTCCAGGCTGACATGTTTCTGTGCTTAGTAGATATTTCCTTGAGGGTATGTGTGTGTGTGTGCATGCATGTATGGGGGGAATGTGTGTGTATGGTCGATGAGGGCTGATCTGCTAAATGAACCGCGTCCAAGGGACTGCAAGATGTATACCTCTGTGTGAGCTGAGTCTAAGTAAACCACACCCCTCCTCCATCTAGGTTAGAAATGACCACACCCCTTGTCCATATCTCCGCTGACCAGAGGCCTGAGGGCTGGAGACTAGGACTGGTAGGGCTCAAGGAAGCTCAAGGAAGCCTGCCCATATATACGTCTATGCACAGGCTGGGTCTAATGTTTGTGGGGCGGCAAGAGTATAAATGGAGGTTCACATACCTTATATCTAAATGATTAAGTTATAATCAAGAAAATATATTATTAAATGATAACATATATTCTATCCTCCTACCTTGACCTTCATATTGACCTGGGATGTGGCAGCATGGAGAGCGCACCCCTTCTCTTTGCACCTGAAGGGCCTTGCATGCATGCTTGTAGAAATCTAGCCTTCTTGTCCAACTCTGATCACAACCCCCTCCTCACTACAAACTCTCACCTATAACCTCTCCTTGGGACTAGGGGACCCTTACTGACAAATCAGGCCACCGTGAAAGTGTGGCCCTGGAGGAAAGACCAGGTAGGCCCTGGAAGTTGGCACATGAAAATTTGGTTCCAGGGACCAAGGACATGGTCTAGAAAGAGGAAATATGGGCTCTGGATAGGCGTGTTTTCCGAGCTCCACAGATGTCCCATCCCATTGGGATGGGTATAGCCTGATGAGGGCAAGAGTAAGGACCCTTCTGCCTGGTTCTAAGGATAGCACAGACCTTGTGAAATGTTAGCAGAGTTTCATTTATCTAGGGCCTCAATCAAAGGAGAGGCCTTAAACACAGACGTGTGTATTCAGGTATACACCCCACACAGATATTTACATTTCTGATGATCACAAACTGAACCACCTGTGTGAGCTTCTTGTGGTACTTGTGCATTCTGCCCTTAGTCACACACTGTGACACTCCTAGCAGACATATCCACACTACTCTTCTATATACATACATACACTCAGAAATTGTGACCTGTCTGCCATACTGTGACACACACACATCTTCACACAGACGTAATGTATCTACCAGCCTTGCACATGTATGCATACCCAAGAGCATTTTTCTTATACACGTACCTCCAAATCTAGGCATTTTTGCTCATACTCATGTCTCTAACATATAGCCACACTTACTTCATCTAGTATGTTCTCTTGTCAGCAACTGTTGTTGTTGGTGTCATCAAGGCTCAGGTTGAAACTAGTAGCTAAAGGCTTGAGGGTTGTAGGTGCACGTATTTTACTGAGGTTTGATTTATGACTCATTAGTGGATAATGACAACTGATCACTTTGCATTTACTGATAACTGTAAGGTAATCTGGCTGCAAACATCCACACGTCTGCTATGTTTCTGTAGGTGACACAGTCTCGCTGAAGGTTGACACATGTCATCCTACAGGGCAGAGCTCTCGGCCATGGCTCCCTTGTCTGGATAATTTAGGAGCAGCATTCAGGATTCCTTCTAGCATCCCACATCGGGCCTCCCTTGACAAATAGTAGCTCATACAGGGAAGACTGTGTGACCTGGGTCTTGCCTGGGGCCTCGGCTCCCACTTAGCCAGAGATTCAGCCAGGATATCTGATCTCCAGGTCACTGCCCACTGGAAGGTAGGCACGAATAGCTCGGAGTTCTTAGTCGCTTATAGCAGCACTGTCTCTGTGATGCAGCAGTGTGTGCTTAGTGAAACACTCCAGGGCAGCAGTGTTTGGGCAAAAGCCCTTTAATATCAATGTCTGCCTTCAAGTAAATGATGCCCAACTGTGTGAGGAGAACTTTTTGTTGGAAGTATGTTTGGTGTTTAGTAGTAGGATTATATTTCATTTGACTTTTTAAAAACAATGTTGAAATCCTTTTAGGTTTACAGAAAGGTAAATCTCAAGTGTATGTGCAAAGGTACACATACAGAGTTCTTGTCTGTCCACCGCTCAGTCTCACCCGTGGATAACATCTCACGTCACTATGGTACATTTGCCAAAACTAAGAAACTGGCATTGATATCTGACTCCTAACTAAACTCCAGACTTCAATCACTTGGTAAAAGTAGTAGTTTCCAGTCTTCTCCTCTATAAAGTTACTATTTTTCCCTTTCCCTACATTCTTCTTTGGAAGCAAGTTACTATGCCTAGCCCACCTTTACGGGGGGAGCCCAGGAATTAAGCCACACTTCCTGGATGGAGGGACCAGTATCTACATATATTAGTTGGAATTCTATTGAAAGATTTCACTCACCCTAGCTTTAAAAAAAGATATAAAGGGATTTGGTGTAATTTCTGGTCTGGACAAGATGGCATAGACTTGTTTCTCCCTGCTCCTCCCTGCTAAGAGTGACAAAGACCTTGGAAGTAGCACAAGAGGCAACCAAAGGAGAACTCTGAAAGGGGGTAAGAGGAAGGTGGGTGGGTTTGGGACCCCCAGACTGGAAGAACAACATAGCAGCAGGGTATCTTATGTCTTCCCCCCCGACCTCCACACCCAACAGAAGAAGGTGACCCAGGCCTGGCATTTCCTGCCCCATAACTTGGCATCAGAAAGTAGCCCAGGTAGGCTCATCCCTCCCTTGATACAGCAGGAGTCCCTCTGACAACACTAGGTGAACCCAGCATCATGGCTCCACTACCAGTGCTGGCCAAGGGAAGTGTTCTCCTTCCCTGCTGGGCCTAAGACTGACAGATACCAGGGTGGCTGGGGGGCCACCAGTGAAAGAGGCCTCTCTACAACAAGCGGCCTGGCCTGGGAAGCCTCTTTGTCCCTGTGAGCCTGAGACTCCCTTCCCCCATCCAGAGACACCTGGGCAGCTGGGGGACGCCCGCCATAACAAGCACTCAGTCACAGATGTCTCTTCATCCCCACTGGCCTGAGACTCTCCTACTCAACTGAGAGATACCAGGTGGCCTGGACTGAGGAAACCTCTTGCTTTGAGGAAAGAAGCAAGGAAGTCTGCTCTCACTACTTTTAGTCAACATAGTACTGGAAGTTCTAGCCACTGCAATAAGGCAAGAAAAAGAAAAAAAAGGCATGGGAAAAGAAGAAATAAAACTGTGCCTATTTGTAGATGACATGGCTTTCTCCATTGTATGTTTTTGGCTCCTTTGTCAAAAACCAGCAGTCCGTAAATGTGTGGTTTTATTTCTGGGCTCTCGACTCTGTTCCATTGATCTGTGTCTCTGTTTTCATGTCAGTACCATACTGTTTTGGTTGTCTATGTAGAAAACTTGAAGGAGTATTTAAAAAAAAAATCTCCTAGCACTAATGAGTGAGCTCAGTAAGGTTATAGGCTGTAAGATAAACACACAAAAGTCAATCACATTCCTGCATACTAATAATATGTGAAAATCGAAATTAAAAACACACAATATCATTTATGATCATTCCAAAGAAGTGAAATATTTAGATATACACTTAAAACATGTACAAGATCTGTATACTGACTATTACAAAATACTGATGAAAGAAATAAAAGGAGACCTAAATAGGAAGACGTTTTTTTCATGGATAGGAAAACTCAACATAGGAAAGATATGTATTCTCCCCAAATTAATGCACAGGTTTAAAGAAAATCCTATCAAAATTCCAGCAAAGTTTTTTGTGGATGTAGATAAGGTTATTCTAAAATTTATATGGAAGTCACAGGCCTTAGAATAGCTAAAGTGATCTTGAAAAAGAAGAATAAAATAGGAGGAATCACTCTACCTTATTTTAAAGCTGACTGTGTAACTACAGTAATCAAGACAATTTAGTATTGAAGGAGGTATAGACGTGTGGATGGATTAAAAAAACCAGACAACCCAGAAATAGAACCAGATAAATATACTTAACTGATTTTTAACAAAGGTGCCAAAACATTTCAATGGAGGAAAGATAGCGTTTTCAACAAATGATGCTGAAGCAGGCAAAAAATGAATGTCAATCTAAACCTCATGCCTTACATAAAGTTCACTCAAAATGGATCCAGACTTAAATGTAAAATGTAAAAGTAGAAAACGTTTGGGAAAACACATAAGAGCAAATCTTCAGAATCTCAGGCTAAACAAAGAATCTTTAGATTTGACAACAAAAGAATGATCCATAAGAGGAAAATTTGATAAATTGGACTTTATCAAAATGTCAAAAACTTATAGTCTGTGAAAGACCTTGTTAAGAAGACAAAAAGACAAGCTATATACTAGAAATATTTGCAACCACATATCCAACAAAGGACTAGTATCTAGAATATATAAAGAACTCTCAAAACTAAAGAGTAAAAAAAACAAGACAATTAGAAAATCAGCAAAAGTCATGAAGAGACATTTCACTAAAGAGGATACACAGATGGCAAATACCCATGTGAAATGATGTTCAGCATCATTAGCGATCAGGGAAATGCAAATTAAAATAATGGGATACCGCTACACACACATCAGAATGGCTAAAATGAAAAATAATGGCAAGACCAAATGCTGTTGAGGATGTGGAGAAACCAAATCACTCATAATTACTGGTGAAAATGTAAAATGGTGTAGTCATTCTGGGGTGCAAGTACAACCCCGCAATTACACTCTTGAGAATTTATCCCAGAGAAGTGAAAACTTAAGTTCATTCAAAAACTTGCATATGAATTTTTTTAACATAAGAGATTGTCTTAGGTGAATGGCCAAGATTGAGTCTATAGGAGATAATCAAAGTCAGATGAATTTTATAACCTCTGACTTTACAAGCATAATAAAAATAATTATACAGCTCACAGAGAGAAAAATACACCAGTTTCCAAATGGCCAGATGAGTCCTGCCCCAATTTTTTTGTATCCTTTTTCCTCCCCAGCTTTATTGAGAGATAATTGGCATATAACGTGGTATAAGTTTAAGGTGTGAACATGGATGTTTATAGCAGCTCTGTTTGTAGTAGCTAATAACTGGAACCAGACCAGAGGTCCTTCAGTAGGGAAATGGTTAAACAAACTGTGGTACCTCCATACCGTGGAATAGTATTTTGCAATAAAATGCAATCAGTATTGCTACATGCAATAGTCTGGGTGATCTCCAGAGAATTTTGCTGAGTGAAAAAAGCTAGTCCCAAAAGGTTGCAAACTGCATGGTTCCATTTATATAACATTTTCAAAATGCCAAAATTTTAGGAATGAAGGAGTTTCCAAAAATTTAGGAATGAAATGGTTGCCGGTGGCTGGAGATGGTAGAGAGACTAAGAGAGGACAGGCGGGAGGAGAGTGTGGTTATAAAAGGATGACATCCGGGACGGGCCCAGTGGTGCAGTGGTTAAGTGCGCATGTTCCTCTTCGGCAGCCCGGGATTCGCAGGTTCGGATCCTGGGTGCGAACATGGCACCACTTGGCAAGCCATGCTGTGGTAGGTATTCCACATATAAAGTAAAGGAAGATGGGCACAGATGTTAGCTCAGGGCCAGGCTTGCTCAGCAAAAAGAGGAGGATTGGCAGCAGTTAGCTCAGGGTTAATCTTCCTCAAAACAAAAAAAAAGAATGACATCAGGATCCTTGTGTTGATGAACTGTTTTGTTTTTTGACTATGTATTTGGTGGCTACGTGAACTTACACGTGATGAATTCTATAAAACTAAACACACACGCATATACCCACGTATACACATACTAGTACAAGTAAAATTGATGAAATTCAAATAAGATTGATGGACTGTATCACTGTGAGGACCTGGTTGTGATATTGTACTATAGTTTTACAAGATGGCACCATTAGGTGAGACTGGATAAAGGTATATGGATCTCTGGGAGATTTCTTAGAGCTGCTTGTGAATTTACAATGATCTCAATAAAAATTTCAATGAAAAAAGATACATGATGTGGTAGAAATCAGGTTTAGTATATTTTTAAAGCATTAAAAATGATCAAACAGTTCCTACTGTGAAATTTTTGAAAAAGTATATAGAAAAGGACTGAGCAATATGCCATCTAAAATTCCTTTCTCAAAGTTGATAGATTAATGGAAATTAGTATCTATTGATTTTGTTCTGATGATCAGATAACTATATTTTTTTAAATGAAGCAACTTTTATTTTCTTCTTACAAAAGTCCTGAAGGTTCATTGTATTTGGAATTTCCAAATAAGCCCCAAGAATAAAATAAACATTACCTCTGTGTGTTTGCTTTTTATAGACAGCTAGACTGCAGTCTTCTCTTTTGCTCTCACTGGTTCCTCCTCTCGTTCCTTTTGCACTGGGTGGGTGGGCCGACCTCTCCTTTCCAAGGAGAGCCTCCAAGCCCTTGGGTGTGAAGATCTTCCTCTGACTGAACTAGGTCTGTCTTCAGGGATATTATAGGTTTGAGACAAGGTTCTTGCATAACGTTTCAGAAACGAGCTGCTCACGAGCCATCACCACACATGCTTCCTACATGCCCTGGGCAGCTCTGAGCTGATAGTGGGTGTAACTTGAGGGTGCCAATGGATGTTTATATAGAGAGAAAGGTGGGGAGAACTGAGGACCTGGAGTATCCAGTCCTGTCTGTGACTAGCGCCTTTCGTTACAAGGCCTTCTCGCTTCCTTCTTAGGGGCAGAGCACTGGGGAGTGTTGGATTGCCTTTCCTTCAGAGCCCAAAAGCTGTCTTCATTGTCCCCCACTCTACCCCAGTGACAAAGCTGCTCTCAGACTAATGCATCTGTCCTTTGAACAGTCTTTCCTGGACATCTGTTGTTTGTCTGCCCAGAACAGTAGCCATCCACTTTTCTAGGAGATGTCCCCCTCCTCCTCTGTAACCTTGTGATTCAAACGAGAGTGTCATCTTCCCATAGAATCTGTGCCCCCTGGTGACACTCGGAGCCTGGGAGCTACCAGAGGTTGTGCTTCCATGACCTAGTGTGGGCCAGCCCCTGGTACCAGTCACCCCCAAGACTAGCCACCCTTTGAGCTGGTTGTTTATATGAGCTAGTGAAGTGTGTTCCTTGGCTAAGCTGGTTCGTGTCGACTTTCTTTAACTTGCGTTCACATGTCTTAATCCATGCTCTCCCCAAGATCCATGTTCATTGCTTGCTTGCTTTTTTTTTTTAAAGATTGGTACCTGAGCTAACAACTGTTGCCAATCTCTTTTTTTTTTCTTTTGCTTTTTCTCACTAAATCCCCCAGTACATAGTTGTATATTTTAGTTGTGGGTCCTTCTAGTTGTGGCATGCAGGATGCTGCCTCAGCATGGCTTGATGAGCGGTGCCACATCTGCGTCCAGGATCTGAAGCGGCGAACCCCCGGGGCCGCTGAAGCGGAGCATGTGAACTTAACCGCTCGGCCACAGGGCCGGCCCCTGCTTGCTTTTTTTCTTCTCTCCTACATCTTACTGTTCTTAGCCATAGAAGGGGAGGCCAAAACAAGTACATCATTTTATTTTGTTCTTTAAGTTTTCTGCTGTGACTCAGACAAGATTAGTTGGAGATTCCCTTTGTGTGTCTAGCGAGGATCAGGTGCTTCTCCAGGAGCAGCTCCAGTCTCATCCAGAGTCCCCCACAATCACAACTAACAAGGAGTAGGGCAGCCTGGTTGCTCCCAGTGCCTTTGTGTACTGTGTATGAGCTCATCTTATTGCTGGAAAATTAATGGCATCACCCAGGCTAAGTCTAACAACCTCGTGTATCAAGACCTGCGAGGGACTGCAGAGATATATTTAGATTGTTCCTAAATTCTGATATTGCTCTGAGGTAAATCCATTATCTGGGCAAGAGCTGCTATATAGTAATTAAGCTGAAAATATTGTATTTGTATATGCTTTCTGCCCCTCGGCAAAACATACTTAAAATATTTATAGGGGTGATTTTTAAAATCTTTGCACTTTTGTGCTGCATTTCCACTTGGTTAACAAGTGAGCAGTATTCTGAAGATGATTCGTGTTTCCATCATCTATTGGGTGGGGTCTTGCAAAGAGATGCTTCTGTGGTGTGTGCAGTCTGAGGTGGGCTTGAATGGCTTGGGAGCCGTCTCTACAGAGAGGGTGCTCTGCAGCCTCCTCGGTCAGGGATGTTGGCCAGAGCCCTTGCTGCACTGGTACCAGCCATGTGCCATTGGCAAGTCCCCAAGCTTGTCTGAGTCGTTCAGGGCTTCTCAGGTCAACTGGCCAGAGGTCAGAAAGCCCCACATTCCTCTCTGCTGCTAAGTGAAGATGGGAGAAGGAGAAGAAGAACACAGGCTTGGTTTGCTTGTCATTGCATTTTGGTCTCGTCAACTTTATTAGAGAAATGGAACTGATACTGTTTCTGTGATGGATGTGGATGGGGAAATGTCCAGATTGCAGAGTTTTGTGGTTCCTCATCATAGGTGTTTCTGCATCACGACAGCCCCTGTTAGCCGTGGAAGCCCCCAGGGAATAGGACCACAATGATCCAGAGGACGGGAGGGTCTTATGTCGCAAACCTGTGTTGGTGCTCTCTATTCTGGAATTAGTGGTAGGAGCAGCTGTTGGTTTGCTCTTGGGAGCCCTATGATCTCTGTTTGCAAAGCCCCAGGGTCTGCTCTGAAGCCCTGGGCCTTTCTTCTAAGAGTGTCCCTGGGTTCAGGTCATTTCCTTTGTTCCCTCACCCTACAGACATTGCTGCACAGGTTGGTTTGTTCCTTAAACCAAAATGGAAGGTTCTCAGGCTCCTTTGCAAATCTCAATGCCTGGCACTGAGTTGGGCAATAGAGGGCAAATTCCCAAAGATTCTTATTTTATTTTGATTATACAAAAGCCAGAGGATCATCAGGATTTCAAGACCCTATTAAATGATCTGGCTTAAATCATAATATGACAAGTAATTCAACTTTCTATCCTTAGAATGTTCTCCAGCTGATGGAACTGAAGCTTTAGAGAACAACCATGATTTCCAGATTTAATTTTTTTGCTGGTAAGCAGCAAAATCTACTTTTCTGTTAAATTAAATCTCACCTAGGATCTAGTACATACAACTGATTAAGGCAGGATTTCTAAGGCTAGCCTAGCCCTTGCCTTCCACGATAGATTGTGAGGCACTATCCTGGAAGCTCGGGGTTTCAGGGTCCCTGCTTTGATAGCTGCTGGCTTTCAGAGTCCCCTGTACTGCCTTAGAAGCTGAGGTCTGAGCAGCTCACATAGCACAGCACTGGCCTGGAGTAGGGTCTTCTCGTTCCCTGCATGCTCTGAGCTTCATTTCTTGCGGCTTCTCTGGAGCCCCTGCTGTACCCCCAGTCACAAATCTTGTTAGAAATCCTCAGTCAAAATGCCTCATTTTTCAGGTGGATAAAGGAAGGCTCTGAAAGAGGCGGAGAGTTACTCAGGGGTAGCTGTTCATTCATTCATTCGTTTGTTCATTCACTTATAAATGTTTGTTGAGCACATATTACACAGCTTGACTATGTTCTGGAGATACCCTGCTCAATAAGCATCTCTTGGCCTCACAAAGCTCACAGTTGGGATACAAATAATTATCAGAAACATGAATGCTATGCCGGGGCGGCACAAGGGCACTGTATTAGTCAGCTCGGGCTGCTATAACAAAATACCATAGACTGGGTGGTGGCTTAAAAAACAGACATTTATTTCTATAGTTCTAGAGGCTGGATTCCTGAGATCAGGTGCCGGCAGATTCCCATCCTGGTGAGAACATCTTCCTGGCTTACAGGTGGCTGCCTTCTTGCTGTGTCCTCACATGGCTGAGACGCAGGTCTGGTATCTTTTCCTCTTCTTATAAGGGCACTAGTCTCTTCCTGCAGCCTCACCCTCATGACCTCATCCAACCCTAATTATCTCCCAAAGGCCTCATCTCCAAATACCATCCCACTGGGGGTTCAGACTTCACCATATGAATTTGGGAGGGGGACTACACAGTCCATCCATAGCAGGCACTATTGGGATTCACAGGAATGACACTTGAATCAATACCAGAAGCATAAGTAGGAGTTAAACATACAAAGAAGGCAGGAGAGGGAAGTCTTCAGGCAGAGGGAGCAGCCTGTGCACAGGCCCAGGGATGGGGGAGTCCTGAGCCATTGGATGCAGGTGCCTGGAGCACAGAGGATGAGTGTGGAGGACATGGAAGCTGTGGAAGTAGACGAGAGTCTGATTGTACAGGGCTCATACGCCATGCTAGAGGGTTTGCACATAACTGTGAGGGAGGTGGGGAGCCCTTGAAAGGGTACAGCACAGAGGAGTAGGAGATGCCCTTCAGTGTTGCCCCTATGGCATTAAAGCCCCCGCCTGTGTGTGTGTGGCACTTTATGGTCCAGCATCACTTACTGAAAACAAACGTGGATGCCTCTGCAGCATGACACTTCAGCCCTCAGGGCAAGAAGATCAAGCCACAACGTGTGTGGTAAACAGATTAATTTGGTCAATAGTTTAATTCTGGCAGCAGCTGAATGACATTATAAAGAATGCAGTGGCATTTCTACTGGAAATGTCTGCCATCATTTTCTTCTTGACATGAGGAAAATAAAAGCTTCCTAACTCCAGAAAGAATTAGCATGAAATATGCCCATCAGTCTCCCCTTGAAGAAGCATTATGCTGCGGTGTTGTGTTAACATGGAGGAGGAGAGGATAACTGAGCAGGATGGTGTGCAGCACACTGGTAGTCTTGTTTCCAGAAACCCACCTGTCTTCAGGGCCCAGCTGTGGTGTGGATGTCCCTGTTGGGCTGTGGCCTTGGGTCAGCCCCACAGTCCAAGTTCCGGGAGCCTAGACCCAAGAATTTATATGTCTGGTGTGCTAAAGGAAGAAGAAACAGGAGACTAGCTCAATAATTGAGAAAGGGATACTTGGATACAAAAGCCACCTTTGAAAAGCTCAGAACCAAAGGGAGTCCGGCCCTTGACAAAACCAGAAGGTGGCCCCCAAGTGAGTATCAAGAATGGCTGTAGGCTGGCATCTTCCCTCCTGGTCCCAGTCCAAGTTCCAAGACGCTGGCCTACAGCCATTCTTGATGCTCACTTGGGGGCCACCTCCTGGTTTTGTCAAGGGCTGACTCCCTTTGTTTCTGAGCTTTTCAAAGGTGGCTTTTGTATCCAAGTATCTCTTTCTCAATTCTTGAGCTAGTCTCCTGTTTCTTCCGTTAGCACACCAGACATATAAATTCTGGGGTCCTGTCTCAGACATGCTGAATCAATGTCTCTGAGGATGGGGCCCAGAAACCTGTGTTTAACAAGCCATCCAGGTGATTCTGATGAATGTTTAAGTTGGAGCCCCTGCTTCAGGCCAATGTGTATGCTGGGGCACCATGCTCCATGCCTTAGCAGCAGACAAGCGTGTGGAAGATCTAGGTTTGTGTTTGAATATGGGTGCACGTGTCTGAACCATTTAGGGAAGGTCTGTGCAGAGAAGTAACTATAGGGAGCACCTGAGTAGGGGCCGAGCAAAGAGCAAGGGTTCTTTCATACCTATTAGTACCCAATAGTGATGTTTGATGATGATAGCTAATAACTACTGAGCATGTACTTTGTGCCAGTCACTCTGCCAGGCATTGTGTGCGTCATCTCATCTTATTCTCACGATAACCTCTATGAAGCAGTTGCTTTTACTATCCCCATTTTATGAGTAAGAGGGAGGCTTATAGTAGCTAAGTAATTCTCTCAAGATCACCCAAATGAAATGTGGCAGGCACGGAACCCGAGCACAGGTCTGCACTGTCTGCTGAGCCTGCACTCCTGGAGGCCCCATTTGGACCCTCCTCAGGCTCAGCTCATACACCTGCACTTCTGGGAACGGCCGCTTTCAGAGACACCTCGGTTTCCTGTGTGTGGCTCTCGGGCTGGCTTGGTTGATGTGTTGCAATATAGAGCCCTGTAAAGGAAATGAACATGAAGGGCTTCCATGTTTTGGGGGGAGAAGGGTACTTCTCTCCAAGAGTAACTTTGGAAGTACAAACAGGAACCAAGAAAATGAAGTGTCTATTAAATCAGGCTGGGCCTGTGCTCCCACTCCCTTATGTGTGAGGCTGTTAAAATGAGGAGCTGAACTGCAGGAGGGGCTGGTTGCTGTCTCCCCAGGTGGTTGCAGCAGCCTGCAAGAGGCACAGGGGTCTCATGCTGCCTGCACATCTCTCCATGGAGTTTCCTCTTTTTATTAAACAGGCAGCAGTAACAATTTTGTTTTATTTAGGGAGGGAGAGGAACCTTGGGCTGAGCCTTAGAAACCTTCATGAAGGCATGTGTGTGAGGTTACTGTTTTATTAGGCTTAGCAGAGACAGTTTCTGAATCTCAGCTTGCTGTTTCCAGGGTGATTGGCGGTGCTTTTTCAAGTTTTTTGCTGGTTCTGAAATCTGTAGGTAGGTGGCTGCTTTGGGACTCAGGTGTGAACTGGCTTTTTGATTTCATACCAGCTTCCTTTCCCAGCTAACATTCTTTAAGGATTTCTATTTGGCTATTTCCTCCTTACGCACTACAATTTTGCAATCTCCTTGAAAAAATGTGCAGTAAGTTGGGTGTACCCATATATCCTGCCTACATGGTAAGCAATCGTCTGTCCACTAAGTGTCTCACCGTTTTCCAGATTTGTGTTGGAGACATCCGGCCTTGGTCTGCACTTCCCTGTGATTTCTCTTTTCCAATTAGCTTGTAGCCAAGTTCCAATAATATATTAAGCCGAGAGCTTTTCTTGTTAATTTCCCCACAGAAAAGATGTGGCAAAGCTACCGGGAGGTTGAGCTTAGCCTGGAACAGTGCTGAGCTCTGCTGTTCTTCCTTTCAAATCATCAGCTGCTGCCTTAGAGAATAACTTTGTTTAGCATCTGTAAAGATGTTGGGAAGTAGGAGACTTTGTGGCATTATTAGTTAGGGGGAAAGTACCTCTGGAGTAAACTTCATGAAGTGATTCTTGAAACTTCTCTTACTATCCAGTAGGTAAGTGCACTAAGGTGTTCCTGACATACTCAGATTCAGCTTTTGCATAAACCTCACTTTAGTAAATTATGAGTTGATGCCCATGGACGTTCTTAGGTTCACTCCTTTTATGTCATTGTTTGGATGTTCCCTGGCAGGGCCTGCCAGCCAAGAGTTCATGTCTTTGGAGAGATCTCACCTTTGCTTGTTCAGCCTTACATGTTTGAATAATTCTTTGAACTCTCAGTGCATTTTGTTTGCTCGTTATTTCATAAACATGTGTGATAAAATGAGAATAATGGTATGGAAGCTTAGGTCTCATAAATGTGGAGATAACTTTGGGAATCATTAAGCCTGCCTGAAATGGCAAATTGTTAGTCTCAAATGGATAGACATTGGAATTAAGACGGTCAACTGGGTATTCAATTGTGAGGAAAGAGAAAAATCAAAGGGCACATACAGATTGCTGAAAATATGTCATTAAGATGGTGTTTAAAAATGATATCATTAGGAATTTTGTGCTGGTTTTCAATATTGGGGAACAGGCCCCCTGCCCCCACCAACCTCCTGCTTACAACATGATAAATCTATCGTTAGACCATCATACTTTTAACTTTTTTCCACATTATGTACTCTAAAGTGGGGTTGTCCTGGGTTATAGGGGCTATCCTTTAATTTATCATCAGAATTTCATTTTTCTCACATTGAAGTCACAGATCTCATTAGCAGCCACAACTGGGAGAAAAATTGAGCAATCAGTAGGACTGGTGGTTTCCTCCTGTTGCCATCCTCTGTCCCCTCCTGGCCAGTCTAGTTCCTTTCCCTGCTTCACTCTTCTCCATAGCACTTACACTTAATAAACTATGTATTTACCTGTTGTTTATCGTCTGTCTGCCACCAGTAGAATATTAGCTCTATGAGGGTATTTTTGGCTATTCATTACTCCAGACCAGTATTTCTCAACTCTTTTTTTCCATAATCACTCTCTTAGGGAGACTCTAGACATTCTTTTTCCTAATTGCCCCCCTCCATGAAATTTAAATATACCATATATCTGTTTCTATACTATATGTATATGTGTACTTTATACATAAAATGAGTAAGAATTTTTCATCCCTCAAAAACCAGTTTTTGCCTCTGGAGGAGCAGTGTTGCCTCCTTTGAGAATGCACACTCTAGACCTGCTGCCAACAAGGGTACCTGGACCATAGCAGGGGCTCAATCATAGTTTCCGAGCATCTGTTTCTAAAATTTCATAGTTTTGTTTCTTTGCGGTAGAGACCAAACACATGTTGGCTAACCACTTGGCAGGTGTGTGAAGGGCTCTTTCCCACAGGTGTAGCAAGTCCTCATTCTTCTTTTAAGAGTCTGCCATGACCCAGGAGAGGAGGCTTTAGTGGAGGCTCTTATTTAAACCTGTAGACAGTTATCGTTGATGATCAATGCATAAACAAAAAGCCAGTGGACACATTTACTCATGTTTTTACCAGCTCCTGGCATTAGCCTTGTTCCCACTTAAGCTGTGGTACTAAAACTGACTCATTTAGGGACAGAGCCTCCTGACACTATTTTCCTGGGCCCCGATGGTGGCCTTACTCAAATAGAGGTTTTCCCCATGTACTCCAGAGTGAGAGTGGGAACCAAACAGAGGCACTTCGACAACTCCTCTTAGTATGCCCTAGATTTACCCAGGCCCCTTGGATGTTTTCAGATCACTTGATAATCTGCACCTTCTCTGTCCTCCTTCCTAATGGCCTATGTATATGGCATGATAAAAGCCAGCAATTTCTATTGCATTAAATAAAACAAGAAAACTCAAGGCTTCATGCTGTCATGTGTTATGAGAATAGTAATAGAAACAAGACAATTGGTGTGTGTCCTTTAAGATGCCAGAGACCAGGAAGACCCTCTCAGGCTGGAGTCTGGCGAAGGCTCTCCCATCAGAGACAGACAAACCTAATGCCTGAAGCCTCATGCAGCGGTGGATGCTGCTTTCCTTGAGATACTTTGGGAGGAATAACTGGTTGTGTGCATGCCCTGAAAGGGAAGTGTTCATTCATCATTCCAGGTTGGTTTGTTTCTCCATAGAAATATTTCGGATGCTAATTTCCTTGGGAGAGAGGATTGACATTCACACTTACTTTTATACCAACAATTACAGGAAAATATGAATATTCATGTCAAGAAAATGAATTTAATTACAGTCTAAGCAAATATCATAATGAATGGTTCTGATAGCCTGACCCTCATGGCTGTAATAATAAAGTTAAGTTCCTAAAATTGGGATCTATTGTCAACTCAATTGTTGCTTGAAAGTGAAAAGGCTTTGAATTTTTTATTTGCTTTGTTGGGGCAGATTCCTTGAAATGAGACCAAGCATGTCATGTAATACTGACGTAGTCATTCTCATTTTAGTAGGGGTGCGGATGTAGAGCTTTGTGACAGCTAGATAGACCTATCAGTTTCTGGCCTGGACTTTTATAACATGAAGCCATGTACTCTTTAGTCACTATAACTCATGGGTCATTTTTCCTTAGGATGGACAGAAGTTAAAAAGATGTTTATTGGAAGGTGTTAAAATCAGACATTTAAAACTGAAATTTCCAAGACTGGAGCAAGAGCATCTTGAAGGCTGTGGCTCTGTAAAGGTTCACTTTTTTCGGTCCTTTCTTCCAGACCTGCTTAGGAGGCAAAGCGGTTCTAAAAGACAGGACTGTAACTCTATAAAATCGTCATGTCTCTCCAGAAAAAGCCACGCAAGGTTATCTTTGGTAAACTAGACTGGGCGCTCATCCAGGGCTGAGACCTCAGCTTCCTAAATACCTAACACAGGTCCCTGTGCTTGACAGACATTCGGGGAGTGGATGAATGGATGAATGAATAAATGAGTACTTTGATCACGATGAGGTATAGAATGTTAAGTAAAGGCACTGTGCCAGTTACTGTTTCTTCACATCTGTGTGTGTTTCTGGTAATAAGCTATACTTTCTCGTGGAATTTGACCTGGGATTTTGTTTGGCAGCACTTTGAGCTTCTATTCATTTGGAGAAGAAAAGGTATGATTCTTAGTTGGTGTAATTTTACCTTCATTAATTCAGAAATGCAATTCTTGGAATAATGAGTTCCCCTTTTAGAAAGAAACATTTGCAGCAATGCCAATTCCTGGATCATTAGGCCTATCTTAGCTCTGGAGATAGGTGCCTCTCCCTGGGGCAGGCCCTGTCGAGTTTGGGGATACTGTCACATTTTCCAATCCCTGCTGCCCCCAGTCAGCTCTACCTCTCACAAGCAAGAGTTAATATTTAATGAAAGGACCTTTGAGACTTCCACAGCCAGAATCCTGCTAGCTTACCACTCTGCAAATAATTCTGAATGAGTGACTTTTATAATCTTAGCATCATTCTTCCTGGTCACACAGAGAACACAGTGTATTTATGTAAACAGGGCGCTGGACAAATTGATAGGGCGATGATAGCGTTTCCTGGGTGCAAATTTGTCAGTAGTCATCTGTTTGGAGAGATTCCAGGTGAGCTTGCAAGGAAGAAAGCTTTCTTTCAAACAGGTTTCTCCTGGTGTGCCTCCTTAAGTTCCTCCCACCCAGAGATTGCAAAGAAAGAGTGCTTTGGAGGGAACCATGCATTTTCTGACTGCCCCATTTCTGCCCACTTGGAGCCAGCCTCGGCACTGCTTTCTTTCTTATTGATGATCTTCTTTCATATCCTCATGCTTGCCTCTGCCCAGGCGCCTGATGACTGGTCACCTGTTTCTGACTTTTAGTGGTACTGTCTGGGCTCCCCATCCCTCCTTCTGATGTGGTGTCTGATGAGGAGGATCTCCTCTGGGCAGATCTGGGGCCACCTGTCCTGTATGCTTCAGGGGTAGGAGAGGAGACTTGCTGGCCCCTGTGTGACTCGATTCTAGGAGCTTGCCTCTGGTCTGTCCCAGGAGTGAGACAGATGGCTCCTCCTTTTGATGTAGCTGAGTCACATAACTTGTCAATTTTCCCTGCAAAGCTTGAAGAAAATCTAGTCCCTCCAGAAGGAATTAAATGGGTGATGTTATTGTTCTTTTGTTTAATTCATGAGTTTTCTGGGATTCTCAGTTCAAATGTTTGTTAGCTTGAAAAAAAAGTTACTTTCTTGGCTTTACAAATTATTCATTTCAGTCACAACAAAGAAGAAATGCTGTTCTGTAGTGGGCCATTTGTTGGATGACTTGTAATATGCGAGAACCATGTGTTAGTGTTGGACCTGGGACATTCTCCTAGAGCTTGATGGTGTGGTCCTCTCAGCTATATCTCTTCTGCTGTTTATCTCTAGTCCATCAGAAAAGGCCCTGTCCTTTGCATAGGGAGATTCACCATCAGCATGTTAGACCGAGCATCAAGAGACCAGGATTCTAGTTCCAACTCTCACTGACAAGCTGTGTTCCCTGAAACAAATCACATCCCTTTGACAGATAAAGACAAAAGATCAGGCTTCATCTTGAACTCTAACTAGTTAGAAATGGATGTGTGGTCACAAGTCGGTGGGGAAGGATTCTGTGATTGATTGGCCATGTCTGCCACAGGTAAGGCAAGGGTGAGTGGTGGCATCCCTGAGCCAGGGATGTCAAAGCCCCTTCTCCTTCCTCTGCCTATATAGTAACCTCAGAGTGGTAGGATTGTGCAAATGAGATAGTAGAGCATAGAGGATAGGATTGGGGTTGGACCCTATAGCCTGATTTCTATCCCAGCTCTACCACTTGGTAGCGGTGACACCTTAGGTAAATTACTTAATCTCTCTAATCTGTAATTTCCTCATCAGCAAAAGGAGAATGCTACAGTCCCTACCTCAGAAGAATGTTAGGAGGACTAAACCAGGCGTTTTAAGTACTTTTCATAGTAGGTTATCAATAAAGACGTAATTGAGCTGTTATAACTAATATAAGAAGAATGGTTAGTACTTCCTCCACTAACAGTGGCCGACTGCCAGGCAGTCTTTGTTTCTAAACCACAGTGGTTTTGCCCACATGATGGATGTGGATGATGACTTCAGAGCAGCACAGAGGTATGTCATGGTTGAACCCTGGAAGGAAATTCCATCTTTGCAATCATGGAACACGTGAGCTAGAAGGCGTATTTTACAGATGAGAACATCTGTAAGCCTTAGGCCTGGGTGGGTGAGGTCGAGGCATGGTGGGCCCTGTCCTCAAACTCTAGCGTGCCTTTGACCTCTGTCTCTCCCCTCTGCTTAGAGCTGCTCAGCTTGGTGGCCCCTACAGGGAGAGAAGGAGACACAGCTCAGTGTGCTGGGTGCTCGCTTGGGGCTCTTACAACGACTGGCTCTGGGGAGTGATTTAAAGGGAAGCAAAGTGCTGCTTTGTAGTCATTGGAAGCATATTTACTTATTCATTATGTTTGAGAAGAGCCTCCAGGACCAGAAAGAAATGCTTCAGTCAACTGAGTTTTATTTTCTTTGTTGGTTTATATTGATTCCCTGTGGCCTCCCACAGGTCTGCCTGTCTTTTCTTCGTTCCCAGCGTCAGGTCTCAACTCTCCACTCCTTTCTGCAGAATGAGGCCTTCAGAATCTCACCTCCTGACCTACCTCCCACCGTCTGGACTCCCTCTCCTTGCCCTTAAGCCTCCAAACTCCTGCCTGATTCCTGATTTTAAAACATACGTCTGGGGCCAGCCCGGTGGCGCAGCGGTTAAGTGCGCATGTTCTGCTTCAGCGGCCCGGGGTTCGCCGGTTTGGATCCCGGGTGCGGACATGGCACTGCTTGTTGAGCCATGCTGTGGCAGGTGTTCCACATATACAGTAGAGGAAGATGGGCAAGGATGTTAGTTCAGGGCCAGCCTTCCTCAGCAAAAAGAGGAGGATTGGCGGCAGTTAGCTCAGGGCTAATCTTCCTCAAAAAAACCCCCACAAAACCAAAAACAAAACATACGTCTGACCACATCATGCCTTTTGTTAAAATGTGGCTCCTTGTGAGCTTCTGTAACCCCCCACTCCCAGCATAGACCTACCGAGCTGCATGTTCCTGCGCGTTCAGGGCTTCAGGATTTCGCCCAGGTCTTCCTCTCCCCTTGGATCACCTTCTTCCCACTCCTTTCCTTGTGATTTCCAATTTCCTGTTTATCCTGAAAGAGAACCCAAATGTCTCTTGTAAGCCTTCCAGAGATGGCTTCACAACCCTTACCCCACCCTGCTCCAGACCCCTCCAGGCAGAATTGGGTGGGGTTTTTGTCTCCTCTCCTCTCTGTTTTCATTTTATGCTTGTTTATTTTGCAAGTATTTAATAGCTATTTGAAAGTCTGGCTGAATGAACCATAATAGCTAATGCTGAGTCATCTACAGACATCTGGGATGATCTGCAGACCCTTGTGAGCTGGTGTCACTTAGGGTCTCCATTGAGAGCTCAGAAAACTGAGGCCAGAGAGGATAATGAGTTCTCTACAAGGCATGGCTAGTAAGTGATGGGATCAAGATTTGCGTGCAGGATGTGAGATTTCAAATCTCCTACTCCAGGTGCTACGGCGAATGACAGTCACATGGTGACCAGTCTTTGTCCAAGATAGTCTTCACCTATCAGATGTATCTCCCATTCTCCTCACCTGTCTGAGTCCTTCCTGTCACTGGCACTTTGGTGCCCCATTTCCCTGCTGTGTCTTGGATCGTCCTGAGATCACCACTTACTCCATAACTCATTTAATAGGGAGCATTTTGTGATGAATCATCTTTTCCTTGTACATTTTAGTGTGCCACCTGGGTCCTGTAAGAGAGGGGCTGTATTTTGAATTTGGATCTGAATTGGCCCCTTTTTGACCATGGGCCAACTGCTGGCCTCTTTAAATCTGTTTCTTTATCTCTAGAATAAGTAGTTTGACATTTCCAAGAACCTGTGACTAGCCTAGTGTCTGGGGATTCATGTCCAAATGAACCCTCATGCATCAGATAAGAAATGTGCAGTTACCCCAAAGATATGTTATGGCTTTCAGATCTGCAAAATTTGACTAACCTTAGAGAACTTTCTACCACAAACTCCCCATGGTAGAGGAACATGACCCATATTGCTGGGAGGTTTGGGGGTAGGGCCTGAAGCCATCTTCCACAAACCTTAAATTCCTTTGGAGTCTTAGGTTTTATCTTTAAAAAGTCAGACACATTTAGAATTCTATTCCTTAATATGTCTGTGTTTATTTTGGTATGAAAATGTATAAAATTACCACCCACTAAAATTTATATTCCAGGAAGGTGTTCTCGTCGCAGCTGCTCTAGTTCTCATTGTACACTAGACATGGTGGGACTCTCACTTTCTCTCTTGTCCTCAAAAGCTTGGTAGATGTGGATCTTCTCTAGGTGAGTGGGCAGAGTCTGATCTCCGGGGGCCTTTGCTGGCTCAAAGGCCAGACCTTGGTAGAGGGTGAGTTTCACAAGGGGATGAGGCTGCTTGGAAGGCAGTTTACCTCTTTGCCCAGGCAGAAACCAAATGTTTGACATTTCTTTGGAAGGAATATACACACCTGCTTTCTACAGGGGTAAAAACAGCTTACTCCTAGGTCCTGGCTGAGAAAGCCTATGCAAAGCTTGGTTCTTTGAACATAGTAAATGTTCAAAGATGTTCTCTTCTCCCACTGAAATTACAGACCCTACCACCTTATATACCCCAGCTTATATTTATCTAGTACCTTCGGTGGGCAAGGGTTTATCTTTCATTTGCAGGAGTCATAGTGCTTGTTAATGCTTAGGACAAGTTATTCCTTTGGTCTGCACTAATTAAGGAGTAAATATTTATTTTTCCCTTGGAATGGAAACACTGAGTTTTTTTTTTTTAATTGGGGTAGGACTTGCTAATTAAGACATATATTTGCATAGGAATGGAATATTTCTACAACAAAATGATCATGATTTAATGTCCTGTGAATTCTGCCTCACATTATCTCTTATTCAGATACTAATTTCCTTCAAAATTCAGCTCAAGTACAGTTTCCCCCTCAGGTGACCTCAGGACCCACTCATCTCTCCTACCATTAGCCCTTACCATTTGTAACCTGAAACTGGCACTTGGCGTGGGCGACATTGTTTGTTTATCTTTTGTGCCTTTGTCTTATTATTTATCCTAATTGGTTTGAGGACGTAGACCATAGCTATCAATAAATGCTCATTCAATCAGTCATTGACCATTTGTTTTGTTACTGTTGAATGATTGCAGTATGCCGACAGTGCACTCTACTCTAGGGAAGTATGGAGAACTAGATAAGCATGAGCTCCTCTTTCTGAGTTGATAATGGAACCCATGCCCCTGTGAGGGCAAACTCAGCCCTCTCAAAGTGACATAACTTCTGGCTTCTGAATGGTTCCCATTGTACTTAGCTGGCAGCACTGTAGAAAGGCTCTGGATTTGATTGAAAGAGATTTGGGTTGGAATTCTGACTCCACTACTTACTAGCTCTGTGAGCTTGGCCAACTTATTTCTCCTTTCTGAGCTTCAGTTCTTTCATTTGTAAAATAGGAATAAAAATAATTCCTTTTTCATGGGTTGGGGAGATTAAGTGAGGTAACACAGCACCTGGTTCATAGCAGTAAGTGATAATAACCTTTCACCTGTTATTACTTAGAAAGCTTGGCGCTCCTATTATGTGATAGATCTGTGCTCGATGCTGTGCTAAGTACTAGGGTGTGCATGTACGTGGTGACAAACCTCCTTGCCCTTAAAAACTTTTGGTAGCAGTTTTCTTTGGTTTACCTTTCCTAGTGCTGGTATACATTGAATGCAGGCATGAACGATGCACATTAAATATGTGGCTTTTCTTTTTCTTTTTCTTTTTTTGCAGCATATTCTGTTGGTACTGCTCTTGCTTTAGGAATAGAATGAATTAAAATGATAGCACCAGGGTGATATTTGCATCTGGGACCCTGCTGCATCCAGCAGCAACCTCAGGCAGGAGGAAGGTCATTATCATCACAGTAGGAACTACTCTGCCAGGTGTGTGACACACCCTTCCACTGGAGCCTTGCTGGAATTCCACTGAGGGGGCACTGCCACCCCGTTTCACAGATGGGGAAACCAGGCCCATCGAGATTACTGACTTAGCTAAGGACATGTGGTCAGTGAATGGCGAAGTGAGAACTAGAACCAGGTTTCCTGATTCCTGATCTAGTCCTCTCCTGAGCAGGGTGCTTAGGAACTCAGGGTTTAGAGTCACATGCCAGCCTGTCACCCACTTGTGTGACATAGTTGAGCGTTAGTTTCATCCTCTGTAAAATGGGAAATAGCACCTACTTATAGAGGTTTGATGGAGATGCAATGAGAGAATGTAATCACTCTGCACAGAGCTTGACTCCCAAGGCTATGAATATGAGCTGCTGGTAGGGCTGACGTCAGTATAGTTATGCGCAGAATCTATGAGACACCTGAGGGTGAGGTTTGTTTCTTCAGCTTACTTGTGTGACGTGGGGTTACTTATCCTTGCTAAGCTTCAGTATCCTTATGAGTAAAATGGGTACAGTCATAATTACCATGTGCAAGTGCTCAGTAAGGGTTAGTTCTCATGATGGTGATGGTGTTAATGGTTTTGCTTTTCCTCTCTACTCTTTTCCCTCTCATCAAGAATGAAACCATGACTGTGTGTCCCTTTTGTGCTCTCTGGCTGCTGCATTAGCTGGCTCTTGCCTTCCTGAAGGACCCTCAGTGAGGTATAGAGGCTGCTGCAGTGCATTGAAACCAGGGCTCTTTGCCTTGACTTTCCCAGACCTGACTCAGCACTCACCTCCCTGACCAAAGGCAGCAGCTCTGGGAGGTCAGAGGCAGAGCCTGGGGCTGTGGCTGCCTCCCTTCCTACCTCTGCCCTTTCCTCTTTTAGCAGAGAGCACAGCATCCTTGGTTCAACCACCACCTGGAGCTGTTATCCGTGTGCAAGGAGCTGAGCCTCTGACCTTGTCTACTGCAAGGAAGCTCAGCTGCAAGGGAAACAAATATGGCAACACAGAAAATAGAAATTCAGAAAATTCTGGAAATACAGCCTGAAAGAGCTAAGACTTCTTGCCCCTGGCCCAGGGCTGGTAGGGCAGTCATGGACTAAGCAGGTAACCATATGGGGCCTCACCTAACCAAGATGGCATTGTTAACCAGGCAGCATGCAGACAATTCAGGCCAAAGTTGGTGGCGATTCCTGATGCCTGCTCTTCTGTTGCTGCATTCACAGCGCCTGACACACAGTATATGTTCAGCATGTATGTGTTGAGTGAGGAAAATCAATCCTGAAAGGATTGTGCTTCGAAGGGATGTTAAGAAATGACACGAGCATCACCATGGTATCTACAATGTATGGTGTACCTATTATGTGCCAGGCACTGTGCTAAACACTTTCTAGGAATCATCACTGATTCTTCACAATACCTCTGTTGAGGTAGGTGCCATTAGTCCTCTCAGTTTACACTTTGGGGATCTGAACCTCATAGGCTGAATGACTTGCTCAAGGTCACACAGCTACGAGGTAGCTGAGGTGGCAGTCTGAGATGTTTAACTTTGAAGATCTTGCTCCTAACTATTTTGCTAAAATGTGACCCAGGGCAGTGGGAGCTCAAGTGTGAGGTTGTAGTTCCTGACCTCTCTGGGCCTCGATTTCCTCATCTTTAAAGAAATAGCACTAGAGCGGGGGTTTGGAAGGGCTCTTCCAGAGCTGTCCCACTTGGTCTGCTTTCTCTGTGGGCATCCAGCGTGCAGAGGGCTGAGCGCCAACCTGAGCCCATCTCCCTGCTGCTGACGTTCCGGCTGCTGAGCGTGAGGAGAGCTGCCCTTCCATGTTGCTTTGGCTCGTTGGCAAGAATGGTAGCTAACTGGCTTGTGGACAGACTGCAAAGGGGAATGAACAGCCATAGAAGCAAGCCCACAAACTCAAGTCATGTCGGCCAAACTTACTGGCAGTTCTGGGTCTAAATCTCTCTCTCCCCTGTCTGGCATAACACAGGACAAAGGGAATGGAAATGAGACAATTAGAAGATGAAAGCTGTAACATGGGACCCTGGGCCAACCTTCCCTCCACCTCAGCTGCTCCTGCTGCCTGGCTTGGTGGTTGGCTTGTCTAGAACATGACAGCTCTGGGTCTCACTCACAATGGTGACTTATTGTGTAAACGCTTATTTACCTCTCCAGATGCGCCCTGGTCCCTGATTGTGTGTCCAACCTGTATCTTCACTGCGTCTTTAAGTCTGTGGTCTCTCTTGTACCTCCCTGAGTTAATAAACAGAGTTGCTCAGAGGCTTTAAAGAATATAATGACCTGACTCTTAAGCAAAACTGATCATTTGGAAGCATTTCAGAAATATGTGCTCATGGTTCAGTCTTAATTCTCTGAAGACTAAGATGTGATACTGTTTTAAGAGACCCCTAGTTAAAGAGTTGACTCAGTTCTAGCCTGGGAAGTAATAAGAAAGCTGGGAGCTCTCTGCCTTTTTAGATCATCCCATTTTCAGTGTTTCTTTGAGATGAATTCATATAACATTTGGCTCAGTTTCTTTTGCCTGTTGTATGGCGGGGTGTGTATGCATGTGTGCACATGTGCATGTGTCTATGTATCAAAGAAGGAGAGTTCACAGAACATGGAATGAAATTGAAGCTCACTTAACTGATATTAGAGAACTGACATCTCCCATCACTTTGCTCAATTTTCCTATGTATAACAGGGCAAAAGTGTCACCCTAAAATTCTATAGAATTGGAAATGCATGGAGAAAAATGGGCTACCTTAGATCATATATTTTGTCTCAAACTCTTTCAGTTCCTGGCTTTGTAACAAAAAATCAATATCAAATCTAGTTGTGTTGGCAAATACACAAGTTTGAAAAGGCTACAGTGGAACATTGAAAGCACTAAAAGTGCTTGAGTCTTACTGCCCAAGAACATAAAATATAGATTTATTACATTTAGCGTTTGGAAAAGTTTATATTTCCTTGCATTTCTTGTGGTTTTATATTTGTGTGCAAAGTGTTTATATGCATCTTTTTAAACTTGATCCCAGTAACCGTATGCTAATTGGCTGTGGGAATCAATTTTCCACCTTCTAATATAACATCACTTTCCCAGCCACTCTCAGACTGGAGGGTTGGGTTGTTGTTTCGTATCTGATTTCACTGACACTGGGACTAAATTCTCAGGGGGCCCATAATGGAAGCAAAGTACAGTCAAGCAATATGTGGTTAGTCTGATTCAATCAAGCCCAGTGCCTTCTCATCTGTCACAAAAGCCACTCTTGCGGTTCTTGGCTCAACAAATTATTATGAAAATGGTTTCACATTTGCTGCCAACGGTAATGTTGCCTGCTTCCAACTTTGGGGAGGATATTTACAGTGTTTCTATCAGTTTGAGTCATATCAGAGCAAAATCAAAGTACCTCCATATCTACTTAGGTTTAGAAGCAATTCATTTATAGCGTGCGGGTCATGCAATGCTGGCTCTGATGTGGCCTGGTTATTTAGGGCTTTGGCAGCCTTAATAGCTTTGAGTTGCCTAATGGAAAATAAATTTTGGAAATAGGAAATAGTAAACACTCTTTACGAGTAATTCTTACTGTGGTGTGGGATTTGATATTGAAAGGGAGAAAAAGTTGTTGCTGCCACTTTCAGGAGACTATGTATAGAATTTTTTTTTTAAGCTGGCTCATCAGGTTGAAGGGAGGAAATAACATTTATTGAGTGTGCTCTTTAATTCTCACAAGAACCCTGTGAAACAAGTATTATTATCCCAGGTTTGTGAATGAGGAAATGGCGGAGGAAGGGGTCAGGGGACTAGCTCATGGACACCCATCCCATCAGGAAGGAGTAAAGCTGAGCTTCCCTCTCTGGCAGAGTTACCTCCACATCCTTTGTTCCTTCCTCTGTTCCACAAGTGGAGTTCTGTGTAGTTTTATTTCAGATATAGAAAAGGTACTTTGTTTTGGGAAGCAGAATGGAGTTGTGAAAAGCTCAGGGTCTCTCCCATCTATGATGGTGTGGCCTGGCAGTTTTCTTAACCCCTCTTAGATTCCATCTCCTCATCATAAAAATGGGGACAATATCCCCAAGTTCGCATGGTTGCCCCTACTGATGACCCAAGGATAGGACAAAATTATTAATATGGGCGTGTCCATAGATTGCCCTACTCTGCCAGCCAGCAAGGAGAATCCTGTAATTGCCATACTTGTTTTTTATTTCCTTATTCCTTGTAAATAGGGCAAAAAAATGTTTTTTTTTTTTCTTGTTGGGAGAGAGGCCAAGGCAGTCAAAATAATTAAGGGCAAAGAAGGGAAGACATCTAGCTTGGAAGTGGATGAGGGACTTTTTTGAGGAATGCGAGTAGTGAGGCGGATTCTTCCGGGGCAGGGAGGGAAATAAATGGGAGAGGAAGGGATTTCGATCAGCGTTGCTGGGAACTGTATATTTAGATCCTCTTAAAATCCTTTTCAGAGACGTTGAAGGATAGAATTCATTTTTTTAAGTCAAATGCATAAGCTGTGCTCAGATTTTAAACCATGCAGGATTTTGGATTCGTAGGGTATGATAATAATTAAAAAGAATAATCGTAATAGTAAATCACAGAAAGCGGAGTCAGCATTTACAGAGTGTGTGCTGAGCAGGCCCAGTGCAGAGCCCTTTGTGTGCGTCACCTCATTTAACCCGCAGATAACCCCAGGAAGCATCTAGCACAGGGTGCTGCCTGTCTCATGTGCTAGGAAAGTGTTCATTCCTGACCCCTTTCCTTTGTCCCTAAGTCACAACATGGGGTAGCCACCTCTTCCACTGTCCCTGCTTCTGCTGCAGGCTGTCCTTACTCGGCCGCTGGTGGTGCCTCCATTTACCGTCTCACACTGGGCAAGTAGGAAACCCTGGTGACCTGCTGTGATCTGGAGGTAAAGCCAGTGCCAATCCAGGGCTGGTCTCAATGAAAGGCTGCAGCCGAAGCCTGTACTCTTTGCTGACAGTTAAAAAAAGTTTGATTGAATAGATCATGAAGGAAATATATGTGCACCTGTAAATCATTTATTCACCGTTTCTTATACGAAACAGTAAATCAACAGAATGCTCCTGCCGGTGTTTTGGTTCCAACTTAGAACAGCCCTCATTGGAAAGGCTCTCTGCTGGAGGGCCTGCTCCAGGCCTGCAGGTACCCTTCATGGGGAATGTGGGACGTCAGTGACCCAGGCAGAAGGACAGCTGTGTTGGCCTGTGACAGTCATGGAAGGCACTTGTCGACAGGCCACTTGGAGTTCCCATGCTGGATACCAGAGACCGTGGACAAGGGAGATTCCAGAGATCTGAGGCTGCATCTGGGGAATTCTGTGTCACTTAGGACAAAGGGCTATATATCCCAAAAATATACATGTTGAGGGACAACGTGCCATACTCCAGACAGACTGGTGAGGTCGTGGGTTAGTGCGTGGCCTCTCCAGTCACCTAGCTGGGTTTGCATCTAGGCTCTGACACTTATTTGGCATCGTGTCCTTTTGACAAGTTCCTTAATCTGTGGTTCTCAGTTTCCCCACTTGTGAAATGGGGTTAATTGTCCTATTTTATGAGACATTTGAGAATTAAATAAAATGACCAACAGTATTGCATAAGACATTGCCTGGCATGTAGTTAATGCTTAATAAATGTCAGCTATGATAATATTTAGGTGAAGTTTCTCCTGCTTATGTTAATTATGCTGGTTGTAATGTATCAAAAGCAACTTTAATTTGTAGGGTTATATTAACATTTCCCAAATATGTCTATTAACTTATATCTCATGGCAGCTTCAAATAGCAATTGGGGACTACAGGTGAGGGAACAGAGGCCCAGAAGGGCAGGTCCTTGTCTCATGTGCCTGACTGGTAAAGAGCAGGGCCAGGAATTCAACCCAGCGGCCACCCACCTGGGCTTCTCCCAGTCTTCTGCGTGCCTCTCTAGAATAATCTCTCCTTATTTAGCTTCGCCAGATGGCAGGGACTCGGACTGTCTCCTGGTGTGTTTGGCAGGCCCATGCAGTTTGGAAGCCCTTGGGCGGATATGCAGGTGAGTGCAGCGTGGGCCACCTCGGTGCCAGGAGATACCAGGGCTTGACCACAGTTCTCATGCCACACTGTGGCTTTGTGTTTGCACTCTCGGGCACCCCTTCTTTGAACCCAGCCTTCAATGTGCTCTAACTTAGGAGTTCTTACTGGCTGCTTGGAAGCCAGCCTAGTCTGGCAGCCTTAATGAGGATGGTCAGTGGGTTTTGAACACCACCGATGGTTCTTCTAGAGGAGCTGAAAAGGATGGTATACACTGAATCTTGCTTTTCCAGTTCCTGTGCTACAGGACAGTGTTAAGGTTACAAGTGTGTTTTCTGGTCTGTCTGCCTGGGTCCTTATCACGGCTTTGCCACCTGTAGAATGTTGGGCCTGGGCATTGTGCGATGACCTCTCTTGGCATCTCAACATTCTCATCTATCCAGTGGTGGCAGTGGTAGTACATTTCTCGTAGGGCTGTGCTGAGGACTAGATGTGTTACTGCATGCATAGTGCTAGAACTGTGCCCGGTATGTGTAAGTGCTCTGTAAAGCTTACTTAGTTGTTTATCTTTTCTCTTACTTAACTGTTTTTCTTTCCTGAGACTAGCCCGGCTAGCCTGGCACAGGGATGATATCAGTCTGTGTTTGCTGAGCAAGTGAGAAGGGTTGTTTTGCCTTTGGCACTAGCTGTGACTTGATTGTGCATCTTCTTTAAGACTGAGGAGGAAGTCGTGTCTCAGTATCTGAGGACACTGGGACGATTGCCATCACAGCCACAGCTGCGAGAGCTGCTGGATCCCAAGTGTATAGTCCTGCCATCTCTTTTCCTACCACCCCCTTGGATGCTCCATCGCTGCCAAGGGCTGAGCTTCTCTGTCTCTTGGAGACGTAGAGGTGGAAGCCACCTGCCATGTTGTACAGTCCGGTCAGTCATGTCCTGTGAGCTGTTGACTGGCCCTGCTTGAACACTCTCAGGGCTGGGACACTCACTACTCCCAGGACAGGCAGCTCTTTTGAGACAATGATGCCTTCCTTTCACTGAGAGATATCGGCTGCCTCGTAACTTTCACTCATAAGAGTTTTCTCTTTACCCTGAAACCACACAGAATAAAGTCTGAATCTTACGTTACCCCATGACAACACTAGAATAATTGTTCGTTCACAAGTTACTACCATGTGCCGAATACTGTGCTCAGCATGGCAGTGAACAGAAGAGGGGCCCCAGCCGTTCTCGTGAAGCTCTTGGTATAAAGGAGATGTGCAGGCAAACACCAAACGCAGCATTAACGTGGAGAAAACTGTTGTAAAGAAACAAACGGGGCACTGTAACAAGCACTGAAACATCTTCGGAGTCGTTAGCATTCCCACTCCTTAGGAGGAAATGTTTCAGCTGTATCTTGATGAAAGGAGGGAGCCAGCCAAGGAAACAGTGAGGGAGTCGCCTGTCACACGGAAGAAGCAACCTGTGCATGGGCCCAGGGGTGGGAACAAGCTGAGCATGTTCGAGGAACAGAGGCGGTCCTCCTGGAACATTCTGAGTGAGGGAAGAGTGCTAGGATGTGAGACTGCAGGGGATGGCCAGGGCCTATTTGGGATTTGGACTTTACTCAAGTGGTAGGGAGACACTACAGGGTTGTAAGCAGACGGGTCTGACTGTGGATGGAGGCTGGATTTGGTGGGGCTTGGGGGTGATAGAAGATACGAACTGGGGACTAGATGCAGTGTTGCAGGTGAGCAGATAGATGATGGCCTGGGATAGAGCACAGAAAGTGCAAATGGAGAGGAGTGGGGAACTTGGGGTATGTTTTAAAGATAGAATCTGTAGTATAGTGTGATGTGTTGAACAAGGGGATGAGAGAAAAGAGGTGAAATTAAGGATGGTTCCTAGATGTCTACCTGGACCATGAGGTACGAGATGGAACTATTTATTGGTGACTCGTGGAAACCAATTGATACGTCTCCCTTTTGTCAGTCAGCTGCCTTGCTTCCCTATCAGAGCTGAGCTGTTTCTGGCAGGATACTGCTTTCTCCCAGACACAGTGTGGGGATGCATGCAGATCTTTATATTTTGTTCCAAGTTTACAAAAACCTCTGCTCTTTAGAAAACTGTTATGCTACAGGCTGGACATTACTCATGATATTAAGAGTAAAATTAAAAATAATATTAGCATCTAATGTTTATCAAGCCAGTGCTGAAGACTTTGTTGGCATGATATTAATTGATGCCTTATCACAAACCAAGAGTTAGGGGTAATGATTTCCATTTTACAGAGGTGCAAACCAAGGCTTGAAGTGATTAATTAACCAGCCTGAATGCATAGTCCGGGATTGTAGTCCAGATCTGTGAGAATCTAGAGCCGAAGCTCTTACCCACTAGGCAGCTATCCCACGTGTTGCCAGCATCCCATGTTTCAGAAAAATTCTTCTTTCCCCCTCCCTTTGAAGGTGGCAGTATGTTGTTAGTCCATATTACCTAAGAGGGATTTTCCATAGTGTCCCTCCATCAGCCTGATTAATTAATGAAGAAGAGACAGTTACGCAAGAGTGACATTCCTTCTGATCTAAGTAGTTTCTTGTTTACACATGCAACATTAGAAAGCATCCTATAAATCAAAAAGTTGTAAGCCAGGTAGAGTAAATAATTTTTGTTGATGACTTGGCGAGACACTTTAAATTCATTTAAGCAGCATCAAATGTGAAATTCTTAAGGATTAGAGAGACAGAACGATTTTCTCATTTAGCTAAAGTGTGCATTACTCTTCAGGTAAACATGGTAATGCTATCTTGAGGAAAAAAAAAGGTAAATAGCAGTAATGATAAGGAAATCATATACTGAACCTCAGTAATTAGAAGTAGCTCATGGGACTTCCCTAGGGAGGTAATGATAAGATGCTCAGGCCTAGAATCATTTGCTTTGAGAGAGTAAGTTTCATGCCTCTAGCCTTGCTGCCTTGATTTTGGGAAATGCTCTCATCCCAAATGCATAGTGATACTGAAGCTCTCATGAGCCTCATCATTAAAGGTACCAGATCAGGCACCATTTTCCCTCCATCATGAGGCTGAGCGGTCATTTTGGGATGGGGACATCAGATCACCCTTTGACTGTCAATAGCCAAGTCCAGAAAAGTGTTCAAAACTTATCAGCCATGTCCACAGTGTCAATTACTAAATTTCAGGCATTAAAAGACAGAATGTCATCAGTTAGTTGTTTGTTAAACCAAGGTTATCATTAGCCTAAATGAAGTTTCATTAAGCGTAATGTACTTATTAGGCATAAAATGGCTTGCAAAAGCTTAACTATCTTCATTTCTTAGAATAACTCAAACCTTGGTTAAGATGGTTGACTTCCATCCTCTGCAACAAGCAATCAGCATTTAATTAGTTGAGCTCTTTGATTTGTTGATTAGAGTGCATCCAGGACGTGAATATGGATGACGTTCTTCAAGCTACGTGCTCAGATCAGCCGCTGGTTTTCTGAAACTACTTGTCCAGCCATTTTCAAAGGCTCACAATGAATATGGATGTTAGGGATTATTTATAGAATAACTATTCTATTCCCATCCTTAGCCTTTACAAAGTTATTTTTGAGTTTACTGTGACCTGATTTTTAATTCTAGGAAAAGAATGCTTTGCTGTTATTTTCCTTTTCAGAATCTGAGCTCCTCAAATGAAGGAGACGTCTCAGCTTGTGAACATCTAACTCATTTTTACAAAGAGAGGAAATGATTTTTGAACTCAAATAAAGCCTCTAAGTGCTATTCATCACAATTTTTACTCATTGCTTCTCCTGGAGGCGTTCGTATTTGCTGGCAACACCAAGTATTGATGTGTCATGTGCATTTTGTGTATGTATATTCTTGCGTACATCTATATCAGGATGCATAAAATCAGGTCTCAAGTGGAGCCAAATGCCAGCTTGTGCTGAGCTTTTAGTCTGGCTTCTCTGGCTTGTCATGTTGCATGATGCCTTTTGGTTTTCCCTTTTATTTCCAATACAAGAAGAACATTTTTTTAAAAATTAAATGCATATTGGCAGAATTTTCACGACAGGCGTTTTGTCCAGATTATGAACAAGTGCACAGCCATACCTTCCCCCACGACTCCTTTCTTATTTCACTTTCTCCTTTCCACCATTCTATTGCTTTTCCTGTGTTGGGATTGGAAGGTATGAGGATTTGCTGCAGCTTCAAGAGCCTGGGCTGTCATTACAGGCTGAGTCATAAGAAGGGGATCAGGATTATTTGGAAATGATTGCATCCAATGACGCAGAGCCGTGTTCTGCTCACGGGATTGGCAGCATATTGTGCCTTGAAGCCTGAGCGTCCCTGTGCGATAGAGTGTTCAGGCACAGACTGTGGAGCTGCTGGGCAGGGAGCCAAGGCATGGGCGCCACGTCTGGGCCTCAGTTGGGTTGAGAGTTGTGTGGCCTGCTGTGATGCAATTTTAATCTATATGTAAGTCACACGGGTTTTCTCTTTTTAGGTTCCTTTCTGTGGAACGGAACTAGCTATATTTATAATACACATTCTTTAGAGCTGAGGGAGAGTTGATGTTATGAAAATAATGAAGAAAAGGAGGCAGTGTGTACCATTCACTGTAGTCTTTGTCTAAACTGGGATTAAGCAGCTTTTCTCATTGGGGTACAGATTTATGAATTTTTTTCTTTCCCTTTTTGTAGGGGAGAGCTTATGTTGCCTTACTTGTTCAAATGAAGTGTGCACACGAGGTATTTTCAAATGTTAACGTTGGATTTGGCACCAGGGCCTGGATTACATCCCAAATGTGGCATCTCTGGGACTTAGTTAATAAGGTTCTGTTTATATTAGCAGGGAGAATATTAAAATTCTCCCCAAAACAGCTTGCACTGTTACAGTGGCTTTGTTTCTGAAGCATAACAGGAATGAAGCACATTATTCATTTAGAAACAGCCAGGTAGAGCAGTCTTCCTCCCCCTTAGAATGAAGTGATGAGAATGGGCATTTGTGAAATTGACTGACTGCTCTTTGGGGGATGCTTATTAAAATCCTAACATCGTTCCAGACTTTTGTAGCAGATTCATTTTTAGCTGTAATCTTGTTAGGACCGTTTTGTTTTGTAATCACCATTCCATCCGTGGGGTCCCTGCATGTGTGTCGTGTTTCTCTGCTGGTCCAGCCCTTCTGGTATTTCTTGTGCTGATGAATTAATTTCTCTTCTTGTCTGTCAATCAGATCCTTCATGTGCTCTCTCCCTCAGTGTTGGGCATTGTCTTGCTGATGCCTTTTTCCCTTCCTGGGCCAACTGAAGAGGACAGTTGCCTTGATGTCTACATTGTTCTTTTTTTATTTTTTTCTTAGAAAACTACATTGTAAAGATGTCAGTGGACAACTTACCCGCTGCATTGTAAAACAGAGCAGGGCTTGCTAAATAGATCCAGTTTCTATTCATAGTGTCACCATCTCAACCCCTCAGTACATATGAACAGTGTTATCAACAGAGGCCTCCCTGCAGAATCAGTTCTGGGTTCAAATTCCAAGCCGGAGAGGCTTTCTAACTACTCTAAGCCTCTGCTTCCTTCCTTATAAAAGAGAGATTTGTCTAGCCATCCATCTATGCATCCATTCATTCAGTGAGTAACTAAGTACCTGTTATGTGACAAACACATAATGTAACTATAGAAACAGCAGTGAGCAGACCAAAATCCCTGCCTTCGTGGAGCTTAGTTTCTGGTGAGGGAGACCGTCAACAGTCAAACTAAATAAGTAAGATCTAGAGTCTGTTAGTATAAGTGCCAAAGGGAAAAAATTAGGCAGGGAAAAGGGATATGAAGTGGGGAGTTGATATTTTATTTTTTATTTTTGGCGTTGGGGGCGAGGGAGATTGACATTTTAGATGGATCCAGGGAAGACCGCACTGAGAAGGTGACAGTGAGCAAAGAACAGATGGAAGTGAGGAGCCTCATGAAAGGGCCATCGGGGAGAGGGAGAAGCAGGTACAAAGGCCCAAAGGAGGCAGTGTGTCTAGCTTGTCTGAGGAGTCACAGGAACGTGTGGAGGAGATGGAACAGGGGGCAGAATATTAGGAAATGAGGACAGACAGGTGTGGGCCATAGAAATATAGTAAGGACTTTGACTTTACTCTGCAGAGGGTCAAAGGGCAGAACAGGGAGACCGCTTAGGAGACTGCTGTTCTAGAGCAGGCTGGGGTAATGGTGGCTGGGACTAGGGTGGTGCTGGTGAGGGCGGTGAGATGCAGTTGAGGATGTGAGGGTGATGCGGCTGTGACATCTGTCACCCCTTTAATCGCTGGGGTTAATTTGGCTGATGTGGTTGGCTAGGTGGGTGTCCCTTTCCTCTGTCACTGCTCCTTGTGCATTCCTCCCAAAGCTATGTGCTCAGTCAAAGAGGACGACCTTCCCTGATAAAGGAGGACTGTTCTTCGGTCAAAGGTATACAACTAGCTGTGCTCCCCTGCTAGAACCTCTAAACAAGTTCTCAAGGTCCATTTGTAAGAGAACATAGTGTAGTCAAGCTTCCAAGGCTCCAAATGCATTGAGATGAGGTGCTGCATGTGGCAGTCTGCCTTAAAAAAAAAAGATGCAGTTGAATTCTGGATATGTTTTGGTGGATTTGCTGATGGGCTGTGATGGGGGAATACGGTGGAGGAGCTGGTTTGTTGGGGGAAGGTTAGGAGTTCACTTTGGGACATGTTAGAAGTTCCGCTGTTGATTGTTGGATGTATTGGTCTGAATATCAGGGAAGGGAGCTACACAGGACAAGTAAAGGTTTTGGGCATCATCAGTCTGTACTTGGAGTTCAGAACCATGAGACTGGATGAGATCACTTTGGGAGTGAGCGTAGGCAGAAGAGCAAAGAGGTCTGATGACTAAGACCAATGACTCAGGTCTCCAACCTTCAGAAGGGAAGCACTAAAAGAGGCTGCGAGGAAATTTTTAGAGAGGAGGAGGAAAGTCAGGAGAGTGTGGTGTCCTGGACCCACATAAAGAAAGTGTTCAAGGAAAAAGGAGAGATCAACTGGATTTAATGTGACTGACGGAGGAAGTGAAATAAAGACTTAGAACCAGTGAGGTGTAGGGAGTGGCTGCAGAAGCTAGGAAGCATCCATCCTTGACACTCGTCAACTTTTCCGTCAACAACTGAGCTCTGTGACTACTCAGGCAACTTTACAGGCTCTTTCCTGACCTGTCTGGACTTTAGAGAATACACAGAACAAAAACAAGCCATGGCTTGGAAGAGAACCCCTGAGATGAGGCGCTGGGCCTGAATCGTATTAACGATACCAAAGACTTGTGTCAAACTGACTTTATGTCCTTCTGCAGCACTGGGGTCTTCATGTTAATGCCCAGGCTGGTTCTGTGACAGGTAGTTGTCATCTGAAGGAAGGCGGCAGCGTCTCATGTCCTCAGGGTCAAAACGTGACAGGATCCACTGACTTAGGCTATGAGGAAGATGAGTTTTTGCCCCTAAGACCTCAGTGTGAAGGATGTAAAATTCAATGGACAGAACAGTGGACTAGAATCCACAAGTCAGAAATAAATCCTGATACTCATGGGAAGGTCTTTGGCATGTGATTACACCAGCAGCACAAAAACCATTATTCTACAGATGGTGTGGGGAGATTTTGCAAAATACTTTAGGATAGGCAGCTATCTCATGCCAACTACTAAAACACGTTTATTCAGATTGTTGAGTATTTATTCAGAAGTTATGTATAAAAAATGAGAACATGCAAAAGTTACAAGAAAACATGGTTGAATTTTCATCTAACCCTAAGAACAGTAGATCTTAGAAGTAAAATCAGAAGATTTGGCTACACTAAAATTAAAATATTCTCTGTGTCAAAAATAAACCTCAAAGCAAATTAGGGAAAATCTTGCTACCAGTCAAAGAGAGGATAGCCTTAATTTATAAAAAGCATTTACAAATTTATAAAAATACTACAACTTTACTAGATAAAGACATGAATACAAAATTTCATACAAGAAATATAGGCAAATAACATGAAAAATGCTCAAATTTATTGGTATTCAAAGAAATGTAAAGGAAAAGAAGATACAATCTTCCTTCTATTGTTAACCTATATTTTTTAAAAAGACAATGCTTACTCTCTTTTCTCCCTTGGACAGCTCTTTATCCAGCCCCCCAATATGTTAAGCAATGTGCTAGGCACTGTATATATTCTAGAAAGCAATTCAGCATATATTGAGAATTTAAAAAAACACGAAACCATCTGCTCTGTTAAAGAGCAATTCATCCTTTAGGAGTCTGTCCCAAGGCATAATTTGAAATGAAGACAAAGGCATATGCAGAAATACATTTATTGCAGCATTATTTATAAGACCAACATTTCATAAAAAGTTATTATGATCGATTAATTTTGGTACTACCGTATAATGAAATATTGTGGAACATTTTACATCATGTTCTTAATAGTTATGACATAAGAAAAGCGAAAAAGTCAGAATACAACCATGTTTACATTGGCTAACTCCAATTTTGTAAAATAAAAATATTGACATGATTATTAGAAGAAAACACTAAATTGTTATTTATGGATGGTGGCATTACAAATTACCTTTCCCACTTTTAAGTCTTGACAATAGCAATGGTGATGATGATTGAAATGTTTACTGAGTCCTCACAATGTGGAAGGTGCAGTATCAAGAAATTCACATGGATCATCTCATTTAATTTTCACAACTAACCTATAAACTGGGAAATCTTGTCTCCACTTCATGTATGTGGAGACTGAACTCTGGGAAGTTAAGTAACCCAAGACCCCACAGATATTAGGAAGTGTGCTGGATTTGAATCCACTTAATGGGGCCTTATCTCCTACTCCATATTGCCTCTCAATGAAAATATATTATTGTGCTAATCGGAAAAGAGGAATCTTAAATTTTTTTAAATGAATAAAATGTTTCCAAATTTGATTTTTAAGCTTATCTATTTTTGTAGAGAAGTAGTATCGGGATTTTTCTCTTGTAATGGAAACAGTTAACAGGAATTTGAGTATCTACTCGGTGCCAGGCTTGCCACACACATTATCTTATTTATCTTCACAACAGCCTTGGAAGGTAGATATTATGATTCTTATCCTGACTTTATCCATGAGAAAACTGACCCTGAGTGGCACAGTGACTAGTCCATGGTCACATAGCTAGTGCACAGTGAAGCTCGGATTCAAAGTAATTCTACTTCCTTTCTAGGCAAGTACCTTCATACTTCATCTCACAGAGTATCATGATCTTTCTTTGAGTGTTTTCTGTGAGTCATCTTTTTAGTGGGGCAGAATCAAGCAGTCATGAGCAGCTTGCTCAGGACTGTCACTCATTTTGATGCCCAGGGTCCCTGGGAGCCCCTGCACATATAGGGTCCAGAGTAAGTTTTGGGTGTGCGATTGGAGACATTCATGCCTAAGTTGGTTCCAGAGTCTTCACAGACTCAGTGACCTTCCCACCTTGGTCCAAAGGGCCCAAGAACCCAACTTTGTTGTCATGATGAAGGTGACGGTCCTCTCATGGTGTCCTGCCCAAAACGTTCTCCTTAGGTTACCAGGCAGCTGAGTCATCCTTATCACCTGCTTCCTCCCCCGGCTCTGGGTGGCTATGTTATCTTCATTGCTGGATGTCAGTTTTCTTGCAGCTGGATGTGGATCATCTCATGAACTAGACTACCTGTTGCAAACCCCTGGAGGTCAAGATTCTTTGACTCAACAAATGTATACTGAGCTCATAGTGTGTGCTGGACGCCCTGTTGAGTTTTGGCCACACAATACAAGCCCAGCTCTTGCTTTCCTGGAGCTTACAGTTTAGGGAGGAGACATATTAATCAAATGATCACATAAATAAATGTAGCTTTTAAACAGTGATAAGTGGGTACACCAGGCTACAGAAGGTTATAAAAGGAAGTTTTGACGTAGTTAGAAATGATCTGAAGAGGCTTCCCTGAGGAAGTTGTATTTGAGCTGAGACTTAGAGGAGCTCAATAGGTAAAGCAGAGAAGGAAGAGCATTGCAGTCAGAGGGAACAGCATGGTTAAATGCCCTCTCATGGAAAGTAGTGGAGTGAGTAAGAGGGATTGAAAGAAGGCTGGAGTGCAGGGAACAAGGGGGAGCCTGGCAAGAGATGAGGCAAAGGGACCAGCTGAAGCCAGATCACACGGCCATGCAGAGCACCTTAAGGAGCGTTGTCATTGCCCTAGCAGTGATGGGAGCCCACCGAAAGGGTTTCAGGTGGTGTGGAGGGTCAGATGATGGATTTGTCGTTTGGAAAGCTCCCAGTGGTTGCCATGTGGAGGATGGGTTGGATAGGGAGGGCTGGGGTTTGGCGTCTGCGTTTGGGAGTTTGTTGCTGTAGATCAGTCTTAGGTTGGACTTGGAGGGACTAGGGCTGGAGATGCTGACAGGTAGATGGAGGGGAGCGAGCGGGAGGGACCGAGGTCATGATTGATGAGCTAATGGGTCATGAAGGAGAGTTCTCGAGGCTCCTATTTCTTAGGATCCTCCATGGCACTTAGCAATGTTCTAGGCACACAATAAATGTTAATTTGATGAACTCAGGAGCACTTGGGTGGCCTAAAAGAGTAATTCTCTTCTCTCGGTAACTTTTCCCACTTCCTCAGGGTGGGGCATCTTAGTTACCTTAGTCTCCCCGCCCCCCAACTTCAGATGCCAACCATAAGTCTGGGTTTTTACCTGTGCTTCTGACTGACCAGCGATAGAAAGGGGGTTCCAATGACCCCCTCCTTGGGTTTGGTTAATTCGTTACAGCAGCTCACAGAACTCTGAGAAGCATTTTACTTACTAGATTACTGATTTATTAGAAAAGGATATAACTCAGGAACAGCCAGATGGAAGAGATGCATAAGGCAAGACATGGAGAAAAGGTGAGGAGCTTCCATGCTCTCTGTGAACACGCCACTCTCCCTGAATCTCCACCTGTTCACCAACCTGGCAGCTCTCCAAACCCAGTCCTTTTGTGTGTTTATGGAGGATTCATTACATAGGCATAATTAATTGGATTATTGCCCTTTGGTGATTGAACTCGATCTCCAGCCCCGTTCCCTTCCCCAGAGGTGGATGTGTGGGGGTAGGACTCAAAGTCCCAACTCTCTAATCAGTGGTTGGTTCTCAGGGCAACCAGCCCCATCCTTAGGTCTTTTCCAAAAGTCAACTCATTAATGTAACAAAGACACATTTATCACTCTCATCCCTTAGGAAATTCCAAGGGTTTTAGGAGCTCTGTGCCAGAGCTTCAACGGATTGAAGACCAAATATATATTTCTTATTATAAGTCACAATTTCACATGGGGCACCCATGATTCTGCATATTCACTGCCACCCAGAGTGCTGACATCTGCATCCCTGGCTTGGAGGAGCCTATACCAGCCATCCTGGAGGGATGCTACCTCTGGTGCTTCTAACCATCATGTACTCATAACTCTGCTCATTTCCAACTATAAGGAGCAGTAAACTTGGCTAGGCTAAGGTGTCTCCCTGGGAGCAGACAGTCTTGGTGACGACTGACATAAAGTTCACACATCTGGAACTGTGGGCCACCCCTACGTTATGCCATGCCAACTGGCAGCTATCAAAGCTCAAGGCTGACCTGCTGTAGCACGTGGCCAAATGGGGCAGCTGTCAAGCCTGAGCCTGGTTCTTCATCCGCTGCCCCAGCTCCCACATCTTCCTCTGCCTCCTGCTTGGTGGGGGTGGTAGTGATGTTAGGGTTGGGTCTCAGCTAATTTCATAGCCACCTGCATGCTTTGTTAAGATATCTTAAAAAAAAAAATTGACATTAGGCAAAACTGGAGCACTGCAAATTTACCTTTTTAAATGACTAATTGCCTCTATCAAGGTCAGTTGGCAGAGTGGTACCTGTGTGAGCGCCTTCCCTGGAATCCAGACTGCTTAAATGGGCAGAGGATCACTGAAGTTGGAAAGATACACAGTTAAAACTCAGAGGGGAATATTATAAACCTGTGCACAGGTGGTAGGTATGCTTTCAGTGAAGGGGAATTAGAAGGAGAGGCCGAATCAGCTTATTTACCTTAGATTTTTAAGAGGGTCATTTTACGTTGTTGGAGTGAGGAAAAAAAGAAAGGAAGTGATGGATGACCCCTTTGCTGCTTGGTGAATTTAATCACAAGCTGCTGCCAGGCCCTTCTGTCTTCCTAATTCACACAGGGGACATGCAGGGAGTCAGAATCGCATCAGGGAGAGAGTGTGGCTGCTCACAGCATTTTGTTTTCATTGTGGTTAAACCTGTCGACACTGACCAGACAGGACCTGGTCCCTTGGGCTGCTGTATGCAGTGTCAGCATCCTCTGTCAGATGGCTTGGAGTAGACGTGGGGAATGTAGCTGCTGGCCCAAGAGATGGTGTTTGTGGAGGGATCAGATGGGATCTCTCTGCTGAGTCCTGGTCTTCCTTTGGACCTGGGAGGATAGTGGTCAGCAGGGGCTCTAAGGTAGAGGGGTGAGAGCTACCTTCCTGGGGGCAATTTGAGCAGGGATGGTGAAGGGAGCAGGGGTCTTGGGAAGTGGAGGCTGTGGGAGGAGAGGCAGGAGCCGGGAGGGCAGGAGAGACAGACTTGTCTCTGCCCTGTGAACTGGAGGGAGGGCTGTCCACGCCTCTCTCCCTGCCCAGTACAGGGTGGCACAGGGCTGAGTCTGGAGAAGGCAAAGACCCCTGTGCCCTTGCTTAGCCCTCCACCCTCATCTCTCTTCGCACTCCAGCTGCCACTCTGCTTTGACGAATCTGAATCGCTGCAGTTGAACTGACAGGCTACTTGTTCTCTTGCTCCTAGGCCCTTGCACATGCTGTTCCTTCTCTCTGCAACACTCTTCCACTCCCTTCATCTGGCTAACACCCTCTTGCCCATGTCTCAGCTTCCTGTGGGAAGCCTTCTCGGCTGTGAAGTGGACACCCCTAAACACCCTGTGCCTCCCCTGTGCTGTAGCCTTTCTCATATAGTTCATTGTGGCCTGCTCACTTGCCTGTCTGTCCCCTGCATGCTGAGAGCTGGGCACAGTGCCTGGCACAGTCCATACTTAATGCCTCATTAATGGATGTGAATGACCAAGGCCTCGGCCCTGCTTGTCTTCCTTTGGTGATGAAAAAAGTGCTATTGATTCTAGAGCATGAAGAAAACACGGATGCTGTTGCCTCCATCTATGGGTGACACTGTGCAGAATGGCTGGCCAGTCTGTATCCCTACCTCCTGGGAATAATCAGTCTGCAACGGGCACACTGGCGTATCAGATACACTGAAAATCAGGACCTGAGCAGCCTGTGAATTAAATGAGCAATTCAACACTTTCCCTTTCTGCCTGACAGAGCTGGGTGTGCATTTTTTTGGTCAGACGGAAGAAGCTGTGCAGGGGGCCTCAGAGCTGCCTAAGGGAGAGGAGAGCAGACCCAGGGCAGTTTAGGGGCTGGGGTAGCCCAGTAGGTTATCTGCGTGATTGCAATGTCATGTCTCACCCATTCTCATTTCCACTCTATTAAATCTGCCTTTTCTAACTTATCCTTAAAGGGGAAATAAATTACCGGTACCCTGTACCTATAGCCCGCTGTGTTATTACCGCTAATGTAACTTCTCAGGGGCAGCCAGGCACTGTTCATATTTCATAGTCATTGGCACCCCCAAAGCTATATTGAGCTATCAAGAATTCATGGACACCATCCAGACCTCCCATTTTTCTTTGCTGGTCGTACCCAAAGTTTGAGAGCAGAATTAAGCGCAGGCTGCATTACTACGTGGGGCTTCAGCTCTATCCTTCCCATCCCTTTCTTAATTGGGTTATTTTGTCAAAGGCAGGCGCCAGGCATGACTTGTGAAAGAGTTCTCATGATATTCTGTGGTGACAGCCCATATGGGTCTCGGGAGATGTCTGTGTCTCACTTCATTTTCTGGAGAATGTTGCTGGGGGTGGTTGGTTTTCATTCTATTCCTGGGTTGGCCGGATGTTTCTCCCCCACTGCCTCCTGCTCACCCCAGTGCTTCTACCACCCAGTCACTCTAACCGGAAAACTGGACATCAGAATGCCTCCTCGCCATCCATCAACTTCCACCCACCCTGGACGTCCCTTCAACACCCAAGACATCCGTGGAGTCTGCCCACTTCTCATTCTCTCCACTGCCACCACTCTCTCCCACCATCTCCGGTCCGAACTATTGTGGTAACATCCTAATTGGTCTCCCTGCTTCCTGTCTTGCCCCCCTCCAGTCCATTTGCGACACAGCTGTCAGAGTGATACTTTCTTCTTTATAATTGATATATTTAAAAATACACTTCCGTATCTATCTACCAGCTTGAACAGCTGTACCAGTTTCAGGATATTTACTTAAAGAAATAAAAGAATATAGATTTGTTAGTGACGACCCGGGTATGCCCATCCCAGATCTCATTCCCTTCTTTCCTCCCCAGAGGTAACTATCGTTCTGAAGTTGGTATTTTTCATGCCTATGTGGATGTTTTTATGATGTATGTATCTATCTGTAAGTAAACATATATACTATTGTTTTGCATGTTTTAAACCTCATATAAATGGCATGAGCTTTTTTTTGTCAGCATATTTTTGAGGTTTATCCATGTCGATTCATGTAATTCTAGCTCATTTGCTCCAACTGCTAGGCAGTAGTCTATTGTGTATACGATTTATTTGTCCCTTCTTCTGTTGACAGATATTGAGTCATCTTTTCAAAGTATAGATCAAATCATGTTTCTCCCTTGCTTTCAGCCCTTCAGTGCCCTGAGAGGAGGCTGTCCTAGGCCACATGGACACAGCCCTAACTGTACCCATGCTAGCGACTGCACATCCCAACAAGACAATCACCGGGAGGGCAGGCAGCCTTGGGAGTGGGGGAAATCCTTCTAACTTAGGCCAACTCCAGGCCTCTCTTTGTCCCCACCTGGCAGTGGCTGCTCTTAGTGGGTGACTGACAGATGACATTCAACTCTGCTGCCCTGGGCTGCAGGTCCTGAGAGCTGGCTTTGTGCTCCTTTGCCAAGCTTTCGTGTACGCCTGGCTCTTCTACAACTCATCCCTCTCAGTCCTGCCATGCACGATGCAGCCCTGGGAAGGAGTCCCCCTGAGCTCATTTTTCCTTCTACTCTCTCTTTGATCACCCACTGCCTATATTTCTTCCATAAGGGCAGGTGAGTTTGTTGCAATGTAGACGTGGGAATTTTCTGGATCCAAGCACCCTCCCAACCCCCATGTCTCCTGTCTCTTCCCCGTTGTCTTGCGGGGCTAGAGAATAGTTACCAAAGTTATGTTGTCTGCTTAGTCCAGGGCTTTGAAGATGTTGTTCTGGAGTGGAACTGAGTCCTTCCAGGACAATGCCAAGGACAATAGGTGCAATCCAAAACAGACAGTTGGAGTAGGAGCAGCGCTAGCCGTTATGTGGTTGTTCCCACCAAGTGGAGCCCGGGGCGAGGGTGACCAGTGAAAGCACATGGTCACCCATATTATTGCTCCACAAACTCCTTCAAGAAGATTGGTGTGAAAGGTAAGTGAGAGAGGAAAGTAGCCAGGTGGGGACATGGGACCGAGAGTTGTTTTGTTAAAGATGGGGGTGACTTGAGCCTGTTCAGCTGCCCCACTTGAAGATCTGGACTTAGGGAGGCATTGTGCCTGCGAGGGCAGGGACTTGTTGGTTTCCCAGTAATCCCCTTTGTTCTGCAGTGCAGATAAATTTGATCTCAAAGGGAATTGGCTTCCACATGCTGCCATCCCCACTCCTGCCCCTTTAGAAGACTTCGTTTCTTAGGACTTATCAGGATGGAGCTCTGCATTTTGTTACTGCCTGTCTTGTAGCAATACCACATTCATTTTGTTTTCAATTACTGGGATGTACCTTGAAAGGTCTTATCTAGCAGAGACACAGCTTGCATCTTCATTGTGCAGTATTTCTCTGTGGTCCTGCAGGGGCCTCCTTAGCTGCCAGCCTGGCTCCCATCTATTTTCTGTCCCCTCAGTGAGATGGCCTCCTCTGGGCACCCTGGCACCACTGTAGTCCATCACCTAATCATGCACCAGTCCCCACTGTGTTCACCTCATTCCTCTCTGAAGATTTTATTTCTTTATTTCGTTAAAACGTAGGAGGCTCAGAGGGCCCTGGATCAAAAAAGCGATTGCTGCAAAACTGTTGGGTATTAAAGTCATACAAGTGTAGCTAATTTGTCTGCTTCTATTTTCTGAATTAAAAAGAGAAACTCAACAAATTAAAATAATTGCCAAGACTCTTTCAGTGCTGCAGCCGATGCCATCTGCTTGAGAAATTTCAGGGTTCTGCCACAGCTCAGGACCCACAGGTTTCTTCCCAGGGGCAGCCAGGCAGTGGGGCAGCTGGTGGCTGTCATCTGTTGTCAGGGGCTTCAGAGAAGGTGGCTTCAGCCCTGGAGCAGGTACATTAGAAATGGATGGAGTGGGAACTGTGTGATGCCTTCATAGGCCTCCAAGGCAAAGAAAACCAGAAATAAAAATAGCCCTGGCCACCCAGGACACGAGAAAGGCACTTTCTCTCTCCTGTTTCAGCCTCTCTATTTCTTCTCTCCCTCTCTCCAGTAAACCTTCCATTTTCTCCTCCTTCTGCCTTGATTTTACCTCTGCCCCCTCCCTTTGCTTGTCCTTTCATTCATTCGCTCTGCACCATCCACTCTGCCGGATGCTGGAGATAGAGTGGTCAACAAGACAGACAAAAAGACAGAATAATCCTAAGCATGGTTAAGTTCGGTGGAGGGAATATGCAGGATAGAGTGACAGAAAATAAAAGGGACAGATGACCAAGAGTGGCCTCTCTGGGATGGAGACATTTAAGACGAGGCCGGGGGTTGAGAAGGAGCAGGCACGAGACCGTCTCGAGGGACGGGGCTCTAACAGCAGCAATCCCAAGGTGTCCAAGCAGGAGAGATCTTGAAATCCTCTTGGAACTGAGAGAGGTGTTGAGGCTGCAGATGAGGAGGGAGGAGCAGGGGGGAGACGAGGTTGGAGAGAGAGGCTGGTGCCAACATGCTTGCTTCTCGGTTCTCGTGAAGATGTCCATTGTCTTAGTGTGCTTTGCCCTCCGTGCTCATCCTCTGAGCTCAGTGTTGATGTGGCTGCCCAAATATTCTTGGCACTGGGCTGTGAAGGGCTGAAGACCTCTTGTTTGATTTCATCAACTTATGGGCGTAGTGTTGATTTTATCTGAAACCCTGCAGACCTCCAGCCAGCAGCTTGGGGAGGGAGTTCTTCACCTTCTCCCAAAGTGGGCCATGTCGGGCAGCAGATGCCAGGAGCTGATGGAATGTTCTGGAGCAAGAAAAGAGGCAACATGTCCGGATCAGGAGTAACTTATATGGGGCCAGGAGAGAGAAGGGCTTTCTATGGCTGGGTGCTAGGATCAATCAAGGAGAGGGGCTTAAATGCTCCTGCACTGAGCTTGTGCCTGCCTCAGCAGCTTCCTTTGACTCTCGCTATCTGAATCATGTCTACTCATGAGCTTATTTTACCAGCCTCCAAAACACAGCTGTGTACCCTTGGGAGAAAGCTAAACCCTAAATACTCACTGGAGAATGCATACTTTACATAGCAATTGAAGAAAGCAAAGCAATGTTTAAAAACTCTGATAAAGTTTGTTCCAGTCCTGGGAAACCCTTCTGTTGGTGCTCACTGGACTAAATCCTAAGGCCACACCGCCATCACATGGTAGTGATGATCATAATAGCAGATAAGCTTTAAGTAAATGTCAGGTGTCAGCTACCAGGCTAAGTGCATCATATGGATTATCTCCTATGAGGTAGATAATATTCATAGCTTGATGTTATAAGTACAGAAAGCAAAAGCACAGAGAGGGTATGAGAGATTTGCTCAAAGTCACCCAGCTGGGAAATGGTGGATCTGGGATTTTCATCTATGCAGTCTGACTCTCAATCTTTGTGCCTTCCAGGGGTTTCTGAGAGTCTAAGTGACTTGCCCCTGTTTACACAGCCAGCCAAAGCTAGAGACTTAAATGCAAGGTTTTTGACTGAGAGTCTGAGGCTTTCAGCCTTCCCTGAGCTACCTGCAGGCCCCACAGTGGCCTCCAGGTCGCTCATGTCCCAGAGCAGTGGCTCCCAGATCCCATCCCTATATCAGTGCCAAGCAGGATGGAAAAGAGCCACCTGGAGACCTTAAAAGTACAAAATTGGCGCTGACCCCATGGCCGAGTGGTTAGTTCGTGTGTTCTGCTTCAGCAGCCCAGGGTTTCACTGGTTGGGATCCTGGGCATGGATATGGCACCACTCATCAGGCCATGCTGAGGTGGTGTCCCACATAGTACAACCAGAAGGACCTACAACCAGAATATACAACTACTTACTCAGGGGCTTTGGGGAGAAGAAGAAGAAGAAAAAAAAGAGAAGATTGTCAACAGATGTTAGCTCAGGTGCCAATCTTTAAAAAAAAAATCCAAAGAAGTGCAGAATCTTGGATGCTACCACCAAGATTTGGATTTCAGGAGGTAAGATCATATGTTGTTGTGCAGTAAGGTTTGAGAACATTGACCCAGAGATTAACCTTGTGAGTGATGGTTTGCAAGCCAAGATGTCTTCCACGTCCCTTTTCCTGACTTTCTTTGTAGAGTTGGCTGTTCCTCCATTTGCAGTCCCATGAAGGTTGCTGTCACACCATGTGTAGACTTTCACACTTGCTCATTCCCCTTACCAGATGCTCACTGAGGGCCGGTACTGGGTCTCCTTCATATTTATCCATGGTCTCTGCCATATAGTGAGTACTCCATAAAGATTTATGGGATTAAGGGATGTTTGAAAGGATATAGTTATACATAACAAAATGTCATGTGTTTACATAGAGAGTTGCCTGTTCTTTCCTTGTTGCGACCATAGGGGATCTTAATGGGGTTCTGGTGTCATTTGTACCAAGAACACAAGTGCTGGTGCTTTGTACCTAATAGATATACTAAGATTGTTTCTGAAATTGTGGGAGTGGCCATCCACTAAACTATTCATATTCCTTCACAGTTCTACATGAAAATGGGTGACATGAGCCTGGAAGGTGGTTGGTCAGAGTCCGGGGCTGGTGGGTCTAGAGAGGAGAGCATCTGGAGTTTAGGAGCTTAGCCCGATAGTGCCATGGCCAGCTGTGCTGGATGGCTGGAGACCTTCAGCTCGGGGACTCTTGACTGAGCTCCTGCAGCAGGCTAGCATGCCTATGCTGGCTGGAGGGATGGGTCAGGCTGTCCACGCCCTCAGAGGCTTCACAGTCTCTCGGGAAAGACAAACCCAGAAAGAGAATGTTGACATAGAGATTCAGTGTGACCAGGGAGGTAATTCAGACAAGGGCTCCAAAATCCAGACTGGAGTGCGGAGTGAATCTAGCCTCTGTCTCTGTGACCTCCAGGAAGTTGACCTGTCTGGGCTCCCTCATTGTGAAGAAGGGACTGTGATAGTACTTGTCATATACATACAGTAAACACTGACAAGTATTTGTTGAATAACTGAGAGCTGAGACACTGTTCAGGAAAAGCGTCCCAGAGAAGGAGACGTCGGAAATTTGTTTTGAAGAACAAATAAGATCTAGCCAGGAGAAGAGGGGCTCTGGAGGTGGAGGGAACTGCATGGGCAAAGGCATGGAGGTGTGTGTGATATGTGGGGGAAGCTGAGGCAATTCATTTATTATTGAGGCATAAGGATTTAGGTGGTGGGAAGCCACAGATAGTGAGGGCTGGAGAGATGTATCCTACTGAGTGTTGGAAGATGTTAAGCAAAGAAGTGGCCCAATTGAGCCTGTGTGCTGCATATGGTCTGTGTAAAGAGAGAGGCTCTGAACTCTTTAGCTGTGCATTCATCTAGCTGTGGGTCTCTTCCTACGAACTCATTGCTGCAAAATTATTTACAGATTATTGTCCTTGTGACCCTTTTAGGCAACAGTGGAGGTTTGGTGGATGAGTGCATTGGCAACTGGAACACTGAGGGCATGTCAACTTCATGACCAAGTCTGGTCTGCCATGTCCCGCAGTCTCCTGGAGGATGAAAGGGAATTGTTAAGCAAATCCTAATCAGATTTCCCAGGCAGGCGTCTGCCCAGCCGATTTAGATTATCATACATTATCCTCAGCTCAGAGAACTTGTGATGGTGGCAAGATTAGCTCACACTTTGCATTTGCCTTGGGAATTTACATAGCAGCAAGCCTGTTTGTCAACTAATGCTCCAAAGTTTCCAGCTTCCATAGGGACCACGCTTCCAGCTCTATTTAATGTTTTATTCAAATGCAGCAAAAGAGAACTACAAAGCTGATGGCAAGCTGGAAACTTCTAGAATTGGGAATCTAGCACTAGGGCCCTCTCAGTCTTGTCCTGTGACTTGTTTTTCTCAGTCCCTGAATCCAGCCCAGAATTTTCACTTCTAAGGCAGGAATTTGAGAGAGCCCCATTTTGTGAGCAGAACCCTATTCAGTGGTGCTTCTAGTCCATTCTAGTCCCCATGGCTAATTGAGTGAAGGACCCTAAAGCAGATCCCTTTGTGTCATTCCCTTCCCCAGAAACTGACAGTGGCTCTCACTAATTATGGAATAAAGTCCAAACTTGCCAGCATAGTGTTTATGGTTCTTCTGTTCCAGTTCCAGACTAGACCACCCTCTCACTCATCTGGACTAGAACATTCTGTACCACATCTTCAACTTCCTCTCCTCCCCATGTTTACTCAAGCTGCTTCTTCTACCCAGAATGCCTCATTTCCACCTGCTGGAAATCTCATGTGTTCTTCAGTGCCCAACGTAATACTGATTCCTCCATTTAGCCTTTTAATTTCTTCTACTTGGCATCCATGTTTCCCACTTGGTGTTTTTGGACTTGCATTAGAGTCGTTGGTGAGGTTGGTGCTCTAAAGTGGAAGATCTTTGAGCCTATGATCTTGAGGCCATCTCTACTCCCCATCTTTTCCCCCAGTGCTCAGCCCAAGACCTCACATGTATATATAATTGGATTCTATTCCAAGACAAACCTGACTAAGGCGTCTACTTGATCATGCATTATTTCAGTTTTTTGTTGTAAGGACCAGGATAGTGAACAGATCATTCATGGCTGTTTTGTGTTTTTCCATTATCCCAGTGCCTGAACTCTAGGGGTTTCTATTTTGAGTCTGTGTTCATCAGAGTGTGGGAAGGAAGAAAGCAGAGGAGAGGAAATGAGGCCTCTTTACAGCTCTGACCTGAATCATCTGGAACCACTGGCTCCCCTGGTTTTCCTTCAGCCAAACAGTGGAGTGTTGGCCATGGCTGGAGTTGTCTGTGGGGTGGCACAGGAATGGTGCCAGGGAATCAGACAGCTCCTTGGAGTGGTGACAGTCATCCCTGAGAGTCTTGTAGCAGGGTCTTTGGGAAATAAAACCCCCTCACTTCAGCCTTAGGAAGCTGGAGATTTCTTTGAGTTTGATGTTATCTCCTATAAAATGAGGGTTATAATATATAACCCGGAGTCACTGAGGAATAAGATATGATAATTCAGGTAGGGTGCCTGGTGCTTCAGAGAGTCAGACACCTCTTCTTCCTCCCTCATCTCACCCCAGGTCTTACACCCTTCTTTAAACTGGCTCGGGGAGGACTTATAAGCATTATCATTACAAAAGGTAATAGTAATTAATAGTAGCATCTTACACTTGCGTCTTTCTTGCTTGCTTTACAATGTTATACTCGATTTGTTGGGTGTTCGTGTGTGCTGGGTGCCCGGTGTTCTAGGCCAGCGGTGGTGGAGGGGAAAGGTGGAACTCTCGCCTCTGCAGGATCCTGATCAATCCCAGCTCAGCTGCTTGGTGCCTATTTGACCTTGAGCAAGTGATTTAACTATTCTGAGGACGAAAGACGGTCACTGTGAAGGTCTGACGCCTGGCATCCAGTGAGCACGCAGTCCCTGTTAGAGAGGGACCTCACAGGGAGGCAGGGCCTCAGCCCTCATGGAGTGTATGGCCCAAGAGGGGAGATGGCCTCGCCTGTGTTTAATCCTCACAACAGCCCTACGAAGTGGGTAGAACCAGTCCTGTTAATCCCTCCTTCTCAGCAAAGTCCGGGCCCTGGCCCAAATCTCACATCTGGCAAGTGGCTAAGTTGGGGCTTGGAGCAGGTCTGCTGCCTCATGCTCTTGCTACCCAAAGTGGGGACTGAGCTTTGATCTGTTTCCGCTGGGGAAGGAGCAGGGCAGACCGTTTGTTAGTGCTCCGCAGGACTTGGGCTGTCACTGGGCTGTAAAAATGGTTAGAAAACAGGTGTCATGAGAAAGTGTCCCTCCTTTGCAGACAGGAGTGGTTCCTAGGGCTCTGGGATACCCCAACGAAGCAGAGAGGGAGCAGGATGAGCCCTGCAGGTCTGCCATCCCTGGGAGCCTATCGTTTTCCTTGTGTGACAACGCAATGTGTGAGTTAACTAATTGGTGGCATTATGCCCTATTAAGAGGGAGCAAACGGCTGTGCCTTTTCTGAGATGAAATCAGAGCTTAGATCAGACACTCTCACAGGAGGTCAGAGCCAGGGACTTTATTTTTAGGTCAAATGGGGAACAAGGACAGATACCTTGCTTTTCCCTGGATGTGTTTAGAAAACTTGTCCCCTTAATGTTGTTAACCCGTTATGGGTGGTGTTCTTAGCAGACTAGGGATGAATTCTGCCTTTTCTGCACAGTCCTGTTTTTGTAATCAAAATCTGTTTGTCATACTGGAGGAAAAATCATACCAGAGTTTAAAGAGCCTGAACAGCCTTAGAAATGCTCCTTAGCCAGTCGCTTATTAACCAGCTTGGAAATGTAAGTCACTATTCGCTACCCAACATGTCATCAGTTTTCTGTTCACCTGCTCTTCTGGGCCAGATGCCGTGCCAGTCCCTGGGGATGTAGAGAGACAGTTAGCCCTTTATTAAGGTTACATGAGTTCCTACCATGTTCCAGGCACTTTTCTAGGCCCGAGAGATATGGTGGTTTACATAACAGAGATCATTACTCTCATGGGCATGCGTTCTACTGGGAGAGTAAACAAGAAAATGGCAAACCGTGCTGCGTGCTACCAAAAAAAAGTGAGGGTGATGTGATGGAGGCGGCCTCTTTAGAAAGGGTGATCCAGGGGGTCCTTAGGAGACGGGCAGAGTGTGAGTGACAAGAAGGAGCCAGCTGTTCAGGCATCTGGGGAGAAGCATTCCAGACATAATGAATGCTCTAAGGCTAGAACCAACTTTCTGGCAAAGGATCAGAAGGCAGGCCCTTGTGGCCGGACCAGAGAGGGAGAGGGGCCAGAGATGAGCGCAGATAAGAGGGCAGGATCCAAATCGTGTAGGATTTTGTAGGCCATGGGAGGGGGCTTCCAGGTCACTGGAGAGATTTCAAGCAGGAGAGGGCTATAGTGGGATTCACATTTGTAAGTGATGACTCTGGCTGCCACGTGGAGGGAAGCTCATACGACCTGAAGGGAGAAGCGGGAGTCCAGTTAGGAGACTGTTGCAGGTGTCCAGAGAGGTGCTGAGGATGGAGAGAAGAGGCCACAGGATTCATGGATGGCATGGATGTAGGAGGTGAGGGGAAGAGAGGAATCAAGGTGGCCTCCTAGGTGTCTGGCTTCAGGGCCAAGTGGGTAGTGCTATCATTTACTGAGATGGACCAACAACAGGTTTTGCGAAATCAAGAATGTGGTGTTTGAATGTTAAGTAGGAGCTCCCCATTGGACAAGTGGAGATGTCAGATCGGCAGTCAGCCATACAGTTGGGTGCTGGGAGAAGTCAGGCTCCGAGACACAGAGGTGAGGTGCAGCCCTGCCCTCCAGGAGCCCAGACTACTCATGACAGCCAGGGCACCTTCTTTCTCTTCTCTAACGAAGGTAGCACTGAGATACTGCTCATTTCCCTCCTACAAGCTTCGTCTGTGACACTTGCTGTCGGTCCAGAATTGATCCATGCACCCACTGGGAGTAGGAATCCAGAGACAGAGACAGTGGCTGATGTTAGGCCAGCACAGGGGTGATCAGTGGGAGTCTGGGTCTGAAGAAGCTCCTTCCCACTCTGAGGGCACAGAACTGGTATGAGGGTGGCTCCAGCTGCACTCTCTCAGAGGAAGCTGAGCTGGTTGGGCTGATGCTAGACTCTGTCATCCCCCAAACTCTGTAGAGAAAGGACCTTGGGCTTCTGAATTTGATTCTTGCTCTACTATTCAGTTGTGCAAAAAGTCAAGTCCCTTGACCTCCCTGAGCTTCAGTCTCCTTAAATGTGAGATGTGCATAGTGCCACTTTCCTCCTGGACAGCTGTAGGGATGATTTGCGATCAAGTGCCTGGTGCAGAACTGACATCATGAACCTGAGGAACATGACAGTTCCTCTCTTCATGCCCTAAGAAGATGGTGCCAACAGTGGAGCTCACGTGACTAAGAGCTGGAAGAGCTGAGAAATTCTCTCACTTGTTCCACAAAGTGTGCTAAGCACAGGGGATTGAGAGGTAAATAGATAAATTCCTGTGCTTGTGGAGCTCACGTTCTAGTGGGGGAATCAATGGTAAATAACCAAACAAATAGATAAGCTGACTTCTGGGCGGTTTCACGGGAGCAGCTGGATGGTCGAAGGTCTCTTGGAGGAGGTGTCCCTGGCTGTGCGCTGGGCAGTGAGTTGAGCTGACCATTCCAAAAGCTGAGGGTGAAATGGCCTCAGAGATTCATCTCTCCATGACTGCTGCCTTCTCTCAGCTCGCCTGCTAAGGGTTTGGAGGTGTTTTCTGGAATGGAGCCGTGGTGCAGGTGCCTTTCCCTCTCAACCTGTGGTTTCTGAGGTCCTTCCATTTCCTTGGTCTGGTGGCCATGCCTTTTCTCGCCTGTACTGGCTCTATAGGACGGGAGGCCATGGTGCTTACCTGCCTTGCTTCTTTAAACCCCATTTGGAGAGCTTCTTGCTTGATTCTCCCCCTTCCTTGCTCCTTCTCTCATACTCTGCATCAGAGATCTCCATTCCCTCGCACTCCTCATTGCTCTCTCCTGGCTGACACCAAAGACATTTCTTAAAAAGATTCTTCAAAGTGAATGCTTGGGGCTCCTCTTCCTCTTATCTTTGAGTCCGACAGCATTTTTGTGGAGGAATTTTTTTTTAATGTGCGTTAATGTGAAGGGGAGTTTTAAACTTTGTTATCTTACAAGCTCTCCATTTTCGTTCCCCTCCTTCCCAAACTCTACGTTTCTCCCCTCCCAACTTCCGTAAGCCTCTTTTCCCCAAAGTATTTTTGTCTGTTTTTCCTTATCTATTTTTCTCCTCTCCTTTTTGTCACCCCCTCTTGATTCCCACCGCTTCCCCTGGTGCCTTCCTCCCTGGGTTTCTCTTATCCTTACTTTCTCCCTCCCCAAACTGGACACCAGCCCCAAGCTCCTTGACCCAGCTGCTGCCAAGGGCTGTTTCTCAGTGAAGGGGGCTCTGGACCCCCAACCCTAGAATGCCTTTGAAGATGGCTTTGATGATGGGCTGGCTCCCCCCATACCTGTGCCACAGGGTACCTGCTTTGCCCATTGGCTGAAGTTGCCCTGATTTCAAAGAAAGCAGATGTTGTCTTGAACACCACATGGTAAATTTCCTCTGGGAGGAATTTCTTCAGATACTAAGAAAAATGCACACCTAATCTTCAATTATGGAGGGGCAGATGCTGCTCTCCAAGGCATTCATTCACCTCTGTCCTGTGAGCACTCTGTATCCGGCCTTCTGATAATTAATTCCTCTAGTCTCTGGGGCTCTACTCCTTTCTATATAAGTTGTGGTTTGAGCCTTTGGATTCCACTGAACAATTCCTGTCAGAGGAGGACATGATCTGAACTTGTGAAAAAGGAAAGTAAAGGGGACTGTAGTTATGCTCTCAGATTGTCAGTCCTGATCCCCACCCCTCTGCCCACCCCTGACCACCACCACCTCTCCTGCTAGGAATGCCCTTTAGGAGAATGTCATAAGAAGGGGACCCGCGGTCCTTAGGATTTTGTTGGCATTGCAACGACTGTTGTGGCGTTTGATTAACCATATACAGTTTATTAGCTCCATACGCAGTTTATTAGCATCATTTTTCTTTTCTATCCACACCAGCCTCCAGCCTGTCCTGCTCCTCTGGCTGATTTGTATTGATGAGAACATCATTTTGGGTTATTGCCTTTTCTGAAGGAGTCATCTTTCTGAGAAGTTAACAGGTGGTGGGTTCTTATAGTCAATTTTAATCGTTGATGAAAAAAGTATGTATATATGCATATGAGTGTACACACACATACACACTAGATTGTGGTGAGGGAGATTTTTGTAATCACTGGGAAGCCTTTCAGGATTCTGAGCCTTTCAATTACTTTTCAAGTTCGTTTACCAGAGTCTAAGTGTCCACAGAGACATGCAAGGATCTTCTCATTTTCTAGAGTATATGCTAAGTCATGTCACCACCCCACTTGTTATTGTGCCCGCTGCCAAGGAGGGAGCAGGGCTTTTTCCTCCTGTAGTTTAGGGAGGTGTAAGGAGAGGCCTTACTCTGAGCCTGTTCAAGATGACCTTGATGGCAAGTGCCTAAGAGAACTGAGGACATACTGGCTGTTTGCATGATTAAGGAACAAGGTCTTTCTCCCTTGGAGACAAGTAAAACATCATTGTAAGATTTGCTGGGTGCTTTTCATTTTAGGAGCTTGTAAAGCAAGATGGGTTGGGTGATTTTAATGGTTGTTGCCTTAGATTAATTCAGTCATTAGGAAGATTGGGTAAAAGTTTAATGCTGTTGACATTCCCCTGGGGTCGATACCCAGGTCCAGAAGGCTCTTTCTATAGCATTAGAGTTGGCATCAGTGTAGTCAAGAGCAGATGTAGGCAATGCAAGCCTCCTGCCTTTACTATGATGACAGATATGTTTTAATTTTGTTATGAGTTTTGAACAAGTTATGCATTTTCCCCAAAGGAGTCTCTGCTTATTGCTTGTTATAAACAAGTGTGTGTATGTGTATGTGTGTGTGTGTGTCAACATAGACAGCTCTAAATCATTCTCATCCAAATGGGTAGTTGGGGGGGATTGGTGAGGCTGGAGGGGTGGCTTCAGAGTTTCTTTGAGCACATTCCATATGCCAGGTACTCTGCGAAGCACTTTACATGGATCGCCTGCTTTATTATTTGACAGCCCTATGAGATAGCTGTAATTAGTTTTCTACTTCAAAGATAAAGAAACTGAGGTCAAGAAAAGTTAAGTGACTTGGAGGTCCCACAGCTAGTAAGTGGTGAATCTGGGATGAGAACCTGGAGCCTGAGGTCTTAACTACAGTGCTATATTGACTGACAATAACACTGAAGAGAACAATTCAGCAGTTCCCAGCCGTGGATAGACCAAACCAGAACACAGTTCTTAATCTCTTACTGTATGTACACGGGAACTGTAGAGATCGAAATTTGCACTTGTAAAGGTATCATCTTTAATTTGCTTGTGAACCATGTCAGTTCCAGTCATACCACAGTTTTGCTCAAAGGCCTCAGTTTCCCCATGCTTAGCCAGCCTGCTTGCACTTTTATTGTCACCTCCCATCCTTTGGTCACACGTTTTCCCTACCCACACTTTCTACATATCTTGAATTGTCCATTTTTCATAGCCTACCTCCAATGTCCCCACTGCCAATGCCCCATTTCCATAACCTTCTTCATGCCTGGTGTGGGTAGTAATTTCTCTCTCTTCATAAGTCTCAATCCCATAGTAATTTGTCATTTTTCTCTCTTGTGACATTGGATGGTTTTCTTTTAGTAATCTTGTAAGCTCCTTGAGGTCAGGAACTGACTGAACTGTACACAGCTGCAAAATGAACAGGAATTAGATCTGTATGGGTATGTGGTGTGTGTGTGTGTATGTGTGTGTGTGTGCTGGACGGGTGAGGGAGCCAGTAATGGTTCAGAGACAGCACAGTAAGAAGGTGGTAGCAGCTTTGTCCCCAGCAAGGTACCATAGCTTGGATGATTCCCTCTCCATGGGGCACGTGGTACCCGTTTTCCCTTCACTCATTTCTATGGACATGTGCTGAACCCCTCTTTTTGGGCTGTCTCTGTCATTCATTAGAGGATGCTGGGACTGGTGAAGGACCAGGACTTCCCTGATGCCAAGCCAGGATGGCATTTCTTCCCTGTCTAATACCAACTCCTGGGTGCTGGGATCTGCCATTGAGCCAGCTTTGGAACAGAATCTCTGATCAAGGGAAATGCTCCTTTTTGAATGGGAGCCATCACCCACCTTCTAGAATGAACCTTTCCACGTCTGCCCGCCTGATTCAGGCATAAGAGGATGGACAAAACGGAGTACCAGCATGCAATGCCCATGTGTCAGGACCACTGACTGCAAAGGACACCTGGGACATGGTTCAAAGAAGAGCAACAGATTTGACTGTGGAGTTGGAATTAGGGCATGTATGAAAAATAATTAGGAATTGTGGCCTCAGGAAGAGAAGCCTGCAGGGAGACCTAGTAATTGTCTTGAAGCATGTGAAAGCCAATTAGACCACCGAGTTAGGTCAGCTTGTCTCTTTCCCATGGAGAGGAGAGAAGTATGTTTAAACTTGAAGAGGAAGGGTTTCTGCTCAGTGTGGAATTGTTCCCTACTGGCATGAGCTGTCGTGAAAGTGCCTGTGTCAAAGTTGGAGAAGGCGTCCCCCTTTCCAGAGGGGAAGCTTAGGCAGAAACTGGGAGCTGGCTTAGGTGCAGCTCAAGTTTCTTTTTGTCCCCAGGACTTGGTAATTGGATGTGACTGTGAAAGGTACCATTATATGTGCCTGAGAATAATCATTGACTGGCGTAACTTGGTAGTTAGGTTAGACACAGAGCTCTTGAATCTCTTAGAATTAGTTCAGATCTTAGCTCTGTCTTTTATCAGCTGTATAAATTAGGGCCAGTTACTTATCTTCTCTGGTCTTCTATTCCCTTTACTATAAAACGGTAATAATAATGCACACTTTGTGGCATTGTGAGGATTAAATGGTAACAGGTGTACACAGAATTTAGTAACTACGTAAAGCATATATGGTGCTATATATGGTAACTAAATATTTACAATAAGAAATGTTGTCCAGCCTTTACCCCAAAGGAGTCGGTACCCTGGTTAAGGAGATTTGAGAAATGCACAGATATTTGTGCTGGAATTTTTAGGATCCTTAAGCTCTGACCCCACGTACGATTCAAAATAGCAACAATGCTAAACTACCAAATAAAGGCAAGAGACTAATGCAGTTCTGATTCTAGTCCACATCCTGGTAGTGTTTAGTTTTTGTTTTTTAAATATCACAGTCTTAGAAAAATATCTTTGGTACCCTAAGCACATGCTCAGACTGCTGGTTGGATAACCCAGCCCTGGTAAGGAGATCGAGTAGCATTTAGATCTCAGCTTCAATCTCTTTTTCAACGAACAATTCTTGAGTGCTTGATCAGGCAGCATCTTGGTTGCAAGAAACAGAAGCCAACTCTGGTGGCTTAAGAAAGCTTAAGAAAAAGGTGATTTATTAGAAGGATGGTAGGGGCTCAAAGAACTGCTGGGGGGAGGGTGGGCTTAGACAATGGGCAGAAACTGAGGGCCCTACTGAAGGCCGTATGTTGGAAATGGTGAAGTCCAAGTGCTATCACCTTGGCTGTGGTGAATCTGATCTCAGATTTTCTCTGAGTCTCTCCCTGAAGACTCTGAAAGAGGTCTGGGGCTGGGCTCAGACCACGTGCCTGCCCACAGCTAGACCAGAACCCAGGACAAAGAAGTCCCTTCACCCATAGGGTGAAAGGCAAGTCTCAGTGGAAACTGCATTCCCATTAACACTGCACACAATCGGGAGACAGGCTGCTAGAAGGAAGAGAGTTAGATATTGGACGGGAAGAAAAGGACAGATCTCTGCCGTGCCTTTCACATGCCAGGCCCTGTGCACCACCAGTGTGACAGTCAGTCATGTACGTAGCTGGTTTGCAGTCTCCATCATTTACCTGTCCATGTGTTTTCAACTTGTCTCTACAGGGAGCCTTTAGGTTTCATGAGGGCAGGGACCCTGGTTACAAGCTTTGTGTCCACCTGTGTGGCACTCAGTAAACATCTGGTGATCTGGTGATCCAGTGTCTCAGTGTTCACTGGATTCTGGAGTGAGTTCACCTGAGTCAGCACGGACAGACTATGATTGGGTGTTCCTGGGGTAAGGAGTGAGTATTAGATACCAAGAATGTGTAGTTAAGTCTAGCAACAGCCCCCTGGCCTCAAGATTCAGCAAATACATCTCTATGATTGCTAGCTGAGTTCCAACATCATGTAGTGCAGACCTGGGTCTCTGGTGGAAAGGTTGAAAAATAAAATAAACTCACCCCCTCAATTGCTTTATTAAATAATGCACAGATGACAGTGCATGAAATATTGATGCACAGAGAGCTCGTCCTCCTGCAGGGGGGAGAGGGACCTCTGGGTAATTGGTTTTTCTACATGGCAACTGAGATAGCTGGGAAATATTGTTGCTATTTCCCTCACCATATAAAGCCCTGTCTGTTAATGGAGGGATGGACCCAAGTGAGTCTTGTTTTCCAAATCCTCATTATCCTGCCATCACTGAGGCATCAGAATGAATGGAAGGGCATAGCAAAGTATCGATGTTTTCATATAAGTCAGCTTGCAGGATTGGACATTGCCTATGGGTTAACTTTGATGGCCATTCTGATGATCTTTTTAGAAATGGTGGAGTATTATTCTGTTTTTTTTTTTAATACATCTGGAAAATTTAGAAATGTGTGGGTTGGTGTTGAAGGCCAGGGCTGCATTATGTGGTGGGAAGGGTTTCAGTGCACTCATTGTTGAATTCCTTGAGATGGCTTTTCTGTAGAAGTGAAGGATGAAAACCTGCAATTCAAACCCCGGATGCTCAGACCATTCGCTGGCCAGGGAGGCTAATTGTCCAGGTGATTTCACAAGTAAGACATGCACAGTGCAGCAGAGCAGCTGCTCTCATACTCTTAATGGAATTTTAAGATGCAGTAACCTTTTTAATTGGAGGCACACAGATAGTGTATATTTATTAGACAGATGTGGTTGTCACGTTGCCCTCTCAGATGTGAACGGCAGTTCAACCTCTAGCATGAGTTTCTCTTTGTAGGAATTGTGAACCAATGAGTTTAGCAGATCAAGGAACACTATTAAATGCCTACTGTGTCCCAGCCTGGGGTTTTCCTCTCTTGTCTTCATTTTTTTTACTTTTTCTCACTTGTAATTTTTTTCAAGCAGCTATTTTGGTCCAAGAATAAGTTAAAGCTTGATGTAAATACAGACAGTTCTTGGTTACTTAAAACTCAGGAGTGGATTTTCCTTTATTCAGCAAACATTTACAGAGCACTCACTGTGAGCTAGATTCTGATCCTTCGTGTTGCGTACTGTTAGAGCGTTGCCTGCCCTTTCCTTTGGTGGCTTCAAGAACGTTGCTTCCCAGTTCAGTCTAGCAAACATTTGTTGAGGGCCTGCTCTGCAGCAGGCACAGTGGAAATCAGTGGGAGCACAGAGATGAGTAAGATTCATTCTCTGCCCTGGAGGAGCTCACAATTGGGGAGGAAAAAATGCAAAAATGGTAAATACATCAGCGTGTGACTTCCCAGCCCTAGGAAGCTGTCTAGGGACAAGAATGACTTCAGAAGCAGGCCTTTCCAGGGGAAGAGCTGAGTGTTGGAGCACAGCTGGAGGATGCCTGCCGGTGGTGCCCATGGGGTCCGAGGTGCATCGAGGGTGCTTGCTGTCTCTGAAGGCCTGCTCATATTGAGTTCCTCTGGAGGTTGTCCCTGTTCACTCCATGGGACACTCCCCCTGGACCCCTGGAACATGTGCATTTACATCCTGCTGTGGTGACAGTCTCATGCCTGACTCACTGTGCCTGTGGTGGTGTTAGAGCACATGGTTGGTTGTAAGGGCTTTGTAGCCACCCACAGGAGGGTCTGAATCAGAGCTTGTGACTCTATGCACTTAAGCAACTTTCATAGACTCTCTGAACTTCAGTTCCGTTACCTTTAAAATGGTGCTATTAATAGCACCTGTATTAGCTTGGGCTACCATTAATAAAATACTGTACGTGGGGGATTGAACAACAGGAATGTATTTTCTCATGGTTCTGGAGGCTGGAAGTCAGAGACCAGGGTGCCAGCAAGGTTGGGCTCTGGTGAGAACCCTCTTCCTGGCTTGAAGACAGCTACCTTCTCACTCTGTCCTCATGTGGCCTCTTCTCTATGTGCACATGGAGGGAGAGAGAGTGAGTGAGCAAATTCTCTGGTCTCTCTTCTCCTAAGAGCACTAATCCTGTCATGAGGCCCCCACTCTCATGACCTCATCTAACTCTAGTTACCTCCCAGAGGCCACATCTCCAAATACCATCAGATTGGAGGTTAGGGCTTCAACATAGGAATTTGGGGGACACACTTCAGCCCATGGCAGCACCTACTTCATCTAGTTGCTGTTAGGTAGTGTTTGCAGAGAGCCTGGTCCAGTGCCTGGCGTGTGGGAAGCATTCTATAAATGTTAACTTCTGGAGTTACATGGGTGTATCTCTTTCCCTATAAAATTATAAGCTCCTCAAGTCTGGGGCTGTATTTTGTTTATGGCTGCCTCTCTCAAGTGATTGGTGTAATGGGAACACGAGTGAAAGGAGAGAAAGAATGAGGACTTGGATTTAGAACAATAGATTTGAATCATGGCCTGGCCCTCTCCTAGCTGTGTGCCCCAGGGCAGTGAATGAACCTCTCTGAAGCTCAGTTTTTTCTGATCACTGAGATAGGAGAAATAACTCTTCCTTCCCAGACTCTGGTGAGGTCTAAATGAGACAGCCTGTGAGGAAGCACCTGTATTTTCTGATATATAGCAGGTGTTCTCTAAATGTCGGCTGAGTGAGGTTCTCACACACTTATCCAGGAAGCGTTCATGGAGCTGGGAGAGCTGGTCAGCTTGTGGTCTTAACTCCCGTGTTGTCCTCACTCTATTGCTCTTCATATGAGCCTTCAAGACCCAGTGCGTGTGTGCCTGGACGGTTAGCCATTCGGTGAGATTCTTGATGGGGATTAAAAAAATAAAGATAAACTTAATCTGGTAGAAAAGTCATGACTTAGAGCCAATATTCACATAGAAAAAAATGGATTATTTTGAATGTTCTTGGTCCCATTAACAAAATTTAATCTAGCGGTGAAAATTTCTGGGGCAGCAAGCAATCTGTGTTGCTTGATGGTGCTCAAAAGTGCACAAGAAGACTTCTCATGACCTCCTTGCTTTTCAGTTTAACAGCATACGCGCATTTACATTTCAAACAAAGTGGCCCTCACGCCAGTGTGTCTTTTTATGGTCTGTGTGAAATGCATGAGTTTGAAATATATGGTCTGCTGACAACTTAAATTTTCTGAGAAGCCACTTTGAACAGAAAGAAATACAATCTATATTAATGAAGACAGCTGTTTGTTTGGTCTAAGACCATATGGATGACCTGCAGGCATGCTGTTTGGGCCGTGGTGGAGAAACAGGAAAATCGAGAGTCACACATTGGCGTGGATTGGTTGCCATGCTGACTGGTAGGTCTTAACTCTGAAAGCTTAGAAAGTCCTGATGCCATCCAGCTTAGTCATTAAGAGCATAGGTCTTGGAGGCAGACCTTGTATGAGTTCCTCTAGCTATGTGACCTTGGACTAGTTATTTTACATCCTTGAACCCAAGTTTCTACATCTATAAATTGGGGTAATGATACCTACATCCCAGGGTTGTTATGAGTATTTAATGAGATGCTATATATAAAGTGCATGGCAAAGTATACTGCATATATATTCCTGTCTAGGAAATGTTGGCCATTATTATTATTACTATGACCTATGAAAGTTTTGGAGCCCGAAGCAAAGTGTTACATCATCCTAAAATATCTTTTTAAAAAATACTTAGGGAGTTTGCCTTTTTATAGGTCTTTGAGCCCTGGAGGGAATCTTAGGGTACCAGACTTAGCTTAAATTTCTTTTTATCTTTGGCTTTAGCTTTTCTGCCTTTCCTGGGTGGCCACATCTGCCACTCTTGCACATGTCACTGGAAAGTAAGTCACATGGCAGCAGACACTTTTTCTCTCCCGTTCACTGCTATTTTTCCAGCTCCTAAACCAGTGCCTGACATAAAGTAGGTGCTAAATACATATTTGTTGAATAAATCTATTGCCTTCCAATCTTCAGATTGTGCATCCTTCCCTTTTGGGCCAGAAAGACCTCTTCTTACTTCCCACTTCTCTTAAGAAATGTAAAGGCCAGTGGTTTTGGAACTCTGTTTCCTGTTCTCTTTTCATTGGGCTCAGCATGACTGAGTAGATGGAACACTGGGCTGGGGACGTGAGACCGGGGTTCTAGTTTCAGCTCCGCAGCCAGCTTGCTTAGGAACCTTGGGCAGCTCAGTCTCCCCTTTGTGGACCCCAGTTCCTCCACAGTGTCACGAGGAAATTGGTTTATAGAATTTATGAAGGATGTTTCCCATGCTGACTGTGGGATAGATATGCTCTCTGGAGGTTCTTTAGGGACAAACCTTACTTTCCTGCTCCCTCTTTCTTATGCCTCCAGTTCCAGCCAGGCTCTCTTACTTCCCAGCCCCCATACAGGAATAAATCCATCCTCAAAGACTGTTTAAAACCATAGCTCCTCTTAGTTTGTATGTCTAAGCTAGGATATCATCTCAGTCTTGGACCAGATAATTCTTTATTGTGAGAGGCTGTCCTATAGACTGTAGAATGTTTAGCATCATCCCTGACCTCTACACACTAAATGCCAGTAGCAGTCTCCCATTCCCCCTGCACCAGTTGTGACAAGCAAATTATCTCCAGACATTATCAAATGTCTCGTGAAGTGGGGAGGGACAAATGATCCCTGATCTAGGCACACGTTCTTCCCTAGTCTTGTTTCAGATGGCATTACAAGAAGGCAAGCTTTTCTCTGGAGACTAGAGCAAATGGGAGTAATATATTGATCAGAGGCTTCTTTTCCCCTAGGGATGGGGGAAAAGAAAAAGAAAACAACTTTCTTACCAGCTTGAAAGTAAAAAACATAAACCTAGCTCAAATATTGTGCTGGGGCCCTGCATTCACACTGAGATTATTCCATGTATAATATATCACCGCAGATGAGAATAGGGAATGACAACTCTTAGATCTTACCCAGACTGTGACAGCTATTGGATCTTCTTACATCATGGAAATTGGGTAGCGGTGGCACTGAATACTTGATGAAAAAGATAGGTTTTTAAAATCTTCCATCCTGCTCACATCTTAGATGTAGGCACATCCTAGGGATTTTTGAATACAAAAACAGTTGGAGAAAACATTTTCAGTGGTGCCAGGATATTATAAACAATGTGTTTGCTTTAAGCTTGTTGGTAATATTTTGTCAACAAAAGTATGGTACCGGCTGCTCTGAGAGAAGTCAGAAATATTTATTGGAAAAGAGCTCACAATTTGGTGAGTGATGCAAGGTAAAAGTTGGGGGAAATATAAATCATAACTAAATTTGTAGATGAAAGCAATAATGATTTTACAGCAGAAGCAATACTTGCCATTGGAACCCAAAGAAATACAAGTGTAAGCTCAGGTGACAGGAAAGGAGGTCAGCCTTACCCGAGGAGAGAGGCCCCAGAGGAACTCAGAGTACCCTGAGGTACTTTGTCTAAAGCATTGGGAGGTTGATTATAATCCTAATTAGCTGTATTTGGAGACTGGTGAAACAATATACACTTGACATCAAGATTCAGCTCTAGGGTATTTATTCCAGTGGCTTGGACTATTCAAAACAGAGGTGATCCCATTTGAAAAGACCCTTATTTTCTTGCCTCATGCAACTCCTGAGGTTGGTATCCTTGGAAGCATCTTCCTGACTCAAAACTACCCATTCTCTAGGAATAGAGTATCTTCATCAAAAAAAAGAAGAAAAAATTCCAATGGGTAGGCTCCTGTCAGCCATGCTTGCTTTGTGAGACCAGAACCCTTACCCCAGGCCATGGTTGATAGGGTCAAGGTGGCCACCTGATTCTAGGCTGAGAATTTGGACTTAGGACTAAGAGGCACATCGCTTTCTTTCTGTGTCTGGAATGTGCCTGTTAGTCTGGGAGTCGGTACAGCTACGTTCCCCTGTGAAGCCTGGAGAAGTCACTTGAGAAGTAGGTGGTTTGCCTTCTCTGAATGAGACCCTGCCCTTCTGTGGCACTGCCAACGCCTCTCCCCTGCTGACCTTCATGGCAGGGGTCTGTGTGAATCTCACTACCCACATTCCAGGGATATGCACAGTATTTCTCATCTCCAGGGAGCAGCTTTCTGAGGGCTGCAATGTTGAGGAGGGTTTGCTCACTGGAATCACTCTAAACCTTCACAGCAATGGTGGTTCAGTGCATTAACTTTCCAGGTATGGCTGCATTTCAACCGATAAGGACTATTCAGTGCCTTGAAACCTGGTTTCAACCACAGACCCCTGTGATGTTCTCTAGACGTCAGGAATCTGTTTTGCTTAAGAGTTTTGTGGACGGTAGCAACAGAGCCTGGCTCAAGTATCGCAGGAAAGGTAACCAAGGCTCACAAAAGCTGCAAGAGGCTGGAGTGGAGAACCCTGGTTTGAAAATGGGAAAGGACTAGGGGAGCACCAGGGGGCTAGGCAGCAGGAACCACAGGCTAATAATGCCCATGTCCCCCTCTGCCCTGGAGCCCTTCCTTCACATTGCTGAATTGCAGGAAGGTCACTGGGATTGAATGAACCAGGGAGGGGAGAGGAAGGATCAGCTGGCACCTTGTCAGTCACCCCTGTCTTTTTAGTGGGAGGTGCCAATTAAAACTATCGTCCCTCCCAACTGTGCACATTGGGGAGAGACGATTCTGTGTAAGGAAAATGGGGTGGTATCAGGAAGGGGGGATTGAAGGATTCAAAGTAAACATTCATTGTGGGTCCCATCACAAAAGTGCACATAAAATTTTGGGTGCACCTGAAACCTATCCGCAGACATCTAGTTTAAAAACCTTTCATCTACAGGGTTTCTCTTCATTTGTATCATTTCAGGTGTCCATGCCCAGGGGATGGGATTTCTGTGGGCTGTGATGTTGGGAGGATGTTAATTGCAGATCAGGCGATTAACAAAAACTTGTATGGCGGAAAACCGTGTAGAAGATGTCCTCATCCGCTGCTTTGGGACACATGGTGGTGAAAGCCCGTGGGGGAAAATGTCCAGGAGAAGAGGTCCCTATGATGCTTCCCTGCCGCAGAGTCACCTCTGGGATCTGACGGCACTAAGACTGATGTTCAGCACAGTTAAGACTCTAAGAAAAAAATCAGAGTAAAGCCTGTTAGGAGGGAAAATTCTCCAGGGCAGAGGATTGCTAAATTAATTAAGTGGATACAAAAATTCAAAGGAAGAATAATTAGCCTGTTAAAGCTAAAAAAAAAAAAAAAAAAGTTATGTTGTTTGCAAAATTCTGAACTACCATGGACTAGGAACTGCTTTTAAATGAAAGAAAACTAACCCTTCTGGAACATTCCATCCCAGTTGTCTTGGGAGGCTTTGCTACGTGAAGGAAGTATAGAATTTGAATTAAATTCCAATTAAAAATAATTCCAATCAAACATAATCCAGAAATGTATCCTGGATTTTTATGTGACATTCTCTAATTGTTTATTGCTAGCAATTTTCTCAAACTTTAAAAGCGCCCTCCAGGCTGGCCAGAGTGCACCTGTGGGATTGGACCTGGGTTTGCTTTTTGTGGCCTCTGGTGCAGGGTGATTCTGGATCCACTCCTGTCTGAATTCTTGCTCCATCCCTTCTAGCTCTCAATGCTCTGGCAAGTTTCACGTCCTCTTTTTTTTTTTTTTTTTTAAAGATTTTATTTTTTCCTTTTTCTCCCCAAAGCCCCCCGGTACATAGTTGTATATTCTTCGTTGTGGGTCCTTCTAGTCGTGGCATGTGGGACGCTGCCTCAGCGTGGTCTGATGAGCAGTGCCATGTCTGCGCCCAGGATTTGAACCAATGAAACACTGGGCCGCCTGCAGCAGAGCGCGCGAACTTAACCACTCGGCCACGGGGCCAGCCCCTCACGTCCTCTCTTAACAAGTTCCTCTGTTGTCTTGACTGTAAAAGGAGCATGATGGTAACACCTGCCTCATGGGGCTGCTGTGAGGATTCCATTTAATCAGATGTGGCAGGTACCTGGTGGCTCTTACCGGCCTGTAAGTGCCACAAGCAGAGGAATTGGCCCTCTCTTATTCAGCATCCGAGATGATGCAGGGCACGTAGTAGGACTCAGTGAGGGTCTGTGTTTAGCAAATAGATAAATTATTGGATGTCAAAGTACGGCAGCGTAGACTGTTCTCCTGTTGATGTCCTTTTTGAAGTCAAGGGAAGGGGTTGCTAAGGCAATGTATTCCCATAAGGAATTATCCCCTAAGAGATCAATATGCAAACTCTCAGTGAGGGGAGGGATGCAATGAGGTGGTATTTATGACCATGGAAGCTTACAGTAGCAGATGCCAGGTGAACGCGTCAGACCACATCCAATGTGTCACTTCATTTGTGCAGCAATACTTGGTGGTCATTCTGCCACAGCCCTCCTCGCTTCTCAGGACACAAAGGCACTTCTGCTTCCCCGGGAACGTGTTCTTGAAGTCCCTTACTTTGTGTTTTGGGAATTTCTACCCTATCTGATGAGGCTTTGTCATACTCTATCTGTTAATGCCATAGCCTGAAACAGCAGCAAACTTAGTCTGAAATATTGTCAACTTGCAATTTAGAAATGAGTTAAAAATCAGTGGGCTGCTTCATCAGTCTAGGTTGAAAATCCTGGATTTGGGCATGGCTGTCAGGGAGGGAAACTTGTTAGGAGGGAGCTGCTGGCGCAGCGGGTCTGCATTTGTGTGTGTGGGGTGGGGGGAGGGGGTGCTTTGAATTGACAGCAAGGGCCTCTCGCTCCTGTTGATTGGACAAGGCCCACAAAGAACCCAGACGGAGTTTTTGTTTGTCAGAGGAAGGAGCACACCAAGGAGATTTGTTTCCCATTTAAAAAACGATTGGGCATGAAATGGATACTGTTTGGATTACACAGAAACACATCCTCTCATTAGCTTTTTCAGGATCACAAAAGTCCTGATGGCTGATTTAGCCCCAGCCAGTGGGATCTGGTGCCAGAAAGTCTCTGTTCCACATTTGCATAGAGAAGCAGCGTTCAGGAAAAAGGGAATCTCCTTCATTTCATCGTTTTTCTTCCCCTTTCCCTCTGTTCTGTGCATTTACAGAGTGCCAGGTATCGGTTTCCAGCTTGACCTCCCTGAGTGGAGGGGGCAAAGCATCCGGGCAGCTTCCCCCATGTTGGCTGCCTGGGAAATGATGGTGGCTAAGTAGAGAGAGCAGGTTTCTGATAAGGGTGGTCAGGGCAGACGGAGTCCAGGCTGACTGCAGGGTGGGTGGGGAGGGGGAGCAATCACCAGAGGGCGGGGCTGTGGAGAGCAGGCCCAGGCTGGCAGTGGAGGCGCTCACTGGAGGTCTCCTGGGAAGTAGAGATTAGAGGGAAGATGATTTCAAGGCCATTGTTTGTCTTAAATGTGACCCAGTAGAGAAATGTGGAGGAAAAAAGGGTCCAGTTTGGACAGGTGCAACTGTAAGGAATGTTTAAGGGGAATCATGTGGGACAGAGTTGAAACTAACATTTAAGAAGTCCTTACTAAGGTGGATGTTCAGCATTTGACACATTGTCTCATCTAGTCCTCCTAGCCACGGTGCAAAGGAGTTGTTACCATTCCCTTTTACACCTCAGAGAGTCTGCTTAACTTGCCCAGGGTCATACAGCACCCAAGGGGTTGAGCTCAGATGTGGAACTGGATCTGTCTGGAGCCCAAAGTTCATGCTCCTTTGACCTTTCCATATAATCCGCATCACACATATTGGTGATTTGCTTCTATGAGCAAAGACAGTTTCCAGGAAGCCTGAGATTTTGGTTCTCTATGGCCTGTTCACCTTTAGCTTCAGCAACCTGAGCAATGTCTAGTCAAGACCCCTGTGTTGAAGCAGAGGCCCTAGCCTGTCATGGCACAGTGGTGGTCAGGAAGTGAGTCTGGTCTGGATCAAGGCCAGCATGTGGTTGCTGATGCACCTCCGTTAGGCCTCAATATGTCAGTCAGCTCTCTGGAGACTCATTGCTCTAAGGATGCACATCTGAGAACTGGTCTTTCTAGAGATAAGTCCTGGTCCTACCCTAGCTGTATGTCCTTGGAAAAGTCATGAGATCTATCTAGACCTCTCCCTTTTCCCAATACTCCAGGGTCAGTACCATCTTGGGGCCTTTGTAGTCTCACAACTGGAATGTTCCTTAACTGATCTTCAAAAGAAAGTCTTCTGTCTTGTCAGATCATGGTTTAAATGTCATCTCAGAGAGGTCTTCCTTGGCTACTTAATCCAACGTGACTAGTCAGGAGCTCTCTGTTGCACCACTCTTTTAAAATGAGCTGCTTAGCTTTTATTACTATCTGATGTTTTCTCCTTACCTCCCTCCCTCCCTCCCTTGCTCAGCCCTTCCCTCCTTGCTTCTTTTCTTTCCTTTCTTGTTATCTCTCTATGAGAATGTCAGTTCCTTAAGAGCAAGGATTTCTTCTGTCTTACCCATTTCTGCGTGCCCAGTGCTTGTAATAGTACTTGGCATATGAAATGAATTTCGTAAGTGTTTGCTGAATTGATGAGTTAAAGTCTTTCCATGTTAAACATGAATATGTTGGTCTGGAGGCAGACGCTCCAGGAACCCTTCTAGCTCTGAATCTTTGTGACCTAGAAATCCCAACTTATAAGATTCCTCCAGAGATACTCCTTCCACAGACAGTGTATTCAGCATTAACTGAGCATGTCCCTTGGAGCAGACACATGTCAGGGGACTTGGGGTTCAGAAATGATGAGCCAGACTTGGTCCCTGGCCTCACAGAGCAGGACAGAGTAGTGATTAAGTCCATGGCCTGGGGGCCATTCATGCATTCATTCAACAACTCTTGCTGAGCCCCGTGATATTCCAGACACTGTTTAGGCGTGGGGCAGGCAGTGATGAGGAAGACAGTTACTGTGTGTGGTCTCCTGAGGCTTCTGCTGGATTTTGACAGTCTTGGAGTCAAGTACCAGCTTTGCCCCTTATTAGTTGCATGATCTTTGGCAAGTTCTAATTTTCTTTTCATCTGTCAAGTGGAGATAATATTGACCTCATGGGAATTATAAGAATGGACTGGTTCTTTGTATTGCATCCTGAAGTCTAGACCCTAGAGGCATGAGAACATAGCAAACACATGAGAGTGTGAGTTTGCCAATGTAACTGAGGCAGGATAAATGTTGGAGGACAAGGAATGGGAACTAAATTCTGGAAGGGAAGTTAGAGGCCAGATTGTGGAAGATAAAGTCATTAAGTTATTTATAAAAAAAATAAAATAAAATTTAGAATCCATAACTTTAACATAAACAAGAATGTCATGTCCCTTCCTTTAGTGAAAAACACCATTACAGCCAATATAGTATCCAAAGGTGATTATCTCCCTGCTCTGTCTTACCCGCTGGATACTCAGTATTTATTGCTAAATAATGAAAATGAAAGATTTTGCTCCTTGTGTTTATTCCATGTCTGTCTTAGGAAACCTCATAGGTACTTGTCCATTATTTATTGTTGCATCTGTCTTCCATTTGCAGTTAAGACCTAATTTATGTTTTATATGAGCACTGCAGGCCTTATCTCAGAGTAACGTAAGGGAGGTAATTGGCTATTGAGTGGCACATTGGTGCAGAGGCAGGCAAGAAGGAGAGCTGGTTGTGGGCAAGGTTGGACCTGTGAATTGCTCAGCTTATTTGGATGCATGTGAAAAGTGTTTTAGCAATGACTGAGCAGTGTGGGACACAAAAAACAGGAACAACAAGAAGATGCAAGGCTTCAATGACACAGCACGTACTAAAACCTACAGTGGCAGATGCAACCATTTTTCTCTCAGCTTGAGGTGGTTTCTCATAGCTTAGAAGGTGCCACAAGAAACCCCAGCTCCATTCAGCACTAACCTTGTCACGATCGCTTCAATGTTATCAGTTCAGGAATGAAATTTAATAACCTTGGGAACCATCCCAAGAAAGCAGAAATGAATCTACCCTAATTGGAGAAAGAAAGGACATGGAAATGAATAGTCTCTGATTACCCATTTATAAATCCAGAGCCAAGTGTTTCTGAAAAATTAACAGTGGGAGGGATGAAGGTAATAACAGCTTTAATTTTGATATTCATACCTGGGGAGCTACAAATGCTTTGTAACTCATTTGTAAACCTCACCCAATGCTTGGCACATTGAAGCCTCTCAGAAAAGCTTTAGATTATGCAAGGGTCAGTTCTCTGAAAACCTTGGGGCCTTTCACCAGTGGGACTGAGATCCCTGAGAACAGATGGCATGGGGAGTCTGTTCCAGGGGGCATAGGATACATTTTTGATTAACCGGCTTTAGCTGGAGCTGCTTTCTGGTCCTGCAAGAACGAACAATTTGCTTATGAAGGTTCTTTGTATGTACTTTTACTGCTATTGATTTTCCATCTTAGATACCAGTACCCTGGAGAGCTCCCCTCTTCCTTCTAGGACCCTTTAAACTCTGTAAACACTTTTAACACTTCTCAAACTTTTCTGCTAAAGAGCCCCTAAGGGCAAGGAAGAGCAACACCTACTCTGAGGTTCAGGGGGCAGAACTCACTGTGAGCACATACATTTGTGAAGTCTTTTTTATATGTTTTATATGAATTTTGCATTCTATTCCATAGTACATCAGTGATTGCCTAGATATTTTTAAAAAACTAGTTTTTTAGTTACTGTCTAGTAACATAGGTTTTGCAGGGAGATTCACTGTAGATTTGCATCCTCCTTGGCCCACCACAGTCTGAGAAGCAAGGATGAGGTTAGATTGTGGGAAACAGGGAATGGAAACCCGGCTGTGGTAGATACATATGGTGTGGGGCAGCCTATTTCCCCTTCTTCTGCTGATTTTTAGACTTATCAGGGAGGTGTCCAGTGAGTGGTCGCCATGTTGCCTCACTAGAGCTCTGCACTGAGGTTCTGCTCCTCAGGGTGTATGGGATTTACAGCCTCATCCGAGGCTCTGAGGGGTCATTTGAGCATCCCTGTGTGCAATCTGGGGCAGGCTTTTCCTGCAGACTTTGTTGTTCTAATTTCAGTTAACACCTGCCCCTGCTAAGCTCTATAGGACGGGGCGGAAAGCAGTCAGATGGACAGCCTCTGGCTGAGGATCGGGAAGCACCAAGCTTGTACCCCAAACCTCCCCTGCAGATCCTACCTGCCTGTCTGCCCCTAACACACCCAGGTTACCACCCTCCCTGGACTCAAGCCCTTGTCTGCTTGGATCAATGTTTGCCAAATTCTTTCTCCTTAATCATTCTCTTTTTTCTACCCTTTTACTATTGGTGCCTGAATGAAGGCCCTTAGGATACCTTAACACTCAAACTCCATGATTCTACAATAGAGACTTCAAAGCCCAAAGACCTTGTCTTAAAAAAAAAAGAAAATAAAAAAGGAGTATGACCATGTTGTAGATTTGTGTACAAGGTTTTGTTGTGTGTTCTTAATGCACAGAATTTGGAGGGAGGGGGATTATTCTTTATTCCCAGACCTTATAGTCTCTGAGATGAGACAAGGCAGAGGATGGCTCTGCTAGAGATGCATGAACTCCTTAGTTGTCATATGGTGGTTTCACCAGTGTTGTAAATCTGGTTAATCAGCAAAAGTTTTCTAGGTAAAGTAAAAGAAATTTTAATATTTCTTCTTGTTGAGATGAGTCTACCATTTGAGAATGAAACAGCTGAACAGCATCATAGCTCCAGGATCTTGAGTCTCTGAAATATTCAGGGGTCCTCACTCTTTGCATGCTTCCACTTTCTGTATTTGAAGAGCAAGCTACAAAGAGCTGGTAAGAATGATGAGGATGATAATGGGACATGCGTTGTGTGCCAGGCCCTGCACTAGGCAGCTTTCCCCCATTATCTCAGCAGGTCCTCACAGCAGTCCAGTGAAGTCGATCTGTTTGTCTGCAACCAAATCCTAAAGACCTGAGTAATCCTTCAGGATCACAACCAGTTGGTGGCACAGTTGGGCTCTCCTCTCACACCCACATCTCTCTGATCCAAACCCTTGGGCTCTTTTCTTCTAGGTTCACTAACTTTTTCTTTTTTTAATTTGTGGAGTTTCTGAGTTTCCCCAGCCTTACGTGGTCAACACCTGTGGCTGTTGAAGAACGACCGAATCATGCTCATCAGCATCAAGGTGATAGTTCCCTGGATGTCTTTGGTCTGGGAAAAGTTCCATGTTTTATAGGAATTTTAATTGCATTGAAGTGAGGCAGAGGTACAAAAGATGGGCTTTATGAGCTACAACACTCTTGTAAATATACCTTTTTCCTGAAAAAATTTTATTTTTATTGTACTTTTTATACCTTTTTATTCTCCAGTTTATAGAACTGGTTCTTATGTATTTTAAGTAATTCTTTCTCCTTTGTTCATGAATGTCTTAGAAATAATTTCTGTCAATTACAAGAAAATAGAATTCGGTTCCTTTACTACTACAACGTTTTAATCAATTTGGCCATTTTGATGGATGAGAAGGTTCAGACTTCTCTGTGGGTGGTGTCTTGTCCCTCTACTGAGAGTTGAGGCTGTCTCAGGTCCTATTGTTCATGCTGCTCTGTCCCGTCCATGTCAGCCAGGCGCTGTGAATCCCTATCAGTGATGTGGACCACATCCATGCTTCGCAAAACCCTTCACACAAGGAACCACGAGCGTCACTCATGTTGAGTATTGTTTCTTGAGTCACAGAGAATTACATTCACTGGGCATCAGGATGGCCTTGAAAAGAAACTTTCACTCTTGTATTGATTGTAAAAGTAGTATAAGCTTATTCAGATATCTCACAATCTGACTTTGACTTCTGCTAGTGCAATGTTTTCTTCACAGTAAGAAGTTCTTTCTGAGATCCTATGGGTGACATGATTCTTTAGGGAGGTGGACCTAGGGGTTCGGTATGCTGCTGCTTGGCACGGTAGTTGTCACCTTTATCTCTGTCACAAACTGTTTTCATGAAAGGCCTAGTGGCTGCAAGCATCAGCTTTGGTGTGAGGTTTACTCACATTGAAATCCAGACTTACCCACTGTGTGACCAAAGACAAGTTACTTAACATCTCTGTGTCAATTTCCTCATTGGTAAATTAATAATAAACTGATCTCTGTATCAGTTTCCTCACTGGTAAATTAGAATAATAGTACATTATTCTACAGGTTGATGGATGTCACTGTCTCCCTTGTCAGCCCCCTAATGAGATGATACGTTACGTAATCAAGTGCTCCCTCCTTCCCTTTCTTTCCACTAAGTTCTTCTCCGTCCTCTCCTCTTCCTTCCTCTCTCCCTATCCCACTTTTAAAGGGATATCAGTTTCTTGGTGAAAATGTGGAGTGAATGTCCTTGTCTTCACCACTCCAGAGCAGCGGGGGAACAGGGCAAGGTGTGGGATGATGGCTTTGAGAAGGGGGATTGGCTGGCCAGGCTAATACCAGTCTGTGGCCTGTGATTTTTATGGAGCGGATTTCCACAGCTGCTCTAGTAGAGCCCCCAGGATGCGTTCTTTTCTGATGATCAGGACGTGTAAATTAGCCATGTTGGGCTTATCAGTGGTTGCTCATAATGTCTCGTTTTGCACGTGAGCAGGGGGCAGAGCTCTTCCCAGTCACTGCCATTAGTTCTAGCCAGGCACAGGGTGTCTTTAACTCTTGCATTTCAGAGGCAAATGCCAAAATGTCACAGGGCTGACCACTTGCTCTGGCCTCCCGGTGATGGTTGTCATTGTCTCCCTGCTGCAGACAAGATTGTCCAGGAAGCAAAAGGAGACTTCGCCTTTTGTGGGTGATGTTTCTAGACTATTCAGTGACAGGCAGCAGTGGTGTTGGCCTGGGGACATTGGGAGTCTGAATTCATTCGCAGGTTATCACGGTGATAGTCCCAGGAGACAGAGGGCAATCGGGAAAAACTGAGGACCCTGGTGTGTGAATGGGTGGAGGCCGGGGCTGGTGCTACTCCTCAAGGGAAGCAGGACGGGATAGGGAAAGGAAATCTCCTTTGGAAGTAGGCAGGCCTGGTTTTGAGTACAGTTTTGCCATTTATTAGCTGTGTGGTGTCAAGAAGTTAGTTACTTTACCTTTTCAAACCTGTTTTCTCATCTCTTTTGGTTTTTTGCTTTTTCACTTAATGTATCAAAGCATCCACCTATATTGGTACATACAGACCTGCTTCCTCCTTTATAACAGCTGGACAATATTTCATAAATGGATGTCTTGTAATTAAGGTAACCATTTCCCTATAGATGGTGTTGTGGATTAAATGCTTGTATTGAAGCCTTAACCCTCACTGTGGCCCTATTTGGGGATGGGGCCTCTAAGGAAGTACTTAAGTTTAATTGAGGTCATAAGAGTAGGGCCCTGATCTGGAAGGAAGATGTGCTCACTTGCCAAGTGTACCCAGAAAAGGCCATGAGAGGTCGTAATGAGAAGGTGGCCATCTACAAGCCAGGAAGAGAGCTCTCACCAGAAACTGTCCATGTTGGCACCCTGATCTCAGCCTTCCAGCCTCCAAAAGTGTGGGAAAATAAATTTCTGTTGTTCAAGCCCCACAGTCTGTGAAATTTTGTTATGGCAGCCTGAGCACACTAATATAGGTGGACGATCAAGTTGTTTCTAATTTTCCCTTATTATAGACCATTAAGATGCACATTTTTGCCTAACACGTTCACTTGCTGGGTCATAGGATTCCTCCCACCCTTCTTTATTTTTATTATTAAAGTGTTCATATATATTAAAAAGTTGAGGGAATAATATAAAACTCCCACACACCCATCTGCCTATGGTTAACAGTTGTTATCATTTAAGGGCATAGTTGAAAAATTGCCCTCCAAAAAAGGCTGTTAATAGTTTATGCCAGCCTCCTCAAAACACACACTAATACTGTAAAAGAGAGGGTGCTTTTAGTTTTAATACAGAAAGAAATGAATCCTTGGCTTGAAGGGGAAAGAAATAGTCTCTTCCTAGGAGGGATGTCTTTGGTCAGATGCATCTTTTTATCCTTTGCCCGTTTGTCCTTGTCTGTCCCATGTCCCCACCCACTCCCATCCCCCAGTCCTCAGGCACACACGTTCAACTGTCTATATCACTCAACCGTCTGTTCTATTTAGATGCATGGCCAACAGGCCCCTTTGTTCAGCCTCAGAGAACTTGGCCAACCCCTTGATTTGAAAGCTGAGAATGGTGACGGAGGCCTTCCAAGCTGCCATTCTTCTTTGGTTCCAGCAAAATCCTATGGGCAGAATCTTCTATTTTGTATTCTACGAGGCTCTGTCATCAGCTAGTAAACAAGCCCCTCTGGAGAAGGGGAAGCAAGATGCATGCACGGGTTACTATGGGGACAGACAAGCTGTAATAAATGTTTGGGATCTTAGCTTGACGAGGTTTTAGCAGTTTGAAGTAATTTCTTTGTCAATCATCCATTAAGTCACTCCTAATGAATCACTGGGAGTGTCTGCTCTTCAGATGAACCTCGAATGGGCATGATTCAGGCAGAGAGCAATCGTAAAAGCAACAAGGAGACAACAAACAGTCATTAATTTATCAACTTTTTGCAAATTGAGTGGCCTTTTGTCTGAGGAAGTTTCTGGGAGTCACTTGAGTAGACCATGAGTTCACACAGCTGGTTTAGACTAAGTCTTTGCTCATCCATCTCACCAGGTGGGCTTGTTGCCTCCCCAAATCCTGTGTGGCTTAATGTCCCCAGAGGGAGCATGGAAATTCCTCAGAGGAGGAAAGAGGGCTCTAAGAGTTGACCACTGGGACCTCCACCCCAATGTTGCCTCCCCAAATCCTGTGTGGCTTAATGTCCCCAGAGGGAGCATGGAAATTCCTCAGAGGAGGAAAGAGGGCTCTAAGAGTTGACCACTGGGACCTCCACCCCAATGTTGCCTCTCATTTGGAGGGTGAGAGTGTGTGCCATGTCTGTTCTTATCAAAGTACCACTTTACACATGAAATGTACATGAAGGGCTCTCTCTTCCTACCCCTTCTCCACCAAATTCACCATGGGAGGGTGACAGGCTACAAAGTTCTACCACATTTGTCATCACTGTGGAGCTTAAAAGCCATAGCCCCCAGAGTCCTCATTGTAATTTCAAGGCCCTTCATGATGATGCTGCCTCCTTCTCTAGTCTTATCTCATACCACCCCTGCTCAAGTCTGCTGCCAGCCCAATGAAACACTTCAGTTCCCCAAACTTGCCTTGATTGCTCTTAACCCTGGAAAGAGAGCTTCTTTTAACCCGGAATGTTCTTCCTCATTGTATTACCTGGTTTCAACCCGCTTTTCCATAGATGTCAGTCTCTCTAGGAAGTTTCATCTGTTCTTCTGAAAGGCTGGATGAGGTGCCTTCCCTGTCTCCCATAACATACAGAACTCACTCTCCTATTGTCTGTCATCTCTGTTGAGCTGTGAGTTCTTGGAGGGCAGGAGGTGCTGGCCTTCAGTATATAAAAAGGGGCCTACATGGAGTGGATGCTCTGCAAATATTAATGGAATAAACACAAGCATTGTCACTCCGCCAGGTGACTCTCAGGGACCCTTTGGCCAATCCACAAAATGGAACATCCTCTTATCTCAGCAGCTCTGAGGTGGTACCCAGCTCTGCTGTTATAGGTCGTATACCCTCTGCCTGTAGGGTGTGCCCAAGGGCAGTGAAAAGGCTTGATCCAGGATTTTAAAATCAATGTAGCTAATGAAAAATAACTTGAACTGAAAAACAAGTTCAGAAACAATTAAGATAATTAAAATATCACTACCTTAATTGATACCAAGCAATGAGTGTAAAAAATAAAATTAATTAAAAGAAAAAAAAACTTACCTGGAGCCTGTAATTAACTGGCTTTTGAATTCAATGTTTTTCAGCTCAACAAATCTCTCTTTAATTTATTCTTGTTTTTTCTTTGAAAACATTTTTTGCAAAAATTATTTTAAAAATTAATTGGACATGTGTCATGTGCCAGTTGACATTTGACTGGGTTTTGCATATGGGCAGGGAGGATGAAGTAAACCTTCTGTGGGTATCTGCCCCGTGCTGGGCACCGTATCCTAAGTCCATGTCAGTCCTGCAGGTCTGTGATAGAAGAGCTATAGGGGACACAGGGCTTTGGCATCTTGTGGGGTCGCTGCATCCTACCATCAAGCGTGCGCTGGGAGAGAGAGAAACCCGGAACACAGTCTCCAGAAATCATTAGCACCTCGACAAGGAAGCTTCCAACTCTGGTCAGGGTTATCACTGACACTCAGCTTGCTCTCCCTCCCTCCTCACCTGCACAATTTCCACACATCTTATTAAAGCGCCTCTCAAATGCCGCTTATTATTCTGATCTCTTATCATTCCCTTTGGAAAGTGGAGCCACACAGCGCTATCCACTACGGGCGCCTTTCAGGATGTCACCGTGAGCCACCGTGAGGGCTGCTAGGAAAAGCATATTTGGGAGGCGGCATTTGAAGGGAAATGGCAGGCTCCTTTCACCATCCTCTTTTCCTTTCAATCCCAATGCTCCTGTTTTTCGAAAACAAAATGCGTCCTGGTGATTAAATAAACGCTGACAGCTTGATTTGTTACTGTTTTGTTGCTCTGTGAAGTTCGTTTACTCTAAATAATTCGCATACATGTGTGACATATTTAGACCCTGGTAATTAATTTTTAGCAGACTTGATTTCTATATGCAAATTGTTAAGTATGTGTATGGAGTTAAATAACTGATTTTTATTTATTAGTATTTTCGGTTGGAGCTTTTTTTTTTTTTAGGAACGTTAGCCTCCAGAATCGGAGGAGGGATGATTCTACTAGCCTGATGGTGGGGTGACAGACAAGGTGACAGACAGTGAGGTTGCAGATCAGTTGACCCAGTTGTGGGGTTGCTGCATTCAGGGGGAGTAGGCAGAGGGCACAGTTGTCCATGGCTCCAGGAGCACTGGGGCTGTGTGTGTGGCACATTGGGGCAGTCCTGTGTGGCCCAGCCTCGGTGGCACAGACCCCCTGACTGCCCCTTACTCCTTACGTCTGCCCTGAAGGCCTCTCAAGTGCATGGTGCGTCTGGCTCTACACTTGGTGTGAGGCAGGCCCCACAGTCAACATCATCACAATCATCGGAGATGATTCACATGCCGCTGGCACACAGGGGTGAGGAGTTCGGGTTCTGGCTCAACCCTCCAGGTGTCAAATAGTGACTTCTCTTTAAGACCTTTATTTGTAAAATAGGTGCATTAACAGCAGCTACTTCCTTGGTGGTTTCGATAATTAAATATGGTAATCCAATTAGAGGGCTTAGTTCACTGCTGGCATGTCAAAAGCTCTGGGTGTTAGCTATTGTTCTTGTTATTAGGAGGGCTTATTGTTCACTCTGGGAACAAAATACAGAAATTAACAAACACCTAGGAGGTGCTTAACATGTACCAGGTCTGTCTAAGCCCTTTACAAATATGAATTCATTTAATCCTCATGATGACCCAAAGCAATAGTAGGTACTGTTATTACCCCTATTTTACAGAAGAGGCAACTGACGTACAGAAAGGTTAGTAAGCAGTGGAGCCGGCATTCAAAGGCAGAAACACTGAGCCTGGAGTCTGTGTTCTTCCCTACTGTGCGTGGCTGACCTACTGCCTTGAGATCACGTTGTCCCTTGAAGCCGTCTGGGTCACAGAGTGGACATTGCATGTTTATGAAATGGCTTCAGAAGCAAAAAAAAGCTTGAATTTGTCCATAAAGCTTATCATGTGGTACTGCAGACTTTGACACCCTAGCCAGGCTGTTGTCTGCATCTGGGAGATCCATGCCAGTGAAAATCTCAAGGGTTCTCTGGCACTTGGCAGAGGAACACCTCAGCAGTTACCTGTGGCCGAGGCTGCCAGTGGTCTGGTCCCCAACTTTCTTGTGATCCACGTGTCTTACTTCATCCTGTGGTGGCTGGAAGTGTGAGACGGGGCAGCAAAGGACCAGCATGGTCATCATTGGTAATCTGGTATTCATTCTTTTTTTTTTTTCCCCAACAATTGGCACCTGGGCTAACAACTGTTGCCAATCTTTTTTTATTTTTTTTTCTGCTTTATCTCCCCAAACCTCCCCTGTACACGGCTGTATATCTTAGCTGCATGTCCTTCTAATTGTGAGATGTGGGACGCCGCCTCAATGTGGCCTGACGAGCAGTGCCATGTCCGCGCCCAGGATCCGAACCCTGGGCCACTGCAGCAGAGCATGCGAACTTAACCACTCGGCCATGGAGCCGGCCCCTGGTATTCATTCTTAATTGTTGGCTCAATTTTGGATAAATCTTGGAAGGCAAATTAGAATTGGCTAGACTGCCTCTCCAGGCTTGCTGGTGGGAGACAGTGTACAGGGAGAAGGACACTGCCCTGACACGCACCAGCCTCCTGGCTTCTCACGTGGATGTCCCCAAGACAAAGAGAGATCCAGCGGGGACCATGAAGTTCCTGCTGCAAGTTTCTGGAAGGCCTAGCCTCAGAGGACGCTGAGGGCAGACACAGGCCCCCTGCTGCTCGCCTTTCAGAGGCAGTCCTCAGCGTAAGAGCTCAGAATGAACCCCCTATCGCTGGGGCTCAAATCAGCCTTTCTCTCACCTTGCAGCCCCTTCCCCTCTGCTAAATTGCAGGCAGCTGGCACATCCCTTGGGGAGTAGGCTCTGCCAGGTGACTCCCCTGGGACCAGGACCTGGGTCTTGTTACTGACCTGATTGGCCTAAGAATGCAACCTGGTTTCTGTTTATAACAGCTGGCTGCAGCTGCTGCAGTGAAGGGAGCCACCCGGAGCTGTCCAAGCCGCAGAAATGCCTGTGGATGTTGTGTGTTCAGGTCACTTGAGAAATTCCCAGCAACTATCTGAAGAAAATGGTGTTGAGATTCTGTGCCTGGGCGGCTGAGAGGAATGATGACTTCCTCTAAGTGCAGGGGAATCGTGATGGCTGAGGGGCCCAGTGGTTAAGGGGACGATGGCATTTCATATAGCAGTTTTGCGGTCCCTGCTTGGGATGCCGGTTTGTTTAACCAAATGTTTGCATGGGGAGGACATGGCGAAACGTCACCTCCTCTGGCTGTGGAGAGCAGTTATGAAAGATTTATCGCCTAATAGGCGTTAGGCCCCGGAGCTGGGAGATGGCACAATTGCTTTTTGTTTTGCAGAGAATTAATTCCCTGCGGCCTCTTCTCTGCCAGGATGAGCGTGTGCACCTCAGCATGCAGAGTGCTGATTAGTCGAGGGCCTGCTGCTCAGCCTGTTCCAGGAATGTTGCAGTCGATGAACGGCTGTCTTTGGAGGCCCTTTCTGCAGTGACTCAGTGGACTCGGCTTTCCCCCTTCATTATTCCCACCCCTCAAGCACACTTATTAGTCAGATTAAATATCTACCTTGGCGTGTGCTGGCCTCCCTGTCTAGATCGCCTTTTCTGCCTTTGCTTTTCAGAATCCTGCCCATCCTTCAAGATCCAGCGCACATATTGATGCTTCATTAATCCTTGCCCCAGAAATTGATCTCTATTTTTCTCTCGAGCTCTGCTATCATTTTATATGCCCATCGTGGCTTTTATCTAATTCTCCCTTGCATAATAAATATTTATATATAGGCTTTTTTTTTTCCTTCCCTATTATATTGTAGTTTTATGTGGCACAAAACTATCTTGCACATCTTGAAATTCTTTACAAAACTTAGAGTAGGCTTATTTATGCACACAGTCTATGTTCATTGAACTGAAGCAAAAATAACTCTCCCCTAAAGGACTTTTTACATCATAGAAAATAAGTAAAATTAGGCACGGATGAAGTCATTAAAAACAATAGCAGACAAATAACCAAAGAGAGAAGGTAGCTCTTGGTCCTTGGAGCATATAAGATTCTAAAGGATTTTTAAAAGTAATTCCTGTCAAAGATGAAGATGCTGAAACTCCCCAAAGCCCAAAGGAGTCACTATCCTGATGTCGAAGAAGAACGTGTGCAACAGACACAGAATTCCCCTGGTTTGGGTTTTCATTCCCATCCCCACCAGCCTAAGAAAACAGCGCAGAGTGCACACGCACACTTGTTTATTTGAGTCAAAATAGAAATCAAATTTCCCTGGAGATCCTAACTCTCTTCTTCTTGTTCTTTTTGCCTCAGCCCTGGACCCATCCAAAGACCCCTGCTTGAAGGTGAAGTGCAGCCCTCACAAAGTGTGCGTGACCCAGGACTACCAGACAGCCCTGTGCATCAGCCGCAAGCACCTGCTCCCCAGGTAAGGCAGGAGGCTGGGAGGTGCTCTCCAGATGGCAGATCTGGAGGTACTGGATCTCTGACTGGGGGGCAGGGGAGAGGGAGAGCAGGTGTTTGTGTCGCCATTTTATATGGTATTTGGTGCCTGCACTGTTGGTGTGGTATGAATCTCAGTTCTCAAACGCAGATTTGCAAAGAATATCAATATGTTTATTTCCTTTACATTGACTTCATTTGACTCTGAGTCCTTGTCTGAACAGATCAGCAGAAAACCCCTTCTTGGTCATTATGAGGCCGTTCCTCCTCCCGGGATAACCCCAGGGGCCAGGGAGCTTATAGCTAAGAAAACAGAGGCTGAACCTCTACTCTGCTGGTTGCCACTGACATCCTCACCATGATAATCCTTTGAGATCCCTTGAGGTTCAGGAGCTGTCTGCTTCCATGGCTGTATAGGAAATGAGCATCTTTGCCCGGCTGGGTGCCTGGTTTGGGGTCCTGCCTCCTCAGGGCCACGACACCACCCTTCCTCCAGAGAACGTGTCTTGCTGTTTGCTCAGAGGGCGGCATCTGTTATCCCCTCCTCCCCAGCCCAGGGATTGTCTCCCCGTCTTCTTCAGGGTCCTTAAAGCCTTTGACTCTTACCCCTCCCCCGACTCCCAGCATTATCCATCCAGAGGGCTTGGGCTTTTACAAATGACAGAATGAGCCTTTGGATTCAGACTACTTCTGCCTTCAGTCCTGCAGAAAGACTCGAAGCAAGAAGGCAGATACATATACACGAAACAGTCTTTCTTCAGGAATGGGGTTGGATGGCCTGGGGTGAGATGATGGTGATTTCGGTGTCTGTTTCCCATCATGTCCCTGTACTGTCTGTATGGAGAGGTGTAGCAATGGGGCACTGGGGTTATGCACACTCGGTTCTGGATTGGGCAACTTGCTCTGCCATTCACCTGCACTGCCCCGTGAACTTAAGAAAGAAAGCAGTCTCTCTAAAACTCGATTCCCACTGAAATCTGCCACCCTATGACTTTTGCTGATTACTTCCAGTTTGACCCTGGAACCATGCAGAATGTGTCCTGTCCCACCTGATTCCTGGTCAGCCAGAAATCCCCAAAGTTGCATGCTTCTGAGAAAAAAGTTGTGTTCCACTCTAAGCAGTGCTGGTCTTTTTGGCTGCTCCTCTTGGGACATATCTTAATATCCATCAGTCCCCTAAATAGTTTCTTATGGACGTGCCTGGGGAGCCCCACCCTCTGAAATCTTGGTCGAGCAGAGGGACAGCACTCCTGCATGGTGTGACAGCATGGAGCAGAGCCCTTGCCCCCACGGCCTCTACGAACCTGGCCCCTGCAGCCACAGACCCGGCCTCCGTGGTCCCCTAAAGATAGTCAGGCTTTGTGTCTGTAAGATTGAGATGCAAGGTGTTGTAATGAGCTTTGCTCTTTCCCCAGACTGGAGTGTTCTCCAGAAGTAAAGATAGATCTCGTCCCTGGAGCCCTGGTGTGTGTCGGGCCTTGTGCTCGGCACCCACATCCTCGAATTCTTCCAGCCATTTTGTCAAGTTGGCATTTATTTTTGTCTCCACTCTGAAAATGAGAGAACTGAGTCAGAGAGAGACAGTTGTCATTTGCTTGTATATCTAGTAAGCGGCAGCCGTGATTCAACCCCCGGCTGTCCAGCTCCCCAGCTTCTGTTGTTCTTCATGACCATGTGTTGGCCTCTTTGTGTGACCTGTCCTTGTCTATCCACTCGTTCATTGTCATTTAACAAAAAAGGTGATGAGGGCCTACTCTGTGCCAGGTTTGGCTTAGACACTGAGGCTACAGAAATAAACAAGAGACCCTATTCCTACCCTCACGGAAAATCAAGTTCACTTGGGAGTGGGATGAAAAAAATAATTTTTTTTGGCTATTCAAAATTCCTTTTAAGGCAACACATACTCTGAGAAAACTGTCCTAGATTCTCGTGCCACACATGGGAAGATGTGGCCTCTTTTGCTCCAAATACCCAGATACCCTTTGGGATAGTGCCCAAGGTTGTCCAGCCAGCCATCTGGTTTTGTGTGTGTCTGTGTGTAACATGGAGAGTCCATTGCATGTTTCCTCCTAGAATACAACTCTTTCTGGAAGTGACAGACAAGACATTTTTAGTTTTAAGCTCAAATCTGTTTGAGACAGAGGCAGCAACCTCATTGGTATTCAGGCATATCCAGGTGTAAATGGTGTTTTCCGGGCATGCCATGTTTCCATGTTGGAAGCACCAACACTTTTTTTGCTTGGGTTGAAAGTGTAATCTTCATCTTCCACATCTCTTAGGGGTCATAAAATTACCGTGGCTGAACGCATGGGTTTGGGAATGAGACCAGTCTGGGCTCCCTTCCCAGGCTGGCTACTTCCTAGCTATGTGACCTTGGCAGGGTATTTTATCTTTCTATATCTGTGCTTCCTCGTCTGTAAAATGGGTTTAAGGGAAGTGCTTGCCATTCCTTTTTCCCATTTGCTGGAATACAACCTCTAGTAGTGCTCGCAGAGAGGGCTTATGGGAAGTAACTTTTACTAATCCTTGCATAGGGTATTCTGTGTGTGTGTTTGAAGGAGAGTTCAGTAAGATGATGGTATATAGAGTACATAGTCTAGTGTCACATAAGGACAGCTAGTCTTCCAATTACTAAAACAATTATGTAATAGTTATTATTATTGTCTGATTCATTCTGGAAGGTCAGCCCGAAATCCCCAAAGTTGTATGCTTCTGAGAAAAAAGTAGCTCAGTCCAGTGCGTGGCCCCCTTCCCAGTCTCACTGTGCCTGCCTTTGCAATTCCTGCCCGAGGAGACCTGGGAGGTTTAGTGTGAGGACTACAGTGTCATTCTGCTGCCCCGTTTGTGATTCACAGCAGGTAAGGACTAAGAAGATGACTGCATTTCTGATGATAGGGACCATTCATTCATTGGAAAAACAGCCCCAAGAGGAGGCTTTGACTGAGGCGGCATGCACCCTCCCTTATCAGGATTTGGGAGGTGCCCTGACCAGGGAGGCTCCTTGATGGTGTTTGCTGTGGTTGTGGTCCAGCCTCGCTCCTCTCCCTCTCGGAGGCTGAGTTACTCAGCCCACTGTAGCAGCCGAGAGCATACCTCTTCTTAGGGTCTGGGATACTTTCCCAGATGAAACATCTGTCCTTCCACATTGTACTTCAGAGGTCCCCTTTGACCACGGCGACCATGTTGACAACTCTCTTTATTCATCAATCAGGGAAATAATCTTTCTGTGTCTGAAACATCTGTAGGCAATCCCATCAGCCAGTCTGGCCCCTGCAGCAGCTCAAGAGGCAAATCCCGCCTGCCAGACCATCAGGAGTGCACACTCATGGAGAGACAGCCGGGCCAGCCTTGGGCTGATTGTGAGGCTGCAGACTTAGGCTGGCTTTGCAAGCAGATGGAGATAGAAGGACAGCAAGCACATCAGCGAGAGAATTTCATTAGCTTTCTTTGCCCCCGGAGATTGAGTGAGTGGAAAAGCTGTTTGACACACACATCTGTGACTGCAGTGTCAGGGCGAACGGGCAAGCAATTTCAGTGGGGGGCCAAGTGGGGCTTCCAGCCTTCCCTCTACTGGAACTCTTCCCCTTGATTGGGGTGGTATTTGAGTTTGTGTTTGGTTTCATCTAGAGGCTTCAGCTAAACTCACATTCTCTTTGGAGAATTCTCTTTGGAAATTCTTTGTTTCGTCTCTTCCTGCTGTAAAGCACTATTGAGTAGGCTTGGGAGAGGGCAGATTCTTGGTAGTGTGGTCACCTTTCCGGTTCTCCAAAGGGGCCTTTGATGTGCTAAAGAGCAGGGTGAAGGCAGCCTGGAGGCAGGAAGCCTGCTCTTAAATGACTTTTCAAAAATATTCAAATTTATTTTTGATATAGCAATAGATGATTCTTATTACAGAAAACACTGAAAATATTAAAAAGAAAAAAAAGATTGGAAATAGGCAGGGGTCACATAATCTAAAAACAGTAATTAAAACATTCCAGCATATTTCCTTCCATTCTTTCTTCTAGTAGTAGGCTTTGTCCATTGGTTTGTTTTTGTCAAAATTTGATTATCAAGTGGTGCCTATCCTGTATATAAAAATCTGTATTAGGCTGCCTTGCATTAATATTTATAAATGAGTATTTTTATGACACTAAAACTCTTTACAGATATAATTTTAATGATTGTATAATGTACTATACCAAAAAATTAGCTTGAAATGGATCATAGACTTAAATATAAGAGCTAAGATTGCAAAACTTTTAGAAGAAAACAAGAGTAGTAGCCTTGGGTTTGACAAAGATTTCTTAAATAGGACAAAAAACGTGAACTATAAATGCCAAAAAAAAAAATGAAAAAATTGGATTTCATCAAAATTAAAAACTTTGATTTTCAAAAGACATTGGTAGAGTAATAAAAAGACAAGCCACACTGAGAGAAAATATTTGCAAAATGTGTTGGACAAAAGATTTGTGTCTAGAATATATAATGAAAGCATATGTCTATGCAAAGACTCACTCATGAATGTTCATAGAAGCTTGATTTGTAATACCCAAAAGCCGGAACCAACCCAAATGCCTATCAACAGGTGAATGGATAGACAAATTGTGGTATATCTACCACAATGGAATACTACTCAGCAATGAAAAGGAAGAGGCGCTAATACATGCAACAGTATGGATGACTCTCACAGTAATTATGCTGAGTGAAAGAAGACAAACCAAAACAACAAAAAAGAGTATATACCATACGGTTTCCATTAACATGAAATTCTACAGAATGCAAGCTAACGTATGATGATGGAAAGCAGATCATTGGTTGTCTGGGGGAGCAGGTCGATGGGGTACCTGAGCATTCTTTAAGGCTTGATGATGCAAAATGGATCCTTAGGGAAACAGTTAAGTCAAACTCTGGTCTTAGATGCCAGAGATCCCACTGGCAAATGAATTTGTTTGGAGAAGAGTTTTTATTGCAACAATGTGTTATTCTTGCTGACAGGTTTTAAAATATTCTCTTAGGCTTTCTTAAAGAAAATACCCTCTTGGAGACAGAGGGATGGACAGAAAGTCATTCAACCTGCAGAGGGCTCTGCTCTCAGAGATGCTCTGCCAGTGGGATGGCTAGTTCTGATTTATTCTTCTGGGCAGGCAAGAGGTGGGGGAGTTTCTCCCTACAGAGCGCTGAACATTGATTTTTACCTCTCTGTTGCCATTGATTTTCATTTGGAGAATGGAAAATTGAAGCATTTGTTTTAATCCTTCCAGACAAGCCACATTTTCAAATTCTGCGAGTGTATGGTGAATGGGAGGAAAGGATGTCAGGATGGGACTTACAATATCTGAGTGTCCCCTTGGAAGCCTTCTGGGAGCTGTGGGAACTAATCTGTTTTTAAATAAGGAGCTGACAGCTGATCTTCCAATAGGCCAGGCCTCTCTAACGTAATGGCCTTTATCTCTGCTTCCTAATTATCTGGAATAACAGCGAATTCTCCACACCAGCCAAGAATTCAGATCCAGTCTAGGCTCGTGGTGCACTAGACCGATCTGAGAGCTTTCTGTCTTTTATGTGAACTTGAAAAAAACAATCAAAGTGTTTGAGGTCAGAGAGAAGTACATCACAGAATGTGCCTCAAATACCAAACTCTCAGAGGATTTTTGAAAGGATGACGGTTATTTCATCTCAGTTTTGTTTTACAACAAAGCACTGCCTCCTGCCACAGGGCTTTGGACGGGTTGATTATACATACACATATCTGTCTTGGTTTGGAAGACACGTGGCCACGTGGAGGGTGGATAATTCCTAGGTGCCTAGATGGCTTTCTGGTGCTTCACAACTCCAGGCATTGCCAGTTACCAAAGTGTGATCATACTCATGTCCCTTACCACGATTTTATATTTATGTAGCTCACACCCTTTCTCCAAGGGGCTCATGCATTGCCTTGGGTTCTGCTTGAACCTCAAGGGATCTTCATTTGCCGTGTTGTAGGTTTATGCAGGGTGCTAATGAGGGCTTGGTGCTCTTTCTAGGCTGTCTGTGGAATGAATGCAGCTGAGTTTTGGGTTTGAGCCCACTTCTGACTCAGTCACCTTTATAAACAAAGAAATCATCACTGTGGTCTATTGTTTGGCAGATACACCTCATTTGGCTCTGAGGACAACAAAAGGAGAGTGGTGGGTTCAAGAGATGCCACTCACTGACCGCTTACCATGTTAGGCACACTTTGCAGAGGGAATCTTGCTGACTTCTCACGACAGTCTGCTAGGTCTGTATTACGATCCTCATTTTACAGATGGGACTCTTGCGGTTCCTTAAGTTACTTCTTTGATTGCACAGGGCCAGGAAGGGGCAGATTTGGAATCAGAATGGAGGACTGCCACACAGCCTCCTCGGCTCTGGAGTCTGGGTGTGAGCTGTCGCCAGCTGGTTTGCTTTTCCTGCAGTGCTGAAGCCCACGAGCCGGTCAGCCAGTCTGCTCCTGGTCCTAGAGGCGCGGCTGCACCTGGGCCCTTCTCTCCTACCTCTTGCTCCTTCCAGAGCAACTAGGGTGGAGTTGGGAGGCTGAGTATTAAACCTATTTCCTCCTTTCTGTGCCAAGAGCAATAATTCTGGGTTTATTTTTCCCCTTTGTGGGTTTTTTCAAAAGCAATCGTTCAAACCACGTATCTCTTAAGCATGGAGATATTTAATTACTTTAAACCGCAGCCATTTTTTTTTAAAACAACAGAAGTCCTGGATGCCTCTGCCCATAAGGACCCAGCTGGCTTCACTGAGGAAGACTTCATAACTCGGGCAAGCCAGCTACTTTCTCTGTTCCTTTGTTGTCCTCGCCGAAACTGAGGCCATTGATTAGATGATCTTGATGACAAGAGCAGCAGAGAGTAAAAAGCAGTTCATAATGGAGATGTGAATACTTGTGTGGAATTCTTAGTCTCTTAGAACAGAGGGGACCGGATGAGAGGTGGATCTTACTTGTAAGGCAAAGTCACGAGGCAAGTTTTATAAACACATTAAAAAAATATATCAAAATCATCACTGCCAGTAAATTTACCAGACCCTTATATTGCCCTGGCTTGTTTTCCTTTTTTTTTTTTTTTTTTTTTTTTAAACCATTCTGCCAATGTAAAGGAGTGTTGTGTCTGAAGATGGGGGTGGGTAAGGGTAGGGTTAGCCAGCGAGATCTCTCAGTGAGTCTAATGGCCTTCTGCCTGGCTGGGCGGTTTCTGGGTGTGGCTGCCAAGGACCAGAGCCCTCTCCAGCACCTTCCACCAGTTTGTCATCTCTCCCTCCCAGGCTGCACTGCTGCAGAAGCCCCTCATTCCAGAGGTGGCAGTTCATATTTCCAATTGACCCCAACACACTGGATTTGTGTCCTTTTTTTGAGCTGTGTTCCATCTGTAGGAGATTGAAAACGTTTTATGGTGGAATTCTCAGAATGTGCACGTGCCCGGATGCAAAGTTGCTGGAGAGCTGGAAAGGCAGGTAGATGTCTGGAGCTGGATGGCCACTTACAGGGCCGGGGCCTGAGTTAACCCGCCCTCTCGTTTCTTCCCTCTGCCTCTGTTAGGGAGCGTTAACTGCCCCGCCCTGCTCTGTGCTTCTGCCCCGGACGACGGGGATGCAGCTGCTGTTTGTTGGAGTCCTTGCATAGTAAGGCATGTACAGAGTGGGATATTTCATGCATCACGTGTAAGTGGATTAGAAAGAGGAGGTTGAGGTGGGTGTGCCGGTTTTGAAGAGGTAATCACTAGGTGTGATTTCACCAGGGCTCAGGGCTCACTGGGTAGCCCACAGGTGTAAATAATTGTATTAGCACATCCATCCCTAAACATTAAGAAACAGCTGAGCTCAAGGCCCCCTGCAACTCACGGAAGATGTTAAGTTGCTCGCACATTCTGGGGGGCACTGCGATAGTATCCCGAGACAGCAGTGTCCACGTGGAGCAAGGTCTGTGTGGCCCCTCGCAGAACGCATGACCATCTTTTACAAAAGTTATCAGATTGAATTTTCCCACTTTCACATACTTCTGTTGTAATTTTCTTAAGCCTCTTTTCTTCTCCTTTGTTGTTAATAAATCTACTGTGGCCTGCTTGCTGCTCTGCTGAAACTCATCAAGATCCCAACTTACAGGTTTTCAGTTTGGACATTTTATACCAGATTAATTCAACCAATGAACTGTGAAAGACATTCTTTATGGATGTCAGCCACCATAGTAGGGCCCATCTGGGGCACCGACCCTGTGGGTTCTGGGGCCAGAAAATGGACTCTGGATGATTTAGATGGTCATCCAAGGCTATCTTTAGAAGGACTTTCGTTTTAAATGAATGTTCTCAAGCTAATGTCCTCCCTTCAATGTACCTCATGGAGAGGGTGGGCAGAGGGCAAAGCCCTTCATGCACAGAGGGACAGGAGAGATGAAAGTTAATTAGTTTGGAGACCTTGGTACCTTTCCAAGGCATTCTCTTAAATGATGTTTTCATGGGCACACACTGAACGGATGTGGCTCTATTACTGAGTAGTGAAAGGCGCCTCTTGTAGCCTGACTTGTCTAGGACCCTGCTACCGCTGGAGGTGCTGGTGTGTCCTGCTTTCTACTGAACTGCAGGTCCAGCTTCCCATTTACCTGATGGGATGGATGAGGCCCTGGCCCAATCCTCCTATGGTTGGGAGGAATTCCCCAGTGGAGGGCGAAGTGGCAGGGCTCCTCTCTGGCCTGGAAGTAGAGTCCTCCCTTGGCAGATGGCAGGGGAGGCCATCTGTGAACATGGTGATGGCAGCCAGGGCTTTAGGGCTTGAGTCCCTCCTGTCATAACTTTAGTAGGACTAGCTCGCAGAAAATGGCTCACAAACACCAGTGATGGTGGGTTAGGGGCCATGAATTCAGACTCCACTAAGTTGGAATCTGTGATAATTTCTTTATTCAACAAGTATCTATTAGTGTCTTTCATTTCCCGGACACTGCTGTATGTTTGGGATTCTGTGATGAATGGACATAGTCTACTTGTAGAGATGAAGGGCTATTAGAAAAGACAGATTGAAAAAATTAAGCATCTATAAATTGTGATAAGGATTAAGTAGGATAAGAGCAGGGTGCCATAAGAGAGTCACTTTAGGTTGGCTCCCTGTTGGAGAGGTGAAAGGTGATAGGTGCCAGTTAGGCAGAGTAGGGAGAAGCGTTCTCAGAGGAGAGAGCAGCCTTTGCAAAGACCCTCAGTCAGGCAAGGGAAAGGGACTTGGTTCCTAAAGGAAGTAAGAAGAGAGAGGCCCATGCTGCAGAAACACTACAACAGAGCGGGGTGTGGCTTCTTTGGGGCCATGTCTCTTTGCCAGCCCTCTCTCTGTGCTAAGTAACTGGACACATGTAAAGGTTAGCTGTCCTCTGGGGCTGCAGGCTTTGCCTCGGTGGTGATAAGGCATCATCCATCTTATTGACCAGTTGAGTCTCTCAGAGCTGGAGGTCTGTGTTCTTCAGAGGGCTGCAGAAGGGCCTTTGGATCTACCTGAAGGAAGGGAGAAGGAAAGGGGCAGATAATGGGCACCACCCTGCTGGCCATCATGAGTAGGGCTGCCAAGCTTTCCACCACTCCCCCGAGGCTCCTCCGTGACGCCTAAATTCATCCTCCTGCTTCATCTAGAAGGGTTGCAGCCTCCAGAATCTCTTCTCTCTGACGTCTGCCTCCTCTCCCCTTGCCCATGGGACTGGCCCTTCCTGCCCTTCAGAAAAAGGCAGAACAGGACTATCAGAAGGCAGCAGGCAGCATTCTCATGGGCCCATCTTCTCTGTCCTGAGGAGAAGCCTGATGCAGAGGTGCTGGGTGATGAGCTGCCCTCCCCCTGGGAGGGGCGTGGGCTCATAGCTGCTGTTGTCTCTCATGTGCAGGCCCACAAAATACCTGAAAACTGTTTGGAACATGCTGGGGTGACATTTGATTTCCTACTAATCTACCCACTCTCCAACTTAAGCAGTTTCTCTGTGTGTCATTTTTTCACCTTGTGTTATGGAGCAAAGTTGGTTTGTTGCTCTTAATGGTTCTATTGATTACTTATGGACCTTTGGGGATGTGTCCAAATACTTGGCTTCAGAGCAGCTCTCTGAGGGATACCTCGTAGATACCAGTAGAGTGGAGGGTTGGGATAATGGAGTAATGCTGCCTGCAGGATACCATCTATGGGAGTGTACGTTGGTAAAACACTTTTGGTGGGCATCTTGGCTTCGTTGACCCAATGATTCCATTTTGGGGAATCCATCTCATGGAAGTAAATGGAGATAGATGTAAAGATTTATAGAGAAGGATGTTCAAAGCACTTGATTACAATAAAGAAATGGAAACAACTTCCTCAATGTCCATTCATAGAAGATGCTTATGCAAGCCATAGTGTGCCTTCTATAGAATCCACTTCCTCGAGGTAACCTCTGCTTGAACTCTTGCAGTATTGGGAACATCCCTCCCCAACCTTCTGAGATAGCCCCTGTCTCTTTGGATAGCTCTCACTGTTTAAGGTATCTTCCTTATATTGAGTCAAGGTTTTCTGTTGATAACTTCTACACATTGGTCCAGGTTCTGCTCTGGAATAGCATTGAGACACATTGGTTTACTGTTCCCTGTGCCAACACATTCTTGAGTGTCTAGTCTCTACGTGGGAGCAGCTGGGTACCTGACTGAGTATAGCTTCAAGCGGCCAGTACCAAAGAGCTGCAGGGCACACACGAGGGATGAAGAACACAGGGCAAACATGCACAGAGGAAGGAGTGGGGCTGTCTGAGACACTGTCAGAGAGGGATGGCGTTGGAGCTGGCCCTCAGGAAAGTGTGGAGAAAACACTATGCCAAGGGAGTTGGCCTTGGTTCTTGGCCACCTATCCAGAAAATTCCCTACCAGTGAAGCCCACAGAGGTGAGAAGGAGCTAGTCAGGGACTCCATCTTCTCTCCTCCAACAATGACTGTGAAGAATGTGTTACTGAACCAGCTTCGTTTTGCCCATCACAGGAAAAGCCAATCATCGAGACAACGAAATTGCAGCAGAGAAAGAGTTTATTCACAAGGCAGCCAAGCAAGGAGATGGGAGAACAAATCTCAAATCCACCTCCATGAAAATGGGGACTAGGAATATTTAGAGAGTAGAGGGCCAGGGTAGTCTGAAATGTGGGGATAGATGATTGGAGGTAAGGAGAAGTGAGGTAATTGATGATCTGTGCAAGCACAGTCATGGCTCTTCATAGGATGCATGTTCCCAAAATGGTGGTGTTAACATGATCTGACAGTGGAGTTTTCGCCTCCTTGACATCAGGAGGTCACCTATCAGACACTTGTGCAGGCCCAGTTGTTGGGCTGGTAGTCTCCACCAGCCTGAACTGGACAAAGGTAGATTTTTAGTTCCTGAAAAACAACTCAAGCATCAATTACCATGGTGACCCAAGTGTCAGGGAGATGGTATCTATAGGGTGGGTTTTAGTAATGCATTATCTAACTACTTTTGCAAATAGACAACTGAGTTAAAGCAAGTTGGCCCCTGGTTTCAAAAGCTTTCAGAGCAGGGGGAAAGTTATGACGCTGACGTGGCTGGACCTGCCTTCTGCGGCACTTTTCGTGAATGGCCCAATGTTGATGGTTTGTGGATGATGATGCTAGGCTGAATCTCCTCGAATGCCATATATCAGCTTCCCTCCTTTCTCTGGGCCCATCCTGAAGACAGCAGTAGCCTCAATGCCATCTACCCATTTCAGTTTCATTTTGCTGGCTTGTTCTTCCTAAGGTAGATCATATGCAGCCCTTCCAGAACAGGGCGCTTTGCTACTGGTGACTAGAAAACAAATGTGGATATTTTTTTGTCTCATACACACGTCCCATAATAATTAATTGCACCCCAGGAATGCAAGCAAATGTTTTCTGAGATTACAGGAGCCTAGTCGGTGGAATTGCTCTTGCTTGTACCCACCCTTGTGTGCACACCTGAGCTTACAAACAATTAGCCAGAAGCTGTGTTAGCAAAACTCTCAGTTCTTCTTTCTGGCCCCTCCTGCAAAGAGGCAGGATTATGAATGCTCAGAGAGGGAGGCCAAATGAAATTCTCGGCCCTGGGCTTGCTTGCTTATCAGTTGATTCTTTTCCAATTAGTGTGTCCATTGCTAAAGATTTCCGCTAAGGTCTCAGAGCTAGAAAGAGACCTCTCTTTCTTGGGCTAGCAAACAAAGAGCAGTGAAATAAAAAATCAAATGGGGATGCCAAAGGTCAATGGGTAATCGTAACAGTTTCTTTTCTGCCCCTTTTTAGGAAGAAATGGATTTTTAAAACAAGCGTACACCGCTATCCATTATCCTAAGGGAGTAAAGAAAGCTCAACTGTTCGCTTGTATTTTCCTAATAGCTTGCTATTCCGCTGCTGTCTTGGTACTTTTCCTCAATAAAGCAGAATTTTATCTGGGCCTTTGAGTGCCTGTGTGTGTATGTGTGCGGATGTGTGCAAGTGTGCCCAGGCACACAAACTGTTTTTGCATACAGGCCCCAGTGGCCGTGCTCGTTCAACAGGCTGAACTTTGAGTTAAAACCCCACCATCTGTGCTTCACGGAGTCCTTTGGTGCCACTGCCTGTGCTCTGTCACTCTCTTAATGGAAGGTGACTGCAGACACAGAGGCTCCAACCAGTTAGTGGAATTTACATAATCACATCAGCCTGCTAATCTTCATGATCTGGTCAGGAAACACTGAGAGCATTGTGAGTTTAGGCTAGAAGTACGTTTGACTAGGATCCCTGGACATATATACTTGATTTCAAGTATAAGGAAACCTTGATTCAACTAATGCCCAGAAACATGTGAGATACCAGAGATCTGGGTTTGTGATTTGGCAAGTTCCTTTTTTTCTTATCTTTTGCCCATTGGCCATACAAATTACACTCTTAAATATAGAACGTCTCTGTGTGTGTTGTGGGGGGATGGGTCCTGAAACTAACTGCAAATTTCTTGCCATGTAGATATTTTCTTGGATAAGTTACAGTCTGTAAGAATCTTTAGTGTCTCAAGATTTGAATAAGAATAAAGTTAAGGTACATGTTCCCTAAATAAGTTCAGCCGTTCAGGGTAATGAAATATGATCATTATGTTTAACAAAAATCGTTACACGTAATGTGTGTTATAGGAAATACATTTAATACAATGTTAGTGTTATCTTTGAATTCTTTGCCTAATTTCTGGCACATAGTAAAGACTGTCTCTAGAATCTTAATCACGTTTGGAATGTTTATACCTTCAGTTTTGATAGCTTTGCTTAAACAGACCTTCAAAACATGGCGATTTGGAAATCTAGAGCAGATTGTGCGATCTGACCCCTTGGTCTTCATGGAAACCTTTGAGGACCGGTCAGGGGGCTTTTATCTAGGTGAACGCTCTCTTCTTAGCCCTCCTTCCTACACGTGGGGGATCTTTATTCTATTCCAACCACCTTGGCTTCTTTAAACACTACTGGAGAAATTGGAAATTGCAGACAGGTGTGGATTTGGCAGTATACATTTCTTTAAAAATTCTGAAAATGCATTTCTTTTTTAGATGTTGAACAGATTGGACTAACAGTAGCCAGTTGTCAGAGATCAAAGCGTAGAAAGACATGGAATAACAACGCAGGACTTCCCCTTCTCACGTCCTCAGTCCCACTTTGCTGAGGGTGTGTTCCGTATGGTGTGTGCCTTCGTAATTATTTTCAATTCCTTTACACATGCATGGACAGTGTTTGTGGAAACTCTTGTCTGGCTATTGAATCTTCTCATCTATAAAGAGTAGATGCTTCCTCAGCTGCCATGGCCGTTACACAGCTCAGGTGAAAGGCAGCTCATGGAGCCTCGGGTTGAAATGAAGCATAGTCAGAGGTTGGCGTTCACATACACCCAGAGAGACGTTCACGCTTTTGGAATTGCATCCATACCAGGCACGTATCATTTTGGTGGCTCTGATTCTGCTGTAAAACTTAAAAAATATGTGCTTTTCCTATGGGTTTGAAGGTGCTTTAGAAACCTGGCTTGGTGATGGTTTGGAAGCATGCCTGTGGCCTGACAGCTCTCTGCTTCTTCTGGGGCCTGCTTGTCTCCTCTAATGTTTTTGAACCTTGCCCTAGGATATTTCATGAGCCTCACCTTCCTTACTTGGCCCAAGCCAGATGGAGTGAAGCTAAACGAGGGCACTGGCTTCCCTGTGGTTGACATCCCACAGGGATGTGCTTCCCATGTGCCTGACTCAGTGGGTGCTCTCCACCCTGCTGCCTGGGGCCCACCTTGTGAGTGTGGGTCCTCCCCATCCCCCAGGTCTGCTTTGCTCATGAAGTCTCCCTGACTCATCCTCGACAGCTTCCCATGCTCTGTCATAACTTTCCTCCCTCTTGGGGCCATTAGGAGAGTAAATGAGACAATTTGCGGAAAGGGCTTCAAACAATGCCTGGAACATTGTGAAAGCTCAAAACATATTAGTTATTCTTGGTGATAGTAACAGTAGTAGTATTAGCAGAATAATAAGTCATCAGTAAATGATTAGCTGCTATTATCATTATTACGTATTTGTCCTTTTAAATTGCAAGCTTCTGTAAACAGCACATCTTTGTACCGTGTGAGTGCCCAGAAGGACCTAGGATGCTCCTAGGCATGCTACAGTTACTCCGTGGAGACGAATGCTCTTTCTACAGTTCTCTAGTAGACACCTGTTTATTAGGAAGACTGGACTCTCTGGACAGGATCTCGTGTCTGGGACCTTCTTCATCTGGAAAAGGAAGGAGACTTGTGAGCCCATGGATATCAGGATGGAGAACGTCTCATGTGGGAGCCTGCCTCTCTCATCAAAGCAGCTTTTGTAAACCACACAGGCCATTATGCTTTTTCTGTGTAATTTTACGACTTAGTATAACAACTCAAATAACTCTAACAATGGAGGAATTATAGCATCATTTTACATGACAGATTATTTCAGTGGTTAACATGTTTTTCATTTCAATTAGTGTTTATTATTTCATCTCTGGTTCAAAATAGCCACCATGTCAACTGTCTGTGTATCTTCCATCCTTGTTTTAGAAACAATTAGTTCTGATTTTGCAAACAAATTCAATCTTGTTTTTGAATGGGCAGTTTGATATTAACATGAAAATAAAATGCGTGTAGTCCTGGCTGCCAGCAAACACTGGAATTATTGGTAAGAGGGATCATTCTTGGGTGGGTTCTCCATGCCTCTAAGCTGACAGGTCTGCCTTAGAGCTCTGATGGGAGAACAAAGACAAGACAGAAAAGAGGATCCTGTGACTGGGACTGTCATGTAAGCCTCAGATTTTTGGGGATAATAATAGCATCTACCCTCAAAGGGTAGTTGTGTATGAGGAACCAGGGAGCTGCGTTTAGGGCATTTAGACTGGCATGTAGTTGTTATACAAAACAGCTGGAGTGCTGCTGTCTTTATTTATTATCTAGATCGCTTTTCCCTTTCACCAGCTGTTCATATGTAGAGTAAAACAGCTCTAGCTAAAGTTACGCAAACATGTTAGAATGCACAGCACAGCGTATTAAATAAAATAAATGACCCTTCTTCAGTAACTGAAAGAGAAAAGTTAACAACTCTACTATATATACTCATGGCAGGCCCTACCCCCACCCCATCGTTAAAATATTTTTGACACAGATTGTCAAAATAATTTCATTCTGCAAAATTTCATTCTGCAGGATTGATGTCAGGAAATTTGCACATGCACATGTATTTATTGCTGAAAAAATTACTCTGGAAATCTCTGTCCTGCCACTGTTTTCCTGTGGGCTCCAGCCATGGCCCTACTTTGCCCATGGTCAAGTGAAATACTGGGTCACAATTGGTGTCGTCAAAGTCTCTCTTGCTGTCAGCTGTGGGGAAGCTGCGGGATGTGGGACTTGCCTTGGTTGGCGAGGGCAGGGCCATCTGAGTGAGGAGTGGCAGAGTCCAGTGGAAAGCAAAAGCAGGAAGCACTAACGTGGACTTGAAGGTTGGGTTGACATTTTCAGAACTAGGACAGGGACACTTCGGAAAGAGCGATCATGGTCTGGTCAGTCTTGCTTGTAGCTGTTGCCGTCCTAATAAGAGTGCGTTCATGGTCCAGTCTGCTGCCAATAGTGAGCTGCTCTTGTAAATAACATGAATATTAATACATTTATTTGCATAGTATACTTTATAGAAATCATCTAAGTGTTGTTCCTAAGAATAGTTTTGGAACAAAGTAAATCTCTACATTGACAATATCAACATGTGATTCAGTGCAGTGCTGTTAACGTGCTAGAAGATTCAAATTCATATACTTGAGTACCTCCAGTAATGTTTGCTGACAATTTCCAGTGTTTGAATCTTTACTCTAGGCTACATTTCTTTATAAATAATACTAAATGCAGTATTTCCTGTTTGTTGAAAAAAACATAAAATATTTTTAAGAATATGGAAAAACTTATTATTTCAGCAATTGTTGTCCCTATGAATTCTGATCTCTCATTCAGAGGTTCTCACTCAACTCTGGGAGCATTTTGACTTCTAGAGCGAGGGGATCCTTCAGCCCTCAGATGCACAGGAGAGCTTCCTCTACCCGCTTCTCAGTTGTCTTTAGAAATTTTTGCTAATTGCTGTTTTTTCAAGTCTGAATTAGGATTTCTGGAAACAGCCTGTGGAATTTTTGTTGCTCAAAACAACATGCTATTTTTGCCTTCTAGTTAGTGCTAATAGTTTCTAGAAACAAAAATTCTAAAGGTCCAAACTAATAAATTAACTGATTTCCCTGAGCAAACCTATGTGTCAAGGGTCAACCATGTTTCTGAGCACCAGGAGTGCAAAAGTGATTAAGACCCAGTCACTACCCTTGAGGAGTGCATAGTATATTGAGGAAGATAGACACGAAAAGAGCTGCGTTACGCTAGTGAATGTCACAGTGCATCTGAACAAGATGTAATGTTGGAACTAATAATGTCACTGTTAATTCTGCTTGGGATAGGGCTCAGAAGGTCAGAAGAGACTTCATGGAAGGCAGTTGATATGAAGCTTGAATAAGTGGCAGACATGTGCTGTGCAGATAGAAAGCATTTGCCAGGTCATATAGACTTGAATTTGCATGGCACAGTAAGAGACATGCAAGTAGCTGATATGGCTGGCTGGAGATAGAATCCATAGGACTGAATGATGGGGGGACGTGGTAAGGGCAGGAAAGGGAGGTGTCCAGGATGGACTCCAAGGCTTTTAGCCTAGGGTACCCATGTCTTATTGGAATAATAGTCCCTTTGAATTTGGTCAGGGTGAATCAAGGTGCTTGCCTGGAGACTAGTCTGGGAGCCTGAGCGGAAGTGATGACAGGATTATGGTGGTATGGGAATACAGCCTGACTGCCTGGGGAGGGGCCCCAAGAGACTTTTTTGGGGAGGGGATTTTTGAGCTGGGCCTTGAAGAAAGCATGTGAGGCAGAGAGGAGTGGAGGATGGAGGGGAGAAATGTGGGTGGGAATGAAGGTGTATCAGATTAAGGAAAAACCCACATAGAGGCACAGAGGCACAAACGTCCTTGGTGGGCTCTGGGAAACAGCAAAGTGTGGCTAGAGCAAAAATATGTGTGGGCGGTGATCAGTGTGTGCATGCACGTGTGTGTGCCTGTGTGTGTTGGGAGGGGAGCAAAGCAGACAGTGAACCTGGGCAAGTAGTCTTGGTCAGTTTAACACCAAAACTAGGGGGTTAGACCATGCCCTAGGAGGTGGAGGTTTTAAGCATGAGAGTTACATCATCAGATTTGTACTTAAAAATCATCTCTCTGCTTCAAAAAGATAAATGCTGGGAATTTTGGTAGACTTAAAAAAAATGGGAATAAGCAGTTGAGCAAAAGAGAGTCAGAAATGCTGGTGATGTGCCGATTGTCTGTCTTCTCTCCATCTTGGGGTGCTTGTAGATTGGGATTTTCTGTGTGGTGCTGTCACCAGGGAGGGAGGTATGGCTGCCTCCAGCACCAGCCAGGCTGGGGTGGAGTTAGGGCTTCATGGCCAATGGAAAGGCTGACAGGACCTGCCTCCCAGACTAAATTGGTTGTGTCACTCCAGTTGATGAATGTCTGTGACATTGGGAATAGCAATCCCATCAAGACACCTTCATCAGATTTCACTCTTCATTGACTCAAGAAGTAAAATATCTTAGCGTCAGAAAACTTAGTCCCTTACCTCAACAGGGTTGTTTATTTTTTATGGTTTGCACTGAATTGTGGGGATTGAAATATACACACAGTAACCAGGGAAGTTGTGCCTCCTTGGGCTCAAATATACATGTACATAACTTTACATAATTTGGCTTCTGGACAGAGACCACAGGTTTATGTGCCATCTCTACTAGGGTCCTAGTGAGGTAATGAACACCTGGGTTTACCCCAATATAACAGGTATGCTTGTTTCATTAGAATTGGGAAAATTCAGAATGGCTTGGTAGCTCCCGTCCCCAAGGCATCCTAGGAGAGGTCAAATGTGGTTCCTCCTGGGCGTAATCCATGGCCACCTGACACTGGGTATGCTGAGCTTGCTTCTCTGCAGGTGGAGAGCCAGGGACAGTTTATCAGAGGGGCTTTATTTATAAAACTGAACCTTGATAATGAAAATACAGATACCAAAATAGGGAATTAAAGTGGTCCCAGAGCAGCACAGCCATTTGCAGGATAACTTCAATCCAGCAAATATATATAAAGTAATTTGGCCATATTTCTGTGTGACACTGGGCAAGTCACTTCTCCTCTGTATGTCCAATTCGTCATTTATAAAATAAAGTTGGTGGGGGCTGGCCCCGTGGCCGAGTGGTTAAGTTCGCGCGCTCCGCTGCAGGCAGCCCAGTGTTTCGTTAGTCCGAATCCTGGGCGCGGACATGGCACTGCTCATCAGACCACGCTGAGGCAGCGTCCCACATGCCACAACTAGAAGAACCCACAACGAAGAATACACAACTATGTACCGGGGGGCTTTGGGGAGAAAAAGGAAAAAATAAAATCTTTAGAAAATAAATAAATAAATAAATTTGGTGGACTGGATTAGTTTTAAGGTGTTTTCTGGTTCTGACAGTTTGTGATTAACTACTGAGTAATCATTGCAGTGGGCAGTGCATAGGGACCCACCCACTCACCCAACAGGGAGGTATTGAGCATCTGTGATGTGCTGGGCCCGCTAGAAAGCACTGGCCAGCCTCATCTCTTTGCCTCCCCTTAATGAATTTAATTCAATGGTGAAGTTCAGGTCCAAAGACAGAGAAGATCTGTCATTAACTGCTGATTAATAGCTGGTTCCATCTTTTTCTCAGTGTTCACTTCTTCCTCTTCTGCCTTTGGCTAGGATCCTTCAGGTTTCTTTCCCCTAGGACAATGTTGCACGTGGTTATGTGTGCTCCAGCAAAGCTGCCCACTCTTTGGACTTTATAGTCCATTTCTGGGAACTCATAACAACAATTTCTTGAGCCATGGGCGTGGACACTGAGGACTGACCCAGGAGAGAGGCTGCCAGATGCTGGAACTTCTTCCTGTATTTGCTGATTCATTATCAGTGTCAGACAATCTGCTGTGTGAATGATGATAAATGTGTGGTGTTCTTCTGAAGGAATCATGCCCTCTGAGATTAACCCTGTGCTGACAGCCCGTTTGTCCACCGCATGGGGTACCACCACCCACCATCCCTTTTTCGTTAGTCCAGAACAAACCTCGAAAGAGCAAAGTGTGTTTGGCAAAGGATAATAGGAGACCTCATGTCTGTGACCTTTAGAAATGCAGGTGATAGATGATTTTATTCCAGACAGAGAGGCAAGGGCAAGGTGGGTGCTGCTGTGGAAGCAGGGAGGTGTTGCGGACAGGACCTCCAATGACAAACATGTAAGTGCCCCCAGGGAATTTTCAAGCTGGTGATCTAGGTGGGACCACATTGACTCATCTCTGGACCCACTGCAGCTGTGTGAATGTCATCACAGGGCCAGCCACCAATCGTCTTCATGACTTTGGGCAAGACTCTTGCCCAGTTCGGGCTTCAGTTTCCCACATTAGTAAAATGAGTGAGCTGGTTTAGGTGATCTCAAAGCAGCTTCGTAGGATTTCTTTTCTGGTTCATTGGTCAGACAGGCTCACCCTAGGGCCCATCCATCCTGGGGTCCTCGATGGTCCCAAGGGTTGTGCTGTGGGTACGAAGTCGTCCTCCTTGATGTCAGCCTCAAAGGTAGGTCCCCACACAGACCTTCAAATTGCTAGGGCAGGTTGGAGGAAGAGTAAGAGCCATGTTGGTGGGGCTCTTCCTCACTCACTTTCCTTCATTTGAAGAGGGCAGGTCACCTCAGACACCAAACCTTACTTCCTGAGGAGCTAGAGGTTCATTCCACACCTCGTAGAAAAGATTTCCTTCTTGTGGCTCCATGAGTTCTTCTGGGGAATTGAATGCCGTTCCAAACCTAGGGCTTTAGAATTAAGTCACATTTCTATGATAATGGTAATTTCATCCTCTATACCCCTATCTGTTGGGGCAAATAATAATTATAACAACAGCTACCATTTTTATTGCTTTCTATTTTCTAGGCATTATACTGAGTACTTTATATACATCAGCTCATTTAATCGTCATACCATCTGCTTGAAGTAGATTCTATTTCCCCTCATTTTACAGATGAGAAAACTGAGACTTACAGGGTTAAATATCCTGATCACACCGTGAGTAAGTGGCAGAGCTGAGATTTGAACCTGTGTTTCCTGATTCCAGAGCCCAAATGTTAACCACCATGCAGGACTGCCAATGCAAAACACTTCAAGGGCACAATAATCACTTGATTGGTGGGCAGTCCAGAGATGCTGTCTTCCACCCAGAACTCAGCCCATGGCTGCGAGAGTCACTCCCAGTGGTTTGCTGGGAGAGCAGCCTTGACCATGAGGGAAAGCATGGCAGTAACTGCAGGCCTTTATTTCAGTGGTTTATGACAGGGGGATGGGGTTCCTTCTGTGGACATAAGCCATCCTAATAGCGCCATTTGTCATTATGACAAAGGTTAGGATAGGAGGAAACTGGAGCTGGAATGAAAGAGTAGAATTCTGATTATTTTAGCAGTTGAAAGTGACATCACCTCAGAGCCTCTATCAAATGGCACATTGGAAGCTGGACTGAAATTGCTTTAAAATGTATCCAGAGATCGTTTTCCACAGCTGTGATAAAGTCATTTGGTTGTGTTTGGAGATGCGTTTCTATCTAAAATGCTCACGGAGTCGTCTGTGTGTCATCCCACTCAGAAGGCTGCTTGTCAGCTCTAGAGGAGTCGAAGGCTCTGGGATGCTGTTTCTAGGCATCTGTGGTGTGCCACACCCTGTACTGGGGGCTGGGTCAGCAAATAGAGCCATTTTTTTTTTAATGTATCGTGAATGTCCTTTCATGTCAGTAAGTAATGTTTTATAACATTTTTAATGGTCATATTGTTTTTCTCAGTCCAGCTGGTGGGTTGGACCTAGGCTTTTGGAACAGTCTCCTGACCCCCATCAGTGGGTTGGAACAAATGGGAGTGCTGGCTGTTTGAACAGCCGTTTTATTCATTTGGCCTTTATCCAGATAACCTGGAGGAAAGACCCAGGGAGACTGGCGCTTCGGTTAACTTATCTCCTCTTTTCTCATCCTTAGGCAAAAGAAGGGGAACGTGGCCCACAAACACTGGGTTGGACCTTCGAATTTGGTCAAGTGCAAGCCCTGCCCCGTGGCACCATCAGCCATGGTCTGCGGTTCCGACGGCCACACCTATACATCCAAGGTTGGTCACCTTTGCTGTCTTTTTTGTCATCAAAAATACTCCATGTCTGCTTGTTCTCACAAGTCTCTGTGCCAAGAGCTGCACAATTCTGTGAGGCTTGGTGGGCTCTGGTCCTTGCCCTGGAGAAGCTGCCACATGAGCAGTCTCTTTGGCCGGAGACACAATAAAAATGTTACATCCTGTGTAACTGAAATGGTCAAGGGCTAAGGGGAGAGGGTGGTTCTGAGAATGGCGTGTGATCCTGAAGTTAATCCTGACAAGCTTCCTGGAAAAGGTGAGGAGGCAAACTGCTCCAAGGATGAGAGTCACTCAGCTTGGCTGATGGGGAGCAAAGATGTGAAGGAGGCCCAGGATGCTCCCTTAGGGATAGCACGATGGCAGGAAGGAGTACAGTGTCAGCACACGTTTCCGCTGCGTTTATTGTACACCTGTGATGCATCCAGCTTTGCACCAGGCCCTGGGGATACTTAGGGGCTATTCCTTTCTCAGGGGGGTGTCAGGGGCTGACAGTCTAATGGGGGAGTGAGGCAAGTATGGTGACAGGTCATTTTAACTCAAACCAATGAGAAGAAAATAGCTTCATAGAAAAGGGGCCTGGGGATGAAGTGGGTCTCTTTATTCTTATTGGAGGGACAAGGAAAGTTTCACAGAGGAGGGGCGTTTCATCTGGCCTCTAGTAATAGGATTTACAGGCGGGGATCATCAGGGTGGAGAAAAGAGAAAGGAGGTGATGATTTGCTCTTGGAACTCCAAACAGTCTCCTTGAGATGAGGTTGTCCATTTGTGTTGGGGATGGGTGTGATTCACTGGGGTGATGAATTAGAGAAAGGCAAACCTTGGCATTGACAGGAGTTTGCTTATTCATTCTGATGTTCAGCAAATAGAAATCAGCACCCCCTCAGCGCCCGATACTGTGCTGGGTGTGGAGTCGGAGCATAGGTGTCTCACGAGTTTTCTGTGGGACGTGAGTGGGGACAAGGAGTGCAGCCTGACCTTCCCACCTCCTCTAGCCAAAGCCGTGCTGCTTTCATCGCTCTTCTTGTGTTTCTGGGTCAGGTTCACTGGCAGAATGAAATCTTGGCCTCAGGAGAGTTGCTATTGGTGACATCCTGGTCACCTCTGGCCATGCTGCCATGTGGGGCTCGGGCCTTTCTGCCGGGCCTCCTCCCCGCCCCTCCCCTGCTGCATACCCAGCTGACAGCTTCTGTTCTCTGTGATCCCCTCACCATCCTGACCTTCACACCGCGGAGATTCCCCAGGCCTGGGAAGGCCCCCACTGCCTGCTATCCTCACAGGTCTCTCTGGGTTCTTTCGAGGCTGTGCCATGCTTTCCTACTGATTCTGTGTGCACAGGTCATATAGTTTTGTTCTCTGAAAGTCGAGATTTATCCTTTGAGATTGTCTGGTTTTTCCAACTAAAGGGAATATATTTAATAAAACAGGAAGCCAGACGGCATGTCTAACTTGTACCCAGACCTATGTAATCTGCTTTAGGACCTCACTGTTGTAATTACTGCTTGATAGTTCCTTTGTTCTTTCAACAAGTATCATTTGAGCCCTTCTTATGTGCCGGGCTCTGTGCCAGGTGCAGGGGAAATTTACAATGTAGTGGAAATAAAAACGTTGGCTCTTCTTCATGGCCAGAGGCAACAATCCTTATTTGCTCCCCAACTTCAGACCTGCCCTGTGAGTTGCAGCTTCTCTGCCCAAGGTCACAGCCAGTATTTCCTGGCTAAATAGCCCCAGCCTAGCTCGGCCAGTACCCTTGCCCTTCCCCTTTCCCGTACTGTCCCTGAGCTCTGATGGAGTCACAGTTTGAGACAGTTTGTAGTAACAGGGCTTACTTTTGATGCCCCGCACACGTCTGGAATAGTGAATTTATGGGGGCGTTGATGAATCACTTCTATCCCCCTCGCCCCAAAAGCAGATCAGGCCATCATTGTCTTCCACATAAAGCCCAGCTTCTGGGTGTGTGAATCACCTGGAGATTCTGTTGAAAGGCAGATTATGATCTAGCAGGTCTGGCGTGAGGCCTGAGATGGTGCTTCTAACAAATCCCCAGGTGATGTCCATGCTGCTGGTCTGTGGACCATGCTTTAAGTAGTGAGGAATTCAGTTTTTATAGGCAGCTCCTAATAGATCTCCTCACCTCCAGTCTGCCCTTCCCTGCCCCCAAAGTCCATTTCCACATGACACAAGTAGGGGGATAATTCTGTAATAAAAGTCTTTTCCTCTGTCTCCCCCGCTTAAAATGCTTGGATAGCTTTCCTCTTGCCGTTAAAACTAAGCACAGACACTATCATCACTGACAAAGCCCTCCAGTCTGCTGCCTTCCTACTCCAGAATCACTTATTGTGGAGAGATCTTTCATTCATTTGTTCAGCAACTATTTGTTGAACACTTCGCAGTTCTAGGCACTGTGCAGACTGTGGCGACGGGCGGTGGGGAGCAAGACAGAGACCATTTCTGGTCACTTGGAGGTTACAAGCTGGTAGGGGAGACAGAAGTGAGTGACTCAACAGATAAATATGTAATTTCAATTTTTTCTAAGTGTTACAAAAGAATATGCATGGTGCTGAGAGAGAGAGAGCAAGAAAGGCCTGCTTTATAGGGGATGGTGAGGGAAAGCCTTTCAGAGGGGGTGTCCTTTAAACCAAGAGTGGAGGGATAGAATGTTCTAGATAGAGAAAATAGCATGGGCCAAGCCCCTGAGGCAGGATGATATGTCTGAAGAACTAAGAGGATGCCTGTGTGGCTCTAACCATGAGAGGAGAGGATCGTGAGATGAGTAGAGGAGAAGGAGGATGTGAGAACGGTCTAAGAAGAGACATCTAGCCGAAGCTTGGAAGGTGAGCAGGTCGTGGGGCAGTGCCGGGCTCGTGGGAGACTCGTTGCTGTAGCTGCCTTCGTGTCTGTGTCTGCCTTAGGAATGTGAGAGCCTAGAGGCAGAAACAGTGCCCATCATCACCTCCACCAGGCGCAGGACACAGTGTATAGGGGGAGCTCAGTAAGTATCACGGACAGGAGAGGAGCCACCACGGACTCTAGCCGAGCAGGAATGGCGAGATTCTGGTCTGTGTAACCCCTCTGGGATTTGAATGAATGGGTTGCAGAGAGCTTAGTGATTGCGAAAAATAAGCCATCCTCACCCTGGGCCAAGTTGCTTAGCTAAACAGCCAGCCTGGGCTCTGGCAGAGAGTTGGAGTCTCCTACAATGGTTCTCTCTTTGTAAAGATCCAGTTTGTGCTGTTCAAATCATTCTCTCCAGCTCTGGAGTAAACTCTGTGATCCTTGAGCCCAAGATTGGAGATGAGCCATGAAATGTCAGTGAGTGAGCACGGTTGTCCAGGCAAGTGGCATGTTGCACATCAAACTGGGGCAAAAACCTGCCCGCTCGCCTGTCTCTCTCATTCGCAGGAGCTTAAAATGCTGGCTTCCCTGTGACCCCCGAGCTACAAGGAGCAGTGGTAACCTGTCAGACATGGTTTGAAATGCTGTCAGTTGCCCGGGGAATGTCTCTGGAAGCGTTCGCTGGTCAAGGCCTCCCTGCAGTCTGGGCAGCAAAGTTGGTTTTTTATGTTAAAGAAGGTTGCCTGTTTACAGAAACTGATCAGTAGCTTGTTTAGGAGGCAGGAGCAGAATTTGGAAGACTTTTGCAATGACTCCTGGTCCTTGAAAAGAGGAATGACTTCCAGATGCTGCTGGCCAGAGCCCTCAAGGGCCTTCCCCAGCCCCGGCCTGCTGGTCCTCTAGTGTCCTTGAATCCTGCCAGCAGCCTGAGTGCTCGGTTTCCCAGACCTGCTCCCCTGTCTTTTCCTGAGAGGTCTAAAGCTTTCTTATCAGAAACTGTAGTGTTCTCCCCATTCTCCATATGTGGCATACGAGGCCCAAAAAGTCAAGGACAGTGGCAGAATTTGACACCCACGGTATCCTGCCTGGATGTCTGTGATCACCCACTTCTATTTGAAGTTAAAGAGGGGGGTGGGCGGTGGGGCAGCCTTGCAGTGGAACATGGTGTGGATATTGGTTTGGGGCATTAGTCTCCTAGTTTTCTATCTTCTATGAACTTCTAGAAGGTTGGCATTCGTTTTTTTTCCCAAAAGAAATGAATTAAATATGACTCATTCAGAAGCCAGGCATTGACTGCTCAAGACCTCTGAAGCCGAGGACAGTTCTAAACCCCTGGCATTCAATGAGTCTTCCTTCCAATGGGGCTATTTCAGTCTGGTTGTGTTTACTACGGAGTGTTTCAGTTATTGCCCCTAAATACATGGCCACTTGTTTATTGAGGTTCAAGAGGGCATTTTACTCTCACAGACAAGGCTGTTGAAGGACCACTAGTAGGTGGTGAGTTAATAAGAGTGAATGAATTAACTATTAATTAACTAATAATTTTCCATTCCCTGAAGTTATCTGCTTTTTGGGGGAAGTAGGATCAGAAAACAAAGGACAAATGAGACCATGATGCTTACATTACTGGAAGTGAGTTGATGTCATAAATCAAATTCACAAAAATTATTGTTGGCAAAAATATATTGCAGCCCCAATTCTATCATCATCAAAGAAATCTCCACCCATAATAAATAATCACGGTACTACAGGTGAAGTGTTTGCCCTTTCACAGATGGATCTGACGCCTGGGGGGAGCGCCATCAGAAGCAGGAGGAGGAAGGAGCCTGAGCATCAGCTCTGTCCTTGATGCTGGGTGTTCGTCTTCAGATCGCATCAAACAAACTTTCCTTCTGCTTCTGGGCCCCGAGCAGCCAGAGGGTCCCACAGCTGGAGGGATGCATTTAGGAGCCTCTGTCTGTAGCTAGGCTCTGCCAGCGTCCCAGCACCAGGCGCTCTGCTCAGAGCTCTGTGACTCCCAGAAGATCAAAGATAAAGTGAACAAGAATGCACGAAGTCTTGAGATAAAAGGATATAAGATGTTACATGGCAATGAGTGTTTATTCAGACTCTATGAAGCATAACTCATAAAAGATAAGGAACAGAAAACCACCACCAGGAATAGACACAGTGAAGGCCAGCACTTTAGCTGGTTTGACTGTGGTATAGACCCTGCCCCTTGACTTGGCTTCTAGGCAGTAAGGGTCACCCTTGGCAGTTAACTATCCTTGATGTCAGATCCTCCTGTCCAGGAAAACTGAAGTAGTCCAGACACTCAATAAGTATTTACTGAGTTCTTTCTTACTCTGTGTCATGCATTGTGCTAAATCCTGGGGCTATGTCAAAGGACAAAATAGACAAAGCTCCAGCTTTCATGAACTTACAAGGAGGGTAGACAAATTGAAAAGCAATCTCCTTTCATTAGAATAGGTGTTCAGACAAGGGACATTCAGGGTCCTGCGGGACACAGAGCAGGGCCACCTTAACTGGTTTGGAGGTGCGAGCAGTCTTCTTAGAGGAAGTGATGGTTCAGTTGAGATCTTAAGGCTGGAAGGAGTCAACCAGAGTAAGAGTGGGGGCAGCTCAATTCCATAAAGGGGAGGGGGTGTTAAAAATGTGAAAGAAAGTATAGTCTCTTAAAGGAACCGGTGACAGTCTCACTGTGGCTGGGTCACATGTGAATGGGGATGGGGGTTAAGGAGCTATAGAGATGAGCCTAGAGGAGTGATTAGGGGCACATTTTGCAGGGCCTTGAAGGCCATATTAATGGAGTTGGACTTTACCCTAAGAGCACTGGGGATCCTAGGAAGGGTTTGTATTTTTGAACTTGTTTTCATAGGCTGCAGAGTGGGAATGGTTGGGGGCAGGGCTGGAGGCAGGGTGACTGTGAGGAGCCCGCTGGTGTGAGCCAGGCCAGGGTTCAAATATCTACTCTGCTACTCAAGAGCTGTGTTGAGCTCGGAAAAGTTTTATGGCTTCAGTTTTCTCATCTTTAATTTGGGACTAATAATAGTACCTACCTCATAGGTTTGTTGTGAGAATTAGATAGAATAATAGAAGAAAGAAAACAATACTATGGCACTTGGCACAATGTCGTAGTACTTAATACGTGTCCAATAATTAAATACCATTGTTTCGTCATTATTGTCATTATTATTTAAAATATTACCATCATTGAGACTTCTAGATAACTCCAGTATCCACTCTATTCTTCCTTTAACAATATAACTCTCAAATTTTATCTGGGCACATAGCTGCCGAGAATAAAAACCACATTTCCCAGCCTCCCTTCAGCTTGGTGCAGCCTTGTGATTAAGTGGCAGCTGGTAGGATATGAGCAGAAGTGACACTAGTGACTTCCGGATTGTGCCTTCCTCCTTTTCTCCTTCCTACTGGCTGCGATGTAGCAGCCATCTTGGACCCAGATGCGGAAGCTCAACAATTACAACTGCTGAGAAGGACAGAACAACCTCAAAGGATCCTGGTCACTGACAGTCTGGAGGCAGCATATCAGCGCTGAGCTGCTTATCTTTGAAATGTTTACATGAGAGAGAATTAAAACTTTATCTCATTTAAGCCTCTGTTTCACTCGGATTTTTGTTATAGCAGCCAGAATGTATATCCTAACTAATACCCAATTAAGATTTCAAATATTATTCATCTTGCTCTTTCCAAAAGCCCTGTGAAGGAGAAAAAGCGATGATGATAACAGTAGGGCAAGATTCTATTTAAACTAATAATTGAGGGGTTTCGTTATCAGACAATATTTGGCTACCTCCGACTGAGGGAAAGATGTTGAAATGAACAAGGCCTGAGGGGTAAAAGCAAAGTTGGGGCATCTGCCATGGGGAATTTGTCCCCAAATCTCAAACTGTTTAATGTCTAAAACAAAATTGCCTAGAGTTGGTTAGATGTGACTGTTTCTTCAAAGTCATAACACCTCTTTTGTTGGCTTTTTCTAAACAACAGAAAATGAAAAGAATGCAATTTACTACCTGACTCCCTCATCAGACTGTTGGTGTCATGTGGTCTGTGGGCACACGACTCTTTTCTCCCTCTACCTCAGAGTACATGGGGCTGGGTTGGGATATTTACTACTTCTTGTCCCTCCAGGGCTGCCCAGATGGGAGCATCTAATGGTTTGCTTAATTGCTGTTAGTCTTCTTATCCTTGGTGCCGTTATTATTGCCACTGTGCTCCAGTCCCCTCATGCACAAAATGTGCAAATGCAAGCCTTCCACCTTCAGTTTCCAATCATTTTATTTTCTGCTTAGTCAGAAGCAAGGCCTTCACCAGTGAGCCATTTCCAAACGAAGACAATTCTCACCCAGCAGGTTCTGCCCAGGCAGGGCTATCTAAAAATATCTCTGAAAATAATAACAGCCTCAACTCTGCGGAAAAACCAAGAAGAGTAGCCACACATAAAAACCTCCTACGCCTGTCATGGATGCAGGGCCATAGAAGTCTAGGGGAGACTGAGAAGAGATGAGCTTGAAGCTATCTTACGAAGTCTTACGGAGCCATTCCCTGGACCTGCTCTAACCCTCGGAACAGCCTGTTTGTAGGAAATGCTGGCCAGCAGAGACTCCATCTGCCAAGAGCTTCAAACATGACCTTTACTTGGTAGCAATTGTTGGAAACTATTAAGATGACTCTGAAAATAATATAATCTGCAGCAACAATATGTTGAAAGAAATGCCAACCCTGTAAAGCAAGTTCTCGCTCTACTCCTCCCTCCCGCGAGCACACTCAGAACAGAAGAGAAACATTTTCCTCCACAGCGGTTCTTAACTCTGCATCTCTCTTCTGCGTCTAGACATAAATGAGCCATTTGCTAATTGTTTAACAGCGATTAAGGAATTAAATGTTGGGGGGGACGAGGGGAGAGCAGACGGGTGTTTGCCTGCTTGTTTTCCAATTACCAACAGCCAGGCCAATATCAGAGAACAGGGCTGGTTCTTGGGGGCTCCCAGCTGCACTGGAGAGCTCTCTCCTCAGACGTCAGGCTGAGCACCTGGCAGCTTCTGGGTGGGAAATGAGCTGCCCTAGCCCTGACGTCTGAGCTTTGGTCCTGTGGGTGCAGATTGAGAGAAGTCAATGAAGTCCTGTGGAAAGAGGCCCGGCAATGAGAAAGTCAGCCGGGCCAGGACCTGGAGCAGTGGCACCTCTTCCCCTGTTCCCCTCTGAGCTCCCAGGACCCCAGCACTACTCCAGATCGGCTCACATTTTCTAAAACAGCTCTCCTCCAGAGGGAGAAAAGCTGAGACTGCCCACCTGAGGCCTGGGCTGGCTGGATTCTAGTTAGCAGCAGGCAAAATTAAAAGGCAAATTAAAAAATTACGGGCAAAATTAAAAGTTGGCAGCCAGGACCCCATCATCTTTCATCTTTCTATGCAGATAACAGGAAAGAAATGAAAGGGATCCCTAGCAGGTCCAGGCTGAGGCCACCAAGCTGTTGGAAGGAGGAATTACAGGTCCCACCAGGACTGGGATGGGGAAGTCTTCTGCTGAGTTGAGCTCCATATTTGAAATCTGTACAGTCACCAGATCCAGCCATGACTTCCTAAATGCTTCTTTACACTGTTTCTGTCCATCTCTGCAACCCCTACACAAATCCAGTCAGTCTTTATGTCTGTGAGTGAAATGCCATCTGAAAAGTAATGTAAAATACAAGCTATCTCATCAGGATGCTTTTGATTTCAAGTGACAGAAACATAACTCAAACTTAATCAAAAAATGAAGATTTCCTGGCATATAAGGCTAGGAAGTATACGAAGCTAGGCAGATCTCAGAGAAAGAAGGGGAACTCATTATTGACAACACTCCATTTCCTTCTGTCTCTCATCTTGGTCAGTTTCTGCTTGACTTCATGCTGCAAAGAGGCTTTCTCCCCTTGGCAGAGAATATGGAGTTTGACAGCCCCAGATTCATTTGCTCCAAGCTGAGAAACTCCAAAGAAATTTGCCAGTGTCTGTGTTCAATCCCAGGGAAGGATTCTGATTGGCTGTTTTTGAATCATGTCTCCATCCCTTAGTCAAATACTGTGGTCACATGTCTTGCTCCGCCCCTATCCTTCACTGTTTTCAAGGGTAATATTTTTTGCCAGAAGATGAGGGAGGGAAAGAATATTTATTGGACTAAGTAAAATTTAAAAAGTAGTGTACTGCATAATCACCTTGTAAAATAGCAAATATATTAGCCTCGTTAAAGTCTTCAGCTAAATGACCCTAGCTTGAGCCTGCAAGAATGTATTAAGGCATACTGTGTATCTCAGAAGGGCAAGCATAGAGGGATATATAAGACAGTTCCCTACCAGACATGTTAGTTATCTAGTTAAAGAGAAAGTTCATCTAAAATAAAGTGGATGCAGCATCAATTTAATCAGAATTCCTCTAAACCATTTGGCCTAATGTTGTAATATTTCCTTCTGATCATGGTGCACATCTGCCCTCAGTTCTATTAAGCATTTATTTCTTCTTGGAACATGCCAACATAACACAGTCTTTTTGGCTCTTGAGGATACACTTTCAGGCAAAATGGTGATTGTGACATTTTCAGAAAGCACAGATGTTCAGACACTGTCCATGGTGAAAATGCATCAGAATTTACACAGACGACTTCAACATGCAGATTAGTTATGAAGTTACAGCAGAAGGAAGCAATTCAGCTAATTATTTTATCACTTATTTCTATGTTCTAGATGCAAACATGCATTTAACCAAGATTTGAAGAATAGGTTTTCATTTCTTCTTCTCAAATGCCCTGAGTA